>NC_092473.1:12761732-13961732 GCF_047495875.1 Pithys albifrons albifrons
ACACAGTGTGAGTGTCTCTGTGGACTCCTTCCCTTCCTCAGAAGTTCTGATCTGTACTAATGATGCACATTGCCTGACAACCAAACCTACTGTTTAACATGGAATATCTTGGAGCAGAAACCGTGTTTCCCATTGTATTTTGTACAACAAGGTCCCTCTGCTGCATGTAACAACTAAAGGAAGCACTGCCTACGACAGTGTTTGGTTCAGGGACAGTGTTACAGAAACAAGAGGAATTAGAAGTAGCTCAACCTGCCTATCCAGCAATGAATTTGGTAACTTGGCAGCTGGCTGGTGGGTGGGTCAATCCCCCTTCCCCCAGCCTTTGCAATGCTTTAGATTTAAAATTAATTCCCTTTTGCTGAAGGACAAAAGAACTCATTAGACAATCACTAGATTAAGGCCTTTTCAGCTTGAATGATTTTTCCAACAGCAAAAAGAGAATGGTATAATGACTCCTAGTACAGATGTTACACAAATGACTTCAAAATGTTTGTAAACTTAAGAGGAAAATGGAGTAAACAGAAAATTCAAGTAAGTTATGGGATGCAACATCATGTGTCTGTGGAGGTATCTTTGGATAGAGAGGACATTCAGGTAGAACACTTTACTTGGTAACTATGAGAGAAACTGTCTATTTTACTGACTTAGACTTAGTTAAGAATTTTGCTGGTTGGCGTATTTGTTAAAACAACTTAAAGAGATTAAGTGAATGAGACAAAGCAGCGGAAAAGGAATAAAGACCTGGGTGCTCTTTCTGACCTTGAAAGTCTGATGTTTTGTTCATGCTGACAGGGGATTTAGCTCTTGGACTTATCTAAAAGAAAGAGGACAAAAATCAGCACAAATGCAGAGTATTTGCCACACACTGTAAACCAGATACTTTCACTCATTTTTTCACTGTTATTCTCCGATATATTTGCCCTCCTTTAAACAACAGGACCCCAAATTTAGAAGATATTTAGGTATTTAAATGCCATGGCAGTCATGAAGGGTTAGCTACCTGACTACTTTGAAAATCTGGCCCAAATGCATTGCAATTCCCAGATTCTGCTGAGGGAACAAAGAGACAAAAGGTGAAGTGGGTGCCTTGGGACTGGTTTCAGGCAGCTGTTAATACAACAGGCATCCTTTTGGAGTGTGCATTGTGAAAAATGCAGCTCTATTGCCATAAGTAATAATGACAGTCAGAGCTCAGAAAGGTTATGAAGGGCAGGGACAATTCAAGTGCAGATGAAAGAAAGAGGGAACCTCAAACCCCTGAATGTTAGATTTTATATTTTTTACAATTCATGAATGTAGCATCAGGTAATAGCTTGTGAATGCAGCTAGTCAGGGAAACCATGAACTCAACCTGTGCTGCCCCTTCCTCTTAGGGGAGAGGAAATTGCCATAATTTAATTCTAAATTAGACAGTTAATTTTGCTCTAAATGGTGTCCATTCCTTTCTATTTTTCCTTCCAGCTGATGTGAGATTTTTCACCAATGCTTCTTTTTCACCTTCACTGTGTGTTGGACCTTGGGCTTTATGTAATTTTTTTCCCACTAATGTTAAGGAGGCAAAGAATCAATTTATTGACAATGCTCCAAGAATGTGAATGAACAGCAGAAGCAAGAAGAAAACACAAAATGGGGAGAAGAGACAAAAAATGGTCTTTGAAGCCTGATTATATCAGCTCCTCAAGATCACCACAGGGCAAAAACTGACAGCTCACCATCACACACAAACAATTCTTATCTTTACACCACAGCACTTCCAGAGGCACGACCACAACATGTGTTCTGTCTGTCACTTCTAACAGCACCTCCATATCATTCCAGCCTCATATTCAGACACACCTGGATTCCCTTTAGATTCACTCTTCTCTTGAGACGAGCTTGATCAGGCAAGAAGAATTTGTTGTCTTCTGGAGAGTCTTCAGAAGTGGAGGAGTCATCGGCCTCCTGACCGTTGGCTTTGGGGCTGGAAGTCCCGAAGGTCTGGGAGATAATGGTAATGGGGAGATTCCGTGGCAAACTCTAAAGATTACAAGGAAACACTTTACTTCTGAGACCAGTTTGGTACCACTCATGACCTTCCTTTAGTGTAATCTGATTGAACTTGTGACTCCACAGCTTCAGAAGCTCACACAGAATGTGGCTCCAGACCCAAACCAGTAATTTAGATTATTTGTGGGGATTGCTGTTGACTGGAGCATGTTCCTCAAAAGTATTTGCAGTTTCTACCCCAGAGTAGAAAACAATTGTTTTCTGCATTTCTTTCCCTTCCATTTAAAATCAAGCTGTGGAGTTGCAGCCTCTGGGAAGCCACGTGCATGAATCATATAATCATAGAATCAGCTGGGTTGGAAGAGACCTCTGATATCATCAAGTCCAACCCTTGATCCAACCCCACTTTGATTACTAGATCAGGGCACTCAGTGCCACATCCAATCTCAGTTTAAAAACCTCCAGGGATGGTGAGTCCACCCCCTCTCTGAGCATGCCATTCCAACGCCTGACCACTCTCTCTGTAAAGATTTTTTTTATGATATCCAACCTAAACCTCCCCTGGCAGAGCTTAATTCTGTGTCCTCTTGTTCTACAGTTTGTTGCCTGAGAGAAGAGACCAAACCCACCTCGCTACAACATCCCTTCAGGTAGTTGTAGAGAGTGATAAGGTCTCCCCTGAGCCTTCTCTTCTCCAGGCTAAACATCCCCAGCTCCCTCAGCCTCTCCCCACAGCACTTGTGCTCAAATCCCTTCACCAGCCTTGTTGCTCTTCTCTGGACCCACTCCAGCACCTCAATATCTTTCCTGAACTGAGGGGCCCAGAACTGAACACAACACTCAAGGTGTGTACAGACAACCTGAACCACATTATAGTGACGAACTCACAGCATTCACATTTAGTAGGAGGAGATTATTTTTATCAGTTAATTCATGGAGCAAATTAGAAAAACCCTGTTCCTCCCACACTAAAATATTTGTAAAAGCAAACCTTGAGAAAAGGAGTCATGTCAGTGCTGCTCAGCCCCACCTGGTCGAGGAAGTTGTTGTCCTTGGAGAGCCGCCGCAGTTTGCACTCCAGGTTAACGATACACGCTTCCTTCCGCACCACCTCGATCCGCAGCTCATCATTCCTCTCCTCCAGCTCTCGAATCTGCTTCCTGTACTTGTCCTTCTCGATCAGACAGTGTGAGTACTGAGTCTGAGCCTCATCACGCGAGCGGAACGCCTGTGGTGGGGAGGGGAAGCCTCTTTGGCATCTGAGCACCAGGCACTGCCGCTGCTGGCTTTGTTTGTGAGGTGTTGGGAGCAGGGGCTTCAGAACTGGCACCCAGTGACCAATTAACACAGCAATCAGAAGCAGGATGGGCCACAGTGGCACCATTAAAAATTACGATGATGAGGGTGGTTCATTTACAGCTCTCACTTGGCTGGTGGGAAAATGCTCCAGAGTGTAAACAGGGTGTCTTGACAGTGACATAAAGCCCTGCAGTGGCTGTTGGTAAGACCTTGGTCCTGCCTGTCAGATGCTAAGCTGTGGAAACAACCCAATATTATCCTATGTTTAATTACTGCAATGCAAATTCCAACAAGTAATTCTTTTAACCACTTTTTTTGATAATGGTATTTTGGGACCAATTCCCCACAATTCCCCAGAGTGACGCAGAGGAGATGGAGGTTTTTGCTACTGACTTTCCCCATTTTAATTGTTCAATACCTGGTCTCTCTCCTTTTCCACCTCTTCCAGCTGTATCATCACAGTGTTCATACGGTGCTTGTACATCTCGCAGTCTTTCACTAATGTTGAGCACTTCAACTCCAAATCTTCTTTCTCCTCAAGATACTGGAAATGACACACCATTAACCACCACTGCTCTCAGAATCTGTTGGGCACCAGCCTGAGATATTCCATGTCCCTGTCTTTTCATTTCTCACCTTGTCTCTCAAGTCCTCCACATGACGAATCTCCTCTTGGAGATTAAAGATCTTGTTGACCAACTCATGACGATCTTCCAGTGCCTCCTTCCGGTCATGCTCCAGAATATCCAAAATAGCTTTGTCTGAATCTGGCAAACTCCTCTTGTCAGCCTGAGGAGAGACACTTGTATGAGACAGACCAGGGAAACAGAGGATGGTATTGCAAGGGGGAAAGTACCAGAGACAGTAACAACAAGAGAAACAGAAAATGAACAAGGTATTGCAATGGGAAAGCAGAAGAGATGGACATTTGTTCATATTTTAAGGCAGTGTCAGAAAAGATGAATAAAGGCTGTCTTGCTGTCAGAATAGTCTGATGAAGGAACTGTTTTACTGGTCTCTTGTACAGGCTATAATTTGATCCATGTTCAATGCAGTGACAAATTCTTCTCTCCAAGCCCTGCATTCCAAACTCTTTTTTACTAATCAGCTCTCACTGAGCACAAAAATCACCCTTTGCCAAAGAGCAGGGCCTAAGAAAACATTCAGGGGAATTTTTAAAGCATGCACAGGCTTTGCAGGGCTGTGCTCAGAGAATATTAAACATGCCTGGAGTAGCTTGTAACACTGCTTCAGTTTCTATACTGTCCAGCAATATTATTTCTTTCAGATTTAAAATTAACAAGATTACCAGAGCAGGTTCCAATACATAAATTGCCATCCAAAATTAACCATAAATGGAAGATGAAAAAAGCATAAAATGCCAACAAGGAATATGCATATTTATTTTTGAAATACCGAGACTAAACTGCAGATTTCAGGGACATTTTGGTTATCTAATATTTCTAAGCATACCTAAACACTTCTAAAAAAAACTGCTTTATTTATACCTTTTCTTAGGAATATTTAAACCCTATTTTAGCTATTTCATGATTATTCCTCTGGTTTTTTAAGTGCTGTAAGACCATTTCAATTAATATAAGAGATCCTACACGAACCAGAACTCCCAAAAGGTTCTACACTACACCCTTCTTCAACCTTTGAATCGGATTTGTGTTAGAACTATGACTCGGTAGGCACTGCTGGAGGCTGCAGCCCTTTCTGAAAGGCATTCTATTGATAACTTTTTAACTGTCATTTTAAAATGCCACAAGCATTTCCAACAAAGCACTAAGCATTCTCACAAATATCCTAATATTGGCTAAGCTCTTCCCAGAGCAGTGCCAAATGAGTGCATCTCATCTTTCCCCACCTGCCCAAACACAGGTTAGTTAAGCTCCCTGTGCAAGTTACAGCAGATCCCCACAGGGCATCCTGGTACCTGCTGAGCATCGAGGTGCAGGGACCTTTATTACCCTCTGCTTCATTAAGACTGTTTGGCACAGATGTGACAAAGGTACACAGAGCCACTGGCAGAAATGTGTGGGCTGCTCTTTAGCCCAGCTTTGCAGTGACAGACTGGTACAAAGAACCACAGCAGGCTAAACCACAGAGCTGAATGCTCAGCAATTGAACAGCTGCACTGTGCACCTTGAAAAAGCCAGTCTCTCATGTACAACCTGATTTATTAGATGATGATTTTTTTGGAGCCCTCCTCCTCCTGCATGTGTTTGTACAAGGAGCACCACAGACAGCTGGGAGCTGTACAACCAACCTTCTGTTTGTCCAAACTTTGCACTTATGCTCATTGTAGCTTTGCAGGTGGAGGTTTCACCCAACTCCTCCTGCACTATAACAGGAGTATGTGCGAGTTTGAAGTGAGGAGCAGCAGCAGAGACCACACCACCTCCCTCCTGCCCAGTTTCCCTGTTACACACTCAGCTCCCTGTCTCTTACTGAAAACATGTGGGAGCTGTCACCACTCTCACAGACCCCTCCAGACACTTAGGTCCCAAAGGGCAGCCTCCCTGGAGTATGTGAGCCAGGATGGGAGGAGAGTGTGGAGGTGCCCGGAGACAAGGAATGGTCAAAACCTCCCAAATCCATCCTCTGGGTAAGCAGGAGGGGCAGGCTAAATTGTCAGGAATTTTAAATGTAGTAACCCACTTTTATACCTGAATGATGGACTGTAACTCCTGGATTTTTGTCTTCATCATCTCATTTTCCCGTTCCAGCTCCAGAACCTGTTCCTTTTTGGGCCGGTTTTCAATGTCATTTTTCAGCTTCAAAGACTGGTTCCTCTCCAGCTTGCACTCCTCCTCCACCTTGTTCAAGCGATGCTTCAGCTGGTCAATCTAGAGCAGCCAGGGAGCAGTGAGAGAGAGAAAGAGGAAAGAATTGCTCTGAAAACACTCTCACTTCCAGGAGAAAACATACTGTCATAGATGGAAAAAATAGCTTAAACTGGGAATGCGAACCAGGAGCAGATAATTGGGTGTATGTGAATGTGTGTTGAATGTCCACAATGTTGAACTCCCAAAGCACAAATCTCCTACAACTCATATGGGCTGGTTGTGAATTTTTAGAACACCTGGAGTAAAAAAAAACATGGCACATCCTCAGTCCTCCAATGTTTGGAGATATGAAACAGAATTAACACTTAGGAGGCTGATCACAAGTTGTGCTACTTGCACATGGACTATTTGTAATGGGAGAAACAGGAGCTTTGAATTCTGGATAAGAAGGAAGGGTTCCCACAAAAGAAAAAGTAATGTCTGATGTGAAATGCCCGATATCATTGGTTCAGAGCTAAAATCCAGCATCCCCCATGGGTAGTTGTTTACTCCATCTCATCTGTCACACACACAAGCATGAATTCTATGGCACTTGAAGTATTTCTCTGTATTTCCTAAATTACCTCAGCTTGTTCCAATGCTCATGTGAGACTTCGTGAATAGGCCCCCAGCAGCTGTAGTGTAAACCTGGATAACTGTACCAAGGTATTACTGAGCCTCAAAGCCAAAATTATATTTCAGCAAATAATTATGCCTTTTAAAGTTTATTTTTACTTGTGTTCTGTTTTGCTTATCTGTTACAAGTATGTAAATTATCTGCTATTAATACACATCACTGCAGTTGGCATTTCTGTACAGTCATGCCTCTAATCATCTGGGTAAACAAAGCAAAAGAGACCTCTGCACCTTTCTGCTGTCAGAGAAGGTCTTGTTTTGCCAGATGCCCCTGGCCCCTCCATTGCTGCCCCTGACTGAAGCACCTCAGAGTATTTCTCTCACCTCTAACTGGAGGTCTCGGCTCCTTATCACAGCCATGCTCTTCTCGTCGCTCAGCTGGGCATATCTCATGGCCAGATTGTAGTTCTCATCCTTCACCTTGACCAGCTCATCATTGTAGTTGTTCCTCTCCTCCTTCATCTTGTTGTATCTCTCCTGGAAGGTCAGCAGCTCTATCTTGTTCAGTTTTAGCTGCTTTCGCTCATCCTCCAACTGGCGAGACTTGGCCAGGAGCTCACAGCGCTGCACGTCCTTTGTCTTCACTTGCTGCTGCAGCTTAATGATCTCATTCATGAGGAAATGGGTAAGGCCTTCATGTCCCTCCTCCACTAAAAATGTTTGAACATCTTATCAACCTTGGGTAAAGTATCTAATTTAAGCTACTTTATTAATAAAGTTATAAATAGGATCAACAGAACTAAGTCAGTAACAAATGGCCCAGAGTATGTACAGAGGTACAGAATTCACACAAATTCATACACATTTGTATATCTAACTGGGAACAATACAAGTATCACACAGCACACTGCTACCAGAATCACAGTATACACACAGACAGCTTGTCTGGGTAGAAGATGAAGCCTTTACATTTGCCTTGTTTCAGCTGAGCCTATGGAAACAGCATATACTTTGTAAAATCAATCTGTGCAAATACAACTAATGTGAATGCCTCAGATGTGCTGCATATGTGTAGGACATCATTGTGATTTAGTCCACAGTTCCAATGTTCCTTCTCTTCAGGTTTTTGATAATGTCTGTTATTCAATTTGAAGCTTTTCATCTGCATTTAAACAACTGAGATGTCCCTTCTCTTTATATATTACCTGTTGCTACCACATTTTGCTTTGAAGGTGACTGCAAAACTGAAGAATGCTACAAGAAGATTAGCTTTTGTTTCCATTTCCTGCTTGAAAAAAACAAACTCAGTCTCCAAAACAATCCTTACTTCAACAGACTCCTTTGTGATTGAGTCTACTCACCAACAATAGTGGAAAATCTCCGTGTAGGTTCTTTCCCTGTCACCAGTTTGTAGAGTTCAGGGTAGTAAAACTCCAGGCTCTCCAAGAAAACCACATAGCCCCTCTGGCCCTTGGTGTGGAGGATGTCCAGCAGTCGGCCTAAGTACAGACAACAGAGGTGAAACATCAGCACCATCAGCTGCATGAGCAAACACCATGTCCCTGAAGTCAAATGTGCTTAAGGTTCATCTCTGCCACAGCAATGGGCTGAGCAAATCTGGCTCATTAACTGAGCTCAGCTGAACTCCTGAAGCAATGCCTTGAATTCTTTATGTTTGTGGTGATTGTTATTCTGAGGGAGTTTGGGCAAATTGGTCTCTGGAACGGAAATTTCAAAAGACTCATTATTCAGTAGAGCCTTTACAGGCAAGGATGGCAGATCCTTCAGTGACAAATCATGAGGTACAGCAAGACAGCTGGAGAGCTACTCCTGGAATGGCTCTGGCTGCTGCTCTGTGTTAACTGAAATATTTGCCAAGGCTTTGATGGGAATATGAACCCCAAGAGCTCCAGTCTGCACAGCATGGGAAACAGCCTTTGTTATCAAAGTAGCAGCAGTAGAATCCCCTCCTACATTAAATCTTTCACAAATAAGATATAGTTTCCATTGGTAATCTGTAACTTGATAGAGGCTCCCTCCAGACTTAGCAAAGCAATGCTGTTCACTTAGGGATGCAGATGTAGCAGCTCACCAAATAATTACCTGCTCTGTTAATTTTGGAGGGCAGCATAAGGGAGTTGAGCACCTCATCCTCATCCTGCTCATCGATGACTTTGCACTGCCGTAGGTAGGGGGTCAGTTTGGCCGGATTGATGTACCGGCTCAGCATGTGCCGGTTGCATTCCACGTTCTCCCACAAGGCTTCCTCCTCATCTTTCAGAGTCTCCAGGCAGTCATCCATCTCTGGCTCTCCTCCTTAACAAGGGAAACAATTGGCAAATGAACATCAAACAGGACAGCTTCGATCCCAGTACTGTTTTGTGCTTCCATGTCTCACAGGATGAGCTTGGAACCACTTCAGACTGATGCTGAGTTTGCCCAATATTGAAACTGTTTGAAGTGAAGTGCAGCCTGTCCACAGCTCATCTGGGAAGTGACAGTTCACAGAAGTGCTGTCTCCAGTCTATGAACTATTGCTCATTGCTCTCCAGTGATAAATCTGCACTCAGCCAACTCCACAAAGGTCTCTGCAAGCCAGAGAATCCTCTGCTCACAGGAACGATGGCAAAGGGCACCATGAGAGGCAGTAAGGGAACAAACCTGCAGAGCCCTGAGTAGACAAATACTTGCTGCAGGCAACAAAGACTTTCATCCTCACCTCCTTTGCTCCTCTCAGCTGTCTGATGTGAACCTGCACACAGGTGATGAGCCAACACCTGTAAATGACTGTGCACAAGGACATTTAACTCATGAGCAGGCAGTTCTGTGCATGCCCTCTGCAGCCAGGTCTGGATGCTCTGAGGGGTGTGAGGGCAAGTAGCTGAGAGCTCAGACCTTGCCTTTCACCCCATGAGTGGGTAGGTATGAGCATTGTATCACTGCAGTCTGAAAATGTTCTTGACTTATGCAAATATTGTCACATGATTTCTGAGTGCTTGATAAGCAATTTCCTGCCAACTCCTAATTTGTACCCACCTCATTAGAGAAGGTTACCAGGCAGGCAACAGTCAGGCAAGGGAACTTGTACTGACTAAAGAAACTTTACCAAAAAAAAAAATCTTTCCTTCTTTATTCTGTAATAAACATTAACCTTTAAACACATCCTATTTTTGCATTCTGGCTTTCACAGGATCTTGTGATCCAGGTGGCACATGGAACAGAGGCTTCTATTTCAAGTTATTTTACCCTGTCAGAGGCTGTGGTGGAACAAGAATGTGCAGTTCTTGGGTCACAGGAGACAAGAGCTGTGCTTTATGAGGCTTTGCTGGTAATCAGTAACTAAAGACCTCAAAAGCAACATATTTTTCTCAGTCTGCAGCTTTAAGAACTGCAGAGCAGCCTGTGTTACACGGAGTATCCCTGGGCAAAACCAGCTCATAAGCTGTATAGCCAAGGGCTAATGATTCCTCCTTTTGAAAACTCAAGCCAAAAGTGCTAATCTGTTAAATAATGTGTTTGTCAGTGTTCTCACTTAATGAAATACAGAATGTTCCCACAAAAAAACCCCACCGAACATGCTTTCTGCTGGATTGTTTTAAAAGCTTTCCTAATTTGTCAGAAATCCTAGTTGGGGTATCAATAACTCTATGAGAAAAGTTTGGATGGGTTCTTCAGAGTTTGGGCAGGTTAGGGAGTATTTCCAGGGGCTCTGTTCTTCTCCTCTACTCCAGCAGCTCTCCTAGAGGTCTTTTCTTTGTAGTTTCACATTCTGGGAACCACTTGCTCTGCATTTGCTCAGGTGCTTGCATGCAGATTCATTACTCCAGTGACTGCTAATAAATGTTCTGGGAGAGACAACAGTCCTCAGAGAGAGAAGACCAGAGCTGCTCAGTGGGATCCAGAATCATGAGGGCATGGCTGTAGCTGTGGGAAAAATCTCCCCTGGTCTGATGAACTCTACAGCAGCTGGATGAAATTCTCCCTGAATGCCACAGTATTTATGTGCAGTAAAGATGACAAGGCAGGAACGAGCAGAGTGAAGGTACAACAACAGAAAAAAGCTTCCTAAAGCAGGTAGCAGTGGGAGGGATGCTAAAGGTGACAGTTTCATCTGAAGTCCACACACATTCCCATGAACCTTACTCTCCACCACTTCTCCTGGAAGTTACTGTATTTCACTTCAAAGGTGAATTTAACAAACACTACATAACTGGAGAGGGTGAACTTTGGGAGCAGAAGGCAGTGGAGCAGAAGGTCACACAGCTCCTCAGTCATCTCCCAGCCACAGCCACCTTCTGCAGCTAAAGAGAGGAGTGTCACAGGCCCTTTAATTCTGGGAGGGCACCAGGAGCTCACAGATGGACCTCGGAATGCAAGGGAAGCACTTGCCTGAATTTCATAAAATGCAAGATATCCTGTAATCTGCTGCACTGAACCAGAAATTATTGCACACCGTCAGCAGTTCCCTCAGGACATTAGTAAGGGATTTCTCCACTAAATGATTCCAAGAAGAGCTCACTCATCAGCGTAATTCTCAACATGAATACACTTTTTTTTTACCTGACATTAAAAATACCTTTATCAAATAGTCCCTTGTGTATGGGCATAATACATCCACACTGTTATTTTGGGGACATAATGTTTAATGGGAAAGTAATAAGTATATTGCGTGAGTGTCTAGGAATTTTAAAAGGAGATTTCTGGCAGGAAACTCCTGTTAAACACAGTCTGTTATCAGGAGAAAAGCCTGAGAAGTGACATTTTTAGAGGAGTGGTCCTTCACTGCCCTGTAGGAATGTCTGAAACTTCCTTTTGCTTTCTCTTTTGGAATTCCACCTTGGAAATGCCCTGCCAGAAGCACAGCCAAGCCCTGCCCCAGCTCCCTGTGCTGTTCATCCCCTCTCAGGGTGTGTCACAGGTACCACTCCGCTCATTCCTGGAGCCTCAAGTGCTGCCTCTGTTGTGTTTCTTTGGCCAGGCTGGTCTAAGTGTACAACCCCCACATAACTCCCCTGTCCTGTGGAGCTATTTCAGAGAAAATAGCAAAGGACAGCAGCACCCCTCTTGGTGAGCAAATAATCTTTTGATTTAGTGTTTAATATAACACTGAATAGGAAACAAAATGTCTGTGATTGGTTGAAATTTTGGTGTGCTGGTCAAAAACCCAGATGTAGCTACTGAAACTCAGTGGGAAACCAATAAAGGTTTTGTATTACTGGCTTTAATTTTGAAAGTTTTTCAGAAGCACATGCATTTTCTAGGCATTTAAAAGCCCTTAGTCCCTGTTTCTGGCCTTTCTTCATATGATGATCTTGTAGAAAAGTTGTTTTCACTTATAAAATTAAAAATGACAGATTTAAAACATTTTCAAGTGTGTAATCACTTATTTAATTTGGTTTTTATTACTGTTATCTACTTTCTGATTCCAACACCTCTCGAGCTATAACCTAACACATTCAGGAGTTGTGAGATGTCAGAAATACTGTGGCATCCATTACAAATCACAGATGTGAAGTCACAGACGGATTAACTTCAACAGACATTAACCCAGAAGAAACCAGAATCCCCACAACAGTTCAAAAATTGCTCTCCTACTGCTCCTTTCAGTAGTTGGTACACAAAATAGCTTTTAACTGCAGGAGAGCTTAATCCAGTAATAATCTCAGCCAGTTCCATCTATCTCAAAGGTCTCTTTGGATGCAGACAAATAAAAGAAAGAATCCCTCTTTACATTAAAAGGAACACTCTGCTTCCCTTGTCTCCTTTTCTCTCTCAGGGACTCTCCCTCTCCTGGCTGTTACACACAAATGAATTGTTCTATATGTTTGCTAGTTTTTGTGCTACATTTTTCAGCTGAACAAATCACCTTGCAGTTCCAGCTGCTCTGTGTTCTCACTCAGACTCCACACTCTCATCTGTCAGTGACACTCTCCACTGATCAAGGGAATAAAGCCTGCAGGCTTCAGACCCAGGGGTTCTATAAAGTGCTCATCAGCAGGTCACATCTAAAGCTTCGTGTTTTTTGTGTGATTCCTTTCATGATGGTGCAGAAATTAACCCTTCAGCTGTTTAATGATTTGCATGAATCTTGTCAGTCCTGAGGGATCACCATGGAGCAGATTGCAAAGCAGGTTGCCCTCAGGTTTCTGAGTTCCTGATCTCTCCTTTGTCAATCAAGAAAAAGGGGATTTGTCCTCATACTGAGGAGCAGGAGGAGGTTTATTTTGGAACCTGTAGTGTTTTGGATTTCTGCACTTGTCACAGATGTTCTCAGACTGGCAATATTTAGAAAGAAACCGCAGCACACAAAATGTTTTGCAAATTACCCCTTAATAAGAACAGTTTATATTAAATACTAAACATGTGTATATAAACCAGGAAAAAATTCCATATAAATCATTGCACTTTAAACCAAAAATAAAGATGAAAATAGCACTGTATACTTGGGTATATAATTCTCCTCAGCTTTTTGAGGGTGTTGTGTTCCACCCTGTTCCTCTGCACATCTCTGGATTCTGTGGAGCAATGCCCTTTCTCCTCAGTTTGTACAGCACCTCACATGACAAAATGGAACAACTGCATGATTTGCTCAAAAGCTGCTTGTGTGGATATGTGCAGATTTGCAGCAAGAGAGAACCACAAAACCACAAAGGGATTTAGAGCTATTTTTACTTTTAGAGGAAAGTCACAGTTTAAAGTGTGATAAGGAAATTATATTCCTTTGCTTAAGGACAGGAGGGCTCTGTGTGCCCTCCAGGCTTTCTGAAATGCTGAATACCAGCAGTTTCCAATTATGTTGGTGGCACTGCTGGATGTTCTGTGGTATTGAAAACCACTTTTAAAAGGCTTATAGGTTGATAAAAAAGACTAAATTTGCTTACCTATACTTGCAATTTTTTTCGATACAGTTGCCTCAATCTGGACTCCCAAAAGAGAGAAAACAGTGTCTTCACCTGCCTTTAAGAACTGGCACTTTCTATTCATCCTTTTAACCTCATTGCCCCCACCTGAAAACAAGGCTGGGAATAGGTGTGTTCATGGCAAGGGAGGACTCACTAATTAGGGACTGTAAAGCACATGGAACCACCAGGATGGGAAGGCCTTAGAAAAACATTAATTATTAGTGGGTTTTATCACTTCAGACTTTGCAGGCCCCAGAAGACTTTCTGAAGGCAGCAGCACTGCTGGGTGGGCTGGGCTCTGTTTCTGGTTTGGGTCATGGTGTATATGGACAGAACCAGTCTGTGTATCTCAGAAATCCTTCTTATCCAAAAGATTCAGCCAGCTTGCTAATTTGAACAAAATACAAAAGAAAAATTAGAGAATAAGAGACCCCAAAGGAACAGAAGAGCAGGAAACTTTAAACACAAAACAGGATTATTTTTGCACTAAAGTATCCCATTGAATTGCATTGAGTCAATCTGCCTGTTACACACAGCCCACAGAATAAACCCCAACACCAGCAGACCTGCAAGGCTCCAGGGAGGAAGGCAGGTGAGAGCCACAGCAATGAACAGCACTCCCAGGTTTTGAACAGAAGAGAGACAGAAGAAAGCAAACTCCCTACCTGGTTCAGAGACCTCTGGAGGCAGATTCATCTGGCTCCAGAAGAGAGAAAGAAAATTCCCTTCATTTTCATCATTAAAAGCTCAACAACCAAGTGAGAAAAAAAGAAATTAAGAAATCTGTCATGTTATTCTCATTCAGTGATGAAGAGGAAGTGATGGAATAAATTAGAGATTTATATTCCATCACTATTCCTGGCCTAACAGAAGGGGATCAGAAGAAATAATACTCTATGAACTGTCTATGATTATCTTTCTTTATCTTTATTTACTTTCCAAGGAACAGAGCCATATAAAACTCCATCTGAGAAAAAAAAGGAATAGTAACACACACATAAAGCAGAGATCAGTTGTTAGTATTGTTTGTCAGGACACCCAACAGTTTGCTCAGTATCACCTAAACCAGAAAACACTTTGTGAAACAAAGACAGACACGTTCCCAATATTGCAGGGTAATGTTGCCTAAGAGCTGAACAATCCTTGCTCTGAATTCCACACTTGGTACATTGAGCTTTTGTCTGTTTTGAAATTGCAAATGAAATTCTATACAACACATATAATTTTCTGGAGGAAAAAACTATTTACACATTAATAATGTTGGTTTTCCCAGTGAAATATTGCTGAAAGGACCCTAATCAGTGCAGTAATACTTCTTAGGATCCTGTCATGATTTCTGCTCGTACAAGGCTGAGGTCTGTGCACTCCACCTGTTGAGAGTGTCTGGCCTCCACCTTCCTCAAGTCTGGCAGAGCCTCAGAGTTCCTATCACCTGATCTCAGAGGAAGGAAATGACTCATTTTGCCTCAATGGCGAAGCGACAGCAGGTTGTGCCACCTCGAACATGCAGCGCCCAATCAGACGCAGCGGTAGAACAGTTATTATCAATAATAAACAAAGACAATGGAAAAATCCTCCTCTACAAATAGCTTAAATGATGTTGTGACAACTGGCACTTCTCTCTGTGTGTCACTATTTCCTACACACAATGAAGCTGCTTCTGCCTCTGGCAGCAACACCCTGTCCAAGCACTACTGATAGAGGAGCAAATTTGGGGGTGGATTCATCTCACCAGTTTGAATTAGGCATGAAGTTCAATTTAGAAATCTAGTTCCTCTCTAGTGAAGGGAAAATGCTGTGTTGAAAACTTCCTTTCATCATTTTATACTTCCACCTTGGAATGCCCTCTAAAATTGGTTTCCAGCCACTCCTCGTCCCTTGGAATCCTTTGGAGTCCATGGAGAGAGATTTGTCCCTTCTGATGTCAGTATCCACACTGGGGATTAGATGGAGGTTATTCTGTTTCCATATATTGTTTGAGAATGTGATACCCAGGTTTCAGAACCTGCCAGTGCTACCATTTCAATGATAATATATGTAAAAATAAAAATGTGAGAGATGAGCAATGAGAGATGGAGGAAAAAAGTGAAGAGGGAAGAGGTGAGATCTGAGGATGAAAAATGATGAGGTCAAAGGAAAAGGAAATATAAAGAGGGAACAGGAAAAGAAAAAGAAAGTTAGAGAGAGAGAGAAACAGAATGAAAGTGAGGAAGAGAAGTGAGACAGATGGAAACAGGAAAAGCCTTAGTAAAGGCAAAGGCAAGGAACGTGGGGTGTAAAGCAAATGAAGGGATAAGTAGGGAAGGACCTGCCACAAATTCTGATACTTTAGAAATCAGTGTTACTTCTGAGCATGCAAATCAAGATAATGGCACAGTAATTTAAATAAATAATTTACCACAGGACTTTAGTGCATCTGTTTTAAGGATTTGCAAAGCAGCAGTGGAGAGCCGAGCGCCTGACATTCAATAAATGCTTTAATTGCACATGCTCCCTCCTGTTCTGCATGATGATGAGGAGGGGACAGCAGGACAGGGTACAATGTGTTTGTGGAGCTGCCCTTCTGTTCGGGGGCAGCAGCTCCTGACACAAGCATTTCCTTCCAGCCTCTGGGTGCTAAAAGCCAAGATGCAAAAAAAAGCAGATGCAGAAAAACGATGCAGAAAAGCAGCTGCACTCCTGAGGCTGCAGAGGGCTCGGGAGAATGTTGGCCCAACAAACGCCTCCAAAGTCATTACCAGGTCCCAGGTTAATTTTTTCTTGAGACTGACTCACTCTGTTTTTACAACTGATGATGAGAGTCTCCTCAGCTCAGGAGGAGGAGGAGGAGGAGGCACAGCTGGGGGAAGCACATAGTCCTGTGTGCTTAGGAGGAATCCTGAATTAAAAATTCAAGTTGCCCAAAGATGTAAATGGCTTGGATGGCACTGTGGGTCAGGTCCCAGTAAATGTGTGCTCACATTAAAAGCGCAGCACATTCGTGGGTAGGGAGAGCCAGTGTTTGAGGGATTTCCATGGACTGAACTCCATGAGAACCTGGGAAAGACAAAGGTTCACTAACTGGTCTGTGCATGTGAAACCCACATAACCCCTGCACAGCCAGCCTGACTCTTATCAGCGTTTGCAACACTTCACTTCTATTAATACAAGTAATGTAGAACAGGAATAGAGTAAGAAGTGTAGCTTTGCCAAAAAAACTCCTTAGTCTGTTTCTTTAAAAATTTCTCACTTTCTGAAAAGTCTTAAATTACACAAGTTAAAAAAAAAATACTCAGAGAAGAACGTATTCCACACAGTCAGATAATGACCCTTTGGGAGTGATATTTTCATCTCCACATAGTCAAAGGATAATGCAGAACACATTTGAGGAGAGGACTGCAGCCCAGTGTAACAATCTCCAAATTCAGAAACAACTGACAGTAAATGTGTAGGCCATTCCTAATACAGAAAAGGTCACACTCCAACCTTGAATACTGTCAGATAATCTCACTGTGATTCACCATGGCCCAGGAAAGTTTGAAAATAGTATTTCACATAGCAAGCTTTGGAACATGGCAGGAAAATAAGACAGAACCCACTCTGAAGAATCATAGAATCTCCTGAGTTAGAGAAGACCCACAAGGATCTTCGTGTCCAACTGCTGGCCCTGCACAGGACAACCCAAAGATCACACCATGTGCCTGAGAACGTTGTCCAAAGGCTTTTTGAACTCTGTCAGGCTGTGACCACTTCCCTGGGGACCCTATTCCAGTGCCCACTCACCCTCTGATGCAGAACATTCTCCTAACATCCAACCTAAAGCTCCCCTGACCCAGTTCCAGCTGTTAAAGAATCCTACAGTTAGTCAAAATATACAAAATACACAGAAAGAACAAATAAGAAGCCAACTCTCATATCCCTCATATTAAGATCAACCTCAACAAACTGCTCCAAACACATGGAAAACAATCCACATGCAAAGAGTTCACTGCACTGGGAGAGCAGAAAGAATTGATTGTCATGAGAATATGCTCCAGTTAAATATCTTAAATGCCCTGTGCAGAGGTGTAACAGCTTCCCCCCAGCTCTGTGACACTCACCCATTTGTGTTTAGCTCTTATTTGCTAACAACACATTCTGCTGGATCAAACACTGTCCAGTCTCCTCAAGGGTCACACACACGTTTTGCTCATTTTATGTAGCACAGGGAACAGATATCACACCTCATTATTTCTGTGACCTCTTTGTAACTATTACTTTAAAACAGACTCTAATTTTAAAGAACAGGCTGCTCTCTCACACACGCAGCTCCACTGCAGCTTCAACAATGACATACATACCTTACATAACAAATTTCCACCTCAAAGTCACTGGAAGGAGCAAACTTCACTCCTAGTTGCAGTCTGCCACAGTCCCTGATGCTCTGCTCACTGGCCAAATCTTTGCCAGTTTGCTCAAAGCTTCCTGAACGTCCCAGCCAGCAGCACTCAACACACACAGAGGACAACTGGAGGCCACTGGACAAGAAGAAGTCTCCAACAGGTCACAGCAGCCTGGTCTAGGAAGGGCAAGCCCCCACCAGGAATCACAAGTTGCTCTGGAAAGCAGAATTTTCCTTTCACATGGAAAGGGTTGTACTTGTTTTATCAACACATTTTTCCCACTTGTGCTTTCTGGTCACCTTGTCCTCTTGTCTGTGCCCTCTCTCTGCACAAGTGTGGTGGGACTGACTGTGTCACGTAGCCCCGGAAACACACCCACCATCCTCTCTCTCAAACCTCCTGCCTATAAATAGCAGACAAAGTGCTGGGGGCTGCCTTACTTCCCTTTTCTTCTGAACAGAGGCTGTGGGTAACTTTCAAACATGACACCCCTGCAGAGGAAAGTCTTAGAGGAAGTGCTGTCCCAGCCACAGAGAGCTGTGTGCTGAGGATGGAGCAGGAAGAGCCTGAGATCCTCCTCAAACAGGTCCTTTTATCTTGCAGGTGACACAGCTGAGTTCTCTTGGCCATCCCATGTCACCAAAGAAACCTCACTGTAAGGCCTGCAAGTAAGAGCAGGAAAGCAATTCCTGGAAGAGAGACAAGTCCCTCTCCATCCTGCAGGAAGGGTCCTGTAAGTCACTTCTGTAGCAATTTAAAGCAAAAATTCCCTGATTCTTTACTTAAGGGGACTGTACATTATTCCTGCAGTGGTAATGTCTCCATGACCTTGTCCTGCTGTCTTGGAAGAGATAATACCAAATACTCATCAATTCTATATTGTCTACCTTCAAAGCATTGCAAGGAGGAATTAAAGCATCTTTTGTTGCTCTCTCCATAACTAAGCCCATTGCTCTGATGGTAGAGAATAAAATATTGTAAAGCTTTCATGTGGAAAATTTATCCCAGAAGAAATAACTAACCATGGGAAGAGACCACACTCTGGTCTCATCAGAAAACTCTGGCTGGTTCAGTTGATGGTTAACATGTATTTTTTTGAAAAGACTAAAGAAGTGAAGTACTAAAATGGCAATAAATCTGACTTTCTGTCTTCACCTGGTGTGGTTCTTGAGCATGAGTCAAAATAAGAAGTATGAGAATTGTATTGAATTCTCTGCTGACTGTGGAAATAAATATTTGTGAAAGTAACAACTGTAAAGTGATGCCAGAATTACATTCCATCTGCAACCATCCCAGACTTTAAGTGTGGTCAGCTGCTGTTTAAACAGCATCTACAAGCAATAGTACAAAAGCAAGATTTGCAGGGCTATTTTCACCCAGACTCTGATCTTCAGGAGATGTTTAACAGTTTGAAGAGTGGTAACCAACTCCAAGTCAGGGCAAGTTTTATTCTATTCTCCAAACTCATGCCTTGAAACATAACAATTCCTTAGCACAGGCTGACAACAAAATCATTTGCAGAATGTGCAGAAAAGCCTTTGTTTTAAAGGCAGGGTTGCGTTTGTGTCTGCAGTGAGGTTCTACAGGAGATGAGCCCCAGCCAGTGGCTCCCACGCAGGAGGATTGATTTCCCCTATTCCTCATTCCTCCTCAAGGGCACAGCTCGTAATTAGGGTCAGATTTTCAAAGAGCACAGGTGGTATTTAGGCATCAAAATAAATGGCCAGATTTTTGCAAGATTTGCCTCAGAGTGTGGGCTAAGATAGTGCTAGGAATCACAGAGCTGCTGAGCGTTAAACACTTTTTAAAATCAGGCCTTTTGTACCCACCTAAATTGAAGCTGAGCTCTTTCAAAAATCTTCTCACAACTGGAACATTCTTCAAATTCTAAGTATTGGAAAAATGGGCCTTTAAAGCTTTGTGAGGTGCTAATTTTTCCATGAATAGGAGCTGCTCTGAATGTGGCTGTAAATCTGGCTGGCAGCAGTGTTTAGGTAGCTCTGACTCCCCAGTGTTGGATAAACTCTCCAGCAGCACATGCCATGGGGAGAGGGCAGATGCTGTGTCAGCGCTTACCTGGGCTAATTCTAACCCTTCTGAAGATGTGAAATAAATATTTTGTCAGCCAACAGGTGATGCCAAACCCTGCTGGTGCACCAGTCTCTTTTCAGTGTATTGTCTCCAGCCACAACTGAGATTTTAAGAATTAAACTTTGAGCTTTGAACCCTCTGAGACATAATAAAAGAAAGGTTCTTTCTACATGACTAACAGTATTTATTTCCATGAGGAACCAAAACAAATTTATTTTTCTTATGCTCAAAAGCTAATACAGTGTAGAAGCTGTATGAGGTTTTAGATTAGACTCTCCTTTCATCATTAGTTGCTCTATTTATCTTTTTTTTCTTTCCAAAGCTGGTGAGTTCAGCCTTGCGGAATCCATGCTGCTGACTCAGCTAACTGAGCCAAAACTCATAAAAATCTATTTAAAAAAGGTCCAACGATTTTATTTTCTAATCGTAAATATGAAATTTAATTAGCATCTCATTGCTAACGAAGTCACCATGGAAGATGAGACTGAGGAATTAAGCACAGGGATGGAACATCAAGCGTAAAACAAAACAACACTCGTGCAGGAGCCAGTTTAACTCCTGCTTTCCTCCACCCACATTGCAGGTATTTTAAGAATGATGTGCTGTGTTCACGGGTTTCCTTCTCTGATAGCAAGGCCCTTCTATCCTCTGTGGCAGTAACTGCTCCAGTGTGGTACAGCATCATGTGAAATACAAAACAGCAACAGATAAGGTTCACTCTGCGTTAGAAAAAGAAGTGAGGCAGAGCAAGTTGGATCTGAATTCAAAATCCTGTTTTGTCATAAGCTACTCAGGTCAGCAAGTGTTTCAAATCCTGTAAAAGCAATAGACTCATCAACTGAGAAAAGAACTCTCATTATTCTCCAGGGTACTGCAAACATCAGGAAGATTAAAGGAATTTTTTTAAAGGAAGCATATGGAGAATTTTAAAACCTTCTTCAAATAGGAATGTGTCCAGCCTTTTCATTGTTAGCACTCCTAGAAGGCATGTCCTGGCTGCCCTCAGCACCAGAGGTGGCATTACTGGGTGAGGTTCTGCCTACTGTGAGATATCTCTGCCATCTGCTCTCCGGAGGTCTTGAGAGGTCAGGAGCTCCTGCTCTGACTCTGCCCACCCACGTGTGCACGGGGCTCACACAGCACAGTCACCTGAGCCAAGGGCAGGGCCAGGTGTCCTCCTGCTGTCCCACCAGGTGCCTCGGTGAGGGCCCCCTGGCACAGCCCACCCCTCAGAGAGGGCTGGGAGAGCCGAGGGCAGGACCGTGGGAGAGCTCGCCAAGGCTGCTGAACTGCAGCAACCACAACAGGGGACTTTCTCCTCAGGCTCACTCAGAAATGGTTCACAGCAAGTCAGTGTGGGAGGGAGTGTTTACAGGACTGTCCTGAGAGTGACTAATTGTTAATAATTCCTGGAGTGCTAGAAAAGCTCTCGGCCCCAACCCAGCGATGTGTTTGCCAAGACTGACTTGGAGAACACTGGACTTTTTATCGGCGATGCTGGTGATGAGGTGAATGGTAGAGTTGAGGTGAGCTGAGCAAGCACAAACAGCTTCTTTCCATGAGGCACAGTCCCTGCTATCTGCAGTGGAGTGGTGATGTCAGTCTCTGTAAATCAGACTTATCCCAGTCCAAATTCCTGAAATAACTCTTTGTTTCTTTCTAATTTTTATGTTGTCACTCACTCTAGCAAGGAAAAAAAAGAAATTGAACTTTTTCCCTCCACAGTTTGAGGGTCTGAAATGGGTGATTCCAGTAGAGCATATTTTAAAAGAATAAGGCAACTTTAAAGCCATAACCATATCCTCCTTTTGGATTCTTATATGCAAACTTTTCACACTTATCCAAAAATTTTGCTGTTCCTTTTCAGGGCAGAATGGTCAAGCTGGTGGCTCAGAACCCACATTCAACCATCAGAAGGTGTTCATTCCACTCCCTGTGGTTTTCTCTGGAGGAAATAAGGATTGCTGGTCTAGGTAGTTTTCTTTTGGACTTTCATAAGGCAACATTCATGGCAGAACAAATTTCTGGTCTGAGGTTACAGAGCTCAGTGCCTTCATGTGAGGGGAGGGGGAAGGTGGGCAGGAACCCATTTCTAGACACACAGAACATAATGCAGAAGGTCAGGATGTGGCATTGCCCAGCCCACAGACTCTGATGCTCTGATCTGACTCATTCCAGCGGCTCAGCCAGAGCATCAGTTTTGGAGCACTTTGTCTGAAACCCAGTCCAACAGAGGACTGAAAATAGGACTTTGTCAGTGAGGTCAGAACCCTTGCTAAAGCACAATGGCCTGTCTCTGCCTTCACACAGAGTTTTTTCTTCATTTGCTGTGCTTGATGCTTTGCTCCATTTCCCTTAGGATGTCACAAACTGGAGGTGAGTCCAGCTCTGCAGTCTGCTGTATAGAGAGAAGCTGGGCAGTTCCTTTCCCTCACCTGATGCATCTGCCTTGTATGGGCTGGGAATCAGAATCAGAGAGGAAGAGGAAAGACAGGTGAGGTGAGTCAGAAAAACTGGTCAGTTTGAGGGCAGAAAGAGCTTGGATTGTCCTGTGAGGACCAGAGGAGAAGTAAAAAAACACCCCTGCCTTTTCTCATGTTCTTTCCTCGCAGTAGTTGCATGTTCAAATCACCTTCACTGTTCAGTCCCTTCATGCAGAGACTCTACTAGACCTGTGCTGATGGCATTAGCTACTTAACAGCCAAGATTTCTAAATGTAGCCAAGATTTCTAATCATATCCTGCTCAGACAGCTCTGGATTTCTGCACTGTTAGCAGGCTCTAAAGATGCAGTTGCAATGAGTTTACATTTTTCTGCATTGCAGCACATCCTACAGTGTATCAGGAGCTTCTCAGTAAATCCACAGCCCTCAAAGGGGCATTCAAATTCTGAGCATTTCTGCCTCAGACACAGAATTTTGCTGTTGTTCCTTGCAGGTGAAAAACTTCCATCCTTCCTGCTCCTGTATTCTCCTATGGCTTCTGAGGCAAACACTGAGCCAGACACACTGTCCCAGGTGTGCAACCCTTGCTGCTCAGTGATTCAGTGGAGGGGCTGCTGTCAATAGCATTTGATCCAACCAAACTGCCTGGATGCTGCTCTCAGGGTGGATATGGATGAGTCACAAACCACCATTCTGTAGTGTAACACTCCACATGAAAATACCCAACTATCACTTTTCCTTCAGGCCACAGACTTGAACATTAAAAACCCCAACAGATTCAGCATTTCCAGCCTTGCAGGAAATGTAAAACTTCTTCGTTTTTCTCAAACAGCTCAAGTAAAAGGAAAACACACTCTTGTCTATCCTGACACAAAAGTTTAAATATTATTTTTGTTTTATACTACACTGATATCTTTTGTGGCACAAATTACAAAAATGAGAGTCTAAAAGATGGAGGGAAATTAAACCTTCTACAATAAAACCTGCTAGTCTTGGGTGTTCCTGAAAAATATGTGCAGGAATCTGTTATTGAAAGGATGAAATACACCCCAAATCTTCTTAAACAATTAAATATTGACACTTACTCTGACTTACTTTGGCAGGAACTGTGAAGGAAAAACACCAGTGTAGTAGCAGAGAAGAATATTACCTTAAGCTTGTTTCGTTCCTCAGCAGAAATTCAGCTCAGCAATAGCAAAGATTGTGCGAAAAATTTATGGAATTTTATATTTTCAGTCAGTGCAAATCATTAGTGAAATGAGTTTGATGATGGCACTAATTACCTCATTATAAGCTACAAAATACATATGGAATGGCCACATGGACATTGTGCTCAGGGACACGATTTAGTGTTGGATGTGGCAGTGCTGGGTTAATGGTCAGACTTGCCGATCTTAAAGGTCTTTTCCAACCCAAAAATGAATTCTATGATTTGGAAAAAGCCAGAAAATTGAGATGCAGGAAGAAGGTGCTGGAAAGACACTGTGACTTTTTTTTTGTAAAAGACTGGGATGCACCAGTAGACTTTGGAATCAAAATTGCAACCAGGGAGAGAACATTCTTTTAACTACAGTCTTCAGGCAATGGACCAGTTTGGTCAGTTAGTAGTGTAGGTCACTAGGATTTTAATTGAGATGTTAAAAGCCAAAAGCCTTCAAATGATCTCATACATGTGATAATGTCTCAGGTCATGATCAAGGAGAAAAGTTTCAATCACTGCAGTTTGGAAAGTATTTGGTATAATCTTTAGAAAAAGAGTTGAAACAACCTTTGTGTGTTTTCCCAGTTTCTTCAGGATTCAAAACTCCAGAAGGAAATATTTGAAAGGTGTCTCTATTAGTGTTTCAAACCTTGGAGTAACTTACTTTTGTGCTCAAATATATTAAGCATGTGTAACAACCTATTAAACATGCTCATAGTGATTTCAAATATGGGCACAGATAGATTGGAAATGTTTATACACATAGAGAGCTATAAAAATGAAATTGAAACAATCCATTAACTGCTAATGATAACCATATATGTACTGCCAGCATACACCTTTTTCTGCATTCAAAAGGAAAAAAAAAACCTTATCCCAGTTTAAACAGAAACCTTCTGTTCCATTTACCCTTCAGCATCTCAATTACAACCCGAGGAGAATTTGCCAGCAAACACCCAGCTCAGGAGGCTGCTGGGAACCCTGTCCTTGGCTCCACTGGAGCTGATTCCTCCCCTGAACTGCAAACCTCAGGGCTGACTTGGGCAAATAAGTATCTTTGTGTAAGGCCAAACTGGCCTCAGGGACCAGAACAAACACATCCCTGAACACCACATGAAGTTACTTCACACAGAAAAATTCTCTGAGGCAACAATTACCACAAATAATATCACATACACAGCTGTATATACATTTATCCTTTTGACAAAACCAGAATGTTACAGCATTTCATTTGACATTTCTGATAGATTTCCAGTGAGATTTGACAAATTTCTTTTTCCTCTTGAGCAGCTAAACAGATTCAGTGAAGTAGACAGCATCAGAAAGTAATGCCCCAACCAGCCCTGAAGATAAAATAGGCTTTGCAGGACTAAGTTAATAGGAACATTCTCCTCACTCCACATTCAGCAGCAGACAGTGCACACCAGGTTGCCAATTTTTGGTGCTATTAGTTATGTACTTTTATAAGCTATGAAAAAAATGCCTCTGTGTTTGCATTTTATATAAGAAAGTACAAAGTTCTCACCTGCTGCTGAAAATGTTACATGTACCCCATGCAGATCATTAGCATGGGAACTCCTGGTACTCACAGACACCACCATCCCCAGAGCCCAGCCACTTGGCAGAAGGTTGTGAAGGCAGAGAGGTGTTCAACATCAAAGTTCAGAGAAGCCCTTCATGTTTAACCAAAGTCAGTGAGCAAACCTGCAGCCAAAGCCACTGCCCACAGCTGGGACACTCTGTGCCAGGGAATGTGGCAGATCAAACTGCACTTTGAACAGCCTGGCACTGCCTTCCCCTCGTGCCTGAGAGGAGCAAAAGGGAGAGGGTGACACAGGGAGAGAATACAGACTAAAGCAGCAGAGAGAAGGAAGCTTTTATCACTCCTTGGATGTGTGCCATGGAGACCAATTATATACATTTGACAGCAACCATTGTAATTCCAGAGTCCTTGAACAAATCACAAGCAGAAAGGTTACCTTCCTTGGAAATGCTCATTGCCATTAAAAAACTGCCCCAGACTAGAGGGTGAAGGGCAGCACTTTAGAGAAAATTTGAGGGAAGGGAGGAAATGGAGAATCTTATTACATGTACACCTGAGAAAACCCCATCATTTGTTCTGAAAGAGGAATTGCAGATTCACTGCAGATACTGGATTCACAGCAAAGCAGAGAGTGTTCTGCAAATGCAAATCCTCCAGACAGCAGTGACAAAACAGACAAGAGAGAAAGAATTTCTCTCTGATATCAGGGCAAAACTTGACTAAATTTGGTGAGGTTTATGGTTTCACCCTCCAGTTTGAAAATCACAAGGCCTGGTCCCTTATTCCTTGCTCTTTTAAGTTTAGATTGCTTTGGAGGCTGCTGACAAACAAAAGCTGCCACAGGTCAGGCTCCACCATCAGTAACACAACTTAATGACCACATCTAAGTGAAAGATTCATATTTCATGAAATGTGCATTTCAATATCAAAGACAGAGTTGAGGCATCTGCTCTCAATAATAGAGGTATAATATTGGGAGATCTGAGGATCTCTGAGCACTTCATGCTCTGTGAGCAATCATTTCGTGTATCTGATGAAAACTTTAACAAGCAACAGTATAAAAACCAAGGTCATTTGGTATCTTCCATTCAGATTTTTTCAGCATATCCCAGTTATTTGGGATGCATCCTTCTAATGAAGGTTCAAATTACCTTTCATTTTAACAGATACATGCAGTCAGATGGTCCTTTCTTTTCCCACACATTGTCAGTTTATTGTTCTCTTAATTCAGAGTTAAATCTAATTCGAAGTAACTATTGGCATAAGAACAGGGAGTCAAAGGTGATTCTGAATTTCTGTTCTGAGGTTGGCTCTCTCCACACAGGATTTGTTGGGTAGGATAGAAACTTTC
The DNA here is from genome assembly GCF_047495875.1 of Pithys albifrons albifrons. Taxonomy (NCBI): domain Eukaryota; kingdom Metazoa; phylum Chordata; class Aves; order Passeriformes; family Thamnophilidae; genus Pithys; species Pithys albifrons. Next base: position 12,788,320 of record NC_092473.1, read on the forward strand.
TAGGCTCTTCCCAGCTGAAATTTCTTCACTGCCAGGCACGTGACTCAAGAAATTAGACATACACACCAAAAGAAAATAGATTTTCTGGCTCCAGATCCCCTTGCAAATGTCACAACCCAACTTTGACAATGCCCATTTTTAACTCAATATACAGCAAACTATCAGGACACAAAAGACAATGGAGGAAGAGAGAGAGAAGAGATGTTGGCTCAGCCAATTTATTTCTGGGAGACATCAAGCCTTTACAAAAAGAACCAGAGCACAAAACATTGCAAAAAAGAAAAAAGAAAAAAAATGAAAAAAGGAAGAAATCAACAAGTTTTGTAGAATGACTCAAAGGAACACAAGTGCTGTTCACAGCACAAGAAGAATTGTAACAGAATAAGAAAGAGTTGTGTTAGACCTTTCTGTGTAAAATGAGCATCTCCTATTTTATTGTTCTAGACTTGTGGACTTTTTGCAAGATCCAAAAGGCAAAGGTATTTTAATGTACCTGTTTCTGTATTCAGAAGTGAATGCTCACAGCTCAAAGGCCACAGTTTTCAGCTCTGAATCAGAAAGGATGTATTATAATTGCAAACATAAAATTTAAGCTCCTTTCACTCATAAGGAGAGGGACAATTTGAGAGAGCAGGACAGATCACTAAAGAGAATTCTCCCACATAATAATTCTCTTATTAATTCAGCTGAGTTTAATAAGTGATCCTTCCTCAGTTCCCAAAAGCCCACACCAGACCATCCATAGAAATAAATCTTCAGTCTCAATAGTCCTGCTTAAGAAGGTGAGGCTAAAAAGCTTCATCAAAAAAATGTACTTATTTGTCATATCTGATTCAAAGCTTACAAACTGCAGCAAGGAATAATAGCAGCTCTTGTCCTTGGATGCAGTTTTTAGCCATGCTTGATCCTGGTGACTCACCAATATATCTGGCATAAAAGAAATGCCCTGTTTCCAGATCCCAGGAGCAAAGTTACTCCCATTACAGCACTAAAGTTAAGATGCTCTTCCTTGGAGACTTGGAGTCCCCCAGGACTCAACAGGACAAAAACTACACCAATGTCAGCCCACAAGCTCTGGTGTGGGGCAGGAAGTCAGAAAGTCTGTTAAGTTTAATAAAAAGGCTTATGAACTGGTTTTCTTTTTTTCAGTTTTCCCAAGACATTCTGCATTGTGCTCTCCCATTTTTTCATCTCCTTTCAGTCCCATCACTAAGCTCTTTCCCAGCTGCAGGTTGCACATTGTGCAGAGGAAAGGGGAGCTGGGGGACTGCAATACTTCCTCCAGTTCCCCTGCAGGGACACAATGGGGATGGGAAGGCAGCAGAGGGTAAGCCCAGGTGCATCAGTAGTTCCTCCCAAGCTGAATGCAACATCAAGATAATAAAATAGATAGAGAAACCTGGTGCAGAGTTGTGGTAGGGAGGTAGGAAGGAGTGGGATGGTAGAAAGAGAAGGGATAGAATACACCAAGTCAGGGCAGGCTGTATTGTGAGTGAAGAGGAAACCAAGAGGTGTTAGAAAATTCTGGGTTTAAGACAGAAACAGAGACGGGATGACAGTGGTTATTTGTTGTGAATGGCTAAATGTGAGTCTGAGAAGTGGAAGGAGGCTATGCAAGTATAGAAGTCTTGTATTTTGGGATGTATTTTATAAATCTGCAAATCCTGCACATGCACATGAAGAGGACAGACAGGACAGAGATGTGTGTGCAAGGACAACCCAGGAGAGAGGCAGCACCACTGCGTGTGCACAATGAACTTGGCAGGGCAGCAACGTGCAGAGAGAGGGAGGATACAGCAGAACTTGCAGTGTGTGTGCAAAGCTAGAGGAGCACTGGGAAAGGGGAACACCAGCCTGAGAAGGAACTGTCAGAGGGGAAGGAGAGAAAGGTTAAGAACTTGGGGGAGGATGTACAGTCTATTGCCCTGGCACGAAGAAGGCAGAGGGAAGGGAAAGGAGAGAACAAGGGAAACATTTGTCACACAGAAAATAGGTTTGATGCAAAACAGACATAGAAAGATGGTGAAAAAGATAGTAAGAGATACATAGGGCTGAGAATACAATAAAGGAAGTGTGATGAAAAAATTAAAAGAGAAAAGAAAACCAAATAAGAAAGACTTAATCAGTCAACAGAAAGCACAAATCTCAGTGAAGAGATTTAAAGAAAAGGCTGGGGCACAACACACTATGGGCAGAACCAGGAAGTCCCTGGAGACCAGTCCTTTCATGTCCCCTCTCCAGACCTGCCCATCTCCTTCCCAGTGGAGTCTTTCTTTAGGAACACGTGTGTACCCCAGCCTGTTTGCCTCCCCCAGCCCAGGCTCCAGACATGGGTGCAGGCAAAGCACAACGAGCCCTGCTGAGGGCAAGGAAAGTGCAAAAGCAACCAGTTCCAAAGAAACACACCTTTGACAATCAACACAAAAAGAAGACTCAAGGTGAAAGTGGAACTCGCAGTGAGCAGAGCCAAGTGCTGTGCCAGTCAGGGAGGTGGAGCTGCTCTGCTGGCTGCTTTCCTTACCTTGGGTGCTCATGAGTGACCGCGCTATCCCACTGCAGTGCTGCACGATCCAGCTCTCTATGTCGACTCCATGCAATTGCCAGTGGCTTTCCAGGAGGCTTGGAGAGGTTATTTGTGCTCTGCAGTTGTTGGAAAGTGAAGGAAACACAAGGAGCAAAACACCTCCCGGCTCCCAGAGTAGCAAAGTTTCAGGAGAATGTGGTGTGCTGGTGTCAGAGCGAGCCAAGAGCCACACAGAAAGTAAGAAAAAGTGTGTCAGAGACTGGGAGGGGCGGAGAAGGAAAATGCAAAGATCTGACAGGAAACCAGACTATAAATCTGCTTAGGGGTTTGAAAAAAACACATTTCTGCTCCCCAGCATAGAGCCTGTTTGCAAATGACTCTGCACACAGGTGACAGCAGAGCACCGAGCACCGTGGAAGCGAAGAAAGAGGCACCTTTGCCCCATGCCCAGGAAGAGCAGTGGAAAGCAGCAGAAAGCAGCCTGTGCCCACTGCCTCCTCCAGCTCTCCAGCCTTCCAGTGCATTCCCCAGGCAAAAGGGGACGTGCTGAGTGCCAGCCTTGCTGCTGCTGTACCTCTCCCTCTGCAGAGCTGCAGCCCTGGCACCACAGGGCACACGCTGGGGGAAAGCAGGTGGGGAAGGAAAAAGTAACAAAGAACTGAAGAAAACAGTTTCAAGAACAACAGTTCCAGGCAGGAGAAGTTCTGGGTTTTCCCGAGGTTTCAAAAGTTTTTCAAGAAACCATCTATGTTATTAATAGCTGCTTTTGCTGGAGAGACAGTCAACATTAGATTATTTTACAGCTGAATGATACCTCAAGCAATGGATTTTCCAAAAGGAGTCTTTACTGACATAAGGAAGATGCAGGATCTTGTATTGCCTCAGTGTCAGACTCCAGGCTTAAGGCCAACATGCAAACCCAACTGCTGGTGGGTCTCACTGAGGACATTCACCTCTAGGCTGCAACCGGGAGCCTTCCTGCACAGGCAAACCAACGGGAGCACAGTCAGCCAGTCCCTGCCCTTGCTGTTCCCTCGGTCCTGTGGGACCAAGAGCCACTATCACTGTGAGAAACATCCTTCAGTGCTGCTGCCATCCTGCTCAGGGGTCCTGAACACCTCCCATGATGTTCTGGTTCTTGATCTGCTGCTGCCTATTTGACCCCAAGGGGGAAAACAAGGCACAGATGCTGCTCTAGTCCCAGTCCCTCCCGAGGCTTTGCCTTTGCACAGAGTACATATGCACAAGTGAATCCTCACTGGAGCCAGCAAGAGGTCCTGGATGTGTGAGGAGCTGAGAAAAGACCATTTGAGTATAATAGGATGTGTGTTTGTGAGGGTGATTGCAAAGCTCACCAGCCTGGAACACATCCTGCTCCCGGAATTTTTGGTTGAGGGTGACCAGAAGAAAGCAATTATGTCTATATGGGTGTGTTTTTATTTCCTCAGAGAAAATAATAGAAATAAAAGCAGAAACATTAGGAATAATAAGTGTAAGTGACCCATGATAAATAATTTAGGAATGTGGGGAGGGAAAAAACACAATGGCAGTAACAGAGTAAGAGGATGAGAAGGGACAAAATAGTTGGTAGAGAATAAAAGAAAACACAACAAACGGAAAGTAAGTAAAAAAGAACAGTGGAAAAACTATCAAAGGATACAGAGGCGTCAAAGACAACAGAATGGAGGAAGTGAGATGATAAAGTGAAAAGAAGAAATGTAAGGGAGAAAATACATGGCTCAAAGTGTTGTTACAATAATATGCAAAAGTGTTCTTAGCAAGCTGAAACCTGACCCCTGCAAAGATCATGAGGGAACTGAACATATTCTGGGAGGCAAAGTGTGGAGGCAGCTCTGCTCCAACTGTCCCTTAGTTTTTCTCTGATTTCCCATGTTTGTATCTGTACCTGCACTGGTGAGGGTGTAAGTCTATCCATAAGGATGATACTGAAAGGCATTCTGGGCAGAATTCCAGTTCTCTACATCAAGATTTCTCAAAGACTAAGGAAGGCAGGAATTTCTATTTCCCACTGAACAACAGCAGAACATGTTACGCCCCTACCATTTTTTTTGCACTGAGGACTATACTGTTATGTGCTACTGATATTCATGTGCAACTTCACCAAAATTCACTGTTGAACAAATATGGAGCTGCATGTGACAAAGGGCAGGAAAGCTTCCTGCTCTGAGCAGCCAAAACTCTGTCCATGTAACGACTGCACAGGTGAGGTTACGCAGTTTCTGCCTGGGGGAAAGTGATGCTTTGGGGGAAAACTGAAATAGAGCTGTAAGAATCATGGCCTACAATTATTCCATCTAAACTAATATATTACTTTTGAGTCAGGTTTTCTGCTGCTTTCACAGAGGAAGCTGATTTGTGCATGCAACAGAGGAACCATTTTAAGCACAACCAGAGAAACTAACTCTGCTGGCAGGAGGCTTTGTGGCTGCACTTCGATTTAAAACCCACAGATCTTCCACACATCGTCCCTAAGCTGAAAGTACAAACATGCTAGAAATTCAAATCAAGACCCACCAAGTCTCATTACAGCTTTCTCCCTCTGTCCTTGATTTCTTCAGTGAACGGTGTCAGAAAGCAGACTCTGAAATTGCCCTACGAAGCCAACCAAGGGCTCAGGGATCATTTGTTTCTGTTTCTGCTTCAGGGTTTTTTTAATGCTTTAGATTGCAAACATCTCAAAAAGTACAATCACTGTTTTAAGGGAGAATTCACAGTGCCCTGGGCCTCTAAGGTGATACTGGAGAGATGAAGCAGTTACCCAGTGAAGCCTGAGCAGCTTGAAGGAATCTATCACTGAAACTCAGAGGACCTAAAATTCTCCTAGTCAGAAAGGCTTTACTGGCAAACTGAGATTAGCTGAGCAGGATCCAGGCACCAATCACACCGCCACACCTAACTGAGTATCAACTTTTTTTTAATAAGACTTTACAATCTTAATCCCAGTTTTCAGTTATAAAAAATCCTCTCAAGCTATAGAAGTGTTACGGTGAGGTTACAGTTCCTTGAGGCTGGTAGACTGAAGTTACCTGTTTCACACAATGTAAGTGTAGAAAATAATTATGTTCTGTTAGCCAAGCAGAAAGTACAAGGAAATTTGGATGCACCACCTAAAATACAGCAAAAAGCTGCAGAGTTTGAATCAGGGGCTTTCCTGACACAAAGGTAGGGTCTAGGATCTTGACTGGCAGACTTCTAAGCAGGAAATTCTTCTTTTTTTTGGTGAGAAAACTGAATTGCATCAAAAGGATACCTGTCTCTGTCATCTGTTTATTTTTAATAATAATAATAATAATAATAATAATAATAATAATAATAATAATAATAATAATAATAATAATAATAATAATCCACTGGAACTTTCAGTTTAACAAGATATCCACTTAAGGGGTAAAAACAAACAATACTTTTTTTGTTATCATTTTTGGTTGTGGCTTCTCAGACTTCTTTCATTAAACTTGGTATAGGAAACAATAAGTTGCACCTCTGCCTGCAAAGGAACTCCCCTCACCTGGAAGGACACACCTGGTATATTTGTTCTCTCCTTCTTTTCCAGATGCATCAGAAAAGAAGGACATCTTTAGTTCCTTCCAATCGCTCTGATTCTGCCAGGTCTGAGCGCTGATGGCACAGCCTGAATAACAAGCACATCCTAAGCCCTTTGGTGGAGCTGCACCTTCCCTTCCTCCAGGCTTTTACTTTGGGATGCCTGCCTAAAAAAGCTAGCAAAATTTCAACATTATTATTCAATTAGGGTGATCAAACAGTGAAGACATGCACTCTTAGATATTCCTCCACATTGTTGCTGGCCTCCCAAGTGTTTTGCTCACGGTGACTTTCATACCATGACAATGTTATTGGGGTGTGTATGGAAAGTTTCTCTTCTTCTCTATCTTAAACTCCATACAGTGGAAGGTTCTTCTTCTTGACTTTCTACAAAAGGCCTTTCTACAAAGGTGATTCATCAGCCCTTGGGAGGCTGTAAGTCAGAACTGAAGCTGCCAGAGAGCTTTAATAGGTTCAGACAGAAGAGTAAAAATATCGGCATTTGGAAGTAAAGAAACACCAAACTATCCAGCTCTTAATCTGCTGCTCCTTTTCTTCTGTTCCCTTGTTCTCCCCAGAGAGCCATCCCAGCCCATGAGGAGACTGCCCTTGACTCCTTGTCAGTGTAACAGTCCTGAAAATCCCTGGGTACCAGAAAGGCATTTCACAAACTAGTGATTTGAGAACTAATATATTGCATTTCTGCTGCATGCCTGAGCACAGCAGCACCGTCTATATTGTTAACACAACCCTTCCAACTCTGCCGAGCAGAGAAACAGAAGTATTAAATATTTCCCCCGTTTTACATATTTTATATTATCAGCCTTGCTCAACTATCCTTAGAGACTATCACTCTTACTTAAGGATGCTCACAATTTATCATTTTTCTCTGGAGATCTGACTTCCAGAACAGAAGTATTTCCCTGTTCAATTCACCAGCCTGTGGATAAGCAGCTGTTAGTGTTCATTTGCCTTTTCTAGGCATTAACATCAAAAATGCCCCTTGATCTTAAAAAGTGACACACAGCGGGATTTCTTTAACACCTTTGGGGGTAATGACTTAAATCCAGCAGGGAAATGTTCTTATCTATAGGTTTATGGTACACATTTAAACAGTGTTTCAATTGCCAGAACTATGAAATAAGATGACAGCCAGACATATATCAGTGGGGAACAGACAGTATAAAATTCCCTCTTTCGTTTGACAGTGGTGGGGTTATGTATTTTTGCACAAAATGTACAGTCTCTGTTGAGTCCAACAGTATTATGGGATTTACCTGAGTCAGATATTGGCATATGAACCCATTAGGGAAAGTTTGGGTTCCAATCCAAGCTGGGCTCTGGGCCCACAAGCCATGGCAGAGAGGGTAGTGCCTTGGCAAAAGTCTCCATTGAAGCAAAGAGCCCAGATTTGGGGGTTTGATAGGACAAGAGAGCACAGCTTTAAGCTGAAAGAGGGTAGATCTAGATGGGATATTGGGAATAAACTTCTCCCAGTGAAGGTGGTGAGGCCCTGGTACAGATTGCCCAGAGAAGCTGTGGCTGTCCCATCCCTGGAAGTGGCCAAGGCCAGGCTGGATGGGGCTTGGAGCAACTTGGGATAGTGAGAGGTGTCCATGCCCGTGGCAGGAGGTGGGGCTGGATGAGCTTTAAGGTCCCTTCCAACTCAAACCACTCTGAATTCTATGACCTATTCTGCCCCTTTTTTGTGTGAAAGGGAGAGAAAGTCCAGACACTGTGATGCTTTTTCCAGAAAACTGAGAGTTAATTTAGTGACTATTCCAACAATTCTCTTTTCATTATACATATATAATTCAACAAAACTGGGGATGAGCCATAGCTCAGGTGCTTATGCTCTTCCTTATGTTCTTAATTACATGTCCATAGGGCTTAAAATCCAAGGATCTTTAAACTTTCCTGGCAAATGATTTAGTTTCACAGCAACCAATGAGTTATATATTCATATCCATGCTCAACAGAAGATGAGAAGCAGTATTGGGGGGAGAATAAGGGAATATTTATTCCCCCTTAAAAGGGTTAAAAGTCCAGTTTTCCGTGTAATTCAATATCTAAAAAAAATACTTAATATTTATTTAAAAAACCCAAACAATTGGTAAAATTTAAAAAAACATGACAGACACTTATAACGTACTGGGTTTTGTTAAAATAAAGGGAGACAGGAGGGAATCTAATCATTATTATTGAAAAAAAGTTCAGATCATTATCACCAGAACAAATATTGGAAATAATAATTTTAGTTCAAAAACTTTTGTTAAAATTTTTTTAAAATAAATTGATCAGTCCCATATCTCATCTTTTGCTTAAAGCACAAGGTCATCTTTCCCCATTTATGCAACAGCAGCATTGCCAATTTATATTCTGATTATTAGACTGAAGGATTTAACATATCTGGAATCTGAAGGAATAATGTATCCAATTTGAAATTTAGAAGATGTAAGGAGAGGTGAGTTACTTGGTTTTATGTGTTTGTTTTAAATGGGAAGGTTTCTTGTCTTCTTTATAGGTCAGCATTTATTCCAATTAAAAAAGTATGCAGATTTTTAATTGAGACAAATTGAAAGCCACTGCAGAATGGGAAGCATTGTTCAACATTTTCTCTCTTTTTAATCTATACACATTCTTCAAAAGGTCAGGAGGAGAAAACTTGTGCTAAGAGCTGTGCTTAGAGAGAAAATACACCTCACAGAACTAGTAATATTGGGTTAATTAATAATATAAATGATGTAATGTCTAAAACAAAAGGTTTAGATTAATCCACATAGTTTGAATGGTAAGGGGACAGTTTCCCTGGCTCAGCCATGGCAGGGAAGGACTCTTAACTTGCCTTGCAGCTCTTGTGCCACCACGGGCTGTGATTCACAGAACCCGAGATGGAAGTGACACCTCTGAACCCAAAACTGTTACATAAGGGAGATGTGTCAAAGGCAGAGGAGGCAGCCCCACTGAGCACCTGCAGGAGATTGGTAGGAAAGCAAGAATTGCTGCCTTCAGGCACACCAAAGATCCCTCCCTGCCAAAGAACAGAATCTGAGCTTTCCCAAAGCTGGAAGCTGAACTCATCCTTCTGGAAATGCACCTCCACAGCAGGAACAGGAGTTGGGGCATTACAGAGGAGACAGAAAGGAGGTTATGAAACAGGACTTTGCCAAAAGCAACTTGGGCTAAGTCAGAAATTTGATGGAAAAACTATCAGAGCCCGGAGGTCAGGCTGAGATATTACCATGTTATGCCTTATTTCTCCTTATTGTTTCCCTTAAATAGAAGGAGCTGTAGCCAAACTCATGTGCACAGCTATTCTGCCACAACAGCAATGACCATTTCTGAGAGCAGAGCTTTCCCAGGCAGGTTATGAACACATCATATATTCCAAGGGGGAAGAGGGCAGGAGCAGCAGGAAGTGGAGAGTTCTCAAGTGTTTTTTAACAGCCTGTGAGGCTGAACTGGCCTGTGTGACTCACAGCACAGCCCTGAGCTCACAGAAATCTTCATGTCACACTTGATCAGGATGTGCGATTTCTCTGTGGCGTGACACTTATAAATTATTTTTTCATCTTTGGGTGTATTTGTTCTCCCAAGCTCTCATGCTCATTTCCTTTTAAACTGTGTAGCTCCCAAGGGAAGGACACTGAGCATTCCTGTAGGAGAGCTCCAAAGATGCATCTCAATAGTGGTCATATATCACAGAACACTTTACATATGTGAGATTAAACATGGCCATAAAACTATATGGCTGCTATTTATTGATCCATAAATGAATACTTGGGTTTGGAATTTTAATATTTCTCTTGGAAACAATGGTGTAGGTTTCTGGATGCTGTGCTTTCTCACTGCAGGACAACCCTGGGTTAGAATATTAAATACTTTCACATCTATAGGCAGGACTTCCATTCCAATACCCAGATACCCACAGACATTACAGGCCATGAAATTTGTAACCATCATTAATTCCCTTGTCATTCATGGAGTTACTTTTGATACACCTGATGTAACAGAATGCAGATACCACATCTCAAAATATGCAATGGAAATAGAATTAATTTGAGCTTACATTGGCTGAGTCTAGTTTTTTATCTCTAGATCTAAATTGCCACGATTGTAATAACTTCCTAAATTTATTACATTGATAGATAATGATCTCTAATAAAATTGAAGGCTGATTTTATGAGACATTGCACTAATTACCTGGTTCAATGTGTTAATTACCTGATTCTTGTGTAAAACACACCAGGCCCTTGCTGGGCTTACTGGCCTCCATTCATTCACAGAAATATCCCCATGTTATATTTTGTATGTAGGAGGGAAAGAACAGAGAGATGGAAACAGCCCCTTCATAGAAGGCTGAGAAAAATGTTTGTCTGAGCACTGCACAGTGTTTTAGACTTTTAAGAGTCTAAAAAGTTCTTGATAGAACAAAGAAACCATATTTGTCTGTTTATGAGAAGACATCCATTTATGCATTTATCCTATTTTGGCTCACCAAAATATGAAAAACTGCTTATGAACTTGTTGGCTTAAGCTTCCAGTGAGTAAAACTGTAAATTTTAAGAAACCCTGGTGACTCCTAAATTGGACTTTCAGTGAGACAAAGAAGCAATAATCTTAAGAGTATTGGCAGTTGCAGGGAACTACCATTTTATATTAGGATTTAGGGAATTATTTATTCTCCTTGCAACTACTGCATCAGATTCTTATCCTTACATGATGAAACAAACTAAATTCTATATGCTATTGTGGATCTGTTGAGCTCTTTCTGTACACCAGAATAATTGAGGAATTTAACAGTTACTCACACTAATCCTGAATATTTATCCACAACAAAACAGTTCTTTCTCAAAATATACCACCAGACAGTCTTTTACTAATTACATCCCTGTTGTCAGAGACTTGCCTGCCTTTCTTCTGAGCAGAAGTCATGCACATCTTGTACCTCAGGTCTGATCATTAAAAATTAATGTGTGTGTGGAGTATATTTGCTCACTAATAGGTGATTAAAGGGTTTTTAGCACAATCCACTTAACAAACAAGGCAGAACACTTCAGGAATGGTCAGCAATCCATTTCTGGCTGTGCCACCTTCCCAGGGAAAAAGTGTTTCAACAAGACTAAGGTTTGGGTCTGAAGAGATTAACACATGGCCAACAGGCTGTCAGGAAGGCTGAGAGCTGATTGGAAAACCCTCAGTCTTCTACTGACACATCAGGGAATGGGTTTCCTAGGAAGCTTTCTCTCAAATCTTTGTCCTGTTCTGTTCCTACAGAGCCTCTGGTCACTGACAGATGTAACATGCTCCCAAAATGTTGGAGAAGTTAAAACAGGCAATCTGGTTTTTCTCTGGCTTTTAGTTTTAGAAAGTGGGGTTTTTTATATAAAAATTATTTCAGTAATAGGACATTCTTAAATTAAGTACATATTATTTCCAATATGGGAATGAATCAAAAGGAAATAAATATGGAGAACAAAAGGTGAGTGCCTGAGACAACCAAACTGACCTGGCTTTGGGCATGTGTTTGGGGTCCCTCAAGCAGCTCAGGGTCCACTTTGAGGAAGCACAACAGGAAAGGAACATGAAGTCCTTGTCTGGCTCTGAGACCACGTGCAGGCAAGAAAGGCAGAAAGGGGAAGGAAACAAAAAGGTTTGCACTTGCAACAGGCATGAAACCTTGAGAGCAATGCTGTCTTTAGTTCTGTCCGCCAGAGAGGAGAGCAGGACAGAAGGCAGAGCTGGGACCAGCTCCTGGAGCTGCAACAAACTACACAGACCCTGGGCAGGAGCAGCACAGGCCCTTCCCGAGACCTTGGAATGAGGAGTGGGTCACTAAATGGCTGTCTCTGAGGCCAGCTCTGTCCAGGATGGTATTTCTGGGCATCTCTTTAGTATGTGACTTGGTATCTCAAACATTTGTAACTTGGTTAAAATTACTGCTCACTGGACAATCTCTATACACTTTCCAAAGTTGTGTATTTAAAGTGTGCTGCAGTACAAGCAAAATTAACTGTGGTAAATAATATCCTGTTGTAATAGTGAACATCCATAAAATATTCTCTGCACAGAGAGTTAATCCAGCACGTGACAGTAACAAAGAGAGTGTCTGGAATCTAATGAAGGATGAGGAAGAGGGTGGGTAATCCACCAAGTAGGGATAATACAATGTAATTTATTGTTTTATACAGAAGGTCTAGAAAATGTTTCACATTTGGACACATCCTATGTCTGGAAATACAAGCAAAGTAACTAAGCAATCATGTAATCAAAGGAACTAAGCAAACAGTCAGGATCTGGAGATGGGTACATAAGTTTCAGAAGAGTTAATCTTGCAAAGACAAGAATATAAGCTGTTAGTAACCAAGAGATGGAGATCTGGCCAAAAGCTGTAGCTCTCCATAGTTCTATATGGACAAGGAAGCAAAAGAAAAACTTAACAGAAATGGAAGAGTAGTGAAATTGCCTTAAAAGTGATTTCATACATACAGAACACCATTCTGGTCCAAAAACCATTCAGCAGTCACAGCCTCAGACCTGCCTGAGGAATTCTCTGGAACTTGATGGCTTCAGAAGGAAGAATGGAGATGACAGCAGGGAGAAGAGAAAGCTCTAAATACGGAATCTGCAGGGAATCAAAAAATCATACATGGATATTGCACTTGAGATGATGGAAGTGAAAGGAAAGAATGGAAAAGCAAACCTTGGACATGGAGTGGTGGTGGAAGGACCAGGAATGATGAAAACACAATGTACAGACAAAGGGGGAGGTTTTGTCCTGGTTTCTTGACACAGACCAGGACTTAGTTTACATTTCTAAAGATAGTGATGGTGTTCTGCTTTCATCAAAAGGTAAGAAATGTGCATTTATTATCAATAGTACTGTAGAGTGCTACAATACCTTCATCTAAGGTTCTCAGCAGTCACTACTTTTCCCAAAGAAAGCAGCTCAGTAAAATTGACCTACATATGCAGAAATAAACAGGACTTGAAATTTTATGGAACAGTCACAGACATTCTCACCAGAGGCAAACAAGAAGTGCCCTCATAAGGCTTAGCACAACTTGATCCTTATTATATTAAAATCAAGGTCCAACCTTTTTTCCATATGGGAAACCATTGTGGATGCCTTAGGTATAAGAAACAAAACAAGTATGATAGTAAGTAACAAAAGGCTGAGGAAAGATAAATTAATAAGAAAGAAGAAGTGAGGAGAAAGACTAAGATGATGACCTAGTGCTTTCAGCAGAGGCTTTCACTTTGCTGAGCCTGGTCCAAAGTGACAGCTCTGGCTGGGAGTGAGAGCTCGAGTGTTCAGAGCAGTGGGGAAGGAGAGCTCACTTTTTTATTTTGCTGAGTTGAAAAGTGTCACTTTTCATTTCACTTTTATAGTTGCTGGAGACCATTACTGCTCACCCTGGATTGGCTTTCCCTGCCCTGCAGAAAGCAAATGCCATCTGAGAACGCAGTAACTGTGTGGTTTATCGGCCCATTACACGGTGCCCCTCCAAAAGCACTGCAGGCTCATCAGCTTTACATCACTTGGGTGAAGCAGAGCACCAGGGACAGCCACTTTTGTTTATATAAATCTCAACAGCTTGAAAACAGGGAGGCAGGAACACAATGTCTGCTGTGACAAGCCCAGAGGAAAGTACGATCAGGACAGGAGACCTTGTAGGAACTTGCTGTCCTTGAAGAGAGGAGGGGGAACTATCAGGAGATGTAGTGGGATGTGCACATGGTAGAGACACTGGGCAAACCTTATTTCTGGAATATGACATATAGCTCTTTTTAAGCTGAATTCAGAATGTCTCCATTGCTGTGAGGGGCTGAAGGTAATGCAGTAAGGACAGATTATTTCTGGCATGACCCTGAGAGCAGAGAATGGGGCACTTCAAAGGCCAACTGGTTCTTTTTGGTTACAGAATTTGAACTAACCCACTGTGAGACTTTCAAAGGAGGAGGCAACTTTGGGTATGATAGCACATCTCTTTTTTTCTAATGGATACTCAGCACTCCTGTGAAGGGAAGGGAAAGGCAAGGAAGGGAAGAGGAGGAAGAGGAGGAAGCACCCACTATGGGGCTGAAATGGTCAGAAGCAAAGGGGAACTAATTCTGTTATGGAGCAAAAGACAGTAAGAGAAAATAAGATCAGTCATTGTGTGTAGGTTCAGTGACTGGATGGTACCAGGAATGTGAAGTCAGAGACTGTAGGGTCAGTGCAGAAACACAACCTGCTCTGCTGCAGCTCCCTGTAACTGAGGGAGGTGGAAATTGTCCCTGAAAACATGACACCATCACTATTAAGGAAGAAGACTAAGACAAAGTATTCTGGATCTCACTTCTGCAAAGTTTCATGTAGGTCCTTACCCTTCCATTCTGAGAACAGTCCTACTGAAGTGTCAGTGCTTAAAATTAAGGCAACTAATAAGTCTTTGCAGGATGAGGATCAAGGATTTTATTTTAAATCCCATGTTAATCTGGGAAGGTGGCTTTATAGGAAAGACATTAGAATAAAGTAGACTACAAAGCATATTCCATTAATTCTAGGATCTTAGAACCTATACAAGTATTCATTAGAATTTCTGGTCTTCCTCAAAGTCATCAGAGATTAATGTGATTGCTGTAGCAAATATCTACAAATATTATTGAGAAATAAAACATTTACATGCATATAAAGCCAGACTAAATTTGATTGCCTTTGTATAGCATCTCCATATTTATATTGATATATTTGCTGTCATAAAGTGGTAAAAAGAAGGCACTCATTTCTCTGCATTATTTCCAGTGCTGAATGTATCAGTAGTGTGAAACAGCAAGGTAAAAGCAGGAGAGAAAGAAGAACATACATCATAAATAGCTGTGCAAATCCAGCCTTTCATCCCATCAAGGGCAAGTCATTAACTATGTTATTATCAATGCAACGACACATGCAGAGAAAAGGGGTGGGGTTTGGGGTGGGTTTTTCACATGAAAGATAAAAAGACTCTTTCCAGGGTGTGCTTCTATGGCTGTTTTCACAGCCTTAAGCAAGTTGCATCAATCCCCCCTGTATTAGGTATCTTCCATTACCTCCACATGGATGCAGAGAGAGTTATCTCAGACATTAGCTTTTTCATTCAGATAGTAATGACTTGTCCTAGTTCAGCTGGAGGGACCAGCTAACCCTGTGTGGTGGTGATCAAACCTGTGTATTCCACCCCCTCTATTCATTCCCCAAGGACAATGGGCCATTAGCAGCAGCTGCCCAGGGAGCCATTATCACTTCACACCCAGCCTGAGGGGGGCGGAGCTGCTAACGGGCCATCAACAGCTCAACAACCCCTGGCTCCCAGAGTTAATCACCCATTGTGTGAGTCCCCGCCCAGGGGGAGGGACTGAGTGCTCCCTGAGGGTACATAAGTGGTGGGTAAGAAGACCTCAGCGCCTTCTCGTCGGATCCAGAGCAGCAGCAGGACCTCGACAGCAGGAGATCACCGCTCTCGCCCAGACCACAGCCCTCGCCTGCACCAACAGGTTTTTCTTTTCCTTTTGCTCTGGACTTGGGGGAGCCACAGGGGTCTCAGCACAAGGGCAAACAAACCCCCTTGGGTTTGTGCCCCAGGACACTGGGTTATACTGCTGGGGTATTGTGAGTTGAAAGCAATTTCCCTTGTGTATCAGTGTTGTTATTGTAATATTATTATTAAATTTTAGGTCTGACTTATAATCTCTCTCGTGGTGAGTTCATTTCCCCTGCTGGTTCACCTTCAAACCAGCACATCTTTTGGCGCCCAACGTGGGGCACGAGAGAGAAGTCAGAACTACAATTTCATTTTGTGTATTTGGGTACAGAAACTCCCTGACTACCATGTTGCTTGATGTATTCATGTGGATCGTGTATCTGGGCCTGTTCATATTTCGACACATGGGGAACCATGTGCCTGTTTTGATGCTCTCTTTAGTACCAGGGAGAAGAATCAAAATTGCTTTATTAATATACTATGTTTATGTTGTCATAACATCAGAAGCAATGAATTTCATTGTGAATGTATATTCAGTCTGGTCTGCCTGTCCTGGTTTGGGTTGTTACCTCTGGGGTCTCATTAAAAATAGCACCCAGACTGTGGGGAAAACAGGCGGAGATGGTTACTTCCACCTTTTCACCTCTGCTACAACAATCATTGAAAATATTGAGCTTCCTTTTGATGTTAGGGACAGCATAATCCTGCTGTTAGTGTTGCTTTGTCTCCTCTGTACTGTATACACCATGTTTAGGGTCAGAACTGGGCTCTCTAAGGAGACTTGCTGGAGGCCTGCCCTGGGAGCGGATGATGTTGAGTGGCACGGGAAGTGGGAAGATATGGGCCAGTATTTGGAGACCTTCTCTCCTCAAATGATCTGGAAATTCACCCCGGAACAACTGCAGGACCCTGCCAAAATGCTAAGCTATGTCAAAGGAAGATGCTCTGGTAGTCCCAGAGATATGCAGCTCACAGCAACCTGCTGGGCCCTGGCCACTGCCTACCGCACACTGCTTGGTGTGGTACAGCATCATCAGGAGGAGGAGAAAAGGAGCAAATCCACAGGCACCATGTCCACCCAGACCATGACTGAGCCAGAGAGGAAGAGAGATACATCAACTAGCGCCATGTCCACCCAGACCATGACTGAGCCAGAGAGGAAGAGAGATACATCAACTAGCGCCATGTCCACCCAGACCATGACTGAGCCAGAGAGGAAGAGAGATACATCAACCAGCGCCATGTCCACCCAGACCATGACTGAGCCAGAGAGGAAGAGAGATACATCAACCAGCACCATGTCCACCCAGACCATGGAGGAGCCAGAAGGACAACAGAAACCGATAGCAGTTGCCCCTGTCCAGAAAAGAAAATCAAAGACCAAATCAGTTCGTATAGTGCATGACGAGGAAGAGTCAGGACCTTCATCTCAAGCAGAAGAAATGGAGCCAGAAATAATCACCCGGTCCCTATCCCTGGGAGAGCTGCGTGAGCTCCGGAGAGAGTTCACACGACAGGCAAATGAGTCCATCTTGACCTGGCTACTTCGAATCTGGGATGCTGCAGCCAATGATACAATTCTAGATGGGAGTGAGGCAAGGCAGCTGGGATCCCTGTCTCGAGATGTTGTCATTGATCAGGGCATTGGAAAGAGACAGGAAACTCTCAGCCTCTGGCGGCGACTGTTGTCAAGCGTGAGGGAGAGATATCTTTGTAAGGAGGACCTCCACGTACAGCAAGGACAGTGGAACACGATGGAACAAGGTATCCGGTGCTTAAGGGAATTAGCCGTACTGGAGATAATCTTTTCAGAGGATGAGAGATTCCCTAAAAGTCCAGATGGTGTCCAGTGCACATCCCAGATGTGGTTAAAATTTGCACGACTTGGGCCAGAAATGTATTCTCGCTACCTTGCAACATTGCAGTGGAGAGAGGGAGAAGACAAGGTGGGTGCACTGGTCAGCAAACTCAGGATTTATGAAGACACTGTCACTGCTCCATTACGAGCCCATGTCTCAGCTGTGGAAACAAAACTGGCTGAACTGGAAGAGAAGATTAAGGAAGGACTCTTCCATATCTCTCCAGAACAAACAAGAGTCTCTGCCATCAGAAGCAGGCGTCTCCCAGCTAAGGAGAAAGGGTACACTCCACGCGGCAATCTGTGGTTTTACCTCCATGAGCATGGAGAAGATATGAGGAAGTGGGATGGGAAACCCACCTCTTCCTTAGCAGCTCGGGTACGTGAATTGCAAAGAGGCACAACTAACACAGGGAATTCTTCAAGGTTGAAGGCTGCTCCGGTCTCTCGTGGGCAAGGCTCCAGACAGTATAGGAATGATGATGTTATGCCCGATCCTCTTGAAGGAACCTCCCGGTCATATTCACAGGGAGAGCGCAGTGAATACCATGACCAGAACTAGGGGGGCCCTGCCTCTAGCCAGGTAGAGGAGAGGGACAATCGGGTTTATTGGACTGTGTGGATTCGGTGGCCTGGCTCATCAGACCCACAGAAATACAAAGCTTTAGTGGACACTGGCGCACAATGCACGTTGATGCCATCAGGATACGTCGGGGCAGAACCCATCTCTATTTCTGGGGTAACAGGGGGATCCCAACAGCTGACTGTACTGGAAGCTGAAGTCAGCTTGACTGGCAAGGAATGGCATAGACACCCCATTGTGACTGGTCCAGAAGCCCCATGTATCCTTGGCATAGACTACCTAAGGAATGGATATTTCAAAGACCCAAAGGGACTGCGTTGGGCCTTTGGCATAGCTGCTGTGGAGACAGAGGAAATCAGACAGCTGAGCACCTTGCCTGGCCTCTCAGAGGACCCTTCTGCTGTAGGACTGCTGAAAGTTGAAGAACAATTGGTACCGCTGGCCACAGCCACAGTGCACCGTCGGCAATACCGCACTGACCGAGACTCTGTGACCCCCATACACAAGATGATTCGTGAGCTGGAGAGCCAAGGGGTGGTCAGCAAGACTCACTCACCCTTTAATAGCCCCATATGGCCAGTACGAAAGTCCAGTGGAGAGTGGAGGCTGACGGTGGATTACCGTGGTCTCAATGAGGTCACACCCCCCCTGAGTGCCGCTGTGCCGGACATGCTGGAGCTTCAGTATGAGCTGGAGTCCAAGGCAGCCAAGTGGTATGCCACCATCGACATTGCCAATGCCTTTTTCTCCATTCCGTTGGCAGCAGAGTGCAGGCCGCAGTTCGCTTTCACCTGGAAGGGGGTGCAGTACACCTGGAATCGACTGCCCCAGGGGTGGAAACACAGTCCCACCATTTGCCATGGACTGATCCAGACTGCATTGGAAAAGGGTGAGGCTCCAGAACATCTACAGTACATCGATGACATCATTGTATGGGGGAACACAGCAGGGGAGGTTTATGAGAAAGGAAAGAAGATAATCCAGATTCTCCTAAGAGCTGGTTTTGCCATTAAACGAAGTAAGGTCAAGGGACCTGCTCAGGAAATTCAGTTCCTAGGAGTGAAGTGGCAAGACGGGCGTCGTCAGATTCCAACAGAGGTGATCAACAAAATAGCAGCTATGTCCCCACCGACCAGCAAGAAGGAAACTCAGGCTTTCCTAGGCGCCGTGGGCTTTTGGAGGATGCATATCCCTGAGTACAGTCAGATTGTAAGCCCTCTCTACCTTGTGACACGGAAGAAAAATGATTTCCAGTGGGGCCCTGAACAACAACAAGCCTTTGAGCAGATTAAACAGGAGATTACCCATGCAGTAGCCCTTGGGCCAGTCAGGACAGGACAGGATGTGAAGAATGTGCTCTATACTGCAGCCGGGGAGAATGGCCCATCCTGGAGCCTCTGGCAGAAAGTACCTGGGGAGACTCGAGGACGACCGCTGGGATTCTGGAGCCGGGGATACAAAGGATCTGAGGCCAGTTACACCCCAACTGAGAAAGAGATCCTGGCAGCGTATGAAGGAGTTCGAGCTGCCTCAGAAGTGATTGGCACTGAGGCACAGCTCATCCTGGCACCCCGACTACCAGTGTTGGGCTGGATGTTCAAAGGAAAAGCTCCTTCTACCCATCACGCCACTGATGCCACATGGAGTAAGTGGATCGCTCTGATCACGCAGCGAACCCGGATAGGGAATCCTAATCGCCCTGGGATTTTGGAAATCATCACCAACTGGCCGGAAGGTGAGAGTTTCGGATTGTCCTCTGAAGAAGAAGAGGAGCAGGTGACACGAGCTGAGGAGGCCCCACCATATAACCAGCTACCAGAAGAGGAGAAGCGATATGCTCTCTTCACAGATGGCTCCTGCCGCATTGTAGGGACAAGCCGGAAATGGAAAGCAGCTGTATGGAGTCCTACACGTCGAGTTGCAGAAGCGACTGAAGGACAAGGTGGATCAAGTCAGGTCGCAGAGCTGAAAGCTGTTCAGCTGGCTTTGGATATCGCCGAACGAGAGAAGTGGCCAAGACTCTACCTTTACACTGACTCGTGGATGGTGGCCAATGCTCTGTGGGGATGGCTGGAGCGCTGGAGAAAGGCCGGCTGGCAGCGCAAAGGGAAACCCATCTGGGCGGCTGAGATGTGGCAGGACATCGCTGCCCGGGTAGAGAAGCTGAGTGTGAAGGTCCGTCACGTAGATGCTCATGTACCCAAGAGCCGGGCTAATGAGGAGCATCGTAACAACGAGCAGGTGGATCGAGCTGCCAGGATTGAAGTCTCTCAGGTAGATCTGGATTGGCAGCATAAAGGTGAATTGTTTCTAGCCCGATGGGCCCATGATGCTTCTGGTCATCAAGGCAGAGATGCAACATACAGATGGGCTCGTGACCGAGGGGTGGATCTAACTATGGACAGTGTCTCACAGGTTATCCATGACTGTGACACATGTGCTGCCATCAAGCAGGCCAAGCGGGTGAAGCCTCTATGGTATGGTGGACGGTGGTCGAAATACAGGTACGGGGAAGCCTGGCAAGTTGACTACATCACACTTCCCCAAACACGCCAAGGCAAGCGCTACGTGCTGACCATGGTAGAGGCAACCACTGGATGGCTGGAGACATACCCCGTATCTCACGCCACTGCCCGGAATACCATCCTGGGCCTTGAGAAACAAGTCCTGTGGAGACATGGCACACCAGAAAGAATAGAGTCTGACAACGGCACCCACTTCAAGAACAGCCTCATAGACACCTGGGCCAGAGAGCACGGCATTGAGTGGGTGTATCATATCCCCTACCATGCTCCAGCTGCCGGGAAAGTTGAGCGATGTAATGGACTGCTGAAGACAACCTTGAAGGCGTTGGGTGGGGGAACTTTCAAACACTGGGAGCTGCATTTGGCAAAGGCCACCTGGTTGGTCAACACCCGGGGCTCCATCAATCGAGCTGGCCCTGCCCAATCAGAACTCTTGAATACTGTAGATGGAGATAAAGTCCCTGTGGTCCATATGAGAGGTATGTTAGGAAAGACTGTTTGGGTTAGTCCCACCTCAAACAAAGGCAAACCCATCCGAGGGATTGTCTTTGCTCAAGGACCTGGTTGCACTTGGTGGGTAATGCAAAAAGATGGAGAAACACGTTGTGTACCACAAGGGGACCTAATTTTGAGCGAGAAGAGTTTGTAATGTTTCATTGTATACATGTGTATATATATGTATAGGTAAAAAGGGGGTTAATTTGGGAATGACTAGATGGAGTGGAATAAGGGGTGGATAATGTCCTAGTTCAGCTGGAGGGACCAGCTAACCCTGTGTGGTGGTGATCAAACCTGTGTATTCCACCCCCTCTATTCATTCCCCAAGGACAATGGGCCATTAGCAGCAGCTGCCCAGGGAGCCATTATCACTTCACACCCAGCCTGAGGGGGGCGGAGCTGCTAACGGGCCATCAACAGCTCAACAACCCCTGGCTCCCAGAGTTAATCACCCATTGTGTGAGTCCCCGCCCAGGGGGAGGGACTGAGTGCTCCCTGAGGGTACATAAGTGGTGGGTAAGAAGACCTCAGCGCCTTCTCGTCGGATCCAGAGCAGCAGCAGGACCTCGACAGCAGGAGATCACCGCTCTCGCCCAGACCACAGCCCTCGCCTGCACCAACAGGTTTTTCTTTTCCTTTTGCTCTGGACTTGGGGGAGCCACAGGGGTCTCAGCACAAGGGCAAACAAACCCCCTTGGGTTTGTGCCCCAGGACACTGGGTTATACTGCTGGGGTATTGTGAGTTGAAAGCAATTTCCCTTGTGTATCAGTGTTGTTATTGTAATATTATTATTAAATTTTAGGTCTGACTTATAATCTCTCTCGTGGTGAGTTCATTTCCCCTGCTGGTTCACCTTCAAACCAGCACAGACTTCAACCAGACAAAAAGTGCTAAAAATAAAGCCCAGAAAATTTAATTGGAATGGTTTTAGAGTTTAGAAACTCACAGCAGTGAGCAGAGTCAGAATCAAAAGTGAACTTTAAAGCTCTGTACAAATTGAAAGATGGATTCAAATATTTCTGCTCATTTCTTTTGTATTTACAGTAGATTAAATTATTATATAGAACCCAAATGTCCACATACCACAGTCTGTGGGTGCAGCAAACAGGAGTAGTCCCCCCTCCTCTCCGTGTGCCCCCAGTGTTCACTCCCCACACACCAAACTGGGGGCACTGGGCTGTGCTCTGCCAGCTCAGAAACTTCTTTACTTCCACAAAATACATTGCAGCACATTTACCAGAGCACTGTGAAGGATCATAAATAATTAAAACTAAACCATTCACGTCAGAAAGAACAAAGCCCATTTTGCACTGCACCATCCCTGATTTATTTTGATGTTGTTCATTTAGTGCCTTTGTTCATTCTCCATGCCCAACAGCCCTCACAGAGTGGGGCTCACACACCTTGGGGAGGGCCAGCAAGGCTGGGGCTTCTTTTATAAAGGAATAGATCACTTTGGGTCAATAAAATCCATGCAGAACACAGAAAATGAACAAGCAGCTGCTTCTGGCTTTCACACTGTGTTTTCCAAGTGTATGCTGTTCTGAGCATCTCTTTTTAAGAACCTTCTCTCAATGCTGCATTTGCATGGGGGTACAAAATATGCAGAATCACACTCCAATTAGGAGTCATTTTAAATACAACTGTGGCTAATACACTGGGAGAGACTGGTATGGTCTTGGCTGCTCCCTCCCTTCCAGTGGGCTTGTTTGTGAGTATCATAAATAACACTGCTTTCCTTTAAAGTTGTAGTTTCCTGAGGTGAGGATTTCTGGGAGGGCCCAGGTTATGAAAGTGGAGATCAGACATTCTTCCCTTATTCCTGTGCTATTCTCATTTTCTGTGTCACTGGTACATTTCAATTAGAAAAAAGCTCTGATCAAATATAAGAGAGGGTAAATAACCAGATCAGCTCAGGACTACTGCCAGTAATATGGAGCCATACTGTCAACAAACCTACTTCTTTTTTCTTCATCTCATTTTTAAAGATATTCTGGATGGAGGAATAGGCAAATCTATAGACAAATTCCTATATTAAACACTGAAACAATCCCTCAAAATTAATAAAATCATAATGAGCTTCAAACCTCTACTTAAAATTATTTTAGAACAAATATATACATGCACCTGCAGCAAAAATAAAATTCTAGAATAATCTTGGACCTTTCCAATTCCATTGAGTTCAGCGAAACCCCAGGTTTCTCTTTATAGCTCAGTCCCTGACAGCAGTGACTCCTGTAACAGGAAAAGCTATTTGGGCTTTCTTTACTGGAAGAATGCCCAAGAAGGTTGGAAAGCACAAACTTAGGGGACAACCAGGAGAAAGGAGGATGCTCATCTCTCTTAAGTGTCTTTTCTTATGATTCTGCCAAATTTTTTTTCAAATTCTATGCATGTATTGTTAATACTTTGCTTAATTAATTCACACTCTTCCAGTATTAATTATCCTACAAAATTTTGCAACCACTGCAGAGTTATCTTTGGTAAAACTTCATAGTTTTATTGATTGCATGTCAATATTTTAATCAGAAACAGTTCACAGATGGAATATTTTAAACCCTTCCTGAGGTTTCTATCAGCTTCTCTGGGCTATTTTTAATTGCCATTTAAAGAAGAAATCTATTCTCAGAAGTTAAAGTGGATGTGAACAGGTTTTGCTTCTATTCTGATCTATTCTATACTGTTCTACACTGTTTTGTCCCATTCCCATGTGTTTCATGACACTGGAAGTGGAGAGGTTTGTAGACCCAAGTCACTGCTCTTTCCTGGGAGTTTCCCTATTCATGAAACTGTAGAACATCCTTCCCTGCATTCCAATTGCACCACAGAAATTAGAACATTTAATCTTGCTACCTTATCACTGCAAGAACACCTATAAAAATGAACAGGATGCAAAATTAGGTGCCATACCCTTTAACTCTGAAAACAACTTGCTACCCTACAAAATGTTTCCCAGCACACACAGCTCCCTGACACCTGGGCAGATTCCCACAAGTGCCCTGCTGCCAGCGTGGAGATGGGCACAGGTAGCCCTGCAATCTGCAGTACAAAGTGTGCCCAGTTTGGCACCAAAGGGACTTGCAGAAAAATCTCTTCCTTGCTGACATGAGCCCAAGTGCTGCACAGGGAGTGGGGCTTTTCTGCCGTGCAGTGGGGGGCTTCATGCAGGGAAATGCAAAGCCAGGAGTGTTTGGTGAGTTGAGGTTGAGAAGATGAGGGAAGCAAATCATCTCCTCTAATTCACGATGAGAGAGAAATTCTGCACAGCCTCTGTTGGGGGAGTCTTCAAGGAGGAGCAGTTGAGCTCACTCAGATCCCTCAGGAAGTGATGCCATGTCCACACCTCCACAGACAGGGCTGGCACAGCCTGCTCAGGCTCCAGGAATAAATCTCCCTCATGTCCATTAGGATGGAGTGTGGATTCCTGAGCACAGAGCCTGACTTCTCCCACAGCCTACCACACTCCAGGGCTTAACTTACACTCATAATTATTATTCTACTCCACTCATTTTTATGCATGAACTGGATTTATTTTATTTTTCTAAGCCATTATTTAATACAATAGGCAGTGCAGAAACTAAGAAGCTAATACAATCACTTCTGCTGTGTACTGCATGCTTCCCTGGCTGAAAATGTAAAAATGTCACAATGTATGAAGTATATCACAAGTGCCACTGGGCCTGTTTGGGATGCAAAAGAGCACTGGAGAAATTATTTTATTTTAAAATATACATTTACTCCACATTACATTTCTCCTACTATACCTTCAGTACTCAACAGCTAGTTAAAAAAATATTCTGATGTTTAGATATTTACAAGTAATGCAAACCAAAGTGTTAACAGGACTCAGATCCAGGCTGAGATGTAAATATGCACTTCAGCCTCCACCTGAGCAGGTTGGTCATACCTGAGGGTTTCAGCAAATGGGAACAGTTAAGGTGCCTTCCAGCTCCTACCAAAGGCAGAGCTCTGAAAACTCTTTTGTGTTGACTAATGCTGCAGAGACTGAAATCTTCCCAAAGGACCCATCCTTCAAGTAATGCTGCTCAGTTTTAAACCTCAGTGCTCCTTACACTTGGTGTCTCTTACCTTCTACCTTACACATAATTTACATCAGAGGGAAGCAGCTACAGGAGGACCTACTGTGCTCACCTGAGCACTGTAGATTTTTTTATACATATGAGCTTTGTAAGGGATTGCAGTTCAGTTTTGGTCCTGGGAAACACAGCTCTGTTACTGTGCCAGTTAAATGGTGCAATGACACTGGAAGCAGGAGCAGGTAAAGCAGAATACACAAGTCTTCATCCCCAGCCTGAGAACCAGCTGTGCCAGCAAACAGGCTGCTCACACCCTGGCCATACATGAGTCTTCATCCCCAGCCTGAGAGCCAGCTGTGCCAGCAAACAGGCTGCTCACACCCTGGCCATACATGAGTCTTCATCCCCAGCCTGAGAGCCAGCTGTGCCAGCAAACAGGCTGCTCACACCCTGGCCATGGCAGGGCTCCTGGTGCCCTTCAGCACAGCTCAGGTCCCGTTTGCTCCCACTGGCAGGGCAGGAAGGGAGAGCTTCATCAGCAGGACCATGAACAAGAGCCCCTGGAGGGCAGGACTGGCTGTCCAGAGCCAGGCTGGCTGCAGGAGGCACTGATTGTTGAGTGGCACTGAGAGTTCAGCCTGTTGGGTTTATTCCACAGTGCCTGAGCCACTACAGCAACAGGCAGCAGGGTATGAACACAGTCACCATAACTATGATGACTCCTCATTACTGAAGAAACACTGTTTAAATCAGCCCCTTTTCGTATTAAAACATTTACAGAAATCCCCAATAAGTAATCTGCATTTCACAAATGACAGTGACCTCAGTCTGCTGCTGCTACAAGCATAACTTGCTGTAGGGCAATAGACTCTTAACAACCGTCAGTTTACAGCAAATGAACATTTATCTGATTTTTTTTAATTTTATTGTATTGTATTTCTGTAATGGTGCTTGAAATTAACATTTTTACTTGGCTTTTTTTCACTTTTTTGATCACTAATGTAGTAAATTATACCAGCAAAATGACTGCAACAGTTTCATTTGTGTCCTAAAAACCTATTAAGTCTCTGAGTAGAAATTGTGCAGATTTTGAGGTTGACTCTCTTATTTCTAAGGTCAAACTTGGGCTTATTGACTTAAACCAAACTGACTCCACCTCAATATTCACAAGAACAATCTTATCAAATGAAAAGCCTGAGGTGAAAGAGGAAAACAGAGCCAAGATACATGGTTGCATCATCAAAGATAGCATTGTCTGCATCTAGTCCAATTGTCCCAGGGACAGCCGTGGCTTTCTTCCTGTGAGACCCCTGTTGTATTCTTCACAGTTAAACCTCATAAGGTGAGGTGTTCACCAAGATGCTGGATATAATATATCTGAATTTAATTTATTGGAACATGTTTCTATACCACTGTTCTTATTTTAACAAAGAGGTTTTTAAACTGGTAAAACTAAATGCATCTCTAATTTATTTCCCCTAGTAAAGAATCCTTCAGAAAATCAATTCCCATTTACAAAGGTATCCCAGCAGGTTGGATGTCCCATTACCACAGTACTGTACCTCTTACATCCAGTTTTATGTGACATATGGTATCATTTCTTTTCCCTGATTCTATTACTTCTGGAAAACTATGCTAAAATGTCCTTATAAATGTAACTTAAAACTGACAAAAGCTGTGAAAATCAAAGCTGGGGCTGATCACTGGCAGGTTTGGTTGCACAGCTGATGATCCATGCACACATTTTCATATTTCTGCCATCATATGACCAAGCAAACTCCTTATACTTCCCCCTCCCAACTACTGAGGTACTACCATAGCAGTGTTTATAACCTGCTAAGGCAAGAAGCGGGTTGATATTGCTGCTTTTTTATTTCATTAGAAATGTCTACCAAAAATATTTTTTTTCTGATGTATAGTTCAGTTCTTTATCAAATGACACTACTTGGTATCCTAACGTTGAACCACTGAGGGAATTAAAATCTACTGTTTTGTAAAGTATGTGATCTCAAAGTGTGCATTTCATCCTCAGACAGAGCTGGGTAGCAGCATTTCCCAAGTCTTCCCTGTAACCCTCTGGTGTAGATTCAGTACAAGTTGGTGTGCCAGCTTGTCATGTACAAGGGAAGACTTGCAAAACTCACATTGGCTCCCCTGCTCATAAGCTGTGCAACCATTCCAGCCTGACTCCTCTCCAGCTGTTTCTGGAGAGTTCTGATACTCCTGCACACGGCATTTTGCAATCAGTGAGCCCAACTTCAGGAGGGAATCCTGATTTAGGTGTGTACTGGCACAGCCAGGAATTATGAGGGCTTCTTCTGGAGCTGCAACATGCCCAACATCCCAGTGAATAATGCTGCCCTTCCCCAGCTGGCATAAGGAATGGCTGTA
The DNA here is from genome assembly GCF_047495875.1 of Pithys albifrons albifrons. Lineage (NCBI taxonomy): Eukaryota > Metazoa > Chordata > Aves > Passeriformes > Thamnophilidae > Pithys > Pithys albifrons. The sequence goes on from NC_092473.1 coordinate 12,815,804, forward strand.
AAAATAATCTCCTCACAGCCCAAGAACCACACAGCTGAGGTTGCCTTTGCATCCTTGATTCCCCTGAAGGTGTGTAGTGCCCCTCATCCACACCAGCACAGGTTTCAAAGGCAACTAAAGGAATCAGGTGCTCCTCTGTCACTGAAGTTCCAAGGAATGTAGCTCTGCACTCAGTTTTTGAAACTGTTGAAAAGTATAATTTACTGTATTTAATTATGCAATCCTTCTGTCTTACTCAAGGATAGATGGTGCATACTAAAGCTCTGTCTGAGCAAATGTAATCAAGTTCTTAAATTTTAGTACATCCTTAAATCCTATTTCCTTTAGTGGAAACGTAATGAATCTCTGATCTGATGAGGTGTGATGTTTACTTTAAAATAGTATCTGAAAGCAGAAGAGGAAACCATCTCTACATCTAAGCACTTTCCTTTTCTGAACTGCAAGAGGACTCAGAAGTGAAGAGGAAGACTAAAGTGTGTGTCTCTTAAGAATACATGTAATGACCAAAGGCAGAAAGAATGAAGAAAAGATTTCCAAATGTGGAAGTTGTCTCTTGGCTTTTCACAGAATTAGTATGTAGACTACACAACAGAAACACCTATGTTCAGTATAAACACTTATTTTTCACTTGCTAAAGCAAAGCAATTGAAATTTGGAAAGGCAAACCACAGGTAAGACAGTGACAGCAATCATTCCAATCCATGGATAAGGATCTACCCATGTGACAGTAGACATTCAATTTTATAACCTGGATCTATGTCAAGTGATTGGAATCAGAAAATAGAGGGCAACTCGTTTCTAACATTTCTTTGTTGCACTTTTTTACAAGGTTTTAACCTCCAGCAACTCTGGGATTTGAAAGGAGGAGGCATCTCCCTTACACAATGTCCCTACATCCCACATCAGACTAAGAGTAAATTCCAGCAAGCCATTAACTGTGTGTAAATCAATAAAACCCAACCAAACAAAAATAAATCCCAGAGACCAAACATATAAGATCAGAATTTCCAAGTACTTGCCTGATTTATAGACTCTCTTTACTAATTCTGAACCCAAGCCTGTTATCAGCCCTTGAGCAGTGCATCAGGAATGCCACACAGCCAGTAGTCTTTATCCTTATCTTCATCACCATTTCCCCTCTGCCACTTCAACACAGCACAGAAAGAGCAACAACTATTCTCCTCTTGGATATCACTACAGGCATTTTGCTCATTATTTGAATATTATGTACTCGATTGCTGTGCACTCATTTGCTGTTGCAAATATAGTTGTTGTCTTCATGTATCATTCTTTAATAAGCTGTTGCTAAAAATGCTTTAAGATGCCCAACACGTAGAGCTACAGCACGTAAAATACAAACCATACAGAAACTACAAGGTGCTTGTGTGCATGTGTGTGCACACACAGAACTAAGAGCAAGGAAGGAAGCACTTTTATAGCTTGTCCTGGTGGAACTCTGTGCTGCAACACAGGCCAAGGTGATGGTGTACCATCACTCCACAAACCTGCCCAATAATTCACTAATGCACCAACACTATGTCCAGAAATACCAGGAGGAACTGTAGCAGCAAATTAGTACAAGTTGAAATTAACATGGACCTGCACATGGTGACTTGTTCCAAATATAGCATAAGAGCAATGTTTTTCTGTACAGATCTCTTTGAATAGCTATGAGAGGTTCAGGCTTCTTGTGAGCAGTCACAGAGCTTTGAAAATGCATATTTCTGTGCCCTGTTGTTGGTGACAGCATCTGTGGAACAATGTCATGGCATATGCCACGGGAATACATCACTGAAATCAATCAGCCAAGCCGCCTTCTTTTCATGCTGAAGAAATAAAAAAAGAAGTGAGACACAAATATTTCCTATTTAGAAATGCATATGCTCAGGGCAGGCAGCTCCTCACCCTGAGCTGTGCGCAGGAGCTCCGGCTCTGCTGCCACTTTGTGAAGCCGCTGTAGCGTTCCTGATGCAGATCATCCCTGTTCCCATCCCTGTTCCCATCCCTGTTCCCATCCCTGGTCCTATCCCTGTTCCCATCCCTGTTCCCATCCCTGTTCTCATCTCTGTTCCCATCCCTGTGCTCATCCCTGTTCTCATCCCTGTTCTCATCCCTGTTCCCATCTCCTCATCCCTGTTTTCATCCCTGTTCCCATCTCTGTTCTCATCCCTGTTCTCATTCCTGTTTCCATCTCCTCATCCCTGTTCCCATCCCTGTTCCCAGCTGCCTCCAGAGCCCATGGCCTGACACACAGTCAGGGCACAGGGGGTTCACCTCTCAGAAAATTCTGGCAGAATGCAGCCGTGCTCCCAGCCCACCCCCAGCAGAACACGTGCATCAAACCTGGCTTGGGTCTGTAACATCCTTCATCACAATGTCCATTCACTAAAATACCCTTTGGCAAAACTCAAAAGAAAAGAGAAAAAAAAGCTGCCGCCTTTCTTTTGGCACTGAGGTACCTTCACACTGCTAGGAACTGTCTCAGGGGGTGATCAAAACAATTAGCACATTATTAACGAATGGAGCTCATCCAGCATAAATCATCCTCTGCCTGATATCTGGATCTCTGAGATCTTCTCAGAGGAAGGAACCAGGAGGAGCTTTCTCAACTGTGCTGCCCTGTAACACACCAGCACTTTGGACAATTCCTCTTCCCTCAAAAGCAGCTTCTCTGTGGCTGGAACACTGAGGATGGTTTTGGCCCATGGGCTGTTGAATCCATATCAAAGGCCAGGCTGGATGGGGCTTGGAGCAACCTGGTGTAGTGGGAGGTGTCCCTGCCCATGGCAGGAGGTGGCACTGGATAAGCTTTAAGGTCTCTTCCAACCCAGGCCATCCTGGCATTCTGTGATCCTGTGAAATCAGATGTCCTGCTGGCCACATGAGGGAGAGAGGCCAACAGGAAAAGTTTGGGAAGCAAAGGTGCAGAAACTGTAAAGAGGCCCTTAATTCAAACGCAGGGGTGGGGGAGGGCAAGAGCTCATTCCGTGAACTTGCCTCCTGCTGTCATCCCAGGTTGTGTAAATATTAGCTGTGTGAACGGGAATAATGGCTCGACTGTCTGAGAGGATGACAAGTGACAGCGAAGAACTGGGTCAGGATCAATCCCTATTTGCATACCAATTAGTTAATGTTCTTTCTTTTCTCACACAGATAGAATAAAGGGTAACATTTCACACTTTTAGAATAGAAAGCTTCAAATGTCTTTCACACCATGACTTGTGTTGTATTTTTAGAAAATTTGTTTAGACCTCAGGAGCTCTGCTAAAACTCCTTAATCCTGATTTTAAACTCATCCAAGTTCCAGCTTCATCACATCTGCTGGTGTGTCTTGTACCCCTCACCTTCCCAGTAAACCCTTGGGTTTCTTTCTGGCTCCTATTTCAGTGCTTCTGTTTAACTCTTCTGCTTTTCAGTATGTTTTGGGACTGATGTTTGTGACTTGTCTCTTACTCAAGCCACAGCCCCTCTGCCAACACCCCAAATGTGTGGCATTCCTGCAGGTTCCCCCTTTGGTCATCATTAAAACAGAATTCCACCCTGTTCCCGTGCCCAGCAGATTTATGATAGAAATTACAAGAATCATTCATCTTTTTCAGGTTTATAGTATAGTTCACTGCTGGAGCGTTACCTCTCTTAAAGAGGATACTTGCAGTAAGGAAATTGGAGAGAGGAGCAGCTAGATGGAAACTTTTATCATTTGGACACTGTTCTTGTTCTTATTGATCCTTGCCTTAGTTCAGCCAATACTCCCAGCTCCAATAAAAACCTTATTTCTAATGAGGGCAGAAGCATCAGAGAGACTCAGGTGGATTAGTAAAACCACCACTTGTATGTTTGTTTCTTCTAGTATTCTAATATTTCAAAGAATTAATTCTAAATGTTTTAAGAGCTTTAAATTAGTAGCCGTAACCTGATCATAAATTAAACATCTTCTCAATGAAAAGTAATGCCAAGTTATTTGTATACTTACTGCTTGTTTACACTCTGCATCAAGATATTCCCTGGAAACTGATTTTTTTTTTGTCAAAAGACTCTGAAAACATAATACAAATTCCATGCTAACTAATCTCATATTACACCTTCATCAAGCAACTTGTACATTTCCTGTCATGCACAGACATCCACCTAAAGCCATGAAATTTTAAATGTAAACAAATATCCTCAAATCCACACAAGCAGAGCACCTAATTCTCACATCAGAATGCAGATAGGTGAGACTATGTGTGCAATCATATCCAAAAGGAATTTCAGGTGACGTAAAAGCTTAAATGAAGAGCTCTGGCCAAATGGGGGGATCACAGGAACTCAAACTTCTCTCTCCAAACAAATGGAAACTCAGAGCCCTAGTCATGCTCATATGCTAAGACTGATATTATCTATCTATCTATCTATCTATCTATCTATCTATCTATCTATCTATCTATCTATCTATCCATCCATCCATCTATCCATCCATCTATCTATGTTACTTTTTCAAAGACAGTACACTTCAAGTCACATCTGGTGTGACCCCATTGTTCCAGATACTGCATGGCCACATAACACAAAATAGTTGCTTAAAACCAAGCCTGAGAAAACTTAGAGGGAATTGGACACAAGATCAAAAATTAAAAAAAATAATAAAATTATGTGTTCGCATGCTGATTTCCCTCACTTTAGAAGGCCTCTTCCTCTAGATTTTTAAACAAACTTAAACCTTTTAAACTTCTTTCTTGTTCCAATTGATGCTTTACTTGGCATTCCAGGAATACACACTTCCTTTGATTGCTGTAGGAATCATCCCTAGGCCAACAGCCAGCAATACCTTGGAGCCTTCAAATGCCATTTCTGCAGCAACTCCTGTTATTAATGAACACTGGAAACAAATCCCAAGTAGAGCAAAGCCATCCCAGAGCTCTGCTCTCCTAATGGATAGAGAAATCCCAGGTTCCTGTCCTGGTGCCCTGCTCAGCTCTCCCTTGGTTTGCCACCACCCAGACCTGGGTTGCACAAACTGCCCATGTGTATGTTCTTTGTCCAAGGTGAATAAGTAATAATGGCACTTAATTTACCCATAATTAGACTTCACATGACAGCTATATCCCATTGGAACAAAGAAACTGTTGAGTCAACTGCAGGAAGCTTGGGAGAACAGAAAATGTGAGTTGGATCTCTGGAAATCATTATCTATTGAGACGGGATTGGCCCAAAAGTTTACAGATACAAGTAAAACCCCATTCTGTACCAATTTCTCAGTTTCTTCACCTCAGAAATTGACTCAAGTTCCACAAACTTTACAAATACTCAGCCCTGTGTAACAATCCTACATAATCCCAAGTATGCGTTTTTCTGCTGCTAACAAAACTGCCATGGCACAGCCATACCAAAAACACACTTTCTAACTGGAGAAAATTGAAATAATTAAGTTCTTGTTGGCCTTTTTGTTTTTTAAACAGCATAAACAACAGTCCTTTTCTAGGTGTTTGCTGATCTCCACAAGTATGTGTCCAGCTGCCCCTGGTTTCAGTGCAAGCTGTGCATTGGAGTGCACCTGAGTGCTGGTTTGGGCTGGGGGAAGGATAATTCTCTCCACAGAAGCTGCTGTAGGGCTGTGGTTGGGATTTGTGCTGGGAAAACCATTGACATGGGGATGTTCTGGTTACTGCTGGGCAGTTCTTACACAGAGTTAAGGCTTTTCCTGCTCCTCAGCCCAGTCCACCAGCGAGTGGGGTGGGGGTGCACAGGGAGTTGAGCTGGGACACAGCTGGGACAGCTGATCCAAGTGCCCTCAGGGCTATCCCAGAACACAAAGTGTCCAGCTCAGCACAGAAAGCTGGAGGAAGAAGGAGGAAGGGGGAATGTTTGGAGTGATAGTGTTTGTGTTCCAAGTCACTGCTACACATGGTGGAGCCCGGCTGTCCTTGGGATGGCTGAGCCCCTCCCTGCTGAGGGACATTGGGGACTGAACTCCTTGCTTTGCTTTGCTTTGCTTTGCTTTGCTTTGCTTTGCTTTGCTTTGGCACACAGCTTTTGCTTTACCTGTTAAACTGTCTTTATCTCCACCCACCAGTGCTCTCTCTGTTACTCTTCCAATTCTCTCCCCCATCCCACCAGGGATGTGGGTGAGTGGCTGTCTGGGGTAAAGAACCACAACCTGAGAATTCAAGGAAAGCTGAATGAAATCCATACAAGTAGCATAAGGCTCCTGGAAACATCCCTTTTGTAGTGCCCTAAAAATAAAGATGCACAAAGCTCAGTGGTTGCCAGTTGACAGAATATTTGCAGAGCCTCACACCTAAATGTCACTTTATTGCATTCTCCCTGCTTCATTCCCTATAAATTAAAAGCCGTGTGATGAATCAGTTGTGCTTTGGGTTCCACACACGGATTCATGGCATGCCCTGCCAAACCCATAGCCCAAGTGTGCCACCTAATGGCCCCGGAGCCAGGAACGCATCGATACTCCAGCAATAAAACCTGGAGGAAGCATCGCTGCACTGGTGGAGGTGGAGGTGGAGCTTTGGCATTATTTCCTGAAGGGCCTCTCCACCACAATTCCCTAACAAGTGGGAAGGGCTGATGAAATAATTGCTTTAAGGCCTTTCAAAACTTTTAGATAAGCAAGCATTTGAACGTGACCATGAGGTGTAAGAATCCCATGTAGCTTTAACCTCAGTCCCAACCCCATGGGCCAGGAGCTGCCCAAAAGCTGGGACAGTGCCTGGCTGCCTCCAGACCTCCCTGCTGGAAGATTGCAGTTCCAAGGGAAGTCGTGGTGAGTGGCAGCAGCACATCCAGCCTGCTAAATGAAGGTGTTATTTCTTTTATCTGTTGAAGTACTTACAAAGGGCAAGCTTAATTTAGCTGATATCATCTCCTTAAAATGCAGTCCATAGTCAAGAGGAATGTGCCTTCAGAAGCATCAGGGAAAAAGTACAGCATAGAGGAGTGTGGAATAACATTTGCAACGGTGACACAAAAAAGAGAATATAATTACATTGAAAAATATATACCACAGTAGCACACACTAATGAAGTTGTCAAGCAAAGTTCTTAAAAATACTATTCATCCAAAAATACTGTTAAGGAATAAAAAAGAAATACAAGTGCAATTTATTTTATATAACATTTACTGTGAGGAAGCATAGCTACTTTATAATCATTACAAAATTAAGAATTCCAAAGGTGGCACAGGGGTTATAGATTAAGGAAATGAGTTACTGATTCGGTTGTGTACTCAGAAACTGAACACCAGGAAGGAGCTTTGGGATTTACGTTTACATCACTTACTGTCAATCCCTGTTTTCTACTACTTGAAAAGAAGATTCAGAAAATGCTTGCATTTGCATGGGATTAATGATTTATTATAAACACAGTGTGCCAGCAGATGAACAAGGGAGGAAAATACTCCTTGACGTTCCAATTATTTGCACAGGTACTCAATGCTTCCTGCTCATTATCACTAACTAATAATGTAAAATCTAAACCTAAATATTGTCAGATGCAAAACCCTATGGCAAGACAGTGTTTACATTATTTGTTTTGAAGTGACTTATAATAACTCCCCATTTCTTTCCAAACACACCTGAATTCTGCACCTTTCCAGGCTCTGCTTCACCACCTTGCTTGCTTTAGGCAGGATGAACAACATAAACCTTTGGATTCTGGTAAATTCATCCACACCACAAGATTGCTTTCACTTTATCTAATGTTAACAGCAGTAAAGAACAATTATATCTGCTTTATGGAGCTGTAACTGCACAGAATATCTCCCTGATACATAACTGTGGTGCTTCGGAGGAGCAATTACTGAGGAAGTGCCTTGACTTGTCAGTGACACAAGTAGAGCAGTGAGGAAATGTTTGTGCTTGTGGGGGCTCCTGACAGACCCCCTGATCCAGAGGCAGTGGAACTTCAACACAGGTAAGGACGACATCAAACCCAAATGATCAAATCCCAGGCATTCCAATGGGGATAATATACATTCTATGCATATGTCAATGCATACATATTAATTTAATATCCAGTGCCATTCTTCATGTTTTGGAACCCAGGGCAGGATGAGGGGAGGTCACTCTCGGTGTAATAACACCCCTCTTTGAAATCCCACAGGTGGGAAAGGTGCTTGGATTTCAGACACAAAGGCTTTGGTCTCTATCCTGAAGTTCTGGAAAGAGATTCTGTTGTCTCAATTTGATAAGAGATTTCTGAGAGCTTGAGAGAAAAAACCCAAAGTGTCTTATTTAGTGGGTATTTAGAGGTGTTTAGAAACCCTGCAACACACAGCTAAATTTATGCAACTGTCACCTAATTTGTATATCATTTGTTTCCAGCTGCCTGTTAGCAGCTGGTAAGCTGTGCCAGCCATGGGGAGATTCCAAACACCAGTGAAAAGGGCTCCTGTAGGAATGGGAAACCACCAAAATGGGGCTTTTAGGATGCATTTATGTCCTTCAGTCCAAGCCTGCTATTCCTGAGGCAAGCTCCTACCAAATATTCAACCAAACATGAAACTAAGCCTTCCACTGTGCAGAAGCACCTCCACACCATGGGGTTTAATTTCCATTCCAGAAGCCTTCTGGGAGTTGTCTGTGCTGCACAGAACTGACCTTGCTCATCAGAGCAAACAGCATTGTGAACAGCAGGGATGGTCCTACAGGTTTGTCTTCCTTTCTAAGACCAGGGTTGAAGACATTACTTCAGCAAGGTGCACTTTTTCAGTTATCTGCAGAATTTCCTGTCATAGTAAGAAATGGGTTTCCTGTCATAGTAAGAAAGGATGTGCTATTGAAAATACTTCTTTCTTGTTTTCTATAAACTCTTCATTTCTTTTGCCCTGAAGCTGAAGCTGGTAGAACATTCTGCATGTTGCCTAATCCAACAGGAGTAGAAAGATGAGGCAAGAATGAGTAGAGTCAGAGCAGAGAACAGAAGTATTTGGGTTTTTACCTCTCTGTCCTCAATTCTCCATACCCATGCTTGGACAGTTCCACCCAGAGCCAGGTACCCCTGCCCACCCAGAGCTGCAGGTCCTTTCCACTTCAGATCTCATTTCTCTGACAGGCTGCCAAACTGAGAATGATGTGTCACAATCTGTCACCTCAGGACTGTGAGTAATGCAACCAAAGGAAAATAAAGACAGAAAATATCCAAGGAGAATCAAGGCAGTCATGGCCAAGACATTTCTGGAGAAGTGAAGTTCAAAAATTTTGTGGTTCATACCCAGTGCTTGGCACAGCCCTGTGGCTGGAACATTAAGAGCAGGAATAGCTGTTCTTTCACTGTGAAAAGAACAAGACACCCCTCCCATCCCACTCCTTTCTTCATTTACTGTGTTGTGCAATTTGTATATTTTGCTAACAAACAGAAGGTGACTTTAGTCCACCTCGTTACAACCCACATTGACCAAAAGAATTAGTTTTAGTGTCAGTAATTAGCAAAGAAGGAGCCACTTGATGTTTGTAGTCACAACCTTTCCCACTCTCTTTGGAGATAACTTCCCTAATGTATGGCTCTCCTCATGTGTGCATGTATCTTATGACTGTAATTCTGTATAAATATTTAAATTAAATCAGTGGCAGCTTTCTCTAGTGACGAAATATAAATGCAACTTGCAAAGAAAACAAAAAACCCCCAATGCTTTCACTGAACATGACTGAAAACTGCATAAGGTTTTTATGGAAATTTTTCACACCACTCCCCCTCTCATTTCCTCTCACCCTATAAATAATTCACCAGCAAAATCCTCATTCTGAACAAGAAATGAAAAAATTAAATAAACAGAAGATCCACAGATATGTCTGGGCCCTGCAGAAGGTATAATTTTGTTTTGTTTTGTTAGACTAGGTAGTGACTTGTTAGCAAACCCCCTGCCACACTGGGATGAGAGGAGGGGACTGCAAAGCCTGCAGACAGATAAAACTGCTTGAGAGGCTGCAATTTGATTTCCTTATCTGAGTCAGAAAGTTGGCTGATGCAAAGCAGAGTGCAAACACTCACCTATCAGGTTTTAAGCATGCAGAGAAGAAATGGTAATTGCACAGTGATGGCTGTGAGTTTGTGGCAAAATAAGTCACTAAAACAGGTGAATAATTCAAATTTGACATATCTGCCAAGTTAGGGAATGGCCCAGGTGCCTTCCTGTCAGCAGCAAGTAGTAGATTTTCCTCCATCCCCACCATGCTCCAAAGATCTTTAAGTCAAAGAATCTTGTTATCTGAATAATCCAGTTTTAGCTCAGTGGAACAGAATTTGCAATTATAGAATGTTGCTGTAAACTTTGACATTAGTCTTGTCAATACTTCTCATCCCAATGTGACCTGTGTGCTCAAGGAACATTTCCAAAAGCAGGATCTCAGCATTTCAGAGTGAATCCTGCTTCATGTGCTTGTTGAGCTTGCTGAGCCTTTCAAGACTATTCTTTCTGACGGGGGAAAACTTGACCATCGTAGTTTGCTACTTGGGTAGTTTCTTCCCAAAAGAAAGGGAAACTTGTAAACTATTTTTAATTCTCTTTTTGTGGTTCCTGAGTGCATGTCCCCTGGCTGCACCTCCCCTGCTCTGTCACCAGCCACTATCAGTAAAGAGCAGGTTAAGAATTAAAAAAGCCCCAATCCCACACTCTTGTACAAAGATTCTGTTGTCAACTCAGGGAAAAGTCTGCTGAGAGTTCTGAATAAAATCAAGTGTGTAGTCATGTTAGAAATGCTCCCAAGAAAGCAACAATTTGCAGCATTGGAAGTTCCTAGTCCCATATTTAATTTATCCCTCCTAAACCAACTTTGTGGCACAGGCAGAGCAGGTGACTCTGGGTCCCTGGTTGTGGAAGGTTTGTCTGCTCAGGAAGGGCCACCCCTTGCCCATCGATAGCAGATGGTGCCTGTGGAGCAGAAATACTTGGTATTGTGTCATGAGAATATCCTGGGAGCCAGAGTGCTCCCAAGGCTCAGGAGCTGCAATGACACTGCAGCCAGGCTGACCAGCTGTGTCCCAGCCCATGGCAGGGGGTGGAACTGAGTGACCCTTAAGGTCCTTTCCAACCCCAACCACTCCAGGATTCCGTGATTTGTCCATGAAGTACTTGGGGAAACCAGTGTCATTAAGGATAATTGTCTCAACATTATGAGAGATTTGAGGGGGCATGTTCTGCCCTTAGTACTCCCAGATGACTCTATTTAAGTCAATAGCATTCCATAAATGTAACTGTGGGCAGAAGTTGATCAGCAATTTATAAGTGATGGTGGATGTACTGCTGGAGTCTGCAGCTGTGCTGGGCTGATATTTAGCTGCTCTATTGTGAGCCCCTGACTCCAATATGAATAAATACACCAATGACAGGATGCACAAGCAGTGGAAACCTCAGGGGGACTGCAAATGGATCAAATGGATTTTCTTGTTTGGCTTTTTTCTTTTCTTTTCTTTTTTTTTTAATCAGTCCAATCTTTACTTGGAACAAAGGATTTTCTGGGAGGAGGAAGACAGAAAAACCTTATGAAAATACCATCAGGTATTTCTGAGTTTGGATTTTCAAGCAGCCTGTTGCAGGGTAATTGAATTTACCTCACACTAACAAGTTCTGTTTGTGAAGAGCAGATATGAATAAGTTTGTGGCAGAAACAAAACTTTTGGAGACTGCAGAGTTTGTCTGGAATCTCTGGAGACAGGGTTCCACCTTTCTTCTGCAGGCTGATGGGAACAGAGTACACTGTGACCTTCTCAGTTCTGAGTGGCACAGTTACAGCTCAATCCCATACACTGCCTGGGATTGTTCACTGATCCTGTGCTTGGAGAGGGAGAATATAGGCCATGCCTAAATGGTGAACTGCAGACAATTGTGTGCCCAGCATCCTTTGTTCTGCTCTGGCTGCACAAAGGCCCAGCTGTGATCCAGGGGCACTGGGACATGCTGGGGGGTGGTGCTCCTGCTGTTCCCAGGCTGCCAGCCCGTGCCAGCACGTCTGTGCCACGCCAGGGCAGAGTGAGAGCAGGGCTGGTGTGGCAGCTTCCCGTGCCTAAAGATGTCTGCAGTCCCCAAACCATCAGGCCACCCTGAGGCAGAGAGGGAAAAGCTGCCTTACATGTAGGTAAAGTATATTCCTCTTGCATGAAAAGGGTTTTCAAATCCAAGGCCAGTTGTCTCAGATTCATCCCACTGTATTGAGCTTCAGAAAGGAGAGTGCAAATTCACTGTTACCTGGTTTGCATTAACAGATGTGTGACTTACCCTCAAGATGAATGGAAAAAACAAGGAAACTTTTTGGAAGCCTGTCTTTAACAACACCAGTATGGAACAAAACCCCAAAGGAAGGCATTTTTTTCTTCAGACAAGATAGTTTTGCTAGGTCAGAGTTGCAGCTTCACTGCCTAACAAAGATGCACAGAATTCAGGACTAATCAAGTTTCACTGAAGGGGAAAAGAAATGTCTGAAATGAGCACAGAAACTACAGACCAAGTAAAACTAAGATTCCTCTTTTTCACTAGTGAATTGAAATCTTGGTCCAAACTGCAGGACCATAATTATGAGTACTGAATTCTAAAAATAAAGATGTAGACAAAACTTATTTTGCAATTTCCTATAAATGAATCCAGTGACTCTGTCTCCCAGGGCAGCATTAAACTCTCGTGCTGCTTAACCAAAATCAAGGGATTACTTGGCACTATTATCCTGTAACAAACAGAATAGGTTAATAGCTGTCATTGCCTTTCTAAATAGAGAACTGCATCATTATGCATTGTTAGAGCTGCCAGGAGCACATCTCTACTGCAGCACTCCTGTACCCTCACACAATAACAGCAATGATGTTCTGCAAGATGTTTTGATATTTGCAGACCTTATGAGACTTCAGTAAGGAAGGTGTTTAGGTTAGAGAGGGAAAAGGAGAGTGAAAACAGAAATGTTTTTCTTCTTCATTCTAATTTAATGCTGTTTCCTGCACAACTCTTGCAACTTTTCTGACATACGAGAAACGCCTGGAGGAGGCCAGTCTGTCAGCAAAACAGCCAGAGAGAAATTTATTTATGACAAGAACAGAGGTGCAGTTAAAAAAGAAAATAAAAAATACTCCCCTTTGAGAGGAGATGGAAAAGCAGCTATAGACTAACGAGCCTTCCTTGATCTTTCCTCCTTACTTAACAAAACTGTCCCGAGGAAGTTGGACTCACAACACGCAGAATAGAACTGGAAATTGCTGCACAGTGTTCCCAAAGCTTCCTACAATAAAATATATGCTTGCTTAGGGACTGTTTCCCACCTTTCTCCTGTGTAACATTCCTGTTCCCACACACAACTGGTGGTACTCCCTGGAGATCAACAAGACTCAGATTTGAACCGCAGCTTCAAGCCCAGAGCTTGATTCCTGTGTCCCAGGATTACAGATCAGTGCCCTTAATAATGACTGTTCTCATTCTGAGTGTCTTGCAATACTTTTGCAAGGCTAGAATTCTTCTCTTTTGCCTACTTGTACTGCCAGGTTTTTTTTCCCTTGTGAAACAGGTGAAGGAATTGTAGAACAGACATGATATGGATGGTAAATTTCAGGGCATTATGACCAAAATCACATTTCCTTTCTTTGGCCAAGGCGTTCCTAAAATAAGCTTGGACAATAAACCCATTCTATGGAAGGAAAACCACAACACGCTGTAATGCAAAACATATTTATAATATAGTTGTACTTCAGCCTATGGGTTAGCTATTGGTATTTTCCTCTGAGTGCCACTGTCTCAATTGGAACTGCACCTACTGACAACAATATAATTTTATCTCCAGCCTGTTTGGAACGTGGGCAGCTTTGTTGCAGGGAAATGCATTCGCATATATTCTTTTCCTCTATCTATCTTTCTTAGTCATTCACACCATATAAATGCTTCTGGTTTCACACGTATCTCTTGCAGTATACTAATTAAATGTTTCAAAAGGCTTTATCCATGGTTAAGTGATGATAAAATTTTAATGATTTAATTAGCAAGCTCCAAGAAAAAAATAATAACCAACAAAGGCGGGTGCTTTTAGTGGCTTTTGCTCTCATGTTACATTAGAAGCACAGGAAGATGCAACATTCAACATCACTTCTCCTCATATACCCAGCAACAGAGAGCATGGTCCGTGCCACGCTGGAAGGGAAGTGTGGAACACAAGGCAAGGGAACTATGCCAGTTCTCAGCTGAATGTGTGAAGGGCAGGTCCTCAAAGGAAAAGTGCAGCTTTCTGGGGGGCAAACAAGTCAAATACCATTTGATCCCTAATGTTTGAAAGCAACAGGGAGAGGATGCACTGAAAACTGGTTCACTTTCAATATTTCCTCCTGACTTTGTGTTTCTCTTGTCAGTTGGCTGCTTTACCCTCCCAGATCTCTGCATTTAGGCTTTGCTAAAGATAAAATTCTGTTGTTCTATATTATAGGCTGGAGAATAAAAAGCTAATTGGTCTGTGTGACTAACTTCCTATTACAATTTGGAATGTATTCTTTTGCTTTGCTTTCCACCAAGATTAGCCTATTATGAAAATCACTACCCAGACACTACAGAGCAGGGACACAGAGCACAATATCCCAGCAGTTCCCGCCTGCCTCTGGGACGCAGCCATTCTAATCCCACCACTTGGCTCTTCCCTCCCAAATGTGAAGGCGTCGGTTGTAATATTCTGTTTCATATAGACCATGATGCCCCATGCTCTAATTCACACACTGAATATCAAAAGGAGATTAAAGGTAGCCTGGCTTGCTCCCTCCTTCTAAAGCAGCGCTCATTCAAAGAAGTTAAACGCATCAATAGGCACTGCACTCCCTCAGCACAGCTCAGGAGGATCAGCAGCACATGCAGTGCCTGCTTTAAGAATTAGAGGCGAGGCCAGAGCAGAAGGAGGGTTCAGCAAACACGGTTTTAGCTGCAATTAGAATTCCAGCCCATTGTAACATAATCATTGTTTTAGTTCACCAAATTTGCAGTTGGCAGCGATCTGACTCCGCCAGCCATGGCTGAGCCTGCTCTGCAAAGACCAGGAGCTGTGTCACATCAGCTCTTGGCAGAGGCGGTCACCGTGCAGCCACTCAAAGCAAAGTGATATCTATATTCTCATCTCATTAGCATTATTCTTCTCAGCCAGGATCCCCAGTAAGAAGATGTAGCTGGCCAAGTTCTGTAGAAGGCTGTGGGCATGTGGTAATTAAGCTGTGAAAGCTGGTTGCAAAAGGAGGGCACATCTCAAACGTGCCACACAGAGGGAAGGCAACAGATAACGGATGGAGTGAAGAAACTGAGGAACAGCCAGGGAAATGCTTCATAACATGCAACTCTCTAAGAGTTTTTGGTAGTATTTAGTGCTTATTCTATGTTCTGCTCCTTAAAAACTTGGAATATGGGCACTGCTCAAGCCTTTAATCTGCAAATCCCCCGAAGCAAGGATTTGCTTTGATACGTGTTAGTCAACCTCTTGTAAGTCACTGTGTTCACTAACAGCACTGTATTACAGCTGCAATAAAGGAGTGTAACGTGGGTGGCTGAGGCACCTGGAGAGGGAAGTTGCAGGGAGCAACTGTAGAACTGATATGGATATAAAGAAATACTTGAGGTCAGCTCCATGTGTTCAACTTAAAATTCAGACTTGTTTTTCAAGGCTTGGTTAAGAAACAAATTATGTGAGCTGTACACATCAAAATCCCATTTACTGGACATCCTTATGCTGCTGCTCATTTGTGCCAGGATGCTCTTCATACTTTTTGACTTCTTCCCTGTAAATCTGACTAACCAAAGATGACCTGTACTGTTGCAAAACACTCAAATTTAAATTGGTCAACAAAAGCAAGTTTGGAGGGCAGAAAGAAGAATGGAGAATCTGAACCACTCACTCATTAAAAAACATCATCCATTCACAGCTGGTACTTTACAGCTGGTGTGTTTTGTTTTGTTTCTCTGCATAAACAAATTGAGCAAGGAAATCAACAGTTTTGAACTTTGTGCTACACTGAAAGCAGATGCAAAGAGTTCTGCCCTATGTCAAGTTAAACCCAAAACAAACCCCACTAAGATCCCTTATAAATAGACTTTAGAGATTTTTAATATTTAAGTGCAATAATCTGCAAGAAGTACAATGTACAGCCCACCCAAATCTTCACTGTAAGTCCATCAGTATTATTGTGTCCTTGCTCTTGTGAACTTCAGTGAAAACGAGGGATGAGGAGTCAGTGTCAGGGTTTTCCACACTTCCCACTGCTATAGAAAGCAGCATTTTCCTGGTGAAACTATGGGGTACTACCTCCCTCTTTCACCAGCCCTAACAACAGAGGAAAACTATAACTGCCATAAATACATTACCACTTTGCTTAAAATTTGGTTACAATTATCACTGCCTTCCACTAAGCAAAGGTTGTTCCAAGTCAGATGTTCTCATCTGGCATCTTTGCAAATTTGCCTGTGAGGGTCTTCAAAAGTTCTTTGATAAAGATTAATTAAAGAAGAAAGAGTCTATGTTTGCCATCTCTTAATTTCCTCAGGAAATGTAAATGTTTGAAAACCCTGTGAGATGAGTTTCAGCTCTTCCTCAAACAGAAGACTATCATTGGTGAGATCAATAGTTGTGTGTGGGCACAGCCAAGACACAGGAGCTCCACACCACAATAACCAGGGTCATTTGCTGTCTGGGCAATCAGCTGGTAAAAGCCACACTGAACAGAAGCAAGTCTTCCAGCTGCAGAAGAATCTCAAAAAAATCTTCTACCAGGGGTTCTCACATTGGTGTGGCTGTAATAAAAAGTCTATCAGTGTTAAAGTTGTAAGTCTTGCTTAATTTAACTACAAAAATTTGCTGGAGGCAGAGATTTGTAATATAAATTTTTAGCCTAACAGCAATTTCCACTTTACACATTTTGAAAAAAAATGTGGCAATGTTTCAGTTAGTGGAGAACAAATAATGTCACAGAAGTCTATCTGTTAAAGGAGTTGAGAAAAGGAAGATTTGCACATTTTAAAGCTGACAAACTCCCATTACTATCAGTGCTGACATGTGCTTGGTTAATTCATGCTTTACCAGAAACTGCCATCAAGTCAGGGAATGTGGAATGACTACAAATGCTCCATAAGCATTTACAGTGACAAATCATGTTTGATTGCCTTGACCAGTTTAACAAGGAAAATTTAGAATATATCACAGAAATCTAGACTTGATAGTTCTTTGCCAGGTACTTGCTGGTCAGAGATGTCGATCTAAATCATCTCTTTACTCAACAGGAGGAGGCACATTAGTCACAACTTCAGATGTTCAGAATGTCAGGTACTACAATCCAACCTGCCATGTGCTGAACAGTCTCATAGTGCCTGGCAAGTAAGTTACTTAATAAAAGATCAGAACTTGGATACAGGATATCACCCTGCACTTGCCTACCATTAACCAGTGAGAGAGTTAAAAAAAAACCATAACCCTTCTTCATAAACTTTTTCCTGTGGAAAATGTTTTACTGCAAGGTATAGATCACCTCATGAGGAAACAATGAAAGAAGAATTGCACCAGCCATTCCCACGCAGGATTGAGAAGGTTGGATTGGTGTGTTGTGTTGCTGGTTTGGGTTTTTTTAGCCTTATGAACACACATTTGTGACTACTGTTGCTCTTTTGTTCCATGTATGTCTTATAATTTTTGCTGTAAATCTCTCAATTTCTGTTTTTCAAATATTCTGGAAGTATAATGAGGCATCACAACACTGGAAGTGACAGTTTTATATAGAAAACATGAGGCCAAATGAGACAAATATCCCTGGACATGAGGCAGAAGTCCATACAGTTCTGGAAGTGCAGCTGGGTGTGATGCAAAGCACAGGTCTGTGTGATTCCAAATACCATGACCCTGAGAGGCCCCATGTGTGCACAGTTCCAGGCACACCAATATTCATTTGTCCCCAGAACAGGCTCTAATAAACCCTGGTCAGCACTTGTGCCTGCTCCCCATGTAATTAGCATTTGTGTGCTTTTCACTGCCCAGGACTGTCATTTAGAATCGTGGAGATTTCTGCTTTCCATTTCCCCTCCAGGACTGTAATTTCTGCCAAACCGCCTTAGTGCCAGAGAATAGAGTTGTAAAATGATTAAAGAAAAAAGAAACAAATGAACAAACTCATCATGTTTGATTTGAACTGCTTTCCATGTTCATTATGTGATGTGTTTCTCTCTCAGACTTTGTTGAGGGCTTACCCCAGGTAGGGCCCTGCAATCTCCAGAGCACAATGCAGAGCTTGCCTGCAATTACTGTCATGAAATTAAAAGGATGGTATGAATTCCATAACAACTTAATGGATTTCAGTTCTTAATTTGACAAGCAAGTTTTTGCTTATTTCTTGGTAGATTTACTGATTAACTTCTTTGTAATCTGCCATAGTTTGGAAGTGCATGTGTGATACACAAACTGAAAACAGAGCACCTCTCAAAAAACTCAATCAAATCCGTGGAATCCACTGCACTTTTAACCAGCCCCTGGGAAAAAGCAGAGATTTCCTGGATGCTGTGAAGTTTAATGCACTCAGGCTCTGATGGATCAAGGAAAGGAATGAATGGAAAATGCTCTAGTCTCTGATTCCTGACAATTACCTTTTTGCTTCTAAGATTGTTTCAAAGGAGTAGATATGACTTTGAGAGGGATGGTCTCCAGGTTATGTGGGATTTACACCATTACAGCCATTGTATAGATTAAACTGTACCCAGAAACAAACCAGAAGCCCGTTAGATCTAAAAACAACAAAGATAATTTGCTTCACCAAGCAGCCAGACAGGAGGATTCTACAATAGCTGAGGTTTCACTGGTCTTTTACTATTGCTCCACTGCAGATGAGAAATCTACAACCAATTCTGGACATGGCAAAGACAGGGATAACTGCAGTGGGGACTGCTATCACTGGGGATCTGGAAATAGAAAACAAAGAATGTGAGAAAGCAGGACCATATTTCAAATATTGAATGTTTTAAATAAATGTTTATTCTGCAAAAGCTTGCAAAAGTTTTATTAAAAAAACTTTCCTAGGAAACTTGCTTTTCATTTAACAGAACTGTTCTGGAGAGTAAATTCAGCCATTAAAGTGCAAGTCCTTCTTCATATAAAAATCTCAATGCAACCTGAACTGCCAATTTACTCCTGATAGCTCTGTAATATGTGACTTTGTAAAATATTGTCCAAGACTTTTAAAATTAAGTATTTGTACTCCTAAATCACTCCTGCCTGAAGAATACTGGGTGTTCAGCAGTTTTGAAAACCATGCCTTTGCATGTCTAAATATAGATGTAGGATGTTCTTGATGACTAAAGCATCACAGAATCCTTCTCAGCTGGGAGAGTAAATATTAATACTACTCTGAGTCCTAACTCATCCCTCTGCATGGTGCTTGGAGATCTTTTACACATCTATTTCCAGGATCTTCTCCAGAACTCCAGCAATATTTAAAAGCTCTGCAAACCCATCCTTTCTTTAATAGGACTTATAGCACTCGCTCTCAAAAGAATGTGTGTGCCATTCTCTTTTATATATTGGCAATTGGAATTCTGTCAACTGGAGTTCTTTTGCCTTAACCCACTCTGTTCTATTTTTGTTTTTGTGTGTCACACTTTCCTTTTATCGACAGATGCTGTAGCTATACTAAATGATGTGCACTTTCAAGGAAAATAAGCTCACTTTGAGCTTGCTACCCTTGTCATCTCCACTTTATTATTTTCTGTACATCACCTGTTTCTTATTAATTACATATATTTATTTAAAGATAGTAAGTGCTGAAACATAAAATATAAGTACATGTATGAAGCCTGGAGCCAGTGAAAAGGAGTGAAATAACAGGTAGGCAGCCTTGCAGCAATGTTCCAGCAATGTTCCAGCAAAAGGTGGGCTCTGGCTTTTGTTGCATATTTGATCTGCTCAGAGCATTTTCATTTATCAGAACAGCTGGTTTGCAGCTCTAGTGCACAATTTTTCTGAATAATAGTGCATTCATCTTAACCCTATTAAATAAACAAAATGAAACTGCTCTTGTGGCTGCAAAGAGTTCAGCTTCTTTTTTAGAGGCTTTCTGTGCATTGCCACTGGCAGGACTGCTTTTTAGTGGGGAAAAAACATGTCTGTTTTGAAAGGGTCCAATTAGCAAGTCTGGGGACGCTCAGCTTACAGTGCTGAGTGAAATTGGAGCTGGACTTCTGCAAAACAAGATTCCAGTATCCTGCTCACTGGACAGAAAATGTAGTCAACTGAGAAGCAGAAAATAAGAGGAACCAAAAAAAAAAAAAAAAGGAAAGTGGATGATAAAACCCATTCTCCTCACATGTTTTCATTATAAAGTGTCATAAAAGCCTGCTTAGAGGCTTTTACTCTTAAGCCAGACACTGGAGAATTCCCTGAACATTCAATATCCCTCACTAGAACTAGTAATACTGTTTTCACAGATAGATAGAAATATTTCTTTTTCATTTGTATGAAATCCTTATTTTTTAGATATTGGACATGATGCACAAATCGGTGAGTAATTTGGGAATCTCAGAGCAAATTAATTACTTTCTTTCTTATGCAAAGGAGAGAGAGAAGAGGGAAACATGAGAGATTAGTAAATACGTGGAAACAGTCCAGTTAGTGCCAAGGGAGACATCACATCCTAATTAAACTTCAGCATTACAGGTCAAAGAAAACTTCCACAGATTCCATGAAGTTGTTTGAGGTTAATCCAAACCAAACTCATGACAAAGTTTTCAGCTGCAGTACAGATACAGATCCTCACATCTATGTCTATTAATCAATATTAATGTATCTATTTATCTTCACTTTCCTATTAACATTCTTCCCACCACCAAGGGAAAGTTTGTAAGATGTCTTTTTAGCACATCAAACAATGAGGACCAAATTAAAAAGTAAGCACTCAGGCCTGGAAGAGTCATCTCATTTCAGAGGAATAGTTACATACAGAGTCATATACACCCAGCAATACCTCTGAATATGCCTGCATTACATGGGGTATATATAGGGTGTCTTTAGAGATATACATGTATGTTCACCTATAAATATGCATTCATACATGATTTACATATTGGGGAATGCAAAAGTTCATACAGACTTTTTGAATGAAACTGTTCTCCCATACAAGATTAAACCCCAAACTTACAGGGATCTATCAACAGGTATTTTCTGTTTTGCAGTGGCAAATGACAAACCAGGCCTACACATTCCATGTAGTAAAGTTAAACCACTGATTTCAGTTATAAGTTTGTTCACTGCTGTCGACCCCTCTGAGCATTTCAGCAGCACCTGATGTATCCTGAGGTCTCCCCAGAGTGTGGGACCAGAACATCGCGTGAAGGCAACCAGGAGGGTGTGTATGAACAAAAAGCAGCCCAAAATCAGCCAACAACACCAAGCAGAGCTGTAGCTGGTGCTGCCTTGGTGCCTCAGCACAGGGACATGAAAGGGAGGAAACCTGCTGGGAATCTTTGGCAAATTTTGTCCCCAAGGGACGTTCAGCACAAAACCCATGGAGCAACCCAAACACCTTTCCTGAGCCTGCCAGGCAGAGGGTGTCCCAGCAGCAGGAGCAGCATTGTTATTAGAGCTGGGCTGGCAGCTGTGCAAACACAGGAGCCATCTGCTGTCACTTCATAAGTGCATGGGGCATCTGGGACAACAACGGCCTAAAAATATGATCTTCCTAAGTAAGGAAATTGGCTTAGTTTCCACCATTTCTGTCAACAAATCTGTGGGCTAAGTCGGACTCTGGAGACAGTCCCCACTTAGTTTCTGCACGGAGGTGTTACATCAGTGGGTTTGATGACCATAATAGCGAAGCCCTCAGGACAGCGATTGCAGTGAATGGATTTTAGGGGATGATGTGCTCAAACATGGCTCTGTGGTAGAGCCTGACCTCCTCCACAACCACCACTATAAAAAGACAACTCACAGGAAAAAGACAAATAGCATATTTGTGCAGCCTAATCCACAACAGCGTCCCATCTAAAATTCATACACTGTTGTGGGTTTTTTCTGCTTTGCCGGCACTGACTTGCATTCTATGTCATGTCAAACTCTACTGTTTTAAAAGCATTCCATGGCCTTAACAGAGTGTTGCAATTCCTAAAACAAACACTCAGTTATCTCGACCTGACTATTCGCTGCCAGCTCACATGGGGAAACTTTGACTCCTGAGGAAGAACAGCAGCTCAGCAACACATAGAAAATGGGGGTTGGTTGTTTATAATACACAGCAAGAAGCTACTTAAGTCGTATTATTCCTTCTCAGTGTTGTCTGGTAGAGATTACAGCAAACACTGGCTATTGATTCATGAAAACAGACTAAAAAATGAGGTAAACAATAGAAAGTCATATCATACAAAGAAAGGATCTCAGAAAACTCAAAATCACGGCCTAATACTGTGCCTTGGTACTTCCATGAAGCTTTAATTTCCAAAGAACAGTACAAACATTGCCTAATTGATCCTCATGAATAATTTACCCCTGGAAATGACATTCTAACCCTCGTGTTTTCAGTGTATAGCTGAACCTTCTGCCTTATTTTAAAACTGTGGATCCTGCAAGACACACACATAAGCATGTTTTAATCATTTAATAGAATTTCAGCTGGGGAATAGTCCACTACAATTTAGTGCAAGTTGTGTATCTTATCACAAACTACTTGTTGATTCCTCCCCATGATGAAGTGTTCTGCTCACGTAAATAAGTGCTTATCTAACTGCCTTGAATGTGCTACCTTTGCATGTGATTCTATCTGTGTAAGTATGCACATAAATTGCACAAAAGCCTTTAATTTTTAAAAAATAACTTCCCCAGTAAAATGTCGTGAACTTCTCATTAGTCTCATTGTGACTTACCATGACAACACATGGAAATCATTGCTACAGTGAATCATTTTGCTACAATAAATCTCACTCTGCAATTTCAGCAGAATTCAAAAACAGGATCAGACTCTCACCAAGAAACACCCATAATTACTTTGGATAGAATAAAGTTAATTATCAGAGGTACAAACCCCTTGTGGTGGGTTTTTTCTACCTGTCACCAATATGTTTTATACTTGCAAATGTCTGATAGATGAGCCTTAAACCAACAACCATCTTGATGTGGCAATTCTTATCTTCTCAAATACATAGAAGAGTTTTTGCAATATTCCCTGTGAAAGCCCAAATCAACTGGAATCAAGTAGCAGCACAGTAATTATTTTTGTTTTAAATCAATGTGCAATAGCATCGATAGTGTTAACTTGTAATCTAATGTTATTTTTATTATTGAAAATGACAGTTGTGTGCAACACCTTTGCTTCACTTCCACTGAGTTGGTACTCAAAATGTAATAATGGTGTTACCACCCAAAACTTTTTATAGGGCATTCATTACATGTTCTTTAGTGCACTGTATATTTTTTGAGCTCCATGTATATTTTAATAACGCTGAGTGAAAAATTTATAGGAAGCCTTTTTGCATCTTTTCAAGCATGAAACTGCCTTACTACAGATGAGGGACTATCCTGCAGGAGTGCAGAATGCTGTGATGGCTCCAGGATTGCACAGACAGCAGTGCACTGTGCAAACACAAAAGGAAAAAGAGGAGTGTTCTACCTCATGTTCATCTAATCCACAGATTTTTCCATTAAACTAAAAAAGTCCTTGATTCCGTCTTTCTCCCTCCTCCCTACACAATGGCACAAACATGATTTCACACACACATAGTTTCTTGAACTATAAACTTTTTCCACCTGCAAAGTGAATTACAAATTATAGCCCCTGGGGTTTAAGTAGTGATATTCTCTTAACACACATGGCCAATAACAATATCGAGTTTCATGGCTAAATAGTAACCCTGTAATTCAATCCCAGGCTCCTGCTGCCATGTATAGATTGCTGCAGCTTTTATGATGCCAGCATTGCACCTTCTTTGGAAACACAGGAGGGGATTCAGACATAAAACTTGTGTTATTGTACCTGTACAAGGACTATAATGCGGTGTCCACATAAATGTTAACCCAAAGGGAATATGTTCTTTCTGGTCAGAGCTGCTGATGTAGTTCACTGGGTTGAGACAGGTTTCCTGAAGGAGAGAAAGGCAGGTAGACTTACCTTATACTAAAAGGCTCAGACGTAACAGAAACTGGACAAAACCCATCTTGGATCAATGGTCACTTTTTCCTTCTTGTTCTTGCAAGATCTTGTATTTTGTGCTGGGAGAAAAGAATTCCAGTAAGCCTTATAATGTAAGGCAGCACTTTGCCCATAAAGCAGAGCTTTTCTGGGACATTGTTTAATTTTCCTATCTGGCATAAAATTACAGTTGGGGACCCATATGCCCACAAGCTCAGGGAAAGCCTAAAGGAAACCAGTGAAAAAGAATTAGGTCAACATGGAAAAGAAGAAAAACAGGGAAAAGAAGGAGGTGGGAGAAAGAAAAATGGATTTTTTTTCTCCATAAGAAGTCCTCAAACAGTCCAAGTTCAGCAAGTGTGATGTGCTGTACTATGTGTGTAACATCAGCCTCCTTCCAAACACATCCTGGCAGTGCCAACTGACACCACAGGGTGACTGTGGGGGGCAGAGATTTCAAAAGTCCTTCAGAAAGAGTGTGATATAGTTAATTACAGATTCTATACATTTTGTGCTCTTTTAATACACATTAGTTTTGTTGGACTACTACCATAATAATCATCTTTCTAATGAGAAACCTCTAGTGAGAGGAGTGAGAGGTTCTTGCTTACGTGAACAAGACTAGCTGGTCTTTCAACAGTTAGAGAAGATGAAAAAGATGGCACTTGGCACAGCTCAATAGTTTCACTGTTTTCTTTCTTTAGGAGTTCACACTGACACCCTCCTGCTCTTCAGGGAGTTTTTTCCAGGTCAATTCCAACATATCACTTCAACGTCAGCAGAATTAGCATTGTCTGTCCCTCACCCTCCTTTTCTCAGTGACCTTGGACACTTATGATAGAATGTGCAAAATCTCTAGAAAGGGGGGCTACACTGAGCTGTGATCCCCAGGGCTTTAAAGGAAGTTTCCCTGCATATAAACGGATTCCTACTTCAGATTAATAATCAAGGAGAATGAGAGATGAACAGATGCATTATGACCATTGCAACTGAGAAACTGAAGCCTAACTTAAAAAAAAAAAAGAAATTAAATCAGGTTAACTCCATGTGGCTATCATTGTGTCAGGAGCAATGGAACCACAGCCTCATGCTTGACAAAATATCTCTGAGGGGAAAAGCATCAGTCAAACTTTCCACAGCTCCATTCATCCTGCCTGGCTTTGAGGGACTGAGCAGCTGACCCACCATTTGACCTACTGAATTGTAATTGGAAATACATATCTCTGCTTCATTTTCTGTAGGGATATCTGCTCAGGGGCTCTCATTCCGTCCTAAATCTGAACACAGTCAGGGTACACATTCTGCATTCAAATATCTCGGGTATTCCACACAAGTAGAATACATTTGTGCCTAAATTAAGATGAATCTGATTCAGCCTAGACCTCACTCTCGCTGCCTGCCACATGGGTGCAGAAAGGATTGTAAAAATGTTATTGTAAAAATTACCAGGACTCCATTGGATCCCACTGAAGCTCTTTCTCAGTTATATATATATTTACTCCACACAGGCATGAATGACCAGAAAACCAAACATCAACAATGACTGGATAACTAGTTTAGTTATTATTATCTGAACATACTATTCCTGTAGAAATTCTGTGCTCTTCAGCACATGCACTTACACATACAAAGACATGGGAGAGAAAACCTTCCTTTACTGAAATCAACTTTATTTCAAAGCAGAGTCATAAGGCAGAACTCCTACTTCTAGCATGTGTCAGTGACACAAACTGCCGTGTTTCACAGGTTCATCAATGCACAGGAAAGATCCTTCAGCTTTATATCTAAAGCAAGCACAGAATCATAGAATATCCCATGGTGGAAGGGACCCATAAGGATCACAGAGTTCAACTCCCTGCTCCTCACAGGACTACCTAAAACTCCACCATATGACTGAGAGCATCATCCAGACACTCCTTGAACTCTGACATCACTCCTGTATCTGCTTCACTGCCCTATTTCGGGTTTTGTGTGCACTCATATTTTTATTTTCTTCCAGGCCAGTGCAGGAACAAGTGACTCCCCACTGCTCCCATGCTAATCTAATGCCAGCTGTTGGCACACAGACTGGCTGTCAGCCAGGCTGCTGGTGGGTTCTGCTGGGTTTGTGGGAACAGAGGTCAGGCATTGAAGTCCTGGGGAACACAAAAACCAGACTTCAATATGTGCTTAATAATATTGCTCTGAGATAATCAAACAAACATTTCCCTTTCAATGTTCCTCCCAGATCACAAAGGTGAGTTGGCCTCAGTATAAATTCTGGGGTTCTAACTGGAAAGGCCCAGACTTGTTTTCCACAATTTAAGGAGCTATTCTGAACTTGTGATCCTGTTAGCATTAAAATCCCTCTGTTACTCTCTTTAAGTATGTAGGCAAGATTCTTTAAATCTCTGATGACTACAACACTTTTTAATAAAGCTCTTTCTCTTTATTCTCCTTTTCTGATTTATTATTTCTGCCTCAAAATGTCTTTCCAAAGGATGCAGAATGAACAATGGAAACATTATTCAATCCAGCTTGCATACAAAGATTGACTTTGTAGCACTGACACTGTAACAGGTTGATGTCACTAAAATTAATAAATTCCATCCAACAGTTGGACCTTAGCCACGGGAAGGGGTTATGAAAATGAATGATAGAGCAGATGTCATATATCAGGGTAGGAAGAATCATTGTTTTCCACTCTACACAATGCCCCTGATAGCATGAGCTTGAGGAAGGACATCAGACTGTCAGGAGTTTTTCAGTGCATGAGAAAACTGGACAATATGGTCAAAATAGGCAACTTATCCATGTCTGTAAGTTTGTGAAAATATTCTCCCTCTCCATAACAACATCAACCTGCTTTTCACACAAACTTAGAAAGCCAAGCATTGACTTAATTATCTAAATACAGAATCCACTGGTTTTGTTTCCTTCATTAGCTGAGGTCAGTGGGAAGACAAGGATAAACCAGGATAAAACCAAGCCTTAAAAATTACATTAGACTTATTTGCTATAGCTGAATTTTTCAGGCTTGAATAAAATATAAACTGAGTAAATATTCCTAGGTTTGCATTCAACCACATCTGAACCATTTTGAATAGATGATTGTGGCTGGCCAATTTGTGTAAGTTATTTTTAGGTAAGACAATTAAAAATATCAAATTAGGGCCAGAAGAATAGGCAAGTCATCTGGGTTGCCTATGAAGTCCACTTTATAGACTGAGTTTATGGAACATATCTCCCTGTCCCTGCAGCCACACACCAGAGGGTTAGAGGAGAGGTGCCTGGTGTTTGCTTCATTCTTTCACTGGTGAAAGAATTCAAATAATTTTACATCAGAAGGATAAAACACTCAAGCAGTCAAAATTCTGGGGTTTTTTGTTTGTTTGTATTTCTTTAAACTGGGAAAAAAATGTTCATTCTCGATGATCCTCAGTGCCTTCCACCTCTTTGCAATGAAATCACCCAAAGATATAAATAAACTATTCTAAATAAAGTTCAGACTGACTGCAGCATTAGATATGTCTACTAATGTATGTGACTGTCAGCCAAAATAAATTAACCTCCAATAGAAGTCATTTTCATAAAATTAATTATTCCAATGTCAGCTAAAAGAGAGAGGTGCACCCTCCCTACTCCTTCACCTAGACTTTTCCAACTCCTCAGATAAGCTAAGAATAGATCTATATTGGAAGGGCTTATTTTGTTGCTCTTTCTAGGCTGTGAGTTTGGTTGTTGGTTTTTTGGGTTTTTTATGTAAACCAAGTGATATAGCAAGAAAAGTAAAGGATTACTGAGCAATTTATATAGAGCACAATTAGCTATAAAAATATAAAAAGAAACTCAGTGATGGAAGGAACACTAAGCCTCATGGACTAGAACATGGAAGTGAGATACTGCCAAGTGCCCATTACTCACCTCAGGGATTTAGCTTTTGCCACTCCTTAAAATTTGCCCAAATTTAGTTGCTGTAAATCTTTGGAAAATGAGCTTGTATAGCTCCCTGGGGACTGCCAATGCCTGCAAGATTCAATCCACACTGAGAATGGGATAGTTCAGCAGGAAGGGACACTCAGAGATGGTTTAGTCATTGAACACACCACAGTCAAACCTTCCCAGCGCAGCCTAAGCTCTGGGGCTGCTGTGAATGTCTGCTCCTCATTTCAGGCAGAAATGCTTATCCAGAGCTTGCATGGGAATTCCTGCACTCCAAGTTCCTGTGCTCTCCAGGCAAACTCAGAGCAAATAACCCATTTGTTATTTTCTGAGGTAAAACTGATCAAAATCCAATTGAGCTCTACATTAAAATGTAACTTAGTCTGTACATGCTTATTGGTACATTGCAGGCAAAGCTCTGGACTTTCGGAGAGGAATTTCAATGTCCAGAGTTATAAATTTCAGCATTACTAACAGCACAGATCAGATCCAAATGAAATCCAAATGTGTTCATACCTGGACATGTGTATTAAGGCATCCAAACAGCGCTGCTGTGTCAGTGCTGGAGTGCTGCAGGGGACAGCCAAGGGCCACATGGAAGGGCCTCAGCTGGTGCCAGTCCAAGCTGAAACACCCACGTGGAGCAAGGTAGGACTGGGAGACACCATTTCAGGTCTTCACTTCCTTCTGCTTCCAGAGTTTTCCTGACCTTTCCTGCCATGCTGGGGGTCTCTGTTCCTCATTCAATTCCATGCTGTGGGGATGGCCTGATGTGGAGAAAAATATATTCAAAAAAGAAAAGAGAGTATTGTTTAGAACTCAGGTTTACCTGAACTAGTGCTACAAACATGTTTTCATTGCAATTATGTGCTTAATGCAGAGGTTCTTAACTTTTCTGCAGGGTGGCAGTGCTGTTTGCTGGCTGACATCACTCTGAAGGAGCCTGCAGAACTCTACATATATTTTCCTCTCTGCTGGCATTCTTAAGTTTCCCTGAATGGCACTGCTGACAGACCATTCAGTCTCTAAGTCTGCTTCCATGCCTCATAGATCAATTTAAATCCAAGTAGACTAATGTGATTTTCTAGCTTTGTAATGCTTGGGTTTGGAATAGCTATTACATTTGCCTGACATAAACATATACCTTTGTTTCTGTGTATTTTAAAGATGCTGATACGCATTCTCAAACTTGTTTCCTTCCAGGCTTAGTGTTTTAGGGGGGGGTTACAGAAACTACTTTATTATCCCAACGAGAGTTTGCAAGGGATGGCTAAAAGCTGGTTGTGAAGAGGTTTGGCCCAACAGTAATTTGGGTATAAGAATATATATTAAACATATGGGAAGGGAAAAATCATAACGCTCTAGGCAAGGCTTTGCTGTGGAATAAAGATCCATCTCCTTCTGCACAGAAACACAGTAGTTTTCTAACATCACAACATTCCAAGAGAGAATTGGAGCATATACTATTCAATTTTACAAAACTGTTGAATTGTGCACTTGAGACAGTAAATATGGACAGCAAGATAGACAGACTTTTTATTCCAACAAAATTATTCTGTGTTGCTATTCTGTGTCTGTGATGCACCCAAGGAGCTGCCCTGGGGCAAGACCCCAGTGCAATCAAGCTGTCAGGTTTAACAGATACTCTATGGAGATAACTTTTATAAACAAATTAAACATTATAGCTACTTGCAAAGGAGGCTGTTCACTATTCTATAGACAGTTAAGTAATTTTTTATCTGTAAAATAGCAGGTTGTCATCAGATATTTAGAGACTTAGTTCCATCACCAGCAGGATAAACAAAAATAATGTTCCCCAGCCTTTAAATCCCTCTCCTGTCCATGTCCATGTCTTAACAAATTCAAGGCAGAACCAACTAGTTGTATTGGCAGCATGTTAGATGGAGTATGAGTGCTGTCAGTTTGTTGGGATAAACCACTCTGTGCACACAGACCTTCAGGTTTACCTGTCAGCTTTATTGTTTGGAGAATAAAAAAAGTTTGGGTGAAATGAATCTCCAACTTAGCAAAGCATAAGTTGCAGGCCACAAAAATATTATTTTCTTATTATAAAGCATTTACATGCTCCTAAGTCATTTACATCTCAAAGGATTAAAATTACTTTAAAGAAATAGTCCCTCCACCTCTTAAGGTTCTGGATTCTGCTGTTGTCCTGGCTAAGCTGATACAACTTACCTGGAAATAAAAGGTAGCTTCCAAAAAGCATAATTTTATTTCTTGGTTGCTATAATTTTGAAGCAACAAATATACAGCTGTATTCTATTTCTCTGGGTACTCAAATGAGAATAAAACATGAATGAGTGTTTTTTTTTTAATGTAATAATTTCCAACACCAGGTGTTTTGTTGATTTTATAGGTGGAAAAACACAGACAGTGAATAGCAGTGAAGTTTTGTTTTCTGGAGCCAAACCTGAAGTCAGCTTCCCAAAGCACTCACCTTTCTCTGAGAAACACAAAATTGGAGCACTAGGCTGCCACATCCTGTTGGTTCAATGGACAGCAATGGTGCAGAGCCTTCAGTCATCTGGGGGTTGTTATGGGAACTACACAACTAGAGATCTGAAAATTGCAGGCATCAGTAAAAAATGCCATTTTTCTCCAAATTCATTTTGGTTGGTTACTCTTCTCAACACTAAAAATCAATAGGTACTTGATAAATAGGTCACATCCATTCCTCTCCATGTACTGCAACCCATTGCTTAGAGTTGATAAAAGACTAATATATAACCTTATTTCTTCTTCTGTGTGACACTGTCAAAACATTTTAATTCTAGGTTTCAACACCACTTGCTAAAAAACTTGCATTTGTTTTTTCATGTTCTGAAATTAGAATAGTCTGTGTCAAAATGACAGTCTAGCAATTAAGTCATTACTCAGCATCAGTAAGATTACAAGAATCAGATCCTTGGTATGTCTATTTGAGGCACGAATTTGAATGAAGTGCAATAAAAGAAACAACAGTTCAACCAAACTGCTGAACACATACTTAACTTTAAGCTATTCTTAAATACTGTGTAGTGTTTAGGCAACCAAAAATATAACCAAGTCTTACTCTGCAGCAATATCCAATTCACAAATTAGTGCCCTATAAAATCAATTTACAGTAAGAGGCAGTCATAGTGGAACACAGGCAATATAGAGTTTAATTAAAGGAAGACTCTAATGATGTCATCAGTAAACCAGTTTGTGCTTTGTAAATAACATTTACTCCAGAACTGCAGAATTATTAACTTAATCCTATTTATCTGCTCCTCTGTTTAAAGCTTCCCTGTTTAAGTTGTGAGTGATTTTCAGCAGCATAAGCATAACAGGGAGATCTAAATTCAGTCACATATGAAAATTAGAGGCCAGTTTCTTCTACTTTAGTCACATTGCAAATATAGAGTAACTGATTTCAAAGGGAGGACTTGTAGGAGGAGCAATTCTAAACACACATAGTAGTAGAATTCTTATTAATTGCTATTACCCTTAAACCAGTATTGATTCCAGATGTTTAGATACATTGGGATACATCCATGACTGAAAACTTCCTGATGTTGTGTATGTGTAAACATGTGTACAAACTTTACACTTTGCTAATTTTGCGTCTAATTAATGCAAAACTTGCAAACCCATGTCTTATAATTAAAGTTCCTTGTCATTAGAGACACACTGCTAAGGCACTTCCCAGAGATGTCCAATTTCATCTGCAAAGAATGACAGACTCTAAGCAGCACATGAAGCAATTTGAAAATCATTGGGGAAAAAAAATCAAAGCTTAATTACCGAGTTCAAATTATTGAAATTGCTCATGCCAGTGTGAAAAAAACCCAAACAAAAACACCACAAAAACTCAAAACTCTCCAACACAAACTATTGACCATTGGTGTAAAGCTAATCTAAGAAATACAATTTGTCTTGAGGCTTTTCTTAAGAAAGCAATAATTTAAAACTGTGCTGGTCCCCAGTAAGTAAGGCTCCAAGACAGTTTTGATCCATTGATGAATTCTTCCTAATATGTTCCCTGAGGTACAGTTTTCCTAAATCTATTAGACATTTACAGTCTTTCAGGATGTGCTGCCTGAGCTGCTCTATCACACTGTATTAACCTGACAAGGTAATGCAGCGCTATCTTTTATTTCCATAGAAAGAACTCAGGTTTGACCTTGGAGCTCCCAACAACAGTTTATTACCCCTAACCTCTTACTAGAGGGACATTCTGATAGATCACTGCAAATTATTACCCCAGACATATGATACACATTAGATGCAAGAAGGAATTTATGGTGGGGTTATTGAGGACAAGATCCCAGATCTACTAAAAATCACAACATTATTTCTGCCTAATACCCAGCTCTCCAAAGAGAGGCAAAACAAAGCAAAAGCAGTCCATAACAACCTAGTAATTTATAAAACACAGTTACCAGGAGAAAAAAACAATTCCCATTGGTTGCTTAGTGGCCTCTCCAGGCTCACTCTCAGCATGGAATCGTGGTGCTGACTCCTCTTGCAATCATAACTATCTTGAACCCCACATGCAATTAATTCTTCTTCCAATATACACATTTACATGTTTGTGGTGATAAAAACAATGTCCAGGCACTCCTCTCTTGTTCTGCAGCAGGCTCTGGAAGAGTACCCTGAGTATTACTGCTCTGATAAAAGGATCCCATGCAACAGATTTGGTGAGTTTATGCATCACAATAAGCTTCCAGGAAAAAGAGTTATTTGTGCATTAATCTTCATCTTAATGACCCCTTTGCTCCAAATAAATTAGCTATACTTAGCTGTGTCATGAGACGTTATACTGCAATGTGCTGGGAGGGAAGCTGCTCCTTCATTCTCCTTTTGCCCTGCAATGTTTCTCAGGGAGCCCATGCACATTGTGACGAGTCAGCACAGGGACACCACTTAGACAAGGGCTCTTTTTCACCCTTCTGATCTTTTTCTAGGGACACATGTATGGACATTGTTTAAAAATATATCTTAAAATAACTAAACCTGCAATAATTTAAAATGCGTTGCAATTGAATAATTCTACATCTGTAGCATTTCAAGCAGCAATTTAAGATGTATTGTTCTTTCATTTTTCAGAGTTTTTATAATCACCTATTTTACAGCATTTTAGGATCCCTTTTAATGAGGTTTTTGCCTAAATAATGAACGCTAAGTGACTGTAAGCCCCTGGGACTTGTTAGAGATCAAGCAATAACAGTAAGCAAGGCACAGTGTCTTCAACCACAGCACCAAGTTCTGCTCCAGGTGACATTCACTGAGACTAGAAGTGTCTGCTTAAATTAAATCCTGCAGAGATATTCATCTGCTGGAAGTTAAGCATGTATATATTACTGCTGCAATATATAGGATTTGTCCCTTGCCTGGAGTATAAGTACTAAGCCCTTGCAGTATTACGGCTTTATTTTGGATTTATATCATTATGACAAAGGGCAGAATTAGTCTCAATATTATTTAGAACAGATGTATGTAGTGAAAGTATAAAGGCCACAGCTATGAAAGCTTTTCTTGATCTACTACAACTCCCTGAGACTTCAAACACCCTTAGCAGGATTCAGACTCCATCCAGGTATGCAATTGATTACAGCTACTAATTTTGTAAAAAATTAATTACAGCTGAATGAAAGAACTCTCTGAACATATGGTTTTGAGATTTGCCAACATCCAAGGCCAATTTATTTCTTGTTAATCTATGTTTGTAAGATGTCTGAGACAGTGTGTAAAGCTCCTTGTGAGAGGCAGAAGTCAAGAGCTGAGAAAGAAAAGGCAAGATGAGATGTTGTTCCATGAAGGCCACAAAGCAAAGTTTCTCTTGTCAAGTAAGGGAAACATGGAGCCTTCAAAATAATTTTTTGGCAAAGCATTTTACAGACAAATTTAATCAGAAACTTTAATTGTAAATATCCTTCCCTACTGGCTTTGTTCTTGTCTCCAAAGCAACCACCTTGTTTTTCTCCTGACAAATCAGAATTTGGAACTTTTCAGTGTCTTTGCTTTCTTTGTTTGTTGCCCATTACAGTAATTCTCTGGGTGCTACTGTGACCAACACAGATCCCATGACCCAGAAGACCAAGGACAACCAACCACTGTGCAATAGCAGCCTCCTTTCCTCTCTTCTCCCTGAAATTACTGGGAAGGTTTCCATTGATAAGGTCAGAATTTTAGTGCAACTTGAGAGGTAACTGTTTGTCTAAGGTTTGATGAAGCAATGCTGGCTTATATTGCAAACTCCCACTAATTTTTAAAGCTAAATAATGTACACAAACATTTTAGAATATTAACCTAACTATGACTTTTATTGGGGAACAATTATGAAATATCTAATTAGGAATAGCAAAGAGTCTATTACAGATTATTTTCTCAATAAGCAGCAATGTCTTCTACAGACATGGAAGCCACTGCATTTCTCAGTAAAATAGTCAAAGACCAGTTACCACCAGGAATGGTCTAAGTGGATGAATCAGGAAAGTTGAGCACTGGCAATAAATTAAACAAGTTAAACTCAGTGGACATTATTTAATTTCTGATGCTAAAAATCCCTTAAATTCCAAACTTCAGCATCCTGGAGCTCACAGTACTCAGGAATGATGGCATCCACAAAGGGATTTATCATTCTTCAATTTATGTTCTCTAATTTTGCACTTTCAGTTGCCTCAGCTGAGCTTTTTCAAGTGTCACCATAGAGATGCAAATTCACTGTTGACAACTCCTACTCTTATTTGTAGTCTGAAATAATTTAGCATCACTCTTCAAATGTGGACTTTTTATTTTACCTCCCAAAACATGCTTTTCTGGCAGATTAAAGATTTATCAGAATATCACTCTCTAGGGAGGAGCCTGAATAACATCAGGCCAAAAACCAGATCTGACAAAGTTCCCCCAAAAGATCCTTCTTCCACACACCTTTAAACACGATGATGATTTTCTGACATTTGTTTCAGTTTATCATTCCAATCTAAAAGGCTGAACATCAGTTAACAGACTTGTTTTTAAAACCACAATCAGGCAAGACATTATGGCCAACTGACAGTACTGAAGTACATCAGATGAAACAAAGGCAGATTATCTGTCAACGCTGCAATCTCATCCAAGGCACCAACATGCTCTTTCAATATCTGTTTTCCAAAAAAATCATATCAATCAGCACTGATTGTTAATTTTGTTTCCACTGTTTCCATCTTAACCACTCCGTAAGTGCACAAGAACTGATCTTCAATTAATGTCTGGGATTACTTGTGACATCATTAAATTAATCTTAAAATATTTACACAACATCGGGCCTTCTTTCCAGTATTCTGGAACTTTTATTGCTAAAGAGAACACTGATAGTTCATGGAACTTCTTAGGCAATTATTTTAGGAACTCCTGGTAGACCCAGGCATTACATACTATAAAATAATAAAATGTTATGTTATGTTATGTTATGTTATGTTATGTTATTACTACATTACATTATATTATTTAAGCATTATAAATGTGAAGGTATTTTGCATTCTTCCCCATAAATCTAATGAAGTATTAAATTTTACTAACCAAGAAATATATTGCTATTTCTTTATAAACACAGAAGAAAAATTCATCACCTCCCAACAGTTTCTTTAGCCCCAGTTACTTGTGTTTAGGCTTTTAAGGTTATAAATTCCATAACTGAGTTCAGTTGTGTGTGAATGAACCCAAGTTACAACTCAATGTTGAAGTTCTCTGCTTAATTTTTGTCCCTTTGAGAGGACTTTAAAAGCTCCTTTATAAGACTGCCATGAAAAGCATTGATATACATTCTCAGCAAAACAAAGTAGCCCTTATCCTAATCCTACATAGTCTCAGATATGGAATCCACTACAGTTCTGGGAGAAAAAATAAAACAAAAAAGACATGCCTTTCTATGTTTTTTTTCACCTTACTTGTGGTAAAAACCACAAGTAGCAACACCCAAATCTGTAGGGCTGCAGCGCAAACATGCTGGGGCAGTGTGAAGTTCCACTTTGCAGAGCTCAGACTGGGCTGAGCTTTACTCCACCTCACTGTCAAGGCAACAGGAGGCCTGATCTGATCACCAAGGGCTTTACTGGCAACTCATCCCAGTTTGTAGTTTGAGCCTTTTCCTCCTGTACCTCAGAGCCCTGTGGAGCTGTTCCCAAAGGAAGGTCACATTATAGTCATCTTGGGATACTTAAAATCTGATGACACGCATACAAAAGCAGGAATGAGATCAGATTTAAATACTAATTGAAGACTTATAGAGTTTACAGTATATTCATTGAAAGAGCAAAGAGGCTGCAGCATTATTGCATTGCAAACACCACACAAATTAAGTGTCATCATTTTCCTTATTTTGCTAAACTCATCACTAAAAGCAAAATATCCAGCCTTTTGCTGTCCTAAAGCTCAGTATGAGTAGGGTCACATGTATGTATAAACCAGCTACAGGAGTCAGATCACCTTACAGCTCACTAACAATTATTTTTAAAGTATATTTACATTCATCCCCTAGAAGCGTGGTGGGGTTTTTCCATTACTGTGAATTATTTACATCAGAAGTGTTGATTCATGGAGCTGAGGTTTCAGCCAGCCTGCCCTGTGTGAAATGCATGCATCTGATGGAGTTCTCTGAACTATTGATTTCCCTGCATCCATCTGTCTCGCACTCACTGTGTTCCGAGGACTCTCTGAAGAATAATGCTGGCATCTGTTTTAAGTATAAGCTTTCTAAATTACTGCATAGATGCATTACAGAGTAGTTAAGAAAAATCAATGGTTCCTATGTAAATAACCACAAAGCTTTGCTACTTTCTTTAAAGCATAAATTTCTTTAATAAAGATTGTTTTATTTTATTTTTACTCCAATAGTTCTCCTTTATATCAGCTTCTGCTGTCAAAGCTATCATAATATTCTGCTGCTTTTAAATTTACCACTGATATGAACTCCTTTGTTGTGGGTTGTTTTTTCCAAGAAATATGCATTTCATATTGTATTAAATACTGCAAAGTAAGATGTGAATTCTGAATCAAGACCTTAGTACACACTTAAATACATTTTCATAGCTTTCCTAAAAACGGTGCAAGGTTGTCACCCAAGTGGATCACTTAGAAAGTATTTCAGATTAGCCTTTTAAAATAACATTTAATTGCTATGGAAATTAAGATAAAATGTCTGTAATTAGTATGCATTCTTCCCTTCTGAGCACAGAGCAGCAATAATAACCTTGAGCTAAAGCTGTAGGAACGGTGAAATGTACTGTCCGTGTCCAAGCCTGGATTTCCACAAAATTAATTTCTGTTAGTAGAATCATGATAAGAGACCTGTGGAAAGGAAAGCTCTTCAGTGTTAATCTGAACCCTTGTCCTATCTTGAACAGATTCAAAGATATATTATAATTGGTTTTGATCACCTTAAAAAAAAAGAAAAGAAGAAGAAAAAAGGAGGGAAAAAAAGAGAATCTCAGAAGAAAGACTCACAGAACTGAGAAGAACCAGTCTAGAACAGCAGTGAACCCTGCCTGGATGCCAGTGGAATTATAGATAGTCAGTCAAGAGAAGGGCTGAGCTGAGGGACACAAGGATGCAGCCACAGCAGTGGTGACAAATAAATTATTTGGCTGCTAAATATACAAACCTGCTGGTGAAGATCTCTGCACCAAATAGCTGGTGAAAAGGATTTGGGGACAACATTAATTTTACACCAAAATAGCAGTATTTGTAAAATCCAGCTGGCACAGTCGTTCACTCCTGTTAACCCTCTTACTTCATCTCCATGGACCAACAGTCTGGGCCAATTTTATTTTTGTAAATCAGAGCTACAGGTTCTAAAACTGATATCTGAACTTCAGTCATCAATAAGTCTGCAAAATTCTTTTATACACAAGTGTTCAGGCCCAAGAGATTAATAAAGTCAAAATGTCATTAAAAGACAAGCAATGGTCTCATTATGACAGAGAACTCTCTGCTCAAGTCCCCACAGTGGCAGATTCCTCTGGATTTGAATCTTAATTTAAAATACTACTAATCAATATCTGTTCGTGTCCTATGGAGAAAAAGATAATTTATGACTAAGGTGGGCAATGCTGCAATAACTGCAAATATCTTCTATGTATTCTTTAAAGCTCACTGTTCCATTTCATGAACTGTTTATTTTATATGATGGGCAAATTGCAGACTATGACAGCAGTAATATGGCCAAGAGGTTCAGTTTCAGACCCTTTGGTAACTGTGATTGCCCAAGCCCTCGTGGAAATTGCTTTCATCCTCCTTCTTGTTACCTGTTTAACACACTGGAATTTTTCTTTTAAGGCTATTCCATTTAAAACATGTCAATCAATGCAGAAAAACGCAGGGTTGTAATAAGAAACTACCTCCTCACATCTAGTACTTCACATTTCTCAATTACAGGATCTGAGGGATATGCTATTTTTTGGAGTATTATCTCCCTGTATACACAGAACACTGTTCTTCACTGCAGCACTGTGATCCCCTCACAAAGTGTTCAACAGATGTCTTTGTTTACTTAAGACAAGGTGTTTATACTGCATCTGAAAATAACCCCTGCACTTGATAAAAGCAGTTTCCTGGACTGTTCAGGGACTGCAAGAAAGTTATTTAGGTCTTCATAACATCTTTGTGAATAAGAACAAGAGGAATAAGAACCAGTTCACTGAACTGGAATCTTCTCTGGGTGAAACCATGGCCATGTTATAGAATCTTGGTACAGGAAGATCAGGATTTTAAGAAAACGGTAACCAGCAGACATCACACTGAATCTTGAAAGGTAGACAAGGACTTCAGTTTCAAGTTTTGCTTTTTTTCTAATTATCAAAGTAATTGAAAAAATGGAAAACACCATGAAATCTCATCTCATTTCAAAGTGTTTAACATTTTATGTTCTACCTGACACATGTTCTGCAGAAGAAATACCTTTTAATGTTTAGAATGGATTTTGGAGGGAAAAAAAAGGAGGGGAAAAAAAAGAAAGCAGCTGAGACCACACTCTCCACAGTCTGATGTATTCTCTGAAAGTCTTATGCCCAGTGTGATCAAGTGTGAGCTGATGCATTAATGCATTTCAGTAGCAATATTCAGTTGCAATTTAGTAGATTTCTTTTTGTACTTATGCTTTCAGATTCTGCTTCATTTAATTCTTTTCCTGCTCAACTAGAAGGTTGAGGGAGTCACCAAGATGGCCCTCTGAGGTGTAAAGGTTAGGTTAAACGGGAACATTTAGTCTTTGTCCAAAGTCCGCCCTCGTATTTACGGGCAATTTCAGACATTCCTCAAAGTGCTCAGGTCACTCGTGCCTGGGGCATCATCTGAATCATGAAAAGACAATCCCAGCAACCCATGGCTGGGGAGCCAGAGCCGCTGGTGTTTGAAGACACAGACTTCTTACAATAAGGTCTCTCTCTCCATTCTAGCCCAACTTGGCTGGAGCAGAATCATTACAGCCCCTCTGGACCTCCTCTGGGAGTCTCTAAGAATGTTTTCAAACGTCTACATTTCAAAACCGCAGAACCTGTTGTCCTGATCCTTTATGTTACTTTGCTAACTCTCGACTCCATAAAACACAGCAGGGCAACATGGCTGGGTCATTGTGAATGTCTTCTGATGGCTAAATGGGAAAGCCTATTGTTACCTTGGGATAATACAGGAGATGGGATAATTCCGAAGCCCTGCCAGCCCCTGGGCCTGACTGTACAGACATCGGCTCCATCAGTGTAAGTGTATTTGAGCACAAGCACAGCTGTGCTACAGCTCTAGCAGGGTCCTTCTTAGGCTCATAAAAGCCATGAAACATTTCAATATATTCACTCTGCCCTCAACTTGTACCACTGTGCCTCAGATCTGTACCTCATCTGTTCCCAAACTCCTAAGCACAATCATATTAAGCAGCAAGCGAAGGAATTTAACTCTGAATTTGCTCGCATTTCTGAATTTAAAATCAGACCTAAGAGGTACATAAATCTAATTCTAATTTCTTTTATGTAAATTCAAACCACATGGAGGCAACAAAAATTTGTCATTCTGTTTGTTTTGGGGCTTTATAAACTGACACCATATTAAGTTATTTAAGCCCAGTAAAATTTAATGGGAACTATTCTTGTTCTTGCAACAGCATTTCCTGCAGAAGATACTTCCAGAAGTGTGGTGAAGTCATCATCTAATGTCTCCCCTGTGACTTCCAGCTATGTAATGGGGTTTTTTTTCTTTTCTTCCAATGTTTATTATTGACATAGAAGCATAATAAAAGCAAAGCAGCTGACTAGAGTCCCTTGGGAATATACCCTCATTAGGGAGGATTTTAGCCCCCTCCCAATAGTTCAGTGCATTCAGGGTCATTTATATGCTGAAAACCCATTCCATTTGAAAGTAAGTTACTTTCTGCTCACATACTCATTGTTTTCTAAAGCACTGTCCCTCTTGGGAGAAAGTGAAAGGCAATATCAAACCCTTCTGGGACAACCCTGTGGTAGTCAATAAAATATCCTGGATGAGTTTTGCACTTTAAGCTTTTGAGTGAAGAAAAATGGAAGCGTAGGAACTAACTATGAAACTGTATTCAGGGTACTGACAAGATCCATACTTTTTATCAAAGTAATCAAAAATATTAATTGTTCTACATTACTTATGATGAAAACCTTATTAGAGTATTTCCTTTTATGTTGCAATAGTATATTATGATTTTGCCTGTTACAGTGTTCATATCTCTCACCACTTAATTTTCAAAGGTTTTGGTAAGGGTTTTTTTCTTTACCAGTTATTTTTCAGGTAGTGTAAGTCATCATCCATGAAACTGCACTGGTAGAAAATACCACATAATAAAAAAAAAAAAATCACTGATTAATTTGGTGGGGTTTTTAATAAAAGAGAATGCAAGATAATTACTTGGCTTACAGGATTAAAACAGACAAGCAAAGCATAGCAATTACCTGGCTAGAAAAGCTTCACATTTGGTATAATCTAGACCCCACTTGGGTACTACCCATCAATGACTGCAAGAACCAGAGACTGCATTAGAGCCAAACAACCTGCTGCATCTCTCACCAAAAAAAAAAAAAAAAAAAGAAAGAAAAAAGCATTTACTATGAGTCTGCTCTGCCATAGGAATTTAGGTAATTCCAAATATTAGAGAGTCAATAAGTTGTGTTTGAAGATGCAAAGTCTTGTAAAAGCCAACCTGGGCTAGATTTTCCTGAGGAAGTAGTTTCATGACTACATTTTCTTGGCTAGAAGGCTGCCTTTCATTAAGTGGCCTGAGTAGTGAAGCCTTCTATTCCTTTCTCATTTGTGTCACTATTCCACCGTGTTTACACTTAATTTCAAAACACAACACTCATTGAAGAAAAACTTTTCACTGCCTTTTTCCACCTTTAAATGAAACTGACTACATTGCTTCTTTCGTTCTTTCACTTACTTTTAAAATTCCTCAAAACTCATCCCCTTCTTTATTTCCTTTTTTTTTTTAACCACTATTCTGCTTTTTTGGGATGGGAGAGCTGTTCTTCTAGTAATATTCCTGGTATAAGTTTAATGGGAGAATAAGCAGTAAATGGGTAAAATGCTTTTACTAATCTAGATAACAGGATTTCAGGGTTTTTTTCCTGATGACCAATATTAAGTACATTTATTGTAATCAAGGTAGATAGAAAAAATCTAACTATGAATGTTGTCCTTGGAGGCACACCAAAGGGACATGCTTATTGCTAAAAATAAGGAAATAACAAACTGCAAACGTTTCACCCAACTGTAGAGTTGGCACAATAAACCCCATCATATTTAAATATTGAAATAATTTGAAAAGGAAGGCCTGAATGGTGAAAATAGGTTCACTTCCTATTCTTATGTTGGCACATTGAACAGATTTAAAGTGCTACAAGGAAAATGTATTAATTCCAAGATGAAACAAACTTCCCCTAAAATTAAATGAGGTTACAGAAATTAGTATTTCTCCTTCATAGCATCTTGGATTGACAATTACTCTTTTAGCAGACTTTAGACAATAATATCATAACTCCTGTAAATCATCTCCCTTAGAACTTATGAGGAAGCACCAAGGAGCTTCTTGGATATCAAACTGAATTTGAAATCTTAAACTAAAATCTCCATGAGCAGCTCTTTTGTTAACGGTACTTAAAACAACCAACAACCACCCAATACATAATTAAATATATTTTCCGTTTTCAGTTAAGGCAAATCAGTCCCACCCAAAATTACTGGTTAAATAAAAAATCTCTTCATGCTGCAGTAAATTAACTGCTATTAATGGTGCAATGGGAGTTACAAACAGACTGTTACTTCCTTGAGGTCAGTCCTGAACGCAGCTGAAAACAATCTGGGTTCAGTTTGCATTGTTCTCAAAACGGACGTATTGAAGGGAAAATCATAAACTCTGGGTCCTGATATGCACTGATAATTATTCATGTGGTCTATACACAAAAAAAGGAAAGTGTGACGTGAGAGGCTCAACAGAATTGCTGTTTTCACTCTATTTACCACAAGGCAGAGGCAGCTGGTGAATACAGCTCATATCTCTTAGTTACCAGAAAAAGGTGCCAGAACAGAGGGATTTAAGTCCAGCAACTTCTTGAAGAACAAGCTAGCACACACACAGGGATGAAGGGAGGGCAGAAAATGGATGTTATAAAACTTAATAACCTGTTGGCTACTGGCAGCAGCAGGGACTGGCGCAGGTGGGAGAGTCTGGCAGACAAGATGTACCTGTGAGATACAAAAGGAGGGTCGGGAGGAAAAGCTGCCCAGCAGCTTTGGATGCTGGTGGATTCCATGGCTTAGCCAGAGAAGGTGAGGGGTGAGTGCTGGGCAGAGGACACACTGTCAGGGAACCAGGGAATGCTGTTCCCATGTGCTGAGGTGCAGTGAAGACATTTTCCTTTTTTGATGCTACGAAACTAAAAGTGCTTGAGAAAAAGGTGCTCTCTTGGACAACACACCTAAGTCCGACACTCAGCTGTCAGTAACAGGAAAAATGACCTTGTGTTTGATGTGATGATGTACCTTGTGTGCCGCACGGCTCGATATCACACATTCCTGGCAGGAAGGCAGAAGGAGCGCGACCTGCTCCAACCTCCAACTTTGGCTCCATCAACCTGCAGCCCTCTCTCCCCTCTCAGGGCACCGGCGCTGGGAGCGCGGCAGCCCCGCACAGAGCAGGGGGGTCAGCTCGGCCCTCGGGGCTCCCTGGCCCTGTCACGACATTCCTGCTGCTCGCGAGCGGGAAGAGGCAGCGGCGGCCCTGCCTGTCCCTGCCTGTCCCTGCCCGTCCCTGCCTGCGCTGCGGCCGCAGGGGGCGCTGTGGGCGCGGGGACGAGGCGGAGCGCCCGCCGGGAGCGCGGGCACGGGGATGGGAATGGAGATGGGGACAGGGGCGGGAATGGAGACAGGGACGGGAATGGGGACAGGGACAGGGTGCCTCGTCCCCTCAGGCCGGCGCGCGCAGGGGCCGCGGGACAGCGTCGCTCCCGCCTCTTGCGCGCGCACCCGCTTCCCAATGGGCGGGGAGGGGGCAGCGGGTCCCGCCGCGCTGGCGGCGCGTGCGGGGATGGGGGAGCGTGTGCGTGTTTGTGTGTGTGTGTGTGATTGTGTGTTTGTGTCCCCTCTCCTGCGGCCGTGGAGCCTGTACTGAAATGCGCCCCCCGGCTCCCACCGCCCAGTCCCGACACGTACAGATGCACAGATGCACACACAGATACACACGCACACACATCTCGCGATCCAGCGGCTTTCCCCCCGCGCACCCCCGCGTGCGTGTATGTCCCCCAACCCCGCACACGGCCCCGCGGCGGAGGTGTAGGTCAGGGGAAGGTGGGCTGGGGCGCTGTGGGCGGGAGAGCCGTGCGGGAGCCGTGCGGTGCGGCAGCAGCGCCGCTGCCGGCTCGGAGGGAGGTGCGGGGGTCCGGGACGCGGGGCGGGGACGGCGCGGGGGGATGGCGGGGGCGCGGGGGGGGCGCGCCCGAGGCGGCGAGAAAAGTTGAGGCGGCCCTCGGGGGCGGGGGGAGAGCCGGCGGGGCTTGTGTTTGATCAACTTGGCGCTTAG
This sequence comes from Pithys albifrons albifrons, assembly GCF_047495875.1. Classification (NCBI taxonomy): domain Eukaryota; kingdom Metazoa; phylum Chordata; class Aves; order Passeriformes; family Thamnophilidae; genus Pithys; species Pithys albifrons. The sequence continues at coordinate 12,859,856 of NC_092473.1, forward strand.
GTGCTTTGTTTTTAACTCCCCTTTATCCTGCGTGCACTTCTTTTATAACTACTCTCTTTTTCTAACAAGGTGAGGGGGGGCGGGAGTCTCCCACGAAAGTTTTTCCCTCTGCGGAAGGCGGGACTGAAACAATACCCGATGCATTGTTCAAATGTAAAACCTCCAGCGCTTTCTTTCCTTTTTTTTTTTTTTTCGGTTGGGTTTTATTGCCGCCGCCGCCGCTGTTGTGATCGCGCTTTCCCCCTTGTGTTTACAGCGCCTGTGAGGGAGAGCGGCTCGGAGGAAGAGCCGGGAGCCCTGGGCTGCATCAGCACGGAGAGCTCGCAGAGCTGGAAGGATTTCACCTTGTTGCTGTTTGTTTCGGGAGATTTTCGCTCCCCCCCGCCCCAGACACTGTCCAGCGGAGGGTTTGTTTCCTTGCTGCATCCACAACTGGCCTGATAAAAAGCGCTTTCCGCCTTAGAGGTGATTTTTGTCGTGGTCTCCCTGCAAGGAAGAGATCGGCACCAGGCTCCGAGGAGGGAGACAGGATCAACTGAGGTTTTGCCAACCTCCGGCTGAACGTGAGAGTTCAAGTGACACCAGCACTGGCCTGTGGCTGACTGACTGCACAGCGAGCTGGAATCACAGCCAGAGCTGCTCAATTTACCTGCTCGAGGACCCTTCAAACCTTTCTGTTGACGGTAGAGATTTGTATCCCAAGGAAAATCGGATTAATATAAACTATGCAGAGCTTTGCGGGGATATCTGGAGACTACTCTGTCTGCATGGCTAATCTTGAAATTGTCTGAAATAAATCCTTAGCGAAAGGAATAACGAGATACTTTCAATTAGTATTTTTTTCCTTGACGCTCTTTGTTTTTTTTCCTTCTGCGAGAATTTACCACTTCCATCGGAGGGTTTTTACAGGAGAATGGGACACAGGCTGGAAAACTCACCACGCTTCCTAAAAATCACGGGGGAAACAGTTTCCATCACCGTTGCGGTATGAGAGGTTCTCTTTGGATTGCCTGCTGGTGGCTGCGATGGATCAGTCTCTCTCCCTGTTCCTGTTTCCGATGTGCTGAAGGATCTGGATTTATTGAAACACTGACGCCTATAAACTTACTCCCTCTCTGCTGAAGGCATCGGATGTGACAGTGCAGAGAAACATGTGTTTCACATTTCTGACTGGTTGTTTTGGTGCAATCAATACCTCCACAAGAAACATTGACTTAGGTGGCGACTGTCATAGCGGGAGGCACAGGGAGCGCAGCCCTGGGCTCGCAGGCAGAGTGAGCACAAATCAAAGAGCCCGCCGTTCCCGGCAAGTGGGGGCTTCGGTTCCCCCCGAACTGCGGGGCACAGGCTCCCGACCCACGGCGGGGAGCCCGGCCCGGCGGGGCGGAATGAGCAATGACCACAGCGCTACCAGGAGTGGCGGCCAGTCGGATCCGATGGGGAGCAGTGAAGCAATAGCGGTTGAAAGGAAGGTGGATCGCGAAATTATTGCCCGGAGGAATAGCAGGCGAGGCGGAATGATGATAAAGTTAAACTTCTGTTTCATCTTCTGTCGGGGATGGTGGGCGTTTCTGTTGCTTCAGCTCCACATGTTGCAAGCACTGGCACAAGGTAGGGCTAGAGACATTTTTTATAGAAATGATGCATCTGCCTTCTAAGAGGAAGGGAATCTCGCTCGGGCACAGAGAAACCCTTTTACTTTTATCCTTATCAGAGGTAAACTGCAGAATTCGCACTGGGCTGATTTCATGTGGGAATGGTCGTTTCTCACACACAATCGTTTCTTTATGGAACAGGGATTTGCAAACTGTATCTACATGTTTTTCTCCCTTTCTCGTCCTATCCTTCCCCTATCCCAACCTCCCACAGAGAATCAAAAGCCCCATCGGGACCAAATCTGCTTTTTTTATTTACTTAAATACATCTGTACTGTTCTTTCAGGCAGCAAAAGAGTTAACTGCTGGTTGTGCCTCTGTGTGTGTGTCTCTGTGTGTGTGTGTTTAAAAACACTCTGCACTGAGATAAGTTATTAGGAGAAGGGGAGTCATAAATCCTCCGACTAGAACTAAATCGGGCATGTAAAAGGAATTCTCTAAACATATGAGCACTATTCTATGTGAACCTGGGTCTCAGCATTGTTCATTTCTTTTGGATTGCCAAGTAACATTTACCCGAGACAAAAACTGCAATTGATTCGTATCTGAGCATTTCCACATCAGAGATCCTTGCAGTCAAATGAGTCACTTGTAAAGGAAGGGTCAGAGTCGACCAATAGACTCTAAATATCAAGTGTCAGTCACTTCGCATGTAAATTCCCTTCTCAAAAAAATTGCCAAATGTAGCCTAATTCTTAATAATCCTTTGACAGAGTAAACAATAAATGGCAGGCAGAAGCATTACAGTTGGCTGCGCCAAATAACACGCTGAACAAACGCAGCTTTCACTTTCTTTGCCGGGTTGAGTTTTATTGCTGTGTGCATTGTCTGGCTGAAGTGGGGTGTGCTGGACAATGCAGAGCTGTGTCGTGTGGGACCAGGAGTTGGTTATTAAAAGCGGAAGTTAATACTCCATGAAAGGGAATGGTCTTTGTGTTTTAGTTCTTTGTTTTCAAGTATTTCTTAGGGAACAACGGTGCATTCAGTTTTAATAACTGGATGGGGCTGGTGTGTTGAGGAAGAGGGGTTGTAAGCCAAGTCTGCTGCACTTTGTGTGCTCGGGGTTTACTGCTGCATCCTCCAAAACTTTGGAGCCGCAGGATACAGAAGAGATTTAATCCAGTGTGTTATATGGACTCCACCCTCATAAACCTTTCTCAGTGCTTTGTTTATGCTGTCATTGCTATTCTCAAATTACCTCTGCTGAGGCCTGCAAGCCCTAACAGGGTACTGTTATCCCAAAACAAGCCATACCTGACATAATTATCTCTGCAATTTTAAATTCACGTCACTTTTTGGTTTTTTCTTTTGGTAGTTGTTGTTGAGAGATGCCAATATGGTGCTTCATTTTGGAAGATAAATGCTGGCTATTCTTGCTGTTTACATTGAAGATAAAAAAAAATCATAAAAGATAGCTTTAAGTGCCAGTGATTCGAGAATCAGATGCCAAGTAAGAACAGTTTTCTATGGTTTAGTAGTAAACTAGTCATCTTACTGGATTACAAAGTGAACTGAACCTTTTGTTTAGCCCATAGCAGGGAGTAATTTTTCAATAACATTATTTTAGATTACTTGGCATTTGAAGCAGTATCAATTGCAGGTACTGTGTATCTCAGGGAGGTGTGTAGTGTTTACAATCTATCCTAAAAAAAAGTCCTAACACTGAGTTAGTTTTCCCTCAATATTTAAGAGGGGGAGGGGAGGTGAAGAGAATGAGATACCTCATTTCTGAGAAATACTGGTGCAGATAGAAGTAGGGAGTTTAGAAGACATGAATAATGAAAGATAAAACAATGACACAATGCAGAAACAAAGTAAATTTTAATTTTTATATAATGCAGAAGATACAAATTACAGTTAGTCCTCCTAAGAGTTCTTTGACCCATAAACCAGCATGGCGGTCTTCATGCAGAGTCCTTCTGTTGGGATTTCACAACATTTGTATTAATTTATACCTTATGGTTCTTTTTGCACTCTGAATTCTAATGGATTCTAAGACATTCATCATTTTTATGCAAAAATTTACTTTAGCGAGAAGATGACAGTTTTTATAAAAGTCCTTCATGAAAATGGAAATTCTGCTACAGCCACAGAAGTTTCTAATGGAATGATGTGGTCATATGCATGAGAGAATTACATGACTCCAATCTTTTTATATGATGAAAAAATGAACATTTTAAATATATGGGCCGTGGCTGTTTTGAATGAATCATAATACTGTGCTATAACCAGCTAATGTTTCTAAAATAACTATTTCAGCATTAAAGAAATAAGAAATATTTCAGGCATACTGAAAGGCAGGGGCTCAGTTCATATGAAACAGGTCAGATAAATTGGTTGAGATTAAGTATCTTCTACTGTGAGGTGAGTGGAAGAAAAGAGTTTCAACTGCAACAGGTTGGTTGAGTATTTTCCAGACTTGAATGGTCATCCAAGTGAAAGCTGATCTAGAGGTGAACTGTAGATAAAACCACTTGTAAATTCATTTTGTACTTAGCCCTTCAGCTTTTCTGTGTTCTGTAGTTGTGTTACATAACTCCATATAAGAAATTATTTGATTTCTTTTACCTTTTCAAAGTGAATTTAATTAGTACGAAACATAAAGTGGTTTGTTGCCATGAGTAATAAAGGATTCTTTTCAAACCTTAGTGTTTTTAGAGCAGATCTTTTCGCTATGGGAGTGACTTCCTGTGTGGAAGAGATGGAGGGATGGCAAAGGTTGTGGCCTGTTCCATGTGCACAGTTGGGAATGGCGTTCCCATTCCTGTGATGGCCTCTCGAGCTGGGGGTGTGTCCCACCTGATGTCTCTGAGCAGGAGCTTGGCAGGAAAATGAACCTGTAAGAGTCTGGAAACTGTTGCACAATTCTTTGTTTACTCAGCTCTTCATGCCTGCTGGCCTGTGCCACCAGCCCTCTTTCCATGGCATTTTTGTTAAATGTGAGTATTAGATGCTAGTTAGCCTCAAGTCACTGTGTGTCATCAAATAGTGATGAGATGCTAATTGATAATCACTATAATTATCAAATTAGAATTCGCGAGGTGCTGGTAGAAGTGAATCATTTGGACACAGCAACTGATTCCTGTGCTTAGAGGAACATCCTCATCCCCAGAGACATCTGGCCCAGTGGTGCACATGCCCAGGCAGAGCCCTGCGAGCACACAGAGCCCTCGCAGGGCTGGAATTTATGCCTTATGTATGAGATTAACAAACACTGATGCCTACTGAGCTACAAAATGTTTACTAAACTACTGGAATATTTGTATGGAAATAGAAAAATTCTGCTTATTTAAATAGGTTGGAAGTTGCTAGAGGCTACTCTACATGCATCTTAATGGATTTAAGTACCTTCCTGATGCCTGTCTTTTGTTGAGGAATGAAAGAATACTTAGAAAATGTATTTCTTTGCATTGATGGCTGTTGTTCAGAAAGATTTTAAAATAGATAAAAGCAGTGCAAAGCTTTAAGCTTCTCCAGCAGGAGCCTGGTATCTTTAAATATTAAGAATGAGGAGCTTGTCTGATTTTTCTTAGCATAACAACAATGGAAGTGTAATCTTTTTATGCTACTTAATCAAATCTGTGATTCAGAATTCTACACATACCTGGATATACATTTAAGGTGGTATTGATGCCAATGGCTTTGACAGAAGCCATGGCGTGGTAGACAGAGGAAAATGTTTCCAGGGCCCAACTTACTTAATTCAAATATTTGATCTGGTGTATTATAAATAAGCTTAGTGTAAGAAGCATTTTCAAGCAAATATCAAACTGCATTAGGTGCAGAGATGATAAAGAACTTGCACAGAGTATTTGGTTGTTGGAAGGATGGAGAGATGGTGAAATGTGGGGGCAATACTTACTGGAGAGTGAAAAGCATTTTGAATTAAATGTAGAATGAAGCATTTCTAATTCCGAAGATTTTGATAATGTTTATTGGAAACTTATTATTCTGTATTGGATTCATCTCTTGTGTTTCCTTTCTTTAGATGACTATTTTAATGTGTAAGTTTTTAAACAGGTGAATTTTGTGTATATAATTATAATAATTATAGTATTGATTTGGCAGAGTAGAGAGAAGCCCAGTCTAAATAGCAATGGGGTGGAGAGAATTGGAGTTTTCTGTGGCCAGATCATGCGACTTCTGAGTCTCTCTACTGTGGTAACTCTTGGTTTGCTTGATATGTTTATGTTTTGCTGGAAAATTATGTATTCTCAAGACTTCTCCAAGCAAGTTCAAAGAGATTATTATCTATGAACATTTTAAACACAGTGTTTCAGAGGGTTTCTTGAGGGTGCCATTCCTGAGGTGTTTATCAACATTGCTCCCACACTTCCCCAGGAGGTCCTCAGAGCAGGAATGACCTGGCTGTGGAGGGGGAGGCTGTGCCAGTTGTGCTGTGTGGCTTTCACATCACTTAAGAGGAACAGAAGGCAAATCTGTGTCCATGGCTCATAGTCTTTGAAAGGTTGTTCTAGAAAGTTCTGTCACCTCTGTGCATAGTCATATATATTGAATAACAAAGGCAAATATTGTCTAATATTTTAATGATTGATTAAAAAAACTACAGAAATATTTATCAACTATCTTAAAGTGAATTATTAGGAGGCTGTTAAGTGAAGGGCTTGGGCTTTTGTGTGTCTCAGAGGGATTTTTTTAATTGTCTTATCACCCCACCACAGACATACAAGTCTGAAACACTTTCTTGATTCAAAGAAAAAATTTTCATGCATTTAACAACTTTCTATACACCTTTACCTGAACATCACATTCTGAATGGACTAGTTATTTGGTTCACTGGGACCTTTTTGCTGTAATGAATCTGTGGGCTGACTAGAGGCAATTAGACTCATCATGGAGGAAAACCTTGTTCATGCTGAGTTCATTACTGAAATAGACCTTTCTTCCTCCCTCTGCATATGTACATACATAATATGTATTTAAACAGATTTGAAAGAACAAATTGATGATTTGTTGGTATTCTCAAAATCGTGTTTTCTTGAAGTTTTATCATATAACTAGGACAATTTTTATACGATGTGTGCAGAGATTACAAAATGCCAGAATTAAGGTAACTTTTGCATCTTTAATGTCAATTCTTTATGCATGTAGATTATGATTAAGTTTAAATTGATGCTTACTATTTTGCTGTCTATGTTAGAACTGAGACTGAAAGCTGCTCAGTGATCAGTTTTTCAGTGTTTTGTTGTCTTGTCAGTGCTTGGCTCCATCTTTCATTTGCTTTAAATCTTTGAAATTCAGCACAAGAAGACTTTTGTGTGAACTAAAGGAAGAACTCTTAGCAGCTATAGCCTGGCATTGGATTAGACCACTTACAGTTATTACAGCTGGACAGTAAGTAATTGGTGAGATTTGGTTTCTATTTCTGACTATCAAGTGAGTATTTTCTAGTGAATAAAGACTCCTCACTCCACGTGCCTCAAAGATGACCCTTCACCATCCGTGCAGCTCGTGCAGAACAGAAATGTAACTCCATGAAAGGGCTGTTCCCAAAGAAGTTGGGGGTTCTGGAGTTACATCTGCCCACGCAGTAAAGTAAAACTTTCCAGTTCCTTTTCATGGTCTTTGAGATGTTGCAGCCCTGGAACTTCAAAGAGGTGCTGGAGGACTTGGTTCCTGTAGCACTTGCAGGTCTGAGTTCAAGGGGTGACATGGCTGAGGGGAGGAGCCATGCACAGTAACTTAATTACCTTTAATAAACTTATATATGACTGGTTTTGTAGGAGCTGCTCATTTTACAGATTCTTAACTTCTAGACATGCATGGGATTTGTACAATATGGTAGCTTGGGCATTAGTATTTTAGGTTTACTGAGAGTTACCTTTTGTTCTATCCTCTCTATGAGAAATAACAAAGCTATTTCTAGAATATATACTGGTCTGTTGCTAATCATATGTTTTCTCTGTGAAATGCCCCTGAAGTGTAATAGAAACAGCACCCTCACTAATACTAAAAGTGTAGATCCAAGCTGTTTAAGGGGAGTGTTTTTACAGTGAATGTTCAGCTGTTGAGCTCCCTGAACCAGCTCAGACTGGGGGCACCCCAGCAGCAGCAGGGACAGTGCAAAGGAGGTGATGGGAATCATGGCAGGGGGCACGACCCTGGGGGGCACCATCACATCAGTTCAAATGGTTAGAGAGTTTTCAGACTCTGACAAAACACAGGGGAATGTGCACTGCCTGACTTCTTACAAATATGTGTAGGCTGCTGTTCCTGGGCAGAAAACAGGTTAGTGAGGTGGTTTAGAAGAGTTAACTTTAGGGTTTTTTCTCTGAAAGACCCTTTCAGTGAGTTTCTCCCTCTGTCAGGTGGAGACTTCCTAACCTGAGCTTGTAAGGTCAGTGCTAAAGTTAAGTAATATGAATATTCCCCTTAACCCCCTGAGATCTCAATTCTGTAGGCTTATAATAGGAATGACATTTTTTCTTTGAAAAAGGAAGTTTTTAGTTTACAAAGCAAATGCTACTGGTGTTCCTTTTTAGTGTTTGTATCTAATACATGGATTCAGCAGGCAAAAAGGGTGATGTGAGCTCCAAAAACTCTGATTAAAGGAAGTCTCTAACACCACTTTACACAAAATGTGGAAGTGGATTGTACAGTCTTACATCACACCATCCAGAAAACTTTTGAAGTGTCATTTTTGATAAACAATAAAGTATTTGTGTTTTTTATACAGATAACTTGATTTCTTAATCCCGTTTTTCACATTTCCATGCTCTGTTGCAGCAGCCTGAAGAGAAAGTTGATTCTGGTAGATAAATCACTGTCCCTTAAGTCTCTTTAAACCACTTTATGGTCTTTTAAGCCATAAGCCATATATTTTTCTAATAAACTCCGAGGTCTAACATGTTATCTAAAAAATAATTTGTTCGGTATAGCCCTCTCAGACCAGAAAGTAGAGAATAATGATACACAACCCCAGTACGTGTTGCCAAAATGGTCCTGCATTGATTCCAGGCTGAAATTGAAGTTTGTAACTCATTATTGCACAGTCAGAAGATCTGGTAGACACTGCTTTCATCCTCAGATTCATATTTGTCAGACTTTGTATATTTATTAGCCGAGAATGTTGTGGCTTTGATATGTGGTTTTGGCATTGAGTTCATAGGAAATCGACTCCTTAGCAATGCTGCCTTTTAAAGGAAGGTGCTAAGAAAATAACGGAACTTTAATGCAAGTATTTCAAATGTTTAAACACTTAGAAAAAATGCAGTTGGTTAAACTGGTGGTGGTTTGTCACCCAACATTTGTGTTAAATAGAGAGTCAGTGCTAATGCCATCACTGCTGTCTTCCTTCCATACTGGGAAGTGAATGGTTCTTTTTTATTTTTCTTATCTGTCAAGAAGTGCAAAGGCCACTCATGACCAAACAGTTCTGAAATAACTGAAAGGTATGTGAGATTGGGAAAGAAGTATGTGGTGCTGTGCCATAGCTGCAGTTCAAAGGTGACACATTTATTGGAGTGTGTTCAGTTCAGGAAAGAGATTGAGGGGCTGGAGCAGGTCCAGAGAAGAGCAACAAGGCTGGTGAAGGGACTGGAGCACAAGTGCTGTGGGGAGAAGCTGAGGGAGCTGGGGATGTTTAGCCTGGGGAAGAGGAGGCTCAGAGGTGACCTCAGCACTGTCTGGAACTACCTGAAGGGAAGTTATAGCCAGGTGGGCGTCTGTCTCTTCTCCCAGGCACTCAGCAATGGGACAAGGGGGCACGATGGGCTCAAGCTCTGCCAGGGGAAATTGGAGATCAGAAAAAAATTCTTTGCAGAGAGAGTGCTCAGGGATTGGAATGGGCTGCCCAGAGAGGGGGTGGATTCCCCATCCCTGGAGGTTTTTAAACTGAGATTGGCCGTGGCACTGAGTGCCATGATCTGGTAAAGGGACTGGAGTTGGACCAAGGGTTGGACTTGATGGTCTCGGAGGTCTTTTCCAACCCAATCCATTCTATGATTCTATGAAACACACGGCGAGTGACGCAGTGCTGTCTGTTGGAGTGGTGGGAGGAGGCAAGGGGAGTTCTCCATCAGCTTTTCTAAATGTGTGTTTGACAAGTGTAATTTTAAGTCCTCTTGAATCTGTGAGCGTAGAGGCACAGCAGATTTTCCTTGCAGATTGTTCATTTTCTTTCCTTCAGGATCAAGATGTTCAACAAATTTAGGTTCTGACCTGTCATGCTACTGAAACATTTGCAAACCAGCAGCCCTGGGCTTTCTGCCTGTGGTTTAGGAGAAACACTTGGGCACTTTTGTTTCATCCTATGATGCATAGAAGAACTTTTGACAGTAGCTTAGCTGGCAATGCCCTGGAAACCGTGTCGTGCCATGGTGAGGACTGTCCCACTGTTCCTGTGGGTGTCCATCTGTGTGTCTCACTCTTGTCCTCCCTTTGCTTTATCCCTTTGGCTCAGGTTGGTGGAGCCTCTACCACAGTGTCCCTCTGCCCTGTGATCAGTGCTCCTCTTGCTGTTGTACCACCAGTAATGCCTTCCCTTAGTAAAAAAAGGGAGGTAATGGCCTAAAGGCTCTGATTCCACACAGGGAATGTGGAACAGATTCCGTTTTATCCTCCAACTGTACAGGAGTAGCTTTTCCAGGACACTTGGGTTGTGTGAGGCAGAGCTTTCACTGTGCTTGTTCCAAACAGATGAGCAGGAGGATTGTTTAATGGGAGATTATCCCAGCATCTTTTTAGATGTTAGATAAGAGTAAGAGGCAAGAGATCAAAAATAGTAACTCCTGTGTTTCACCTTTTGCTATTTTTATTGCCAAGAAGCAGATTTGTTTTTGATAATGGAGTACCTGAAGTTATTTTTAAAAATCATTTTAATACATGCTATCTAAACCACCAGATCTTAAGGTAAACACAATCAACTAATTTCCCATTTCTCTTTAGAATTTCTTTTGGTTTTATAAACATAATTAGCTACTTATGAGCAACTTCTGATGTGTCTTAAATGAAGAAAAATATGTAGATTATTGTTGAATTAATTTCCTACATTGGCATGTGCAACCATAATTTTCTAAAATACTGTATTTTAACCAGAAGGAATATTATTTGCTTTTTATCTTAAACTTCTTTTTTAAAGTTCTGTGTTATCTTCTCTCTTGGAACTAGAATTCTAGATTCTTAGCTTTTAAGAACTACTGAGAGGTCAGTGTGGGTTTTTTTTTCCTTTTCAAAAGAATACCTATTTTATATATTCATGAAATTTGTAGACTGAGAGAGAAGGTGTTTCCTGTTCACAGAGCCTAATCATGCTGGTGGCCAATATCCATAAAACAAGGCTAAAATTTCACTTTTAGGTGTTTCTGTTCATGGAAATGGGAGAATAGGTCAATTGACTCTACCTTAATTCAATTACAAAATATAGGCCAGTGATGCTATTTTTTAATGAAACCATTAACAGAAAAATTTCAAGTGACTCTCAGGGTAAATCTCCCATTTAACCACAAGTTTGAAGCAGCAGTGAATAAGAAAGCAAGATTTGTGTTTTGAAAACTCTTCTTGAAGTTGTTTCTGTAGTACCTAACGTCTTTATTTCAAGTTCCTCTATGCTAGTGTTGATGGCAATCTTACTCAGATTTAATTAATTATATATGATTTGTTATTAGCATTTAATGGGTCAAATATTTAAGCATATTTTTCTGACTCTTCAGTTGAGAATTCTGAGTTAATGGCACTCATGTCAAGCTCAAAAGTTTTAAGTGCTGGTAATTCAGCGTTACATTCAGTATGTAAATGCAACATAATTAAGATGATGCCTTGTCAATCCTGCTCAGGTTCCTTGTGAGTGTAATTTTCAGCTTTTCTATACTGGCTGTAGCTGTGTCTTGTGCTCCCCAAACCTGAACAGACATATATTTACAGTGTGCTGGTGTCACTAGAACTGCAGTGTCAACAGCTGTGCCTGTGCAAATTCAGAGTGAAAATCTTATTAATTCTGTTAATGGAAATCCATGTAGAATCAGAAATGTAATTTTTGGTATTTTCAAATTGTTGAGCTCCACTATTAAAAAAACCCCAAACCAACAGTGCAACAGCCAGTTAGAAAAGACAAGGTGGCCCTGCAGTTGGACTATGGTGATGCCATGGGCAGAGATGGATACTTTTCATCCATATCATTGACAAATGAGGTTAAAGTTTTCATGTTTTATGTTAAAAATAAAGGGCTGAATGATTTTGTATTTCCACACTTTACATGAACAAATGTTCTTAGATGTAGGAACAAATCTTAAAAAAAATCTTAATGTTCTACATGTCTTTCTGTGGAGCTGCTGGACATTATAAATACTGTTAAACCAACTTTTGTGCAAATGTTCACTAGAGTGGAGTAAGTGTTAGCTGTCACTTTATTAAAATTAATGGCATAATTACTCATGTTTACTTGGAATGCATTGCAGCATGAAGTGATTAGGCATTAGTGCTTTGGTAAATTATGGCATATTGCACATTTTTATAAGCAATTAGTGAGTGTTGGTGTTGGGCACGTGCAGTGCATCTCCTTGTCACTCATCTCATTAAGATCCATATCTGTGGGTTTACCAGAAGAGTTCTGCTGGAACTTTTAACATGTGACAAGAACAGTGGAGATACAGATAGATAGATGGATAGATAGATGGATAGATAGATAGATAGATAGATAGATAGATAGATAGATAGATAGATAGATAATGTATCCTCTATATAACTGAGGAAAGACAGAAAATACTTGCTATTGTGTGATTTAGCACGAGACCAGCTATTGTGCTGTTCTTGACTGAAAAGCTCCTCAAACCAGTACTGGAGTTGCCAGATACGGCTTTTTCATAATTCAGTCAAATCTTACATTCTGAGTGAAAGGCAAATGTCACTTCATACATATTTGCAGCTCTCAGTCACTCTTCCAGGCATCCAGCAGGCTCAGTTATCTTGAAATTCTGGAGAAGTGGCTACATGCTGAAAAAACTGTGTTTTCCTGCTTGTTTAGCTGCTGCATCAAGGCAAACAGAGCACCAGACACAGCTATTCAGAGCTCACGTAGTAAGTTGGCAAGGAGAATACACTGTACATATGAAGAACTGTCTGTAGTGATTGATACATTGAGGGGTTTTGAAGCCTTCAGTGTGTTCAAGGCTTCTGAAGTCCAATTTCTGATGCTGGTCAGAAGTTCTGTTACTCTTCTGATTTTTGAAGACAGAATATTTTTGTGATTTAAATGCATGTATCATTGAATTTCAGATTTCTAAGCATAATTTGTGTTTATGACTTGTTAGGGTTTAAGCCCAGCTGGCAATTTAAGCACCACACAGCCACTCACTCTGCTCCCCCACCAGTGGGATGGGGAAGAGAATTGGAAGAGTAAAAGTGAGAGAACAGGCACTCAGCAATAAGACAATGGGGCACGGGCTCAAGCTCTACCAGGGGAAATTTAAGTTGAATATCAGAAAAAAATTCTTTACAGAGAGAGTGCTCAGGCACTGGAATGGGCTGCCTAGAGAGGGGGTGGATTCCCCATCCCTGGAGGTTTTTCAACTGAGATTGGCCATGGCACTGAGTGCCATGATCTGGTAAAGGGACTGGAGTTGGACCAGGGGTTGGACTTGATGGTCTCGGAGGTCTTTTCCAACCCAATCAATTCTATGATTCTATGGTTCTATGAACTTGTGGGTTGAGCTAAAGACAGTTTAGCAGGTGAAGCCAAAGCTGTGTGTGCAAACCAGGCAGCACAAGGCATTCATTGCCCTGTCCCCTCAGCATCCATGCCCAGCCTGCAGGGCTCCAGCACACTTAATGCTACCTGGGGAAGGCAGATGCCATCTCATCTCTTCCTTCTTCTTGCCCAGCTCCACATGCTGAGTGTGACACTGTATGGGCTGGGATGTCCCCTGGGCATGAATCACTGTCCCAGCTGTGTCCCATCCCAGCCCCTGGAGCATCCCCAGACCACTGGCTGGCAGGGCACTGGGAGAAGCACAGAAAGCCTTTGCTCAGTGCAAGTATTGCTCAGCAATAACAAAATCACCTCTGTATTATCACTTTTTTCAGCACAAATCCCAAACACTGTCCCTTACCAGCTACTGTGAAGAAAATTGACTCTTCCTCAGCCCAAACCAGCACACGACTGCATCTATAAATGCATTTTCATTTTGTACCTTGTAGATTGACTGAGAGAAACTGTATGAAATGGCATGATCTTAAATGGAGATCTCAAATCTCATAAATCTGCATTGTGAAATGTAATCATGTTAGAGGCAGAACACTTGTGGGTTTTCAATTACTTAGTGGTGCTTTTTCATATTGGCGAGTGTGAAGCGGTTCTGGCAGAAACAAAGAGTTGGGAGCTTTCAGACATTCCATCTCTGAGGAAACAGCTGAAGGCAACAGGTTTCAAGCTCTTTGAAGCCTTTTCTCTCTGAGTCCCTGGTAAAGGATGGTCTGTCACAACTATTGGTCACTTTTTAAGTGTGCTTTTAAATTTGTGGGAAAAAGAATCCAGTGCAATATTATTAAATATTAATTGAGCACTGAAAGGTTTTATATTTTTCTTTATACAGTGCTCATCTTTATAACTGGCAAAAGTTATTAAGTTAATTACAGTGAACCCTTTCGGTAGGAGGAAACTAATGACCTTCTAAACTAATATAATAAAAAGGAAGGTTAAGATTTGTATGACTTGGTTAAACATGATAACTAAGGTAATTACACTAATGCAAGAACGTGATGTATAAAAAGATGTGATTTTAGTTTGAGCCCATGTTCTATAAAGCTTATGTGTTGGAAACATTCTCTGACATGGTGATTTATACTTCAAAGAGTTCTGAAGGGTTATAAGCTTTAAGCATTTGTATTGATAGTTTTCCTTTAGACATTTAAAAGCTCCAGTTGTGTTAGGATGGCTTTAAGTCTTTTTTGGTAGAAGAATGAATGTATACAGTAAGGTTTATTAATAAGTACTGCTGGAGTTATACAGATTCATACTAATGAATTTCTTTAATGTCACGGTGTAAACTGCTCTACTGTTCTTCCTGTCACTCTGATTTTATTTATTTATTTTTCCATGTAAGAAAATGTGGGGAATTTTATGTGTGAAAAAGGGTCTGTTGCAGCAGGTTTCAGGAACAGCAAAATTAGTCTGTCCTCTCACTCCCATTGGTAATGGAAGGAATACACTTCCCAGGTTAAAAGTCAGTTGAAATGCAAGGATTTATGATGAAATACTTGGATTTTGGGATATATAACTTTCATAGCAGTTCTTAATAAAGCCAAGGAGTTCCATGTTTTTGGTTTAGTTTTGTGGGTTGTTTCTTTTGTTGATTTTTTTGGCTGTTCTGTTCTTTCTATGTCCTATTTTAGCTCTATATAAGAGGTTTAAGAAAATAAACAGGTTGTTGAAAAGATCAAAACCACAAGAGATTTTTTAAACAGAAATTTTGTTTGAACCAGGAAAAGACAAGACATGAGATTTCATATCTTCCTGTGTATAGTGAGCAAAAAAAATGTAGTGCATTTTGACTAATGTTGCTTATCAAGTTGCACAGAGCACAGTGATGGCTCCCCAAGTTAGTAAAAGAAAGCCATAACCTTCAGTCATCTCCTGGAGCATGTCTGAGCTAGTTAATAAAACTAGATATTTCTTCCAAGTCTTAAATCTTACTAGTTGCTTGTGAAGGTGATTGATTAGAATGGCAGAAGAATTCTTCATCATTTATCTTCTTTAGTGTCTGGATCACTATTTGACCGTCTTGGATCCCAGTTCTCTTCACGCATCACCTACAGAATTTTTTATTAAGTTGTGAACAATTAAACTCTGCAAACTCATTCAAGTCAAAAGAATGGGAGCAAGTGCTGGTGAAGCTCTTGCACAGTGTCAGAACTGCATTGAAATTGCAAATATCAGTCACTCATTCACTTCTTGTATCTATTTGATAGTATGACTTATTTTAAGAGAAGAAAAATAGATTTTGATTAGCATATTTCTGTATTACTGAACAGTTAATTAGGGAAATTTAAGTACTTTCTTAGCTATGAATAGTACTTTAAAAAAACTGTGCAACAAAAATACTCTGTTAGCTGTGCTGCTTTACTTCCTTGGAAACCACCTGATTAATTCTATTACAGATTATTAGTAGTGCATCATAAAGTGTGATTGCTCTCAGTTGAAGTGAAGAGAATTATAAAGACTGAAGAACCAAACCTCTGAAAGTGGTTTGATCAGAGTTTACTGGAGACTTTATTATATTGACTAGTTCATGTGGCAGTGTTAATGATCTGAAAATCTTGCAGCTTTGGATTTTTAAATGAATGCCACAGTAATGGGGAAAATTGGCCTCATCATTCAAAGGAGTTTCACAATGTTTTTTTGTTATTTCTGATTATTAACCTAAAGTTATTTTAAGTCAGTTTTCACATTTTGAAAACACCGTCATGGAATTCCAACTATTTTTTGTGTGATGATTGTTGTATAAAAAAAAAAAATTAAGATTTAGGAAGGGCTGTCCCCACGTGGGTGGGCCCTTCCACCCTGCGCAGTGGATTTTAGGTGAGGCTCAGCGTGCGCAGAACTGGCCCCACCGTTTCAGTCCTGAGGTTCATCTGCCACGGCCGAGCGAGCTTGGACAGTGACAGTGAAGTCCTCAGGACTAGAACCTACAGCACCCGGCATTTCCCAGGAGATCTCCCATCCAAGTACTAATCCGGGGCTGACCCTGCTGAGCTTCCGAGATCTGACGGGATCGGATGTCAGGGAGGCATTTAACTGCCATAAAAAAAAATATTTCCTACAAAAATATATATTTAACTAGCATAGAGTTTTCTCTGACAAGCCAACTTACCTTAAATTAACTAAGATAAATTATGCATTATCAACAAAAGCAATATAACAAAATTCATGTGGAATACATTGAAGTACATGTTAGTCCATCAGCTTTGTAGAGAATCATGTCCCTGGAAGGCAGACAAATATTATTCCAACTTTATGTCTGCTTTGAGAGTTAATGGCCGTAATAACGATAAGCATATCTTGCTAATTGTCCACTAGTTTTGGTTTTAATAACATTTTAATTTGCATGTCGGTCATCTGCTGAAAACATATTGCTTTTAATTGTTCATCTTCAATAATCATCTCCTTTCAGATTTTTTGGATGGGCTTTTAAAAAGTTATGAAAGTGCTGGTTTCAAAAGTTTATCTAAATGAATTGAGACAGAAATGTGCAAAAATAGGCTTATGTCAAGAATAGTGGATTTTAGCCAGAAACTCAAGAGTTCTATGTTCAGTCTTCATTTTCAACTTGGAATGTTTTGGGCTATTCAGATTGACTGACTTCTCTGTTTTATCTTGGACAAAACGGATTATTGTTTAGAGCCTGAAATTACACTTTGAAAGGATAAATTATTGATTGTTGGCATTTTGCATGATATCAGATACTACTCTCTCTAAGATCTTTCCTACAGGATGGAATTTAATTTCTTTGATCTTGTAAAAGTGAAGTAGAAAAGCATACTTTAAGTTGATTTGGGGAAAAAAAAATGCTTTTACAAATAAAAAGATTTTTTTTCATATTTGCATTATTTAAAATGCATTTTTTGTCTTATAAATATGCTAATCTTCGTAAGCTGCTTCTGGTGTGACATATGGTATATAATTTTCAGTTCTTTGACATCAACCTAGTTACTATTACAGAAAAATGTACAATTGGCAGGGAAAATGAGTGTGTTGGATGGCACGAGGCTTACAAGAGTTTGGAGCAGTGTCTGGGGTGTTCAGTGTGCTGGGAGCAGGCAGCTGTTGGAAGAGGTCTTGGAGGTTCTGCTAATTGTCTGTTTGTTCCTTTTCACACAGCACTTCTTTGGGCTTGTGGAAAAACCACAGATAAATACTTGGGAAAAAGAGCAAAGCTCACTTAAACATATGTTTATATTTTAAGTAGTTTTATATGTATTAAGAAAAAAAAGATATTTAGCTTAGAATAATTAAGATTATTTTCTTAAGAGGGTGGAGCAGTGTCAAGAAAGAAAAAGAAATCACAAGACAAGTTTAAAAGATTGATGGAAATGGCCCCTTAATCTCTCAGCCAAGGCTTAGCCACATATAAGCACAATATTGTGTTAAGAAATGAAGGAAAATCAGATGATAAATTCAAATTTTGCTGGTTTTACTAGTGTAGAGCCAATGAATGAAAAGCTTGAACTAAGTGAACTAAAACAGCTTTAGGAAAAGAAATTACTTTTGCCACCCTGATGCTGTTTAGGTGGAAATACTGTCTTTTTTTGAAATTTAGTCTGTTACAACTGTTGCTCTACCTCTGCTCCCATTTTCCAGGGCAGTGCAGAGATAACTTCTGAATCCAAACCTGTCTTGGGTAACTTGGGATAATGTAGCAGTACCAGTGCAGAGCTCAATGCACATACATTTGGTTCCAGTGAGAATTTCCATGATCTGGTCCTTACCCTTTGGCTCACGTGTGCAGCTGAACATATTCCAGCTAGACAAACATCCAGCATTTTCTACTCCTTGTTGATAATAACTTCAGAGAATTTCAAGTGCTGAGCTCTTCTCAGCTGACACTGGAGCTGTGATTTGAACTGCCTCAAGCAACTGTCAAAGGATTGGGTAGAGCACACACACATTTGTTAGATCCGAAATGGTAGAATATGTTAAAAATAGTTGCTTTCATTGTTAAGTGCTTTCTGTTTAACTTAGAACAACTAAGTGTTGTTACATGTACACGTCTGCCTTTTCTTACAAACATTTTTCTCCATCTTAGCAACAGGAGAGGTACTTGCTAAGCCAGGGAAAGGCAGCTAGACAGTTTGACCTGACTCTTGGTGTTAAGGGTTTCTTTGCTAGAAATTGAAAATGAAGAGCATTTCCAAATATGAATTCATTATTCTTGGTTTTGGAAGGTTGCTTTGATCATGGTTTTCATTTAGCTACGTTCCGTCCTCAAATCACTGGGCAATGACTCCATACAATTTTATTAAAACTAATGGAATGAATACTCTGTTTATAGGCCAAATTCAGTGTGATACTTCACCAAAAGCTTAATTTGAACTACATGAGAAGTGATATTATTGATAAGTCAAGCATGCTTTATGTTACTAAGTTGTATCATCACTTGTATTAAAATAACTCCCAGTCATTTGAGGTCTTTCATAATGAAAAGTTTATGTAAATTATTCTTAGTAAATGAAAAACCTCCTTTTAGTCTTGCTTGCCTTTGTTTGCTCTAGTTTTTGTCTAAGATTTTTGAGTGGTGTGTAGAATTTCTTGTACTTCTAAGCCATTAATTTAATATTTATATGAAAACTGTTGGGATCATCACTGAAATTTTATCACATATTTTGTCTCTATAATCAGAGAGTCTTCCCTTTTTTTTACAGACATCTCTGGTCTGGGTTTGATTAGCACAGCTGATCTGCATTAGGTGAGGTTAAAGCCTCAGGTGAGGAGGATTAGCACTAATTAGGAGTAACCCACTGTGGGAGCGGCTGTGGCTCATCGGCCGTCCCTGCCCTGTCCCTGGGTATGAGGGTCAGCTGGGCATCCCCTCAGGGTCCTGAGGACATTTCCTCCACCAACACCTTCCTCTTTGGACCCAGGAGCTCCATTTAAGCTCAGGACTGAGGGGCTGCTGTTTTCTTTCTGCCCTGCCTGCTGGCCCCACTTCAGCCCTGCATAGTAAGTGGCTGCTCTCCTGGCTGGGCCCTGGGATGTGCTTTTGAATTTGTGTCCAATGCTCTGTACCCTTTTCCTTCTATCCCTGGTTGCTCTCTCCTGCCTTGTCTGGGATTGTCAGCAGATTCCATCCCCACCTCCTCCTGCCTGCTGTGCTTGTTTGTGGGGCTGTGTGTGGGTGCAGAGGGACTGCCCTGAGATCCTCCTTGGCCCCTGGTTTGCTCTCCCTTTGGGAACAGCCATCCCTGGCTCCTGCTGGACGCTGCTTCACATTCAGTGCCCTGAGTAGGGATCAGCTCTATGGTAAGGAGTTTTCCTTAGCATTGGCAGCCAGTGCTCCTGTTGTTGTCCTTTTCCATCAGTGGCAGCAATGGCAAACACAGCTCCTGGCTCAGTTACAGTTTCCTGGCACCAGCACACCTTTCCAGCTCCTCACACCTGCCTCTGAGCCCTGTGCATTGCTGGAGTCACACTATTCCAGGCTAAGTCTTCCCCACCATCACCATAAGGCTGTGAGCGTTTTATGATCATCTGCTGCTTTGTGACTGAATTAAATATGCTTAATTTTGAGTGTGTTTTCAAAAGATAAATTAAGTAAACTACAATGATGCAGATGCTGCAATTCAGTGATTCAGAAGGAAAAAGCAGAGGGGCTGAAAGGGGTTTCAAAGGTTCAACAGTATTTTCTCCTGGGCTATGGCCGGATCAATTATACCAACACAATTCCTGACAGATATTTATTTAATCTGTTTTTTAAGCACTTCAGTAAGGGAGATTCCAGAGATTCCATTGTCAATCTGTTCACTATTTAACTACCCGAGCTGTAAAGGCAGAATTTTCTTGAGTTCAGAGTCTAATTGCTTTTGTTGCTACCAGTACACCAGATTGCTAAAGTAGATGGTATTTTGGACACCTGCTATCCATAATCCTTTTCTGTTTCATGGGTTTGATGAGCCTATGCTGCTCACATTGAAATTTGAAAGGAAGGGAACTGAGCTGTCCTTTGTTAGTCAAGTAAACAAATAACCAAACTGTGTCCTCAGGGGATTACTCAGCTAAGTTTTGGGAAACTACTTGGAAAGCCATAAGAGTGCTGAGGAAGAGTTGGCAATTATGACCTTCATTAAATAAAGGAAAAAAAGAACCCAGACAAACAAAACAAACTCCCATAAAAACTTTCTCTAGGCATTGGCAGTTTTGCAGCCTTCAGTCAGGGATGGTGGTGAAGTTTTGTGCTCCTTTCAAGCTTGATTCTTCCCAGTTGGACGTGTTCTCTGTTCTCATGTTTAGGTCAGAAATCGTTTAGAGATGTCTAATAAGAATTCTTTAGTTCTGAGCTCATTTGCTCAGTGTCTGACACACCCCAGAATTCCCCCTAGTATATATTCCTTAAGGCTGCTCAGCTGGAGAGGAAACACCATTAACTTATTCCTTAAGGTAAAATTGAGATGAAAAATGTCAGTTTTTCAGAAGTTGAAGTCCAGCTTTCTTCTTGCTTCATAGTGGTTGCATTAAACATTGCTTTTTCAAGACTCAGTGCTTACAGGCAGTTAGGAAGTAAATATATTCAAGTGTAGAGAAGGCAGGAAATTTCAGTGTTTAAGGAAACCTTACCTGTGGCTCAAGCTAAATTCCATTGCTTTGTTGCCTTGACTTGTCGGGTTTGAGGGTTTTTCCCCCAAGGGAATGCTAAAGTTACTTAATTTGGAAGGAGTCTGTTTGGATGGGCTTATGTGCAGGGAGGAGGAGGAATTTTTATTGGGGGAGGAAAAAAGGTATTGGAATGGGGTTTGTAAAAATTGAAATGGAGAAGAAAGAGCAGAAGCGTACTATTGCAGAATGGGATTTTTTTGGATGAAATAGGAGGTCATGCTTTTGCCAAAGACAGCTGCTTGGAGAAGGATTGGAGTCCACATTTCAGGGCATACCCAGAGACCCAAGGTACCAACTTTGCAGTCCTAAACTTTTGCACTTAAGAGCAGAAAGAGTTCAAGGGACCTGATCATATTTACTTATCTATTAATCCTTCATTGTGTGACTTCAGTGACTCTTTTAAACTGTGAAGCTATTTTGTGCTTCAGTTCTAAAACCTTACGGAGTTAGCAGGCTGGATGTTGGGCTGCCTCCAGCTTTGGAGCTCTGGAAGAGAACGGTGCCAAGGGAGGGTTCTGCAACCCGTGGGTGCCCCGAGGGGTGATGGGGCTCCATCACCCACCGCGCTCCGCTGCTGCTGTAGGTGTCGGGAGGCTTTGAAATGGCCAGAAAGAGATGCACAGCCAGTGCTGGGGCGTGAGCTTTCGAAGGAAACCTGGCGGTGTGTGAGCCGAAGGTGGCGAGGCGGGGCCAGGTGCGTGTCCAAGCGGGAAAGCCCTTGGACAGTGCGGGGGGTGCGGAGCTGCCGCGTGCCCGGCAGAGGGCGCCAGAGCGCCGGGCGGGGGCCGCGCTGCGGGGCGGGAGCGACCCCGACCCTGAGCCCAAACCCGACCCCAAACCCGGGGCGGACCCGCCAGTCCCCGCCTCAGTCCCTCCCCGGAGCATTAGATTTATTTAAATTGGCTCGTTTGATGTAGGTCATGGTTAGCGCCCTCGGAGGGACCTGCGGGAGAGGCTGCTTTGCTGCAGCAGAAATGACCGCAGAGCAGTCACAGAATGCGCCGGGTTGGAAGGGACCTCCAAGGACCATCGAGTCCAACCCTCAGCCCTGCACGAGCCCATCCCCAGGAGTCACACCCTGTGCCCCAGAGTGTCATCCAAACGCTCCTGGAGCTCTGGCAGCCTTGGGGCTGTGCCCACTGCCCTGGGGAGCCTGTTCAGTGCCCACCACCCTCTGGGGGAAGAGCCTTTTTTAATATCCAACCCAACCCTGCCCTGGCACAGCTCCAGCCATTCCCTGGGTGCTGTCCCTGGTCCCACAGACATCAGTGCCTGCCCCTCCTGAGCGAGTTGTACCCGCACAAAGGTGTCCCCTCTGTCTCATCCTCTCCAGCTGAACACCCCAAGTGCCCTCAGCCTGTCCTGGGCTGGAACAGTCAGGGCCAGACCTGGGCTTGAAGAGTGTTTGGAGCCATAACTGTGCAGTTCACTGCAGAACTGCCCTCAGTGTGGGGTATGAGGCCAGATATGTTCAAGGGTTTTATGAGGTTTAATGTATGAATAAGAAATAGTGTTTTAACTTTCCTTTCCCACTTGGGATTTTTCTTCTCCCTTCAGTCCCAGAGCAGTATAGACTAATCCAACAAATAATGCAAGATTATCATAATCCCTTTGATTTTTGTGAGGAAAAACACATGTTTGATTTGTTTTCATGTTGAACCTAGTGAAGGATTTGATGAGCTAAGACTTACAGGAAGCTTTTTGCATAACTAATGACTTGTTGGCTATCCAGTTTTCTTCTCAAGAGAAAATGATCCCAGAAAATGGTCTGTACATTTTGAGGAAACCCATATTTCATGCAGGATCCTCTACAACACTCAACATAGAGCTGAAATCCCAGTGATGTTAACAGGGTCAGGGTTTTACGGGTACTTCTGTATTACCCTTCACAGATCTCTTCCTGCCTGGAAGAAGCAGTGAAGGAGACACAGTCCAGTTTATCCACCTGCCTAGTGGTGGTAAAGTGAGCAAAATATTGTGCTTCGTTGTTCAGTTCAATTAGTTGAAAAATAGTTTGTTACAGATAAATATCAAAGCTGTAATTTGAAGAGAACCCACCATGAGCAACTGCATTTATTCAATGTCTGTTTCCCTAAATCTTCTGTGTTTCTTAAATAGTCACCAGGTAGCCGATCTGATTACCTACCTCCTGCCTTGTACTACAATTTATCCTTTTTATTAACATTAAATGAAATGGTTGAATGGAAATCTCAGCTTCAAAACAAATTATGAGAGTTTTTCCTTTGTGGTAAATAGAATCTGAGCGCTCAACTCCAGGTACTTGTAGGAGGTGAAGGCTCTTAGACCTCACCTGCTGGAGGATGAAACAATACTTGGTGTGTGGTTGGTTTGGTTTGGTTTAACAATAATAGATTAGTCACATCACTTCTGTGGATAAGAAGGCTGAGTAATGTAACCTGCTGGCTGGACCCTCCCCTACAACAAGGCTTGTCCTGTTTTATATATAATAGTTCAGTGTGCTTTATCTTGGTAGGGGGAATTTTTCTTGAGGTCCTCAAAATTTGGTTTTGAATCTTTTATTTTTCCTAATTTCATCAGTATTAATGTCTTGCTGTTTAGTAATTTGAGTTCTCACTTTGAACACACAAAGCTTTTGCTGACTTGAAAAACTCTCTTAGACTATTATTGTGTAATTCTTGGTGTATCTGCTTTTACACAGGTATTTGGGAACATAAAGTTCTTTGTGTTATGACCCATCCCTCCCTTTGGTGAGGAGCCTAAGGAAGCATTTCTGTCTAACTCATCTCCAGTTCACGTGTGTGCAACACTTAGATTTAGCAATGTATGTTTCAAACTATGAGATATGGAATGCTTAAGTGAACTTTTCACCTTTAAGAGGAAAATTAAATTCAGAAGCCTCAAAAGGCTTCTGTAAAAGACAAAGTTTTTCTTTAGCTGTTTTAAGTAACAACATCACAGTGTTACAAAAGCTCTTGTTTTCAATAGGAATTTTATTGATATCTAACCTGAGGATTTTTCCTCTCTACCAAGAGAGCAAAGAGGAAGAAAGCCTGGGTTTGCTATCAGGTTTTTAATAATGTCTCTTTTTGCATCACATCTCCCTGATATATCAAAGCTAAAGATCTTCTGTGCTCTCCAGTCAGTCAGAATATCTTTGAAAAGTAGCAGAAGGTGATTGGTTATTTATGTAATAGCAGTTGGAACCGAAGATGAAACTTTAACTGAAAAATTTTAACTGTTTAATGAGGTTACTGTGTTTTGCTGTGTTTAACCTAATTGTTTCTCCAATATAACTGTGCAGAAAAAGGCCATTTTAAGTCATATGTGGCAAAATTCCTTCCATGTATTTCTGTGTGTCTTTGAGAACTCAGGGTGCAGTGTGTGGCATAGTTCCTTTGTCATGAATCTGGGGGAGCTCCTGAGTAAGAGAAAGTAAAGAGATTTATCAATAGGAGATTGGTGTGTTAAGCCCTCTCTTTCCATAACTGTACAGAAAATAGTCAGGCAGCCTTTCCAGGTGTCTGAAATTCAAGGGACTTCCTTATTTCTAGAGCTCAGGTGTGCTATTTTGCATCCAGCTGTAGATGTTGTTAAAAGGACTGGGGATGTTGGAGCTGTCCCTATAGAGATGTTGCCTCCCTGCCAGACAAATTGCTGCTGCACTGTGGGTAACCTGGTTTTGTTCTGTGTTTCAGTTGACAACTCAAAAATTTCTCCTCCTAACATGCAAACCTCATGATAATCTCACGCTTTCTATGTTGTTGTTTTTTTCATGTGAGATATTTCAAAGTTTGACTTGTCAGCGATACCGTGACTTTCGTTGCTGCTTACAAGAATTCCAAAAGTTATGTCAACTCTGCAGTTTCCCAGTCTCCATATTCTCATCTTTAACTTCTCAAGGTGAAAGCACGAACCAGCTTTAGTGGTGTTTCCAGGAAAACAATTTAGGCAAGGAAGACTTTGAATATTTTTGAAACGTTACTGAGTTTTCACCTTCCTGAGTAAGAAGAGCATTGCTAACAGCTGTCTGGTATCCATGGTGCCAAGGTGATTCATGTACTGGCATTCTGAATTTTTATTTGCAGTCCTCAAAGTGACTCTCATTCCTGTGAAAGTTCTGGAATGAATTTACCCCCCACCAAATACTTTGACTCTGCTGATGGTGTGCCATAGATTTGACCATCTTGGATGCATTTTGTGCTCTGCTTTTTGAGTCATGTCTTTGAGTATCCTGTTGGTGTCAGACCACTGAATAATTTGTTATCAATCAGCACAGTATTTTTTCCCCTCTCGGTTTAATGAAGAGTGCTGTGCCAATTAAGAGGCTGTAAAATGGTGCATTCTTGAATTGGGAGCTGTGACAGGCAGCAAAGCTCTATTTAGTGAGGAATTAAGATACAGCAATTCACCATCACCATTTTTATTTTTGTCTAAAAAGTTTGCATTTTAAATCCAATCTACATTTTGTTTCACTTGTTTTGTCATCTAGTGGGTTTCTTTTGTAGAGTGGTGGGGGCTTGGAGTTTTCTTTGTTAGAGTGAAGCTGACAGTATTAATGAAGTGCAAAAGCTAATTTGCTGTATTTTGTCTGAATTTAGCCTGGTACCCACTCAAGTGAAGAATTAATCTTGGATATATGATGACATATAATGGTGTTGCACTTGGGATCAGTGCAGTAACATTTCTCTTATTTAATTATCATGTCAAAGAGAGGAGAGTGGTCTCCCTTTTCAGATGGTGTGGTAAGGTTATATTGTGAATTTTTCATGCATACAAATCTGAGCTGCTGCAGGATTGAGAAATCAGAGGACAGAGCACAGTGTTTGAGCAGGAAAATTAAATATTTCAGTACTAAAATCTGCACTCGATCTGAAGATGGAGAGGAGCAGATAAGTGTGTTGCAATAGGAAAGATGCAGAGATGAAGATGAGAAGAAAGTGTGGAATAGCATAATAGCTTGTAATTAAAAGGGCAGGGAAAGATTTGTTTAATAATTCTGGGATATTTTTCATATTGCATGTTAAGTTTTTGCTTACAGGAAGTATCCCCTCAAACCGGGTGGGATGCTGTGTTGGATTGAGCAGCAGAGCACCCAAGAAGGAAAATTATTGGCTAAAAATCATTTTCACAGCTAATTACTGTTTATTTTTCTGCAATTAAGGTTTGTAAGAATGATGTTTTTATATGTACAAGCTGTTGCTATTTTTGGAAAAAGGAATGCTGTGGAGTCAAACTGATGCTTCCAAAGCTTTGAAGGACTCAGTGGAGTTGATACTCTGTATTGGTGCCCTTCAGAAAATAAGCTCTATTGTCTCTCTTGCATTTATTTATTTATTTATTTATTTATTTATTTATTTATTTATTTATTCTGATTAGTCCTGCTTGAAATATCCATTGTTTGGACAGCAAAGAAATAAAAGGAAAAAATAGTTTCACTGCTGCTTTTTACATGTTCAGTAGCCTTTTGACTGGATTATCTGCAGTTTTCTGAGCTGGTGAACAAAGAGTACAGCCCATTTAAGGGCATTTTAATTCCAGATGCTTAAATAGATCAAATATTGTTTCATTCTAAACTTAATTTCCCACAGAATACATGAGATCTCCTACAGTACTAATGGAGTTGGCTTTAATACAAGGCAGTTGCAAGCCCTTTTCCTGATTTCAAAGCCTTTTCAGTCATGAGGCATCTCTGGGTCATTCAGGCTGAGCAGAGGAGTTTTTGGTCTCCTGTTTAATGGTAATTGAGGCAACAGAACCCACTGCCCAAAGTCCAGGCCTGTGTGACAGGGGTAGTTGGAGAGCTAACCTGTGTATCTCCAAGGATTTGTTTTTCATGAGTCTGGCAAACATTGCTCACTGTCCAGCTTTCAAAAGAAAGGCCAAAAAGTTCAGTGTTAACCTTAGTGAAGTGCAAAAGCTGAGGAGAGCTTGGCTCTCTCTGCACATCTGATGGTTGAGATCCCCAGAGGCCAAGGGAGTTGACTGAAGCCACCATGTCCAAGTGTCTCTGCTACAGAAGAAACAATTTTCCCCATCCCCTCTCACAGAAAGCCAAAAACCTGAGCTGAAATATGAAAATTGAAAAAATTAAGCCACTTCTTTAAAGATAGCTGGGAACATACATGTTTTTAGTACCCTCTACTCTCTCTTGAATTGGTCTGAACAGTAATTGGAATGTTTGTGAAAAACCCAATGAGCCCAGTTGTTCAAGTTATTTACTCAAGAATAGAGTTTTCTGATAATCACTCCATAACATGCTATTACTACCACTTTATGTGCTTTTTATTGAATTAACTTTTATGCCCCAGAATTGTTATTAAAATATCATGCTCGGATCACTTGTTTCTTAAGAGCATCCATAGCAGTGCTGGTCATAAGCATGCAAACTGCAACTGGATTAATTGATGCTTTTTAGGCAGTTCCTCTATTTCATGAGCCAAATTGCAAAACCTGCAACTCCTGAAAAACAGTCTGTAATAGAAAAGTAAAGAGAAACATCAGAGCTTGGAACAGAATTGAGGTTTCGGTGGGTTTTGTGGCTTCCAGAGGTGTTCCTTGTTAGCTGTGAGGAGAGGGAATGGTGTCCTCAGTGCATGGGATTTGTGAAGTGTTTACTTTTCAACATGGGAATTAGCAGACAGGGCTGGATTCCAGACAGCTGGGCAGATGGTTCTTTCTTTTCAAACTGGGTTGTGCCAACGAAGACAGACAGCTATACAAATGTTAACCCCTAAGGGATGGAGAAATCTCTGTCATGTCCCCCCTCCATCCCCCCAACTGTCTGTTTGAAAACAAAAGCAAAATAGCCATTCTGATCTAATTACTGGAAAATAGTCTGGATTTTAAATGTAAGTTTTCAAACTGTCTTTTCAAAAATACCCATGTATTGAAGTGCAGAGGAGTTGATTAGCTGGTGTTTCACGTGTGGTGGTGCAGATAATGAAGGCTGAAAACCCCAAATCTGCTTCAGGTTTTCTGTTATCGGGAGCAGCATTGTGAAGGTGCTAATGTACATTTAAGAGAAGTGGTTACTAACTTGCTGCAGAACTGATTTGTGCTTGGCTGCAAGGAGATTTATTTTCTGTTGTTTGAAGTCACTTGGTTTGTGTACTTTATCAAGACTGAAAATGTGAAGCCTGTTGCATAAAAATAACTTATGTAGGAAATACACCTTAAGTGTTGTGATCTTGGAAAAAGAATTTCAGAAGTCGCCTCTGAGTGTCAGGATTCAGATTTTTCTGTGAGGTAGTGATTTAAAAGCAAAACTTTAGTTCTTTGACCTCTGAAATAAGTTTCACGTTCTGTTCTGTGCCCATTCAGATTGGTATTGTTTATCTTTTTCTGGTTTTGCAAATAAGAAAGTGATTTTCTTATCTGGATTTTTGTGGGCTTGTATTTATATAATAAAAGCTTGACCAACAGGTGTAGAAGGGAAATTCAATTTTGTGTTGAGAAAGTCTGAGATATTGCAGACAGAATGAGCAGTTATTGTTTGCCTTCATTTGCAAAACAGAAAGAGGAAAATTATTCAGGCAGAGGTTGATGCAGAGTTTAGTGGTTCAGAACAGGGGATTGTACACAACAGTTGGGAAATAGAGAACACTCCTCCCTGTTCTGTAGCAGGAGCTCCCTTTGTGGAGCCAGAGCTCCTCCCCTTGCAGGGGAAAGGGTCCTTTGTACCTTGAATAGTTTGCTTTAAAAACAACAATATTTGGTTTATTGTGTAGGATATAAAATGCATGCCTCTGCATTTCATCACTGTACAGTTCACTGCCCTTTTCAGTTCCTTTCCCCCATTGCTTCCAAACCACTGCAGTTTCTGGTTTCTTGCACGTGGCTGGACACTAAAAAAAAAAAATCTCAACAAAATTCTGCTTCGTGTCCTAAGGAGAGGGATCAATATCACGTCTGAATTTCTGATGTCTCTGTTGAGAGAGTAACCTTGAGTTATGTTGATCTTGAAGAATTGTTTTTGAGCCAAATAGCTGAGGAAAATTGGAACTTGGAAGCTTAAGGAAAGAGCTGCAGCCAGCTCTTTAAGGTTATTTCACAGTTAAAAGCTAAATTTGAAATGCTAAAAACAATTAATGTGGTGTGGAAACTGCAGAATAATCTTACATAAATGTTATTTACTGTTGGTGTGAGAGAGGAGGGTTTATTGTCTAATTAAATGATATGGATGCAAGCTTAAATGACATTATATATGTATGCAATAAAGTTTACTTGAAGGACAAATTTAAAAAAAATCTAGTTATTAAAGCCTTATTTACAGAAAATATGAACAGTACAGAACATAGAAGGGATTTTCTGGTTTCAGCAGCGTGTTTTTTAGTTTAAATGTCATTCTCACCAATACATATGTTTTAAGTTTCATGTGAGTTTTCTTTCAATGTGCTGGTTTTTCATCCCTGCGTTTTGCCAGCCCCACTAACAGGGTGTTTGTATATACAATATATGAGTTATAATGCAGTATGGATTGAAGGTGGCAGGGGTCACATGTGAAATGCAGCCCATTATTTAAATACCACAACCATTCTGAATTGCTAAAACTCTTCTGCAGTTCTTTCTTTGCATCCCCTCTGACACTTGGCTTTACAGCAGAGGAGTTTTGGTTGCCCCCTGTGGATGGTTTGCATGGCCCAGGTGCCAGTGTGGCCTGGCATTGGGCAGCCAGTCCTGGATCATGGGAATTCCTGCTTTTTTGGAAGGGAGTGAATGGGGCTCATTCCACTGAGGTTGGAACCAGCCCACATTTCATCTCTTTACACCTCCTAGAACATTTTACAGTATTTTTTCTGTGCCAGGGCATCTCTTGCTCTGAGCAGCTCCAACCCCACCAGAATTTAGACCCTTCAGTGAAATCCTTCTAAGATTTACCTCTTCAAGTGCAGTTCCACCTGCAACAGCTGCATCCTCAATATCCACTTTGATCATTTCACTGTGATAAATGCGCTTTTTAAAGTTTTTTCTTTGATTACTTTTTTTTTTTAAATGGAGGTGAGTGTGCTCCAAACCCAAGATTTCCTTGGATATCATCAGGGGCTGGAGGAGCAGGAGGGGCCCTGCACAGTCTGAGCCCCTGGAAATGCTCCACAGTCATTACAATTCTTCCAGTTGTGCTGCATGTCTAATGCTCCCATTAGAGTACAAAGAAAAGGAGGAGAAAAGGACACCTGGGGAGGGTGAACCACTTTCTCAGCTCCTTTTCTTAAATGCAGTAAAAAATTGGGCCAGAAAATATGAAAGGTATCTCATAGTGAGGTAAATGGAAGTGATTGGGGTTTTTTGCTGTAACCACAACAGTTACTTGTACCTTTTTAATTTGCATATTTTTAATTTACTTTAGTAGAAGATGAATCCTAAGAGTTCATCAGCTCATTTCCAATTTTATTTGGTTATGTTAGTTATAACTGTGTGTTTATATATAATGTAACACACATTATAAATGCTAATAGATTTGTTCTGCTACCAAGGATTTGAAGTAAAAATGTTTTCATTTTGGGTGTTCTTAAATTCCTTCTTGAATGTATAGGAACATCTGTGCATTATCCCAGTCAAAATGCCTGCCCAGAGATCCATGGGTGGATTCCCCATCCCTGGAGGTTTTTAGACTGAGATTGGCTGTGGCACTGAGTGCCATGATCTGGTAAAGGGACTGGAGTTGGACCAAGGGTTGGACTTGATGATCTCTGAGGTCTTTTCCATCTCAATCCATTCTATGATTCTATGAAATACTGGAGTAACTTGTGAGTAGGACTAAAATATAGAATGTCATGTAATCTCAGACATGATAGAACATTGTTTTATTTGCAGATAGCCTTAAAATCTTAAATTACTTCAACAATCAGTGAAGCTTTTCTTTTTTTAGACATTACTGCTTGACTGGTTTTAGCTCTTTCTTTAAACAGCAAGCTGGACATTATTTTTGGCCTTGCCACTCACTTTTTATTGCACACATGATTTCTGCAAGCTGTCAGCATGTTCTGATGGCCCACTCTGAGCTGGAGTGTGAGGAGCAGCCAACCAACCTCCTCTGCTCCTCCAGGTTCTCAGGGCACCTTTGGCTGGGAAAGCCTTTGGAAGATCAAATTGTGTCACCTCACTTGCACTTGAGCTTTTCTGCCCTTAGTCTGTGGGTAAAAGGAAGAGTCAGTTGGAGTGACACCACATAGAATTCTTAATTCATGAATATTTCTCCATTGCAGAGTTCACTGTGGTTTTTATGCTCCAATATTGCAAATACAGGAATAATTTAGCTGCTGTTGGAGTAGAGGTCAGGCCAATTTTCTAGTGAAATATGTTAGGGCAGGGCAGCATATAGAAATTTCTTTGGCATAGCTCTCTGTACCTGGAGCAACTTTGGCAACTTTAGCAATCAGTAATTGTATTGAAAGCAAATCGAGCATGTTTTTAACAGATCATCTTTGTAGACTCTTTACTTTCACTAAGATATATGCTAAAATTTCAAATTATCTTGTTTTGATATGTTCGTGTGTCTTCTGGATTTTATCAAGTTCAAATATTGTGGCAGGAATTGTTGATTGGCTGTATTGGGAAATGGAATTTAAATTGATTTTTTCACATGTGAACACAATATGAAATTAGGACTGCTCCTTAGAAAAGCTTTTAGTACTCTTGTGAATGAGGGAAAATGGAGTTTATTGGACTGCACTGGCCAGTCAGTCAACAGAAAAGCTAAAAATCTACCCCATACCCTCCAGGAAGGATGCTTGACCTTCAGCCAGGGCTGTGTGAGGCCTTTCAACCAACTCTGTCACTGGCAAAGCACTAACAAAGATTTCTCCAGTTCCTCTATTTTTCTGTAATCAGGTTGTCAAGTGGATGATTTCCTTTGATTTGTATAATTTAAAGTTATATCTCCTTTTTTTGTGCTGCTTTATTCAAGGCCCTTGGAGCTTCTAGAAAGGATGAACCAACTTCTTTGTTGCAAATAGACCAAGAGTTGCTAAATGTAAAGGCAGGTGTTTTTTTTCTTAAATTAAACACATTGAACTGTAAAGTAACAATTCACCACATTCTTACTATGCACAAATAGCAGCCTCCTGGGAAAAGGGAGAGTTCTTGTCCTAGGGTGGTTTTGATTTGATTGAATACCTTTAAAAATAGGGGTCATGGAAAGGAATAATGACAAAACTCAACTGCATTTCAAGAAAAATAGTTGTTTTCATTTGATGTTGCTCTAAGTCCATGGAAGTTGTTGATGTGCAGTGTGTACATTCAGAAGGCTTTAAATTATCAAACTGGCCAGCTGTGAGTTGCTTTCAAGGGGATCCAAAAAGTGAAACATTAAATATGTTAATCAGCAGATAGATCAAATTTTTCATCTGAAACTTGAGTCTTAAAAATTCCAAGTGCAAAAGTTTTGTTACTTGGGACTGTGACTTTCTCAGTTTTGCCATGGGAATGATTTTTGTCACAGCTGATTTGGTTTGGGTTTTTTTATTAACTCCTTAACTTTCAGTGGGGGATAAGAAA
Organism: Pithys albifrons albifrons; assembly: GCF_047495875.1. Taxonomy (NCBI): domain Eukaryota; kingdom Metazoa; phylum Chordata; class Aves; order Passeriformes; family Thamnophilidae; genus Pithys; species Pithys albifrons. The sequence continues at coordinate 12,892,310 of NC_092473.1, forward strand.
GTCTGGAAATCCATATGGTTTCAGTTTGGTAAGTGAAATAAACCTTCTTATTGTGTGTAAATGTCATCCTGTGCTAAATTTCTATAGTTCTGACATTACACAGAGAGAAACGTTTTTAGGGAGAAAATTACTTTGCTTCCAGCCTGTCTTGAAATGTTAATGGGAAAAGCAAGGCAGTTTCTGAGCAACACTTGACCTCCTAAAAATACAATTGCTTAGAAAAAAACCCAAGCAAAAACATCTTGTGGAGGAGGGAGACATCAGGAAATACCCCTGGAGTAGGGGAAGATGTCACTCTAACAGCACTTGGGTTTCACTGGCTCAAAGTCCATATATTTGCTCCTAAAGTTTTATGCTGAATGCTGAGAGTGAGGAAGGGAGTGATGCTCCAAGGTATTGCTTGGCTAAATCACTTGTGGTAGTGTTCTCTGAGGACCAAAACTTCTGTTCTCTGCAGCGTTCAGATTTGTCCCTAAATAATGAACCTGAAGGATGCTGCATGTTGCTGCTCTTTGGGTGTTTAATCATCCTGCTTTAAAAAATAAATACTGTTATTAATTGTGCAAACAGTGCAGGGAAAAGCAGTAAAAGCTGAAGGAAATCAGAAGCCCAGGCAAGGTTCAAAATGTGTCATTATATAGACCTTCTGCCTTCTTCCTTTGAAAAGCCTTTTACTTATTTGAGTGTAGTTTGAAGTTGAGCTCTGAATGAGCAGTTTGTGGCAAAAAGTTGGTTTTATTAATATTTAAAATATCACAGGGTTCAAAACTAAAGCATTGGTTCTAGTCAAGTAACAACGTTAGATGAAACTTAAACCTTAGCAAAGGGTAGAAATACATTTGTGGAGAGAGACTTCCTCTGAAGAGTGCAGTCTGACAAGAATACTAGTTCATCCCTGGGAAGGAATTGTGAGACTTTGGCAGAAAAATGTCTTTTAAAAAGGGAGGTCTTGAAGATGCCTCAGTTCCAGGCAGTGAATCTGTTCCCCTGAGCCAGGTATTTATTGGTGCAATCCTGAGCGGAAGTGCAGAGGAGAAATTCGCCAAGTATGCAAAGTAATTTCCTTTCTGAAGTGTTTGAGTGTCCAATCAGGGACACAATTGTCCAAGAAGGGTGTTTGGGATCAATAGAAACACAGGAAAGCTGTCTGAAAATTCCTTCCCTGTTTCTCCTGCTTTTCACTCCCTTCTGTTAGTGCAATAGAGGTTGTTAAACTGGTTTGTGTGGAGGAGAAGCTCAGAATGTCAATAAGAACAGGGGGAAACATCAGCCAACATGGAACTCTGGATGGAATGGAATATCCTGACTCCACAGAGTCACCTGATTTAGGAGCTGAGTTCTGCTGGCGTTGAAGGAGAAAGTCAAATGCAGCACAAGGGATGGAGTTCTGAAGGTGTCCTGGGCCCTGCAGGGCTGTGCTGGGGGACTGATGCTGTGACTCTGGGATCATTGGAAGGTGCTCTGAACAAATAGCAAACGTGTTCCAACATTTGACCAATTCATTTTGCTTTCTGTTGGTGTAAATGAAATGAGAATTTATGTCTTTGAGTGGTTTGAGGATGCAAGAGGAAGGATCAATATTGGAGTTTAGTACAACTGCAGTAAACAAATTGTTAAAAGTGTTTGTTCTGAGTGAGGTAGTTAAGGATTCATGGGAGTATGAAGTGGCTGATTACTGCCTGCTGGCATTGTACTTTGTATTTGAAGATAATAATGAAATAGGCTTTCTGCCTTAGCATTCTTTACATTTATGAATATATATAAATGAATAAATTTCATCAACTTCTACAAGGACAGTAAAAAGGCTACAATAGCACCAACCCAGACCACGGAGATTTAAATAAACATCAGTTGGCAATATGTGATTAAAAAATAGATCTTGGGGATTGGGAGGAAAAAACTCATGCTTCCAAGATATCAGAGCATACTTTAAAGTCTACAGTGAGTGTTTGTACTGAAGTTAGCACTCATTTTTCCTCACTCCTAGTCCTAACTCAGTAATAATGTGATGCAAAAATATGTTAATCATATAATTGAATTATTGCTGCTTATGTTTTGCTGACACCCAAAATACCATCTCAGTTGTCAGAGGAAGTCTACCTCCTATAAGTACTATAAAGTACTACTTTATATGAAGCTCCTGTTTTATGTATTCTATATATAACTCTTTTGCTTATTTTTAAAGAAATCTTTTCCACCTTAAGTGACCATGATTGAAATGATTTTTGACTCACATGCAAAGAGCCATTGCTACTTAGCAAGTGTTCTGCCTGATAACAAGTGAAAATCGGGGTCTGGTAATACATGAATCTGCATTTCTTTGTGAGGTGGACAAGGGCAAAAGGCGGGAGACGTGGGGAGGATCAGATCTGGTTCTTCAGAGCATTGAGAAATGAGCAGATGAAGCAAAGCTATAAAAGGTCACAGGATAAACTCAAGTTCAGAATATATTGCCTTTCAGCAAAGCATTTCAGAGTGTTTGCTGCAAGAAAACCTCCCTTGTTCAATTTGAAATATAGAAAAGGTAAAGGAAATTGGTGAGTCCTGACTTGTAAAGTGATTTGTGCATCAGTGTGCACTGTCTGTTCAAGGAATGATCCTCAGAGGGACACCAGATTGCAGATTGATTTTAATGACTTAAAAATGTGAAAGGAATATGTATTTTTAAATTTGAAAGAACCTGAGGCCAATATACCTATCATAGTTGGTCTTGTCTTAACCTTTAAATCAACTATAGAGCCAACAAGATACCAGGTGACAATCTTTGACCTTTCTGTTTTATTAGTTTTATCTGGGGGCTTGAAACTCAACATACAACTGTATGAAAATGAATTGCATTGTATTGTTTTGTCACTAAAAGGTGATAGCCAGAAAGCTGGAAAATGCAATTTAGTCTTTTGATACAAAAAATTACTACAAATGGTATTTTATATTCCACAGAATAGAATGACCATAGCAAATCATTGACCCATTATTTTCTCAGGCAAATGTCTATAGAGCTGATGATTCATTTATAGGAGCACTTAAACACATTTTTTTCCTCTTATTTTAGTAGTATCCCAATTGGTTTTTTATTCTCGTAAGATTAAAAAAAAAGCTGTTAAAGCCTATAATTTAAATTTTTGCTGTTATTTAAAAAAAAAGCCAAGACAGTGTTCTTTCTTGAAATACGTTTCTAATGAGGTCTAAGCAAGGCTTGTTTGTCTCCCCAGTGAATTTCAGTTTTGTAGAGATTCTTGAAAAAATGGCACTTTAAATATGCAAGGGGAAGGTTTCAGTTGTTTTCTTTTCTTGTAGGATTTTCTCCAATTTTATAGTATCGCATCTTCCCTTTTACATCTTTCAAACAACACAAAAAAGCCTCTCCAACCCCCCACCACTTGTAAGAATCCCTTGAGCCTGTAACATGGTGCTTTGCAGTTAAACTCTAAGGTGATGTGTCTGCCCTCCTGCTGCCCTTCAGCTATTTGAAAATATTTACATAACGTTGCTGACCTGGAGTGTGTGAAACGGTTGGTTTTCCACTGTTAGCCATTAATTCAGATTATATAAATAATTCCTTGTGTTTTGGATGGATGTCTGTATGTGGCAGTGTATACTCTGGAAAGTTTAGGTCATGGATTTTCTTCTATTTAACCCTTTCTGGCAGACAGGGGTACCTTTCTCCCAAGTACTGCAGTAGTTTTTCAGTATTAAATATTGACACATTCATCTGCTTTGCAGTTTTTACCCAGGGACTTTTGCTGTCTTTCATGTGCAGCTCTTGACAGAGCTGCTGCTCTCCTGTGTTTCCATCCTTGTTCCCATTTGGTTGCAGAATGTTACAGGAAACATCCCAGTTGCTCATGATGCTTGGAAAAGTCTTGCCAGAGTTTTGAAATGTTTTCCCAAGAGTTGCATGTTACATCAGAGATCGCTTCTGTGGAACAAACTAGTAGTTTAATTTTTTAATTCCAATAATTTCGATTTAAATTTCTATTGTGTCTGCTCTTTGAAGAAATTAGATACTAGAGGAGAAGGGGCTCTGTTGCAGTAGTTGCTGCATTTCCTCACCAAGGGAGTTGAGCTGGAGGTTCCTGTCGTGGTTTGAATTCCTGTGCAGAGCAGTGAGCCTGGTGCTCCCCTCCTGGAGCAGCCCCTGCCTCATGTCACAGGACAGTCCCTGAGCAAAACTCCTCTGCACTTGTATTTCCAGCCCACACAGCAACGAGTGTATTGATTTCATAGACTCTTTCACAGCAGCTAACTCATTTTCTTTGCTATTCCTAGACTCTTCTAATGTGGAAGCCATTTAATTTTCCACAGAAAATCTCTGCAGTTGTTCTGTTCATTGTCTCCCAGGCAGTGATGGGACCCAAGCAGTCTGTGCCATGATATTGCCACAAGTTGTTTCCCTTTGTTAGCTGGATTAAAGCTAACAGTGTTCTTCTGGATTCCACAGTCATGCTTTATCTTCCTCTGTAATTATTCCTAATCCTCTTTGGGCCCCAGTATTTATGAAAAGAAGTAGGAGCATCATAATTTCATGTGATCTAAGACTAGCTTTCCAGAAGTGTGATTGTAACGTTTCTTGAGCATTTATTTACAGAAATGTATGAAATATGAGGTGGTTGAGTTGTATCCAAGTGGATCTATTTCTGTCATTGCAGTTTCATTTAATGTGCTGGTTCAGCTTTGTGTTTGTTGATCTTTCAACACTCCTCGCTCCCACCAGGGACCCCCATTACATCTCCTGTAAAATGCTCTTTGTACAATAGAAAATTTTATATGGAAATGGAGCTGCATTTTGTAATACATCCTAAAGGCAGAATTTTGCTATGAAGTTGTCATATGCATAAATAAATGGAAAAAAAAAGAATAAATACAGACTTAATAGAAACTAATAGGAAGGACAACACAAAAGTCATGCTTAGTTTTATGCCTGTTTCCAGTGTTTGTGTGAACTCATTGATTTCTCTCAAATTAATATCTTCTGCTGTAGAACCAGATGTCATCTTCACATAATTACATGTACAGCCCCTAAATTCTTTTGGAAACAACGTTAACTACAAGATTTAGTTCTTCAGTTTTACTGTATGATGTACTAAATTATATATTCATAGAGATATTAAATTTAGATGAACACTCTCTCAGGGTTCCTTTACCCTTGTTTAGACACACTGACTGCTCTGGGGCCTTGAGGGAACTTAATCCAGCTCTTGAGCAGGTACTAATACTCAGAAAACAAACTGGGAAGTAATCCTAAATTGAATTTACTGTATTAGCTGTGAAGGGTAGAAGTCTTGCTGGTGGAAATGTAATGCTGTGCATGATCAGGTTTTCTCAGCTTGTCTTTCTTTCTGCATTTTCTTTTCTGGAGATCTCTCTGTCTTTTGTTCTCTCTGTATAAGTTCCTATATGTTTGTGTGTCTATATATGTATTTCACTCATGCATTTCCATATTTGTGGACACAGCTCCTGCCTGGCAGTCACAGCTGGGCTGCTCTACACGAGGCAAAAGCTCAATTTACTTGTACTGGACAATTTGTGCAACTTCAGTACCTGCTCTGTACAAATTCAAACATTTTGGAAACCTGTTTTATGGGCTTCTGCCTATGTTTGAGTCACACCTGCTGAGCAAGTTCAGAATTTTGAGGGACCTTTGAAATTATTGCCTGTATTGGGTGCAATGGGTTCTGCATCTTTGTGTCTGGGAGACTCTGGAGCTGAGCTGAGCCAGCTGTGCCCAATAACCACAGCAAATGGCCCAGGGACTCCCATCTGATTGTTAATGGAGGTGAAAGATGACTGTGAATCACAGCAAACTTCTGTAGAAGTGCAATATAATTTTATTAACTATGAACCAGTCTTTGTGTGGAAATGGAGAGGCTGAGCCTTGTGCTTGACAGATCGATCAGCTCATACTGTGGGTCTGGAGAAGGACACGGGTATTTTCTGGTTTAATGGCTTGAATCTGGTATTTCTGCAGTGACCCCTGATGTATTGCTGCTCTAGGAAGCTCATTGGTGTTAGTTTTTAATGGTACTAATCAACCACAATCTAAGCTTGGTGTATGGTGGGTACTACAGTATTGGCAGCAGAATGTTTTCAGAATTGAAAGGGGAGAGAACAGGGTGTTCTGTTATTACAACTTTGCCTTTTGTTTTGAACATTTGTTTGGAATTGCTGCACTAAGTATGTTTATTTTTATAGCATGCTGTTTGCATTCCTGAAGTGTAATAATTACAGATACCACAGTTATTGCTGCATGAGGTTTTTATAATTAATGCATAGAAATGTACAATAAACTCATGATAAAATATATGAATAACTATGTGGAGTTTGGCACAGTTTTGACCTTCTAGATATTAAAATACACCTTTTCTGCTCCTGCTTTCATAGCAAATTCTAATCATATCCTGTAATTATCTTTTGTTACTTGCATATTGGCATTTGCTGAAAAAGACAAGCCACTCTAGAAAGTAAAATAGATTAACAGTGGTGTGATAACAGTGCTTTTGGTCAAGGACAGAAACTTGGTGAAAGCTTTCCACAAATTGCAATCAATTCTATCTGGTTTTAATGAACTGGGAGTGGTGGGCAGTGGTCTTCAGCTGTGAATGGCTCTGGAAGGAAGAAGAAAAAGAGAGGAATATAAAGAAATCTCCCTTCCAGTACCCTTTTGCTCACATAGAAGTATTTTGTTGAGAGTAAAGAATGTGAATTTTCAGTAGAATGATTTAATGACAAAAATGTTTGTTTGAGGTAATTTTACACATGATTCATTAAAAATACCTCAAACAAATAATATCTAATGGAAATACTGGAAGCTTGAAATTTGGAGTTTCTAGACTGTTTATCAGTGTTTTATTTCATAATTGTACCATCAGTGAGATTCAGCAGCATTTGCTGCTGGTGTTCTACCCCCTCAGAGCCTGCCTGTGCTCACCTTGGCCCTGTGCTTGTGCTCCTACAGCTATTTCTGGGAGTTCTCTCTTCACTGAAGCAGGAACCTGATTTGTTTTCATTATTCCCTCATTTCTCCTTGGGGTTTTTTTCCCCTTTCCAGCCTGGATTAAGTCTCCAGTGATGCTGATAGTGCAGCCCTGGGAACAATTGGGCAGTACAATGAAGGGCAGGGTGGGGACAGGGATGGGGAGGGCTGGCAAAGCCCAGAGTCAGCATTGCTGCAGAGGAGGGCTGGGGGCTTTACCCTTGGGTTACATAGCACAGTTCCTTCAGTAATTCCATCTTCTCTAAGTCCACAAGGCTTGCAGTACATACCAGGTAAACAGGAATCATCAGTGAATAAAACTAACAACAGCTTTTTCACACTCATTCTGGCCAAATGTGAAAACCTGAAGGGTAGGACAGTATTTATCAGAAAAGAAAAATCTATTTTTGATTATAACGGTGATGAAAGAACTTATGTAGAGGTTCACAGTTTTATTTTTCATTTAAAAAGTTGGTTTGAACATTGTGAAAGCCCTTAGAACTATCAATCTCTGAGAAGCTCATATGCACGAGAGCAAAATCTATGATAATAATTGAAATATCAGTTATCTGTAACTTAACTGAGCAGTGTTTGACATAACCCAGTGGTTATATTGTTAATGCCCTTAAAATTAGTGTTTGCAGTACCTTAATCTGCCTGTGCTTTCTGAATGTTCAACTGCTTAAAAATCAAATCTGATACTAATTTGAGAGGTGGAAAAGCCAAAGTTTAACACTTGGCAGAATTGCCATTGTTTATATGAATTGTTGAAGTTTTCTATCATGGTTTTCCTGAAGTGAGATTGAATGTTGTGTGGAAAGAAATTACCAGGAAGTTGTTACTGAGCTGAAACAAAGAGGCTGTAAAGGTCATACATAAAAATATGATTACATTTCTTCCAATGAAACAATATGCCTTAAGAAAGCAGAGTAGTTTGAAATATGTTTTTGAGGTGGGTATAGTTCGTGATGACAATTTTGACTTCAGCAGGAGTCAGATGGGTTCTTTTTATTCTTAAGCCATTTCTTTTCCCCATGGTCTATTTTTTAAGTTCAGAATTTAAAAGATTCAAAAGGTAGATCTCTAATTGTACATCAACAATTCTTGGAGGGCTCAGCTCTGGCCCCAAGGAGCAGAATTATTCCAGGGAGCACAGACAGGGATCAGAACTGTGGGGCTGAGCATTCCTGCTACATGCAAATAGCACTCACTGCAGATGCTTTTTTAGCTGGATAATCTGTGATTACAGTTTAGGAATGGCAAATGGAGTGGTGAAATCCAAAAATGGGGCAGGAAAGTGACTGTTCATAGGACGTTTGGGGGTTTTATGGACTCAGAAGGACTATTGCCCAGTTCATGGTATTATTTAAATTTGTACTTAAGACCAGCTTTGGAATTACAGAGGAGCTAAAGGCACATAAACCTTCCAAATTAGTCCCTGCTTCCTTTTTCCTTGCCCTTCAGTGCTGCTCCTGCTGTAGCATCGTGGCCCCTTTCCAGCTTCCCAGCCCTACCTGTGTGAGGAAGCAACTGCTGTGCCAGAGCCCTGGAGGTGCCTGAGCCCAGAGGAGAGCCCAGGGCTGAGGTTCAGTGTGCCCAGAGCTGCCCCTGCCCTGAGGCTGTGCCTCCTGGTTCCTGTGGCCCAGGGAGAGGAGAGCCCAGTGCTGAGGGTCAGTGTGCCCAGTCCTGCCCCTGCCCTGGGGCTGTGCCTCCTGGTTCCTGTGGCCCAGGGAGAGGAGAGCCCAGGGCTGAGGTTCAGTGTGCCCAGAGCTGCCCCTGCCCTGGGGCTGTGCCTCCTGATTCCTGTGGCCCAGGGAGAGGAGAGCCCAGGGCTGAGGGTCAGTGTGCCCGGTCCTGGCTGTGCCTCCTGGTTCCTGTGGCCCAGGGAGAGGAGCTGAACCTGGACTTGTTCTGAAAACCTTTGCTTAATGAATGGACTTAAACAAACCATGTGCTTGATTGTTACTGAATTTGCATCCCTAAAAATGGGTCTGAAAAGGCCTCCATTTAATTTCTGAGTGTGCTCTTTGCCTGTTGTCTCTCATTGTGTGGTTTCACCTGGTGGGGCCAAAGTCCCTTCTCTGTGACAGGGATTTTATGTGCAGTGGTAAAGTAAGTTACCAAAATGATGAGAAAAGTTGATCTCCTCAGGTATAGAAAGAAAGTTCTGTTTGTATTTGTTCTTAGTGAAGAATGGATTTACTTAAATACTTGTTCTCAGGTATTTCTTTTGAATCATTAATGGTTATTTTTAATTAATAAGCTGTTAAAAATCTTTATAATTTCTCATAATTAATTTCTATGCAATATTAATGAAACTGATTTGGGTCAGTATTTAGTATAATTGAAGTAAATATTCAACTATTCTTTATTTCTCAAAGGTGGAGAATTAGTGACTTACCTGCTGTGAAATGATCTCAGAGGTCTTTTCCAACCTCGTGGATTCTGTGAAATAGGTGAAGAACAATAAATTAGCTCGTAGGGTTTTTGGATAACTGAACTTGTGTGTCCTGCACATAAATGAGATGCCTGAATGTGCAAGTCAGTGGAAAATTCACTTCGTTTTTCTAGAGGAGTTTCAGTGCAAACTTCAGTACATCCTTAATTACAGAGTCACATAATATTTGCCATCAGATCCATTTGTCAACTCCATTTGCTGTCTAAAGTTACAGATGTCAGGAATTTGTACATGCCATCAATTCATTTGTCAGAATTGTTGTATGTTAACATTAATATCAAGTTTGCTAATGGTGACATCTAAATTGCCATCTTTAGGTTTGAGAGTCAATAACAGATTTCAATTAATTTCATACTGATCTGAGAGGTGGTGTCAGGGTGAGACAGACACAGGGAAGTGGACACTGCTTTATATTTGCTTCACCTCTTGGTTTTCTTCAGAAATAAATCATGGTGAAAGTGTAAACCAAAGGAACCCTAAATGTAATTTTCACAAGTGAAACTTTATGTTGATGCTGGAAGGATAAGAACAAACTCCATTCCAGCATGAAGTGAATTCTGCTTTGAAAAATGAATAAAAAGGAAAAGTGAGCAAGAAGAAAAGAAACAATTTTGCCCATAACCCGTTGTTATAAACTTCCCAAATTGTTGCTCATTAGATAGTGAGCACACAGTAGTTTGCAAAGATTATATAAACAAGAAGGCTAACAGCTGTGATTACATGGTTTATTTTTAAATGAAGATTTAATATTGTTAGCAGGTTGTTACTTGTATTCAAGCCTCACTACAAGACACTTTTAATTAAGATTTAGGGTACTGCAAAACACCACTTTGAATTATGATGTTTTGAACAAGTGTTACATTGTTCAAACAGAGGAAAAGCAAAACAAATTTAGTAACTTGTATCCATAAGATTCATAATGAGATTTATTAAAATGTAACACAAATGGAGTTTTATGGGTGTGCTTTTTTTGTTGTTCTTTGTAAATTAAGTAGTGTGTGTGCAACAGGAAGGGACCAAACTAGTCAGGGGCTGAGAAGTGGTTTTGCAGCTTGAAAACCAGCTCATTCTTATCAGAGATATTGTGTGACTGGGGTCAAAAACTGCAATATCAACGACTGCATATGCAGTAAATGGTGTGAATTTGACTCATCACACCATGTCCAAGTCCTTTAAATGTTGAGATAAATAGCACTATTTTTTAAATTTTTTTTTTATTCCAAAGCTAAGGTAAAAGGGAAGAAAAAAAAGTTGAGCAAGGTTTACTTGTAACTCTTTCTTCCAGATGTAAAGAAGTTCAACTTTCAGCTTGACTGTTTAAAAATGTGCAGACAGATCAATAGATCTGCTGTACTCTTTCTCCAGAATAATGAGATAGGAGTTTGAAGAATATCATGATTTGTTCCTGTGTTTGTGTTCTGTATGTAATGCTACCAAAGTTCTTATTTATATCAAGTTCTTCATAATTCCTGAAAAAAAAACCCCAAAAAACACAAAACACCCTAAATAGCTCTGATGCACAGGAAAGCATGACAGAGTTGGAAATTTCAAGGTGTTTTAAAGATTTCAAACTGTATTTACACTTGCAGAGTGTGCCCATGTCAAGTTTCAGTTCTCTTCTCCACTGAAGCCCAGATGTCCATCCTGCAGCCACTGAGTCTGAGCAGAGTTCCCAGAGCACAGGGTGGTTCAGGCAGCCTGTGCTGGACCATTCCTGTGCTGAGCAAAGCTGGGGACCAGTTGTGGGTGTCACAATGTGGAGGAGAGCCCAGCCCAGAGGAGCAGCCACTGAGCACCTGCCCTGCTGCTGCTTCCCTGGTGATGTTCTGGGTGCTGATGTGAGCACAGTGATGTGGAAGGGCTGTGAGGTCCATGTGGGTGGGATCCCACCTGTGCAGAGCTGATCTCACTGCTGCTCCTCATTCATGGACTTCCTGCTTTGTGCTTCTCTTGTAATGGCAAAAAATACAACCCCAGTACTTGAAGTGTGGTCTGCAGAACCTCTGGGGGCACAGAGGAGAGCCAGGTCAGTCATCTCATTTGAGTTCTTATTCTCAGCTACTGAATATGTTTATTATTATTATACCAGCCCAAATAAATTAAGTGAATTGCAAAGAACCGTCTCCTTGTGAATGGAGCTAATGAGGGAGGAGAATGAGGACACAGGAACTTTGAGCTGCTGTCAGCCAGTGATTCAGATTGAAAAAAAAGAGCTGAGAAGTCTGAAAATCCTCTTAAATACTCGCTCTTCCAGTACAGTGAAAGAAATGAAGTTCAAGGCAGTGTTAGGGGGAGGATGATCCTGCTCATGCACTGGGCATTTCAATTTTCCATTCTATAGGAACACTCCAGTGCTGCATCTTAAACAGGTCACTGAGCTGCTTTGAGAAATGTCCTGGAGTAGGTAAATCTTTGGGGTTTTGGCTGGTTGGAAGAGTCAGAGAGAGGGGAGCAGCTGCTAAAGACAAGAACTTTGAATTGCAGGGCCCTGAGTTCTCTTGAAAATTATAATATATGGGCAGAGATTTCAGTTCTTGTGGTGTGCATGAAGAGGCACAGGCTGGGGCACTTCCAGAGACAGTGGGGAAAATAGTTGCTGTTCAAAGTTTGTCCTTTTGGTTATAGAAGCCTGGAATTCCAGCTGTGCACAGGGAAGGTGAAAGAAATAGGGGGAGAGAAATTACTTATTTCTTAAGTTATCCAGATGTTTTACAAGGTTAGGATGCTGATAGTCCATGGTGGAAAGAAGAGATATGTATCAATGGGGGAAGGAAATAATGGATGAAAAGAAATAAAAATTGCCTTGCATGCCTTGATGTGTCTCCATATTTGTGTTAGAAGCAAGTTGGCCTGCACGTAATTAGAAGTTAACAGAGCCCTGCTTTTGTAAGGCAAACATGTGCACACAGCGAGCTGATGGCTGGGCAAGGAAATGACAAGTGCACAGGAGCATAAATCAACCTCCAGCTCAAATCCCTTGTTTTGCAGCAGTGCATGAAGGCTCTATAAAAAATTTAACCCTAAAGTAGTTCTTAGTTTTCAGATCTTTTAAGAGGATATTTGTAGCTTTGGAAGTCAGGAATTGGCTCCAAAGTGATTCAGGGTCTTGAAATTTGTAAAAAGTGGGAACTTGGGGATGTGAAACACAATTGATCTGCTTAAAGTAGAGGGTTTTTACTTGACTGAGGTGAAGTGAGCACCAACTCTGCACTGATTTAGTGGGCAAAGGAGGCCTGGCATGTTAGTAGAAGGAAAAAAGATCAGTAATGTTAAAATTATATATGTCTTTGTTACATTTTAAGTTTTAAATTATACACTTGGTGAATATTTTAGTGTTTGTCTTATTAATTGCTTCTGTACTAAGTCTATAATTTCTGAACTCAGAGGTGTACATTGAGCTGACTTTTTGAACTTCACGAGTTTTAAACAAACAGAGCTATCAGGGACTGGCTGGAGGAATATTTACTCTTTTTGTTTGATGAATTACCAGTACTGGGTGGCTGAAGAGTGTGCCAGTGGTTTCAATACCTTTGTATTCTTTTTGTGTTTTTATTTGGAGCTCATTAGTTCCTGTTAAAGCAGTAATTAGTTTTGGGATGCAGTTGAAACTCTTAGTTCTCCATGAACCCCTCCTGTGACTTTCCTGCCTCTCTATTTTAGTGTATTTTAGTTTTATTACATGTCTTCACAACCCGGTGTTTATCTTGTGTTTGCTTAGGCTTTGAGTTCTGTTTAAAACGATAGATCTGTTTGATTTGAGAGTAGAGTTTGTCTTTCACACTGTTTATTGTGTGGGATGAGGATGTGGAAGGCTGGAGTACCTTTGAATTGATGCTGGTGCAGTATCTTCATTTCATGTGGAGACATTCAGGCCCTTTGTGTGACCTGAAGGCCATTGCAATGGGAAAGGTGAGTCTTTGGAAGAGCTTGCCAAGATTCCTTTCTCCAAGTACTCTTGTTTTCACTCAGACTGTTGCTCCATAATCTTTATTGCTGGGAATACACCAAGGGCATTTGATATAATGACTGATTTTCTTTGTGCTTTACTGCATTTTTTCATATTCACTTACAAACTGTTCTAACAAATCCCTCAGATCCTAAAGCTCAGCAGTCCTTTAACTCCCTTTCCTCTTTCTTAATGCTGAGGTAGTAAATGTATTGTTTGGTGTTACTGGTTAGAATCTGTTGGTTTGGGTTTTTTTTTCCAAGGATAAGAAAGAACTGCAGCTGTCTGACTCCTTCTTTGCAGTGTGGCTTCATTCTCTGACTTGAGCCCAGCAGCAGGTTCTCCATGCAAATGGGCTGGCACAGATTGAGGGATGCAGCTGCCAAGATTCCTGATGGAGTGGATGGAGAGCTACTCTTTTGCCATCATTACACACTGAACTGTACCTTCATGTTAGTAACAGTCTATTGCTGATTTTTCTAAAGACATGGGTTGAGTTTCAGGCAAAACTGTTGTTATCCCGTGTAAGCAAGTGGGAAAAACAAGCTGCCTGTGAAAATACCTTGGGAAAACTCTTCCTTTGAGAATCTTGATCTATGTTATAGCAAAGAGTTGTTGGTTGATCTGGGTTTTTGCTTCTTGCCTACCATAAACCTTTTAAAGATTAAAAATAAAAATAATTTTCTTTGAGAAAGAAAACTAGATTGGACCCCAAGGAGTTATCCATTAAATAGGATAAAAAATAGCTGATATAAATGGTAAAACCAGTTTAAATGCTTTCCACAGTGTTACTGGGCCATAACAAAAACTATAATGAGAACAAGCATGTTGTGAAAGCAAACTTGTGTTCAAAGAATTCCTTTCACTGCAGAGGGAAGCCATCAGTAATTGTATTACTTAGCAATTATAGGGAAATCCCTTTTTGTTTAAAATAGCTTAGAAGCTTGAGCTAATCCTTCAATGGTCTGTGGAAATAAACTGAGGCATTAAAAAAATAAAGGGATTCAACCAAAACTAGAGATTAATGATGGTCAGAACCAACAATTAACTCAGAATTTTGTCTTATGTTTCTAGTAAGACTCAGAATCTCAAATCCTGTTTACCATTCTCCATGTTTTTAACATTAATATTTGATACATAATATTTGGGGTGTGGATTAATAGAGAGAGGGGTGAAAATGTTTGATTTGGGTGGACAACACACCAGCCAGTCTTGCTCTCAGACAGGAAGCTGGGAAGGGACCAGTGTGGTTTGTGCTGCTCAAGGGTTTTGTGTGAGCTATTGGTCCAGTGGGTGGTTCTCTTGTCAGATTGAACAAGAAGTGCCAGTGATGATTCAAATGGCATCTAAAATGTTTTATAAATCACTTCAGAGGGTGCCATTATGCCTAAGATAGGTTTAAAAATTGGGGCATTTCAAAGAACTCGGGTTTCTTCTCCAAGTCATGGATTCCACACAGTGTTCTCAAGCATTTCTGAATCACTTAGACTTGCACAGGTGTCATTGTGGGCATCTTGCTGCACTGTGGCCAACCTCAAACTGGGCATCTGAAATACCCAGCTGAACACACCTCGTTAGGAATGGAAACCACACTATTGAGATCAAAATTTACGACAGTAGATGACTGAATCTTTTTCTGCCATAAAGTTATCAGGAATTTAATGACTTTTCATGAGATAAATTGATAGTGTAAGTACAGATTCACATGATGTATAAAGAACAAGAAAATCTCCTCTGTTGTTTTGAATTAGTCTCAAAAATGCTCCCTACACTTTCGTAAGCATAAAGAGAGATGTTAAAATGGTTCTGTCCTCTCACTCTTGGTGTGGAGGGTTGTTCCATCTTGGTGAGATCTTGAAGTCATTCTGTCCTCTCACTCTTAAGGGCTGTTCCATCTTGGTCATGGGAGCTCACCTGGCATATTTTTTGTTCATATTTAACTTTCTACTGAGTTTCATTAGAGTTGCATGATGAGAATAAATAGCAAGAACCTGGCAACACTTCTCATTAAAACAAAAGAAGCTTGAAACAGTGGTGGGAGGACTTGCTGGTTGCTCTGGAGCTGTGGAGGGAGGAAAGCCTTGGAGTATAACCCTGAGGTGTAAACACCACCTGCACCCGGTGGCTTTCCTGCTCCCTGGGGCACTTAGGGAAGGTCCTAATCAAGTGTAAAATGCTGGGTGTGAAATCTCTCGATCTGACAACAGTCTCAGTGTTGGCTCTAAATGCTGTAATTTGTGACTGAGACCAGTGGTCAGAAACGGTGCCTGTTTCCCCCCACCAGCCTTTGCCTTTGCTGCACTCTGGAGGAGAGGAGCAATCATGGTTAACATGTGGGGCCACTTTGAAAAACAAGTTTAAAACTGACGGGTACACTTGTCCTTGTGGAAGAAGACTGTTGTATTTTTCATGGTCTTTAATAATCTCATGAAAAAATTAAATTACCTCTTAAGCTCTGGGCTGTCATTTGGATCAGGTACTCTCTTTTCCAAGCAAATGCAGCAGCTCTGCAGCCTCCTCGGGAAGTTCAGTGCTTGGAGATCTGGAGTAGGAACCCATCACCCTGAGAGAGGTGACAGAGCTGCTACAGGATCTTTGATCCTTTGTAACCACTACAAGCTGTTGTGGAAAGCACGTGCTGTTTAGTTTGTAAAGCCACTGCTCATCTTCCCCAGGTAAAGCTGCCACTTCTTAAAATGCAAACAATACCCTAAAGCTTTTTTTGCATCTCGTCTTGCTGTTTCATAGTAAGAGGGTTGATTTTTTTTTTCAAAACCTCTCTTATTGTCCTCCCTTCATATCCTTTTGCTTCCTGGAGAACAGGAGCCTTAAGGAAATTATTTTTTGAGAAGGGATGTGGCAGTGGTGATGGCTGAAGGCAGATCCAGGGGATTCCTGCCCATGCTCTGGCTGTGCTATCACTCACTGCCACTTCAAACTGCTTGTTGGGGAGGGGTTAATGCTTAAAAGAGTAAAAATAATAATAAAAAATGGGAAGTTGTATCTAATCTGTGCTTGCCTTCCAGGCAGTGCTGCTCTTGATGGAGCTTTGTTTTCTTAAGTAGGAAGCAACTCCCACCTCCTCTCCTGGTTTGCTGCTGGCAGTTCCCAGTGTTTGGCTCATTCCTAATTCCAGGCCATGTCCCTTAACATTCACATTTAAAGAGTGGTGTCTAATTTTCCTTTTATTTATGGAAATTGGTTTGCACCTGCTTGCTTGGAATTAGCAGTGAATTCTGGAGTCCAAGTGACCAAGGGAGGTAATAAGGCTGTCTTGACCATTTGTAACTTTTATTTTTTTCATTTTGCTTCAGAGAATTCTCTTTCAGAGTTGTCATACTGAGATCAGGCACTTCAGATTTCCAGTAGGAAAAGAAATAACTCGATAGATAGAAAGTAATGGATTTTTCTTTTTTTTTCTCCAAGAGAGAATAAGAGGAAAAACTCCAATGGCACCAAGAGACTACCAGCACGATGCTAATAATGCAAACCCCTGTTTCTTTGTGGGTTTTTCTGTCAGTTTAAATTATATTTATCATATTTATGTGCATTCTTAGTATTGAAGTATATATATGAAAACAAAAGTGGTTTAACTGGCAGGAAATTTCAGCTCCAGTTTTGCAAGCAAATGAAGGGGAAGTTCAATTATAAACTATCTGTTTAATAAGCCAGTGATGTGGTATTACTTTTCTCATTTGTGTTGGATTAAATGAGAATAATTATTATTACTGGCAGAAAAATACATTTATCCTTTGTAGAACTTGCAATTATTAAAAAAAACCACAACCACAATTTTTTTTGATGTTGACAATGCAGAAAAAAAGGTGATTCTAAGTGGAGTCTTCCTTAGCTTTGCTTCATAATTTTGTTTCAGTTCATGTAACTACTTTTATTTTACATCAACTACTTGTGTTTCAAGATTGCTCAGTTTGATAGTGGGAAGACCAGATAGTCTGTGTGTGTTTGAAGTAGTAATTACAATTTTTGTGCCTCGGGGGTTTGGCATCCTTGAACCTGAGATGCTTTAGATCAGTGTACTTCTACTTCCATGTTGAGAAATTCATTGAGTACTTTTGGATTTGCTTTGAAGGCAAAATTCCTCCTTATTCAGTAAAAACCCTAGTGAAGGAAGTACACTATTAATATTGTTTTAATGTTTGTTTTACATCATGAATGCGAGTTTTAAATCGTGTTTTATGGAGCAGTGTTTTAGTGTAGAAGGGAATTTGTTTGAAGTTTTTTAATGCAGAATCAACATTCTGTCTATATCTGTATTGTGTTCAGTTGCCATTTCACAGTTGTTTTTATAGCAGATTTAAAAGATAAACATTGTCATAGGTATTGTGACAGCTCCTTTGAAACACGGCGATCCAAAAAATTAACAGAGTTCTTTGCAAGTTGTTTTAGAGGACATGAAATTAAGAATGTTAGCAGGGCCCTCAGTCAAATGGATCATAACTTTAATTACTAGACTAGGGCAGTGATGTGGTGTGTGCAGCTCTGCTCAGTGGCAGGTCAGTGCCCCTTGGCTTGCTTGGTGCCAAACTTTGTTCAAATCTTACACTCCAAGTGCTGCATCGCTGCCGTTTATGCTCAGCTATGATAGCTCAGAATTCCCTTTAAGATCCCGGCTTTGCCCCAAGGCTCTTTCACTGGGACTCTTTATTGTGGGCAGAGGAATGTGATGAGCTGTCTCCCTTCTGTCGTGGGTTGGGATTGCATATGATTCCAGCTTTTCAGTTTTATCTTTGAATTTTTGAGTCCTGTTTATGACACTGATATTCAAAGACTGTCTTGATGTTTGAAGATGTGACTTCTGTATATAACGAAATAAAAATTGGCTTCCGAAATTTCTGTCAGGGAAGAAGCTGAATAGAAATGACCTATTTATATTTAATCATTATAATCTAAAAGATAACCTGAATAATATTGCTTTAAATTGCTGTAGTGGAATGTGTTTAGTGTTCTGAATACAGACTGCTATGAGAGGCATTGAGAATATGTTAATTACCAAGTACTTTCTTGGCCATTAACTCTTGAGGGGAAAAAACATCATTGTAGAGAAAAAGTAGGTACTGCAATTAATTTGTTTTATGGGAGAGGACTTGTATATAAAAATAGTCTTCTGCATTATAAAGGAAATTTCTTTAGCTTATTCATGGGTTTATATTGTTTTTCTCCTAATTCAAGACCACCTAATTTGAACATGTCACTTACAATGGTCATCAGATGGAATCCTCTCCATCACTTTGCAGGAGTTTTTAATTTGTACCATGTATCCATTTAATCCACTGTCCATAACAAGTTTAGGGTTTCAGATACAATTCCTTTTCATCTTTAGTATCCAGTTTTGGATGGGGAAGCTCACTGGTTACCACTAGATAGGAAACCACAAGAGTGCAGAACTACCCCCTTTTGGAAGAGATTTATTGTAAAGCATCTTTTGAACCCTGTTGTAGGATTAACTGAAAAAGCAGGGGAGCTGTATGGGAATGTAGGAGTCAAAATCAATAATTCTGATAGAACCTGATAATTCATAATGCAGCAATAAAACCAAACTTGGGTAAGTAGATGAGAACAGAGAATTCCTGAGGAGGGTTGAGTCATGTTACACACTGCTGTGCTAAAGGGGAAAAGAAACAGGAAAGACAAATGTACTTTTTTCTTTTTTTCCTCCCCTCTTTCTAATATAGTGAAATAGCTTCAACTTTGTCTTTGCAGACTATTTTTGTGGTTATAAGGTTAGAAAGATTTATTTTGAAACAAAAGCTTTAGAATCCGTAGAAAATATTTCATCTTTCAAAGTACAATTTTGGGGTCAAATTGTGCATGTGGAGCATAAAAATGGTTGCTGGCAAGTGCAATTCTTACCCAGATCTAACCCTACTTTAACTCTGCCATTCAGATGTGGAATTGATGTGCATTTCTGCCATGTCAAAAATAGATGAGAGTAGTTTTGCAGTTTTTCTGGGAAGAGCTGATCTGTTTTTCTGAAAATAATGCTGATTGTTGTTAATCAACTTGTCAGAACGGAATAGTTTTCTTCTTTATCAAAGTGCAGAAAATTGGGACACTAAATAACAGCCTGTGCAGAACTAGGACACTCTGTTTGGAGACATGGCTCCAGACACTGTAGAGGATTTTTTTGACAGATAAGCTGTGTGCTTAAAGAGATAAATGTTAATCTAATACATTGGAAAACAGGCAGATTACGGGGACTGTGGTACATTCCAATAACAAGCAAAGTTCTGGGCCCTGGCAGAGTCTGTTTAATGAAACTCCCCAAACTTACTGTGAAGACCATGGGAAATTGTCTCATGGATTCTTGATGCATGATCCAGCATGGATAAACAGCAGCTCTACAAACATTTTTAATGTAGAAAGTAATTTTTTTCTTGGATTGTAGGGAGTGGAAAGATGACCAGTGTAGTGCCTGTGTTGTCTTTGTTCTCAGTCAGACTTCTCTGTCACTTCCTGGTTTCTTTTCAAGTTTTAGGAATAAATATTGTCTGCTCTTCCCTTGTCCAGAATGCTCAGGCCTGAGACAGCTGTACAAGCTGGTCATTTTGATCCTCTGTGTGATTTCTTCAGGCAAAGGGTCGTGTTGGTGCAGACACAGCACAGCACACGTGACAAACCCCCACCTTTGCAATGACTTCAGTGCTGTCTGGCCTCAGGCACTTGGGGTGGGATGTATTAAAGAGTGATGGTGATTCAAAGAAGAATTATAGAAGCTTCAATGTGTGAGACCTGTCCTTGGCATAATATGACTTCCTCTTTTATGGTTAAAGCCAAGATAAGAACAGTGAAAATGAGCCCATTCAATCAGGTTATCGGGTTCCCTGGATTTGTTCTTCAATACTATTAACTGAATATAGGTTTGGAGATGACTTTTCTTGAAGACTTTTGTAGTTCCTAATACCTAATAGTATGTGTTTTAACCTATATACACACTGCTGACTGCAGGAGGATTCATGTGGAAGTAACAGGTGGAGGAAGCCACAGTCTCTATAAGTAAGGATACACAGCACTGAAATAATTACCATTAATTAAACTGTGGAAGCAAAATTAGCTTTTTTTTAATATCACCTGGGTGATAGTTGATCTAAGAGAACACATGCATGTCCTATGCAGTCATTTGTCTTTTTATTGTGGTTCCTGAATTTGTGTGGGATGTGTTAGTACATCCCTGGAGCTGAGCTGCCGAGACCTGCTGGAGGTCTGCACTGCCTCCATCTGGCTGTGGCATTCCAGACTGGAACTGGTTTATGGACAGTTATTCCCAGAACACAAACAGACCATACAGAGAGGTCCTCTGGTGTCATTTGAATGTTTGATAAAACTTGAGGAGAGAGAAGATTCCCTATTAAAATGTCTGGTAGAACATGAGCTGTACCTTGACAAGATCAGGCCAGGCTGTTCCTCTCTCAGCCTGAGAGCTGGGGTGGTTCAGCCTGGAGAAGAGAAGGCTCAGAGGACACTTCATTGCAGTCTTGCAGTGCCTTAAGGGGCTTATAAATGGAGGGAGGGGGACTTGTTATCCTGGCAGGCAGTGACAGGACAGGGGGCAATGGTTTTAAACTGACAGAGGGCAGGTTTAGGTCAGATATTAGGGAAGGAATTGTTCCCTCTGAGGGCAGTGGGACCCTGGCACAGGGTGCCCAGAGAAGCTGTGGGTGCCCCATCAAGGCCAGGTTGGACTCTGCCCTGAGCAACCTGGGATAGTGAGCAGATAGAATGAGATGACCTTTAAGGATTCTATAAATATAAGAAGATAATTAAAAATAGCTGTTAAGGTCACTGGTTTTGTCCTGTTCTAAACTGGATCCATTGATCTGGAAAAACAGAAGTCTATTGGAACTAACAGCCTCTGAAGTTTGATCTGGATGGTTTTGTCTAATACAAGGACATGCCCTGGTCATGTGAAGATTCCTGCTCATTGCACAGGAACCAGTTAGAGAGAAGTCATTTGAGTGCCCCAAAGCAGTAACACCCAAGGCAGGAGTTTTTAGACTTCTCCAAACACTTTGAGAGAGAGCCTGTGGCATCAGTTCTCTGCATTCCTCACAGAGAGAGGGTTTTCCATTCCACGTCTGAACCTCCTTATTCCTTTATTGCTTGACCTGAGCAGGAGCAGGGAAGCAGAGGAGTTGAAAGTGCTGTTTCCAAACTACACATCTCTTGCAAAGGTGACACCAAACTGCCACCAAGAGAGCAGCAAGATTGCTTTGTGTGTTGGGCTTCAGAGTGAGGGGTCCCTTTTGGTGCTAATGGTGGATTTTGATACCTGTTGGCCCAGGACCATGGTGGGTGTGCTGCAACTGCTCCACGGGGGCTGAACTTCCCTTTTCCACATAGAAACCCTGAAACCTTCTGATTCAAAAACTGCAGCTGCTGTAGGAAGTCTGACTGCACTGCTGGGGCAGCTGTGGGGGAGCTGGAGCCTGTGCACTCCTTTGCCAGGACCTTGTGCCTTCACAGGTTTGGTCAGCCCAGGGGACCTGGTACTGGACTTCAGTAACTTCCTGAGTTAATTCTCTCTCTGTCTTGTAAGACAGACCTGGCAATTCTTCTGAGAATGCATATTAAGTAGTAAAAACTCCTCCATTGGAAGCTGAAAAGAGAGCCAGGAATGTTCTGCCTTGTGGCTTCTCCTTGAACGTGTGGTGAGAGTCAGGATGTCTTTTGGGTTTGGTTTTAATTGCTAATCCAATAGGATGCTCTGCAGTGCTCTTTGTATTTCATAAAAAGTCATGATTTTGAAAATTTTGTTGATTTTGCATCTTAGAATAGCATTGTCTGTCATCTTTTCTGGACTAATTTATGAACACATGGAAACACAAAATATAGCAGTTTTTTATATATATGTAAAATATAGGGCTGTTATAACAGATATAACAGGAGTAACACTTTTAAAATTCTGCCTGTGCAGCATCTGAGAAGCAAACATTGTAGATAAATTACAATGCTCACATAAATATATACCTGTCTAATTTTAACACTGAAATAAAGACACAGTTGCCTGAGTAAGTGACTGGATTTTTAAAGATGCTGCACAGTGAGAATTCACCTTGACTGAAGTGCTGAGCTGAAATCACAGACATCATCACTTCTGCATTTCCTCAGCTTGCTTCCCTTCCACTTCACTTCAAGATGATCACTCTCAGATAATCAAAATGCACAGCATTTTAGAGGGCTGGAGGTATTTTTGAGCTGAGGCACAAATGTTTGAAAACCCTGGTCAGCTTCTTGTGCACAGTGAAATAACTTAAGTACAGGTTACAAATTGTGGTTTGCTTCTGCTTAACTGGGCTTTAAGTATTTGAGTATTAATGCACTACAGCATCTTCTGAGCTGTGCTGTGGGATTTTAAAAACTGCTAATTCAAGTTTGAAAGACTTGTTAAATGTAAGGTTCCTTATAATTTTAAAAGTAATATAATATATTAGAACTTAGAGACCTTGGAAAGGTGAAAGCTTCTGATTCTGTTCGTAGCATAAAAATGATGTTCAGGTCTCCTCTTGGAGGGCTCTCGTTGGCATTTATGAAATGAAACAGAGGTGGATACTGTTGTGCTCATTTTCTGCAGGATATTTGCTGAGCATTTCTGATTTGTAGGGTCATAGTTTGCTATTTCTACCTTTAAATACTTATTTGCAGAGAATATTGAGTGGCACCATTAGAGCTGAGGGGTTTTCTTGTCGCACAGTTCAAGATCTTTATGTGGCCATCACCAACGTTTCATCCTGGTCCATAAATCAGGGAAATAGTCAATGCACTGAACAAATGGAAAAGATGTGAGAAACTTCACATGCCATTCCAATTTGATCTTTACCAAGTGATGTCTGTTATAAAATAAAACATACTGATATTACTTCATGCAACTACCTTGGAAAAAAATGGTGTTGACTCAGAAATATTAGTTTCTGTCACAAATGTTATTTCTTTTTCCTGCAGGTAGAACTCAGGGTGCCAACAATATTCTGGTAAAAGTTAAAATTGCTCCTCTGGTGGCAGCAAGTGACAGATTTCATAATACTGCCTTTTTTAAAGATTTAAAGTTTCGATTTTAACAATGTATAGAATAGAATTTGAGGAGTGACAAAGCTCCAGTTCTTTGCTTGATGTAATTTCCAGGGGAATGTTTGGCTACAATGAGGTTTCCAAGATCAGCTGGATTTTTCCCTCATACAGTGGAACAGACCAGCACAGTCAAAATGCTCTCAGGGCTTTCTTTGCTTTATTTCTGCAGCATTTCATTTCCCTACTGGAGAATCACCAAAGTGATTTACAGGGGAAGGGGGCAAACTATATGTATATCTTTTTTGGAGCAAATATGTCAGTATTTGATGTTTTCACAAGGTATCTTACATGAGTTGTATTGTATAAAGAGTATAAATATTTAATGTAGACATTAATTCTTGAGTGAAAAAACTTGATCTATTTTATTGCCAAAATAAATTCATGGTAACTGACCTTGTCTAAATTCTGACAAGTACTATCTGAGAAATGATTATTTGAACCTGCACACCCATCCCAGACTGGAAAAGCTTATCTTAGAATACATTATTTTAAGCTTATTTTCAATTTTGAATAAGAATGAATGTACTGAGTATATTTTCATTTCATTGTTGGTGTGATAAATATAAAATATTCTTTCTTATCCTGAATACTCTTTTCTAGCCATTCAGACTCAGTATTTTAATGGCCTGCTGACCCTCCTTGCTCAGAACTGGAGACTGAGAAATGTTCTCAGACTTTTTCATTAAGTGGCTGCAGATTTATTTAAATTGATTGAAAGTCATATCTAATTACAGGTAATCATAAAGCAAATGATGATAAGGGAAAGGTAGCATTTAGTTGAACTATCAATCATTCTTTTTTAGTGCATTTTAATTAAATTACCAACTGTTCTTTCAGAAAAAAGTATTTTGTAATAGGCATAAATATCGATTGCATTGCATGTTTGTTTATGTGGTTTTGTCTCTGTATTTCTCTTTTTTTATATGCCTAGACCACTTTCCTGAGTGCTCTGTTACTTAAAGGCAATGTAGTGTGGGCTAGTGGGAAATTAAAGCCCACTAAATATTTAATATGTTAATTGTACTGCTTAATCTCACAAGAATTTGGAAATGTCTCTCTTGTTTGAGGCTGATTGTTTACTGAATACAAGTAGAAAGCTTGGAACATGTAATTATGCTCTGTCATGGTGAAGAAAATTACTAGTATTTCACAAGTTTTTACATTTTTTGTAGCATTAATGCTCTGTTATTAAAGCAAATAAAAGAATCCTCCCCAAGAATTAACACCACCCTTGACCTCCTCCTCCTAAACCACCCAAACAATAAAACAACAAAAAAGCCCAAGTAAGAGGGGAAAACCCTCCCCAAATTTGTTCCAACATCCATGTTAATGTTTGGCTGCCGGAAGAGCTCATGGGTGGTAATTGATTGCACTGTAAGGCCCAAAGAACTTCATGGTAAATATTTCATTGACTAAAGCTTTGTGCTACAAAGGGACTATTGGGGTTGTAATTATCAAGCTGAAATCAATATTGCTTTCCCAGCCTGGTGCTTTATGTGGAGGGATATTGTTAAATACAATAGTAAAATCAATAACCAACCGGACACTTTCCATTTTCAGTAATTAACTCTATCCAGGAGTTTTTCAAGGGACCTTCTTCTTTCTGGGCTATTAATGAGAGTTCTGCTTCTTGCCCTCAGTGTTCCTAAATGGAGCTAAAAAGCCTGGACAGAATTGATGTTTGGATTTTGAACACACGGAGTCTCCACTACTCCCCTCTCACTTCTTGGGTGGCAAATCCATCTGTCATTGCTGGAATTGAGCTGTTAGTTTTTCTTTTCAAAAAGATAAATATCAAATGAGGTTTTGGACAGGAATTTGAGGAGTTTCTCCTGTACTTTGAGAGAAAGGCTTGTTTATTAATGATCCCAGTGAAGATCAAGTTTATTAACCTCTGTGGCTGCTGAAAGCACAGAGTGTTTGTGTGTTTTGTACAGATGGGGTAACACACCCTCCAAAGAATTCATTTTCCTTGTGCCCTGGGAGTGGCTGCTCAAAAGGTTGGCACAGCCACTTTATGATATTGGTCAGCAACATACACTCACTTTCATTTCACTGTGTCAGCAGATCTGACTTTTTCAGGAATTTTGCAAGTGTTGCTGCTGCCCCTTCCAGTAGAGTGTAAATCCTTGTCTGAGGCAGGAGCTGCTGGGTGGTGGTGAAGGTCACTCACATCCCATCTGAGCAACAACTGAGCCTCTTCCCTGTGGTGTTGTCTCCAATATCCCATGTCTTGATGCTCTTCCAGTTGGTTATTTGACTTTTTTCCATGTCCTTCCTCCTGAGGCAATGGGAAGCTGGAATGTGGTGCTCCAGTTGTTGGCCAGAGACAATCATCAATCCCTTGACTTTCTGGCCATCCTCTCACCAGTAATCTTATTTCATTTATTGTTTTTTTGTAAAAGGAAAGAGACACAGCAAAAAGGGCTCCAGCTGTAGGCAAGGATGAGGCAGTTTTCGCTTCCCATCAGCATAATCAAGACTAAACAGGTTTAAACTATCCATGTTGTTATAGCCTCGTGTTCCTGATGAATAGGCACAGCAGGATGTCTTTTCTGCCTTGATAAAGGGTGCAGCTGTTGGCATTATTGGTGGGATTGTTTAAGGACTAAATTAAATACTTGCCTTCATTTTAGATTCTAAGTGATGGATGCATCAATGCTGGAGATATTTAACAACAGTGGTTGTAAATATTCTGATATAAGGCAACTGAAAGTAGTATTTCCTTTGAAGTTTATATCAGTGAATACTTGCATTGTTCTGACTATTTTGTTTTAGGCAGGATTTATATTAGAGTGAACAAGTGTGGAATTGTTGTTTTCAAAGTTGAAGAGTTCTATAGTACACTTATATTAAACAAAAATTATATTTCTCGTGTAACACATTACAGATAATCCAGATATTGTTTTTGAACCTGGAAGGAAATTGTTATTTCTCAGAAGAAGCTCACTTTGCTTCCAGGAATAGCAAAATAAATAGCTAAAACAGGGGGAGAAAAAAAAATCTTTAGAAACTGATCTGCATATTAACAGTTTTTAAAGTCATTAGAACTCAGGGGTTTTTAAGATTCAGCATAACTGCATTCCTCTGAATATAGATTATATATGACCTGGTGACCCATCTGTTGAGGAACCTGCTTGTTCTTTGTGTTCCTCTTTGTATGGAGACCAATTCCTGCTTCCAAGGCATCCAAGTTCTTTCCCAAGAGCCAAGTTCCCAACTGCTGGCCCAGCAGACACAGGAACTGGGAGTCAAGTGCTCTGGGAGGGTTTTTTAGAGCTGTGCTGTGGGAAATGGAGAGGCACTGGGGGTGTGAGGACCACCTGAAGGTCCAGCTGCTGTGGGGTGGGGTTGTGTCTGCTTGATGGTGGCCTCGGTGCTCTCACAGGGCTGGCTCCAGAATAGGGAAATCCTGAAGGAATTGTGCAAACTGGGTGCTTCCCACCATTCCCATTGCTTTGCAGAAGGCACTGGCGTAGGGAGGGAGCGAACGTGGCTCCTGTTAAGGACTGTATTGGAGTTATTTTATTGCTGAGTTAGTGGAATAAATCTTAATACAATTTACCTCTATGCCTTAATGAAGTTTTAACCATCCTTATGAGTCGTTCTGTTACCTGTACAGTCGTCTTCTAAGGATGTGCTTAATTGAATTTATGTCAGATGGGATTTAAAACTTTCATAATATATGCAGAGTAAGTGTAATAGGTTTTGCTTTGGAATATGATAACCAAGGGACATTTTAATTCCTCACGATAACCCAGCATATATAATATTTCTGTCTCAAACTGGTGATAGAATCTTCAGTTTCTCTCTCTTCCCCCAACCAAGGAAAAAAGATGAGAAGAGCAGAAAATGAGCATTTTGCAGTGGATACTCCATTTACATACATTTCCTGCATATAGGAGCATAAAGTTTAGAAATGTCTAGGCAGGCAGGATGCTCACAGAAATAAATACAGTAAATGCCTTTTAATGGCTTCACATAAATCTGCTGTACCTGACTCAGGACTGGAGTGTCCACAGTTCTTCTGCATGAATTTGAGATTTGTGGTTGCTCTGGGGATGAGGGAGAACTCTGTTGGTGTTCTTTGGGGTGCAGAAATGTGTTTTTATTTCTAATCTGCATTGCTGGAAAGAGCAGAACATGACGGATAACAAAGAATTCCTGATGTTTCTAAAACACTTTCAGGCTTGGGGATTGTTACTAAACTAACAGAAAACTTCACTTAAAGCTAAGACTTTTTTTTTTTAAATTTAAGAAGTCCTCATAGAATTTGTGATGACAAGTGGAATTCACAGCAAACACTGACATTTGTATAGACAAGGCAGATGCAAAGAGGATTTTAAACAGATCTATTCTTATCTTTGGTATTATCTATTAATAACTTATGCCCCATCCTTTTGGGTAGTGGGATGGAGTTAATTTTCTTCCTAGTCACCCATATGGTGCCATGTTTTGAATTTGTGACTAAAATGGTGTCAATAACCCACCAATGTTTTGGCTGTTGCTGGGCAGTGTCCAGGCTTTCTCCTCCTCTGCAGCCTGGGGATGCAGTCAAGGGGCCAGGGGGACATTCTATCCCAAAAAATAATGTGCTCAGTGACAACACCCCAGACCCAAGGGAAAAACAGTGTGGGGGGGTTTGCCTTCAAGGAGGCTGTTGCTTGGAGACTGGGGGGCATCAGTGTGCCTGTGGGAGGTGGAGAGTACTTGGCTTTCCCTCTCCCCATTTCCCTCTGTTACTAACCCATCTTTATCCCACCTCAGAGTTTTCTCACTTGTGCTTCATTCTCTCCTGTCTCCTGGTGGGGAGGAACAAGCAGGGTGCTCTGTGGGTGCTCAGCTGCTCTCTGGGGTCACCCTGCCAGGCTGGGCCAGTCCACAACCTACAGCAAGGAGAGAAAAGTGCTCTTTGTTTTCTACAGACAAAATAAAAAAGCATTGGAGAGATCATGTTTAGTCCAGGTGGTCCACTCTTCAGTCCCCTGGAATTGCCCCACTGGAGATGAACAGGGCTTAGACCTGGCAGGATTTTATCCAAAACAGGAATGTGTCTTAGGCTTATTTTGATGAGTTATAAGACCTTGCACTTGTCCTAGGAAAAAAGTGTAGACACCATAATTCCAGTGTACCAGACAATGAAAAAACTGACCTTAGTTTTTATGGGTGTTTGATTTTATTGGTGTTGAAACAAAATGTGGGTAAGGCTTTTTTCTGAGAAGACTTTTGCATTAATAAACTTGCATTATTTCTGTGATGGTAAAATGCCCAATGTGGCTTTGAGTATTTGTATTCTGCTGTTGATCAGTGCTTTGTGTTGTTTCCTTTGCTAACAAGTAGGAAAATATCTTCCAATCAAAAGCTTGGTGCTGAGCTCATTGATCTTTGGGAAGCCTTTGGTTCCTGATAAAGGAATTTTTCTAATTACAGTGTTTGAAGGAAAAATTCAAGTGAATTTGAAATGTGTGTGTCTCATGAAATTCAGACAAGGTAATGACCATTAGGAATTAATTTTAACCTCTTAACCAAAATGATTATTGAATAAATGAAGTTGTCATTTCTTTCTATTTTTGATCCATTAGAAAACTCACAATTAATACACTATTGAAAATACCAAATTCTCAGTGTAAATATTTTATGCATTATGTGGGTTACTATTTCTCATTGATTCTTACTGACTTTGACTATTGGCCTTGTGTGCTGAATTACTTAGGCTTTATGTAAGAATGCATAGTTAAACTTGAGTGGCTATTATTATTTTAATATCAAACAGGAATAATAGGCTTGATAATTTTATATATTGGCATAAGCCTTTTGTTGCTACAACTGATATTGTGTAAGGTTTAGCAGTGATTCATGAGCATATTCATTATCCTGAAAAGAACAGCAAACACCCTCACCTTTTATGAGTGTGTACATATTCCAGAAGTGCATCATTTCTCGAGGACTCTCAGCATTGTTTAGTATCTTTGTCAACAGTGAGGAGAAAAGGTGGGGCTGTTATGACTGTGATCCAGGGGCTGAATAATTTTTACTTACCTGTATTTTGTAGCACATGTTGATGTGACAGGATGATATTACAGCTGAAATCTTAAAGTATTACCATTATTTGAGTAAAACTTGAAGTAACTGGAAAGTCCAACTACTGTCAAATTGGTTCTGGTGTGTGCAGCAAAGTTATCAGTGTTGCTTTGAATTTTCCAAACCTCGGGTTATTGTGTTTTATGTTGCTGGAGCAATTTTAGACCAGAACATCATGGAAAAATTCCCGAGTCCCCTTCTTTTGTTGCCTGCCTACCATCACAGCAGAGAGTTTTCCTGAGGGAGAATGGCAAATTCCACTACCATGCTATTTTATGCTTCCTTTCTTTGATTTACATTATGTAGTCCTGATTTATTTATTCGTGCTCATCTGAGGAGTGCTGTGAGCTGACAACTGACTCAGCAGGAGTAGGATCACAATAATCAGTGTAATTTAGCAAAATTCTTTTTTGGGTGTTGTTTTTTTTGTTTTGTTTTCACCATAAATAAACCAGGTTAATCTAAGGGGAAAATCATGTGAGTCATCAGCTCCGAGTTCACTCACTGGCTGCCTGTTGCTCTCTCAAGTGTATTTTTTCCGTGCTTCTTCAAAGGATGTCTTGGATGCCTTTCTTTGTTGTGCTTGTGGTCAGGGCAACAGCTCATTTTCATTCAGTTGACAGTGGCCCCAGCACCTGCCACAAGCACCAGAAGTTAAATCAAGCTCAGGCCCTTGGAGATGGCAACTCAAGTCTTTGCGTTGTGTGAAGGCAGATGAGCGATGGGATGTGTTATCAGCAGATAATGGGTTTGGATGTTGAAATAAGGTAGTGAAGCTCTGGGTGTCTCCTCCCCTTTCCCCCAGCCGGGGAAGCATCACTGCCCTGACACAAGTCAGTGACATCCTTTCCTTCGGGACTTGGTTCCCTATTAGAATGCAAAGAGGAGCACATCAGGCTGGAAGAGACAAGGAACCTCTTATCCTGTGCTTTTTCTTGCTGTCTTTGTTGTTGTTTGCTTGTTTGGGCAGTTCTCTGACTCCCTGAGTGGTCAGCTGTCCTGTATAAGCCATTTAATATCTGCATCCAGTTTTCTCCCCATCTAGTTCATTTGTGCTCCCCTGAGATTCCCTGTGCCCTCTCATGCTCCTTCTCCAGAGCCCTCCTGCTCCCTCACACTTGCTGTCTCTCTCTCTCTTGCCAGTTGAATTCCTAATTGGAATGTGATGTAATGAGGAAGATGCCATCACTTCTGGGAGAGAAGGAGCTGAGAGAGGCTGGTTCACACTGGGCTGTGAAGATTTTGTGGATTAATGCCCGGTCTGTGGAGCAGAGATGACACAGGGCTGAGGTGTGTGATGGGTACCAAGTGCTGTCACTTGGAATAGGGATGGTCTGCAGCAAACACAGTGAGAATCCAGCAGGTGGGGAAAGCATAGAGACACATGGACATGCTTTATTATTTTAAACTAGCAGGCTCCAGAGCCAGAGGAGAGGGACATTCTCAAAGATTCTGCTTGGTGCTGTGTTAGTTTCTCCAAACTTTTGGGTACTCCAAGGTAACTTTCTTGTCTGTCACTCCTCTGGAGCTCACCAGACTGCCAAAGAGCAAGTGCTGCACATCCTGCAGCAGCTACAGCCCAGGAACAGGCTGTGGAAGGTGAAATAAATATCAGTGATGTCCTCCCTGAACTTGAGAACACTCATTAAGCATCTGTTTTAATTTCTCTGGCATGTGAGCGAGGATGCAAACTGTCTTGCAGAGATGGTGTTAACGTCTAATAGTAAGAAGTGAACAGCAAAGTCAACCCTGCAGATGGTACAGGTTCCTGTTGCTCAAAACATTGGTTATTCTTGATAAAACCTTTCAACTGTGGAGGTCCTGCTGGTTCCCCTGGGTGTAGAGCATAGCCAGGATGAATTCTGTGGAGTATCTCTGAAGACAATGAATATGAGCTTGTTTTCTGTCTTGAGTATAAGGAATATTTTAGAAGAGAAGCATTAAATGGTAGAAACGTGCAGAGATTTTCTTTCAAAACTGGCTGAATCATAGCTAGGTTTTTCAGCCTTCCTGGCAGCCTTAGAGTCTGTGCTCTGTGGCTCATACTTGAGACTGAGTGCTATTCCAGTAATGAGATTAATCTTGCCATTAAAATTAACTGTGGAGTGTGATGGTTACTTTGGGTTTATTCTGAGATGTAGGAGTGTGTCTGTGATGTAAGAGAGGTGTTATAAATACTAGTTGTGCCATTAATTCTGAATCATCATGTGCTTTTTTGGATTTTCCCTGGCAATACTCAAAAGTGGGAGTTTTATTTCAATCTCTTCCTTCTTGTGTCCTCCCCATGTTGTGCCAGCCTTGATTTGTGCTCAGTCACTAACCCAAGAGAGTAAAATGCAATGAAACACTCAGAAAACACTCACATTGTGTCCTTATATCAAACTCCAGGCAAGCAAAAAAGAATTGTGTTCCAGGTCCTAAACCCAATACTCTGAAATAGTTTCACACACTTTGACCAGATAAATGCAGAGAGAATTGTATTTAAAGCATCTACAAGTAAGCCCAGGGAGTTCAGAGCCCAGTACTCTGAAACATAACTCTTCTGCTCTGGGAATGGGCTGTTGATGCAGTGCATGAGCCAGGCTGGGTCACCTTCCCCCAGGGCTGTGCTCCCTGCACCTTTCCCAGTTAATTGTGTAGCCAGAAGGGAGCCCTGGCCCTCTGGGTAAGCTCCCAGAAATCTGGCTGAGTTCTACTGTGCCAGTCAAGTCTTGAGAGCTCTTTGCATGGCTGAGATCCATGGAGAGCATTATCTTGGTGCTTTGCTCATCTTTCAGCTTTCACGGGCAGTGGAGTGAAGGGAGGGACCCCTCTTGAAGAGTTGTTGGGATCACCTTAGGAAGTTTTATCTAAGACTATTGTAATATTTTTTAAAACTTTAGGATTGATGTAAAGAACTGCAACCTCATCAAGAACATTTTGGCCTATATATAAAATAGTCTAAAACTCTCAGTTATTCTTAGTAACCACTTTGCTTTGCCTTCATTTGGAGCCCATAGCACAGAGTTTCAAGGAGATGTGTCAGGGATCCTCTAGAGCTGTCTCCTCCCATCTATCAGTTTAAATGGTTCTGGAAAAAGTATTCCTGCTCCTCATTCAGGTGTTATTTCAGTGCTTTAAAAGTCACTTGGTGTTTCCATGAAAACCTTGCTGCTGGCTCCTTCAAGGTACCTCCAAACAAAAAGGGTAATGGGGGGAGGAAGCTGGAAGTGCTCTAATAAGACTGCAGAGGTTGTTGTGCTGATCTGGGAGGTTTAAGGTCACCTTTCAGCACAAGGGAACTTTAAAACGAAGCACAGGCACGTATGTTGTGTGAACTCACTTTGGGGAAAAGAATTATGTGAAAAAATGAAAATGGTTTCAGTTAAGGAATGACCATGTAATAACATAATGCAGGGAAAGCTAATGAGCTGCTTCAGGGTATCTCAATGTCATTTATTTAGTTGGCCCCGTCTGAAGGGCAGGGGCTCATTCTACTATTCCACATGCCTGGTTGTGCTGCACCAGTTCTCTTGTTCTGTCTGCAAATTATGTTTTTGTAGAAAAAGATGTTGGCAGTTGTCCATGTTCAGTTCAACTCCATGGCACACACAGAATTGATTCAGAATTGCTGTGTGTGACCAGGCCCCTCGTGCAGCACAACTGCCACTGGCTTGGGAAGTCAGAGAGCCACAGAAAATGATGACACAAGAGTTGCATAAATGCTGCCATTAAAGGCTGGGGTGGAGATGTAGGTAAACAGCACCTGTGAGGCTCCAAGGACCAATGGCAGGGCACAGAGAATGGGATAATGAGGGATGGGAGGGATAAGATCCATTCAGGTTGTAATAGTCGATGTGTGATTAGAATTAGTTTGTTAAATTCCCATTATACCACAAAAAGACAGTTTTAATTGATTCTTATGAAGCACTGTATATTTTTTGTTAATTGTTTATATTAAATGCATAGTGAGGTTAATCATCTGCTCAGTTGATTTCTTAATATCCTGAGGGATTTTTGCTGTTGTTCTTTAAATATTTGCTTAAGCAGTAATGCTGGAAATAAGAAACAAAAGGCATTTTATCTTGAACAGAAACAGTGCAGTGATTTGAATTTCGTATGTTTCTTGTTCTTTCTCAGCAGTTGTTGCTTTCATTAACACAATTCCTTATTTTGAAGAAATTGGTGCCAAACACAGCGAAGTTCCCCAGTTATTGGTTAATTCTGGGGTAGTGGAGTTAAACAAACAAACAGAAAAAGCCTTAAAGTTAATAGTAAAGATTTTTGTTCCCATCTCCGCTGACCTTTTTGAAGGTTTTTATCCTCTGTTCTGCTGCCTGATTATTTAGGGATTCACTGAGCACTTCCCTTGAAGGCCATTCCTTCTGCTGGCCATTGGCATGAAAATGCAGCTGCCTGAGTGAGACCTCTTTGATCTGGGGAGAGCTTTGTAAAGATACATTAAAGGCAAAGGCGTTTTTTCCCAATGCAAATAATGTCTATTCCAAGTCAGATAGTTTGGGGGAGTTGGTTGGTTTTCTTTTAGGGAAGTGAGGTTTGGAGTTTTGATCACAGCGTTGTGGTTTTTCTTTTTTTTCCTTTCTTTTTTTTTTTTCAATAACTGAAAATACCTGAATGAGTGTTTTATCATTTGGAAAGAAAGACAAACAAAAAACCCAAACCAGCTCTCTGTGGAACATTGTATGTTCATGAAAATCCAGTGGGATAATGAATCTTGTACCCTCTGGACAAAATTATATTTAAAGATACTTACAAGGGACTTGATTCTAGTCAAGTAATTGCCACGAATATGTCTCTAAGTACTTTTTACTTTATATTGAGGTGCTGATGTTCAGATAATTCAAAATTAGCTCTTACAGGTTCAAAACAGTCCACTGTGCTTACAGACAATATTACAATCCAAAACATTTAAATGATACACTAATTTGCAGCACACAACATTGTGTTTACATTTTTTCTTCCTTTGAAACCACATATTTATATTAAAATTTCAAATGGTCCATGTTATTCTTTTATACCCCTGAAATCAGTCAGAAACAGAAACTAATCCAACTGCTTCTTGAATGTAAAGACAGGTACAAAACTCTGGTTAAGGTTTACCCAGAGGGACAAGTTAAGACTGAACAAAGTCACTTTGGGTACTTAAGGACCATGTGATATGATCCAGTTGTTTTCTGAGTCCTTAGGTATCAATTTGAGTTTCCTCACCTTCCAGCAGTGCCTCAGTGGAGCAGCTGTGGCTCTTCAGGGTGGTGGCAGAACAGTCTCACTCTCTAAAGGTTGGATTTTGGAAGGACCCACTTTGCTGCCCACTGGGCATTCACCACCTCTGGCTTGGTGGCATCTCTGCTCAATGTGGTGCCACGTAACAAGAACAGCCCTGGGAGAGCTGCAGAGGAAGAGAAACATCACTCAGAGATAGTAGGGTTTGTTTTTCTGCTTTGAAACCGTATCTGTGGAGTTTTAAAATATATCCCATTTGTTTTTCTGATAAAAGCAATGTAATCAGTGAAACTCATCAGCTCATTAATCAGTCCCTTTAAATCATGAATAACTCTGATTTCAGCACTAACTTCAGGGTGCACTGTTACATTTTCCAGTTTGAGGAACAGCTACTCGGATTTTGAAAAGGAAGTGTTTTTATGACAATAGCTGTATTTTGCTCTAATTTCCCTGCTATTATTAAAATATAACTGCAAGTGAGGGAAATCTGATGATGCTTACTCACTAAAAGGAGATTTTATTACTTTTAGTGTATTACAGGCTTTATTGTCCTTAGTGTTACTAATTAGTTAACACAAGTATTTTGATTTTTGTGTATAAGTGCTTACTAATTATTTTATCATGAGAAAAAAATGAATGGGGTCCAAGTGCCCTATTAATTCATTTCAGCCTGAAAAATTTTCTTATAATTAGTATGGCAAGAGGAATGAGTGAAATTAGCTACTAATGAGAAGATAAGTATAGTAATCTTCTTGTGATAGAAAACTGTGATTGTCAGTAGGTAGTAATAGGAACCCAGAGTGTATTTCATGGGACCTTCCTCCTTCCTGTGAATCATTAACATGATCTGATATCGTAAATTGGGTTATTTCACACCTGTATTTCCATCACTGACTGCTAACCCTCCAGCCACAGATACTGATAAGTTTTTGCTAATTAGAGAGTCATTAATGAGGTAAAGAATATGAGCAATCAATTATGGCTTGTTTTAGTAATCCAAACAAAAACTTAATTGCATAAATTTGTCAGGTACTTTCAAGTTTTGACAGTATATTTGTGAAACATGGCAAGAATGTCAACACTCTGTAAGTAGCAGGTGTGACCCAGACAAGTTTTTCTCATGTTCAGTTGCAAATTGCTTGACTTGTGATACACAGTGATGGATTAATGGCTTATTAAAACCCACTTCTTTCTGTAAACAAGAACTCCACATCTCCTAATCTGGTTTATTCTAATTGCAGCCTGTAGATGGTGAGGTTTATGACAAAAAACTTGTCCTTTTTTTATCCTATAGCTTTACATCTTAAGCCAGTACTGTGTGAACAGAGTTAAGCATTTCCTCACCCCCTCACCTCAAACTTGAATGTGTTTTTAGATGTAAAAGCTCCACTTCTTGTGGGTTCTTGCTCTTTTTCTGCCGAGATCTCTGTGGTAAAATATGGTTTCATGCAGATTATCTCTTATTTACATTTCTTTGCATTTCCTCACATTAAAAAATAATAAAAGTCACCATGGCAAGAAATGGAACTGAGCTCAGCTCTTTGCTGCTCTATTAGCTGTGCAGGGGGAACTCAGCTGCAACATTCCTGTGCAAATCAGGCTCGGGAATTCCTCCTGGGAAGGGCAGCGCTGGGATTCCTCCATGAGGCACTCCCTGCCACTGCAACTGGTGGAGCGTGTGGCTGCCCACACTGGCACAGGGCAGGACCGTGTGCAGGATGCAGTGTGGCTGCCCACACTGGCACAGGGCAGGACCGTGTGCAGGATGCAGTGTGGCTGCCCACACTGGCACAGGGCAGGACTGTGTGCAGGATGCAGTGTGGCTGCCCACACTGGCACAGGGCAGGACCGTGTGGCTGCCCACAGTGGCACAGGGCAGGAGGAACCCTGTGGGTGGGTGGCACCATGTGCAGGCTGCAGTGTGGCTGCCCACGCTGGCATAGGGCAGGAGGGAACCCTGTGGGTGGGTGGCACCATGTGCAGGATGCAGTGTGGCTGCCCACGCTGGCACAGGGCAGGATGCAGTGTGGCTGCCCACGCTGGCACAGGGCAGGATGCAGTGTGGCTGCCCACGCTGGCACAGGGCAGGATGCAGTGTGGCTGCCCACACTGGCACAGGGCAGGATGCAGTGTGGCTGCCCACACTGGCACAGGGCAGGATGCAGTGTGGCTGCCCACGCTGGCACAGGGCAGAAGGAAC
Organism: Pithys albifrons albifrons; assembly: GCF_047495875.1. Classification (NCBI taxonomy): domain Eukaryota; kingdom Metazoa; phylum Chordata; class Aves; order Passeriformes; family Thamnophilidae; genus Pithys; species Pithys albifrons. Next base: position 12,929,274 of record NC_092473.1, read on the forward strand.
CTGTGGGTGGGTGGCACCATGTGCAGGCTGCAGTTTGGGCTGGAGCAGCTGTGGAGCAGCTCTGAAGGCCCAGCAGGGCTGCTCGGGGGAAGAGCAGTGGAGATTTGTGGCCAGGACAGGCTGCACAGCCCAGTGTTTCTCTCCATCCATGTTTTTTGTACTCTCCAGCCATCAGATTCTGCCCACTCTTTTGCCAAAGTATTAATGCCAACCTCCTCAAATTAAAATAACCTTTCTGATGAATAAACATGACATGGGAGAAGGTCACTGTGAAGTTATTGCTTGATATTAAGTTGGATGATATTAAGTTGGATGAATTTGTAATTGCAATTTCTCCATTTATCTTGGAGATAAAAATTAATAACTGTTGTATCAGTATGAATAAGTGTGATTATGAAATGCTCAGGAGTTCTGTGAAGAACTGGTAACTTTTTCCATTTCTCAGAACTTCGTGGATATCTAGGTGTGTAGTCTCAAATATAAGTAAAATTTTTTCTGTTGGTTCTTTCTGCTGTAATCTGGATGCTTAAAAGGATTGCACTAAAAGTATAGGTAGATAAATATAAGAACTATTTTGAGGTCACAATGCACTGGTATTACTCCTACCATCTGGAAGGGACTTATACAGCATGGCAATACTTTCTGTAGTGGATTTATTAACCTTACTTTTGTTACTAACTGATTAAGACACAGGGGAGGAAGATGTTCTTCTCATTGCAGAGTCATTTTTCAGAGCAGGATTTCACACTAAATAGCTCAGGTAAGGAGGAGACAGCTTGTTCTGAAATGAATGCCCAGAGCTGTCATGGGCTGTCGGGGGTGTCCTTGAGAAAATGTCTGATGCATCAGTCCTTCACTTCAAAAAAATCTCCTTCCAAATAGCTCTGCATGTTTTGTGTCTGCGAGGTATCAGCACTGACAGAAGCTGGTGGGTTTGGGGTTATTTTGGTCAAAGAACTGGTAGATCTGCTTTCTGTTCAAAAAATATTGTGATATTCCTACATAGTCCTGACTTTGGAGAAACAAATTGTCAAAATTACTATTGAAATATCTAATAGTATTTTACTAAGAATTTCATAGTTTGAGGACTTCATTTTTTAAAAAACAGCTTTATTTTTTATATAAAAGGAAAAAACCTAGAAAAGTGACTCCTTTATTTTTAATGAAGCCACACCATTTTTTTAACCTGATAAGTATAAGGTGATGAAGGGATATTAAGCCATGAATACTTAAAATTTGACAGTGCTCTGTCCTTTAGCCAGAGATGAACAACACAAATTTTACCAAATGTAAGAAGTCATAAAGTATTTTTTACATGAATATGCTGAGCAGGAAGTTTGAAAGACATTCTTCCATTAAAGCCAATTATATCCATGGGGTATGAAGCAACAAACACTTAAAAGACCTAATTGCTGGGTGGTTTCCTGTAAATGGCATAATTTATTTATTTATTTGTATTGAAGGAATAATCAGGAATTATAGATGATGCATTTCCTTCTTCTTTGTATTTTTCCTTCTAATATTTGGGTTTGGGCTCCAATGAGCTGTGAAATCTGCCTTCAGTGAAATTGCCACAAACACAGTGTGGGTTTGTCAGCAACTGCTTCGTTCTGTAGCTCTTGGGCTGCCTCAGCCACTGAGCCACTGAATGTCTCTTAAAGGGGCTGGGAATAATTTAGGTTAATATTCCTCTTCATCAAATGGCAATTAGAGGAAAGAATAATGTTTCCTTCCCCCCTTGCCCTTATCTTTGGGAGGACAGCTGTCTGTCTGGCTCAGGTGCTTAGAGATGTTTGCTGCTTTCTTGGGTTGTCACATCCCAATGTGCAAATGAATATGATATCATTGTTTTTACAGTCTGCTTGTTTGCCTGGTTGGGTCTCAAGATATTTTTATGGGTTGTCTTGTTTTCTCTGCCTCTTGTAGATCATATTTTTAAGCCCTAATTTGTTTGTTCCTAAACACCAACAAAATTGATGGGTCCTTCTCCCCAGAGAAAATAAATGTCTCCGTGCCATTCAGGGTCCCTATTGCATTTGTCAAGCTCCACACCCCAATAACAGGCTGACATCTCATTCTGCCAGAAAGGACACCACTCAGAAAAGCTGCTGCTGTTAAAAACCCATCCTAAAAAAACCCCCACAGGGATAGAAGGGTCTTCCAAAGCTGCCAGACCCAAACTTTTCACTGCCAGGCAGGCAAGAAGAGCCACACTGCTGTTCTCTGCAGACTGAGGCAGAGCAGAGCAGTATTTAAAGCAAGGCTGGGCAGTACATCTTTCAATAATCCTTTGTTGAAGCTGCAGAGCTGATTGATGAATAAATACAACAAGGTGAGTGCCAAAGGCATCCTGCAAGTTCAGTTTACCAAATACCAGTGGAAGGGAAGATAAGGACATGCCCAGGATACAAATGGGACCTGAGCAGCAGCACAACCTCCAAAGGCTTTTTATGGACCCAGTTTTAATGGAGCTGATTTCCAACAGCACCATTTGGCCCCAAACAGCTCGAGCAGCCCAACATTCTGCATCAGGGAGCCACTAGAGCATCTCATCCAGTTCTCTCAGACTTTCCCAAGCCACAGCAGCTTTTGTGCTCCTGTGCTGATGCTGTTCCTGAACCCAAGCACAGGTTTGGAGCTGTGGGTCACACTCAGCTCTGCAGCACCAATACCCCCTGCATTGACAGTGGCCTTGGCATCAATTCCAGCCTGGAAATCCCCTCTGATGCTGCAAATCAGCTGAGATTAGCTCACTTGGTTGTGAAGTGACCCTGAGATGAGCTCAGTTGGTTAAAACTTGGTTGCAGTAATGCCAAGGTTATGGGTTCAATCCCCTGTGTGGGCCACTGACTTGAGTTGGACTCAATGATCCTTGTGGGTCCCTTCCAACTCAGAATAGTCTGTGATTCAGGGAAATCTCAGAGCCAGCCCTTCACACAGTGTTCTCCCCAGCCATGTTCTGCTCCTACAGTGTTTCAGATGCTCTGACTGGGATGGAGCTGCTTCACTGTCCCAGAACCTTCCTGGCATGGCCAGACCCCATCAGGATCTTCACATGATTTGGTTTGCTGAGTTACCAAGCAGTGCTTCAGGATTCTCTCTGCTTAATGTAAGGCAATAAGGTTGTTGACTCTAGAAAATCCTTTTTTCTTTTCCATTCTGCCTCCCCTGCACATCACCTGCATCCCCAACCTCTCCATTTAATAAAAATTAAGCCATCTTTTGAGTATGACCCTCATCTCTCCAGCTGTGAGTGAGTACTAAAGCAGTTTTCTTTGTTCAAGTAACACAGAAAATATTTTTTTCTAAAATTTCTGCTTCACTTCTCTTCCTGTGGAGAGAACTATATTAAGAAAGCAACTGAGAAAAGAATAGCATTTCCCTTTTGGAAAGCTTTTTTGTGGTTAATACCCATGGAGGAGCTGAAACACTTTTAAAATTTTTTTCAAAGCATAAACTGGAGTAACAGTAAAACCTATTTGTGCCTTTTAGTTCTATGCTGTATGTTAATTCTGACAGTGTGTGTAGCACTAAATATCCTCTGACCATTCTGTGGGCCTGGATGTTACTTAAAACTCTCCCTTGTAGGAAAAATTTAACACTCGTGTTATTGTTCCTTTTTTAACATGCAGAAATTGGAGATCAAAGAACCCCAAGGAAAGCCTGTTTGGAACTGGTCAGTTGTAACTATATAGAACTAAAAAACTCTCTCTGTGCTTTATATTGCATTGATGATTAATGTAAACTTTAAGTGAAGTAATAAATTCCTATCTATGTTACCAAATTATGAAGTAGATACTTTGTTTCTGGATTAATAGGAGAGAGAAATTGAAACTTATCAAAACCAACTGAAATCAGTGGCCATAATTGTATGAACCAGAAGCTTCATTTGGTAATAAAAACCAACATGAAATGTGTTTTTCGTGTTTTCAGATCTTAACCACACTTAATGTGTTTGTGACAAGCAAGTCCCTGGTGCTTCGTGCAGGAGCCCTTTGCTGGGAGGAGCCCTCAGCACATCATCCACTTTGTTTAGACTTGAGTTTACATTTCAAAGCTGTAAAATCAAAGGCAAACCTTTCTATTGAATTTAGCACCAGAGTTGTATATTCTGATATAGTTTTCATCAGTTCCTCTGAGTGGCTTTCATGCCCTCTGTGCTTTCAGTGCTTTGCTGTGATGTCTCCCTGTGCTTGGGAGATGCTGGGGGGCCTCCCCTGGTTTGTGTCATCTTCTCTCCCTGTACCCTGCCCCAGTGAAAACTCCTTAGGCTCATGCATGGAAACTCTTCAGGAAGTTATAATTTTATAAGGATACATCAGTGGAAAGTATTCTGTTCATTTAAAAGTGGTAATTTTAGGTAGGAATGTTAACACAGGATGAGTAAAATGGTGTAGACATATTAATGCCTTAGAAGGGATCCTGGTGACTGCCAGAGAGCCTGAACACTTTGTGGTTTACTTGGATGACTTTTCTTGATTACGTCAGATACTTTAAGCTGTTTGAAGTCAGTGGAATGAAAAACACCACAGGTCTAGTTCAGTAGCAGATTATTTTGTAGAAAATGGCCAACTTTCTAACGCTTAACCCAAGTGTCGCTGTAAATCTCTTGGACAAGTCAAAAAAGATGTGTGAGTCCCTTATCATTTTATAGGTGAAATGTGGATGAAATGTTGTAACTAATAAATGGAGATTTACTTATGCAGGGAATCAATCATTGCCATTATTCTGCTGGGAGCTCAGAGCTAAACCCTCAGAATGCTTTTTGCTGAAGAACTCACTGTTCCCTTTTCAAGGAAGAAACAACTGAACAGGGAAAAACATTTAGATGATGATTTAGACTGAGATTAGGACATACAACAAACACCTTTCCTGGCTCATGTGCTCCTCTAAAACTGTCTAGTTTGCATGTCTCAAAGCTTAACAGTCAGGTTTTACTACTGATTATGAATCTAATGAGATTTCAGTGTCTGAAATTTGGAGGTGTTTTGTATTGCGAACACATTCGATATTGAAGGTGCCAACTCTGCTGTTAAACTCCTATAGTTCAATAAATACATGGCAACTGGGAGCACACATAAAACTTCCTCCAGTAGCTAGAAATACTAATGAGTTTTTTAAGCAGTGTTATTACACCCATACCCTTGTGAACTGGAGCTCTGTTTCTTCTCATGTGGTGAGAACTTTTATTAATGACGGAGAGTGTTCGGTCCTAATTTTTTGTTTTCATCATTTCTTTTCTTCTTTGCAACAGTAAAATACAGAACATGAATGAAAAACCATTTTATTGAGGAATTTACTGTATGTAAATTATGGGCTAAGGGTCCCATTCAAACAATCTTTGAATATTTTAAAGTGTTTCTGTAGTAAATTATTTATCAGTACTCAGGCTATTAGCACAGATCTACTAATTCTAAACCATATCTTAGGGGAAAAAAGCCCAGATTCATGAGTTTCTTCTCAGTTGAGTCATTTAAGTTCTGCTGGTTTTAATTATTGTATTAGGGAAGCAGAGTAAGACTCTTAGGGAAGCAAAGTGAGGCTCCAAGGCTATCAGAAAAAAAAAAGGAAAACACAGATTTTAGTCTGCTGTAATTAGGTACTTATAACAAAAACTGACATTTAAACACCCAAGAAAACATCTGGGTATTTTCAAACCTTCTATGAAGACAGTTTGGTTTAGTTACTTGGTTTTAAAAGTGTTTATCTTAATTTTTTTCCTCCCAGTGCTGCTGTGTATCACCATCTATAGAGTATCAGGAATGATAAAAGTAACAGAGTTGGTAATCACAGCTATTCCAGAGTGAGTTTCTGGAGCAGCAGGAGAGATGATTTTACAAGTGGCTGTACAATACCAGTTATGATATAGCAGGAACTTGCAATTTCTGGCCCCTTCAAAGAAATGACATTTAATTATGGTAATAGCTTTAGTGATAGCTGATACACAGTATGGTGTGCATTAAAATCACACTGTCTGTGAGAAATTACAGCCAAATGTTGTCGGAAAATAAACAGAAAGAAAATACCTCCCCATGGGAGGAAATTGTTGGCAAATTCTCGTGACCAGAGGGGTAATTCAGCAGCTCTGTTCTTGGTGTCTTGTCTGCAAAGGTGGTAAAAGATAATTTGAGAAATGCTGCCAAACACGTGGGCACCTCATCTCATTCCTTGGGTGCACATCCTGCTCCCTGGTGCTGTCCCTGGGCAGGGGCTGTGCCACCTGTGGAGCCACTTCCCCTCTGGCACCCACAGTGACCTTGTCCCACTCACAGTGATTGATCAGCTGCATAGAGGGAGCAGTTCAGGCTGGATGAGGAATGGATGGCTTCAGAATGACTGCAAAACCAAAAAGAAATAAGCATTGCTGGGCCCTGGGTTTGAGAAGAATCCAGTCCCAGAGTCTGCTGGTAGAGCTGAGTTCCTGTGATCCTTTGCAGATCACACCTGACTCAGAAGGGAGGGGTTTGGGGAGCATCACAGTGACAAATCCCAGATGCCTGGCTGGTATCAGGAGCTCCTCTGAACGTTTCACTGTCCAGGTTGAATGATGAGGCCATGCATTGTGAATTTTAAGTAAGAGTAATTAAGCAAGTATTAATTGTACGTTATTAAGCTGTGGAGGAGTCAGGATGAAGGTGACAATCACAAAGCACACTCAGTTCTGAAGGTGATGGGTCTGAGATTGTTTGCAGACACCCTGTCAGACCTGGCCTGAGCTCCAGGGGGTCCCTGCAGGGTCAGTGGCCACACTGGGCATTAACTCACTAAGGCACCGCCCCTTACAAAGGTCTCCACCCTCCAGGTTATTTAGTGATTATCCATTTCCAGGGCTTAATTTTTCAGTCTTAACCAAAAACTGCCAATACAGTCCTTTTATTGCTGCTTCATGTGAGGAGTAACCTGGGAGATCCCCGTGAATGTTGTTTATTTAACCAGTGTGCAAAAGGAGTGGATATTCCTAAAGGATCATTCTGAGGGCTGTCTCGGGGGCTTCTCAGGAGTGCAGGCAAAACACACTGATGCAAAACCAGAAGTTTTCTGCAAGGGAGAGGGGGGTGGTGGTGGGAGGCAGGTGATCTCAGGGGGGTTTAGAGCAAGTGTGAGGAGGCAGGTGGGATATTAAGATGCTGTCAGAAGAAAAAAGAAACATGGAAAATGAAGAGTCAGGTTATGAAAACAGTGAGAACAGAATATTGCACTGCAGAGGTCTGTTATGCAGAATAAAACTTTTAAGTAAAATATAAAAATAACTGCAAACCAGAATGAACTAGTCTTAGTCTCTGAGATGGCTTGGATGGCTAGAATGTTTTTTTATGCAACTTCAATGCAAAAGGTTTTAAGAAGAAAGGAGATTATTTATAATTCGAAAGGCACAGAGTTAATGATGATGTAGATGTTGATGAGATACCAAACTCGTTAACAAATCTTCTGATTGTTTAGATATTTTGTTTTTCTTTTTGAAATGAAGAAGCAAGACTTGAGAAAAACAGCTGTGGGTAAAGAGAAGCAGGAGTACATTGAGATGTCCACTTTGTGAAGGAGATTACAGGTACCTCCTTGTGGAAATTGCTGCCATGACTCATTTGTCTAAGCAGAGTTAATGAGCACGTAGGAAGGCACTTGGGTTGTCCTCAGTGGCTGGTAATTGCCTGTGCTGGAGGTTCTCTAGTTCTGTGAAGCCTGGACCTGATACCCCCATGCTGGGACACTTTGTCTTGATGGTGCTGTACCATCAGATGACTCATTAAATTGGCCATTGACAAAAAGAGGAGGAAAACACTTTTGGGCTTAAATTCTTTTGCAGGAAATTATTCTTACTCACAGTGATTGAGTAATTTAAAGTGACACAAAATTCACATGTAAAGATGTTCCAATTTGTCCGAGAGGAAGAGAGTGGAGGTTTCCCCAGCCTGGTTTAAAATGTTTGTGTCATGCACATTTTTACTGTACAGATAATAGAAAATGGAAAGTTCAAGGAAAGATGGATCTTGCTCAAAGAGGCCAAACAGTCACCACAAGGAAAGGGAGAACTTTACTCTTCTTTGAAGCAAGACACCACTTGCCTGTGACTTGCAAGAATAAAGGCATGAAAGTATCTTGAAGATCTAACAGAATCAAAGTGTGGGAAATAGAGCTCTGAGAAGGTGGTATTTTTCAGTTACTGTTGATCCAGCTTATGTTTGGCTTGTAAATCAAATGTTTTGGTATTGACTGGCATTACTTGCTGGAGAAGTTTGTATTGGGTACTTAAGGTGTCATCCAATTTGGATCAATATAAAATATTGATCAAAACACGCCTTGTTTGTTTGAAAGCTGATATCCCATTTTGCTCCTGCTTATCTGTAAAGACCTCGGAGAAACGACAGGAACTTGTGTCACAGAATCCCCTTGATTGTCAGCAACAACCTGGAACCCCAGAGCAGTTGGTGGGGTTCTCCACAACAGCTTTATCCCAGACATTTGGAGGCAGTTCTGATTCATTTCCACCCTCTGGCTGGATTTCAAAGAGAACCTGACTCTGTAGAAGTGTTGCAGGTTTGCTGTAAAAGGTGGGGCTTGTCATCCTCCTGCTCTGTGTTTGTGGAATGCTCCTGAGCAGTTGTTTGGAAGCTGAAAATGAGCACTGAAGAGAGCCCATTGCTCTCAGCCTTCGCACTCCTCCCTCTGGGTTCCCAGGGTTTGGCATTTTCCAGCCAACTTTTTCTCCTGGATAAAATATTGCTTCTTCTCGTAAAAATTAATGGTTTTTTATTTCTCAGACTGAGTACACTGTGAAGTAAAACTTGCAAGAGTGAACATTATTAGAGAAAAGATAATGTTTTTTAAAATGGCTTTCAGTATTTTCAGATGCTGTTCTGAATGCTATTCATTTGGGATTTGAAAAGGCACTTACTGGGGTTTACAGTTTATTTTTAGAGATAAATAAATGTTGATAACGTTTCTGAAGATTGCATGGACTCACTAAATATACATTTACTTTGGGAATGGCAGACAAGTGTTTTTGAAAACCTGGGACACGTGTGACTTTCTGCAAAAACTTGGAGATCACCCTGTACTTTGATCTTAAATAAGTTTAAAGTAAGTTCTTTACACAAGAAGAGACCTTGATACAGGTTGTTTAGGGTTTGGTTTGTTTTGGTTTTTTTTTTGTCACTAAGTTTTCAGTTGCTCATTATTTTGTCAGCTGCATTTTATGACATTTTTAGTAATGAATAATAGGAAGTCTTCTCAAAATTAATAAGTTCTCGACACTGTGTGTTAAGACTTTCAGGTTTGTTGAACAGTACATGCTAATCAAGTATTGAAAGTTTTAGGTATTGATTTGCTGTTGGTTTTGTTGTTTATTTTGGGGTTTTTTTTGTATAAACTTCTATCTCTGAAGTGAAGTGCAGAAAGATACAGTGTTTATAAACCCCCCACAGCCTGTACTTGTTTCCCTATAATTCCAATATCTCTGGCTGTGTTTTAGTGTGTTGGTTTGGATATCAATGACGTTGGTTCAGCTCCTTTGGTGGATTTCTGGTAATTAAAATTAGGGGCATTGTTGGGCTGCTCTTTGCAATCCTGTCCTCACTTGCTCATGATGAACACACGTAAACTAAAATATTTAAACGCTGCCTAATTCCTGTGTTCTTGCCTCAACCCTTTAGCTGGCTCTGGGGAGAGGGAATGCAAAAGGAAGGATGTTCATTAGGGCTCTGGGATTCAGCCTGGTGTATTAGAAGGAATTGGATTATTGGGTTTACAGTGTTCTTAACAGATTCAATTTCAGGCAGAGATAATTGAAGTGTCATCAGCGCTGTGTGTGTGGCTGAGCCCCCGAGGCACCCACTGTGTCCCCTGGGCCCCCAGAGCACTGCAGCAGCTTGGGGGGTTTAACTGCACCCCCAGCCTGATTTTAGGGGGTATTCCAGCAAACTCCACCCAGAGCCTTCTCCTGGAGCTTCCAGACATGGAATGTTTGCATTGTTTTATTTCATTGTTGAAAGAAGCTGTTTAACAAATCAGGATCATTAAATCTAATGCCCAAACTTGGGAGTTTGTAGCAAAAATTCATCTGTGTTTTTGATGAGCATATTTCCAACCTTCTCCCAATTTCTTTCTCAACATTTCCTATGAAGGTAGATTTGGATTTTAAAGGTATTTTTTTAATGCAATGACAGCAGTTGTAAAAATGTAGTTTATTGCTGGATCAAAAAGTGTGATTATGGAGAGAGATCTGCAACAGAGCCCTTTGGTCCCCTGTGTTATCAGAGGGGTTGTCTCCTGTTCCATCCAACTTCTGCCCTGATGTGAGCAGTAACTCCATCCCTCCTGCTGTTCTCTGGGGCGTGTTCTGGCAGCCAGGCAGGTCCTAACACAGTGGCAGCACCAATAAACCCCTTCTGGGATGTCTTACAGAAGGCACTTAATCATATTTACTTATGGTTCTATTCTGGAGAACCTTTGAAGAGGATGATCTGTGGTAACTTGCAGCAAAACCCCCCCAGCAGGAATGGAAACTCCAGGGGAGCTGAGTGGAGTCAGCACAGCAAAGAACTGACGTGCCATGACCGTATTTAAGGGTTTATTGATGGCAGGATCGTGCTGATCGAGGCCTGACTGATGTGGGTGTGGAAAAAATCACTTTTTCCTGACCTGATCATGCAGAAATCACAGGAATTTACAGAGAGATGCAGGTAGAAGCAGGTGTGATGTAAGATAAGCAGGAGCACTAAAATGTTTAAGTAATCTTTGAAAAAATCTGCTTATTTGGGTGCTTGTTTAGCCCATGGAATTTCTTTCTTGCTGTTACAGACAGAATTACTTTCTGTTGTTATATATTGCAAATGTTTGGGTTAGTTGTGGATCCTTCCCCCTTCCCATGTTTTATTGGGTTTTATTGGATTTCCCATTCTATTGAGTTTAAAATTTATATAATACAAGTAGTTCTTCTGAAAGTAACTATTTTTCTAGCCCTTGGAACTTGCTGCAAAATATAAAGGCTTATTGTATTTTCTAAGATATTTACTTTAAAAAAAAATCTAGGAGATTCCCACTGTATTTATGGATAATGGACATCAGCAGGGATTTAGTAAACCATTGATTTTTATTGTTCTTTAGCTCTCAACGTGAGGTCATTAATTTGTGTAGAAGCTAGAAAAATATTTCACATTTTATAGTGATTTTTACAATTTTTGAACAAAATTTTATCTTCCATAGAATTGAAGTAGTTAATGTATTTTATGTACACAAAGATGCAAGGAAAAGCTTCTTTATATCAATACAGGAAATCATCCACTGGGTCTGCTTCAGAAGCATTTTAAAGAAGATTTTCCCCAAGAAGCAGATTGTTGCTTTTAGAAGGCTCCTTAAACACTGTTCATCCAGACAGAGAAAGGCAGGGAGGAGAAGTATTAAACAGCCTGTGTGTGATTTCAGTGTGCATTACATCTCTAAGTAGGAAAACCTGAAGTGTTGGTTTAACTTAGTTTACCTTTATCATCTTTTTTTTTAATTATTGAAGTAGGCAAGATTATTATTGCAGCAGCTAAACTGATTTCTGTGATCAGAGTTAATTCTGTGTGAGCTTGACAAGGTAAAGGCAACAAGGAGTGGATGCACAAGATAAAACTTGGGGCTTTGTGCTGTTTTCAATTCAGTGATTTCAAAGCACTTTACCAGGATTAATATTCTAAGCCTCCCCACAATTCCCAGGAGGAAGTTAAGCATTATTCACATTTTAGAGCTGGGTAAATGAAATCCAGAGAGGTTATAACCTGTACAAAGTCACACAGAGGCTCCAGGCCTCTGGAGAACGAGAGAACAGACACAGAAATTTTTGCATCTTGTTACCTGCTGTTACCCTGTGAGTAAAAGATCACTTGGAAGATACAAAAAAACCCTCTGAGACTCAATAGTTGAAGTCACTTTTAACCCATTTAATGGATTTGTAAGTAAGAAGCAGCAGTTATTTCATGCAGGTCTTTAATTCCTAGTGAGCTATGTCATATTGAATCATTTCTGCAGAGGTCTGCTGGTTCTTTGGCTCCTGGGTGAAGTGTCAGCAGCGAGCTGGGACTTCAAAAAGCCTCTTCTAACTCTTCTTACTGTACTTGGTACATCTGAGAATTTCAGTCCACTCTTTGGACAAAAATGAGATTAAAACAATGTAGAAAGTGGGATAATTTCTGTTTCTTTCTTGCAACATAAGGAAGATTGGTAGCTGCTAAATGCAGTGACCTGGCCTAAGCAAACTTTAGAATATATATATGTATATACATTGAGATAAATAACCTGCTGTCCTGGCCATATTGGTTGGCTCTGTGCTGACTCTGTAGTTTACTGGCTGTAAAGCAGCAAATCCACATGTTTATATTTGCCTTCCCCAAATGCACTTAGAGATTGTGCATTGATATCCTACTGTGGTTTCCAGACAGAGACTCTGTAACTGTATTCTTTGGAGTATGTGTTTGAAAAATTAAAATTCAGTTATGCATGAAAATGCATAATATTATTAATGAACATACTTTTATTGTAATTAGTGATGCTCTTCAGACTATTGATTCATCTGCTGGAGAGATCAAATTACTGTAGCATTATACTATTTCCCAGTCTGTAGCAGACCCAAATAAATGGGGTAGAAGCTTGAGCTGTTTTGGAGAAGGCAGGATCGTGCTTGGAGAAATGAATATAACAATGACCTTTGAAAGTACTCACATGGAGAAATTAATGTTTTCTTAATATCTCTTCATTTGTAGTTCTTGTTACAGGCTCGTTATTCATCAGGAATGATTTGATGCTCTGTGGTGTTGCTTTCAAAGCTAAATATACAGAAGTAGCTGAAATTAAATAATAATGATAGTAATAATACTTTGCTGTAGGGAAGTGAACCTTTTGGAAATGACATCATGCTTCCTTGGTTCTCTTTGTGGTTCAGGGTGGGTAGTGTGTTATTTTTGCAGCTGGAAAGAACAAAAATACCTGCACTAGAACATTTGACTTGAATCTCCATAGGGATGCTTTTTGTACACTACCTTTTTCTTGATAATTCTGTCTTTAGTGGCCATCAGGTGATCGGTGCAGATTCAGCTTAGCTGAGTACCTTGAGACAACCCCCCTGAGCTGTCCTGCTGGCTGTGAAGAGTCAGTGACTGTACTTTGCAACCCATTGGTGAAAAAGGAAGGTGTGAGCCTGGGTGAGACATCAGCTCTTGCTGTGACAGAGCCCCCCAAGGAGCTCAACTGGTGCTTCTGGAACTGCAGAGCCCCCCTGGCCAGGGACACCTTGAAGGCAGATGTGCTGATGTCACTCATGACCACGGGGACTGCCAGGAGGAGGCAGGGAGGGGACCCTTGGGACATGATGGTCCTGTGGCCACAGACAAAGTCACAACTTCTTCAGATGCAGAACATTCTCTATCTCAATGTCATTCACATAAAAGACTTTCTTAATGAGAGGAAAAGCAGGTGAAGTGAAGGCTGCAAAGCCTCAAGCAGCGATCTCTGCCTGGCAGGTTTTTGGCTGATGGTCTCCAGGTTTAGAAAAACCTTGGATTTGATCAATGGCCACTGACAGGCTTTAAACTCTAATGTGTCAGTAGGAGCAAAAAACAGCAGAGGATGCCCTGACAACACCAACAGTGGCTGGTGCCCAGTTCTTGCTGTGGGAGATGCTGCACTGAGGCTCAGCCATGTTGTCCCCAGCCCGTGTGCTGGGTCCCAGCTCAGCTGGAGCTGCTCCTCAGAACTTCTTGGGGGAATCAAGGCTTAACACTCAGTTGCTGTGCCATCCCCTGTTAGTTCTGGGTGCAAACTGATGAAATGCCAGACCCTACCTGGGGTAACATACTCTGTTGAGCACTGGTCAGTTCTCAGCTGTCATGTATCAATTCCTTCTGACTGGTTCTCGTGTTTGTTTTGAGCCCAGATTTTACTCTGTGCTCACATTCTTTGAGTGTAGCTTTTCAGACTGATTTTGATTGTTTTCATAATGACACCTAAGCTGCTCTCTGTCCAGCTAATTCTTGCTCTCCAATTAGTGATTATTGTTCTTTTTTGAGAGACAGGATTAAGAATCTCTGCTTTCATTCACGATGTCAGTGATCCCTGTTAAACGTGGCCTTTTATACTGGTGCTTCAGCTGTGCTTTTCCTGCTCCTGACTTAGTATGGCTGCTCACTGCCAACCTGGGTGTTGCAGTCAGCCTGATTTTTAGGTCATCTGAATTGAAAGAAGAATGTTTCCTGTCACAAAATAGGATTTTTTTCAATGAACTGACCAGTCCAGTGGCAGGGGTAGGGGATGGGTGATGTCCATGGGTTACAAGTGAGCAGGAATATTGCAGGAGCCTTGCTCCTAATGCCCTGTTTAAAATATGGCCTCTGATGGAAGAGGATTTGTTTCAATCATGATGTAGTAAATTTATCCTTGGGGACATCAGGAAGGAGGGGTTCCATCAACAAGTGTCTGCCTTTCTGTCAAGATCTGATTAGTTGTGAAATTACAAGTAACATTTTAGACATGGTTACAGTAAAGGTTACAGGCACTCTTGGATCTGAAATTTCATTTTAGTGCAAAAGGTCCCCAAGGGCTGGTTTAATTTATTTAATTACATTGTACAAGACTTGGGTAATAGTTTTAGATCAAAGTATAAGAACCAACTTCCAGGCGAATTTGTAATATAATTCAAAGTGGTAAATTGCTAAACACTTACCAATTGTGCTTTGGAAGACAGGATGATATGAGGATATGGCTTGCAATTATATAGTGCAACTGTAAGTCTTATATTAAAATCATAAATAATAAACTAGGAAAAATAACTTGCTTAATTGTAATGACAGCATATCTTTCCTGAGAAGATTGTGCTACAAAACTGAATGAAATGGTCTAGGAAGCCCCCAGACCTTTTTAAGCATTTCTAACACCCCTTGGTAGTTTGGACAGGGAAGATGGGCTTTAAATTTAGCATTTTCATAAGATAACTCTATTTCAAAGGGTGATACAGGGAGAATTGTTTTGTGTGTGCTGGGTCTTTCCTCATTAGGTGCGTCATGTTGATGGGTGAAACCTTCTTAAACTTTCCAATCCCCTCATTGCACACCTTGAGTAATTCTATGTTTCACTCCTCCCACTTCCAGTTGAAACTTCAGTGCCCATTTTCCCAGCCCCAGTGCTTTGGATGGTTTTTTCCCAGCTGTTTGATTACCACATGCCCAGCTGAGCATCCACAAGGAGTTTCCCTGTTGGATCTGTGAAAATAACCCAAAAATTACCCCAAACCAAGTCACCAAAGCAAGCATTGCTCTGAAGGTACAAAGTGCACACAGAAAGAACCAGAAAGCATAAAAAACCAATTAGCAGGTCTGTATTCTTCTCATGCCATGAGCTTTCTGTGCCAGCTGTTGTGATTTACCCTCAAGCAAACTCTTGTGCACTCTTGCTGGGGGTAATAAAGCACTTGGTTTGGGGGGGCTGTTTCCTCTGTTTTGGGGGGCTGTTCCCTCTGTGTTCCCTCTCTTATCACTGTGTCCCTCCAGCACCACTTCTGGACCCTGGCACAGCTCCAAGGCCAGGGCTCCACTCGTGCCAGTCCCTGCTGAGGGTTGGCAAAGGAGGTGCATGATGAGGGTGGGCACTGGCAGGAAACCTGGGTTGTGCTGTGTCTGAGGTTTGAGAATCTGACTTTTATCTGACAGATTGTTCTACAGTTCTTACATTAAATCTTGTGATCCACAAATATATGCTACATCCATCAGAACTTTTTCCCAATTCATCATTCATGGCCTTAGAGCTTTTTTCTATGGTTTAAAAAAAAAAATCGACCAGGAATTTCATTGAAGCCTTCCTTTAAATAAAGGTGTTGGAGCTTTGCCATGAGTGTTCCAAGATCAATATCCCTCTGAAATATAGTGCATTTCCCTCTGTTTCATATTTAAAGGACAGTTCTGTTTGTTTCTCTATTGATGTGCTACTTTTTCCTGCTTTTCATCTTGCATCTTTAATGTGTTTGGCAATGGAGCAGTTCTGGCTTTTGGTCAGCAAAGGTACAAGGGGTGACTCACTAAGAACTGTCTGCCCAGGGACAGCTCCCAATGCAAATAATCCCACCTAAATAAACTATAAGGACATTGCATTTTAATATCCAGATGCTTGTTCTTGGAAGAAAAAAACAGCAGAAGCCACACCAGGTACCCATTGCTTTTTCTAAAATAAACTGATCCATTTCATGAAAAAGATCAGAAAATGAAGGAGTGGCAAAACAGGAATAATGCCAAGCTTAATTTTCTCCATGGTAACTCCCTTTGCAATACCAACATTTCTAATATGTATGTATTAATTATTGCAGCAGAAATAATAGTAACTATAGAACTACAGAAGAACTTTTTGGGGCTAAACCTCAGCCATGTCTTTTCTGTTGAAGGGCAGAAGGAAAATCTGAAGTGGTTCTCAGGATCTGCTCCCTGCCCTCAGAGCTTATCAGAGACTCTGCCAATTCTCTTTCAGTTCTTTTGGCCATTTAGCACTAAACCCATTCCTGATTAATACAAGAAATGCTTTGGCTTATTCTGCTCACTGGATCAAACTGTATTCATTGTGCTTCTTGCACAAGCCAAATTGAGAGGCTTTGTTTGGATTTTGTGGTATTGTGGCAGATGAGAAAATCTACTGCAGTTTCCAGGTGTATGAAATTCCCGAAGCATCACACTAAACTTCAAATGGGAGAGTCCTTTGTTAAACTTGTGCACAGACACAAGAATTGAAATCTGCAGGTGGCTCACGGATTTTCAAATATCTGTATTTAAATAATTCCCTTAAAATGTTTGATTAGTCTTGCAATGTGCTGTTTAACATCAAACATTCAGTCAATGGGCATGATAAGTATTTGAGCTGAAGTCCCTTTTCCTTGTAAATGAAGCATTAACTGGTGGTGAAATGTATAATTTCCCAATGGATATGAAAACCTACATGTTTTGTGGGTATTTTTGGATGGTTGTGTTTCAGTGCTGTTGGTTTATTTGCCCTTATGAAGTTTTTCTTGATGTTTTTTTGCTGGGAGGGTGTGAAAGGGAGGGGGTACCTTCAATGTATTTTTTTACATTTACCACTCAAGGCTTTGAGCTATTTTTTTTCTCTCTCTATC
Source organism: Pithys albifrons albifrons (assembly GCF_047495875.1). Lineage (NCBI taxonomy): Eukaryota > Metazoa > Chordata > Aves > Passeriformes > Thamnophilidae > Pithys > Pithys albifrons. The sequence continues at coordinate 12,946,396 of NC_092473.1, forward strand.
ATTTGAACTTTGCTTTGAAGGACCTTTTCTTCCTGGCTTTCTCTATCCTGCTGTTTAACCTTTCTGGCCCTTTTAATGTGCTTCCTTACTCCAGGCAGTTTTCCCTTCTGGAACAAAATAAAACTGTACTAGATTTTCTCATTACTATGATAACAGTGAAACTTGTGAAATCTTGGGTTAAAATAGGTCTTTTTATGGAAGCAACAAAATCCAAACTGTGAAAAGAATCCCATGCTACTCTATTAAACCATTAAAATTAAGGAAATTCCTTGGCATGGATTTAAAAATTTGGTTAAAAATCCAGCTGAGGAAGTTTGAAGCAGCTCATTAGCTCAGTGTCACAGAATTAGAGGCTGCTTAAATGTTACTAGCAGGAAGTTAAGGACAAAAGTCTTCAGAGGAACTAATTTGTCAGAGCTGTTAAAGTTGATGGTTTAGTTAAAAAAATCAGTTAAATAATTGGATTTGTTTAAGCATAACCTCCAGCCAGAAAAACAATTGAATTATCATTTCTCTAAGGTAGAAGCAAACTGTGGGTTGGGTGAGGAGGGAAGGTCTGGGGGTGTGGAGGGGACGTGATGTGTGGGCTGAGCTGATGCTGCAAAGGGAGTCACAAAAGAGGGGAATGCTTTGGGCTTGTTGGAATTTGCAAACAGAGGAATTTCATAGGCACATCCATGGCTAATTGGATTTTATTGATTCCCTGGCAGAGTTTGCAGTGTTGTAGTGGAGGTGAAGGAAGATGTGTTTGTCACCGTGTTGTTTTGCTCTCTGTAATTTATCCCAGGAGTTTGTGCTCTCTCTAATGAGTGAAGTGCAGCTGTTGGATTCCATATGGGAATGAAGCCAGCAGGGCTCCTCCTGACAACTTGTGCCTGTGTGTGAAAGCTGGGAATGAATCAGCAGGAGAGATCTGGGCATGAGAGTCTAACACAAAACAGATGACTGTCATCTATTATTTGGGTGGCAAGGAGAGATAAGAGGGAGGAAAGTTTGCTTTTCAAGCAGGGTTAAAGAAATGAATTTTATATCAGTGCAGTTTGTGGCTCTAATTTAGAAACAATTTACAGTCACTTGGGAAATTCTCTCTTCAGGGATGGGTTTGAAGGTGTGTGCTGGGGAGAAAGGAGTGGACATAGCTTCCAGTGGCTGTGGAAGCTGTGGGGAAAGGGCAAAAATAAATTAAAAAAGAGAGGAAGAAACCAACCAAAAAACTCCAACCTGTCTGCCTTTAGTTGTTGCTGTAATTAAAGTAGTTACTGGCTGTCTGTGTTTATCACCTGGCAGCCTGTGGAGAGTGAAAAAATAAGTAGCAAGGAAGTTACCTTAGCTTTTTAAATCTGTATTTTCTATTCCATGCATGCTTGTTTTTCTCTGATCTTAAAGACATACCAGTTTTCACCATGTTCATTTAACCAGAGGCAGCACGAACAGAATGTAGTTGAATTACTGGGCACAACTTGGAGTTTGGATTTTCCATGCAAAGTTCTGGGTCTCAGGTTAAAGCAAAGAGAAACTACCTTGTATATCATGTATTTGAGGAGAATTCAAGAGAGAGAATCAAAAGTCTTGTGCAAATTGACCACAACACTGCTGGCCATTAGAGAGTATTTTCAGTATCTGAGCCAATGTTCCTTTTAGAATTCAAGTTTCATTTCTTGATCTTTCTTTGTCTCAGACACAGGGGTCTCCTTTGGGACACAGTGGGATTCAGATGGTTTCTCCTTCTCTGTGTTCCACCTCTGCCCTGAGCCTGTTGGCCCCCGATTCCCCCAGCCTGTCCCATGGTGCCTCCTCTCCAGGTCTTTTTTGTGTTAAACCTGTGCAGTGTCTCTGCTGAGCTTGTTTCTCTACAGTTTAACTTGGTGGAGCTGCTTCTCCTCCACTTTTACCTTCCTGCTCTGCAAAGCTCAGGAAAATTTCAGGCATCTTTTCTCTTTTCCTACTCTTTTCTTCCAAGGAGTGACAGCCCCATGTACTGTGGATCCTGTTCCATGCAGGTTTATGTCTCTCTGACTTGGTCTGTAATTTCAACCCTTGATAATAAATGGATTCTTAATGTGACAACTGAGATAAATATACATATTTATGTAACTTCTAATTGTTGTATCAACAGAGAGAAGGATGAACTAATAACCTGTTAGTCCATTTTCTCTTCAATAGCTTGTTTAGACCAGCAAAGGTTCCCATGAAAGAAATGAGAAAGTAAAAGGGCTATTTTCAGTGTTTGGTAATGAGCAGAGGGCAAGTGTTAAGAAGAATGAAAGCATTAAATGTGTATCTTGTTACATAAACCTGTGTCATTATGATGGTGTGGCTTCCATGAATTATTTTGCCTATATATGTTTACTTTCTATAGAGCATATCTGGCTGCGCAAAACTTTTCTTAATTGCTTGAGTTTTGAACTGAAATATTTTATGCTGATCTGTGCTTAAGGGTATTTTTTTTTAAAATCTTAAATGAGAATTAATAGTTCCAAGTCTTCTTGCATAGAGAAATACATGGCAGAAACAATCCTGCCATTAAAAATGAAAAACTGCATCCATTTAGATGGAGTCCGACAGCTTAAAATGATGTACACAAAGATTTACTTTGAACTCATGAGGCTTCTTTTCCTTAATGATCCAGCTCTGTTTATTAGGAGTGTGTGATACAAATACTTTATAATCTTATCCCTGATGGCACCTTCAGAATAGAAGTGGAGATTCTCTTTGTCTGTGCATGGTTGCTGTGTTGGGTCTGTGTGTGGGACCTTCGTGTCTCTGGGTGACTCCCAAGGGTGTCACTCCCAGAGTGGCCCCTGAGCTCAGTGGATGGTGATGCATCCTGTGGGTCTGTAGGGGATGGTTGGTGTCTCAGGGCACCCTGGCATCACAGAAGGCATGTTGGAGTTAAACAGATCAGCAGGGGAGCGTGGAAGCAAGCACTGATTCCTTCACTGAACAATGAGGGGGGATGTACTTTGGAGTGTTTCTCAATTCAGGTTTTCAGATTCCATCAGCGCGGGCTCTTGGCAGGGAGAGTCACAATCAGACCATCGTGAAATGAGCTGCATTCCCTGAGGGCTGGAGTGAGGAGAAATGTGATCCGTGGAGCTTCATCCTGCAGGATACACACCGAGACGCAACCAGAACTTGTCATGTTTTCAAAAGTCATTTGTCAATAGGCTGATGCCACAAACTGAGCCCTCCAAGTGTGTTTTATAAAAGCAAGAGCTCCTGTGTGGCCTCCTGCAGTAGCTGCCATGAAAGCAATTCATTTAGAATCTATTCATGTGAAATGTAATCATAAATTAAAAGAAATTGCTTGTGAGTCTCTCTTGTTTTAGGGTTAAAGATCAGTTCTGCCAATATATGGAGCCCCTGAGCCAAAAACTACATTGTGGTATTTCTGATCACAAGATCAGGTTTTTTTAGAGCTCCCAAATTCTCTTGTACAATTTTAAATAAATTTTTACCTGAAAAGTTTGCAGATTCCTTCCCTTTTGACTTCCAAATAGTATAGGTACCAGAACAGAATTAATCAGCATTTCCTTGGAACCTCAGTGTGCACCAGAGGGGCTCCTTAAAAGCAGAAGGCTGGAACTTGTGCTGTGGCTGCCATGGAGTTTGTAGTTTCTTTATCTCATATATTGATACCCAATTTTAAGGCTCAAAAAAACCTCTGTTACTGATGTGGATACTCAGGGACACATGAACAGTTGTTATCAGGCAGCAGTTTGCAGTTAAGAGTTGTAGTAAACCAAGGAATTCACCAAGACCTTTCAAAAGTCAGCATGGAAGTGGCTGCACAAAGGAAACCTCAGCTCTGAGCAGCACTTTGAGCTTTGTGAACTTGATACAAATATATTTTCTCTGAATAGTGTTTATTGCTGCCTGCTGAGGTTATGTCAACACAGCAAATCAAATCCTTCACACTTTTGCCTTGTTTTAAAGAAAACATCATTTTCTCCAGGAATGACTCTTTCAAGACTTCCTACAAGCAGTGAAAAATAGGATTAATTACCTTGGAACACAGGCAGGTGCCATTAGTCATGCAGTGCTTGGCTTTGCACTGGTTGCTTCTGACTTTGACTCAGGGTCTTTTCCTCTGTGTAATTTGTGCTTGTTTGGGTTTTCTGGCTTTTCCACTACTGGACATTCTGATGGGAATACAGGAAAGGTGGAAGTTCTTACTTTTTTCCCCGAAGAATTCCAGGATGCTCAGTGGGAACCACACACTGCTGAGACCAACCCAAAGTGGTGTTTTGTACATTTAAGGAATACTGTTTGCATAAGATAGATTATAATAACTGTCTTGTTTATCTTAGCTGCTTTTCCTGTGCCAACTGTGCAGGCAGAACTGCAAGGTAAAGGTCCCCCATCCATTGATTTAATCTTTCTTCAGTTCAAAGCTTTGTAAGTAAAAGCAACCATCTGCCCAGGACAGCTGTTGAGATCCCTCTCTACAAGCATTGTGTTGGTGCCAAAGTGAAGCTTCTTGCCCTGATATCATTGTGCTCTCATTAAAAATCAGCAGCCCCAACCCAGTCAGTGTTATCCTTGAAATCCATTAAATGACACAGTAATTCCTGTTGCAATAGACTTCACTAGAGGTTCTTAATGGAGAGCCTCAATGCACAGGGTTCAGGGCATTCTCAGCCAAGGTATGTTTAATAAAGATTTGGGCTTGGTTTTGACATTTAAGTAATTTTATAAATGTTGGTTTAATCACTTAGGTCATCTAACCCTTCATCCATTCCATCCATGGGCACATCACAGAAGGACACAATCCAAGCAGTTGGGGGGGGGTTTAATCTCTGTGGTGTACTTGTCCTGTCTGTAAATTTTAGTCTGGGAAAGGAGAAGTCTAGGAAATTAAAACAGAAAAAAATACAAGTGTAAAGGCATGTATTTTTGTGAAAGAACAGGCTTTCAATAGGTGAAAAAACCCTTGGCCAGGTATTATCAAAGCAAACCAAAATAGCACACGAACAATGTATGAAAGCAAAGAATTGTTTTTAATATACTTGGCTGGTATTCATTTCAAAGGCACAAGAATAAGGTTCAGATACATTTAGGAATTTATAATGAAAATTCAGTTGCTTAATGATGCAGATGATTTCAAGCACCAAAGGGGGGGGAGGGGAAGCTAAGGCTATATATTTTATTTTCTCTTTTTCTTTGCTTTTCTTACATCCCTTTCTGGAGTATTTTTGCCTTCTCAGTATCTGTCTTTGAAATCAATTTCAGATGTCAGGGGAGAAGTTAAAGATGTTGGCAGTGGTTGTCACGGATCAGACTCGGATGTCTCATTAAACTGAGCAAAGAGAGAGTGTGGATCACCTTTAATTTTCACATTGGTTGGTCTTTAATGCTAAACTGAATGTGATTGATGCCTTGCAGAGTAATATGTGATAATATTTACTGAAACTTCTCTTAAATATTTGACGATATATTTCTGTGTCTGCCTGCTAGGAATGATTTCAGTTTCCTGGCTTCTTCTTTCTTGCCTGGTGGCCTCTGAAGTGAACTTTGAGAACAAATGTAGAACAAGTCAGGCATACCCCTGTTGTGTTGATAATATCAACTTGACAAATGTATTCTGAATTTTGCCTGCAGCCATTAAAATGGAAAGCGAAGTCGGAAGTGTTTGATGGCAGGTTTTTTTATTGCTTGTACCAGCAAGTATTGTAGTGATTTTGTCAAAGGAAAACATAATTTTTATGGAGCACTTGCCCTATTGACTCCCAACTAGAACAATATATTTTAATCCATCACTGTGTTATTTTTACTGCTTCATTGTTTTATTGGCCATTATTGTACTTTTTCTGTTTACTTCTAAGCTGATATAAACTAAAGGCCAAAAGTCTAAACTAAACAAATATTGTCTTAATGCTAATTTAGGCTGACTGTTTATTAATAGAACTTGCTTTCTATATATAGTGAAGAGAAAGAACAGAGGCTGTTCTTGAACTTTGGACACACAATTGGAGTGGTTTGGTTGTACACACAGAGGAGAAGGTCAGCTCTGGGTGTGCTTTTTTGACATGTATACTGCTTTTATCCATTTTATTTATTTTTGTAATAAACTGCGTTTGAGGTTCAATGTAAATAGGAACTAGAAGGAGAAAAGTCATCAGCTTTTGCCAGATACAATGGGCTGGCAAGAAGCACGTGTAGACAAGTGTCTTTATATAATTTGATTCTTTAATATAGAAATAATTTTTGCTGTGAAGCTGCTGGATGGGCCTTTGCCCAATGAATGTTTCCTGTAACCACGGAATACCTTAATTTAGTGTGTTTGCACATTAAAACTATGTCAAAATAAGTACCTGTTGAGCATTGCTAAACAAAGACAAAACCAGCTAATTTACTTCTTAATGAGGCAGCAATAATGCACCAACCTTTGAGCTGTTTACTCTTAAGGCAGACAGGGGTTCTGGCTGAGGGTGATTTCAGAGGTTCTCCTCCACAAAAAGCCTTTTGAAATCCATGCTGGTGAAAGGCATTTCCATGAAGTGCATCAATGAAAAGTCTGCTGGTGAAAAATGCATGAATAGGAGTATTTATGTGATAGCCCCTTTCAAATAATAACTGTGAGTAATTGGAATATGTCTCAGAAAGTTCAATGATATTTGGGCCAAACTGCTTTCTAGTATTTTGCAATTCATAGAATCATAAAAGCACAGAATATTTTGGGTTGAAAGGACCTTAAAGCTCGTCCTGTTCCATCCCCTGCCATGGGCAGGACACCTTCCACCCGCCCAGGTTGTTCCAAACCCCATCCAACAGGTACATTACATGGACTTTTTTCTTGTTTTTCTCTTCTTCCCACCGTGGTGGGCAGCAAAGCAGTGGCAGTGCCCGGGAGGCTGCCCTGTGCCCTCCCTGCTGGGATCACTCAGTTCTCTGTGCCAGGGCAGGGGGGTTCTACTCCACAGCAGAACCTGCCAAAGCAGCTTTGTTAGCAGGACATTGTCAAAGGATCACTAAGGATTAGAGCTGTGTTCTGATCCAGAATTAATAAATCCATAGAAATCTTTGGGTTTGTCTATTAAGCAATAGCTACAGGCTCTCCTTTCTCTTAGAAGTCTTATTTTGGTATATAAGAAACCATTTCCCAGGTATTTCTAGAGGACTTTATTTCTGCCATTTTTACAAGTTTATTTTGTTGTTACAATTGGAATGTTTTTGCATGTGCTGCAGATAAATAGTTTTATTTTAAAGCTTTAGTTTGGAAGAACAGGAAGTATACCTTGATCTTTTTTGGCCCTGTGTCTAAATATGTGAGGATTTACACATTCTAATGTGTGAGTCAGAAGAGGGAGAGGAGGAGGTATTATTTGTGAGGCTTAAACCTCAAATAGCCCAGGTTGTTTTCCAGCTGGGCTGCATGACGTGCCTGGTGGAAGGTGGACTCTCACCTATTGCTTCTCAAAAGAAGTTGGTGCTGGTGTTACACAAAGAACTGCTCTTTGTTTAAAAAAACTTGAAGTTGCCAGTCCTTTCAAAGAGCATAATTATTTCCTCTGGGGAAAATAACATGCCTTAGCTACTCAAAGAAAGCATTTAGGATGCCCTTTCCTGCTTTCTTTGTCCTGCAATAATCTACTTTTTTTTTTAGGAGGAACATTTCTGCTGTCACCATTTCTCTCTGGTGGCAAATCAGCTCAGTGTGTGTTGTCCTGTGCTGCACTCCTGGTAAACACGGGGGACACGTCACCTCTCTGCGTCCCTTTCTCCCACTGAGTTTAATAAAGGAAATTATTCTGATTAATAGCTTTTAGATTTAACAAACAGCACTGTTTGAGGTTACACATCCATCTGGTGTGATTTCTTGATGATGTCTGTGACTGTCTAGAGCAGGAGCAGCTGACTGGAGGGACTGGTGTAGTCCTGAGAGAATGGAGCTGGCACGTTGTTCCCCCAGCCAGCCATCGTGTAGGGCTTGTAACCTGCCCGGGGCACAGGAGAGCTCATGGCTCAGGGTCCTGGCTCATTCCATGTTCCCAGAGAATGCACACCTTCCTTGCTGCCAGGCTGGGCGGGTTTGGAGCGAGGAGCAGAGCTTGGCTGAGCAGGATTTAGCAGGATATCTGTGTTTATTGGATCAGGCTCCAGTAGGAACACTCAGGTTCTTCTGCCTTGGATTGTGTAAGAGCAGGAGGATGAGACAGTACAAGGAGTGTGACATGCAGGAGTTGGGCAGTTTTCTTCTCTGATAGCCTGGGCATTGTGCCCCAGTGAGATAGGACTGAGCTTTATGTTGTATTTGTGCACAGAAGTGCCCAGAGTTCTGTGCTCATCCTGGCCAGTCCCTCACAGGCTCTCCCTGTCTCCTCTCTCACAGCTCCAAGGTCATGTGCACAATTCCCACTTTTCCCCTGGATGATATTTTCTCAAACTCTGAAGACAATCTCGTGAATTTTTGGCATTAATTATCAGCTTCACAGAAGGTATTGTCTGTGCTGCAGAACATCCCTGAGTATAGACTAAGGTTTTGGTTAAATAGAATTCCATCTTTTTCCAAGTTTTGAGGGTAACTTTGTAACGTGTCTTTTCTCTTTGATGTAGACTCACCACTGGTTTCCAGTGACTCCTTTTTGTTAATTATTTCTCAGACATGCTGACAGCACTCAGAGGTTGTTGGCACTGCCTGTCACTTCTCAGAGTATTGTCCAGAGGAACAGAGCTGATGGAGCAGAGCCCCTAATTGAATATTGTGGTGATGGGACACAGAGGTGTCTTTTTATTTGCTAGTCAGATGAATTCCACTAAAATGTAATGGTTACACAAATTACTTCCAAAGGATAACACTTGGAGTTTATATTCATTGCCTTCTGTAACTTGAAAAAGCCCATCCTGATCAAAGTATTTGATGCAAAAGGACTTCTTTGCCATTCTGTGAATTGGAAATAATATATTGTGTAATTATTACTTGTGTCTTGAGAAATGTATCAATAGTAGAAAGAAAACAATTTCCCTTCTATTTCAGTACATGATTATATGTTCTGTATATATACATTCTTCTGATAATGGGTTTTAACCAATATTTTATTGATTTATTGTAGTTACATACAGAGTAATAGCTCTCAGTTCTTTGGGATTTCATAATTTTATCACACTTAATGTCTTTTTTACGAATGGCACAAATGAATAACGAATATTAGTTACACTGTGAGCTGTAGATCTCTTCAAGATGTTCAGGTGCATTAGTACTGGCTCTTAAAATGGTTTTTAACTGAGTGTTCCTTTTATTAAAGCTCATAATGCAGTGAGTGCCATCTCTGAAGGTGATACAGCATCAAAATTTTACTTGTACCTCCTTTAAGATGTGAAACACACCAGCTGTGGCATGTCTGCAAACAGCAAAGTGGTTATCAAAGTAGTTATCAACTATGCTTTGTTTTATTTTCTCACCCCTTGGTATGTTTGGATGGGGGCTCTGTGTGCTTTAATAAATATATTGGAAGTTTGGGAGGTGCAATCCATTGCTCCTGTATCCTGTGGGATACAGAGATTCGGTGTAATAGTTCTTTACCCAGAGCACTCTGATGCTGGTTGCTTCAGGCCTTGGCATTAAAAGTGAAAAAAAAGAAATAAAACAAACCAAACCAAACCAAAACAAAAAACCCCCACAAAACAAACCAAAACAAAAAAAACCAAACCAAAACAAAAAAAAACCCCAAAACCAAAACCCAACTAAAAAAAACCCCAAACCTCAAAAAACCCAAACAAGAAGAAAACCTCTCACACTTTAATAAAATTATTTCATTATTTTTCTAACACTGTTGAAGTTCCCTATCTGCCTGACTGGGGTTTAGCCCTGTCTGCCTTAGAAATAAATCTTTTATTTTTCCTTTACATATGCTTTTGATGTATGTCATCCATCAATGTTAGCAGGAACAGGAAATGCATTGATCTATCGCTGCACTTGACAAGTTAAATAACACTTTATGTAAGAAGTATTGATTTATAAAATCCAGTACATGTAATTAACATTAGAACTGTCAAAAGTTGAAAACAGTATTAACTTGCTGCTTATTTATAACCCAAAGAAAATTAAATAAAATTTCCAGATTAATCAACTAACTCCTTTTTCCCCCCCTTCAGATGTGTCAAGCTCAGTTATGTTTTCTAGAACAGTGATATGTTTCTTCCAATTTCGACAAGGAGAAATTACATGTTTCATCAGTTTTGTTGAAAATAATTCTGCAGTCTGTGTATTATCCTTGAAGTGGGGAAAGAATTCCACTTGGATAGTTCTGAAAGGATTTAGTGTAAAAGATGCAGAAATAAGTGATATTTGGGAAAATGAAGGGAGCCAATTTATGAGGGTGCACAGAATTCCCTCAGTGAGATGCTCTGAGGGCTCTCTAAGGGTCACTTGGTGCTCCTGTTTGGGAGCCAAGCACTTCCCAGGTGCCTGGGCCAGAGTTTGCTGAAGAGGGTGGGAATATTTCAGCTGAGTTCTGGGAACTTTGGGCTGTGCTTTGTTTCTGTCCCAGTCCAGCATCACACAAGGACATGAACAGTCCTGGCTCTGCTCTCCAGTCCAACAGCACCACTGACTGGGTTTGTTGAGGCAGGAGGTATCCAATTTATAGACCTATTTACATGTTTCCAGCTTAAAGAGCAAAAAAAGTAAATTACAAGTTACATTTAAACAGAATCACAATAGCAGTGAGGAGTGGGGGCTGCTTTTAACAAAGGTTTGTGCATGAATCATTTCCCCTTCATCCCCTTCATCAAAAGAGATGTGTTTATATTTTCTCTGGATATTCATGGCTGCTTTGCTGTTTAGAAAGAATTCTCTCCTTGAAATAATAAATAGATGGCCTGGCATGGCTTTCAAATCTGGCAGTGCCTTTGCTGTGCTGGTTTTTTTCCGTCCTGCTTCACTCATGTTTCTGTTCTGGTCCTTCCAGACACTCCTCAGCTGTTTACCTTTAGGATTTCATTTATCTTCTACAAAGTGAGGAGCTGAGAAGGGCTCTTTGACCAGGGATGAACTTGTGGAAAGCATTTCTGTTTTTCTCATCTCTGTTCTGTTAAATGCTCCATAGGGTTTCACCTTGCCTTCATCCCTGTGCCAGCTGGAATGTTTAGCAGATAGATAGGAATTGCTGGATTGATATCTGTGTGATCACACTGAGACTGCAGATTACGGGGCAGCAACAATAGTTTCCTTTGTGGTTAAAATAACGAAGGAAATCCTGCTCTCTCTGGGCTCCCTCTGGCTGAGGAGCTTTGCCTTCCACCTGCTGTGGCGGAGGGTCAAACATCCCAACCTCCTTCCCTGGAAACTCCCTGAGAATCTGTAAACATCGGGGAGATGAGGAGAATATAAAAATCACAGAGCCTGTGCTTTGATGGCAGATCCACCAGTGAGGTTGGAGGTTTCTTTGGAGCTTTGGGGTTGCTTTTCACAGCTAATGGTTCTCTTTCATTCACCTGCTTCAGACGTGCCTTTTCCTCTCCGTGTGTAACTTGAAGGGACCCTCCTGAATATTTCAAACCAAAATTCTGCAGCTTCTTTGGGGCTGAGCTGCACTAAATAGAACTTAGACATCATCTCCAGCTTCATGATTTTTAATTCTGCAGCAGGTGATGGATTTAAACTGAAAAAGAGGACATTTAGATGGGATTTTTGGAAGAAACTCTTCCCTGGGAGGGTGGGCAGACCCTGGCACAGGTTGCCCAGAGAAGCTGTGGCTGCCCCAGCCCTGGCAGTGCCCAAGGGCAGGTTGGACAGGGCTTGGTCTGGAGAAAGGTGTCCCTGCCCATGGCAGGAGCTGAACAAGATGATCTTTAAGGTCCCTCCCAACCCAAAGCACTCTAAAACATTGCAGGAGTTTGAAGAACTATGAATAGTGATTGCTTTCTGATATACAACAAACCAGATATTTTTTTTTTGTGCCCTGACTGAACTGAATTATTACTGGAGGTCAGAAAGTGAGACTAAAGCATGAGGTGTAGAAATTAAATGGGAAAAGGAGACCTTAGTGGGACTTTAGGTTAATACATCAGGAGCTGCTTGAGGCTCTGTTAAAATGATACCAGCTCATTATTTTTTTTCTCCTTGGCTGGTCCGCTAAAGAAATCAATTTTAAGAAAATAATGATACAATTGCATGTGGGAAAAAATTTTCTCAGTGTATTTGGGGATAACTGAGAGAGTTTTATGGTGAATTTTAATGGACTGATGTTACCAACCACTGTCTTTTATTTTCTCTCAAAATCCAGGTCTGATAAAAACCTTTCTGTGGCTCCTCCTCCTTCCAGTTCTGAGTGTTTCTAATAAAACTTGAGAAATCTTTTCTTAAAAAGGAATTCTTGAAGAAGTGATCCTGCAGTGAATGAAAGGATGGTCTTTACAGAGAAGGCAGAATGTTGGGGAGTAGATTTTATGAATGCCAAGAATAGTTATGCTTAAGGACTTTTAAGCAGTCGGTGATAGTAAGATTTTCTTTTTTTGTCACAAGAAAACCCGCTCTGGCTTTTTTCTGTAGTCTCAGCATAGCATGCAAGTGAATTTTTGTACTTCATCTAAAGCTGTTTGTAGGGAAAAGTGAAAGGAGGATAAGAGAGATAACAGGAAACGTTTGGACCTTAAAACAGGGAAGAAAGGTTGGAAATATTAAAACAGGTTTTCCTGCAGCAAGTCACTGTGTGGTGTTTATCTCAGAATTGTGGAAGTTTCTGAGGGAATGAATTGGGTTGTTTGTTCTTTTAAGCAGTTCTATGTGTTAGCCAAGATTGGGGGAAAGCATTGGATCTGTTTACATCAAGAAATGAGGAGCACAGATGCCAACTGGAATCTGCAGGGCCATTTAGGTAATTCTGAAATAGAGAAGTGATGCTTCAATTAAAAAAAAAAGAATTTTTAATTAAATCTACTTAACTATCAGTGTGAAACGCTCATTCTTGCCGCTTGGGACTCCTATTCTATTGAATTGTTGAGAGCTAATCATAACTATACATTACAGAAGGTTTAGTTTCCCTCCTGGGACAGAGTGCAACAGGTTTGCCATCTTTAGTTCAATATTTCTTCCATCCAAATCGAATGGATGATTGGCAATTACCCAATAACTAACTTGCCAATTAGTTATGTGACCTGTTCAAGGGAAGAAAAAGTTGCCCATTGAAATCTTGTCTCCCTGAGACTGTGCATTTAAAAGAAATAAATGTCACTTATTGCAGAGATATGTAGGTTTCCTCACAGAACTTGCTGAGTCTTAAAACAATTTAATTCCATCCCCAATTAAACCTTTAAAAGCACAATCCATCAACCTCAGCTGATTCTGTATTTGCATTCAGGGATTGTAATAGAGGGATCCAAAAAGCAGCTTATCTTTTTTATCTATAGGAGGACAAAAATGGGTAGTGTGGGCTCATTTGCTTGACATATGAAATTGAGGAAGAAAGACTGATTTAAATACAGTTGCTCCAGTGCTCTTCCAATATAAAATCAGATCCTGTCTTTGCTAAAAGTTCAGGAAATCCATTTTAAGGGAATGCTTTATCCCATTGTGTGAAAATTCTTATATGCAGCAATATACTTGAAAAATAACCCGATATTTTAATGAAATATTCACCATGAGGCGTCAGTCCTTTCCAATCAAGATGTAGAATGAGGTGGTAAAAGGCAATTTAAATCTAATTGTTGTGCTTGGTGATTTATGTCACACTTCCAACCACAAAAATTTGAATCTCAAAGATGCAATATTTTGGGTAAAATAGACTTCCTGCAAATCAATCCAGTTCAAGTGACTGAATGCTCTAATGTATGTTTGACATTGTTGACAGTTTATGAATAGATCATACACTAACTTTCACAGCATCTCACCAATGCAGTTTGGAAGCTTTAAATTCAAAAGAAGATTGATTCAGATATATCTGAGTTCAATCTGACTTTCTGGTACATTTCCCAAGATTTACTGTGTAATAATTTCAAATTCATCTGCCATGTAAGCTATTGAAGTTCATTCCCACAAGAGAATACAACTTGCATCAGAGCTGCCACATGTTGCATGTGTATGAGAAACTGAGACAGTGAGATTAAAAACTGGGAGAGCAAGATTAAAAGACCCTTTTGAAAAGGAAATAGAGAAAAATATTTTCCATACCCAAGTCAGGAATATGAGAAAATGGTCACGGTTCCCCAGAAAGTCACAGTTTTGGACTGTCGGTCAGTGCAGAGCAGCTCATGCTGTGTGTGCTTGGGAATGTCACTGCTGGACTTTTAATGTGGCCTTCATGGGCTTGAGCTGGCCATGATTTCTTTGGATTACTGAAAAGATTCTTCCTGTCTTAGTCTGGGTTTCCTTACTCTAGTTGCCTTTTTAATTTCACTCTAGTTTTGTCTTACATGTTCAATCCCCTTGATGGGCCTTTGGAAATGCTCTTCTCATGGCAGTCCTTGGTCCACCCCAAGATGCCTCACCTCTCTTGTCCTGGCAAACACTGAGAGCAAAAGCTTTGCTGTATTGCTGATCTCCTGGGCTCCTTGTTCAGCCTCTGCCTCATCTCCTTGGCAAATTCCTGAGAGACAATTCTCCTTTATTTCCCTGTGTCAGGTGATTGTGGCTTTAGCCCTGCATATGTAGAAAGAGTGACATGCATCGTGCTTTGCCTAGGGATTAATAAGCTAAAATCAATACAGGTGTGTTATTGAATAAACCAGTTGTGGTTCTCTTTGGGTTTGAAAGTGTCTCTCAGACAAAAGGGTGTTTTCAATATTGTGACTGTTGGGTGAACTGAGTGATGGGAGGGGCAGCTGCTCCCGTGGCATTTGGGAGTGCCTGACCTGTTTGCTCTGAGTATTTGCTGCTTTATGTGCAGGTTAATCCACTTTGGATATTCAATATTGGTCACCTAAAAATGACTTAAAAGTGGAGATACCTGGCAGAGACAAATGGCAGGGGCAGTGGGGATCTCTCAACCTGTTCTTGGCACTTGCTGTGTTTTCTTCCTCTGAGCATTCAGGACTACAGGAACTGATTTTCTCAGCATGAGAATGTGTGATTTGCTCTGTAACTGTTGGTGTCCAACATTTCTGGAGAGAAAAATGCTGAGGTTTTGAGAGGATGATTCCAGTGGGTTTTAGTGCTGAAGGTGATGTGCTTCTTCTCTGGAGTACAGCAGCTTTCCTCTTCTCCATTAGAGGTTCTCAAGATCAAATTGTTTAATTAAAATACATTAATTCCTGAGGGACAGGAGCATGCGGCTGCTTTCAGGATCATGTAAGACCTTGTAGTAACTGAAAGAGCTGTTTAATCTGACTTAGCTTTATGTATTTGACAAGTGTAGGCTCTTAAAGAGCTAAGAATCATTAGCCAAACCCTGGTGATTTGTTTATCAGAGGGCATGTTTGAGGTCCCTGTGATGGTGCTCTCAGTTTCTGAAGTCGCGTTCACTCACACCATCCCTATGGGACTATAATGGTCATCTAATGAGCATCTTCTCTTGAGGTTTTTGTTGTCATTCCAGTCAGTACAAAGCTGTGCAGTCAGATAATCTTTTCCTCTTGCAGGTCCTATTTGTAAGTTTGTGCCTGAACATGATTTTCAGGGAGGATGGAGGATGAGGGAGTTTCCAGCTTTCCTGTGGTGCCTCTCATCTGCCAGGGCTGAGCACAAGCCCAGAGTAGATGGCAGTTGCACAGAGCACCATTTTGTATTTAACTGTCTGCATTAATCCAAGCAAAAGTGTCTGGGAGTTGTTGAATTAAGTCTTGAAATTATATTTTCAGATAAAATCCAAGCTTTGCAAGTACCAAAGAAACTCCTGGCCTGGTATAATGAAACCCTTGCAGTTCAGTGATACACAAAAGCAAAGCAGACATGCTGTGGAGCAAATTGCCAGATAATTTCAGCAATATTCAACCCTGTTTTTTCTTGAGATTTACATAAAAATAAACTGCACCATCCCTTTCAGGATCCGGGTCAGGATGTTGGTGAGTTTGGTGAACAGCCTTAATGGAAATCTGTTGGAGCTGTGCCAGCAGGTTGGCACCTCATCCCTTTGCTCCTTCTTGCAACTCAGAGAGTTTTTTAATTACTATTACTTTTATTTTTAAATAAGCATTGCTAAAGAGCCAGAAGAGGCTGAAAGTACTAACACATTTAGCATTTAGAGAAAGCAACTGTGTATAGCATGAATTCTTGCCTTTTTTTTTTTTTTAAGGCAGAAAACTATTCTGGCTAGGAATATGCATTGCAGTATGTTATTATTTTTGTTTCTAGTACTCGGATAGGCTTTTTATTACTATTTTACTCCATCTTTAAAGAGAATAAAACCAGAGGTGCTTTCCTGGGTTCTACACCCTTGGCTGGCTGAGGCTGATTGGTGGTGAGCCCTGGCTGTGGTTAATTACTGAGTTCAGGTGTCTCATCCCTG
The DNA here is from genome assembly GCF_047495875.1 of Pithys albifrons albifrons. Classification (NCBI taxonomy): domain Eukaryota; kingdom Metazoa; phylum Chordata; class Aves; order Passeriformes; family Thamnophilidae; genus Pithys; species Pithys albifrons. Next base: position 12,962,778 of record NC_092473.1, read on the forward strand.
TGAACTGAGCCCTTGCATCTTCCAACCCTCAGCCAGTTATTTCATTCCTGCTCTTTCCTTTCTGAACTGGCTTTCATTTTTCCTGCCAATTTTCCTGTTTCCCTGAGATGCTCTTTAACAACCAAACTTACTGTCCAGTTAGAATTTTGCTTTCCCTTACAGCTTCAAGGTGTCAGTAAAGCTCGGGGTGCACTGTGGGTTGATGGTGTGACCCCACTGGTGCTGCGGAACCGCCAGAGCCATCCAAGCCTCGCTGCTGCCTCTCTGCATGGAGTCTCTGCTCCCTCTTTTATTTTCATTTCTGCTTTCAGGGAATATTTAGTGAGCTCTGATTACATAATTGAATTTGATAAACTGATGGTATGTGATTGATGAGGAAGTCAGGAATAAAAGATTAGAAGATAAAATTACTTCAAGGGTTTAAGTAAATCTTCCAGAGAGCTGGGGTAATTTATAAAGCATGCTATACTCTTTATAAAAATAGTCCCGTAGGTCTATTAAATTTTAGCTTCTAACAGAACTGGATTGAGTTTTGAGAATCATTTTCATGTAATACCAGCTTGATTGTGATGCTTTAAATAGGAGATGGCTCAGAGGGGGCTGCAGTGTCACTGAGTTTGGAATATTTGAGTGGGAACTGCAGAGCTCAGTGACAGACCTGTGGGCAGCTGTCTTTGCCTTTCAAATAAATAATTTTTTCTTGGAAAGACGTAAGTTAGAAGGACTAAGTGGATAATTCAGAGGGAGGCAATGAAGGAGGTTATGCTGCTGAGCCTGTAAGTCAGTGAAAGCCAGGCTGAACAGATGACTCAGGTGGAGGCTTCTAGTGCAGGTCCAGTCTCACTGTAACCTCCCTCAGTGACTCAACTTTCTTTGAGGGAAATGCTTTAGGGATCTCATTCCAGGAGCCTCTCTCCACGAGCAGTCAGTGCTGTTTGGGGGGACTCTGCACTGACCATTTCAGCTCCCCAGTTGTCTCTGCTCCAAACCCCTGCCCTGAACAGCAGCACTGCCCCAGCTGCTGCCTTTGCATCTCCACAGGGAGCCTGACACCTTTAACTTTGCAAGGGTGGAATGTCTGTCCTGTAACTCCCTCATGAGACTCCCCAAAATGTATGTGAAGCCTTTGACAGGATTTACCATTTCCTCACTTGTTTAGAATTATCTTTACAAGAATTTGCTCTTCACTCTGGGTAAAATAACTGCATTTCCTGCCTCCAACTTGATTTCTCTTTATAACATTTAAAATATTGGTTGATTTTACTAGTAAGGAGAAAATGAGAATTGAGATGACTTCACAATAATTGCAGTCATTAAAACAAAAAAAGCAGCTTTGCACAATATATTCTCAGTCATGTAATAGAGTGAAGAAGTGTAAAATCTATCCCTGGCTTGCCTGGGAATATCTGCTAGTTTGGAACTGTTCCGATTTTGTCATATGTTGAATCGTTGTATCTTCCTGAACAGCCAATTTAAAGAAGATACTGTTGATCTGCACCCATCATATATCAGTTTGTTTGAAAACCAGGTTATTTAAAATGCTACAAATCAGAAAAAGCCCTTACCTCAAAATGCAATTTTTAATTCAGTTTGCTGGAGCAGATTTGGTGCGATAGTTTATAAGTTTTGCTTTAGGATTTTTTGCTTTTTTCCCTCCTGCATAAATGCCTGTTTCTGAAGTTAATTCCAAAAGCTTAGGAGATAATTTGTCAGTACAAATCCCCAGATGTGAAGGGAGCTGCTGTTTGATTTATGGCCCCTTGCAGGAGATATTTTGGTGTCAGTGGGCTGGGGGTCTCTGAGCAGGCTCAGCTGGAGCTGCTGCCCTGGGGCTGCCAGGCTGACCCCAGCCTGGGCTTCCCTGTGCTCTGCCAAGGAAGAAAAATGCCCTGATAAAAGGCAGAGTGAGAGATAAGGGCTCAGAGAAGGTGACATCACCAGCCTGGGCTGGAAAATCAGCCCCCCTTGCTGCTGTCCTGTGGCCATCAGCTCCCAAAGATTACAGGGTGTGACCTGTGCCTTCAAGAATTTCAGCCAGCCTTGAGTAGTACATGAGGTCACTTCCCTATAAACTCTAAAAAATATCTTAAAGTCTTTAAATAGCAAGTTTAAAAATGCCTGGGCTTATCTAAAATAAATTTTAAAAGGTTAGCAGTTTGACTGAACCAGTACTTGCACTGGGACAACATTTGTGTGTCTTGGGGGTTTTTGGTATTTTATATATAAAGTACACACACCCTGCACTCTTAAAAGCAGATTTCAGTATCATCTGCCTATTAAATATTATTCATATTTTGGATTAAATCTCTGATTTTGACTGTAACGTGTGAGTTTTATATATAGACATAAACTCTCTGGAAGTGTTTAAGGCCACTTTGGATGGAGCTCTGAGCAGCCTGGTGCAGGTGGAGGTGACCCTGCCCATGCCAGTGGGTGGAACTGGGTGGGCTTTAAGATCTCTTCCAACCCAGGTCATTCTATTATTCTATGTTAGTTTTGGTTGTAGAAGGTGTTGGTACACTTTTAGGATTAAGTCTTTAGTTCCTACATAATTAAAAGTAGAAATTCGACACATGAAGTGTGAAAAACTTCATCTTCCAGAGGTGACTGGGGTGGATCTCCAGCAAGTGTGGGCTCAGAATAAATCTGTGTTTGAGCAGAGCTTTGGCAATTTTCCCATCAAGGATTGTGCTTCTTGGAGTTCTTTACTATCTGTGATACACAACATTTTGAGACTACATGTGACCCTTGCATATTATTGAAGTACCCCAATTCAAAATCTGTTAGTGGCTTCAGGTAATATAATTTCACACATTTTGGTTGGCAAGGATGTTGGAAAACACATTAAACTTGTGATTTTGTGAGGGTTTTTTTACAAAATTCTTTTCCCTATCAAAATTCTTCATTTACCCTGAGACTTCTCCTGCTGTGATAATCAGTTCTATCCAAGATTACTCCTCTGGTTTCTATTCAAGACATAAAAAAAAAAAAAGCTTTGAGTGGATTTAATCCTCACAGAGAAGGGGGTGGAAAAAGCCAGTAGGGCTGTGCACTGCCTGCCACAACAGACAGTGCTGGAATTCTCATATGGATAAACAGTAAACAGATAAAAGCTTGTCTGAGTGGGCAAGGACTAAGGTTATCAAGATCTTGGGGATTCTGCCTCTGAAATAGAACCTAGTTATGAATGTGCCAATGCAAGCCTTAACTGAGTCATGGTGTTTCTCTTTTTGCAATAACCTTTTGAGTAGAAATGAGCTCAAAGTCAGTGGGTTATTGTCCATTTCCCTAAAGAGCCTCCAACCCCTGTCCCCTCTGTGTTTCAGATGATGTGGCTCCATAACCCCCCTCTCCTCTGTGTTTCAGATGATGTGGCTCCATAACCCCTCTCCCCTCTGTGTTTCAGATGATGTGGCTCCATAACCCCTCTCCCCTCTGTGCTTCAGATGATGTGGCTCCATAACCCCTCTCCCCTCTGTGTTTCAGATGATGTGGCTCCATAACCCCTGTCCCCTCTGTGTTTCAGATGATGTGGCTCCATAACCCCTCTCCCCTCTGTGTTTCAGATGATGTGGCTCCATAACCCCTGTCCCCTCTGTGTTTCAGATGATGTGGCTCCATAACCCCTCTCCCCTCTGTGTTTCAGATGATGTGGCTCCATAACCCCTCTCCCCTCTGTGTTTCAGATGATGTGGCTCCATACTTCAAGACAGAGCCAGGCCTGCCCCAGACACACCTGGAGGGGAACCGGCTGGTCCTCACCTGCCTGGCCGAAGGCAGCTGGCCCCTGGAATTCAAGTGGTTGCACAACGACAGCGAAATCACCTCCTACTCCACTGAATATAAGTAAATAAAAGCTATATAATCATCTTAAGGGAAAAAAAAATTCCTCAGTGCTCAAGCAGCTTTGTAGATACAGACACATCAACTCTGGGGTTTATTCTGAAAGAAGACTGGGTTTGTAAACAGAGCCTTTGCTACAAGACCCTTTGCTACAAATGTCTCACACTTCAAAACATGGATCTTAACCCCGAATTTTTGAAGTACCAAAATGCTTTCTGCTGGAGATGCAACCTCACCTGTGTTTGTAATGAACATACTTATTCCTTAGCTGAGTGTTCCACATGTGGCTCATCCTTGAGCTGAGTTTGGTGGGGCTGATCCCTGCAATCAGAGCCAGAAGAATGTGCTCTGTCTCAAATTCCACACAGACCTGTTTCACTTCCAGGAATGCCAAAACTGAGCTGATAGTTTACCAAGCTGTTCTTTAATGATTATGCACTTTGCCCCCAGGACCCCCCTGACTCCCTGCCCATCCCACAGACATTGCAGCAAACAGGAGGAGAAGCACAGTGAGGTTTATCAGAGCAGTGTGTGCTGGTGGCAGCTCAGGACTGGCCAGGCATCCGAGATCCAAACAGCCAAGTGGGGGCTGCTTTTCTTCACTGTCTGGGGCTCCTCTTCAACTGGCAATGTCTGCAACTTCAGAGAAATTTGGTATTTATGCAACTCTTCTGTTGCTCTCCAGTTTTGTCCAAGTTACCCAGTTAGTGAATTGAGAAGTTCTGAGGGGTGGGTATGACAGAACCATGTTAAACATCTGTACCTTTAGCAAGCCAAGCTAAATACTGCATTTGGGGGATTTCATGAGTTTAAGGAGGGAAAAGTTGTGCTCCATCACTACAGATAGAAATTACAGTAAAAGTGAGTATAGAAATGCAGACAATGGCATAAAGTTTCATATTGTTCCACAAGGTAGTCCACAATTACTTTTCTCAACAATTTTCAAAATTGTAACCTTAGTTCTGCTCTTGATATTATTTACATTTACAGAGCAGTAGGGGGGAAAAAAGTCCCTTAAATAACTTTTTAAACTTTTGGGGGTGATTTAGAACATTTAGCATAAAGTATTTAGCAACTGCTTCCAACCACACATACAGTGATGTGTCAGGTTTCCTAGAAATGGAAGAATTGTGATTTAGATGAGCCCTGCTTAGTCCTGAGCATCTATTCATGGCTGTTTTCAAGCCTTGAGATGCTCTGCTACCTCCCAATGAGCCACATGCACATACAGAGGAGATTTGTGAATACTTTCTAAAAAATAAAAAAAAAATCTCTAATAGCACAACAAATCCCAGAATGTTTGAGCATCACTTTGTGTAAATGCCACTTGTTTTGATCAACAACAGCAGAGTCAGTTGTCGTTGCTTGGTAGAAGGAGCTGAAAACAGCTTTTAACGGCAGAAGGTGCTGAGAAAGTGGGATAAAAAACGGTGTGGGAGGACAAACACATGAACATGGAATCAACAACAAGCAAAGGTTAGAACTGCAGCCTTGTAGATGTGCTAGTCCTGGGAGAGTGACATTTCCTGGTATTAGGAGAAACCTGAATAAGAATGTGTGACATTTGGAAATAAGATCAGAATGCCATGGTATTTCTTAAGCAAGTGGACACTCTAATACAAAACTAGAATTTTACAGTGTGTTGCAGTGTAAGTTAGAGTCAGTTATTGGAACACCTTTCCCAAGCTCTGCTTATATGCACCTGCAATTTCTTATCCTTATACCTCTGTTTTTTATCACTGGATTTAATTTAGTCTGGTGAATGTCAGGTCGTGATCCAAGCTATATTTATTACTTTTGCATTTTTAATATTGTACTTATTTCTATTTCTAATTAAAACATCTGATGCAAAGGTGATTAAGAAGATAGGAAAATACTGGTTTATAATAATAAAACCTTTAGAAGTTGAAGCTCTGCTGCTCACACTACACCACAGCCAGACACAAACCAAAAAGGATTTTGATTATAAATACATGAACAGCTTTAAGCTTCCAAGAAAAGATTTTATGGCATAGGTGCATTAGGATGAATGAAAGCAAGGAAAAAGATATGCTTAGACATGAAAATTCCAGTTGCAAAATTTAAACTTTGACCCCATAATAGTTTGCTTTGCAGTTCTCGTGGGGAAATAGTCTGTTTAAATGCACAAACCTTCCTGAGTGTAAGTGACTTGTGCCACAATCTGAATCATCAATCAAAGATTTTTGGTAATTGATATTACTTAGTGACGTTCAGTTAAAGTAATGTCTGTATTGTAACAGGCTGAAAATATATTATTCTAACAGCCCAAGGGAGTAAAGAACTAACTGGAGTCTTTGCCCTTGGTGCCCCTGCCATGCCCTGGGGAGGGAGCTGCTGGTGGGCACAGCCTGGCTCTGCCAGGGACTCTGCGGGCACTGCTTGGGTTTGCAGTTTAGAAAACCACCTTAGCAGCTCTGTGTGCTCTGAGACAGACAGAATGGAACCAAAGCAGTGCTGCTGCCTGCAGGAGCAGTTCTGCTTGTGTCTGTCAGGTGAGAGACTTTCAAGTTCAGGCAGTGACTTTTCTCTGTTTTGTTTTTGGGGTTTTTCCCCCCGTGTTTTCTTTTGGATTAAGTTCTGGACCAGGTGTGTCTTCCATGTTTGCCTTTGTGGCATGAAGACATTAATTTATTTGAATTTAAGATGCTAAAGTTGGCTCTAAGCAGGAATTCACTTTCCTCCAAAATTACTTAAGTATATGATCATTATATTTTTGTTTTTAACACTGCACATATTTTAATTTTATTCAGCATAAAAAAGTCAATCAGCTGATGCATAAATCCCTTGTTAAAAAGTTACATGACTCTCCACTAAAATACATTTGCTTTTAATTCTGTGTTCATAATTATGACTATTAAACCCCATAGCCAATAGGTTCGCTTTTAACTCTCAGAGCATTTAAAATTCAAATGAGGGTTTCAACTTTAAATTAAGGAGGAAATAGAAGTGTTAGTGCATTTCTCCTTAGGTGTTTGATAGCTCTGCATCCTCAGAGTGCCTGGTGCCCACGTGGGGCTGGGACACTGCAGGGCCTCCCCTGGAGCCTCCTCTACACTTTACATCTTCCCATGGACACCTCCCAGGCACCACTTTGTGCTTGGCTGTTCCACCCAAAATGAAGCCACTGTCGGCTCTGACTTTCCCAAGTCCTTGCAGAGCCCCAGAAACCTCCAGCAGCCTCCTGGCACCTGCACAATGAGAATATCTCAAGAGTTAAAGAGTGTAGACAAAAATAAAGCAAAATTATGTCTTGTCTCTGGAAGTTATTGTAGTAACTTTTGATATAAATTCAGTCTCATTTTGAATTTAGAAAGGGCTATTTATGTCTCTTCTTGACAATCAGAGAATCAGTATGAGGAAAGCATAGCACAAAAAAGCAGTTATATGACTGTGAGGTCAATAAAAAAGTATATTTTAAAAAATAATAAGGCATGGGAGGTGCAGAAAGACTGTTTAAAATTGTAAACACAGACTCAGAAATTGCATTAATATTTATCTCTTGCCCAGGTTTGTAATTTTCAAGCCAGTCTCAAATAGTACAACCATATGTCTTACCTCTTTTTTTCACTTTTGCTATTTAATTCTTCCAGTTTTGCTTCCTGTACCTGCACATTATACCCAGTAGGTCCACTGAGACTCCAGCTGCTCAGTAGGTTGGGGCTCCCTTGGAATTTCCAAGGTAGATGCCATTTTCACTGTAAATTTTTAAAAGATTTTCGTTTCTTCAGGCAACATGTTAAGAACGTTTCCTGCTGAAACATTAATAAGTCAGAAAAGAAAACCAAAGTAGGACACTTCTGATCTAATTGATTTGTTTTGTCCTAGTGGCAGCAAAACTAACTCTGCATTACTGTTTTAGCACAGATGAATACCCAAGAAAGAAGCCTTTAATTTTGGCTTTATTTAATAGAAAAGCTGATGCACTAAATGTTAGCCAAGTAGGACACTAAATCTTCATGGGAAGAAGAAAAGTTGTTAAGCTCTAAACTATCTGGTAAAATGAACTGTACAAATTAATTTCCAATATTTATTTGCCAGAATATTTGATTTATTTATTTTGTTTCAATGATGAGATTTTACAACAATCATCAGCCTGGAAGAGAAGGAAATTATTCAGATTGCTGGGTTTGCTGTGACTTTGCTGTCAGGGTCTCCCAGGAATCCCTAAAATTTGTCTATGGGGTTGGACTCTCTTTAATTCCCAATATTTGGTTATGTGACCTATTTCCTATAGTGTATTTCTTGGGCCATGGAGCCATTAGAGCCTGTATTTATCACACCAGATTCTTCTCCCTCCTTTGTTTTATGGTGTCTGATCCTGCTCAGATATTAAGCTCTGCATGTGGGTGTGTGCAGTATGTGTGAGCATAAGAAATGTTTTCTTTTAGTGGAATTAAATATTGAAGATTAAAATTCAGCAGTTTTCTTTTTCCTTATCTTTCATAAAGACTTTCATTAATCCTACCATAATATCTCCTGAAGGTGACTGGGGGAATATGTGCTTTTGATTAATGTTTGTTTAATGCAGGATTATCTCTATTATTCATGTGTTTTATTCCCATTAAAACTGTGCCTATCAGCTCATTTTCATGTTGGGTAATCAGATGGAGTTGAAGGAGGAAGGGGAGCATTAGTGGACTAAGTGTCTGTTTAAGCAACATGAAGGGCAGAACAAACAGAGCTGGTGGTGTCATTTCCAGGGTTCCCCTGAGTTCCAGTGGCCACACAGAGCAATAACCAACTTTGTCAAATTGGGGAGCCTGGATATTTCCTGCAAGTCTTCCTAATGCCCACATTTAGTTTGCAGGCTTCTTGTGCCTCCTCTGAGCAAACTCCCCTCCTGCCTTTGCCAGCTTTATGAATGAAGGCAGAGAAAACTGAGGGAAAAATTGAATTCTGTATTTCAGAGAATTTTTGGATATACTTGCTATTTATCATAGGCAGAAGTTAAGACTGAAAGATATTCACAGAATCACTGACTATTCTGAGTTGGAAGGGACCCATCACAGGGATCATCGAGTCCAACTCTTAAGTCAGTGGCCCACATAGGGGATTGAACCCATGACCTTGGCATTATTACAACCCATTCATTTCTTGTTGGTTTTATTTTGTATTTATAACATATATTTTATAAATACAACAGACAATGTTGCAGCCAAAGACCAGGGGTTATACGAGAATGCTGCTTGTCAGAAAAAATGCAGTCAACATTTAAGCCAATGTGTGAACCAGGGCCCAGTGCAGTCTGACCGTGTGTTCTCTGTCCCAGGTACACCATCCCAGCCCTGCAGAGCTCTCACGCCGGCTCCTACCAGTGCATCGTGAGGAACAGGATGGGGGCGCTGCTGCAGAGGAGGTCGGAGGTGCACGTGGCATGTACGTGGGATGGAAGTTATTCCGTGGCTGATTCATTCTGGGAGGGAAAGAAGCAACACAATAACAGCATTTGTTAGTCTGAAAAGTTTTTAGGTCTCATATTTAGCAATTTTTTTTCAGTTGTTGCATCACAAGAAGTTTCATGCTCTGGTTATCTCCTGGGAAGCAGCTCCAAGTGGTGCTTTAGAACAAGCTCTGAGCAGTTCAAAGCCGTGAAAGGAGATCATTTGGAGACAGCTGTGGCAGGAGAAAACTATTTTACCTTTCCCTGAATACACAGGGATTGAGCAAGGCCATATAATGCAAAACTATCAATCAAAAAAAAAACAACAACAACAAAAAGCAAAATAAACAAACAAAAAGCAAACAAAAAAACAAACCCCCCAAAAAACAACAAAAAAGAGGACAGCAGCAGCTACCTGAGATGAGATAGTGTGGTGGAGATAACACCACGAAGCTTTCTGATCATAACCCTTGGGATGCCAAATCAGGAGTTTCATAACAAAGCTTTAAAAGTCTGTTCTCAACACTTTCCTGAAACAAACCCTCCAATGTTTGCTCCACTTTGTGCAGAATTTGGACTGCCACTGGCTCAGGTTCGTTGGTTTTCTCAGGAGTTAGTGCCAGTGAACATAAGAAATGATCACATACTCTTAAATTTTTTTTCAGTTAATATGTGGAAAATATAACCCAAATAACTTCTATAGAAATAATAATAAAAATAATAATAAAATAATAATAAAATTAGACCTCGATCTTTTTTCATAGTAAAAGCATAACAAAAAAAATTTAAAAGGAACAGATTTGTGTACTGTGCCTGAGAAGTCTGATACATGGACCAGGTTTCTCCTCCTTGGGGTCAGTAATTCAGTCACAGTAAATGTCACTTGATAAGTGGAATTTAAAAAAAAATTGAATCCTTTATTAGAAACCCAATTAGAAGGAACTGATTCAAGTTAATCAGTATGCCAATGAGGGAAATTACATGGAATTTCCTGTGTGTTAAAATAAACCCAGTTGCAAATGCTATTATGTAAGTTTTGGTATCATGTTCATCAGTTTACTGCATTACAGGAGATTATGTTCCTCTGTCTGTAGTGTCAGTAATATCAGTAATTTGATGTTTGATCTCCCCATTGTTTCAGAGCTGCTGGAAGCTGAAGTGAAAATAAACTGCTGCTAAACTGGATTTTTCCTTCCCTGACTTCTCCCACCCCTTATGCCCCTGCTGTGCAGTGACCTTGTGCTCACCCTGATGCATGTCAGACCCTTGCCAGTACTTTTCCAAATATTCTTCTTCAGTTTCAGTGACTTGTATCAGGTCACAGAGGATCTCCTGAAGGCTGGTGCGAGGGAACGTGACTGAGTGACGTGTGGGGTGACCAGCAGGTCTGGGAGGGGAGGATGGAGCAGGGAAGGGGAGGGGGAGATGCCCCTCACTGTGCAGCACTGAGCCCTTGGAGCGGCCTGGATGCCTCTGGAGTTGCATCTCCAGGTGTGGTTTCAGAGGCCAAAGGTTTTGGCAGCAGTACCAGACAAAATGTACCTTTTCCCTCCTCCATCCCACTGATAGTTCCTGCTCTTGTATTCCAGTGTAGCCCCCCATCCCTTCAGGCTCAGCAGGAAAACCTGTTTGTGCAGCTGTGGACTGGGAAACTCCTTCAAAGTCTTTAAGAAAGCAACAATTATTTTATGTGGGTTTAAAAGCAGCTCTTTCCCTGCCCCTCCCTGTCCAGTCCCTGTCCCAGCTGTACAGGCAGTTGGACTGACAGAGTGGAGGGAGCAGTTCCTTTGGGGAACAGCAGTGAGGAGGAAGCACAGGGATACCTTCCCTTGCTGCTGCTGCTGCTGCAGGATTCTGTCCCCTGAAAAGAGCTTTATTCTCCTCTGAGTGAAGGTGAGATTTGCAGGGAAGTGTTTTGTTTCTTCCAGGCTGGTTTGTGTGTGTGTTTGGTTGTTCTGGAGGGAGAAAGAACTGCAATTATTTGCTTTTCTTCAGTTTTAGTTCCCTCCTATTTAATTTGTAGCTCTGCATTGCTGAACAAGGCTAAAAAGCTTTTTCTTAAGACTCTGTCTGAATTAAGCAGTCTATTAATTTATTTATTTTCACTGATAAATACATTGAGACAAAGCAAACCAGACTTTACTTGGCTGGGCAGACCTTTGGTCTTGAGCCTGAAGGGCCATGTAGGGCTTCTATAGAGAAACTGCCAGTCAGATTTGCACGTTATTCCTGCACATTAAAGTCTTCCCCAAGTTTTAAGTATCCTCTTCCTCCTTCACCAGGGCAGCCACTGGTACCATGTGATTGTTTTAACAGTTTTGATCTCAATTAATTGATTGAAGCTCTGTGGATATAATGAAGTTCCTGATATTTTATCATATGTTACTTTTTGGTTCTTGAAAACATACCAGAAAGCAACATTCCAAGGGACTCCTAAAATCATCTTAGCCAGTCATCAAGACTTCCAGGGAGTTGTATTTTAGACATTTTAGTCACAAGGATTGGCAGGAAATGATCTGTTTTTGCCAGTGCATGGAAGGTGCTTCCCAATACACTTCAACTCAAGATCTCTAGTGAAAAATTGAAAGGTATAATTATAATATGCACTGAGAAAGATCTGAGGTATTTTCCATGTCCCAGATACCTGAAGTAGCAAGGAATTGTTCAATAATTTAAAAAATATTCTCAACACATGCTAACATATTACTTAACTGAGTGGGAACAGGTATTTGTGGGAAAACTGCTGAGTAAATCTTAATTACAGAATGGCCTTAAAAACTCCTGGATTGTAAAAACTAAAATAATCATATGACAGTGAAGTTAATTAGATCCACCTACGCAGTTTGAAACTTCTTTTCAAGTAGCTGATCTGATTACAGTTGTAAGGAATATGGAGCAACAGAGGAAGTACAATGCTGATTATCTCTGAATAAATAACTTGAAAATCACAAAGATGATTAAAGCTTCTTTAAAACACCATGTGTTTTTAATTTCTGCTCTTGTTCTGTCTCTTCTCATCTCCTGCCACTCACAGACTTGACAGCAGTCTTCTCTTTCCCAAGTCCTTTGCATCCCTCTCTGCAGCACGGAACTTGGAGAGAACCTTGTGGTCCTAGAAAAAAAAAGAAAAAAAGAATTCAGTGACAGAAGCCAGAATAGTTCTGTGTGTGTGTGTCAGTTCCTTAGTTTAAATCAAATTAAAATGCATAGAAGTTCTTTGGAGGGTGAATAAGTAAGAGCCTACAGCCCTGTTTATTTTAATGGATAAGAATGAAATACAAGAGGCAAAAGAGAAACAAGAAGAAAACGTTTGCTGAATTTTTGTGAGGACTCCCCAGATAGGTGAACTTGTCTGTGAAATAAAGCCTTCAGAGGCAGAGGTTTTGCAATGATAAGTTCTTTTTTTCCACTGATATTTTTTGTTAAAAGCTGCTCTCTGCGACTAGGGATGCTTTTGTAAATGGTAGAGATCTAGTGGATTATTGAAATTGTAGTGTGGAAGAACTGATGGCTCCCAGCATGGCTGTGCCCTTGTTATCCAGGAATCCATGTGGCTGTAGGGGCTCACTGACATTGCCTTGACTGCAGTGGTGGAGCTGCTTGGCTGTTTGTGCAGCTCTGGATAAAAAAAAAATATTATGACTAAAAAGTTCATAAATTTATATAAACCATGAGCATCCCTTTGCATTGCAGGAATTTATCTTAAAAAAAGAGTCCAAACCAAACAACCCTCCATTAAAATGTCACTTCCAGTTAGAGTCACTCAGTTTTTGCCCAAGCTGTAGTGGGGCCATGCAGGGCTGATGGAGGGAGGGAGGGATGGATGGATGGATGGATGGATGGATGGATGGATGGATGGATGGATGGATGGATGGATGGATGGATGGATGCTCTGCCTGCTGCACCTGCAGCACCTGGCTGTGCCTCAGGCCTGATTTCACCTGACTCTTCATAAATCAGAATCAAACTGTCCCATGATGTGTTGTGTCCTGCTGAGTAATGACAGCAGTGCCAGTGGCTGCTGGAAATGGGGTTATTTCTCCGTGTCCTGAAAAGAAATGAGGAGAGACACAAGAACTTCCAGCACTCTGAGTCTCACCTTTTCCTTTGCAGACATGGGGAATTTCCTGGACACAGACCAGAGGAAAACAGTGGCTGAAGGCCAAGCTGCAGTTCTGAACTTCCCCCACATCCTCAGCTACCCCAGGCCCCAAGTGACGTGGTTTAGAGACGGGCACAAGATCATCCCAAGCAGCAGAATGTAAGTCAATTTAAAGCTCAAAAGACACCCACCCTAAAATATGATTAATTTCATTTGATAACACAGCTTACATTTTAAGTACACTAATTAAGGTTTAAAGAGAATAAAGTAGCCTTGTTCATACTAAGTTGGAGATAAATTACTATTTTAAGACCGTCTCAGAACTTCTGAAGCAGTTTGACAAAATAATTCATGTGCATTTAATGGTCCTGGTGCAGCATAAGGGACTGGAGAGCAGAATGTCTGAGCTTCCTCCACACTGTTCCTTTTCATGAGACTTTCTGGAAAGGCAAATGCTCATCTCTCAATTACATTTACTTGAGTGGACTAACTTAATGAATACTGAGACTTTTTTCTTTTTTAATCCATGAGTTCATGGGGTTTTTACAGAGTTATGCCTGGTAGTATTTTCCTCATGATAACATTCCAAATACTGTTTATTTTTTTCATTGTTTTTTAGCTCACAATAACAGTTTTAGTTCTTTTTGACTAATTAGCAGCTCACCCATTAATGTCAGTACTTGCACTTTGATTAGGTATTATCTCAAGGTGTGCCCATTTATCCTTTCCTGGAACAGTTCTGAAGCCATCCCATGTTTTCCCCTGCACAGGTTCAGTCAGAGCCTGAAGAGCTTGGCTGCAACATGAAAAAAATGTAGATTAAATTTCGTCTCGTTTATTGGAAAAGTATTGAAATGACAGAAATATTGCTGGTTGCTTTTTAACTGTGTATTGTATTTTCATGTGTTCAAAGGGATGGATGTGCTAGTAAATGATGGTAATGGGGCATTGCTGTGTTGCAGAAGGAGAGCTGAGTCTTTAGAGTTTCTATTAGAATGGCAAAACTCTTCTTGAATTTGAATTTTGTTAATCCACACAGTATATTTTACTGCTGCTTATGTGCATTTTTTAAACTTGCAAGCTGGTGTTACAGGCACTTTGAAACTGCTAAAATTAGTATTGCAGGGATGTGAAAAAACTATGTAATAATTTATGAATAATTTAATAGTAATTTGATGGGAAACAGCTGGAAGATGAAACAATGGGTTCCTGGGCAATCTCTCCAAGAGAGCTAAGTGACAAATCCTGAGTTATTAACCATTAAGAATCTACTTCCTCCACTTGTGCCACATCACAAATTTTCTTTTGTCAATGCTGAGAATACACAAATCAGAAATCCACAGATGGTGACAGAGATTTGCTGTCCCAGAGTTTCTTGGGAAGCCTTACAGGGAACAGAGCAGAGTGACCAAGGCAGTGTCTGAGAATGAGATTTGCCTGAGTTCTCTTACACTTTGGGAAAATTGCAAGGGGGGATATGTATGTCATGGATTTGCCTGTTTTTCACCTGCTGGGCTTTCCTCTTGGTCCTGCCCTGCTGGGATTGTTGGGTTGGAATCCCCTGTAACTCCTGGAGTGTGTAAATGCCCATAATGGGAGGGCTGTAACACAGCTCTGCAGCAGAGGGGAGAGACATCTCAAGGTTTTCATATAAATTTTATTTCTCTGGTCAGAAATTTTATCTGGAAGGAACCTGAGGACACTTATCTGGCCTGTGGAGGAATTCCTGAGGACTTTTGCAGTAGAAGTGCCCATGCTGAAAGTGTGAGCCTCTTTGGAAGTTTGATAGATGTTGGATAGTAAACCTGCTAAGTTCAGAAAGTGACAGATTTATGGTAGACACAGCAATCATCAGAGCACTCTGTGTGCAGGAGGTCTCAAAATATGGGAAAAAACAGAGAGCATCCACTCACATTTGTTGTCTGGAAAATTCAGGAAGTAAATATGGCAGCCCTATAAATATGGGAGACCTGAGACAGGGAGAGGGTGCACAAAAACCTGAGCAATGTACAAATATCTTTTGGGAAGTGTTTCTTATCTGTGGAGCAAGTCATGCACTTCAGAGGGGTATCAGTGTCACTGCACAGTTTAGCCAATGATCCTGTTAGGCTGATGCTTCAATCTGACTGGATCTTCTGCTAAACTGATCAGTGACATTGATACAACCACCTTGTATGATGCTCTTTAATCTGATTAAAAGTACCTTCTATTGCTAAATCAATATAAAGCTTTTTTAATGCTCTTAAACAAGCTTACAATGATTGGGCTCAATCACTCAGCCATAACGTGGTGTGGCAGCTGTACCAGTGATTTCTGAGAGTGACATCTCTGGGGGGTGTGGGCTGAGGGCCTGAAAATGGGGAGAGGAGTGGTGGGTTTGGTGCAATTCCATCTGATAGTTGGTCAACTTACTCCTGCAGAGGCCCCAGTGTTCACATACTTAACACTGCAGCATTTTTATGCCATAAAAATGATGCTGATGTTTCTCCCCAGAGCTGCTGCCACTGCTGGAATGGTTGTGGGGACAGAGAGTGTGCTGAGTTGTCCTTATGTGAGAGATATGAAAGATGAAAAGTAATGCACAAGTAGCAGTTCTGAGGAAAAAAAATTAACTCTGAAGATGTTTCAAGGAATGTCATTTAATTGGCTCTGCACTGGGGTTGCCCTACCAGGTCTAAGGCAGTAAATACTGATGTTTCTCCTTCCTGTAGAGGACACTTATGGGGAGGGTTGTAGAGGTATTTAGGACACTTAGGGGGAGGGTTGTGCCAGCTGTTCAGCACTCCAGAAGTTGGGTATTTCCAGGGAGCCAAGAGAACAGAACTGCTGAATTGACAAAAACTACAGTATCACTGCGTGCATTTTTTGAAGTATACTTTATAATTTGTCAAAGAAGACTCTTATTTTTCTTTGTGTTTTCTTATAATTACTATACATGTTAACACAGTTGGCAGTTCTAACAGATCATAGAATAGTTTGTGTTGGGAGGGACCTTTAAAGTCACCTAATCCCAACACCTACAACGTGCAGGAACATCTTCAACTAGACCAGGTTTCTCAGAGCCATGTCCAGCCTGGCTTTGAATGCCTCCAGGGCTGGGGCATCCACCACATCTCTGGGCAACCTGTGGTCAGGCTTCATCACTCTCATCCTAAAATATTTCTTCCTTACATCTACCCTTCTTTAGTTTAAAACTATTTACCCCTTGTCCTATCCACACGTGCCCTTGCCAATTAGGTTAGGGGGGAGCAAAGCTTCAGTGGATAGCTTTGGTTCCACCTTTTTTTAGTCAGACTGGTAACTCCTGCTCTGTGAGTGTGCATGGCTGTGACATTTTCTGGGAGAAAGTTTCCTTTGAGGCATTGGCAGTTTTTTCAAACCATATTCTGTTCAGTTTAACTGCTGCTGTTACTCATGGTGGGATTTTGCAGCAAATAACTATGTATTAGTTCCGATTTTAGTGGTGTTGGTAATATTTTGTTAAAGCTCCCAGATAAAAGCAGGAACAGGATGACAAGTTCCTCTTAAATGAGCGGGCATGAAAAGTCAACAAATCCCTGTATAATATATGAATGTGAAGCAAATGGCCTGCACATACTCCTGCGATTATTGTTATAGTTTATGACTTAAGGCAACTCACAAATGTGCAGCAGAGCCAGGGAGATGTGATGGTGAGTATTTAAAAAGTCAGGTCCTAAAGTTGCTGTTGTCATCCCAGCACCACTCAGTGCAGTGTGGGTGGGTGTTCATTTTGGCTTTTATGCATCACCTGTCAGCAAAGCCTCAGCTGAGATTGTCAGGGGCTGGTCCTGATCATCAGCAGGAAACTTTGTACACGTTAGACAAGTGTGAAGAGGAGGATCAGAGAGGAGGCCAAAAGATCAAGAACAACAGAAAATGAGCAAGGAGAGGAATTAGAGTTTGACATGTTTGTTATTATTTTACATTCCCCAGGAAATGTTAGAAAAGACTTCACATTATACCTCGACAGATCAATGTTTTCCAAATGCAGTTACACTAACATGGAATTACAACTGCACCGTTGTCTGGGGCCTTGGCTGAAGGGATGAGCCTCCTGCTGTCCTGCACATCTTCTCCAAAGCAGTGGCCTCTCTAAAGGTGACTGCATCAAAAGAAATCACTGCTCTGGGATGCCAAGTGTTCAGCCTGCCTGGCTGTACTTCAGCAGAGCACGTTGAACTGCCTTCACACAGCACCTTGGAGAGGCACAAAGGATGGCAGCACCAGCCAGGTCTGCAATGGCTTTTCACTGGTGGAGAGGAATTAAATTCCCTTTACCCTCAGAGGGTTTTTTACCTTTTCCTAAGTGAAGCACTTTTCACTAAAAGGCTTCACTCCAGCCATCAATTAATTTATTCTGGGTTTCTTCTCTAAGAAGGAAACTTCTCTGCAGACAATGTTGCCATCTTCATTAACGTCCTTACAGGGAAACTCTTTCCCCTGGAAGCTGCAGTTAGATGAATATTAGCTCATGTCTTTTGTTAGTGGAATTATGTCAGACACAAAACAGGAATGTTCATTTTTTGGCACATAAAGGCACTTCTGGAGTGTCCCTTTCAGCTGGATGGGCATTCAATCACTTAATTAACTGTTCACAGACCAAAATATTTCACAAAAGCACTTCAGAGCTTTGGAAAGGGACAGTGACTTGCATTGTCTTTGGGTCCATGTGAGTTTTTTGCACTGACATCAATTCATTGTGCATGTGGAGGTGTGTGGCCATTAGAGCCTCTTTTGCAGACTAAAGGTGCTGTCTGATTGTGGCAATGAAAATACTTGAGGCACAAGCAGCTGTCTGGTGTGACTTACTGTGGGTTTGAAGACAATGCCTGGAAAATAAGAAAAGCTGGTGCAGAGTTACTAGTCATTTGTTAAGGTAAAATTGTAAATCTATTAGTGGCAATTAAAAAAAAAAGCAGCTGTAGCTAAACAGGCTTTAAAAATGAGAAAAATTAAAATATCTAAGAATAATACTTCAGATTTTAGACTGATATCAGCATTAGATTAGTTTTTGCTTTGATGATAGCAGCTGACCTAGTGTGCCATGTATCTATTTTTCACTTGAAACCAAACACCCCTTCATTTTTCTGGCAGCAGCTCCAGTGGCACGAGGCACTCCTGCCCAAACCCCAGCCTGGCACACAACGTGTGCCAGTTGCACCTAATTGCTTCTCACGTACACTGGAAAATACTTTCATTAAGATTGTGATGATTATCATTACTGAACAATAAATTCAGAGACTGTCAACTCTGCAGTGTATTAGCTGAGCACCAATTTAAAAAAAAATAAAAAGTTTGCAGGTCTGTTGTTGCTGACATTGTGGAGTGACCCCCCTCAGCAGCAGGAGATGTGGCAAAACCCCTGTGACATTGGGTTTATCTGCCCCTATGTTTGACAGGCTCCACATTAATTCTAAATTCAGTACCTGAAAAAGAAGAATATTTGGTAGAATTAAATTATTTCCTCAAATTGAAATTCACTGCTGCCCTTTCATTCATTTATTTAACCAAACTGCTGCACTGAGTAAGTGCAGTTTGAAGGAACAGGCAGTGCCAAGAATCACCTTCCTTCAGGTTTTCCTGTTGTTCCCATGGCCCCTGTGCCTATGAAGGGCTGGGGGGGATCTGCCCTGGTCTGCTCAGGTGTGGCAGAGGTTGGGCTGAGTATTATTGCCAGCAGAGGAGAATGGGGACACCTCAGTGTAAGCAAATCCCTGAATTATTTTCTAAAGCTGTTGGACTTGTCTCAATTCACCCTCACTGTTTTTCTCTCTGCACAGAATTCCTTTGCCACAGATTTTAAATACATGTTTCAAATATATGTTTCTTAAGTTTTAGGGTCACATTCTGGGTGTTGGTTTGATGGAGGGGGAGGAAGATTGAGGTGGGATTTGGGGACCAGGACATGCTGAGGGCAGAGGGTGTGGGAGCAGCACAGTCCAGTTTGGGGGCAGGAGGGACAGAGGAAAACCCTCCTGCCAGGAACATGCAGACTCTTTGGAAGTGCATCCCCAGGGAGACACTCAGGCTGATGGCATGGGAGGCACATTTGGGCATTTGACCAATATGTTTCATTACAAATTTGGGCCAAAAACCAGAGAGGGTTTTTTAATATATATTTTTTTCATAAGCCAGGGGAGTTGTGCACTGTAAAATCCATATTTTTTTGCTAGAAAAAAGTGGATGCTTGGAACTAATATTGTGCTTTAATGGGCCTCAGCTGCTCCCAGTATCTTTCAGCACAATCTTCAGCAGCTGTAAATTTCAATAAAACTTCAAAGATCACTGTCTATGAGGAAAATCTGACTGTTGGATATTGTTTTTCCTATGATGATCACATATAAAGAACAAAACCATTTTATGTGCCACTATGCTTATTAATCATAGATTTAGAATTTGTAAAACAAAGGGAATGGAAGTGTCACTGGAAGGAAACCTTTTTGCTCTAAGTATGATTTACTTATCACAGCTTGCAGTAGAAATTGATTTATGAGTTTGTCGCTTTCTGGGGACAAATGTACTTTGAGAGAGAAAATATGGACTATGGAAGAAGTGTTAATAGCATTACTCCTTGAACTAGACAGGGTTTTTTAAAAATCCTCTCCAGTTTAGAGGTGGGGAAATATGAAGTCTGTCATCGTACTTTGGGGCTCAATTTTTGCATCTGCTGCATTTTCTAATCAGAACTAAATATGCTATTAGGGACAAATCATGAATAATCCCCTAATAACTAATGTGCTTTTGTAGGAAACCGTTTTTCTGTCAATCTTTGAACTACTCTGTCTACAAATGGAAATATTTTAATATGCAGCCAAGATAAGAATATTTAAAAGTGTTGCAGTCATTCTTAAGAGCAAATATGCAAAGGAAAACCATTGCTTTATGCTTTAAAAGTGGCAATTGTTCACAAATCCCTGGGAACAATTTATCTCCTGTGGCCCCTCACATATCTCTATTTTTATGGAAATAGATGCAAAATGCTTGTGACTTATCAAATATAGCAGAAGGTAATGTCTTATGTTTACCAATTAACTTTTATTAATCAAAACTGACTGAAGTAAAATGTATCTGTCAGTACTTGTGGCTGGGTACTACAAAGGATTGTTAATTTTCTTTCTGTGCAGAAAAGGACAAATCCCGTCTTTCCTTGTGATTCTGGTTGATTTTTACATGATCTACAAAGGTGTTGAGACACATAAGTTTGGAACTTAATGATACAGGGTTTAAAAGTCCATAATTTTGGCAGATTTGCTTTCATAGTGAAAACTGCTGTGTGATTCAGGAAAGAAAAAAAAACCAACCCCAAACCACAGAACTTGGCACTCTGGGGGTGTTGTGTGGTTTTTGTGGTTGATTTGCATCAAGTCTACTCTGTTAACAGTATTCAGCTTGAATTTCAAGAATTTGGTGCATGGAAGCAAATGTGAAGCAGCCCCTCCATTAATTAGTGCTGCAGAAAGGAGGGATCTGGCAGCCTGCCTGGGCCTTAGCTGGGCTGCTTGGGGGTGGAGGCTTCAGCTGCTTTGTGTCTGCCCTTCATGCAATGGGATCCAAATGAATTTGAATATGTTGTAAATGTGCTCTCTGATGTTCTGTGGGTCTGTCTGGGCTGCATGAGAGAAGGGATTTTTGGCTCTGCTGAAACTTTGCAAAGGCATCTTGCAATTAGCAGTGAGAAAACAGCCAAACTCTGCCAATATTCATATGAAATCCATTTGTCTGATGCATGTTGGTGCTACCTTTTATTTATTAATACAGGCCTCTGGCTATCTTTACATATCACAGAGATCTGTTGTTTTACATGAAAGGACCAATTCTAGACACAGACAAACAAGGCAACTCTTTCCTGGGGTGGCCACAACCAGCACTTGCTCAACTTTCCTCTGTTTTCTCTCTGAATTCCCACCATTTGAGTGGAGAAAGAGAAGAACAGGTCAGGCTGCTTTTCATCCTGGCAGGAGCAAGGACAGGCCATGGAAATACTGGAGGAATTCTGTGCCTGGTGTCCCTTCCCAGCTGGTGACACCTGCTGTGAGCCCAGGGAGGAAGGGAACTGTGGCTCAGGGACCACAGGGGGTGCAGTCAGGGGTGCTGGGGGTGTTCAGTCCTGATGGAGGGACAAAGAGAGGAGCTTGGGAGATGGCAGGGCCTGGGAAAGGGCTTGCAAATCCCTGGAGAAGGAGAGGGTGGTGAGGAGGAGCTGGGAACACAGTGGGCTGGGAGCAGCTTCCTCTCACCTCTCAGTGTCCTGACAGCGTGGCCTTCACTCTTTAGTTTCTTCCCCCAAAAGTCCTACTGACCTTCTCAATCCAAACTCCCACCACAACCCCCTGTATTCCCACCAATCCCCCCCAGACATCTGCCCCCTCTGGAGCCCTCCAGCTGCTGAAAACTGAATGTTGCCAGCACTTTATTTTTGTTTGTCATGGCCTGTTTGTGGGATCAGAGCCTAAGGTGTCATTGACAAACAAATTCACAGCTCACCAAGCAGGAGCAGGAAAATCAAGCAATTTCCAGCCTGTGTGTTCCTGGCTCCTTGAATTCTCAAAATACAGGTATAAGGGAGACCTTATTTAGGAAAAGCACTTGGAAGCATTGAAGCTGAGGTCTGGGCAACAACTTGTATGTCTTTTTCTCCAAACCTCAAAGGCTATTCACTCTATAAAATGGGGGGTTGCTAGATTTGACTCAATGATTTTTCAGGAAACTGCATTTGCTGTTTCATTCAGCAGCCAAGAGCATTTGCAAGAATTTTCCCAACTCAGTTGCTGCCTGCCAGCTGCCATGTGTTCTCCCCCTGCTCCCTGCATAAAACCTCTCAGTGCAAGAAGAGTGCAACACTTTCAGAGTAATCACTAGTTCAAATCACTGATTATTTTAAAACATCAAATCTCATTTTTGGCAGTCCATCATCTGTTTCCATGGGAACTGAAACTGGCCTTAGCAGCAACAAGAAGCAGAGTTTATTGGGATACTTACCCATTTCAATGGCTGTTGTTAGACAGCTGCATTTGCTGTTTACCCAACAGATACTGCAGCAACAACCTCATAATACGCTTTTAAAATTCTATGTACATTTCATTTTAATGTATTTATATCTTTATTCATGTTTTTCACAGCTTAGCAGAAACGTTATGCTCAAGAGAGAAAATGTCAGTAATTTCCATCATATGCAGTCAATATTGGATGTTTCCATCAAGTGTCCTTACTCTTGTGTTAACTGGGACTGTGGCAGAAAAGAATGGGAAAATTTCCTGCCTTGAGGGGGGAAAAGGTTGGTGGAGGCTCCACTTTTAAGGGTGGCAGGTACAGTTTTGTCCCTTGGTAATCTTACCCCAGAGTTTCTGCTCTCCAAAGTCTTATTTCCTCCAGACCTTTTCCCCCAAAACAACCATTTCCTCCAACTTGCAGTTCATTTTCCAGAGCTCAAATTTTTCCTATTTCATCACCATTTATAAAACCCATTGAGCAGTTCAGTAAGTAGTAATAGCGTGGATCTAAAACTGTTGTTTTGCTGTACATTTTATGGAGTATTTCAGTATCAGAGAGAATAATTGGGCAACTAATTGAATGTAGCATTAATATGCATATCTAGCCAGAATTTTTTGCTTTTCTTCCAACTGCTTTAGAGTGAAAATCACTGTTTTGGAGTTTGACATTGTTTTGGTTCAGAAGTGAGGCAGCCACTTCAGACAAATCTTGAATCTTGAAAAGCTGTTCTATTGCCAGGCTTTATATCAAACAACCAACCCTCATCTTCTCCCATTTTCCAATACTGGTTTTATCATCATGGGGGTAAGTTGGTTTGCAGGGAAGTATTTTGGGGCAAATACACCTTGAGTGTTGTGTTCAGTTCTGGGCCCCTCAGTTCAGAAAGGATATTGAGGTGCTGGAGCAAGTCCAGAGAAGAGCAACAAGGCTGGTGAAGGGACTGGAGCACAAGCCCTATGGGGAGAGGCTGAGGGAGCTGGGGTTGTTTAGCCTGGAGAAGAGGAGGCTCAGAGGTGACCTCATCACTGTCTATAACTACCTGAAGGGAAGTTCTGGCCAGGTGGGGGTTGGTCTCTTCTCCCAGGCACTCAGCAATAGGACAAGGGGGCACGATGGGCTCAAGCTCTGCCAGGGGAAATTGAAGTTGGAGATCAGAAAAAAATTCTTTGCAGAGAGAGTGCTCAGGCATTGGAATGGGCTGCCCAGAGAGGGGGTGGATTCCCCATCCCTGGAAATTTTTAAATGCAGATTGGACGTGGCGCTGAGTGCCATGATCTGGTAAAGGGACTGGAGTTGGACCAAGGGTTGGACTTGATGGTCTCGGAGGTCTTTTCCAAGCCAACCGATTCTATGATTCTATGAAAATATGTTATATGTGCTGATAAACATACTGGACTGAAATGGAAGATGAGTTGTCTGGCAAATATGGGAAGACAAGGAATTGTTGGATGTTCCATCTAATGCTGAGGTACAGGGGGAGAAATGCTGATTTTCTCAGGCTCTCCAATGATCTCTAAGGAGTTTCCACTAACATGAAGCATCTCACAAAACTACTGTAGAAGGTGGCAAAAACTCTGTGTCCCAAATGTAACGTGTGAGGAGGTTTGTGGACATGCCTTGAAAATTCTCATTCTTGCTTCTTTATGTGCTTTCCCAGAACTATCTCAGATGATGTTACTGGTGCAGTATTTACCACAAACCCCCAATTTCTGAGCTAAATATCTTCCCTCACATCAGTGTGTCGGCAAGTTCATCAATAATTTATTCCCATTTAGCATAATTATGAACAATTCAAGGTGTATTTTCAAAGAGATGGATTTGTCTGCATGCATATGTGGTTAAAAACCTGCTGCAGTGAGGGGGATGATAAATAACTGGCTGAAGGTGCACAGCAAGAGAGTGAGCAGAGAATATTGTGCAGCTGCTTTGCTGGGACCTGACTACACCCAACCATGGGTTTGACAGCATTATTTGAAGAGCAAATGAATTTATTTTTAAGAATTTTTAATTTATTGTAGCAGGAGCAGTGCAAATACCTTGAGGAAATCCTGTAAATAAGGTCTTTGTTGTATGTTGACGATTTAAATATTCCAATACAAGAAATACACTGTCACTCATAATCTAATAACAACAGGGAGTTGGCAAAATCATCTTGTTTCAGTGAAATAGTAAGAGAAGTGGCGGTTTAATATTTTAATGCCTGATAGCTTCTAATCCATAGCTGTCAGTGCTAATTTCACTAAATAAAAAACTTTATGGTGCTGAAGGTTCACTAATCAAGATTCATAAAGGTACAATTCCACTTGTCATCCTTTTGTCTCTTTGGGAAGCCACATTTATTCAGGAAACAATTCCTGAGTGGAAAAATAATACCAAGCACAAAGTGGGAAATGCACCTTTGTCTCATGGGGTGAAAGTGGAGGAATAAAGAATCTGAACATCACGCCTGAATTTTTGAATTATTTAAGCAGAATTATTTCATCTGTAGGCAAATTTCTGATTGAGGAACACTTTTAGAGTTCTCCTTTCCTGGCTGGGGGATTGCAGTGGATTGGGGCTCTCTGAGTGCTGCCATGTCCTGCACCCTCAGGGACAGTCACTGGATCTGCTCCAACACATTCTGGTACTGCTACATGTGAATTTTAGTCATTTCTGGAGTAAAATCCACATTTTCAGCACATGCAGTACATTTCTGTTCTTCTGATAGATGTCTTAGATGGCACAGTGGGTTGTTTTACACAATATATTTGCTGCAGTTTGTCCTCTATATGTAAAGAGCATATGCATGATGTGAACTGGTCAAACAATGTGGCAACAGGTCCAAACTGCTCAGCTAACTGCCATAATGATAATGCTAATAATCTAAATCTCTTCATTTCCTAATACTAAATTTACACCTCTGAAATAACATAGTGATAAAACCTTCCTTTGTACAACATCAAAGTACTTTCCATTGGGTTGCAGTTTTTTTCTCACTCACAGACCTTAAAAATTAGTCCATTGGGTCGTTACTCAGATGCAAATGTTGAATATGTTCTTTTATTAAACTGAAAAAGGGATTTACCAGAATTATGGAAAGGACTCTGAGCTCGTGCTTTATAAATGCTAATATAAAATTTAGTATTTTAATAACTTTTTTTAAATTTACATTTTTAAGTGTAGAGCATTGAGTGAGCTTTGAAGGTGCAGCCTTTCACTTTGACATTTACTTTCTGTTCCAGCAGTTCCTACCCTTGTAATGAAGTCACACTTAAGAAGAGCTCTTTGTACTTTAATCTTTTAAGCATTCCTGAGTGTTTCACCCTGTGCTGAGCCAGCCATGGATGGAGGGGGAGCTCAGGAGGGGAACAGCAACACATAGCAAGGAAGTGTTGCTGTGACCCAAGACAGCCCTGGGCAAGTGAGAGCCAGGACTGCAGAGGCAGCCTCAGCTTTGTGGGGTCAGGGGCATTTTAACTCCAGGGAGACAAAAGAGAGTAAGAATGGAAACCTTTCTAGTACAGCTCAAAAGAGAACCAAAGCAGAAGAGGAGATGTGGTTGCCTGCTGATGTGTCAGAGCTGCCCTGAGCCAAACCCCTCAGTGTTTCACACAAGTGGACATTTATTTCCTTTCAACCTTGTGCAGTTGTGTAAGTGGATAAACACTTTGTGCATTGCCATATCACAGTTTAATCTTTGAGCATCAGCCAATTATAGAAACACCAGAATTGTCCAGAATCAACTCTGCCAACCTCTGAACTGACCATTTGCATGTAATGTTTATTTTACCTCAAAATTAGTCCTAATCCATCTCATTTGCTTATTCTGTGAAAATGTGTTTTTCTTAATACCATCTTCTCAGAGTTTTTGGAAGTTCTGCTGTAGTTCCATGTAGTTCTCCTTCACCCACTGTTTTGTTGGTATAACTTAGCAAAATCAATAAGTGTGTTTGTAGGGTTATTTAATTTTTTAATTATTGTGGAACGCTGACTCTCAGGGAATCTTTTTTTTTAATAATCTTTGACGACTTGGGCACTTAATTAGTCCTTGAATCACTTTGCTTGTTGTACTCCAAGCATGATCCCAGCATGTTTTTCTAGTGGATCAGTGCTAGGACCACATCCTTCTCTTTGAGCATGTGATGAACTTCCAGCATTTATTTGCGTAAATATTTATGGGATCTGATCTCTGAAGATTAAACCCCCATATTTTAATTAAGCATTGTTTAATTGAATAAACAGTTTTTGCAAGATAACCTTGCTGCTATTTGCAATGTTCTTTGAAAGAGTCGCTGAGCAGGAAAGAAAAACAACCCAGTTGGGTTTGAAGGCATTTATGACACAGTCACTGGACTGTACTCTCAGTGGTACATCATAAATTCTGAGGCTCTTTTACATTTTTACAAATCTCTCAACTTCCCCTTGAGGTTCCAAGATGAAAATAATTGTGTTGCAAATATCAACTGCTAAAAACTGAAATTAGATTTATATGTTCATAAAATTCAGGCCACTGCTGCTACATTAAGGAGTTTTATTTCCATAAAGACTTCTGTGTAGAGTGATCTATGATTGAAGAGCCTGGAACAACATATCTGTATTTTCTGTGTACTATTTCTAACCAAATGTCGTGAACAAACTATTTTTCTACTCAGAATGTTGAGGAGTGAAATGTGTCACTTGAAATCTCTACTTTAATTGTTTTTATAATGAAGTTATCTGCCCATTAGGTAGTGTTGTTAAAAATAAAGATATCAGGTGCCTTAAATATAACAAATAATACTATAGTGCCATTAGGGAGATCTATTTGGTAAACTCATATAGAATTGTCAAATATAATTAATCAAACCTGGAGAGGATAAAGGCACAAAAGTAATCCAGGAAGGAAAATATCCTACTGCTTTTAGAACAGGGAAAGAAAATTGTGCCATGTCCTGTATTTTTACATCTCTGTTCTTGCCTGTGCAGCTGGGACGGGATTTGCAAAGCTGTGCCAAGCCCAGTGTCTGCCTGGGGATGGACACAGAGGAGTTTTCTGGAGTTTGGGGTTGGTTTGTTTGGGGAGTTCACATTAGTTGTCTCAGGGATGAGTTCAGCAGGTTCAGACGAGAGTTCCTTTGAGTGCTGTGCAATATTGCAGCCCCTGGAAGGTTTTCCAGCCAAATGCTCCAGGTGCAGGGAACCTCCTCTTTTTCCTTTGGCTTGTTCTGGGTTGCTGTGAACACTTCCCTTTGTGAAAGCTGAAATAATGGCACAGGTAATGCAATCTCATGCTTCAGGGCGTGTGCTAATGCCTACAAATCTATTGGACATTTTGTGAGATTAATTAGTTAATATGTGTGCAGCATTTAGAACGTAATTAATTAGAAATTTATGCCAAGAATTGCTACAGACTGATCGTCTGTGGAACTCAAGAGTTAATTTCTTCTGTATACACTGTACAAATTAAGGACAACATTAATTTTTTTAAATCATGTATTTGTTCCTGACACATCATTTGTCCCACAATGCTATATTTAGTTTGTTTAAAGAACAACTAGTCCTGGTTGGAATAAGATCAGAGCTGCCTGATCAACTCTGGGAGGCACCTTTAAATTCACACTTAATCTTCACACAAGGAACCCTCAAACTGCCGTGTAGAATGAGGGCTCTGGCCCTTCCCTGTTCATTCTTCCAAGGGTGTGATTGTGTCCATGAAGGGATCAGAGGTGGTTTGAGGTGTCAGATTCCCAGAGCCTGGAAAGGAGGTTTTATATTAGGAAGATGAGAAGTGAAGCTGGAATATACACATGAAGTCAAAGAGTGGGTGCTCACAGACAGAATTTTGAATAGCCAGGGTAGACTGTGGGGGGAAATCCAACCCAACCAGTCTTCCCTCTATGCTCATTCAGTGGCTAAAAAGTCATTCTGAATACACAGAGTAAAGAAAAGCAAATCAAGAAAAGAATGCATTAAAAAACTCGTTCAGGGATAATAATCTTGACTGAAATTAAAGAAGGGGTGGATTGCTTTGATTGATTTAGTTTTTCCTCTTCAGAAGGTGCACACACCTGAGCTTGGTTAATGAATCTGTGTGGATTTGCACTTGCAAAAAAGACATTAATATAAGGTTTTCACCCCATATTATTTTTAATTAGCAAATAGTTCAGACTGAGACTTGTAATTACAAACTGGCATCAAGTTTAAGGATGTTGAAACAAGCATTTCTCTGGGCAGCTTATTTAGCAACCAAAATGGTTGATACTTGCATTGCATGTCGTGCTTGTTTGTTTTATGATTTTTCCTGGAACTATGTTTGCTGTCATTTGCAAACAAGAGAGTTCAGTCTGTTATTTACTGGGGCTGAGTAAATCACAGTGTATTATCCAGTCAGGAGAGGGGACACGGAGTAAGCAGATCAGGAAAATGTATTTCAATGCCAGCTTCATTAAGTCGATAATCATCTCAATATATTCCCATACAACTTCAACAATTAGTAGCCATAGTTGTCTTCTCATGATTATCTTTAATCAATGCCAGAAGAAAAAAAAAATCAAGAAAAATTCCCTGGTAATTGGAAGCTTCCAGAAAGGTGTTTTCATGTGTGGAGCGTTGCAGCAATGAGAGCCACAGGCCCCAGATTTGCTCGTTAGCTGTGAAGGGGGAATTCATTAGAGGTGATAGAACAGCAGCTCAGCTCGGAGGAGACACCTTCATTTCTGTCATAAACCAGATGTTTCTTCAACAGATACTCTCATTTCCAGGTAGCTCAGCAGCAGGCCATGGCCACATGCAGGGAGTGCCAATGGCTTTGGTGCCCCATCAGGCTGGTGCCAGGGTTTAGTATTCTGTGCCTGTGCTTATCTCCCCTGGCAGGACCATGAAGGATTGCTTTGCTCTTGAAAAGCAGTTCCTGTGCTATTAACTTTGCTCACACAACAACTTTTGTGCTGGGGTTTCAATTTGAGCCGCTGCTGCTTCAGCCGAAGCTTCTGCAGGCGTTTTTTTACGGAACTTCTTCAGAATTTTCAAGAACAGATTAAAAAAAAATCAATAAATTTATTTACAGAATACAGGAGTAAATAATGCAATAGAGACATCACCATGGAAGGAATACCCTCTCTGGAGTTCCCCTGGAGTGGGGGATGGTGAGGAAAGGCTGGAGCTGCTCTCCCCTGTGCCAGAGTCCTCCCAGCTCCTGGAGATCCCCATGGATATGCCAGTGCCTTGCCATGCCCATGGGGCTGCTCAGGCAGGTTTATGGGCTGGCTGTGCTGGGAGCTACTTGGTCAGGGAGTCCTCACCCACTGGAAGAAATTGGTCCTGGGCTTATCTTGAAACTTGATGAAATAATCCCCACATATTTCAAAAGGTCCTTTTTAAAATTATTATTATTTTTCCCAAGAAATGTGCTCTCAGAAAATTGAAGATGAAGAGATTTTGGCTGACCTGCTGCAGTGTGACATATTTGCAGTTGTACTCTGGCCACAGAAGGGGATAGATATTGTGCCACCACATCAGTGACAGTGGAGATGAGACAGGTGAATAAATATTCTTGCAAGTGTTCCTGGCTGCTGTGGTGCCCACGATACAGTGTGTTAAAGCCAGTTCTGGAGCTCCAGGGGAAGACTTTGGGATTCGTAGTTGCAAAGTTAAACATCTCTTGTTTTAGATATTTAGAACTGTAACTTCTAAGGACATTTGTTTCAGAAGCAAAATTCAATAATCCAGAATTCCTATTCACTTTGTTCCTGTCTAGAGAGGAACAATTCCCTTTTATTTTTCATGGAGTGTCTCATAATTGAAGAAAAAAAATTCAAAGTTGTCTAGAGCTGCACCTACACATTAGTGTGATTTGAATAGAGTGGATGAATTCTTGGTACTACAGTCTTGAGTGAGGAATGAAGCTACATGAATATCATTCATTCAGTGCAGCTGTTCAAGGTATATTATTATTTTTAGTTGACTTATTGACTTTAAATAAATGTTTATGTGAGATAAAGTGTTACAGTATGTTCTGTAACGTGTCATAAATTTGTGGAGCGTCATCTGGATTGATCACACCCAGACTGAAATATGCTGGGAGAGCGTTTCCATGGTGATTTCTTGTTTTTCTGATCATGTCTTTTAATTCTCTCTCTCTAATATATTAGACAGGTTGTTCTCACTGTGGTGAGCTGAAAGCTCATGGACTACAAGGAGCTCCAGTATTTTCCTGTGCTCCCTGCTGCTTTGTGTATTCTGTCACTGGCAGAGTCACTTAATTATGTGACAGGCAATAACTGCTCTCTGAGGGAGTAAAAACAACTGTTGAATTCGTTTTTAAATTATATCATATTGCTCCGTTCGAAACCTCTTTTAAATAAATGTTGAGGATAGAACTATTGATGTGGTTTTTAAACTTTAAATTTCACTTAGTTCAGATCATTTTAAATAGTCCTTCAGCAAGAATAAATCAGTTTTTATGACTTATAACTTTCAATTACAGTCTTTGGAGAGAATAACAGTGCATTTCAAGGAGCTGGAAAGTACAACAACAAGGCAACGTTGCTGTTTCATTTGTGAGGCTCCAAGCTCCTGTGGAACCCACCAGGAGCTTTTCAGGAGGAAGCACATCCTGGAGGGATCCTCCAATGTGTCAGTCTGAGGTGTGGCTTTGATCTGCTGTTTGAGCTTTCACTTGGGGAGCTTCACTGAGAAACTTGGGGGGTGATGCTGACCTACTTTGCTGTGTTCCAACTGCTCAGTGAAAATGGTCTGAGAATCACAGGCTGCTCACTGAGCTGCCACTGCATTGCCTGGAAAGATCTTTGCTCTGTACAAATGCAAAGTGGTGGCTCTGATAGAGGAGAAATTTCAGGCTTAACTAATAACTGATTCCATTGCAAGGTATTGGACTGGGCAAAAGCTTCAAACTGTAGCAGGAACAAATGTAAATAAGATCAGGATGGGCTTGTTAGATGCTTCTTTAGAACAGACATAAGTGTTCTATATTTACACCAAACACTATGGGGGGGGAGGGATGGATGGATGGATGGATGGATGGATGGATGGATGGATGGATGGATGGATGGATGGATGGATGGATGGGTAGAACCCACACAACAGTGTAGATTAAATAGAGTTCTTACCTGGTAATTGATTCAAAGTGTGTTGAAGGACCCACCTGATGGTTTCTTATCTGGAAATGTTAGTTTTTAACAAATCTTTCAGAGCCTGGTAAAATCCAAAGGCTTGTGTGACTGCTCTAATTCCAGTCCTTAAAGAAACAAAAAGAATGACTCGAATGGAAGTCTCGTTAAGGGTCATCAGTCCTGGGCAGAGGAGCTGAATGGCTCTGTTGGCACTGTAGCAACAAAAAAATGGTAAATTCATCCTCCTTTAATTCTTTAGAGTGTCACCTACTGATTTGCTTCTGCCTGAGCTTTGTTTCTGTGTATGCAGATTCAACTCCTAAGATAGGCTTTGGCAATAATGGCAAGTCCAGAGTAATTTTTCTGCCTCCCATCCCTCATGTTGGCACTTCCTTGAGCAGCTGGTGTTGGGAACAGGACACATGTTGCTGTCACTGTGGAGTTTTCCTGTTAGAGCAGGTAAATACCCTCCCCACAGGTGGGTGCCAGGAGGGGAAAGGGCACCACATTCATGTTTGGCTCTTAGGGAGCTTTTCCTCCGACCAACTGACTCTTGGAACTCTGACTGGCTTTGTTACTTCTGCTCTTGCTTTACTGGGGAAGCAGAACTGAGGAACCAACTGTTTGAAATTGTCTGAAATGTTTGGCATTAACACCCCTCTGAAACATCTATTTCTTGTGTGCATTCTCTGGTCTCCTCTGTAGCATTAAACACTTAGGTAACTATTTTCTTTTCTGTTATGATAATGCCACATTCCATGATCTAAGGATTTCTTTTTTAATAAAGCCTTTACATCTTTCCTTTTTTTGCACAGACACAAAGGCAGATCAATGAAACCTATGAAAAGGTTGCTAAATTGGCAAATGCAGCATTAATTCCAGGAGAGCTGTGTTACAGATTGACCTGATATTTTTTCTATTTAAAAAGTAAGAAAAAAATTAGCATAAATAGCAGTAAGGTGTGTAAAGGATAATATTTTCTGAAGTGAAATCCCATTCAGATTGTCAGGCATAGAAATTTAGTTAAGACAAAGGTGAAAAGTACTGTCCTTTAAACCAACTTCAATGAAATGTTACAGATTAGAACAACAAAGTCATGAACAGGAAAAAGGTGATGAATTTTCTAATACCAAATGTGTTCTTTTTTCTTTCCTTCACTCTTTTCACCTTTTCACCTTTCTTTCCCTTTTCTTTTTGTCTCACTAGCAGTGCATGGATTATAAGTTTTCATTATTTTCTGCATAAATCAGTATTTTACCTTTTGTAGGTGATTTTCAGAAATTTGCTTGCTTGGATTCATATGATGGAATTCAACTTGTGATGTCACTGCAGGATCTGAGCTTTGCACTCTCTGTGGCCCTTGAGGAAGCTGTTGGCACAACCCTCAAAATTACAGCATTTTGCCCCTTTCTGAAGGATGGGTTGGGAACCTGAGGAAGTATTTCAGTAGTTCTGGAAAGCAATACCTGAAGTAGCATGATACAAATCTCATTTCCTTGCATGTCTCAGGGGTTTCCCACATCAGGAGTGTTTTCTGCATTGCAACCCTACAAGGCAAAAAAGGACCAATTCTCCACCTCTGCATATTCACTGAAATCACCCTCGAAATGCAGTTATGGGAGGGAAGGTTTGGAGATGAACTTGAGTCAGGCAACAGGAAAAGCTGAAGAAAAATACATGTAAAACAACACAGGGCAAATCAGCCACTTCACTTGGTTTGAATTTTCAGGGGATGGACTTGCACTGAACACTAATTCTAACTCACCATCTTCCTGCTCTGAGTGAGCCAAAATAATTGCACGTATAATTAGTATTCAATTAACATGAGTTACATTTCTCTAACTGCTACTAACTTTGAATCTCCACTTATAGATTGTCCTAACTTGATAATAAGATCTGTCTTTTATGGTGTCTAATTGGTTTTTCGAAGGGATAAATTAGGTTTTCCAGTAGAACATAAGGAATGCCCTATTGGCTCAGCCTAATGATCCATTGAGCCCAATATTCTTTCTTGCCACTGGGAAAATGAGATGCTCTTCAGGGAGAGCAGCTCCTGTCCCAGCATCCAGAGGTTTGCAGGTAGGAATGCTGGAGGTTTAATTCCTGCCCAGTTCTTTTAGGATCTGCTTACAGACTTGCTGTCTGTGAGTTTCTCTAATCTTCTTTTGAGGCTGTTGATATTGTCAGTCTCCATAAATTTACCTTTGGTTTTTCTTTGCTGTCATTAAATGTTATTAAAATTATGATGCAGTTTTCTGTAATCAGAAATTTGATTTCTTTCAAACTGATTACATAAGGGATATTGCAAACAAACAAAAGGATTGTCTATGCCTTTGGCACTTCCAAAGCAGGAGGGCAGCATATGGACAACATGGTGATTTGATGCTTTAAAAATTTAGAATTAGTAAAAAAAATTGGAGAGGAACTTAATATAAACAGTAAACAGTAAACTATTTTAATATGACAACATGGATCTATGAAAATATGTTTCCTGTTTCACATTTGTAGGATTTGTCCAGGAAAGGGACTAAGAATAGTATGGTGGTTACATTCACAGGTTTTACTAAATTTAATGGAATGCTGAAGGAGTGAAGGGAATGTCTGGAGATTAATATATAGGATGACATTTGGTTCAAAAATGGAGGCTCTTTCAAAAAAGTTAAGACACCTAAACCTGGCCAACAATTTAAAGAGGTTACACTTTCTCTGGTAGTCATGGAAGAGGTGACAACATAAAACTGAACAAAATGCCACTTTTCTTAGGAGGAATTTATTGAATACTTCTAAAACTGCAGCAAGAACAGCCTGACCAGCAGGTTGAGGGAGGTAATTCTTTCCCCCCGCTTTGCTCAGGTGAGACCCCCCTGCAGTGCTTTGTCCAGCTCTGGGGTCACAGCACAAGGATGTGGAGCTGCTGGAGAGTCCAGAGGAGGCCTTGATGATGCTCCAGGGCTGGATCTCTCTGCTCTGGAGACACCTTTGGAGAGCTGGGGACCTCACCTGCAGAACAAAAGCTCCAGGGAGACCTGAGAGCCCCTTCCAGTGCCTGAAGGGGCTCCAAGAGAGCTGGAGAGGGACTTGGGACAAGGCCTGGAGGGACAGGACAAGGGGGAATGGCCTCCCACTGACGCAGGGCAGGGTTAGATTGAATATGAGGAAGAAATTGTTCCCTGTGAGGGTGGTGAGACCCTGGCACAGGTTGCCCAGAGAAGCTGTGGCTGCCCCATCCCTGGAAGTGTCCAAGGCCAGGCTGGACACGGCTTGGAGCAACCTGGGCTGGTGGAAGGTGTCCCTGCCCATGGCAGGGGTGGAACTGTGTGTTCTTTAATGTCTCTTCCAACCCAAGCCATTGTGTGATTCCATGAATGCTTTTATGCCTGATGATTATTTTCTATGATAAATAGCAGAGACATCCAAGATACTGCTCAGTGAACATTTCTGGGCAGTGTTATGTTTACCACTGTCCTCAGGGGGAAACCTTTTGGACCATGTGACTCCACTGAATTACAGTCTAGTTCAAACTGAGCTTGTAATTGAGTATCTGAAGTTACAGCAGTCAAAATGCCATTTCATAAAACATCAATCTGAGTGTGCTTTAGAGTCTCTCACACCACACTAAGGGAGGCAGTGGAACAAACGGTCAGTTTTCCACTTTTTCTCTCCAGCCAGAATGCTACAATAAAACATTTTTGCAAAATCTCATCCAAAAACTTCCATAGCATGTGCTTGGATGACATGGAACTGCAGGGAGTGCCTTCAGTTCTCCTTCCTGCAGGAGGAGGTTTGCCCTCACACTGGAGACAGAAAAGGGGTTGATTTCCAAATCCCAGAATGAAAAAGGCTTTAGATGCAGAAGACATTGAGCAAAAAGAATGTGTACTGATCAACATCTGGAGACAAACAGGGTCCTGCAGGAGGATGTTCGCTGCAAAATAAAAGCAAAGAGGATAATAAATGCAGATTGTAAATAAACAATAAGATTAGAGAAGACATTTCAGCTGTGAGCTCTTCTTAGGGCTATGAGAAAATATATTCTAGTTTTTTTCCACAGCCTGAAGATGGTCTCATAGCCCAAGTGTCATCTCTTATTTGGCTTTCTTTGCTAGTGCAAATTAACCCTTCTTTCAGTGTTTTTACACTCTATACTGATGCTGAAAATGGTATGAAATTATTCTATTTTTAATCTTAGCAAGGCTTTCAGTAGCTTTCTGAACAGCCTTAAGTAGTTAATGACTTCAGAGATAAATGGGTTGGTTTACACCATTCATTTACAAATGTAGGCAAGATCAGTAAGATGTACAGCAGGATATAATTACCATCACTGGCAAATGTGTGTGTTCTGTAGCTTCTGTTAAGCCCCAATGCAAGATTTTTTGGACAAATTTGGTTAGAATGAAATAGCCTGAACAACTTTATTTCTGCCCCTTTCCAGATCTCTGGTATCTCGTGAGTCCCTTCGATTGAGCTAAGTAAAATTATTCTTTTATTTGGAATAAGGATATGGTCAAACTCAAAGAAAGCACATATTAAAAAAAATAAATGAAATATTTCCACTGAATTCTGGTGGTGTCTGAGGGGTTTATATTTATAGACTTTTTGCTTTCTGATAAAATAAACCAATCAATATCCCGGGAGATTTTCCTCACTCTGTGAGTAGAACATAGAACAGTTTGTGAAAAGCTTTCTAACCTCTTTCCTGGTGAAGGATCACTAAAGAGGTTTCCTCTCCTGACTGACATTCCTGGGAATGTGTTTTTAAGCTTTCCAGGAGTGCCAGGCTGTGCTGAGGAGCAGGGCTGGCTCCTTTGCTGTGCTCACCCACAGACACTGATGCTCCCTCCGTTGAAGGGCATTGATTTTTCCATTTTGCTTTGCATCATAAATAGACATTGAGAAAAAGAACCACTCAGTGATTGTTTGCATGGCAAAGGAGAGTCGAGATGCTTTTCATTTAAACAGGAATCTTGTTGCTGCATTGATTTTATCTGACTGCTGTTTGTTCCTGGGTACAGATCTAATGTATAATCAGAATCACTAAAGAGGGAACACAGTAAATTGCATTATATGTTGGTTTACAGTGGCAGAAAGTGTAAGGCCTGTTTTTAGAACTGCACCATAAAATTAGGCTGTAATTTCTCCAAATAGACAATGAAAATGTGAACAGTTAAACAGTGCAGTGACCAGGAAATGTAGATTCTGAGATCTATTCACATTTTTTCCCCTTAACCACCGAGTGTAGATCTCTACGCCTTCTCTTTCTGTCAAAAATGTCTGTTAAATTAGGGAGACTTTTCATCTAAATACTTTAATCATTGTAAGTGTTTGCATTATAGTCAGATTCACGCTCAAATTGTCACACAGAATTAGACTGTGGGGGCAAAACAGAACTTCAAATAAAAATTTGTAGCCATTTGCCATCTCAACCAATTCTTCATGGTTTTTATTTTAATCTCCTGGGAAGAATTTTCACTTATTAAGTAACACATTCTTTCTGTTGCACCAAAACCGCTGGATGTGCCTTCGCTGAGAGCAGAATTATTCCTCCTCAGGAATCTGGAGAGTATCTGGCTGGTACAAATGCGATAAATGCACTAAATTAATTGTCATTCAGAGTCTTCTAACACAGAAAAGTCCTTGAAGGAGTGTCACAGGAATAAAGGAATAAAGAACTGAAAGTAAGCAACCACTTAAGAGAGATGAGAGATGTATTTCTCATCCAGTTAAAAAGATGAAAACCTGTTTGCAAAGCTTTTAAGGAGAAAAGCCCAGAACTAAAATGAAAGATGATGTGCTAGAAAGACTTGAAGAAGTAGAAAATATTGAAAAGTGCAACACGAAATACAAGGATTAATTTCTAGTACTGATAAGTTTTTTAACAGTCTCCACCTTTTTTCCAGCCTTTTTGTATAAATCCTTATAACTTCCTTATTGATTCCTACATAGCTCTGTTTTCCTTTAGCTTCCATCTTTTTTCTCTTCATCTTTCCGTCCCTCTTTTCTTCTGTCCATCTTCCCTTGTCTGTTTTGTACCCACGACCCACAAATTGCCCTTCCTGTCAGGAGGATGAGGTCACATTTGCCCTGCTCAGCCCAAGGGGAATGGCCAAGGTCCTGCTCACCAGGTTATTCCTTGGAGTGTTTTTGGTTTTCTACAAACCTTTTCACAGGTTTTTGTGCTTTCCTGAGCTGCTTTCCCCCCCCAGCTAAGTCAAAATTAGAGTATCTCTGTAAGACTTGTCATCCCTGTGCTGCCTGAGCAGTGATGTTCCAGCCTTCTGTCAGTCCCCGTTCCCCCCAGAAGCACTTTCATCCTCAGAGCTCTCTCCTTCAAAGTTTGCACTCAACTGGTCCACGTGGAGTGGTTTGCAACTTGCTCTCCACAATGTAGACTTTTATGTTAAAGGAAAAGGACAAAAAAAGCAGTTTCTGTCTTTCCTGAAGCTTCTCTTCCCTCCTCCTGTCACTCAGTTCCTGGCTGATGCTGTAGCTCCATCACAAGCCAGGCAGAGAATCCTCTCAAAGCCATGTAGAGTTGAGGAACGGCTCAAGGTCATTTGTGCAGCCAGAGGTGCAGGGCAGACCCTGAGAAACCTCAGGAGCTGTTTGCTTAACTTCATCCCACATTGCAGATGGATTAACCCTTGGGACATAATCAAGTGCTGCTGGACTTCTGGAGACTTGTTGCATCCTTTGAGATGTCCCATTCCATGACTTACTTTGACCTTGCTCTGTTAGTGCTTCCCAAGCACAGTCCCCAGTGCTCTTGGGTTTGCCCCATCCCAGAGCCAGCAGCTCTTCTGACTCAGGGCTCTCTGGCTTTGGAGGAGTCTGTTGGAATGTTTTCATTTCAGTATCAGCAAGGCTGAGTCCAAAACTGTGAGCAAACTTCCCTTTCTAGAGTAAGAACAAAGGCAGAACTGTGTGAGAAGGGTGGCCCTTGTTAGAAATCTGTAACAGAAACTAAAGGTTGTTGCGAGATTTATTAATGGTGTATTTGTTCTTTCCTCACTGCAGTAACAAACTATAATGTGTAGCTGAAATTACCTTTGTTAACATAATTATAAGCCTTTGGTGACAACCTTGAAGATAAACCAGTTTATATGTTTTGCTTGGTAAGTCGAGCAGATTAAGAGGATATAGAGAGTCAGCTGCAGTGGCTCAGGTGGAGGCTCTCGAAGCTGCAGTGATTTGTCACCTCTGATCAACTCTCTGTGTGCTGAGGGATTTGTGACCTGCCCCACTGAAAGTGGAACTGTAAACATGGAAGGGTCAGGGGGAGAATGTAAATACAGTGAAATGACATTTCTGAGATCTGCATAACCAGAGGTGGTTTAAAATAAACAGAGTAACTTCCCATTATTTTATAAATATTAATAGTGGGGAATTACAGTAAGCAGCAGTTACAAAAATCAGCACCATATATGGATAAAGTTATATAGAAATAATGATTGTACCAATAAATATTGAAAAAGGGAGCATTCTTCCCTCATATTGCACTCGATTTGAAGTGGGAAAGGGATAAACTCAGGGTCTGCAGAGATCAGCCTGGGGCAGCCCCAGTGTTTGAGGGGTGGGACTCTGATGAGGCCCCATGGTGGGGTGTGGAGGTGGAGGTGGGGATGGCTGGAGGTCCCCATGGCAGCACCAGGGCTGTCACTGTGTCACATCCCTCACTGTGGGAAGGACACTGAGGGGCTGGAGCATGTCTGGAGGAGGGAACAGAGCTGGGAAAGGGGCTGGAGCTCAGGGCTGAGGAGGAGCAGCTGAGGGAGCTGCAGGGGCTCAGCCTGGAGAAAAGGACGACCGGGGGGACCTTTTCACTCTCTACAACTCCCTAAGGGGATGGGGGAGCCAGGGGGGTTCAGGCTCTGCTTCCAGGGAACAAGGGACAGGACAAGAGGAAGTGGTCTCAGGCTGAGCCAGGGGAGATTTAAGTTGGCTATCAGGAACAATTTCTTCACCTAAAGGGTTCTCAGCTGCCCAGGGCAGGGGTGGAGTCACCATCTCTGGAGGGACTGAAAAGCTCTGCAGATGTGGCACTTGGGGACACAGTTTATTGTGGCCTTGGCAGTGCTGGGGGAATGATTGCACTCAATGCTCTCAGAGGGCTTTTCCAACGTAAATGATGCTGTGATTCTGTGTTATTAATTTTCTGCTCTGATGTGATCACATCACACCTTTGAAGCCTACAATTGTCATGATGGCAGGTTTGCTTTTTCTTTTCCATGTTCTGACATGTTCACTCCCACTTCTGTTGTGCTCAAGTGCAGTGTTTTAATTTACTTTGTAACTGAGATTCACCTTCCTGTGCTTCTTCACAAAGGGTTTTATGTAGATAAGTTTCATATCTTTCAGTCAACTTGTCATCTCCTACAATAGGAGGATAGAAATCACAAAAACATAAATATCACTTGAACACTGTGACTTTAGCTGATCTAAATAAAAGATTGTGAAGATAAAATACCAGTATTAAGAAGTTTCCCTAAGTATGTGCCAAGAAGGAGGAGGGGTGGGCTGAAGAGCTCCAGGCAGGTTAAGGAGGAGCCAGATGTGGATTTCGAGGAGAAGGATGTTGTGTGTGAATCAGGTTGTGTCGGGAACCTCTACTGAGGATTCTCAAGTTTAGCATCTAACAGGAGGGGAACTGATCTGCAGTGACCCCGAGGAGATGTTGTTGAATGATACTGAATATTCTTGAGGAATATTCATGAGTGAGGTACTTCTTAACATGAGAAGAGAAAGCTTGTTCAGAGTATTAAACAGTTCTCCAGAAGCACAGTGGTAAATGCTGCCAGTTATTCATTTCTGCCTGTGGTCCCTCTTCATATTTGGCATCACCAGCTCACAGAGGCAAGTAGTGCAACTTGACACTTCCCAAGTTGCTGTGGCCAGAAATACAAAAATGCCACTTCTTTTGGAGTGCTTCAATAGGGATATTCTTCAGAAGATACTTCTGATAAGCTTGGAGTAGAACTTGAGTGCTTCACTTAATGTGAAAAACCCCAGAAACTTCCTGGCACTTTTTGTAAACTTTTGGAATTGGTTAAATTAACCATGAGCAGCAGCAATAATTAAAGCAGAGCTTTGGCATTAGTTTACCTTTGATGTCATTCATAACATATGGGAAAGGATGGAAATTTTTTCATCACCATTTCATTGTCATTCAGAATAAGGGCAAAAAAAGGGAAAAACTACTTTTTCACTAAAGTGGTATTTGATGAGGCTGTTGATGGGGCTGTTTATCAGCAGCTTCCTCTGCAAGCTGTTCCATCTTTTAGAAACATTTTGGGTTTTCTTCCAGGTACTTCAGTTCCAGTCCAGTTTTAAGGTTAATGTTTCCTAGGTTGAAGCAATTGTAGAGCTCTGGCAAATCTTTATCTGGTGGCATTTCATTGTAGGCTGCTCCTACAAGCTACTGAATGCTTTTAACTTGGTCTGGAAGTTGAGGGAGCTTGGGAGTTTCCCATGTTGAACTCTTTATTAG
Organism: Pithys albifrons albifrons; assembly: GCF_047495875.1. Classification (NCBI taxonomy): domain Eukaryota; kingdom Metazoa; phylum Chordata; class Aves; order Passeriformes; family Thamnophilidae; genus Pithys; species Pithys albifrons. Next base: position 13,003,709 of record NC_092473.1, read on the forward strand.
TCAGGTTAATAGAAGAAAAACAGTGTTCAAAGAGTTGCTGTAGCTTTCTAAAGGGTAACAGAACAGGTCATCAGTAATGATGTCAGATAAAGGAAAATTATTTTCTGCACATGGAACTTTGTATCAACAAAAAGGTCAATATTTTATAGTAGTATATTATAGTAGTCAGTAAATTATAATAGTTATATGTAGTCACCAATAATATAATAAGCAGAGCTAAATTTACTGAAGTAATGGATTAGTGTTTACCCAACTAAAGAGCCTGAGGAAGTGTCCTCTTTAGTCTTCCCAATCCTCCAGAATTCAGAACTGGGATACAGAAGGGACAGCTGGCCAGTGTAATCATTACCTCTTAAAATAGGAATGTCCTTATTTGTTCCTTTTATGAATGTTTGCTGCACTGATGTTTCCATCTGACCTTTGGAGTATTTTTTCCAGGTAAACACGATTCCCAGAGCTCAGGAGAGCCCCAGAGCCCTGGCCAGATCCCACAGAACAGAGCACACTGCCTGCTTCAAAGCAGCACATTGCTACCATTTCCTCTTGATACCTTCAAGCTGTTTCAGTCTGGGTGATATTTTCCTTAGAGACAGGAGAACTCACAGTGGTGTTTATGAACCTCTCCAGAGGGGCAGGAACACTCAGGGCAATGGGTGCACTATTCATCTGCATCTGAAATCAAATTTTTGCTCATCTCAGTGCTAATACCAGAGTTGCATCAAGAATACTGAGGAATGTTCAGTGGTTTTACCTCATTTACTCTGTAATGGCAAGATACTGAAAGGATTCCCCCACCATTCCCTTCACCTGTAGCTGTTCTTCCACACATGTGTGGGCATTTATTTACATAGTGCAGAGAAGCTGTACCTGCCTTATCATTTTCAGCTCTTATTCTCTGCAGAAGAAGAACAAATAACATGTTTACAAGTATGTTGGTTAATTAGTTTAAATATATGCATCTCAAATTGACCTTATGAGACAATGTGCGGGTAGCAATTAAAATAAAATTGCCACATTGTTTTCCTTCCAGCTTCTACAGACATTTAACAGTTGAGTGTTCTTACTTTTCTACACCATAGAAACCTGTTGGCATCAATGATGCCCCAATTCCCTCCCAGTGCCCCAGGACTCCAGGCTGTGTGTGCCCAGCCCCTCATGTGCCCGAGCCCTGGCACTGACCTGGCACACACTGAAATCCAAGGCAGTGATTCCAAGGAATATCTTGATCTTCCCCAGAGCTGACAGGGTTGGGGGTTTTTGCCCCCAACTCTAAACAAGAGCAGAAATCATAAAAGCTATTATGTCTCCTTATTTACTGCTTTTCCTTTCCATTTTGCAGTTAAATTATGTGTCAAGCATTCTTTAAAGAAACATATTAACATATTTATTCCAGGTTGCTGCTTAAGGTCACCATCATGGAATGTAGATACGTAGAAGAAGCTGTGTTAAATTCCAAATACCTTTAATCTGTAATGTAATTAGTTTGATTAAGACTGGTTATCTCTGTTAATTAGCATATCTGTTAGAAGCATTGACTGAAGTGCTTTTCATGATCACAACCAGTTCTTTCTGAATGTAGAAATTATTTCGATGTGTCTCTTGCCGAGTTCACTGGGAAAAGATCAAATCTGCTCCAAGCTCTGAGCCACCGTCAGTGTGCAGGGAGCAGCTCTCCCAGAAGGACTGGCAAATGAGGAAAAGATGAAGGAATGGGATTTGTTTAGTTTTAGAAGATTAGGAAGGAACATGATAACAGTTTCTAGCACATATTAGATTATTAAGTGGATGATGTTCAGCTCTTCTGTAGAGCTGGTGGGGAAAGGAGATAGAACAAGGAAATAAATGAGCATAATTTATTTTAAGCAAGATTTGGGTTAGGCAGGTTTTTCTAACCAAAAAAAAAACCAGATACTGATACTTTTCTGTGAGAGGAGCTTCTGACAAATCCTTTGCAGGTAATTTTTGTGAGTATAGGATAAATTTCCCTTTGCAATAACCTGGGTATTGCTGTTGGGCCCTAAACTGGAGGATTTATCTGATGATCTCTTATGATTGCTCTGGAAACAGCTGATTCTGTGATTCATGGCTCTGTGATTAAGAGAAATAGGTTATTAATCATGGGCAGCTCTTCTGTCAAAAGCTCGGGGTAGAAAATTTAGGAAGGTGTTGTTGCTTCCCAAGTTCGCTGAGTTCTGAAGTTATTTTATTTATATCTAATGAATAAAAGGCTCAACAAGTCAACTGAAAGAAGGAGAACAAGCAGATGCTTTTTATTTCAAAAGCTTCCCATCCTGAGAGCATAATTAAATAAATGTGCATTGGTGGAACTCTGTATTTTGGATTTAATGAAAATGGACAGGCTCAGAACACTTAGCAAAAAGCAGGTGCTTTGTAGATTATTGCTTAAGGTATTCTGCATGTATGGAAAGTTCTTATTTTTCTTCTATGGTATTATTGATAGAGTTTATGAGGTGCTTTACAAGTTTCTCATGGTTGAAAGGCTCAAATTGACTCTGCTAACTTACCTCCCATGAGATTTATTCTATACTGCATAGGGTAGTAAATTTTTACAATCAATTTACTTAATTAATTTAGTAGATCAATTTATTTTTTCTGTGATGTATTCCTTCAAGGGCTTTAATTTTCTTTTTTTTTTTCCTTTTCTGACTGTATTTTTTTTCCTAAAGCTTTCATGGCTTTCACTTTGATATTTATTTACTGAATGCACAGACTTATCACTTTAATACATTATTCCTTTGTGGTTCTAATGGATTAAATTAAAAATACATGTTAAAAAGTGTTGCAAGTTGCATGCCCATTAGCACTGCCCATCAGGGGCTGGGGGAATTTTATGGCTCTCCTGAGTCATGGCTTCACATTCAGAAAATCCCAAAGACTTGGGGTAGGAAGTCACTTGATTTGCTCCTTTTCTTACATATTTTTTTCCTCCCATTTAATTTCAATTCTGAGAATACATCATGCTGCACTTTGAGCTGCATCATCACCATTTTCCCTGTGTAGGTTCTTGGTTTTCCAGCTTTGTAGCATCTTTCTGGATGGCACCAATTCAAGGCTTTCTTGAAGATAAAAGTGTAAAGTTGTTTCCTGGTAAACAGCAATTACAATGTGGTTTGAGGTCAGCAAAATAACCCACTCACTTCCTTACAATTTATATTAATTCACTTAAAATGACATATTTTGAACTAATTTTTTGTATCATTTCATTCTTAGTTTCTGTCCTTCATTTCCTCCCTCCCTGTTCCTCCATGACTGCTCTTTATATCTGTTGGAATTTTAGTTTTCTTATGATACCCAGGACTTTAATGAAGTTTTGTTTGCTTGGTTGGGAATCAAAACATGTTTTTAATTCTTGCCTGCTGTGTCACCATTTAGCATCTCTTTCTTTCACCAGTTGTGGTCAAGAGCATTTATCCATAATTTTTAATTGCTCTGTTTATAATTACTTGCTTGAAGGTACTGAGAAGATTTCTTTTAATTAACAGACTAGATGAACTATGTGCATGGCTGGAAATCTTTTCTTTCTTTACTTCCATTTAAGAGCCAGTGGTTTCCATGACTTCTTTAAACCCTTCCTACCCCAAACCATCAGGATGCCATCCAAGGAAAACTCGTTAGTTGGCTGAGCCTGCCTGGTTCTGAGCTTGCCTGTGATAGATGATGGCTTTCATACAGCATTAGCTGCAAACATTAAAGGCTTGAGGAGCATTTCAATCAACTTCAATATTTCAATTGACATGCCTGAGTAAGCTGCCAAAGTGTATTATTTAGGCAAACCTTTTTACCTGGCTCCAGGAGAAGGAGTGCCATTGATTGAGTAAGATGGATTTCCCACTTTGTTTACGGCCTCAGAAGTTGGGAGATTTACAACTTGTGTCTTCAAAGTCTGAAATATTTTAACAAAACAGTTGTTTTAAGGAAGTTGCAGATGAGGTTGGGCTCTTTTCTGTCTAAAATGATGCCATCAAAACCCTTCTTGTCCCAGGACAAGAGAGAAGTGAGTCTCCAGCATCTCAGTGGAAAACGATGCATTATAAACAAAACTATGAAAACCAAAAAGCAGTTTACACAAAACAAACCCTCTTTCCTAACAATCTTTCTACAAGCATCATGTTTACAGAAAGATTTCCTCAGAAAGTTTAGGCAAGCATGTGGCTGAGAAACATTTCTTTCAGAAAGCCATCTGTCCAGAGAGAGATAAAGGGAATTCAGAGCTAAAATCTGATTCAACTGAGTTTAAGTATTGCTGTGGCTGGGATGGTGCTGGCAGCTCCTGTGGAATTCATCTCTGGGTTCTCAGCTGCAGGAGGGGGGTTGATGCTGCATTTTTTGCTTCCTTGGGCAAACTTTGTTCTACTTTTCCGTCAGAATAATTTTAAACTAACATCAGGTAATTTAGCACAGATTAATCCTTCCCTTCTATTTAGGAATCCAGCAGACTGTTGTAAGTAGAGAGGGAGAAAAGCTTTTAGAAATGAGACTAGAAATGCTGCTTATTTTGGAGTGAATCATTTTAATCAGGAGCTGGAAGCATTCCACCAGCCCTCTCTCCATGGCCCTCTGGAGATCAGCTCATGGAACTCCTTTTGCTGGGAGGATGACTTGGGAATAAACCAATCCTTTTCCATGCTGTCCCTCCCCTTGGCTGCTTCTCCCCACCCAAGTTTGGTTACTCAGAGATCACTAGCAGTTCTAGCAGCATGACCTGGTATCCAGGCAACCCAAAACCTTGTCAGCTTAACAATCCCCAGTGAAGAACTGGGGATGATGAAAGCTGAGAGCCTCGTTTGACAAGAGAGCACCTGTTTCCCTGTGAACAGCCAGCGTTGAAATAATGATGGCATTAGGCAGGGAATACAACAGGTTCAAAAGGGGCTTTGGGACTTTGAAAGAGAATGGCAGCACGGGGAGCTGTCACCAGTTCCCTCTTCAGAGATGGGTTGCTGTGTCTGCTATTTATTTGGTAGCCAGTTTTTAGGATTTTGTTGCCTCTAATCCCTCCCTGCTCTCAGCTCAGGCCGCTCACAGGAGTGCACAGGCTGCTGTCTCAGGTAAACAGCCTGTTCTGTCCTGAACTTGTCTAATAATGTGGATTATAGCCAGCCAAGTGAACACTGCTGTGTGTAATGAGAAAGTGAGGGCACTGTTGGCCACGATCTTTCAGCCAGTGAGTGCCCCCAGGTGTGCCAGCCTTCCCTGGCACACAGTGCCCTCCTGCTGCTGTCCCTGTTCCTGTCCCAGGGCAGCAAACCCAGAATCTGCTGCACTGAAGAAATGGAAAGCAGTGAGGGGAGTATCCCACAGCATCAAAGTGGAACATGTACAGAGGGGACTGAAATGATTCCAAAGACTGAGAGCTGGAGAAGCAGGAGGAAACATGAAAGTGCAGCAAAAGAGACGGGGAGAGGGGGAAATTACAGCAGCAACTCAGTAGGGAAGCAAAATATGTAAAATTGAAATATTCAGATGGTGGAATAAAGCAGGAGTGCTACACTACAGTGGGAAATGGTAGGAAAATGAATTAATCAGGCAGCAGCAGTATTACCTTAATGGAATTTAGTTAGTGAGACTGCATGGCCCAGGGAAGGTGTTTGATGGCTCACTGGTTTGGGGCCAGGGGCTCAGAGGGCACCTCAGTCCTTGTCAGTCACTGAGGATTCATCAAGGCTATAAATGACCAAAATCACATCCACATGTTGACAGGCTGAGAAACTGCAAAAACTGAGCTCATGGTGTGCAGTATCTCCAACAGAGAATACCAGAAAAGGGATGTTTTTAACTCCTACCAGCAGCTGTGGACATGCAGGTAACAAAACAGCAGTGAATTTGCATTACTATATTGCAGACATTATAATCCATTTAATTACTTCTTTTAATAATTAAAAAGATCAGACAAAATGGAAAAAATAGTAGTGAGTAGTGTACTGAATTGCAGCTAAACATAGAATGGAAACATGTATTGAGCAGAAGAGTCAAAGGGTGAGAGTAAACTGCCATCTCTCACCAGTTCACTCCTCTTTAATTAATGTGTCTTTTACTCAGAAAAGTTGAGGAGAAACTGTTTTATCTTCAAAACGTGAAACTTAAGTAAATTGATTTAGTTTTGCAATGGAAAGAATGAACGTTAAACTGGATTTTACAATGAAAAGAACATTGAAAGGAAGTAATAATTAGAAAAGCCCTCCCACCTCCCACTCCCCTCTTGCTGTTGTCACCTCCATTTGGTGGTGAAGGTTCCACACCTTCCTGTCTCTCTGGCACTGCCCACTCTGGGCCTTCCCTACCCCTCTGAAGCTCGTGGCTGATTGAAACAGAAGTGGAGGAAAGGGAGAGGTGTGTTGAATTCTAAGATGTTTTGATGATAATGTGAGGCTGGGTGGAAGGGAGAGGCCAGGAATGCATCTGTGGGAGAAAAGCCCCAGCCCTTTTTGGACATCAGAGCATCCCACAGGAGCTCAGCCTGGAGGGACAACCCAAGAGCAGCCAAGGCTTTATTAGTTCCCACTTATGGAGCTGATGGTGCCCTTTCAACCTCCTGCCCAGGCTTTGCCTCCTCTTTCCTACTGCAGCCTATTTTCTTTCTTCCTCTGTTCTCTGTACATCCTGAACTCAAGTTGTCTTTCATCAGACAGTGAAGAAAAGGTGGTTTTGGACAAAGAGAAATTAGAGCAGTCAAAAATTAGACATTGGCAGCCCCGAAGTGTCAGGAAGGTGAAGAGAAGCGGCTGAAAATTCCACCATTGGTACATCAGGAACCGAAAAGAGTTTGGAACAAAATGATCCAGTAACTGCACCTATGTAGGAGTGTTTGTGATTGTCAGGTTTTTAAGGTTTGAAGTAAATATAAGAAAGGGCAAAAATGTCTGAATTTTGTCATTTTGCACCCACTGGTAGAGTTTGCAGTGACCACATGACAAATCTCTTGGCATGTCCTACCAGTAGAAAGAGCAACTTGACTATCTTAGGTCTTACTTCAGCTTCATCAAAGGAGCTCTAACCATAAACTCATTCATGTCATCACATCCTCTTCCACCTCAGGGTACTAAAAGGACAGTGCAGAATGCAGGAGGATTTCTGACAATTCAGCATTTGATGTGTGTGTGTTTGTGTTTTTGTGTGTCTGGGGACTGTCTGGGCTTTGTGCAGCATTTCCCATTTTCCATTTTGGTGCCAGAGCAGAGGGTTATGGCAGTCTTTGGGTTTGGAGGATAAAGGTGAGGTGGCACAATAATTCTCTTCAAATTAGCAGAAATGTGTTTTCTTAGAACAATTTTTTTCATATCTCCCTGTCAGTGACTAAGCTAAGCTGTAAAAAAATCCATTTGTCACACAGATACGATGGTAATTAGTGGCAAAATAGTTGTTCAAACTTTAAAAGAGTTGAAATTTAAATCTAAAAAGATAATGCAGCATTTAATATAGTAGAACTTCTAGGAGGAATAAATGGATGGAAATGAAATTGTTGCTTTGGAACTTGATGATGTAGTAAATCTCAGTATTGTACTCATTGATAGTGAAGATTTCTTAAACTGAGCAAATTGCAAAGATTTACTTTCCTCCTAGAGGGACTGGATTATGTTTGTCTGCTACTTGGAGCTGGAAATGCTGAACCATTTCAGGGCTAAGCAAAGAGAAGGGATTTTGTAGATGAGTTTGCAGCTCTTCTGTCTTCAGTGGACTCAGTGGAGCCACAGGAACACAATTCTTCGCAGTGTTGGGAGCTCTGAGAGCAGCTTAATATCCAGCCAGCTTTATGGAGCTGCATTAAATTCCTTCTGATAGAGCAGACAATGGAGAAGGCTTGTGGTAAAAAGCAGTAATTTAATTTGTTGTGGAAGTCTGGCTAAAGAAGCTGAATCTTATTAATAAACCAGTCTTTAGAATTATAATTGAATTTATGGGATATAACAAAAAAAAATTCCACATATGGATTCTTGACTACTTTTTCCTTGCCTGCTCAAAGAAGAAGAAAAGGAAAACTGATTTTTTTTTAGAGAAATTCCACTGAGCTGGAACTGGGTCAGTCTCCTGCCAGCATTGATCAAATGGTAGGTGACTGAATTTGGTTCATTCAAATGGATGCAATGAGTCTGGTTTTGGTAATGTTGCGCCACACAGTGATGGGGATCTTTGCTTTATTAAAATCAAGAAATTCTGTTTAATTAGAAATAGGTCAGCTGCTGAGTTTCACCATTTTTCTGCCCATTTTCTTGCTAGATTTGGGATTGTTTGAACAGCTTTTGGCTTTCAGCTCTTCCTCTTAGGAATGGATTCTCACACTTTATGATGTCATTTAATTTATAGTCATATAAAACTTGACTATCTTTTTAAGACTGGGAGAAACACATTTTTGTCTTCTTTTTTATGGCATTTTCTGGCACAACAGTATTTTCTCACTATTTACTTAGAGAATGAGAACAATCAAATGGGAAAACCTGGGAGTAAATCTTCATTACTGATTTGCTGTTGGCCCAAGAACAAACACGTCAGCTGACAGTGAATAGGCTGCAACCATCTTCTCAAACTCCACACAGGTGGTTTAATGATGTGACTTCAGGAGGCCTTGTGGGTGTTTGGCACCTTTGAGGCTTCTAATGATGATGTAAAGGGTAAGAATGTTGACACATGTTCAGAGATTGCCATCCCTGAGGAACTGTCATGTTTTCAGTGCCAGAGGGAACTCTGTGCCTGCAGACCAGCACTTTGCACTGCACAAACCACTGCCTAGAACTTTCCATGTACAGCAGATACTGCCAGTGCTCATAAGATCAGTTTTACCTCCTTAGTATTTCAGGTACATCGGTAATATAAAATATGCAAACTAATTTTCCATCCCTCCCTCCCTCCCAGTTCGAATGCTGGATGAATTCAGGCGTCACCAATCTGCTCATCTCAGATACACACTCCAAATATCCCCACCTGCAAAAGGCCTGTCCTCCCATTCCTTGGATGTTTTATTTTAAAGATTTAAGATTAGAGAGTTCGCTGGTGCTGTGGGGATGGAGAAAAATGTTTTTTTGAAATTCAAACAGCTTTTCCCAGTGCAGCTGATGAAAGCCTTTTCAGAATGAGTTCTTTCTGCAAACTGCCTTCCTGTGTGCCTCACCTAATTCAGAGTGAGAAAGGACTGCAAATGTCTGACCCAGGAGTTTGTTAACTAGGCTCTCTTCGGGTTCTCTTTTGCACGAAAATACGCCAGAAAAAGTTATCAGATCTTTAAATCTGATCATTGAATTCTGAAAGTTGTCTGTGCTTTGTGTGTTGCTTCCTGTTTGTGACATTCAAAGCCATTGGAAAGAAAATACTTGTCCATGTTTTCAGTTTTCTGACCCAGTTTAAAATCTGATTTTTTAAGGTCTTTGAAGAGCTTGAGTGAACTTGGGCAGTGCAGAGAGCAGAGTGGTGTTTCACAGAGATGTTGGGTTTGTTGGTAAATGGCCACAAGTCAAACACAGACAACACACAAATGCACCTTTTCCTTGGCTTGTGGGAAGTGTGGGGTGGGAGGAGGAGCTGCCACCAGAGGTGGGACCTTGAGGAAGCTCTCAGTATGATTTTGGGTTCCCAGGAGACAGAAGCTAGAGTTGGACTTCATGCTAGAGCTTTGCTTGCAAACCCAGAGTGTCATTTCCCATCTGATGGGTGTTGCTCTGCTGGGTTTCTAATGAATGATGCTGCAGGCTCAGAGATGCATTCACCCCGTTCTCCTGTTCTCAGGAATCGCTGTCCCACTCAGCACAGTGTGCTGCACACACAGAACCACACAATGGTTTGGGTCAGCAGGGACCTGAAAGACCATGTTATTCCAAACCCCTGCCATGGGCAGGGACACCTCCCACCAGCCCAATCCCTTCCATGTCCATCAATGGTCTTTACTGCAATAAAATACCACTTCAGTTTTGTGAGAGTGCTTGTTAACTCAAGGGTTTGTCCCAGTGTTTGGATGCAGTTGGAAATCTATATATGGGACAGGAGTGGGGAATGGTGGCCACTGGCTCCTGCATCCCTTTCTGTAAAATTGTATTGTGCCTACAGGAAAGACAAGGATATAATTATTTAATATGCTTTTCTCTGCTGACAGGTCTCAATATGTAAACAGAACTCTTGAGGGTGTAGTATCATAGCTACAAATATTTATTCAACCTTAAAAATCCTTCACTTCTTATCCTTAAAGCCTTTTCCAAAATACATTGTCATCTTCAGTGGCATGTTCTGATGAGCTGTCAGTTAAAAGCTGGTTTATGTTTCTTACCTTTCCACCCAGTTCTAAATAATTATCCTACTTTTAGCGATAGGATGGATTTATTCAGAAGCAACCACTGAAGAGTAAGACTAAATAAATCTTTCTTTTTTCCTGAAAATGTTCATCTGACCCTTGTAGTTTAGTTGACTATTGACTCTGTCTTTTCTTTTGTTATCTGTATTATTCTTACAGTTCCTAAATCTCTGCCTGTGTGTTACTATTATTCATAATTAAACTCTGGAGAGTTGATGAAACTAAAGATGTGTAAATAGACATGTTTTTTCCCAGTTAATATTTTCATCCTGATTGGCAGTGCCAGGATGCTGATTACAGGTAAAAACAAGCTCAAAGAGAAAGACTCTTTGGAAGGTCCCTCAGTGTTGGCTGGGAAGTCAATTTAAGTTACACTTTGTTAAGATTTGAAACCACTGAACTAAACCTTCTCCTGAGGCTGACTGGGCTTGTTTAGCAATAATCTGGAGTGCAAAGCTGTGCTGAGAACACACCAAATACAAACTGGCCTCAGAAATGGCTCCAGTGTGGACTGGACCCCTCTGGTGTTAATGGGACAGTGGGACCTGTTAGGGAACAACACAGGAGTGGAGAAATTATGACTGAGAAACATCTATTTCTTCTTTTAATTTGAATTTAGGAACAGCAACTGTACCCAGGAGCTTTAAAGCCATTGTGAAAATCTGTTTTACAAATACAACAGTTTTTTAATTCATTTTTGTAAATGTTACAAAAGAAAAAGAGAAATTTGGGTCCATAGTAATGGTTAGTAATGCAGTGTGATCAATAGTGAGCTATCAAGTTACGTGTACTAATCATTGGTATTTGAAGCATGTAGTGGTATTTCTATTTAATAAAAAAGTACAGGAGTACATATAATATATAAAATAAATTTCTGTGTCCCAACATGATTTTATTTATCCATATCACATAGACATCAACATCTCTTTTGGTTGTAAGTACCAACATGCTTCAGTCTTTTCATCCAGTGTCTGAAAATTGAAATTCAATCCAAAAATCTCCCTCTATTTTTATTCCTGTTTTTCATTTTGTTCTCATGGCTCAAAATCTTGACTGAAGCGACTGCAGTTTCTGAGCACAGGGCTCAACAAGCCTATCCAGATTTAGCTCTATATGGTTTTCTGAAGCTCTTTAGGAAAGACTGAGAATGTTTTCCTGTGTCTGAGCTCTCTCCTCCCTGCTGGGTTTGCCTGTGGGCAGGCACTGCTTTAGCTTGTGTCTTCATAGTTTGAATATTTCTTCCAAGCCTTGGCCCCTCCGCTGGAGCCACTGGGTTAAAGCAGAGCCTTTGGGCACAGTGACACCTGTGTGTGCCTCTCATGCCCTTCCCACAACATCACTTGGATTTGTCTGGGTTTAGAAACTTTAAGGACTGATTTTGCTTTGCCCCAAACACACATTCTTTATTACAAATTGCTGCATACCATAATCCTGAGAACACAATTGCATGTGGCAGAGGCAGCACAAAGCTGCTCTTGCCCCTCTGACATTCCCTGTGCTTGGAGTGAGCACAGCTTTTACCTTCAAATGCTCAGTTATTGTTAAAGGGATCTGGGGACAGGGTTTAAAAATGGAATGTGATTAATTAAGGTGTGAGAGATGAGGCAATTCTTTTTGTCCATATATCCTTTCCTGCACTTGAGTCACATGCTGTCTTAAACCAGAATTAGATCTGCACTGTAAAGATGGACCATGGGAGCCAGGTGGGACTGGAGATGTGTTGTTTGACTCCAGGCAGGACCTTGGTTTCAGGACAGCTCTGACATGTGAGTGAGACCAGGCTGACAGCACCTCACTGCCTACATCCCTCTTTTGCAGACACTTGTAATTTTATTACCCATTTTTCCCCAGTTGTAAATACCATCATTGTCAAAGCAGCTGGAAGTGTGAAAAGCAGCAGAGAAAACATACTATCTTCTGAGTCTGAACAGAAAAGCTGCTCCTTTGAGACTCTGGAGAATACAGGCTTGTATTGTATAACAGGATTACTCTGCATTAACTGAAGTGTAGACACCACTCTGCAGCAACACTCTACAGAACAAATAAAACAGCATAAAAATAAACTGCTTAAAGTTCTTGCAAGAGGAAAGCTTTAAGATAAAAAGAATAGCAATATAGAGGGATAATTTATTGGTTGGCTGCATCCTTTTCCTTATTTCTTCATTGAGACTTGTCTATCAGTGTGCTTTGACAGCAGGTTTAAACAGAAAAATGACATTGCTGGATGAAATATGATCTTGGCTCAAGGTACCAGGCACAATATACTTCTAGCAAGAAATAGTCTTGTCTCACCAAACCTGGTGTCACAAACCCTGTAATAACCACATTGAGTGCAGCTGCACGCAGACATCTCAGTGCTGCTTCTGTGCTGTCATCTTGCACACAGAATTTGTTCCTACTCAAACCTCTTCTGCCTGAAAGTTCACAACAAAAATATTTCCTTGCCCAAATGAGTGAGGATTTCCCATGTGGGGTTCCAGCTGCCTTGAAAACAGATTTCCTGCAGCTGAATGGTCTCGTCCCCCAGATGCAGATACTGAGCAGCAGTGCCTGTGCTGCCATGAGGACTCATTCTGCTCTTCACCTTTTCTTTATGCTATACAAGCCTAGAGCACAGTGAGATTCTCTTCCTGAAGCTTCACTGCTGTGGGAATGACTGTGCTGGTGACTGTCTTAGTCATTCCTTTTGCCCAGGGAGGTTGTGGATGACCCAACCCTGAGAGCTCAAGGCTAGGTTGGAAAACCCTGGCCTGGTGGAAGGTGCCCTATAGCAGGGGTGGTTGGGACTGGGTTATCTTTAAGGTCCATTCCAACTCCATAACATGGTATGACTTCATGATTCTGTGAGTCTTCTGGCACAGTGACACAACTGATAAGAAGCTCCAGTGATATTAAGCTGTGACTATAATGAGGAGAGGTAGAATCACACACACAGACTGTTCTGAGTTGGAAGGGACCCACAAGGATCATCGAGTCCAACCCTTAAGTCAATGGCCCACATTGGGGATTGAACCCATGACCTTGGCCTTATTACAACCAAGTTTTAACCAGCTGAGCTAATAGAGGAGACTGGACACAGTCCTTTGGGATTTGTTCACTAATTTAGCCAGAACAGCACAGCACTTGCCTCTAAACAGCATGGAAAATGTAAGGGAGAAGTAATGCACTTTTGAAAAGATAACTTGAATACATCCCTAGTAATGGGGCTTCAAAGTTAACTATTCTAGGGAGGGCACCAATCAGGGCTTCTACAATCTGGCTTCTGTGGCCAGGCCTGTGGTGTGAGGGATCACCAGGAGAGGCAGAACGGTGGCTCAGTGGTGGGGTGGAAGCCATGAGAGCAGACAGAGATATTTGGGTATCACGACCTATTTTACCAGTGAGGATGGGAAAGAGGCAGGAAAAGAGCTCAGCTTAATGTTCAGCTGGATTTTTGAGTTTTGCTGTTTATGACCCTAAATCATGTATCTTTTCCATTCCAAACAAAGTTGTCATCAGAGTGTGGTTGACAGATATATGGCCAGTTTGGAGGGTTGGCAGATTGATTTGCTATATCTCGTAGCATCCATTTTTAGATTAGAATAGCAGTTTATATAAAAATAATGTGTTTATAATTATATAACATAAACAGAATAAGGTTGAAGGGTCCATTGGGTTTCATTACTTCAAAGTGCTGCAATGCTTGCACATTATAGACAAAATTTTACCACTAAAAACAATTCACAGGAGACATTTGCAGGCAGGAATACAAAGTAGCTAAATGCTTTTAGACAAAGGTTTCAGTTTGTTTTGTAGGTTTAACTTCCTTGACACTGAAGAGAATTTGGCATCCCTTTTGAAGAGCTGCTTTTAGTACATGACACTTTAATAGAATACCTCAGTGTGTTATTAAATTAACAAAGACAATGCTAAATTATTAATGTTCTTTCCCTCCTCCCTCCCTCTTCTGTCCTTCTGCCTGTGTTAAAGGTGGTGTGTAGCTAAAGAAATATACTCAAAACTTTTAATTTAAGATAAACTCTACGAGCTGTAATTGTTATTTATATTTGAGAGGTATATTACATAGTACTAGGAAATTTGAGAATACCCTGGTATGTCTTTCAGATACATAAACTGTGGTCACTTCTTAGCAATGTTTCTCCATAATTATCAAACAGTCGTGTGCCAGAGCTAAGCCAAGTGTCAGAATCCACAAGGCTTTGATGTCTGTGAACTCAGTGAGAGCTTTTAGTCTGGGCCAGAAGGTGAACAATCTGACATTTGTGGGAGATGATGTGTAAAAATAAATAAAAGCACATTTTTTTCAGTATGAATCTTCCTTACTGTAGTAGTTTTCAAAGTGAGCTGCTTTGCAGTGTTGCTCAAGCTACTTTTCCCAAACATGCTCTCAAATAGGGTGACTTTTAATCTCAAATCAAAATACCACATTGCGGTGACAAAACTCACCAGCAAGAGCTGTTTCAGTGGGTTTGGTTCAAAAAAGGCTTTTTAAGTAGACAGAGCTGATCTCCAAAGCCATCTCAGTTTGGCTGTGTAGAGAAAAAACTGTTTTCCCCAAACATCTGAAAGTTTTTTCCCTCTTGTAGGCATTTTTTTCTTTTTTAAAGTAATTTTTTTTTTACCTAATTCATTGTGGATTTGTTTAACAACTTGGAATTGGAAACTGTGTAGTGGCTTTTGGAGCTTCTGATGCTCTTCTTCAACACATCTCAGCCTTCTACTTATTCTGAGTTGTTAATTTAACCATCAACTTTATTTTAATGAATGAAGATCTGGAGATGCTGGTTTAGTTTGTGAAATGGAATTTGAATTAAATGGCCATGTAACTTATTGAAGATTCTGATATGAAAGTACAAGAGGTGATTTTAACAGAAAGCAGGGAACATGAGGTCACTGGACTTGGGGTTCCCTGGGATCTGGGTGGAATTGGCAGTGCCAGGGGAGGGACTTCAGCAACTGCACTCTTGGGTCTAAGTATTGTGGCTCTGTAGAGGATGTGTTAAGAAGAAAAATCAATGATTTCTTGAACTAAAAATGAGAAGGTTGTAATCTCTGAGTCTAAGATGTGCTTGAAATATCTGAAGTTTATGCAGCTGATTTGTTCATTCATTGCAGAGCACAGAACTGTGCCTTTGATAAGCAAATTCTTTGAAACCACAAGGTCTGAAACCTCTGAATATTCCTTCCTAGGCTGGACAAGGCTTTTGATTTTAGTGGAGCTGCAATAAGGATGCAGAACATAACCCCTTGTTTCCCCCATATGACACAATCATCTCTGATCATATTTGTTTAATATTCTTATCATGCAAAGGATTAAATGTTCTTGACTTCCTTTAAAGTCAGGAATTGCAGCATCTGCCTCTAATTATCCAGACAACATTTTCAGAATTCTTGTCAAAATCTGCCCTAAAGGAATGATGGTTTCCAATCACTTTTGGATAAAACACTGTTGACTCAGTCTCCTTTGCCACCTCTCCTTCACCACTTACTGTCTATACCAAGTCACGTTCTCCTTCTGCACCTTGTCTTGGAGACTCCATTTCCATGCAGAGTGGCAGGTGCTGCTGCCTGGGCTGTGTGTCCTGCACACCCCCCGAGGTGGGCAGGGATGGGGGAGGCTGAGGAGGAGTCATTCTCATGCTGAAAACCATGAGGAAGCCAAAGGAGGATGGAGGAAGCCTGGCAGCAATTTAGGGAAGTTCATGTGCTGTGCCTCGGGCAAACACTGATTAATGAAACGGCACCAACCTGAGCAGCTTCCAAAGCTGCTGAGAGAGGCTGTTTATGGCAGGGACATCGTGAGTTTGGGCACTAATTTTCTGCAGGAACAGCACCAGGAACTTCCTTATCCTTCTGGAATTCTAAGGTGTAAATATATATAGAAGAAAAGCCCAAACATGTTTTCTTTCCATATGGGGCAGGAGAGGACATTGGGGCAGTGATGCCCCTCTCCCTACATTCCCAGCCTTGCTCTTTAGAGTAAATACACCATGTAATATCCTAAATGTACATATAAAATAGGATAGTAAATATACTATTACAGTACATTCATCTCGATTTCCAGGATCCAGCAAGTCTGACCAGCTGACTCTGGAGTGAAGCAGCACTGGCTGCTTTTCAGAGGCCAGATGGGCTTTGGGGACTTCTTGGCGAGATTGCTGTGCCACAGTTACTTCCCAAACAGCTGTAATAGAAAGAAAATGAATGTTAGAAGAACACAGGGAACTTGACTTATTGCAATTCATTGCTTGTGTCCCTTAAAAGCAAAAGCTAAAAGGCCTGGCAACTGAGGGAACTGTGATACAGGATTTATTCTGACTAACTCTGCATCTCTAAGAAGTAGTTCCTAAATTTGTAGCAGCCTGAGCTTTTCTGAGGCAGAGTGAGCTGATTCAGCAACAAGCTTAATCCTGCATTTAGACTGAAGAGAGAATTTACTTGCAGTTATTGGGGAAATTAGGAGAAGCTCTACACTCCCTACTTTCTGAAGGACCTAATTAAAAAGGGGGGAAGGGAGATGGCTTGAGTTTGGGACAGTAATAACATTTTGGCTTGCCTGTAAACCCAGCTTTGTGTTTGCCTTTCATCTACATGCTCTGCTGAATATCTGTGAGCCTGAGCAGTTACTGGAGCCTGCAGAAATCCCCTCTCAAGCCTGATAGTTGTGCTTCCAGCCAGAGATGGAATCCCTGGGAGCACCTCTAATAGCTGTGCCCCAGCAGCTGCTGTGGGTGGGCTCCTCCTCTGCCCCCAGAGGTTTGGGACTCCTCTTTGGGAGGCTCCTTGCTCAGGGTTTCCAATTTGCAGTTTGGGCATTGTAAAATTCTCTTTAAATCCTTTCTAATTAGACCTTCATTTTTCACACACAGCCACACCTATTGGAAAACAAGGTCTGTAGGACACACTGTATGTTTGCAGTACTTAATTTTAAAAAGAACATACTGGCCAAGGATTTGGGGAATGTTTGGATGTTTTTATAGACTGATGGAGAAACACACAGATGTTTGTGTGTAACTGCATCATGGAAAGTTCTGTACTCCTGTAATCCACAACATTTGCAGTAATTGTTATACTGTTAAACAATGCTCAGAATTTCTTTCAAATTACAAATGCATCAAGTGATCAAATGAAGCTGGGCCAATATCAGTTAGAAGGACCAAGCTTAGGCTTTAGTCGTAGAAGTTACAATTGATATTTGTCCTAGTTGACAAGAAATGTGCTGCAATATTCCATTTTTATTGCAGTTTTTGTGGAGGGATTAATTCATACAGTCATATATAGACTGCATACATATAGATACAGATATGGATGATACAAATATAGATGATATATAGATGATATAGATACACATATACATATACATGTAGCTGTCAGCTTGTATGATTAAAGGTGGCAAAAAAAGCCCCAAACATGAATCACACGTTTGCTCACTCTGGTTTTGAGAATAATTAGGACTTTGTCAGATGCCAAATTTGAGGCTCATAATTCAGAAGAGAACACTCTTCCATAAGAGAAAGGGAAAAGACACTTTTTCTCCTCTACTGTTGTTCCAGAAAAAGTTTTTAATAAGTTTTCCTATCACACTTGTGTGAGTGTTCCCTGTAATATTTTATGGGTTAATTCCTTTTCCATGGCAAGTTCCCAGCGATGGCCCCTTTATGCACTGGGGAAAGAGGCATTTTAGGACTTTAACCAAAATCCATTCTTTAATCAGGAGCAAAAGGAGTCTTTTGAGATTTTTCCTAGGTGTAGTTTCACCAAGTAGCACAACTTGTGCAGTGTCACACAGCCAGCTTGGGATGGAGTTGTTAATTTACCTTGAGATTTCTAATAACTCCACCCCACTGTTGTATTTATTAAGGCTGATATTTATTGTGAAATGCTACTGAGACTTGCAGCACCAGATCTAAATTTAAACTTATCTAATGCAACCTGTTTTTCTTCTGCCTAATTTATGTGTGTGACTTAAAAATATCTTCCCATTTGCCCCTGTTGACGTTGCATTTTCTTAATTCCAAGTTAAACCAGCCTGGGGGGTTTGCAGTCATAATGCTTTGTTTGGATGCTGGTGCTAAAAATAAATTTAATAGGGGAACAACAAAACAGTGGCACTGACTGCATTAAAGTGAGTAATTTTTAAAGAATAAATGCATAAGAAAGCTCCTTATTCAAGCCCTGCCAGAAAATGAACTATTCAAATGTATTTCCCACGGTAAGAATCTTTGAGCAGTATCTTCTCAGCAGCTCAATTGCAAACACCAGAAAGGGAATTGGAATAATTCCACTTATGAAAACCAAGAACAGCCTTATCACAAGAGATGCTTTCTATGGAATGCAAATGTTTGCCATACATCATTTGAATTTTCCTTGTCTGTGAAGTATTTCATTGAAAATAAAACAACACTCCTGGTTTTGAAAACATGTAGAAGGACAAAACGAGCAGCCTTTGTTATGGCCATGCCCCATTGCTGCTCAGTAAAATCAAAGTGCCAGGACTCCACTAACCCCAGAGTTATCAGACAAACCAGTTCTAAAATCAGCAGTACCCAAACAGTGGGAAGTTTTACAAGTTTTACAGCTGATAATTATCTGGGCTGCACATTCATACTATTGCCCTTTGCTGTGTGGGTTCAGAATTCCTTGACTGGAATCTCCACAAAGGAAGCAGCTGATGAAGATTTTCCTTCTCTCATGGAGCCAGTGCTTTTGAAAGAGAAGGATCCCAGTTTGGTCTGTCCTGGTGCTTGGAACTCCTGAGTGCCAGTGCTGCTGCACGGGGACAAACGATATTTTAGGTGACTGTGGAGCTTTTTCATTAGACTTGGTGGCATCAAAGAGGCTGGAATGAAGCAACAAGTTGGAGCTGTTGGTTTAAAAACTGGGGGGAGGAGACAAATGGAATGTGTGGCTTGGTGAAAAAATAATACTTTTTCTATATGTTTAATTAAATGGATTTCATATCAGTGTACTGCATAACCTGAGAATTAGTTCTCCCTTTCTACATCTACTTCCTGGAAAACCCTGATAACAGAGAGACTTTTAGAGCACTACATTCTCAAATTAGCAGATTTTTTAGAGTTCTGAAATTACATTTTTGCAATTCACTCAGGTATAAGAAAGATTTTACAGAAACAAACAGTGCAGATATATCACTGCAAGTGCAACATTCTACAGTTTCCTAATGTAGGAAAGATAATGATGCCATTATTTTGTCAAAGGTGTGATTAGAAAGTCCTCTTTTTCCATTCGATTTCCTTTTCATTTACAAATATATTTACAAGGATATGTGCTCATAAATGCACAAATATCCAGTACAACTCTTGTACTTCTTAAGGTAATTCTTGGATCCTTTAAACTTTTATGGCTGGTACACACACTGTGCCAGGTAATGCATATTTATGAACAGTACACACAGTACCAAGTAATTTGCAAAATATTCCACAATTATCTACAAGCCTTTAAATATCAAGTGGTAGAAAGCCATGGAATGGGCTAACCTTGGATACTACACATACTGCTGTTGGAAAATGTTAAATCCTTCATTGCATTGCACAAACAAAACAGAAATGCCACTCCTGTGCCCTCAGACACCAGAGCTGACTGGGAAATGGGGAGACCTTGCAAATAAGGTCACCCTCAGGCCATGTTCAACATCCTCTTCCTAACACTAAAGAATTCCCCTTGCTGGCCCCAGAACACTTGAAACTTGCTTGAACATCATTTGAAGAAATTCTACAAACAACTGGGCTTGTGTGAATGGCCTCTTTATATGTGTTTAGTTACTTAAAGTAGTTAAGTAATTCTACTGAAGAATGGTCTGAGCATGGACTTGGCATTAATATTGGAGATCACAGAATCATAGAATCGATTGGGTTGGAAAAGACTTCTGAGATCATCAAGTCCAACCCTTGGTCCAACTCCAGTCCCTTTACCAGATCATGGCACTCAGTGCCACGGCCAATCTCAGGTTAAAAACCTCCAGGGATGGGGAATCCAACCCCTCTCTGGGCAGCCCATTCCAATGCCTGAGCACTCTCTCTGCAAAGAATATTTTTCTGATCTCCAACTTCAATTTCCCCTGGCAGAGCTTGAGCCCCCTTGTCCTATTGCTGAGTGCCTGGGGGCCGTGCTGCTCTCCTGCTGCTGTTCTTTGCTGCATGTGGCTACAGGGGAGGTCTGCCAATGCTTTAAAGGTTCTAAAGGAGAACATCAGCTGGTTTTCTGTACTTTGAGAACAAGAAGTTGATGGTCATGTGACCACAGGCAGTGCTGTGGAGCACATTCACACCTGCTCCTGTTGTACCAAAACCACAGGAAATAGGTGAAAATTCTCGGCATGTCTGTCCTTCCTGTCTGCATTTTCTAGAGCAGGGCAGGATAATCTGCCTTCCAGACATGGGGTTTGGTGTGTTCTGACCTGCTGGCATCTCCCAGGACATGCAGAAACCTCTCCCTG
Source organism: Pithys albifrons albifrons (assembly GCF_047495875.1). Lineage (NCBI taxonomy): Eukaryota > Metazoa > Chordata > Aves > Passeriformes > Thamnophilidae > Pithys > Pithys albifrons. The sequence goes on from NC_092473.1 coordinate 13,024,459, forward strand.
AGTCTCCTGCTCGCCACTCACTCTGTGCTCATCTGGAGTGTTACAAAGAAGGGATGAAGAGATGTCCTCTATTTGTCATCTGCTCTATCAAGCATCTAAATGACTTCCTCAGGAGCTCCCAGATTTCCCTTGGGCCTTCTGTTGGATGCCTGGAACCATCCAGATGGAGAAGTGTGAGCAGCACAGAGCAAGCAGCAAATGCTCAGGGCACCCATGGCTGGACTGCCATGGAGTCTTGGGAAAGCCTTTCCACACAGGAGCGTCCTTGAGGTCCCCTTCCAGCCTGGTAGTCTCTGATTCTGTGATTTAGCTTCAGTTTTAAAAAGTAAAGCATGCATTGGGAGGCTTAATTTAGGTCACATTAATTTTCTTTTTAGCTCAATATCCTTTCAAGGCCACAAACTGTATCCTGAGGATCAGAAGTGCTCCCTGGCTGGCTGGAATGATAGAGCATTTGGTGTTGCTGAGGTAATAAATGGGAAATAAGTAATAATAAAAAACATGAGAGCATCACGGTGCTTTTGAAAACAAGCAATATTTCATCTTTATTACATATATAACCATCCCTCGTACTTGATGTCGTAGCTTAAATATTTCTTAATCAATTGGACAGGTGATCTTTATCTGGGTTATGTAGAGAACCTACTGAATGATTTTGGAATGGTTAGCAGTTATCCTGGGGAATGAATGCAGAATGGGAGCTTGGGATGCAAAACACCAGGAAATGTCAGGCCTATTTTTAGGAAGGGGAAAAAGGAATCTGGCAATTAAATGTCAGTCAGCTCACCTCTCATTCCTGGAAAAATACTGGAATAAGCAACCAAAGGAATTAATTGTAATCTCCTAAACAAAAAAAGGGTCATTTACCAATTAACATCTCTGTATATCTGTCAGAAGTGGGTTGTGTTGGCCCTTCTGTAGCTGGTGGGGCTGTGCAGATACGAGAGGAGCAGCAGATGTCACTAATCTGAATTTCAGCAGGGCTTTCCAGACTGCCTTGAAAGTGGTAAGAATGTCTGGCAGAAGTTACTAGGGAAGGGCTGGCAAACTGGAAAATGGTACTTTGAGCAGAGTTAACAGCAGCAGTTCAGTGCTGTTTGATTTGCAAGATTCCCACCCTGCCACCCTGAGCCAGCAGCACCCCCGGGAGCCATTCCCCTGTTCTCATTTGCAGTCATTAAAAGGTTGCTGTTTGGGAAAAGTCAGATTTTGAGCAAAGCCATTAGCAATTTCACAGAAGAAGTAATCAATAAGCTGTTCTAAAAGTCAGTCCTTTCTAATATAAAAACCCAGACACATCAAGTTGTGGTGCTCTCCATTCAGGTAAGGATGGAATGTGCAGAATGCCATAAACCCACAGCCAGGATTTACTGTAGTAAAGCCTCAATGCATGCTGGAAAAATCTAATCATTTCTCACCTATATCTTTATAAAATGCTGAAAACTCTGTGTGTGGCCCCTGTTGTACTATGTTACCTCCTAACCCCTGTCCTGCCATGGATTCTGGGTGCATGGTTCATAGGAAAGTTGTGCAACAGAAACTCCTGTGCTTTATGCTCTGATGGCACTCAGGGAATTGAGGCTCCTGCTACTTCTTAGTGCACAAATATATTTTTTCCATGTTCCTACTGAAGAATGTTTGAATGGATCCAAAGTATTTTAGGCTCCTTAGAGACCTACTACTGCTTTTGATGGGTAATTCTTAGAGATGATAATACAGAACAGCCACAGTTGACCACTCATGGGTTACTTGTTTTTTTCTTGAGGTCAAGACGGTGGATTATTGTTTCAAAACCTACTGAAAATTGACAGGCAGTGTCTGTAAACACACAGTTTCCAAAGCTTTGAGATTTAAATTTGCAGAAGGCTCACAGGATGTTGTCCATCTATTTCAACTGCAGGTCCTCAGGACAAAAATTATGTGTAATTTTTTCTTAATACATTAAAAAATACCTGTGTTTTAAGGACATTACAGGGTTCTGAGCAAGCACATAATCATTAAATACTCACAGTGTACAAGGTTCAATGTGCACAACATTGAATACACCAAAGAATAATGCCATAATTATAGCTCCTGTAATAATTATGTTTTATTGTGGCTTCCTTACTCCTTTTATCCCACAGTTGGCAAAAGATTTAAGCAGATGCCTTGGGTTTGCCCTTTGCAGCTTACAGGCAGATCACTGCTGGGTTGATTCTGCAGTCAGTCAGCTCCTCAGCAATCTCATTTTTCTTTCACTGTTTTGGCAGAGATGAAAAGCAAAGTTTTTAACCTTCCACTTTCCTGCTACTTATTCGCCTGTTGGAAGCCAACTTGAAAGCTTAAATAGGAGCCCAGGCAGATCCTCACAGCAACACATTTTTCTTTTCCCTGGAGTTCTTGAAGCAACTGAGTGAAGAATGAAATGCAGTCAGTGTGAAGACACAAATGAAGGAGTGGAGTAAAATATAATTTGAGTGGTGTCTTTTTTAATTAACAGTAGCTTTGATTCTGGAGCACAAACCTTCCAACAGAAACTTGTGTGTAGATACTGAATATATTATAGATAGATAGAATATCTATAGATATGTCCTATAGAGTATCTGTAGATATATTCTATAAGTATAGCCTGTAGCATATCTATAGATTCATTCCATAGGTATGTCTGTTTATCCATTCTATAGATACAGAATATATAGAGAGCTATATTCAGTATATATATAGATTATATACCTTGAAGTCAGAAGTTTAAGTGGACCTGATAAAAAGTCATGGGATTTGGTTCTGGATCCTCCTGCTCTGAGATGGTGGGAGCACTGGAATTTGCCATGCAAAGATAATTTTCCACAGGATTCATTGCAATGCTGGGCAAAGTTGTACAGCTACAAAGGAACAAAAGGGATCTGGCATGGTGGGGAAATCTTCACAAAGGTTCCCCCTGAGAGACTGAAGGGTGTACAGGTTTTGTTTGTCCTGTTTGTCCACACCTGCTTCTGGTTTCCTCCTGTAGAACCTTTTCATAGAATCACAGAATATGCTGAGTCAGAAGGAACCCACAAGGATCATCCAGAAACTGTGAGACAGATTTTGGAATCTCTGAGACAAAATCCATCCCACTGAACAGAGAGAGTTCAGTGTTAGAAGTTCCCAAAATCTTTATGGGAAACAGTTGCTGGGTTAGAGCTCCAAAGTGGTGCTGGAAAGGGCTCAGCTGAGCTGAGTTGAGTCCATCAGACTCTTCCTTATCTCCTCTGCTGCCACTTGCTCAGCCACAGTTCAGAGTGGTGTGGAGGATCCAAGAGCTCAGAGGGCTTGGACTGGCTGCAGGAGAACGGGAGAGCTGCTTGGAGAGAGGATTGAAGGCAGAATGGAAGCTTTTCCAGACAGTTTAATGGCTGGAAGTAGCAGAGGAGGGTGGTGGGGCTGTGAGGTCAGCTCTAGAAACGTCCAACTGCTTTCTGTGAGGAAAAGAGAACTGTATTTCTTGGGAAAATGCTTTGTATTGATGTTGTTCTTGGCACAGAGATTACCAGCAAACATTACTTTGATACATCCCTGAGGCAGCAGAGATGGCACTTCTGAGCCACAATAGGAATGTAGAAAAAAAGTTCTATTACTAAAATGTTGGATTTTGGTGGAGAGTTTTTCCCTTCTGTCTTCAGTGCTCTTGGAGTGAGGAATTTCTATAAATTGAGACAGTCCCTCTGCTGCTTTAGGAGAGAAAACAGCAAGATTGTGTTAGTGGTGCTGCCTCTGCTCTTGTGAGGGAACTCACTCTCTCTTCTCCAGGACTCTGTTCAGCTGTCACTCTGCAGAGAAGAGTAAAGAAAGAGGCAGGAAAAATACACTTTACATTCAGGACCTTTTGGGTGAAGCCATCCAAACTGAGCAGGCTGAAGTTACCTCTAGAGCTGCATGATTAGGTCTTAAAGCTTGATCCTGCAATGCCAACAAACCCCACCTTCATGTAGACACTGCTGGCTCATTTGAGGCACCAGGGAACAGAATTTAAAGTATCTACTTCAAAAACTCAGGCTGTTGAATGAGCTGAAGGAGGAGCTTGTGCTTCAGTTGACAGAGGGATCAATCAAGAGGCAGCTCTGACACATCTCCTGAGATTGTCTGTGTGTTTTAGGGGGCTGTGTGCCCTCTCTCCTGCTCATTCTCATACACAGGCACTCAATTAGACACGAGCTGTGCCATGACTCCCAGCAGTCTCCCTGCCTTTGCAGAGCATGTTGGGCTGAGGTGTGGGCTTGTATGGACTGAGTAACTGTGAGCCTGTGTGTGTGTGGAAGGTAAATCTGAATTTTAGCTTTAAGGAAAGTTACAGTCCCTGGGTATCTGCTCACCTTCTCTTCTGGGCTGCATTTTAACCACTTGAACAATGTGCTTTTGCTACCTCAAAACAAGGCTACTGTGTGAATTTATTTCTGTGCTTTGCATAAAGATTCTTGCAAGAAATGAGACTTTATCTTAAGCAGTACAAACCTGCAAGAAGCTGTCTCTGTTCCTTCATTATTAATAGGTTAACAGGATTTGTTGCATGTGGTCATTTCTCTGGTTGTTTTGCCTGATTCAGGAGGGGCTGCAATATTACCAAATAGGTGTTTTATCTCTTAGCTACTGGATAAAGAATGTAGGGAAGCAAACAGGATGTTTACCTCCCTGTCCAGCATGACTCTCTTGTTCCATAGCTCCAGTTTGTTAGTTCTATTTTCAAGATCTCATTCTGAAGTCTGTGCAGTGCTATTATTGCCCTCATTGCTCTGGCTCTCATAAAACACTATTTTGTCCTTTTTTTTCCTACCATATTTTCATCTTAGGAGATAAGAGGTTAATTTTCCCATTTCCCTCAGCAAAGTAGCCTGCAGTGTTTATTTGAACATTGTTTCTCTTTTCCATCTTATGAGTTCAGGATTAAAAACTTGGAAGTTAAAAACCCAGACGTCTGTCTAATTAAAGGAACTGGCTGTCGGGGCTGGATTTTTCTTTCTCATTAGCATTCTGTTCGTTCTGTTTTCTTTCCCTATCTCCCTGTTCCCTACACACTCAGCTTGTAATAAAAGTTGGTTCTTGAATGTAAAGAGCGTGTTAATGCACCTGGGAAAAACATGTACAGGAAGGAATTGCATTTGTTTCTATCTAACCTGGGTAAGATAGAACGGAATGTTCCAGTGTTTATCTTTACAGTAATAATCAAAGCGTCCCTTCAATGCTCGTAAGGATTATTTAAGAAGAAAATTAAGTAAATGTATTTATTTGGTTGATTTCAACAGGAAAAACAATCTCCTATTTTAAGTTTATACCCCTGCAGCCAAGTGATAAGGGCATTTTAATGTTTTCCTGCATCTATCTTTCCATTTTTTCTGTGTTGCAGGATTAGGGGCTGGCTGATGCTGCCGTAGCACAAATGTGAGCCAGCAGAGATCCTCATTACAGGGCCAAGTGGCTAAAAAGAGTCAGTAACTGAAGGTGATGGAACTGCTGTGCCTCCTGCCCATTAACTCAGTAACAGCTCCTCTCCTCCAGCTGAGTGGAATGGCAGGGAGCAGAGTTTTGCTGCGTTGCAGGAGCAAATCCCTAAAACCTCTGCAGCAGAACTGTCTGTAAGTGAGCAGATAAATACATGGAGACAGATTTCAGCAAAGACTTTGTGGGCCTCTGAGGTTTTCTGTTCTGGTCTAACTATTATGGAGAAGTATTTGACTCAGCAAGATGCTGAGCATTCTGTTCCCCAGCCCAGGAGCACAGGCTGGGCTGGCATTGCCCTGCCAGGCTCTGTGGGTTCTTCTGCACTTCACCCAGCTCGGTGCTTCTGCACTGAGAATAAAAATGCTCTGCTAAGCATATTGTGGCCATAAAATCCAAGAAACAAAACCACAGCTACTGCCACTTCAGTTTCCTTGGCTTGCTGGGTGGGCACAGTGTTTATGGATCAGGCAGCAGATGCAAACAGGGCAGTCCCTGGGATGCCACTCTCTGTGGCTCTGCATCAGTGTGTGCTGCTTGGAGCTTCAGGGCTGGCAAGGGAGGGAGTCCAAGTTCCTTGTCTTCTATTTTACCTCTGGGACTATTTCTAAAGTAGAAGTTGCTGTCATTCTACCAGAGGAATGGCCAGATTTAGTGCATAAGCTTTGGCCTTCTGACTTCCTTAAGCTTTACAACCTGGAGTCCTGAATATGTGTCATTGCTCTACTGCAAGGAAATTTGTGTCTTTAGACTCAGAAGTCAAATAAGCAGTAATTCATGCAAACACATCCGAGGATTGATTTCAAGTAATTTAAAAATAAGTGGAGTTGTTAGGGTACCAATATTCTCAGGTTTGGCAGCACCATCCAAGTTGAAAGAAAAGAAATCTGCGTGGTCTGCTGCTACTTAATCCTGTGTTATTCACACTTGAGTTGGCCACTGAAATGTTCTTGCTGAGATATGGAGACCAGGGATGCAACAGGGATTGAGGTACAGCCCAAATGGATCCCAAAGCCTGTCTTCAGGACACTTTATGTTAAAAGATGCCAATGTTCACACTGAGGTTTCATAGCTTTTACTATAGGTAGTATTACTTTGCCTGGCATCATCCAATGGTCAGGTCCAGATATAATCACATTTATCTTCTCACTCTCTCACATAAAACTTTCTGTAACTTTGCTTTCCACCTTTTAGAATTCCATAGCTTTGCACATCACAGCTTTCTGTACATTTGGCCCATTAACTGGAGAGAGATATTCCTCCTTTTGTTTCTGAAAAATTTCCCCTTGTATTCTTTTTGATGAGTAACATACAAGTAGCTTAATAGATGAAGTGCTGTTGATAGAACAGTATTTTCCAGTAGTTTGCTGTGCTGTGTTTCACACACTATTGACAGGAAGTCATGTTTGGGCAGAAACCATAACAGAAAATGCTACTGGGATGTTACACAGGGTTTTTTTTTTCATTCCAAAGTTTCCAGTGCTTGGCTTCATGTTTGTTCAACTTATGGCTGAATGCACCCAACCTGGCTTTGCCTTTGTGTCACTGCATGGCCTGTTTGTAATAGAAATAAGGAGTTATTTGCTTCCTTTTAAATTTCTGCTTAAGTTCTGCCTATTTGGGTTTTTTAACTGGTGGCTTTTATATTTTACTGTCACTAACCTGAAGAGCTTTGAAATGTTTGCATGAAGGGCATTGAGAAAAAAAAATCTGAGATAATTGACTTGAACTTTTGTTTGCTGAATCATTGTCAATAATAGCCAGGATTTTATGGAGCCTGAGGTAGGTGTGTTTGTTGCTGAGTGCATCTGTCCTCAGTGGAGGGGATTCCGCTGAAGGAAGCAGTGCCATTCCATGGGGTACTGGAAGTGGGTGTTTGGAAAGCAATGCCCACTGTGTTCAGCTCAGGTGATGTTAAACAGTTGAAAAGCAGTTGCTTTGCCTGAAGTTGTAACAAAATGCCTGATCATCCAAGTGAAATGGAAAGGGAAGTAAAGAGTATTAAGATTCAGCACTAACATAATCCCCTACATCTTTTGAGTGCCAGGGGTGTTAACCATTTAAGCCTCCAGATAAGTTTTTCTGCATAAAAGTTAATATATACATGTATTATCCTTTTTTCTCTCTTGGCAAAAGATACAGAGTGAAAGGCTGAATAACTTAGCCAGGGCTATACAGCCCTGGCACAGCCTGGAGGTGCCCAGCCCCTGGGCCTGTGCCCAGAGTGTGCTGCACAGCAACAGTCTGTGTCAGAAAGGGGTGTGAGCTGGATGTGGACAGCAAAGCCAAGACACTGTGTAATAACCCTGCATGATGAATCTGCAGCAGGAACACAAATGCTGGTCTGGGCAAACTGCAGTGCTGGACAGAGATAGTGTTTACTGTTGTATCGATCCACACCACTAAATCTTTAATTATCTTTCATAGTAAAACTGGGCTAAATAAATTGCTCCATTGCTGCCCAGTGCTGCTGCTCTTTGGCAGCAGCAGAGGTTGATGCAGGGGTCACTGGCCATTTCTTACCATATCCATGCTCTTTGTTTAAAGATTGGGTACTATTAAAAGGAGAAGTAATAGATCTAAAAACTAGGCTGGCAGTTCTGAGGTGTAAGATTCCCTACTACAAGTATAGAATAAGTTCTGGCTGTACAGATTTCCTATCCCTTGAAACTCTCCCCTTTATTATCACCTGAAGGAGCTCAGTGGATGGTTTGGTGCTGTTCTTCTTGCTTGTAGAGCTCCTGAGCTACATTTGGATACAATCACAGACTCCCAGACTACTCTGAGTTGGAAGGGACCCACAAGGATCAGCGAGTCCAACTCTTAAGTCAATGGTCCATACAGGGGATTGAACCCATGACCTTGGCATTATTACAACCAAGTTTTAACCAACTGAGCTGATCTCAGGGTATATTGTGCTGTTTGTAACGTGGAGGGAGATTTTTCTGGCATTAGAAAATACCCCAAGCCTTTGGCTCCTGTGATAATGAGCAGCTGTTGCAGGTGATGGTCCCTTGAGCTCTTCCACCTGTGTGTGGCTGTTCCATCCTCACCTGCCATGGATTGATGGTTCCAGCCAGAGCGTTGCTGTCGCTGCTCCCTGGGCTCCCTGGACTAGTTGAACTCTTCTCAGGTGCACATGTTTAGCTGCTGAAGGACTTGTTTCAGCTGAGGAAACCGAGCAAATATGTTAGAAAGAGATTTGGGTTGGCCTGTTTGGGATTTGCAATTCAATTCCCAAACTGTGTGGGTATTTCAGTTGCTGTGATAGAGGGTTTTGAGTGCCTGAGTCGAGGTGTGTTCATACCTGGCTGTGCCAAAGCTTGTTCTCAGCCACACCTCTGTGAGGATGGAGATGCTTTCGAATGAGGTAAGTGTGAAATCAGAATAAAATGGCAGAGACGGCGCTGGGTCGGATCCAGGAACGCAGGGAAGCAGAGACTGGGAGCATTTAAGTAGGCACAGTCGTGGCATGTCTAAATATATCTGTTAAAGACGCTGTTAAGAGGCTGAAGTTTCCTTTGTCATTGTTGTATGATCAATTATCCCTTCAGGGCATCGCCCTGTGACAGGGCTGAGCTGCTGCTAATTTGTTTTATAGTTAGTGCAGCTCAGCCCTGGCTTATGTACTGCAGAATAAAAACAAATGTATCCCAGGGAAGGAGCGGGATGAATATACAATATTCACCAGGAAACTCTTCAGTCCTTGACTGCAAAGCACTGTACCACATACCATTATGCTGACATGTTTTATCAGAAATGAAGATATAATTTAATAACACGAGTTTTCCTTTCACAGTGAAGGAAAGGGGAACAAATCAGTGTTTAAAAAAACCCACAGCACCTTGAATAATCAATTCAGGAGAACTATCATAAAGTGAGGCAATATTCATGTCTGTCTCTGAAAATTGAACTATAAAATCCCAAATGATTACAAATAGTCTTTGTGCTTGCTGTCAGTGCAGTCAGCCAGCTGTGTAGATCAACAACCTATGGTACTTTTTAACTGCAATGTTTTGTTTAAATAACCCATTTATATTAAAAAATTTCCACTGTTGTTCTTCCCTGTGGCTGCCAGCAATGGCCATAGCAATAGCTGGGGACAGCACAAGTGGAGCTCAGTGTGTTGATTACACCACAAACTGGAGAGGAAAGAAAAATAGATGCTCTGCTTACAAATATCTTGAATGGTCTAAGAGTTTTATAAGGAGATGAGACTGGAGAAAATGGACTTACTTTATCCTGAGTCTTTAGTTTCTGTTACTGCCTGAGATGTGTATTTTGTGTTGGAAGTCTGGATTTTATTCCTCATTTGAGAAGTGCTGTCGCTGCCATTGCACATCCAGGCACACCTTGGTGTGGTTCAGCAAGATAACACCCAGCAGAGGGGATTTAAGGACACACAAGTTCTTACGTCAGCTGCACTCACTCTTGTTGCTTAAAATGTAAGAATAACAAAAAAAAACCCAAAAAAACAAAGGAGCAAACCTTTGTGATAATAATTAAGCTTCATTAAGTAAAAATTCAACCTGTTGAAAACCTGGGGAGAGAAAAAGAAGGTTTTAAGGTAAGTAGTGCACTTAGGAATGTTATTCCTTAGTTTATGGCTGTGATTTCTCAGCTCTGGATTGGCAGCATTGTCTCTCCCTGCAAACAGCTCTCTCATGATCAATTATATAGTGATTATCTTGGGGGTTGTTCTGTGGATTTCTCAATCTCTAGACAAGTAATTGCTTGATATGGGCATGATTTAAAAATACACATTTGGGATAATTTATCTGAGTATCTTTTCTGGGAGCCTCTGTCTCCAAAGACTTAAAATCAGCTTTCTGAGGGCAAACTGCTAAAATTTTTATAACAAGACTCAATATTTGGTGATTCTACTTAAATCTGAGATACTTCTCTGTAACAGTCCTGTACATATATGAAGACACTTGTGGGGAATTTTTTGGTTTGAGTGTTCTGCTGCATGTCCCATTTTCTAGATGACTCTTTGGCTTGGACAGTTGGGAGAGGAGGGGAGTGGATGGTTGTGATACAGTTGTCATGTTTTTTGATTCTTCTGGACTAACCCACACTTTTAAATCTGATAACCAAAACTGAGTGGAGGCCACACTGGGTGAGAAAATGGGTTATTTCTCAGATTTTCCAATGATAGTGCTGTTTGCTCTTCCCCTTGTGAGGTGCTTTGCTTGTTGGGCAGTCACTTATTCCTTCTCAAATACAACGTTTTCAGCTTGTTCACTGAACTGCAAAGAGTCTTGTGGAGAGGGTTGAGCAGGTCTCCTGCATTTGGAATTCTGATTCTGTCTTCCAGAGTCTTTGGGACTTTATTAGCAGATTTAGGAAGTGAAATCTATATTCAGTCAACAAACACCACCAAAAATAGTAAGCTGTGCCAGGCCAAAGCCAGCCCCCGTGGGTTTGCACCTGACTCTGCTTTCCAGTCAGGTAGAGGATCACTGATCATTTGTCAAGTGCTGTTTTCCATCCACTTCCACTCCAGCTTTACACAGAACACATTTTGTGTAATATGTTCATGAACAAGCATAGGGAATAATGTCTACAGCTCTCCTGAGCCAAGGCCTTGCAAGCCCAAAAGTAGTGCTGGAGAACAGGGAGGCCAAGCATAAAGCGTGGAAATGCTGCTCCTTCTCTTGTTTCCTCCTGGAAATGGATCTGCTAAACCTGCCAGTAGCTGGTTGTCCTTCATTTCAGGATAGTGTTCATTCTGCCTGGCCATTAGGACTGTCCTGGTTATTCCCGTGGAACCTTGGGATGCTTCCATGGCTACAAATGCAGCTGGAGAAGCTAAAAGAGGCAGAGAAGTGTGAACTACCCTGCTTGTAAACTCACTGCATTAGTTTGTGTAGTTGTACTTAATATTCAGTGCCTGGTTAAGTATAAAGTTTTTATTACTAGGTGGTTGATTTGCAGTAACAATACACCTGGAACCTGAAGAAAATTCTGTGAAACTCCAAAGGGGAAATCCAGTGGGGAGTCCCTCAGGAGCTATTTTGGTATTGCTCCATAATCTCTCCCTTTTCTGTTAACATCACAGTTACTGAGTGTTGTCCGAGTCACGGGGAGAGATCAGGACTTGGTGTGTAGTGTGGACACAAGTTTGTGGAAGGGGAACTGAGGCTCTGCAGTAAAAAATACCTTGTGTGGAGGGATTGATAATCGTATTAGCTGGAGGTAATATTGGAAAAGAGGCTTTCTGTAGGTCTTTGTACTAAAATATTGCACTCGGGCTCAGGAACAGATGGCAGCCTTCTGTGAGGAAGCCTAATCAGGTTACTCTGATTTTCATTTTCTGTTTTTATAACCCAGTATTATCTGTTTTTCATGTAATCTGGTAGACTAATAACATAACAAATATTTAACTTCTGGGAATTATCCACTTGTAGAGTAGATTTTGGTATTTTCACATTAAAAACATCATCAACGGAAATCCACCTATTTTAAGATACTGAAGGGTTTATTTGCAGCATTTAATAAATGCTGCAGTTTTCACTGTGGGGGGAAAAAAATTAACTCCAAAGCCTTTGTTTTAAAGATCATAATAATGATATTCCCTTTGGAAAATTCTCTTGATTTTCAGAGACCTGATCCACATTCAATTGATTTTTAACAAAAAAAATCCCATCAGGTTCAGATCAAACTTAAAGATTATTTGCACCTGAGTTTTATCATATTTGGACAACTTGGAAAGAAGCAATTAAAAATCCCTGAGTGTATGGAATCAGAGAATGGTTTGGTTTGGAGGGGACCTTAGAGGTGTTCCAGTTCCACCCCTTGTGCTGTGGGCTCCTTCCACTGGATCAGGTATCCAGTAGAATCATAGAATGGAGTGGGTTAAAAAAGACCTCTGAGGTCATCAAGTCCAACCCTTGGTCCAACTCCAGTCCCTTTACCAGATCATGGCACTCAGTGCCACGGCCAAGCTCAGTTGAAAAACCTCCAGGGATGGGGAATCCACCCCCTCTCTGGGCAGCCCATTCCAATGCCTGAGCAGTCTCTCTGCAAAGTATTTTTTTCTGATCTCCAACTTCAATTTCCCCTGGCAGAGCTTGAGCCCGTCGTGCCCCCTTGTCCTATTGCTGAGTGCCTGGGAGAAGAGATCAAGCCCCCACCTGGCCAGAACTTCCCTTCAGGCAGTTCCAGACAGTGCTGAGGTCACCTCTGAGCCTCCTCTTCTCCAGGCTAAACACCCCCACTCCCTCAGCCTCTCCCCACAGGACTTGTGCTCCAGTCCTGACTGCAATGAATGGAAGTGATGGAAGCCTCAGGAAGTTCTGTTTCCATGTTCAGATACTGAGAGGAACGGGTGCTGTAATGCCTTGTCTCCATCTCTGCTGCCTTTCCCACCCATCAGCCCCAGCTTTGCTTAGGCAGCATCTCCTCAGCACAGCCTGTGGTTTCAGGGGCCCCAATCCCCTTCACTCTGAGGTCAGTCTGGTTTAGTGTCCAGCTCCTTTCGTGGTGAAGGTGACATGGCCATGGTGACACTGCTCACCCTGTCCCTGCCCCTCCCCTTGAGCTGTGCCCGCTGCTCTTGGTGGATCAGCTGCTGTTCCCCACAGGCTCCTGCTGAGCTCCAGAGAAATCTTAACAATTCTTCTCTTAAAAAGTGTGCTCTAAAGTGCTCCTTTCCTACACTTAAGGAATCCCCCAGGCTCACTCTGCTTAGTTTGTTTTGCTGCTTGCTCCTGCCTTGAAAGCGTTAGATGGAGTTAAGTTCGATACTGCTTTAAAAAAAGCAATATTTATATTTTTCATGAATTCCGTGCTGGGTATAAATTACTGACAGGCCCACTCTCCCTGCTGCAGTCATCCTCCTCAAATATGCTGGGGAAGTGAGCAGCCAGGAATCAGATTTTCCTTGGAACATTAGAACGGAGCTGTCAGAATTTCGGAGTTACGGCAGACAATGAAAACAAACAATAAGCCCAGGAGGACACGTTGAGCCAATTTTCGGGTGCTCTGTGCAGCTGTTGTGCAGAAAGTGCTGCAGAGCTGGGAGGGGCCGGGGCAGGGAGTTTGAGATGGTTTAGAAACATTGGAATTAATGAGTCCTTAAAATGTGACTAATTGATTTTGCTGCTGCACGAGGCTCACGCGTGATCTCAATAAACCTCCTGGACTCCACACTCCGGGCTGGCTCCAGCCCTGCCTCTGGGTAATGGCACGGAAACATTCCATTGCTCACAGAACTATTAAGATATCAATAACTCATTTTGGGGTTTTTAATTTAACTTTGACTATGTAATTGATGAACCCGAAGAGTTGTCTTCAGTAGTTGCATTATCTTCTAACTCTTTTTTCTATACAAATTAGTATCAAACTTTTTGCAGTATTTGGAACGAGTAATTTATAATGTTTAGCCCTTCTGCACTGATTTTTTTGGTTCAAGGATACTTGTGATCATTAATCTTTATAATACACAAGTTTTTATTGGAGTGCAAGCAAGTTCTAACATTTCTGAGTGAAATGTAAGTAAATTTTAATGAAAAAGGCCCACTTCATTTTCAACTATTTTCTTAATAAATACATTTTAATTTCCTTTGATCTTGGATTATTATACAATGAATCTAATGGTTTAAGTGTCAAAATTTCCAGCCAATTTAATGTAGATGGTAACAGCATCTATCTCAGCAGTATTCAAGGATCATGCTTAAAACTTTTGGCATCAAAGCAGTCTGAAATATATTTCAGTATTTCCAAAGAATCTTTCTAATGCTGCTTTCTTTAGAACTCAAATAGAAATGAGTGTAAATGTAATTGTCTTTTAATATTCAATTATTAGCACTGCATTGGAATTTTATCTTTATTTGTTGTATCAAGTGTCATATTAATTGTATTTTAACTCCCCAATCTGTAAATCTATCATAGTTTCTTTGATTAATTTTCTAAATCAATTAAACTAGTACCAGCTCATTGAATTAATCAAAAAAGAAAGACAACATACTGTGGGGTTTTTTAGTAGTTTTTATAATAAAAACTGTCAATAAAGATATTGTAAACAAGGTCTTCAGGTGATGTGTGATGACTGATTTCAGAGCTGAAAATGGAGCTTTATTTTTTGTGTGTTGGGGTCTGGAGCACAAGTCTGGGGTGACTCAGCCTGGAGCAAAGGAGGCTCAGAGGGGACCTGCTGGCTCTGCAATCCCTGCCAGGAAAGGGGAGCTGGGGGAGTCGGGCTCTGCTCCAGGGAACAGGGACAGGAGGAGAGGGAATGGCCTTAAGTTGTGCCAGGGAAGATTCAGATTCGATATTGGAGAAAACTTCTCCACTGAAAGGGTTGTCCAGCCCTGGCAGAGCTGCCCAGGGAACTGGTGGGGTCACCAGCTCTGGAGGGCTTTAAAAGCTCTGTAGATGTGGCACTTGGGGACATGGGCTTGGCAGTGTCAGGGGAATGGTTGGACATGATCTTAAAGATCTTTTCCAACCTAAGTGGTTCTGTGATTCCATCATGGCTTTCCAGAAGTTCAGGGTTCTTTGTATCCACATCAGAAAATCAAAGTGTTATGAATAAAATACAGGGCTTTGAACACGGCTGTGTTCTCACTGTAATTTTTCATGCCTCTCCTATGTATAAAAGCTGGTTTGCTGCACTGGGAATGTGTGATTTCCTCTGTTGCTCTGGATGCTGTCTGAAAGAAAAATAGTTGTTCATCATTAAGGGTAACCACCCCATGCCAAAACAGGGGGATGTTTATTATTGACTGATTAGTGTACAAACACTTTGATTTAGCACTGACTCTTTTTGAGGTCTATTGATGTGTGAATTTGTTTCTTCCAGTATAATAATTTTACATGTTGTTTCAACCTCGTACTCAATGATATGAGTAATGGCACAGCTGAACTCACTGTGGCTTCTCATCAAGTATTAAAAGTGAAGGTGGGAGTTTCTTCCTCCAAGCGTTGCACTCAGATTTCCAAGCTCTGCCTCTCACAGGCTGCAATATTGTCAGATCTTTATTCCACAGGGTCTCCCTGGATCTTTACATTTTCTTTTATCTTATCTGGTTTTTGAGCTTCCCATCTCCTGTCCTGTCAAGCCCTTAAGTTTTTGCATGTTGTCTCTAGGTTAGTCCTTCATCTTTTATAGGCAAGAAAAGAGCATCTAATTCATGTGAAATGCAAAGTAACGAGGTGGGTGATGCTGCCTGTAAGGGAGTTTAGAGACATTTGTTAGTAGCAGCCCTAAGAATAGACTTGTGTTCTAAAATGCCCTTTACTGACTCCCTCAGTTAACTACAGGGTGTTCTTTCCTACCTGCTTTAGGCTGAATGGAAACTCCTCCCTCCCTTTCTACACACAGATCATCTCTGATTACCCATTAGGCTCTGACTCCCCAATATTCCTGTCTGTGGTGTTGTGATAATTAGAGGAGCCATAAATACAGAAAATTTACCTTTGCTGCCTTTCATTTTTACTTTTTTTTTCAATGAACTATTTGTTATTCCCTGCGTGTCACCCTTTAACAGGCTGCCTTTCAATTGTTGAGGAGGTTTGTAATAAAACTGCACCCTGATGGTTGCCAGGACTGTCCCCAGCCCCCAGCAGGGCACTCTGCAGGCTCTGGGTCTCTGGTGTCATTTGTTGTTTTTTGTGTAACTTCTTACTGCCATTTAAACTGTCCTAGTTTCATATGTTGTAGCTTTCTGTGTGTCACCATAAACACATTACATGATCTAAACAGAGAAAAGGCCTTGAGGCATCCAAGATCTTTATTTCCTGTAAATGTATTTGAAATGATGCAGGGTTTGATTCCTCAGCATCTTTATTGGCATGAACGGTGAATATCCATCGGTCTGTCAAGTCTGAAGTGTTGTATGGGTTTTGCCTGGTGGAAAACATCCTTCTGGTATTCATGTGCTCTTTCTGTGTCCTGACCAGAGCCATCACACTGGAGAACCAGCTGGTGATCCTCGGGACATCGGTGGCCGACGCAGGAGGTTATTATGTCCAGGCAGTCAATGAAAAGAATGGGGAGAACAAGACAAGTCCCTTTATTCATCTCAACATAGCAAGTGAGTACCCAAATGGTGGATAATATGCTGTCACACTGAGGTTGCAGACAGGATTCACAAAGGCTGCTCTAATCAAAAGAGTCTTGCTAACAAAGGGTTGGACCTCTAAAGGAGGTCAATTTTCCTGCTTGGTGTGGAGCACACTGAACTCCTTGTGCAGTAAGAGGGACCTAAGAGAGAATATGCCCTCGACAAATCACCCTCAGAGCCTTTTGTCTGGAGGTTTATTTTGTGCCAGGCAGGTACACGATGATATTCCTCACTGTTTATTGTGAAGTTGTGATTATAATTTCTTTTTAATGCAGGGGTTTATAAATTGTTGTTTTCCATTGTGCATAAGTAAACAAGTCACTCTTCTGAGTGCAAATTTATTTATGAATCTATTCCCAGACTATGGCATTGTTTTTATCTGGAGTTATCACAGAGTCCAGGGAACATGCATTACGTTGTTATTACTTATTATTTTACATTACACAAATTGTATTAACACCACCATTACAGAGGTATTTCTTGAGTGGCTTTTGCAGCAAAGTGGAGGAGAAGGCAGCAGAGCACCGGGGTCAGAGAAATGACTGCACACTAAACACACTGCTGGGCACATTCAACCAAAGTGTACATGTGTGAGCTATTGTAAAACATTTAGCAAATGTGTTTGGATGAAAAATTAATCTTCTGAGCACGTAGAATGGTTTGACTCCTTTTCTGAGCCATTTGACCAAGGTATTTTTAATGTAGCAGGGAGATGGAGAGCTTGTTCCTCTGCTGTGGGGACAGGCAGGTTTCCCATTTTGGCTGCAGAGGCAGCAGGACATGATGGGGTTACATCACTGATGGCAGTGGCAGCTTCACTGACAGGCTGCTCTCGTGGTTTGGGCTTTGAGAAGAGGCAGGACTCGGCTCTGGAGCACTTGGCATGATGAGATGCCAGACATCTCTTGATCTTGGATACCATTAGATTTGGGACAATCCCTGTTGGCTTCTTTCCTTACAATAGCAGTCTGGGTTTCTGGGCAGGAAATCTGGCAAGTTGGTTTTGGAACTATTCTTATGTTTCTCAGAAGGTCATTAAAAACATTATGGTCCTGTGAAACATTTAATTTCTAAGAAAATGTGATTTTTCTGCTGAAATTCCTAATGGGATTTCAAGGCAACCTGTCCTTCCCCAGGCAGTGGAAGCCCTTCTAGTGGGGCTGGATAACTGGGGGCAGCAGCTGGGTGGTTTGACAGGCAGGAGAGACAAACCTCTCTTTTCTTTTGGATAACTATCTAAACTAAATGAACTGCTCTGGGGTTTTATGTGTATCTTTCTGAAGTGGAAATAATATTCCAAACCCACTTGTGAATTCTGGCTGTACTGTGGCATGTAGATTGTAAACATTATTATTTTTGACAGTATGAAGAGGTTTGCTAACACTTTAGTAATTTCATTTTTAAAGCAAATTTGTATTGTTTGTATTATGTGACCAATAACATACTTCCTGCTATAATTTCATATCTTAATTAATGCTAGAAATAGTCTGTGATCATGCATGCATAACAAGTGCTATGCAAAGCATAATACAGGCATATGGAAAAGAAAACACTCCAAACTGCTTACAGACTTGATACCATGAATGCAAAGTCTGTCTGGAATGTGGAAAATGGGAAAGATAAAATGGATTTTAAAAAGCAAAGGACGAGATAGGATGGAAAGCCAAAAATGGACTTGCTTTTAACATTAATATTACCCAATGAGGTTTTTAAATTGACACCTTGATATCCAAGATTATTAACACTCTGTGTGTTGAAGGAAGGCATTGGCTGTAAGGCATTACAGTCTAAAGAAAATGAGATTAACGTGGTCATTCTGAACTTTGACCTGGGGAAGGAACGTGTGTGATACATTACATAGATGGGAATAAACCTTTTTGGTCTACTAACAGAAAATAATCAGGCAAAAATATAGTCCTGAAGCAAAATGCAGAGCATGGCTGCAGGAAAATGATACATTTTGGAAGAGTAATGAAGAATTCCAGCAAGAGGTTGGAAACAGATTGTTAAAGGGACATCCAGGTGAGGAGCATCCCACATTGAATTGTCCCTGTCTGGATCTCATCAGATGTTAGGAGTGATGGCACTTGTAATTTTCCATTGGGACACGTATAAAATTGAAAGCCAGTTTAACCAAAAGGAAATGAAGCACAAGTAAAATGGAATATCCAATCTCTGTCCAAGTAGATTATATATCAATTATTGAGTTCAGCCTTGCTCATGACTCAGCCTGCACACTGTTACTGAGGGCAGAAGGAAGAACCCGTGGATAATTCCCAGGGCAGCCATTCCCAGAGAGCAGCGTTAGGGATGCACAGCTCGTTATTCCTTGAAGGAGACTGGAGTCAGATTTGCTCCAGCCTGGAAGAAAAGCACATTTGCAGAATCATTCTACCAGCTCAGAGAGCTGTAAGCTATGCTGTTCTGCTCCAAAATACAAGATTGGCAGCAGGAGAGAGGTCTGGCTCTGAGCTAAGCAGGAGATGAGTTACAGGGCCTTATTTTGCAGGTTAAAGTCAATGTGGAGTTGTGGCTGAAGGTAAATGGAGCTTGAGCAACATCTGGAAAATGCACTGAACTATCCTTCAATTAATACCTATATTTGATACATGGGGAATAAAGAGATTAAATGATGTTGAACATGTTTCAAAAACAATCTAAAAGCATCAGATGCAATGAATTCTCTAGTAGGGCTCCAAGTATTAATGGTAAAGACATTTTGTTTCTTGTCATCAGTCTAAGCTGAGATGAGCTCAGCTGGTCAGTGCTGCTGGCAAGGTTTGGGTTTGATCCCTGTATGGGCTGTTCACTTAAGGGCTGACTTGATGGTCCTTGTGGGCCTCTCCCAACTCAGAGGATTCTGTGAAACTTAAACTCAGAGTCCCAGCAGCAGGAGGTCTTACACCCACCCATCACTCACCCCGATCACAAACGTTGTGCTGCAAAGTTGGGAAACAGCTTCAGAGGAAGCCTTCAGGCTTTTCAGTGTTGCTTCTGTGCTTGGGTTTGGTTTTCTCATGTTCTGAGGTTGCTCAGACATGGCAAATGAATGGAACAGAGTGCCTGGTTTAGTGCAAACCATCAGCTCTTTAGGCCATGTTGGTGTTTCCAGCATTGCTGGTGGGTCAGTCCACACACCCATTGTGCAAAGGCACTGGAGATTTTAACACTCAGTAGATGAGGCCACTCTGGGAGAAGCTGCAAATACTGAGCAGTATTTTTTCTTAACAGCCAAGTCTCCAGGTTGGTTAAACTGCCCAAAAAAACATATGTTGTAGTTTGAAAGTCCAGGTCATGGCCTGAGGTCCATCCAACTATGCCCGAAGAGCACAGTTGTTTCTTTCCAGTGGATGTTTCCACTGATTTCAAGAGTATTAAATCATGTCTGAGGCAACAGGCTTTGGTGAAATAAAAATTATGCCCAACAGGCAGCATGTTGGGAATAATGTCACATCAGAAATTAGTGTGAGATGTCATAAATTAGTCCTAAATTTAAAGTGTCTTAAAATGAGTTGAACTGTATATTATGCTAATAAATATCTTGCCCTTTTTTTCCTTTTTTTTTCTTTTTTAAGCATATGTTAAAGCTTTCATGTAAATAACACAAAATTTTGGCTGGGAAAATCGGGAAGTCTGAAAGTCAAGAGTTTGGCAACAGAAATAAAAACCAAAATGAGTGTTGTTACTTACTCAGATACATCACTTACTCCTTGTTGAAAATTCCCTATTTCTGGTTTGGAGGATTTCAGTATCAACTCCATTGCTGGAACTTCCTAACTTGACCAGAGTGGTGTGAGAATTCATCTGTCATGGGGCTGGCAGAGGCTTCTGGGATGTCAATACTGCTTTTCAATAACAATTGGGAAATCTTAAATGGTTTTTTTCCTGTTTCCATTGATCAAACAATAGATTTGAAGATGGTTTTTTGAGCAGATCCGGAATTCTTTAGGCTCTGTCCGTCATGAGCCTGTTCTCCCCCAGACAGACAGACACTGCAGCACAGATGGTCAGGTCTCTTCCTAAAGATTCTGCCCTGTCAGGGAATAAGGTGGCATTCTTTTGGTCTTACCAGTGTTGGCAGGGCATCTAAAGATGGAAGTGTTCATTCAAAGTAAGGCAGTCATAAAACTCTTATCTCCCTGAAGGCCACACTTGGTGTAGCAGCCAAATGTCTCTGAAACTGCACGAAAAAAACTCAAAACCCCAAATCCTCCAAAGCAATTATAAAAAACCCCACCAACTTAAACAACCCAGAAATACACAAAAAAAAAATCAGGGAAAAAATACCTGGCATGTTTCTGTAGGCTGAAGATTTTGGGGAAAGAAATGGGGAGCAAGGGCTTTAAGAACTTCATAATGAAACCACAAGGATTTCTGGTGCCTGAGTCAGGAGTTAAAGTGGGTTTATTAGGAGAGGGAAATAATGAAAGATTCATAGGGAGCTTTTTCTTACTGCAAGGAGCTGGCTGAGGTATTTACTGCAGCGTGCTCAGTGCGTGTCCTTGTCCCTTCCGATGTGACCCCACGGCCACACTCTGGTGCCTCTCAAGGAGAAGTTTGCAAAGCCCTGCTGAGATGGTTCTATTATTAACTTCAAGGCAATGCTGTTCCAGTCCTGGAAACTTTTCACAGTGTGTGTGTGGCTCTTTCTGAGGCATTTTGGAGTGAGTGGGGCTGGGGAAATGATTTCAGTGGCAGGTGGGGGTGTGGAAGGTGTTGTGACAGCCAAGATGCTGCTGCTTCAATTGGGTTTGTGGCGTTAATCGTGTGGAACTGCAGTCCAGGGCCCTGCTCTGGCCCTGCTGGTTAAGCTGTGAAATATTGAGATTCATGTCACCTCGACAGATTTATTAGGAAATGAGATGCTCTCCAGACCTGTTGGTAACACTGGGAGATACAGAGTGTTCTGCAGCCTGATGTCATTTTTTGATGCAGCCTTTGCGAAAACAGCAAACAAGATTGATGAAAATTTTCCAAACCTTGCCAGCCAGCATTTCTGAAGAGTCAAAGATAATAAAGCCAATTATCGTTTAACGAAGATAAATTTTTCCCTTGGGCGCTGGCAAGGCTTGAAAAAAATAGTAAAAAAATAATAAAGTTGGGGACTGAAAATTAAACTCCTGGCTTGGCTGTATTGCAATTCATTTAAAGCATGAGGGTGTCATGTTGCTCTGCCCACCTTCCACTTGCAACCAGAAGAATTTTGTTTCGTCATGGCAGGCATTGACATGAGGCTAAATAGACCCCATTTGTCTCTGGTTCTTCAATTTAATGCATCAAAACATTAAGTTTACAGAAGTGAGAAGTCCCATTCCAGGCTCACAGGGACTGAATTTGCCCCAAAGTTCTTGTTTGGCTGTTTTTCTGTTATGAAGAAAGGTTCTCATGATCACACAAGGTGTTTAGGTCTCTCTTAGTGTCTGTAAGGATGAAATATTCTTTATGTTGTTAGCAAAGCAAGAGCTGGAGGGAAAATGCCACGTTATCTGTCGGTGTATTTGGTAGGATGTTGCTCTTCTGTCAGGTTTGGTAAGAAGAGAAGCTCTCAGAGGATTCTGGGCAGGCATTTTCCTCTCTGGAAGAGAGCATTTCACTAACATATTTTTTCATATTAACCATCAGGGTTTGTTCAAGTCAGCAGATGTTGAAGATCCTTCATGGATCTGTTTGAAGCATTCTGCTGCATGAATTTTTCATAGCTAGTTCCAGCTTTCAGGTGTAGGCAGGAAAAAGGAAAAAAGGAATGGGCTGGCACCCCCAGGGAACAGATATTTCTGTTCTGACGTCAAATCCACACAAGCTCTATAGACTTGTCAGACTGGGTTTAGTTCATGCCAAGAGAGTTTCCTTCTCTCAGCCTCTCCGGGTCAACACTGTTGAGGTGAAATCAGTGCTTCAATGAGGCCTTTTTAAAATTATTTTCTGGGGGTTTGGGGGTGAGGGACAGAAAGGAATGAGTTGAGATGAAATTGGGGTTTTTTTGTGCCATGGTTGTACCTGATTGGCTGAGGTTGTGCCCAAACTCTGAGGAGGTCCCGCCTGGCACAGCTCAGCCCTCGGGGCGCTCCTTTTAAGTCACTCTTTGAAATGATCCCATTTGTTTCCCCGTTTCCTCAAAGGTTTTGCTTTCTCTTTGCCAGGCAGGATTTCCAGGAAGGATATCACAGTGTGGGTACATGACTAAACGTGTGCCTTCTGCTTTGACTGACACTTCACGTTCCTCTGTTACCCAGAATGTTAATTGGAAGGAGACTGTCGAAATGTTGAGAGTTTGAAGCTGAACATTAAGGACACGTTCTGTGTAAATACCACCTTTAATACCCTGCTAAACCAGTGTCTAAATACTCCTTTAGTTGTAAATCCAGTCTGCTCCAATTCTAAAGGACATACATGTTTAAATGGGGATGGTTTTTCCTTATTATTTTGAGAATAGAGTGGAACTTAAACATGCTTTTTGAGATGTATTTTAGTAACAATAATAGCTGTAAGAAAAAGGACTAAATTGAGTTAGTGTTAAAGATTTGGGGTTGATATAATGGAACAAATGCTCATTTAAGCTTTATCCAGAGCTGGGAATTTGAGAAGAGGTTGATATTCTGAATGGTTTGCTCTATTATCTATTGCAGGAGTGACACTGTACTGCAGTGTTGACTGATTTTATATGCATTACAAAGAAATAACAGATGATGTTCAGGAGTTATCAGCATTCTTGGACTCCATATTTCACTGCTGGGTTTTTAAAAGCATCAACCAGATCTCTTCCATAATTCTCTACTTTTCTTCTCCTTAAAGCAAAACTTTCCTCACTTTTAACTGGAGTGACAAAGGGGGAAACCTGTGGTTAAAGTGATAGATTGTTAAACTGCAGAAATTATAAAGATGAGCCAAGAGACCTTCATGGCAGCCTGAGCTTTTCTTTGGGTTTCTCCAAATATTATATCAATGCTCTTCCTGATAAATAGCAGAAATATGGATTGATCTCCAATTTCCTCTTTCTCTGCATGATTTTTGATAATACTTATTGCCACACATGGTGGATCTGTCCTGGGCAACCAGTGTCTCCTCTGCTGGTAGTCTTTGTAATGAAAAAAGATGCTAAAGTGAACTGTCTGTAAGGTTATTTCAGCCTTACTATTAAAGAGAACTTAAAGAGGGAAAAGCAGCATAAAATATATTTAAGTATCTGGCACTTAATTTTCATCATATTGTATCAACAAATGTAATGAAGCTTTAAATACACAGTTTATGTGAAGAATAGTTGTTTCCTCTGCTCCCAAATGCAACAATACAACCCTGTTGTGCTGGGGACTCCTCAGTGGCTGGTGAGGCTGTGGAATTGCACCCAAATTGAGTGTGTGCTCCTTCAGCATATGCACATCCATTATGCATTTTGCTCCGAAAAAGTGGCAAATGCTGAAGTTTCTATAATCAAATGTGTTATTTTAACATGGCTTCTTCTTACACTTGGGTGTTGATAAGGTTTGGGGGGGTTGTCTGTGAGATCTGGAATGCACACACACACACATGCTCCAAATCCTGGGTTGTCTCCTAAACCCTTTATTTATATCTGACACATGCAATTAATCTCCCCCTATCTCTAATCACTTTTGCTATTACATTCATCGCAGTGATTTGTATCCTATCTCTGTCACTGCTCTGTAATTGATATGTGGAGATAAGGGATTCTTAGAGGACACAAACAAGGAAAAGGGAAAATTGAATTTACCTTGCAATCATTTTATAAAATGTGACACCCATCAATTATACATGCCAGCCAGGAAAATGCCATCTTGAACAAACTGCAATGATTTGTTGGAGGACCAGCAGAAGAGAAATGCCAGGAAACTTTTCTGGCCAGAGAAGTATTGCTCGTTCAACAGACTCACTTTTCAATCTCGCTGCTCCACCTCCAATGTTTTTAAATAATATTGCAGAATTTACAAAGAAAGTCCGGGGTTAGATCAGTGTTTTTCTTCAGTCAATCTTGTACTAATACTCCAGGGTGGGATGAGATGAAAGGGAGCTGTTCGAATAAACATTGTTTTGATCAGACATAAAAAGATGGTGTTGGTTACTCAAGACTGAATCATCTTTCATGGGCAAAAATGGTAAAGTTGATAGTGTAGTCCAATTCCAATTTAAGCACATTCTACCTTGAACATGTTTCTGTTTAGTTTCTCTTTTCTATTTCAGTCCAGTGAGATGTGAATTTTCTCACTCTTGTGTAAGTACTTTGTGCTCATGATTAATTCTAATTGTTGGCATGAGAGTAGAAGCTCCTGTCCATACCTGAAAGTTGAAGTAGTGCTGGGGGATCTTTGAAAATCTTTTTATGTGTACTGATAATGTTACAAAAACTAATGTTGAGTGTGCAGATGAATATATGATAATATAAGTCATAAAACTTCCAAGATTTAAGTCAAGCAGTATTCAGTGCTGGCAGCTTCCAGGGATTGTCAGTCTGGCAAACAGGTTTTCCCTGCAACTATTTATTTCTTGGTTATCATGTACAGCCCAGATCCAACTGTACTTTCTAAAAACTTCCAGAGCACACAGAAGAACAGTAATTTGTAGGCATTTGTAAAGGGCTTCATGTTCTAGTTTATGTCAGGGTCATAATCCTGAAGCTTTGGGAGGAGCAGCTTCTGGAGACCAGTGTATTAATTTACCCCTTTTGAACATGAATTTGTGGTTTCCTACGAGTCCCCTTCTGCTTTGCCAGGCTCCTGGAGTATTCCAAGCAGCTGACTCACAGTATTTTGCTTTGTTTCCCATCTTTACACAGTGGGGTACATTTGAAGTATAATTTTCATTTATTTGAAGTTGCTAAATTCTTCTGAAGGTGCTCTTTACTAAACACCCAGTAAGAATCTGTAACTTGCTGAAGTGAGCTTGGGCTTAAACATCCTATTTGAAGGAAGAAAACCACATTTAGAGAAAATCATCCAGGAGTTGCACTTTGATGCTTGTGAGTCCTCTCCATGGTACATGTGCTGGTCTGGAATGCCATGGGTTGTCCTGGCTGGTCTGTGGGCCAGAGGGTAAAAAGATACAAAGATAATGAGAAGCATCTTATTTCTGATGAGTTGGATAAATTTGCCCCATGTTGAGTGGGTTTTTTTGATTCATAGGAGAAGGACTTGCTCTTCAGTTTGGAAAAGAAGTAATTTAGGAACTCTTTCATATTATTCTTTAAACTGTTGTGTTAGGCAAGTTTGAAATGTCTTTAAACAATATAGATAAGGAATAATAAATATACTCAAACCAGATGTTCAGTAGAATGTGTTTTGCAGTTAGTTACTGCAAAAGCCCAAATATATCCTAAAGATTCTTACACATGCTGAAGGTCTGCATGGCAGCACTGCCCTCCCAGCATCCTCACTAAAGCTCATTTTCATCCTGAGCTCTCACAAACATATGGTTGCTTGAGGGTTGTCATTTTTAAAGCTCTTCATATAAAAGATGTTTTTAATTTCTTCTCAATATACATCATAAACCAGTAAAAGTGACTGAGAATGGAAACTCCTGATGTCTCTCATCCTTCTGCCAAATAGATGGGATTTGTCCAAGTAGTTGTGGAAGTGGAGACAACAGCCTGTGTATGGACAGAAATGGGCAAACAGTGATTCCAACTGCAGCCCAAGCACTGGAGATCAGGACAGGCAAGATTCAAGGTCATCTGTGCAGCTATAAATATTCTTCTTTTAGATTTTAGGAAGCACTTGCTATGAATTTTCAAGTAACACAGAATAATTGGGTTTTCTTACCCGAGCTGTAATGGAAGAGCAGCTCAGAGCTGCTGTGGGCTGGGCTGGGCTGGGCTGGTCTGCTCTCCCTGCTGTGTGCAAGGGCTGCATCCGTTTGCTGTGCCCTCAGCGGTGCCCTGGGAGCTGCAAATTGCCCATCAAGGGTGTTGGTCACCCCCACGTTTGTACCTGAGGGTGGTGAGACACCACAGCAATCCTCCCCCTGCAGCCTGTGCTCTAAGGTGATGGAAACCCTGATTCCTTTCCATGTCCAGACTATTGTCTCCACTTTTAAACCCTTTCAAAATAATCCATAATCCAGAACTCTGCCCTTTTATGGTGGATAATTCATTGTAGCTGTGGAATGTGGGCACAAAGTTACGGCCCCTATAATCTTGGAGAACATCATTGTTAAATAGTGTGTCTTTAAAGGACTGCAAGCTTTCTGTGATAAAAATGGAGCACAGCAGCCAGGAAAACACACACAATGTCCTGGTCTCTAAGGCCCTATTTGTGCAAAATTGTTACTAAATTTTCTCCAGCTCTGTTTGCTCTTAAATATCTTTACAAACTGAGGACAAGTTGCTTCTGCTGTTGTCCATGGGGAAAATCCTGCAGTGGTCACTGTGGTGGATAAATAAGGAATGAGAGAAGTTGTGTCTGGTGACTCTTTTTATTCCCCACTTGTTCCTTATGCACTAAGGAGGGATAAAAGGAAAAGTTTGCTTTTTCCATCCATGGTGGCTGCATTTTGATCTGCTCATAAACCTGACTTAGTAAAGACTTGGTGAAGGCTTAAAAAGCCATCTATGTTGTGCCTCTGTAAATGCTGGGAAAGCAACTGCAAAGCCTGTGCTGCCTTCAGCCATCCTTGTGGATTTATCAGATATCTGTGAGTGATACTGTCAGAGCTATTAAAGAAAGTAATTGGTGGTGAGTGATTAAAATTGCAGATGGCCTTTTCAAGGTGATTATGAATATTAAATCAGGTCAGTAAAAGCGAGCTGAAAAGGCCCATGAAACCCAAAAGTGAATATGCTGAGGATAATTGCGTGAAAAGAGGATCTTGCAGGCACATCATGCTCATCCAACCCCCCCAGCCCATCAATCAACCAACCAACCAAGAAAACCCCAAGATAATTCAGGTGGGCTTATTGTATCAAAGGAGGTGGAACTAAATAGCTCCCTTTTTAGGCTGTAAATTGCTCCATGCAGAGAACTTGGTGCATCTTCCCCCTCCTTGACACAGACCATTCTCCCAGGCCCCTTGTGGTTGGCACTGAGCAGTGCCAGTGCTGTGAATTCCCCATGCCAGGCAGTGCTGAGTCACTAACAGTGATCTTTTCCTGTTCTTTTCCAGTTGTAAGTGATTATGACAAAGGTTTCTTTCCCCATCACCTTGGAACAAGGCCAAGAAATACTGTAAAGTGACTTAATTTCATTTGGTGATCTTTATCTCACAAAGCAAAGGTTATGTGGGAGGGTTGGGCTTTTTATAGCTGAAAAATCTAAGGTTCATTTTGTTCCAATGATTTAATATGGAAACTTCAGATGCAAACAGAGATAAAAGTAGAGAAAACTGAAAAATAAATGTTTTCCTTTTGAGCTCTGCTTGCTTACATGTGTATTTTAATACAGAGTGTTTTCACATCTATCTAAATAACTTGTGAACTTGAGCCTGAGGGTTTGTTTTCTTGTGCATATTGTGATGTAGACTCATCACTCTCAGACCACTTCCATCCTTTCAAATAGAATTTTATGTGGTTGCTTACATATCATTACTGTATTGATCTCAAACATCCTGCTGACCTGTCTGATCTGCTTCTGACTGGAAAACACCACGGGCTTCATTGTGAAGATTTATATAAATATGCTTTGCAATTATTGTTTATTATCTTTGGTACAACAGGAATCATTTGTGTAATCATTTGAGGAGCTCTTTCTCCTTCACACAGTATTTCTACTTACCTGAATTTTGTGGTCATTGTAATGTCAGTGATTTTGTTGCTTATTGATTCCTCATCTAAATTAGTATTCTATCACTTACAGGTATTCCCTTGGTAAATTTGATAGAGAATTCCACTCATTTCACCACAATAACACTTATTTCTAACCTTATTGGCTTAGGAACTGGCCTGTGGCCTCCATGACAAAAACACCTCTTAGAAAAGTTTTTAAAAGGCTTTTATAGTACAAGTATTCAACTTGTTGGTTCATTGCTAGTCCATGCAATGGGTGTGTTCAAGGGAGAGGTGGTTTAACCAGATACTCAACACTTTCCTTTAACTGTGGAAAGACAAGGAATGCAAATAGCCAATACCCAAGAAGTTATGGGGAATTAAAAAAGATGTGCTTTTTAATACTGCATCAATGAATAAGACAATATCATGTTTTTCCACCCTCAAGATGACATGTAAATTTTAATTCTAAGTTTTAACTCTTCAAGAAATACAAGCAGAGTCAATAGGTGAGGCTGCTTAATATTTGAAAGCATCTCAGTAGTGTCTGGATTAACCTTTTTGGGAAGGATATTGTTCACTTTTCTGATGTGGTTGATATGGTGTGTTGTAACTTGGAGGGCCTGGGATGCTCCTGAAAGCAGCACTGTGGCATCAGCAAACCCAGAGTGTGGCAGGAGAGGCAGAGCTGAGGAGGGTGGGACGAGGCTGTGGCTGCCAGAGCTGTGTGTGCACTGAAGGAGAGGGTCATTGGCATCTCTGAGGCTAAAGGGGACAAACACAGAATCTGGCAGATCTTTTAGGGCTTGGCAGTGAGTGCTGAGTTCCTCTCTTGAGTGCAATGCAGAACTCATTTCGTAAAAGCAAGTCTGGGCTGGTTTGTGCACTTGTGTTGTAGCCTGTGATGGTGTTGTGCAGTCAGCTCTGGGCTGCTGCAGGGGGGAGTTGTGATGATTTAGAGATGGATAAGGCAGTGTAGTCTTTAAAATTCACAGATAAATCTTTTTTTACAAGGCTGTTACAAATGCTTTCAAAGGGTGTTTGTAATGGAAGAAGTGACAGACCTCTAATTAGTGTGGCAGGATGGGACTGTAGTGTCTGTGAGAGGGATGAAATAACACTGTTTATCTCGAGTTTATGGCTAGCAGATGCAGGTAGATGGTGTTTTTCTTGGTTCATTCTTTCACTGCACATACGAGAGGAGGTGTTTTTAATTTTGTCAAAATATTTCCGAGTTGTGAAACTTAAAACATACAAGTTATGAGTTGACTGTGAATAATGACCAAGCTGTTTTCCTGCAGCCTTTGCACGCGCTGGTTCTTTAAGGCAACTTCCTTCCAGAACTGTATTTTGCTGCTTTTAAAGCAATACAGCTGTTTTCTGTGTGTTTAAAGTAGAGGTTTATGCTGACAAGACTTTATTGCAATTTTTAAAAGCCTGGGTTTTAACAAGGCAATTATCTCATTTTAGGTTTGTGTGGCTCTGGTACTTCTTTTCAGTTTCCCTTCACAATGTCACAACCTGAATGACTTCTTAGTATCTTAATACCATATTTACACAGACTTCATGGCCCAGCACACCAAACCTCATTTGTGTGGTAATGCTGGAGGTGATATATTTGTCATAAATCCTTATCCTTAACTGAGTGGTATTTTTGAAACATTCATCAGGAGTGAATATGATTTACCACATTATTATTTGTGGTGTAAAAGTTTGTCAGTTATATCTTTTAAAAAGGATTTTCTAAAGGAAGTTTAACCTTCACTGTGCAGCATAAACTGTGAGATTTGTAGAATTATCTGTCAATGAGTGCAAACAGCAACCCCCAATCCTGTCTGTGCTGCCAACCCTTCTCACTCCAGAAGAA
This sequence comes from Pithys albifrons albifrons, assembly GCF_047495875.1. Lineage (NCBI taxonomy): Eukaryota > Metazoa > Chordata > Aves > Passeriformes > Thamnophilidae > Pithys > Pithys albifrons. The sequence continues at coordinate 13,054,550 of NC_092473.1, forward strand.
ATGGGTGCTGGAAAAACACTGGCCTGGGTCAAATCCCTGTGCAGTTGAGCATCCTGGAGCACCAGCTGGATTGGTGTGACCTGGAAACCTGGAAACCTGGAAATACAACTCAGCCTGGAAATATAACTCAGCCCCTCCTTCTCCTTTCCTGGGGGTGCAGTGGGGTATTTGAAGGGATCTCCATGGCCTTGAGTGGACCTGTAGTTTAGAATGAGGCAAAGATGAGCTGAGTGGAACAATCAGTTCCAGAGGGAGACGCATCAGAACTGTCTGAACAGCCCCCCTGAGCTCTGCAGATTCAGCACTGGGAAGGGAAGGGCTTGTCTGTACAGCCAGAGCTGTTCCTTTGGGTGAGCCCTTAAGACCAAGGTGAGATATCTCTGCTTTTCACCCTTGATCACCAAGGGAACTTTAAAGCCTGTGATTCAGAAGGAAATCCTGGGTAGCTGGCTCTGGAAACGTGCAGAGCTCCCCAGAACTGTGTGATGGGTGATATAAAATCTCAGTGAGAAGTGTGGATCCTGATTGAGAGGAGGAGTGCACAGAATCAGGAAAAACAGCTCTGGCTTGTAATGCATTGCCTCTATCGGGCTGTAGATCAGTTTTATGAGCTTTGCAGAAGATGGGGACAGTACTAACAGTTCTATATTTTTCTTTTATTTTTTTTTTCTCAAGAATGTATCATATGCAATCCATTCAAAAATTGCACAGTAAGCTTAAGAAGGAATAAGAACCCTCTCTAAGTCACAGCAGGTTATATTGCAAGTAATTCTCATTTTGCCATTTTCCTCTGATTTTCTCAAACAGTGAATTTTGAAACAACATAAGCAAGTTGTTTATGCAGTTAAGGATTTATGGGAATGTGATTCTCATTCACAAGAGGAGGGGGAGTGTGTGAATTCCTTTTACAATATGCCTCCATGATCCTGAAGTAATTCAGAGATTGATTTGTAAAACATTCTGAATCAATTAAGGCTTTAATCAGCAAGCAGCAAACTTCAGATGGCTCGTGGACTAATTTTACCATCTCCCATCAACACGAACCTAAGCTGGAAAAAGAAAACAATTAAGAGGATGTAATTATCTGTCCTGATTACTGAATTAGAGGAGTTTGTGTTTATTCCATCGCTGTGCAAAAAAGAGAAATCTGCTTTGTAAAACAATTTGAGGCAGCTACTAAATTGCCAGGGGTTTGCAGGGTGCAGTGGAGATGTTTGCTGGGCCAGTTGTGAGAGAGGTTTGTAATGCACAGCTGTCAGACAAGCACTGGCTGTGGAGCTTTGGAGCCTGTTCCTGACAGCTGGGCAGTGCCCTGTGCAAGTGCCAGTCCTCAGAGTGTTTTTCCTCCCTGTGCTTCAAATTAGTTTGGATTTTCAAGGCAGAGTCTCATCTGCAGTCCCTTGTCCAAGCATATCTCACGTGGTTGTATCTGGTGATCACAAAAAACCCTGGCCATTTCCAGGAGCCAGGAATTGATGTTTAAGTTCTCATATGAGGAGAAGTTTCCAGAAAAGAGAGATGGAAGAGCATCCTTGTGTGATCAAACTAATGTTCTCATTACCCTGTGGTTGTGTCTTCCTGCTACCAAGTGGAATTACTTTGTCATTGGTATTTTGCTTGACATCAAGTGAGAAGAGCCTATAGAAATATAGCAAATTATTACATAATGTTTTCCTCCAACCAGACTTTTAGATTTGGTAGGATTTTTATTTTCAGCTTAGCAGAGAGATAAATACAGATTTGTGGTAGACCTTTGCTTGCCCTTTATATCATCCCAGATCTGATCAGAATCCACAAATTGCATAAACCCTCTCCTAAAGCCCCAGTTTACAACACAAGTGTAATTTCTCTTTGAATATTTAGCAGAATGTTAATTCTGGCATATTTAGCTGCCACACTGAAAGATTGTTGCTGCATTCTGTGCAAAGTTCAGAATAAATGTCCAGAACTGCAGTGAGTTATAGATCAATTACGGTAATTGGAAAGAAAAGTAAACCAGAAGCCTTGGTAGTATCCAGCAGGAGTGATGCCTTTATTTTTTATTAATGAGCAGTAAACAAGCCTGTCATCAATCACTGACTTTGAAAAATGTACCATATAAGTTCCTCCTATAAATGGTATCATTTCTATGTAGTATGTGTGTCCCTTGGTAGTACTGGTTTATTAAATGCTGTTGAACAGAATTTTCCGTTGAAGGAGATTAAAACTGTCATCTTAAGAAAAATGAACTTTATTTAAGCAGCAAGAGATAAAGCTGCCTCATCACAAAATCACAGCATGGTTTGGGTTGGAAAGGACCTTAAAAGTTCGTCTCATTCCAATGTCCTGCCACAGGCAGGGACACCTTCTCCTATCCCAGGTTACTCCAAGCCCTGTCCAGTCTGGCCTTGGACACTCCCAGGGCTGGGGCAGCCACAGCTTCTCTGGGCACCTGTGCCAGGGCCTGCCCACCCTCACAGGGAAGAATTTCTTCCTAATATATAATCGTACATCTACCCTCCAGCAGCTTAAAGCCATCCCCCCTTGTCCTGTCACCCCACACCCCTGTCCCCAGTCCCTCTCCAGCTCTCTTGGAGCCCCTTTAGGCACTGGAAGGAGCTCTGAGGTCTCCCCGGAGCTTTCCCTTCTCCAGGCGGAGCAGCCCCAGCTCTCCCAGCCTGGCCCCAGAGCAGAGGGGCTCCAGCCCTCAGAGCATCTCTGTACAAATATAAACTCCATCCTAGCTGTCAGAACACACATATAAAGCCACAACCAGTCTCCCATTTGCACAGTATCACAATAAATTAGAGTTTAATAATATTGTAATTTATGCAGATTTAAAAAACATATTTGACTTTCAGAGCAATAAAATGGGTTGGAGCATTATCATAAATGTAATTGTTACTGGTGTTGTCTAATGTGTTTCATTTTTAAATTAAGAAAATCCATAATAAAAAGTATGTTTGAGAGAAATATGTGATGAGCAGACAGGCCCCTTAGTGTTAATCCTCTCTCCAATCAGTGCTGGGCACTGGCTGGGGTTGCTGAGTTGAGTTCCTTCTGGGAGGGACCTTCACGAGCTCCACCTTCTTCAGAGTCAAATAATAACAGTTACTGCCGTGATTTGACTTTGTTACCTGGTCTGGCTGGAGGAAGAAGTCGATTTAAAGAGTTGGGAGACATTCAGGTTGCCAAAGCCATCCCAGGGAAAGGCAGGAAGGGGGAAATGACTGACTTCTGAAAAGTCAGATATTTCTGTGGGCCGAGGAAACAACTTGCTCTACTCTTGCCACTTAAGGTCCCAGAGTATGGCAGGACAGGTGACCATCAGTGCTGGGTTCCCTTGCAGGGCTTCGTGACATCTGCCAGAGCATTTGTTTCTAACTGGGAATTGGTGGCATTTGTGGAATGCTGCATAGAGTACTGGAAAAGCCCTGGAGATGTCTCTAGGTTTCATCAACACACCCACAAAGGAGATTCTTGTGATTAGGAGACTGGAGAGAACAATAAACCAGAGAGTGAAGGAAGAGTTCCACAGCCAGGGTGTAGTCTTATCTGCAAGAATGTACAAAGTAGTTTAAATTAAATTATTTTAAACTCATCTGAGGCTTTAAGTGCACTTGACAAGTTGTGTCTCCACTCTCTGTGCCCCTTGGGGTCTTCATTTGAAGGACTGAGTTCTAGGCTGTTCCCCCAGTTTGGCATCCCCAGTACAGATGTGCTTTGTTCTCAGACCACTTGAGGAGCATTGGTGTTGCCATGAGTTTGTCAACAGTGTTGGGAACAATTATGAAGGTATTGTGGCTTTATCATGAGAAGAGAGTCAGTCAGTGGTGCTGTGGCTGGAATAACACTCTTATTTTACTGCCCTGTGACACCCCTGTGAGGTGTTGCACCATTTGGGTAACTATGTTGCAGTGGAATTGCTCTGTGAAGAAGAGAGCTCATGTTACTCTAACAATCTGCCACAGAGGGTCTTAATGTAGGAAATACAGGGACCGAGGAATCCTATTGTTAAAAAATCAGTTTCTCCAGGAATGTTTCCTAAGTGTATGTCTTTGGGTTGTTGGCCTGGAATTCTTGCTGATCACAACTGTCTTGAAAACATTCCAAACATTACTGTCTGTCTTCCAAGCCCTCACTTCTCATAGGATTCTGAAATTATTAATGGAAAGGAGCTGGTTGAGCAGGTTCGGTGAAGGTTCACAGAGGCTGAAGTGTGGAAGGAGAAGACACTTGGGTGAGATCAAGACATGTCTGGAACACACAGTGTGAGGAAGAGAGTAAATTACAATGGGCAGGGAACTGGTGGGCCTTCTGCCAGAGCTGGATTCCTCTGCTGGGCTGAGGGACAGGCAGCATTTGGGACAATTGTCATCTGAAGAGGTGAAAGTGTCTCAGAGAAGCTTAGAAAGGCCACTTTTCTAATGGCTTGGGGAAAAGGACAGTCTGCAGTCAATCTGCTCCTCTAAGGGCTGATACCTGGTGAATCTGATTTCCTCTGGAGACCATGGGCAGGTTACTGAGAATGGGCTCAGGTGCAGAGGTGCTCCCTCACCTGGTGAAGTCCTCTCAGCAGGACAGGGTTTGCTCACCAGGGCTGTCACAAGGTTTCTTTAGTTACCAGCTGGGTCATGATGTATGTTAACAGACATCTTACCTACAGCAAATCCAGATGGGTCTCCCTTCTCTTTCCTTTCTTCTCCTACTAGATGGAAAAGGTCACAAGAAAAGCAGCAAGGGGAATTCTTGCTGCCAGCACAAGATGCTCTTGACTCTGGCTGCATCAGTGCCACAGACTTTAATTTCCTTTGCACTGAACTAAGGTTAGACTCCCTTAAAGGTCATTCTCCCTGCAATAGGGTTTGTTCTGCCGTTTGTTTTATTTATTGAAAACAGCCTCTTTTCTGAGAACAAGATTGTTTTCCTCACTATTGCCTCCCCTCTTCTTAAGTTGCTTTTGAAAGGTGTTTCATTACTTGCTAAGCTCCAAAGTGATTTTTCTGATAGTGATAATATCGACTTGCAAAACCTTTGAGCTGGGAGTGTTTTATCTTAGCACTGCAGTAATGCTTGTTGCATAAAGAGATGGTGACATTTGGAAGTGACCCTGTCTTTATTAACTCAAGTTTTGAGAGAACCCTGAAATTATCCTGTTATCTCTCTGTCAGTTCCCCCAAATTCTGGAGATAAGCTGGAGACCAGTGCTCTCATTGCACACTTTTCTTTGTAAAATAAAATATTTTCTTTAATCAACTAATGTCAAAATGTAATTTTTAAATCTTTCCCTTCCAGTTGGTTCAGATTTTTGGCTTCAAAAATACACAGGTGAAGAGCTCTGTTCTAAAGTGGACCAGAGCTTCTTGCCTCAAAACTGTGACACGTGTTTCATAGAAAATGAGGTGTTCCTAAAATGCTGCCTCCTTTTCTTGGCATTCATTTTCATACTTGGTGAGTCAGTGAGAGGACATGGTCTGTCTTCTGCCCCCTTGGTTCCCTGGATGCTCAGTGATTGTCAGGGAAACCTCCCTGTCCATCTGCCCACAGAAGGATGGAGAGGCCACGTCCAGAGCAAGGGACTTCTGTGAGACTGTGAGCTCAGAGATCAGAAACTGTCTTTAGAAAGTATCTCTGGTGTTCTCCTTCCTCCTGCTTTTTTCATGACCCCCAAAACATGATTTTGTTGTTGTTGTTCTTTTGTTGGACTATAGAAGGTATTTTTCAAGGTAAAATGTGTAAGACCTTGGTTATGAAGAAAAAGCAGAAATAAAAGCAATTCAGATGTGGGCTTTTTCATGCATCTGGGAAAAAGCTGGGACCAACAGAATATGACAGTTTAGGATTAAGGATGAGGTGGTTTACTGGGTGATGGAGTTCTCTGGGCAGGCATTTGGTTAGATATTGGTCTTATTATGTAATTCACTAAATGTGTTTATAGCTCCAGATGGCTGGATTTAAAAATAAAATTAATAAATTATCTTCACACACTTTTAAGTCCCCTCTGCTTAGCCAGGTATATCCAAATCATTATACAGAGAATTATTGATGGGCTGCTGTGAAGGGAAATAAATTTATTTTAAGGGTTCTCCTTGCTCAATAAAACACTGCAGAAGAGTGCAGAAGAATTGTCAAATATTTGGGATGTTTTTGCAGAAAAGGAGCTTATTTGGGGCTGAATGGTGTTGGTTTTCTGCTTTCTGATATGAAAATAAAGTAACCTGAAGATTGGACCTGGCAGGGACAAGGTGACCTTGTATTAAAATGATTCCTGGTGCCGTGAGAGAGCCTGGGAATGAGGATCAGTTGGGCTCAGGGATCCCATTGGTCAGAGTTGGGATCAGCTGGGCTCAGGGATCCCATTGGTCAGAGTTGGGATCAGCTGGGCTCAGGGGTCCCATTGGTCAGAGTTGGGATCAGCTGGGCTCAGGGGACCCATTGGTCAGAGTTGGGATCAGCTGGGCTCAGGGCTCCCATTGGTCAGAGTTGGGATCAGCTGGGCTCAGGGCTCCCATTGGTCAGAGTTGGGATCAGAGGGGCTCAGGGGTCCCATTGGTCAGAGTTAGAACCTGTCCACAGTGGACATTTTTTTATGTTGCAATTAATATTGGCTGCTAGTGAGAAGTCTGAGTGCTCTCCTCATGCCACCCAGCTTGAAAATAATTTAAATAGAATATAACAATGTCTCTGTGTGCTTCAGAGGGAACAAAGGCAGATTTCTCTCTCCCACTTCATTCCACGGATGGCACTTCCGCCCTTCCTCCTGAGGGCCAATATTCCTTAATTAAAATTAAAAAAAAGGCCTATTCAAGTCTTTCTTTTCAAATCAAATGTCCATAAATGAGAGATTTGTCTGTGTAAGATGTAAGCACAGAACTCTGAGCAGAGCTGATATAACCCCAGCCCAAGTTTGCAAGGAGCAGCCCTTTGTTCCTGCGTGGGGCAGGAGCTCTGACTCTGGGCATTGCCAACCACTTCATTCTGTCTCTTTGAACGTGGCCTTTCCTGTTACTCTGCAATTATCCCCCTTGTTTTTCTTTGCCTTTGCTGGGGTATGAGGCTCTGAAAGCAGAGACAAAGGTGGAGCAGAGCATGACAAGTGTGTGTCGGGAACGTGCTTTGTTGCAGAGCCCCGGCGAGTTCTCTGGGTCTGTCTGTGCCCCCCGTGTGCCCTCTGTGTGCCCACTCTGCTCCTGCTCACCCTCCCTGCTCGGGCCACGGGCTTTGCATTGTCTTTTCTTCCTCTGTGCTTAACACAGCGTGTTTCCTCCCCATCCTCCCCCTCCCTGCTTCAAAACAAACACTGCCAGGCCTGAAGTGCTTCTCTTGCTTTTCCAAAGTTAGAGCAGAGTGGTGATCTGATTAAAGTGATTAAAACTATATACAGAGTGCATAATTAACCCCTGGTCCGGCTGTCACGGGGAGCTGATGCCAGGGTGATACTGTCTCTCTCCATGGCAGCAGGAGGATGCTACAGGGCTATTTTATTTTATTTTTTTTTTCCAAGAGAACTTTAATCGCTTGAGATAAAGAGCCAGGAGAGAGAGATCAGGGCTGTATTAATCCTCTCAATGGCTTTATAATTTCCCTACTATTCTGCTGCTGGTAATCAAGAAAAATAATGCTGGCTTAATCCTGGCCACCAAGGTCAGTCATCCCTGAGCCTTTTGATAGGAGGGACGTCATTATGAGGAGGTGTTTAATGAACGCAATTTTCCTGGCGTACTTTGGGACTGGCAATATGTACGTGATTTCTTACCCCTGGTGGAAGAATATTTCTTGCTTGGAGTAATAATCGGCCCATTTTGATCATTGTTTAACAGCTGGTTAGGGCAGCAGGACGGCCACAGCAGCCAAAGGCTGTTTGGGAGGATGCTGGGGGAGAGGGAGTGTCACCAACCAGCCAAGGCTGGTACTACAGCAACAGGGAGGCAGTTCCTGGGCATCAGCAGCAAATGGGAGGGCAGGAGCATTGTAACAAGTCCTGATGAAAATATAAACCCCCATGCCAGGCAGACCCACAAACTGGAGAGAGGCTCCTGGAATATCTTTTCTTGTGTGGCTTCAGTCTGCCACTATTTCAGTTCTCAAAAAGCCCCAAAACCAACCAAAAAACCCAAACCAAAACCACAACCCCCGAATATTTCCCCAAACTTCCAACGTCCTCTTTTTCTGAGCCAAGGTGAAAAAGCTTTTTAGCTGTTTCCTGAAGCCTGACATTCTGAACACCTTAAAAAGAAGGCGCTGTAAATAATGCTGCTTACCATCACATTTAACTTAATTCTGCAAAGCTTTAGAGATGGTGAAAGATATGTCTGTCACTGAGACTGAAGGCTAAAAGTGCTAAAAAGGCAGAGCTGACACTTGTACAAAAGTTGATGTTAATAGTGGGCTCATCTCATGAGGAAACGTATCAGCTGTATTTGTGTTTGGAGAAAAAACAGTGTTAGGGAATTTTCAGGCTCGTCCCTTATAGCTGGTTAATCCTGGGAGATTATTCTGTGTTCTTGCTTCTCACATCCATGGCTGATAAGATCTGAGAGTCAGGGAGTGTGCAGAGGATGGAAACACTCCTGCCTTCTGCAGAACAAACCCTTTTTTCTGGAAGCTTCTGTGAGGAGTTGCTAACTTTGGACTTTGGTTTGTTATGTTGCAATCCCCAGCATCCAAACATGAAGCCTCCTATTTATATGAAGTCATTGGGAGTTGAAAAACAACAAACAGAAAGCAAACACCGTTGGATGCTCTGTTTCATACAGATTCAGCCAGTGTCCCTCACTGGTAACTTCTTACAGGAAAATATTAAATGCAACTTAAATGCAAACACAGTCTCAAGTAGAATATCCATCTTTGGATTTTCACTTAATCCACCAAAACCAAACAATTCAAAGGTAAAGGCTTTATTACACAGTCCTGTTTAATGCCATAGCAGAGGAGTTGTATCAGTCATGGCACTGATATTGCCATAATATTTCATAATATTGGCAATAATATTGCAAATATTGCATAATTAACCCTTTCTTAGGAAGATGAAGAAAAAATCACAAGCCAAGAGACTCTTTGAGATTTAATCATTGGGTTAAGACGAGGTGCTGTCAGGTAACTTCAGTTTTCTTGCAGTAACATACATTGTTTTATTTCCATGGTGAAAGTTTTTGGATTGTTTCACAGCAGTCATTTTATCCAGAGGCAAGATGAATTATATGTTTTACAACACTTTTTTTTTTTTGGTCTCTGGGAGATATTGTTTTACAGCATCACAGCTAAAAAAAAAAATCCCTAATGGTTTTTTGAGTGATATTTTGATGTGACCAAAACAAATGGTAGTTATTCTGCACAATGCATTTTGAATGCAATGTTTTGGGAGTAGATAGTATTTTAAATGAACCCAATTATACAAGTAGCTGAAATATTTATAGTGCCTGACTCTGGCTGGAACACAGCCCCTTTGTGTTTTTAAATAATACACTTTGCATTGTCCACATCCTTCTATATGGAGAGCAGGTACTGGGAATCATCATTCTTTTTTCCACATATGCATGTTCCTTGGTTGGGAAAATGAAATTGGTGTTAGAAGTACTTAAGATCTTGTACAGGGTGTTCAGTCCAAGCCCCAGACAGCCTGCTCAGTGTGTTGATTTGCAGGTTTTGTTGTAGAAACACCTTAAACTATAAAAAAAATTACAAAAATTGTGCTTGTCCTGAACTCCAAAATGATTTCCATTGAAAGGCAGAAGTGACACTGAACAGAAGTGACAGCTGCTTAGCTTGGTGTCACAGTTCTGATCAACAACAAAAAGGGGCATAATTACTGTTTCAGGGGGAAAAAAAGAAGGAGCTTTTTACCTAAATTTCTCTGCTTGGTGATTTTCACTTTCTTCCCCACTGAGAAGCAAATCCTGCTGGAAATGAGGCCACTCCTTGGATCCCAACCTGCTGGAGGAGTGTTGCTTTAGGCTATAGATACAGGTCGCTGTTAATTCCTCAGCAGTGCCGTGGGCAGGGACCATCACTGCTCATCACATCGATATGCTTGGTTAGAAACCAAAACCAAGCACAGTTCTGTTTTCCCCTGGAGTTCTTCTTCCTTCTGAGAAGTTTGAAGATGCTGCCTGATGTGGCACTGGGGCAGGCAGGGATCCTGCAGCATTCAGAAAGAGAAGTTCCCTCCTCCCATTTCCAACCTGGCTTCTGGAATAGAATGAAGAAATCATGTTCCTGGAAGGGAACACTGTAGTGGAGTCATGGTCTCTGGATAGACAATTTTAAGGAAAAGAAGTTTCTGAAATACAAAAAATACTGAGTATTAAACTGCATGACTGAGGCAGCACTCTGCATTTGGCCTGGTAATTTCTGATGCAAACTGATTAGTAATTAAGTCATTCATTACTGTCTTGCCAGAATTAGGATGGCTAAAGAGAGCCATGTTTATGGTTTACTTCCCTCAGGTGGAAGATGTGTAAACAGGAAAACCAAAGCTTTCCCTGCAGTGTTTTATTAGGGGACGTGTTTTTATATCCAGCCCAGGTTTGAAGTGTTTGCAGCTGCTCTCTCTGGCTTGCAGTGGCCAATACAGGTCACACAGCACACCTGGTGATGTGAGAGGGGTTAATCATCCCACACTCATGGGCTGGATGAGGCTGGAAGGCTCCTGTGGAGTCCATCCCCCTGCTGAAACAGGTCACCTACAGCAGGTGCTGAGGACTCTGCTCAGTTGGGCTTTGAGAGTCCTCAGCATCCCCAGGCAACCTTTGCCAGTGTTTGATTACCCTTTCTATAAAACAAACAAATCACATTGTTTTATGCTTAACCAGAACTTGTTGTGCTCCATCTCGTGCCTGTTGCCTCCCTGTGTCGCTGGGCTCTGCTGAGATGATAATTTCAGCTTACAGTTGTTTCCCCACCATTTGTGATGGAGACAGTGGGTGAAGCTCCCACTGGAGCCACACTGGGCGTGTTTTCCCACTGTCATTCCATGCTGGAGCTCCTCTCCTGGAGCCTGGATGCTCTTGGCAGCACTCAGCACTGAAACCAAAAAAAAAGGAGAAACATAATGAGCTGTGCCCTGCAGAGTAGTTGTGTGGGATAATTGCACTAATAGACACTGGATTTTACAAAGGCTTTTGCAGATGAAAATATAGGGCACATTAGCAAATAAATCAATGGCAATACTTTAATAGACTGTGGCTGTGATCTTCACTCAGTGAAACTACTTGATAATGACATTTTGTTCAGTGTATCATTTCAAAACAACAGCGGTTCCATCACAATTGTAATGACTTTGATAAGCCGTTGCATAAATGGAAGGTTTGAAGTTTGACTGTGGATTGAATGTGGGGATTTCAGCATTTCCATTAATACTGAATATCCCAAAGGCAGCATAAAATTTGGATGTTTGCCATGTGAGATCTTCAGCAACACAAAGTAGGTGTTCTGAAGCCTCCGAAGCTGCAACAGCAATAATGCAAAGGGTTTAGTGTCTTTTACACTTATAACTTTGTGTATCCCCTCTGAAATAATCTGAGTTCAATTTACCTGTCATTGTGTAAGTAAAACTGGGGTAGATCTGAAAGATGAAGCAATTAAAGAACTAATATTTTCTTTGAATTTAAATAGCACTTATCATCCAAAGATCCCAAAGCAATTTACTATTATTAATAATAAGGCCTGATTCATATCTAATGCATTTCATCAGTATTCCTCAAAAGTCTTTACCAAGATGCAGGTTATTAATTCCAATATCAAAATGAGAAAACTGATGCATGGTAAGATAAAAGTGATTAGCCTAAAATCACTTTGTTAGAACCAGGGGCAGAAACAAGGTTAGAAATCACATTTTGTAATTCCCAGTCCTATGCTCTTCTCACTTAACAAAATTGACTCCTCTGTACAACACAAAGGTAATTATTTTATAGACATTATAAGAGCTGTGTCAGATAATTTCTATTAAAATACCTCAGAATCCGTCTTCTTTAGGGGACAGTGGTGTAATAAAGTAAGGCAAAAGCATTTAACAGATCAAAATTGATCCACATTGGTCTGTTGAAGGATGATTATCAGCAGTGATTGTGACTTGAAGACCAGGTGGGCTGATCCTGGAAGATCAGTGAACATGGCACATAGAATACAGTGCCTTGAATTTGGTCTGTTCCCCTCTCGAAAAACACTCAGAATTCTTGCAGGAATCGTCCCTTTCTCTCTGCCCCAGTAATCCCTGGCATATGACAAAAGCACTGGATATTCTTACCAAAAGAGTTAATGAGAGGGTCAATTTCTTTAAAAATAAATATATAAATAAAGAGAAAAAACAGTGTTGTTCACAGATTTCACTGCAGACAGAATATTTTTTATGGGCATTGAGTTGAACTGTGAGTGCCACATCCACTGTGCTGTCCAGGAGATCCCTCAATAACTTACCTTGTTGCCAGAGAGAGAGAGAATTAAAACCAGTTCTTTCTTCCCAGAAAGCAGTAATGTACATGCAGGTCTCAGTTCCTTAGTTTTCAAGCTGGGCACAGCTATTTTTGATGACACAGAGTCATACTTTTTCCTTAGTGTTTCGCTGGTAATGAGAATGCATAGAAGAATATCTATATTTTCAGGCAGTATTTGTATCAGCTAATTTTTTGCAATGTATTTTCCTCATTTTTTTTCCCTTGCTGGACTGCACTGACTGGTACCATCCAATTATGGGAGAAATAGATATTTCTAAGTTCATCACAGTGCTATTTGCTTGCAAGAGGCAGCTAGCACACAATGAAGCTTTTTGGCAGAATCTAAACACTACATTGGAAATTACAGGGCAGAGAGCAGGAACCAGAAGAATAAAATGCTGGAAATTACCTAATGAGTAAAGAAAAGCATCAGTGACCTGAGTTTTTATGAGGGCAATTCCCATCAGTGTTAATGGGCACTGTTGATATAAAACCCATCTCTGTCATCCACCCTCCCATTCTCCCTACACACATCACCCAAAGTTGAGATTGAAAAACAGGAGGAAATTATTGGGGAAGAGCATTTTCTGTGTGCTACTGAAGTGTTCACATATGGATTTGCAAGCCATTTATTTAACTGTTTTTACTAAATGTTGAGAAGGTAATGATTGCTGTCCAAACCCTAAATTATGCAGATAAACAGCCTATTTTAATGTGCCATGATAATGAAATTAGAATGTATCACATGATAGTGGTGTTCATATTCAATGTTTTGGGCAGGAGGTCACTCTGTACTTTCTGTGCTGACCCAACTGACTGTGGAAGCTGAGACTGACCCATGGAGCTTTAAGCCCAAATCTTGGTCAAGCCTCATATTCCAGTGTAATTCCTTTTCTCTTCTGGTTCTTCTCCAGGATCCACTGATCCACACAATTGATGATTCTCTGCTGGAGCTCTTTGATAGAGAAATGGGAAAGATGTGCTGCTGGCAGTTCTTCCTTCACTCCAGTGTTGTTCCCACCAGGGCCAAGCAGGCTAGTACAGAATGTACCAGCAGGGTTGAGGGTGCCTTGGTCATGCTGCTTCCCCATCATAGGTGAGAATCTCTCACATTTAGGAAGATGATAATCCCATAGTGCTAATTATCATTAGTTCCAACTTTGAAGTCTCTCAGAAGTGTAATGGTGAGAAGAGTTACCTGGGGCAGTAGGTGATGCTCTGGATGAAAATGTGTGATCCCCCCTGTGGTGAGTTGTGCTTTAGGAGATGATGCTTCTGAACATCTTCATACACAGGCTGCACACCAGGCAAACTGAGAATGGAAAGAATAAAAGGTGAGAAAGCATCACTGAAAATTAGGCTGAAAACTGCCTGAAGGGTTTGGCTGATGTAAGGAGGACTTCAAGGAACTGTTTCTCCTCTTTCTTGTACCAGTTTAACTTTATTATCCTTGTTTGACTTACTTCTTCATCTAATAGAGAATGTTTTTGAACTGAGTGTTGTTTGGGGTCTGGCAGCTGCAGGGAGAGGTGAAGCTGTGTGTGCATTTCTTCTGGGGAGAAGAATCAGCACCAGGATGTGATTCTGTCAGGGACATGGCTAAGTGCAGGTCACCCTTTCTTTTCTATCTCGAGTCAGGATCATTCAGCTGAAGCATCTTAGACTGCTTGAAATTTCTCTGAAAATTACCCCCTATTCCTGGGAAAGTTAATTACCTTGGAGGAATTGTACACAAGTTAAATTAAAGGTTAAAGAAAAGGGGTAGCTGGAGGTTGGCTTTTGTTTTCCTGCTTCCAAGATATTTTCATTCCACAAATGTGCTTAAGAAACAAGACCTTGAGTCTCTGTGCTATTTGTTTACCCAGTGAAGTCATCCTTGTTAGAAACTCTGACAACTGGTGTTCCTCCCCAGGTGTTCCCCTGGTCCCTCTCCCACCCATCACCTCTGCAAGGAGTTTGCTCCTAATTGACACACTAACTTGTATCCTGGACAGATTTCATTTGGCCTGGCTCTGGTTAGCATTTTGAGCCTCCAGCAGCTTGTTTCAGTAGCTGCTGCACTTCTCCCTGCAGAGCAGAACAAATGCATGGCTATTAAGCTGGGGTGGTTTCTGAGCACAAAGATCTAGTGCGTGTGTTTGGGCACTGGGGAGAAACATCATGCTGGGGATGCTCAAATCAGAGCAGCAGCAAATGCTCACAGGTTGCTGTGACAGGCTCTGCAGATGACATGAACACCAGTTCCAATGAAACCTTGCCACCATCATTTGTGGAAATCCTGATTACAAATTTCTACACGAAGCCCTTGCTGTGAACATTCATAGATTAAACCAGACAGCTCCTTTTCCAGTTTTACTTCATCTTTGCTGTGTTTGCTCCTGGGGCCATCTACAGCACATTTTCTGAGATTTAGAGAAAGAGTGAAAAATTACAGTGCATGTAGTGCCATAGGAACATTCTTCAAGATACTGATTTTTATGAAAAAGGAGAGAGGATGGATTGAATGCCAGTCTAGTTATAATTGCAACCACAATATTTTTCAAACCAGAGGCTATTGATTGTGTCCTTGAACCAGCAGTGATTGTTTTTATGAAGCTTTATGTTAACCATTAAAACTATTTTAATATTTCTTGGTCTAATTAGATTCTTCTGTGGATGGCAATTAAGCAAAAGGGCTGCAGTCAGTTATATTGATGTCAGATCAAAGTCTTGCAGCACTGCTGAAGTTAAATGCTGTCAGCACTGCTAATCTCAAAATTATGTGCATTATTTATTGTAGGGTTTGTGTATCACTTGCAATCCAGAATTGCCCTAATCATGCTACAAGATTATATGTAGGAAATGTTTTACCTTCTGTTCAGTGCAGGTACTCTTGTAATGATATTTTTAGTTACTTGTTTTATAACAAATTGCACAGTAGTTCAAGGGCTGAAGTGAGAAAGGATTGTGCATCTCACTGAACTTTCATGTAGACTTTTAACTGGCTGCATCATGTGTACTGATTAATATTAGAGCAGGGATGTTGTGGGAAATACAATTAAAGTTCTGTCATGCTGTACCATTTTCTATTTCATCTTGGATTGTGCTTCCTGGATCCCCAGTATCATCCAGAGTATGGATTCAGTCCTTGCTGGGAAAGAAACCTGAACCCCTCAGTGTACCTGTGCTGTAGCTCTGATGTATTTTCTGCAGGTCACTTAGATGGACTCTGGTAAAACTCACTAGGCCTTTGCCACTAGTGTGAAAAGGCTTTATTTCAATCAAGAGTTTCTGAAAGATGTTCTATACTGGTCATGCAGATCTTGGGAAGTAACAGCCCAATATTTGTAGAAGTTGATCTAGGGAAGCAATGTCAGGCATTTCTGAGTGGCAGCCAAGCCCCCAAACCAGCAAGTCTGAAACAGTGATGGGAGATTCTCTTTCCTCCTGGGGTACATCAGTTCAAAGTTGTGGCTTCAGCTCAGTACTGAGAATAGAAATGTGTAAGACTCTTCTGAGCACCTTGGGGAGAAAATCCCGTGCACACATCAGTGTTCTGGTCCCTGACAGTCACTGAGCCCACAACAGTAAGAGAAGACTTTCCATATATTGCTATCAAAGATGAAAAACAGGAGGTTTCATAGCAAAACCAAACTGCTCAGCTTGTATCTTAAATGATGATAATTAAACATTAAAGACACTCCTGAGCAAGGCTTGTGTTTTTTGACGTTGACTGATAATTTTAAACTGACTTTCACCTAAAGAGTGTAGAGGCTTAAAAAAGCACTGCATGTTTTATTTCTTACAAAATGCCTCTAATCAGCACGAGGAAGGTTTGGCTGTCTCACTCTGTATTTGCCCATTGCATTGAGCTGAGCACCTTCCACACTTGATAAACAAAATGCTGATTCTTCTTTTATTCTGAGATGTAATTTCACATTTTATTCCCTCACATTGACTTGTTAGTAACAGACAGAAGCAGAGTTTGTTTTTTTGGTTATAGATACCTCTCAGATGTCCATCCCAAACTGTGTGTTGCAGCTACATGAGCTGGGAGGTTGGATTTCTGTGAAAGCCAAGTAGGAGAGGAGACTGATAAAAAGGAATCATTTGGAGAGCTGGAAAGCTGTCCAAGAATGTTGTTAATTTTTCCTGAAAGGAGCAGTGGCAGAGCCGGTTCCTGCGCCGTGTGCCTGGCTCTGCTCTGTGCTGCATCAGCAGCTTTCTGGGCAGAGTGCAGCACTTTGTGTCTGTGTTCAGCAAACAATGTGCAGAATTGCAGAATTAGTTTTTCTTCCATTTTTAAAGACAAAACAAGAACAGACTATCACACTGCACTGGTACTTCACTCCCCAGCAATAGCATTTCAGAGCCACCTCTTGTACAGAAATTGTTTCTCAAGCAGATTTACAGACACCCAAATTGTTCTCTGCCTACAAAGGCATCTGTTTTCTGGTGAACTCACTTTGCTAAGAATTCAAGTGTGTATTAGAAAGCCAGTCAGCACCGTGGAAATACAAAGCTATGGCAATGAAAACTTTTGCTGCCTTAGTTTTTGGTAACATTAATTTCCCTATTGTATAATGACAGAATTTCAGTGAATTTCTCTGTCACCCCAGTCACATTTCACCTTTGATGTTTTGTTTGCTCATTGGTTTTGTGTCCATTTGACACTTGAGGTCCTGTCTTTCAGCCCTTTCTAAGGACTTGCTTTCTGTCCCTTTCTTCTGGAAGTGTCCAAGGCCAACTTGGATGGGGCTTGGAGCAACCTGGGCTAGTGGAAGGTGTCCCTGCCCATGGCAACCTCCAGGTTGGAATGAAATTAGCTTTAACCTTTCAACCCAAAGCATTTGATTCTGTGATGATTCTACATTTCTCCTCCAAACCTTTTCTGCTTCTCTTGGTTTTCTTAATACTCATCTATGGAAAAATTAAAGAGGAATTTTGAGAACTTCTTGGTATATGAAGTGTATGGCTTATCAAAGATATTTTACTATTTTTATGGAAAAGTTGATGACACAGAGGCTTCTTTTATCTAATACTTTGCCATTGGTCCTTAGTGCCAGTTCAAGCAACAAAAGGAGTGGTTATCTCTTTGGATGCTTTAGCACATTATCTTCCTTGAAATCTTGACCACTTTTGCTTCTTTGACATCATCTGTGCTTGAGTCCTTATCAATGTAATCACTCTTTCAGAGAACTCCCATCTTATCCCTGTTTCAGCTTTCTGGCAGTATCTTTTTTGCCCTTCCTCTAAATGTCTTTGATACACATCAAGTATTTGTCAACCACTTTTGAAAAATCCCATATATCTCCCCCTGGCAGTTCTTGCTGATCCCACCACACCCCTTCCTCTCATTCTTTGCTGATTCCTCAGAGAAGGTAAACATGCTGCTTGTCCCACAGGATGTCACTGCCTAGAAATTACTTACTGTCCTCTTCTGAAACCCTCTATATTTATATTGTATCTGTTATTTACAAATTCCTCTTACTTTTAATAGTTTTGTGATGATACAGCCTTTCTAGTCAATCTAAAACCCTTGTTAAAGCTCTTAACACCTCCTGTTTCAACTTGTGATGCATTTCCGAACCTTCCCCGTCCCGAACCTTCCCCGTCCCGAACCTTCCCCGTCCCGAACCTTCCCCTTCCATCTTTATGGTTTCCCCTCACATTTTGTGTCCTGCAGTTTGCCTCCCCCTTCCCCACTTCTGAGGTGCTTTATGAGCTTTCCCATCCTGGAGGTAGCAAGGAGAGATCAGCTCCTGGTTCCCCTCAGCCATTTCTGGTCCCAGAGTCCCACCTGTGCTCATTCCTATGCTGCTCCTGACATACACTCAAGGAAAAAAACCCACACTAATGCTGTGCATGTGCCTCATTAGTGCTCCAAAACGCCTTCTGGAAGTGTCTGTGTGCTGGGGTGCCTACAAGAAAGTTTGAGCGTGATCCAGCAAGTTGAAATGCTGTCAGAGAGCTGAATAATTTCCTCCTGCTTTCTTGTTTGGCTGGATCATCCTTGGAAGGGGGACTGCTGGCTTGTCCATGCACTGCAAGAGCTTTGAGGCAGGGACTGTTTCATTCCGGGATGAACTGTTGCTCTGGGAAGTCCCAGCCCATGTCCTTGACAAGACTTTATCCCAGGCTGAGTCTGTCCCGTGCTTTGAGCTGGAACTGCCACAATTTGGGAAGCACAGCAGAGCTATCTCACCCAAGTACAGCTTCTTTCTCTCAAATCCATGAACCATTTAATTGCTCATTCTCTGCAAATCCCACCAATACAATTTCCTTGTTATTTGAGGCTTGTGATTTACATGAAGCTTTGTTTTTTTTGCATCCCCACATTCCTGAGTCTTTTCTGTCCATTTGTAATCCAGTGGCCAGACCAGGAGTGCTGCTCAGTGCTTTGAATCCTCTTCCTCTGTACATGCATCTGCTGCTTATTATTGTGTAGCTTCTACTGCAGACTTGGGGTTTTTTCAAAGATTTATTTAGTTTACTTTCTAAAATATTTTCTGTTGTTTTATCTGGTGGAACATTGTGTAAAAAATATGACTTGAATAGATTGTATACAGAAGGAAAGAGAAAATATGAGGCTATGACAGACTGCAAACAGAACTTTACCAATTTAACTGAAATTTTACAGTTCTATAATTCAAGGAATGCTTTGGATCTCAAAACGGAAAGGTTTTAATAGCTCCATAACAGCATCTAATTGCTCCAGCTATTTATAAAAAAGAGAAATTGTAAAACATAGAAGTTCAAAAGTGAGCCATTGCACATGCCCAACAATCTTCTTTGACAATAATTTCATAATGCTTTTTAGCTTGAGGACTTTGTGCTGTGCATTTGTAGCAGCCAAATTGACACGATGGAGTGTAATAGCTCCAGAGCAGCCATTACAGTCTGTTGGGTAATTAAAAGCTAAATGGAACGTTGAGAAATGATCCGTACAATGGGATTGGCTAATTTCTTCCCTTTTGTAGATTTAAGTCACTCAAGATGATGTTATCATTTTTTTAAAGTGGGTTTATATTGTTTAAACCACCATGAAACCCAGTTCAGCCTCAATGTGATGTTAAGGAAGATGTCAAGTTTTCTTGGTTTAGTGAATTTTACAGATATTACTTCCATCTCATGAAATACTGTGACGCTTTTGTTGTCCACTGAGCTCATAACGGAGAGGATATTTTATTTGGGAATTCCTAAGGAATATGACAAGTTATTTACCATTTCCAGCCCTACAGGAGCAATAACAGACCTCCCCTTGGTGGGATGTGCCTGTGGACAGAGCAGAGGCATCCAGGGCCATTCCTGATGCTGCTCCAGAGCATGGCTTAGGCAGGACTGAGAATGGGAGAGGTGGCAATGACACCCTCACTGCTGCTGGTTTTTGTTGTGCTCTGTCCAGCTGGAAATGGGCAGAATAAGGAGATGTTCCAAGGGCTGGAGCCCCTCTGCTCTGGAGCCAGACTGGGAGAGTTGGGGGGCTCACCTGGAGAAGAGAAGGCTCTGGGTAGACCTTAGAGCCCCTTCCGGTGCCTAAAGGGGCTCCAGGAGAGCTGGAGAAGGACTTGGGACAAGGGCCTGGAGTGACAGGACAAAGGGGAATGGCTTCCCGCTGACAGAGTGCATGTTTAAATCAGCTATTAAGGTTGCTGACTTAATTCTTTTTGAAATAACATTACGTTCTATGCTTAACTTAAATCTCCTTCCAACTCCTCCACTTCCCTTCTCTACAACTTTACTTCTCCTAACTAAGCAGTTCTTGCTGGCTGCTGTCAGTTCATTTTGTGGACCTGTCTGTCTTCACTCTACCTGGTGGAGGGCCACGTCATGTCTCTTTTATCAGTCCTAGGGTCCCCTGAGACATGTTCACCCTGGTAATGCAGCAGCAAACATTCTGCACCTCCATCAGAGTTTGCACAGAACAAGCTTTCTCTGTTTTATTAGCCATTATTAAGCAACATGGTTTTGCTGCTCTGTGGGTTGGACACTTGAAAGAGGCTTCACGGTGATGCTGCCGGAACTGCACTTGACAGGTATTTTTCAACCTGTCTGGCGTTAGCCTGGTTTTTAGTATCATTTCAGACAGCTGTGGCAGCAAAAATTATGCTGCAACACAGGCTACTGGTTCAGGAATCCATATTTCAGGATGTAACAATGTTAGGTGTGCATTCCAACTTGTTAAAACTCTCTTGGATTGTAACTACGTTTAAAAATGGTCTCGGCCCCGGTTACAAGCCCCAGAGGGAGCAGGGCTTTGCCATCTCACTCCTCCAGGGCAGCACACACTACCTGCTCCCCGGGTTCCTGCTGGCCTCCAGAATAAATGGTGAATTAATCTTCTGTGACTGAGAGAAACTTATGGTACATGAAATTTAGAATGCTGTCCAGACCCTTTCAAAGGAGCTTCCATCTCTTTCAGACCTCAGGCTCTAGAAAATTGAACCAAAGGAATATATGTTGTACCTCTGACAGAACTCCTGTTGTTAACTGTTTCTCATCCTTTAATTTCTCCGAGGCACCAGCCTGCTGTGGATGCAGTGCAGGGTTTGGTGGGAAACCTGCTCTGAGGATTGTACCCCTGTGCTGTGAGCCAGTCCCCTCCATCAGCCTGGCCCTGACCTGGCACACACTGGGGGAAGGCTCTGTTTGCAAGGGCTCAGTCCCTCCATCTGCATTATCTTCCCTCTCCTCGCAGGAGTCCTTGAGGAGGCTTTTCCTTCAGACAGGGAAGGACATTCTCACCAGGACGGAACCTGCGTGTCTAATTCTTCACTCTCACTGATTGCTAGAGTTGTAATTTTAAATGTGACTAGTGGTACCAGAAGGCCAACTACATGGTGTTAGGAGGGTCAGGACCTGCAAATTCCGGCATCTTAATTTGACCTTTGGCAATTGACTCTGTACCGTTTTATTCCCCATCTTTTCTCCGTAATTGCAGTTGCAGCTGTTGGGCTGCTGTTACAAGAACTGAATTAGAAAAAGGGAAGAAGTTATTCCATGGTGCTTTGGCTCTCAAAGTAGCTCTTTAACCCCGTGATTTTGTTAGAGCCATGCATGAAATCTATGCCTCTGATGTCTCTTCTGTCATATGTACTTATAATGCTGAGAAAGAACACTCTCAAAATGATGATAAAGGGAAAGCTTCAGAATTGTGATAATTTTGACACATCATTACTGTGATTGACATGATAAATAAGTCAGGTCATAAGGAATAATGCAGTTCTAAATCCCCAACCACATCAGCTTGCTGAGAGGGAAAAAAGGGTCTATTAAATTTTCTGTATAGAGATTGCAGTCAGTGGTGCATAAACAATACATTCTATAGCAACCTGTTCATTGCTCAAGTTGTTATTGGCAGGCACTGTGGCATTTCTACAGTCATTAAAAGAAGCTATCACTATTAATCTCCAGCCTCAAGGCAGACAGGTTTAACCTGAAGCTGATCATCAAATAATGGTAACATATATTTGTGCTTTGTGGAACGTGCCCTTTCATCTTTGGATGCCTTTCCTGTAACGTGATGGGAAGGGTTGAGGATTCCAGCCTTCATTAGTGAAGTTAGTGAGTTAATAATGTGTCTTTTAAAGGACTCATTGGCTTTCCCTCCAAACTGGGGATATTCAGGAAGGGCAGGAGTTGTTGCAAAATTTAGCAGCTCATTCTGTGCATCCTCAGCATTCAGGATGTTGCCTCCTGTCTCGTTTTTGATGTCCTTGGTCTCATAGAAAAGTTCCCCCATGAGCTGTCCAATATTCCTCCAACAGAAGCAAAAGCTTTTCTGAATTGCTGACCCAAGTCTTTAAAGTCGCATCCAAGAGTGATGTACTAACTAGAAATGTGTTTAATGTGTCCCTTTTCTTCCTGGTGGTGTAGGGAATTAATGCCACTCTGCAGGTACCTCTGTAGGGACCAGAGTACTGGAAAAGGGCAACTTCCCTCCTTAGAAAGTAGTCTTTGAAAGAACTGAAGTAATCAAAAATATTTTCACTCACATTCTCTTTTACTTCCCCTTCCTCAAGGAAAAATTGTGTTTTCCTCAGGGAAATACAGGAATCTGTCACCACAGACAAATGGGAAACTGTGATTCATAAAGGTTACGGGGAGAAAATTCAATTTTTCATCCTATTTTCATTTTATTTTTCATTCTTCCTAAAGAAAAAGTCCCATCCTTCTCGAATTTCCCTTAACATCCTCACAGAAATCAGATGGCATCTGTCGTTTAAGCTCTCTAAGTCCTCTTGTCCCAGTTCCAACTTTTGGTTGTGGCAATCAAGTGATTAGTGTGAAACAAACTTATCCCAAGTTACATCTTGGGAAACCATTTTTCTGTGCAAGTACAAAAATTGAATTCCTACCCAGGAGACTTCCCTCATGTAGATTTTCTTCAAAGCATCCAGTGTCAGCAGGACCTGGAGCTCAGCACTCTGAGAGCAGGGACACACCAACTGGATCCCTGTCCTTCAACACTTCATGCTGATTTTCACCTTGATTTTTTATTTTTTAAACTTGTTAAATATATGCCTTTGAAAAAGGACAAAAGAAAGATCCAGCAGAAAGTGACTGGAGAGATGGAGGAGCAGGAAAGCAGATTTTTAACACTAGAGTGGAACCTGCTGTTTGAATGGCCTCAGCATAAGTTTTGATCTGAGGTTTAGACATTCATTTATGATGCTGTAATAGCTCAATCTCAGTTCCCTTGGTGTGGTGGCAGTGCCAGAGCCCGTGGGCAGCCTGAAACAATAACTCTGAGAAACACAAATTGCCTGGTTTGTTCTCCCACTGGCACTGTGTGTGATTAAGCCTGGGAGAACCCACTGCTCTTCCCCCTGTTGTCGATCAGAGATGTGGTGAAAACCTGTTCACCTGCAGAATTGAATTCAATTGTCACATCACATCAACAAGATTCCCAACTGAGAACTCCCTGAAAAGGGAGTGGGAGAGGAGGGGCAGCAGCTTCAGAGCCCACGAGATCCCTGTGGATGTTGAGTTGTATCTCCCTCCAGCTGGAGACTGGAGAGGGCAAACATCATTCCCTCCTGGATTTGAGTGTCACCCAGAGTGTCACCAGGGTGTGGTAACCAGGTCAGACACACCTGCTGGAGCCTCATTTCAGTGATGTTTGTCCTCCCCTTGTTTTCACCACACCTCCAATGGAGATAATGGTTCCTCCACCTTCTGGAGAGGTCTCTGCTGTGCTGGGAGAAGCAGTTACTACATTTCAAGAGTGCTTTCTACTCCTTATGCTTTCCAGTGGTAATAAATTGTACTTTTTAATGGTAGGAGTAACAGATTCGTGCAGAAATAAATCATCTTTTTTAAATGTTCCACTTTCCCCTCTTTGGGTTTTGCATTTTATGCATTTGTATGCACAGAGAGGAGCCAGAAACAACAGAAAAATAGTTAGCAGCTAAAAACATTTGTTTTAAAGCATTTTTTGTGACTTTAGTTCTCCTATATGAGAAAAGAAACAGATTTGTTTGCAACATTCCATTTTTTCTTTGTCTTTTACAGTGGCTATTGCTATTACTTATTATGAGTGATACATGTGATTCACTATAAAATATACAGTTTTATGTCCACCCTGTTTGTATTAAGGGAAGGTTCAACCTTTCAGCACTTTCAAAGATGGCTTTGAATTGTTTACAATGATTTGCAGAAGTTTCTTTATCATTTTTATCCTGCCCATGGTTGCAAACCTAAAATTTGTAACGGGAAATGTGGAGAAACATTTAAAATCCCACGTTGCCAGAGCTTTGGGTGCACATTGGAGTTGAAGCTTGTAATTTTTTTCATATATGTTGTTTAAAATCAAATAAAATATAAATTCCTTTATTGAAGTGGATATGTCTCAAGGCTCTGCTTAGGTGTGTTCCCTGTGGGAGCACAGAAGAGCTGTTTGCAGGGCCACAACACCCCAGGTTATGCAGCCTGGAGCCAGTGCTGGTGCCAGGAACTGCCCTGCCCTCCTCACATTGGCAGGGGCACTCTTGGCCCAGTTCCCTTCCAAGTCCCAAGTTCTGGGGGGCAGTGGATGCAGAGTGTGAAGACCTTTATTTGTGCCTTGTGGTGGGTTCTGTTACACAGTGGCATTAAAGCATTTTGCTGAAATACCAAGTAATCCTTTTCTTTTTCAGAAGTGCTAAGTGAAAGCACATTGATTTTTATTTTCTTTCAGCAACTTCAATAGCTCAAGATTATTACTATTTTTAAGAGTGATAGAGAAATGTCAAAAATGCTTCATCTGTACTTTTATTTTTATATATCACCAGGCTTTGGTTTTTTTCAGGGTTTGGGTTTTTTTGTTTGTTTTTTTGGTTGGGGTTACAGGCTTTGGGAGCAGAAGAGATTATGGTTTATTCTGCAAAGCTGCTTCTATTTCTGAGTTCTCTCAGAGGTTTTGTGGTTCAGTGGGTAACTTATTCTATTGTCTTAAACTTGGTCTATGGTGTAAAATACTTTGGCTCCTGGATAGCCAAATGGTTGTGGCACACATTAATCTCTTCTATATAATAACTTTGGTAAGGAAGAAGGGAGGGGGATGGAGGTGTGTGTGGCACGGCAGGTCTGTGTGACACGGCAGGTCTGTCTGTGTGGCACTGCAGGTCTGTCTGTGTGGCACTGCAGGTCTGTCTGTGTGGCACTGCAGGTCTGTCTGTGTGACATGGCAGGTGTGTGTGGCACGGCGGGTCTGTGTGGCACTGCGGGACTGTGTGGCACTGCAGGTCTGTGTGGCACTGCGGGACTGTGTGGCACTGCAGGTCTGTGTGACACGGCAGGTCTGTGTGACACGGCAGGTCTGTGTGGCACTGCGGGTCTGTGTGGCACTGCGGGTCTGTCTGTGTGACACGGCAGGTCTGTGTGGCACTGCGGGTCTGTCTGTGTGGCACTGCGGGTCTGTCTGTGTGGCACTGCAGGTCTGTGTGACACGGCAGGTCTGTGTGGCACTGCAGGTCTGTGTGACCCGGCAGGTCTGTCTGTGTGGCACTGCGGGTCTGTCTGTGTGGCACTGCAGGTCTGTCTGTGTGGCACTGCGGGTCTGTGTGGCACTGCGGGTCTGTCTGTGTGACACGGCAGGTCTGTGTGGCACTGCGGGTCTGTCTGTGTGGCACTGCGGGTCTGTCTGTGTGGCACTGCAGGTCTGTGTGACACGGCAGGTCTGTGTGGCACTGCAGGTCTGTGTGACCCGGCAGGTCTGTCTGTGTGGCACTGCGGGTCTGTCTGTGTGGCACTGCAGGTCTGTCTGTGTGGCACTGCAGGTCTGTCTGTGTGGCACTGCGGGTCTGTGTGGCACTGCGGGTCTGTGTGGCACTGCGGGTCTGTCTGTGTGACACTGTAGGTCTGTGTGGCACTGCGGGTCTGTCTGTGTGGCACTGCGGGTCTGTCTGTGTGGCACTGCGGGTCTGTCTGTGTGGCACTGCAGGTCTGTGTGGCACTGCAGGTCTGTCTGTGTGGCACTGCGGGTCTGTCTGTGTGGCACTGCGGGTCTGTCTGTGTGGCACTGCAGGTCTGTGTGGCACTGCAGGTCTGTGTGACCCGGCAGGTCTGTCTGTGTGGCACTGCAGGTCGGTCTGTGTGACCCGGCAGGTCTGTCTGTGTGGCACTGCGGGTCTGTCTGTGTGGCACTGCGGGTCTGTCTGTGTGGCACTGCAGGTCTGTGTGACCCAGCAGGTCTGTCTGTGTGGCCCTGCAGGTCTGTGTGACACGGCGGGTCTGTGGGACACTGTAGGGTGTCCCTGCAGAGGGGCAGAACCCATTTTTGATATGACACAGAATTTCTCCATTTAGCATTTCCTCTCACTGCAGATCAGTATAGGGTGCACTGAGTTTGCAGAGCTAATCCCCAATCAGACTCCTGGAGAGAGGTCACCAAGCAGGAGAAGGCAAACCAGGCTGGCTCTGTGGGTGCAGGGGCATCCCCACCAGGTGCCAGTGCAGCTACTCCCCCAGCCTGGCTCCCTGGCAGTTTGGTTTAGCTGCTTAGGATACCTTCAATCCCATCTAAATGCATACTGTGTGTCTCAGGGATCCATCCTTCCTCACTCTGTGTAAGCAGTTCCAGGGGATTGTGTGTGTAGGGGAGAAATGGAGTGACAGTGTTTTGTTGCCAAGTGGCCCCTGCAATGTTTCCTTGCTGGTTTAGCTGCTCTGACATGTGAGAGTTGTGCCCTATCACAGCCCATCACCATCTGGAGAGCAGAATTGGATCATTAAGGGTTATTTTGGGGGTAAATCAGAATAAAATGGGTTAATTAAATGGAAACAATGCAGTTGTGTTCTGCCTAATGACACATTGCCAATTCATTTCCAACTGACAGCCCAAGGACATTCTGCAAAGTGACAGCGTGTTTCTAAACCTAGGGGTGAAATGATTTCTTTTTAAAACAAAATGAAATAGAAGTCACTTGTATCTCCACAATATATAAATTCATGTCTTAGACAATGCCACATTTCCTAATGTACCTTTTTATCTTTCATTTATTCCCCCTAATTTTCTTTATTAACTGTAATTCTGTTGTGACATCCAGGTGTCATGTTATAATGATAAAAATTTCAAATCGGAAGCAGCACAAAATGCAAAGTTTTGGATGATCTGGGAGACAAGAGCACCCTGTGGAAATGAGCCTTCTGGGGTTTGTTACCACAGCAATGAGTTGCTGTATTATTCAGGGGAGGCTGTTTACCATCCATGCAGCAAAACCTGGGCCCAACCCTCTTGTGAGAGGGCAAGGAGTCAGTGCAAGATTGAGAAGACTTCACAGTCCTGAGCTCCTCTTCTACCAGGGCACAGCAGAGAGGAAATCCTAAGCACATTAATGCAAACAGCCTTTGTACAGGCCAAGCAAGGTGCAACCAACAATTTATTTTTAACAATGCTGACACTACCCAAACTGCAGAAATACTAACAAAGAGCCTGGAGTAATAACTTCCCCTCAGATTTCTTTTTCCAGTACTTGCAGCATTCTCTGAGCAGCATTTATGTCCTGGGTATAAATAGGCAGGCACAAAACCCATTCCATCTCCCAGAGAAGAGAGATGCTGGTTTATTCTCACTTCAGAAAATTAAATGCTTATCCATCTGTGGAATTATTTTTGAATGAATAAGTTTGTAGACTTTCTTTAGCTGGGTTATTGTTTGCTCTTTTGGAACATTCTTTGCTTTCACAGTTGTTTTGTTCTTGCAACAGAGGAAATTCAGCAATGTGTATTTTTCTCCCTGCTGAGGTCTGAGGCAACCTCATATTATAAAATAACCAAAGATTGATAATCACAAAGGCTGCAAAGGGGAAGCTGCACTTTATTTAGAAAAAAAAACATCTGTGCTATAAAGAGGAAACAAAATTCTTTCTTTTGTTAGAAAAATGTTCCTTTGGATTCTGAGTTTTGCTGTGTGCCTGGCTTTGCCCCACTTTTTTATTCTACAGTGCTCTAAATATATAAATGAATTTTTGTTTACTTCTGAATGCTCGTGACCTGAACAACTCTACTTTTATTAAGGATTGTCTCCCTTTATAGAAGACAGTGGAAAAGGAGCATGATATGGTCAGGGGGATGGAGAACTTTAGACCATATGGAGTGGACCTGAGGCCCCTGATAACCTATTTCTCAAAATATTATTTTGACAAGCCATTCCATATGTTTGGCTGAGTGAGCTGCTGGAAGAAGGCTGTGGGGTATCTTCTTGTTTTTCAGATCTGTTCTCTTTATGTAAAGACTTGGAAATCACAGACCTTTGGGAGCAAGGTAGCAATCTGGATCCCAAAACATGTTTCTCAGATATGTATATAAATAGAATGCAGCAAGAGTTGACTTGGAGCTTAAAATGCTGCTCAGTGAGTGCATCTTGGTTTGAACAGTGAGTTCAACAATAAAGAACCACAATCCTTACTGAGTTCAGTGTTATAACTCTCTGTAGAAGTTCTCTCCTTTCAGCCTTCATAAACTGTTCCAAGCCTGTAGTATCTGAGGTCTGAGGACAGGCTGTTAAACTTGCTAGGGTTTTCTTTTAGAGTTCAAATCATGCTCATATGTAGTGAATTTTAATCTCTGTTCTTCAAGTGGATTTTATGGTGAAAGCTTTGATCCACACCTTGCTTATCCATCAGCTGCAGAAATGGCCCTGCATGGCTTTAGCTGAGTGTCCCTCCTGTGCCCTGGGTGGCCCAGTTGGTGTCCTGGGCACATTTACTGGGACCAAATATCTGTGACACAAAAGCCCTTCCCTCTGTTGGGAAGGGCAGATGAACTGTGAAACACTTCCAGGTTTGTCTTCAGCTTCTTCTCAGCAAGGGCAGGTTTCAATTCTTGAGTCTGTTGGGAAGATCACAGGTTTTCAAACAAGCAGCCAGGCAGATGTCCAGGCCTAGGGAAACCTCTGAAATGCAATCATATTTATTATTTCCAGGTATTTAGCAGTGTCCTGAGTCTGAGGTGATGGGAGAAAACTCCCAATGCTTTTTGGACTTAGAGCCTTGTGGAAAGTCAGTACTAATTTTAGCTTTGTCAGGACTGTTTGTCAAATGGGGTTTTTTTAACTCTCTTTTAAACGATAACCTCTTTTAAACTTCAAGAGGAGAGGTTAAATTATGTAGGAAGTTAGGAAGGAATCCTTCCCTGTGAGGGTGGGCAGGCCCTGGCACAGGTTGGGCAGAGAAGCTGTGGCTGCCCCATGCCCGGCAGTGCCCAAGGGCAGGTTTGACAGGGCTTGGAGCAACCTGGGACAGTGGAAGGTGTCCCTGCCCATGGCAGGGGGTTGGAACAAGATGGCCTTTAACATTCCTTCCAACCCCAACTATTCCAAGATTGTGTGATCAGTCTGTATGTGCAAGTCTCTCCTTCCAATGTACTGCACCACAGCATCAGGTTCATTAAAAAACTGCTATAGAGAAATAGATCTTAGGAACTCACATGTGATCAATTGTGTGTGTTTGTTTTATGCTCTACAGAGTATATTCAATCTTAAATCTTCCCTGTGAAAATAGTGCTTCCATTATTGTTGTCATAAAATAAATTGTTGGAGGCATTTCTTAAAGGATTTCCCCCAAAGCCATTGCAAATGCTTTTCTTCGTTTAAGTCTAGTGAAGGATAGATGGGATTGTCTTTTTCTTTTCTTCTTTTTATAATTTGTTACAACCCTTTCATTTCTGTGTAGAAGAGTGTTTAAACTTGTTACAAGTAGAAGAAGCAGCAACTACATTGTCAGTTGTGTGATCTTATTGGTGCCAAAGCAAGGAGTTAAGAAATGCATTTATTAAAAATACCCCAAAAAACAACATGAAGCCATATACAAAGATATATTTGTGAATAGAAGGCAGCATTATTTTATTGCCTCCCATTTCTCTCTCTGTCCTGCTGCTTGACAGCAAAGCAGGATCTGCTGGAGAGAACTGGAGCAGCAGCTCTCTGATCCTGGAGACACAGCCAGGTCCCCAGCTCAGCTTTCCTCTCTCATTTCTTCTCTCAGCTCTTGCCTCACCAGTGAATTTTAGGTTTCTGTGCATTATTATTAACTGACAATTCTGGTTTATTTAACATCCAGTTACTGATGTGTGGTTTACTAACTTATTTTGCCTTTATTAAGACAGCAAGAGGTAATTACCCAGCTACAAGAAGTACCAAGGGTGTAAGAGCTTACAGGCTGAGTTTTGTCCTCAAGGGAAGCTGAGTCTTGCTGTGTGCTCAGAACCCTCTGCCAGCACTGCCAGGACCCTCAGTCCTGTTTCTCCCTCCCAAGTGCATCCCTGTTTACAGTTAAAGGGATGCCTCTCTTACAGTGCACTAAAGCACATCATAAAAATATACAGCCTCTTCCAAGTGATTTCCACTGATGAGTTATTTTTAAATCTTTTTAAACACAGGCATGTTTTGGGAGAGATTTGAGGTTGTTCAGCCTAGAGAAGAGAAGGCTCTGGGGAGACCTTAGAGCTCCTTCCAGTGCCTAAAGGGGCTCCGGGAGAGCTGGACAGGGACTTGGGACAAGGGAATGAAGTGACAGGACACAGGGAATGGCTTCCCACTGACACAGAACAGGATTAGATGGGATAATAAGAGGAAATTCTTCCCTGTGAGGGTGGGCAGGCCCTGGCACAGGTTGCCCAGAGAAGTTGTGGCTGACCCATCCCTGGAAATGTCCAAGGGCAGGTTGGATGGGGCTTGGAGGCAACTGGGCTGGTGGGAGGTGTCCCTGCCCATGGCATGGGGTTGGAAGGAGATGCTCTTTGTGGTGTGTCCCCACCCAAAGCATTCTGTGATTCCACAAAGAGCCCCCAGGCCCTGCTCTTGGCTGCAGGGACCTGCTCTACCTGTTGCCTCTCACAGCACTTTGAAGGTGTCTCTGAGGCAAATAAATTCCACTGCCAGACCACGGATATTTTTCCCCCTTTTAACTGCTGTTGAATAAGATTACACACTCTATCCACTCACAGAGCTGCTATTAAAGCTATCTGGTGAATTGAAAAGCCACCTGAGTGTTCTTTAGCTAGAAGAGCTTCAGGCTATATATTTTTTCATGTTAAAAGCTCTAATGATGTGCAGGATGATAAGTTTCCAGGCAGAAAGAAGCCCCTCACTGTGGAAGGGGGAAGGTCAGGTCAGTGACAGAGACTGAACTTCCAAATTGCTTTTTTTGCACGAGGATCTGTGAGAAGGGAATTTCAGAGTGTTGGAGCCAAAATTTGGGCTGCTTTTGAATGTAGCTGCTGAATCCCAGGGAGCTGTGTAACTAAGCAGTGGTTTAATTTCCTTAAAACTACATGGGACAACAGTGGAAATTTATTTCTGAAGTAGTCCCAAAATACAAAGTGGGTTTGTAGATCTCAGGAAGTAGAAAAGAGGTGAATTCACCCCCCATGTAGCACTTGCTGGGTCACCTGCATTTGAAGGCCTGTGGAAAAGAGCAAAATCAGGAAAAAGTCAGATCTCCCAGCCTTGTCCCAGCCATCAGAGCAGAACTGGTGAGAGACAAAGTGGAGTGACCATGAACCATCCCAGCCTTGCTGCCTCTCCTGGGGCACTGCAGTGTTTGTTGGCTACAGAAAAGCCTTTTCCATTTCTAAACCAACTGGTTTTAGGCCTCTGCCTCTCATTATGTCCAGGAGTAGACCCTAAAATCTCTCCATAGGGTTTTAGAGCTTTTCAACCTGTATTTTAGGCTCAGTTTTATCTGATAAAATGTATAAATCTCCTCCTTGCTGGAGTATCTACACACAGAAGGGTATAAATCGTCCTGTGGCTGGAGCTGAGTTCTCCATTAATCTTTCCCTCGGGCTGAAACTAACAGCACTTGCAGTCTGTGTGCAAGTCCTTACAAAGGGGGAAAAAAAGCTGTTACAAATGTGGCTGTTATTTGTTTAAACATTTGGAGACATTTATACTGTGATGCTAACTTGGGTTTTTGCCCTTGCTCCCAGTCTGTTGTTTGTGTGTATTTCAGTGAATCCTTTCAAACTTGTCAGGCAAGAAAAGTTCTCCTTGTTTAGCAGAGTAAAATTAAGACTGTGAAGGAGGATGATTGTTTTCTATAAATACTTTAGGACATAAACATCACAGAGGGAGAAAGCAGCTCTTTAAGTTAAAGGACAGCTTTGGCAGAAGAACAAATGGAGTACGTTGGCCATGAATATATCTAAGCTGGAAATTAGGAGTGTTTTTAACAGGTTGAACAGAAAAGCTTGAGGAAACTTTTTTAAAACCTCAGTATTTGTACCACTCTCCCCAATAGATTCAGAAAAGGAGTTGCAGGATGGGATGTCACAGAGACAAGGAACTGTGCTGCCCCAGGAGGTGCTTTCTAGCCCTGTGCTCCAAACACAGTTTGCAAGGAGCTCCATACACATAAAATATCTTCTTGACAACATTTTGAATAGTTAATCTATTTTTTTCCATTGTCATAGAATCATGGACTAACAGAGTTGTTTGGGTTGGAAGGGACCTTAGAGATAACCTAATTCCAAGCCCCTGCCATGGGCAGGGACACCTCCCACCAGCCCAGGTTGCTCCAAGCCCCATCCAACCTGGCCTTGGACACTTCCAGGTATGGGCAAGCCACAGCTTCTCTGGGCAGCCTTTGCCAAGGTCTCACCAGCCTCCCAGCCAAGTATTTCTTCCCAAAATCCCATCCAACTCTATCCTTTGTCAGTGGGAAGCCATTCCCCCTTGTCCTGTCACTCTAGGCCCTTGTCCCAAGTCCCTCTCCAGCTCTCTTGGAGCCCCTTCAGGCACTGGCAGGGGCTCTCAGGTCTTCCTGGAGCTTCTCTTCTTCAGGTGAGCCCCCCCAGCTCTCCAAAGGTGTCTCCAGAACAGAGGGGCTCCAGCCCTGGAGCATCTCTGGGGCCGCCTCTGGACTCTCCAGGAGCTCCACGTCCTTGTGCTGTGACCCCAGAGCTGGACACAGCACTGCAGGGGGTCTCACCTGAGCAGAGCAGGGGGAAAGAGTCACCTCCCTCAACCTGCTGCTTATGCTTCTTTTACCTTTAGGGCTCTGTTTCTGGATTATTATTTATCTATTAAAATGAGACCTGGGAATATTTTCCCTCTCTTCAAACTGACCAGCAAGTTCCCAAAGGTCAGAGCCCTCTGAGCTGCTTCAGAAGTGCAGGCTGGACTGGCAAAAGCACACACTGCTGTGCTCATTTCTGGGGGTAACCTCAGTTTTCAAAGCTAAATGCATCAGAAGTGCTGGTATAACACACACAGACCATCCCACAGGCCCAGGAGGGGGGGATGGAAAACAAAGGAGGGCAAAGTTTCAGGCTCTGCTTTACAATGAGCACTTTGAGCAAGATGACTTTGTGCAAAGCATCAACAGTTGTTGGTGAAATCTTTTGTAATTGCTTCTTTACCATATCCCTCCTCATGCACTGGGTATTTAATTTGTGATCTTCTTTCTGTATGTTGCTCTGGTTTTTGTTATTTTCTTTACCCTTTTTTCCTTTTTGTTTCTTTTCCTTTTTTCTGTTTCTTTTCCTTTTTGTTTCTTTTCCTGTTTTTTGGGTGTTTGGTTTTTTTTAAATTTTACTTGCAGTGGAAATGCATCATGTGTTTGTTCTGATGTGGACAAAGCTTAGTCACACTGACAAGAGTGTATTGAGTCAATAAATATAACTGCCCCAGATCATTCACTTGTTTTGCTTGTATTGTGTTTTGTAAACCTTTTTCTTGTCTGGTGTTTTATTCATATGTTGTGATGTCTGATGTCTGGTTCAGAACGAGGGCTGTGTATATAAGAATTCTCTTGCTGTGATCAATTCACACAACTGGGCTGTTTTTCCCTATGAATTTGATTTGCAAATGTAAGTTTTTGTGCTGTTGCTTATTTACTTTTTTAGTCTGCATTGTAGTTTCTCAGAAGTTCAATTCTGTTAATACTTCTATATTAATACTTCTATGTTTAAGGAGTCTTAAGACATTCATGGGTAGTGAAAAGCCATAATTCTTCAGACACCAACTCTTGACCATTATTTCACTAATTATTTTATAAATATGCAACTTGGACTCAAAAAACCTCCATTTGGAGTTTTTATGTTCTTCATCAAACTAAACAAGTTTGAGCAAGAATCCTCCCAGGGAAGTGTCTGTTGTTTTCCTTCCCATCCAGAAACCTGAGCAGAGCCCTCTGCAGTGCACAGCAGCCTCAAATTTCCCTTTTCTTGAAATTAAATAGTCCTTGCTAGAATCAGAATGGAAAACTGAAACTGCAGCTTTGATTATCTTACTGCTCTTTTATTGTCTCACCTGCTAATAATCACTCTAATAAGCAGGGAACAAATGGGCACGGTTTGGGACAGAGGTTTATGACTGAGAACACACTTTTTCTCATTATTTGCATAATGCTCCTCTCCGGTGCCTGCAGGTGGTTGTCAGCATTTGCTTTGCTGTTGATCAGGCTCCAGTTCCTGTTGTGCATCTTTTACTCCAAAGGGGAAGGGAAATTAATCTGGTATTGATCAGGATCCAATTCCTGTTGTGTATCTTGCACTGGAAAGGGGAAGGGCATTAATCCCTTATGGGTTGATAATTCAAACCAGCTGCAGGTAGGACCTGGAAACAGGGATTCTATTCCATTGGGTAGTTTGTCAGGGCTTTTTTTTCTCCCTCAAGCAATCTTGAGATACTGTGTGATTGTCATTTCTCCTCTTTTCTCATATTCCCTGCTACGCAGGCAGAGATTGCACATTCTCGATGCCATAATGTTGTACTACATGTAATATTTTTGCTATTTGTACAGAACTCTTATCTCCTGTCCTGCTTTTTTTCTAATATAGGTGTCCATAATTTGCTAACATGAAGCTTTGCATGTACCCTGCATAGTAATTGCAAAGGCATTTCTTCTGCACACTGTGCGAGCCTCAAAGTCTGCAGGAAGTTTCTGGTGAAGGTTTTCTAATCTTTTTCTCCCAGAATAATTTATAAATGGTTTCCAAGTTCTGTTACAGTATTCTAATTTCCCCATTAACTTGAGGGTAGATGGTCCCTCCTGAGAAGTGTTTTTCTCCCATAGATAAATTTCATAATACAAAGAGATAAATTCATTTTTGGGTGGGGATTCCTGGGGGTCCCTCTGCATTGAAACTGGACATTGAGAAGCAATTCCAGCAGAACCTTCCACCAAGGGTAGGGCTGAGGAGCCTCAACTTCCCACTGCAGACTCTGCCCTGCACTGGGGACACAAGGGGGATCTGGATGATGATTTAGCAATCCTCCCTCCTCCTGCTCAGGGACACCTTGTTTGGATTAAGCATCTTCAAAGGGTTTGGATTTATAAGCCTCAAAAATAAAACTTACCGTTTTGCTCAAGTCTGAACTCAAACTATTACTTCTTTTCAAGAGATAAACTTTCTCTCTCACTTTCTGTTGTTGCTGGTTTACCCCATATCTCTGTCAGATGAATTTGAGCATCCATTGAAGTAACACACTTAATATTCTGCACTGCAAATACAGATAAACTTTGCATGCCATAGTGTAAAATCTGGAAAAGAACCTAATGTTTATATATTTCTGAAGGGGAATGAACCTCTTGTATCTTCAGTCATATGGCCTGAGTGAGATTTCAGTTCTGTTGGGGAAAATTAAGCACCCAAGTGGCTTTGATAAAGTCTGTGATCTTTATAAACTGTAAATTACAATATTTAAAATTCCCTGTACCTTACATGGCAATGTATGTACAGAGATAAAAACACTGTCTTTGCAGAGGTGATAGGGCAGTGCACCTAATTATGGTATTTAAATAACAGAATTGTGCAGCTCATCAGTATTAAAACATCAGTGTTGGAGAGCACATGGGCAGGAGGAGGGAAGTGCAGTGAGCTCCAGGGTCAGAATTTTGCAGGTAGAGGTGATGGAAACAAAGTTCAAAAGTTGTCCATTCTTTCTCTCTTCCCTCAGTTTCTCTCTGCCTTGTGAGGAATTGCCAGATTTGTGAATTCTGCAGTCTGGAGAGGAGTTTATGTTTCAAGGGACAGAAAACCTCCAGATCTTCTTTCCATTTTCCATTATTTTTGTCTCATCTTTCTCTTTTTTTTTTTTTTCTCCTCTGGAGAATGGAAGACCAAGTCCCTGCACTCCTGAGTCAGTGCTCAGAGACAGGCTGGGGTTGGCCCTGGAGGCACTGCAGGTTTTGAGCCCTTGTGGATCCTGCTAATGGTTAAGACAGAGAGTGATGAGAAAGTTTAGAAGCAAAGGGGAGATTGGAAACACTGAGAATATTGTGGCCAAAATGGATAGAATATAAAATAAAGCAGTGTGAGCACTTTTTTGGAGAATAGTCCCTGTTGGATTAGGACTTTTGCTGTGGCTGTCCTTGTGTCCAGTTGTCTGTTAAGGATTAGAATCAGACTAAGAGCACATTCCTTAATTTTTTTCAGTGTCACTCAGCCTGGTCTCTGCAGCTTCCCACAGGTTCCCTCAGACCTGCTGCATCTCCTAACTGCCTACACTTCTGGGATCAGTGTTTTTCCCTAATGTTGCTTTACTTTTTTAGCTGAGAGGAGGGGTTCAGAAGGCAGATAGAAAGAAAATAAGACTTTTCTTTCTAAAAAAATAAAGTACGGCTGTGAATGGTGGTGCCCAATTAGTGAATTCCTCTCACTGTACCTCTGTTTCTATGTGCATTTGTATTGCTCCCCCACTGCAGTGTCTTTAATAAATAATGTCTTCATAGAAGCTGAAGCTCCGTCATTAAACTAAAGAATACATTGGAAATTGAGCAGTTCTTAAATAGTGTGAAACATCTACAGGGGACCACGGGTTGGCAGGAAGGGGAAATGGCCATTGATGAGGGC
The DNA here is from genome assembly GCF_047495875.1 of Pithys albifrons albifrons. Taxonomy (NCBI): domain Eukaryota; kingdom Metazoa; phylum Chordata; class Aves; order Passeriformes; family Thamnophilidae; genus Pithys; species Pithys albifrons. Next base: position 13,091,218 of record NC_092473.1, read on the forward strand.
AGAGAAGCTGCCTGAGGAAGGGGGGAGGAGGAGAAGTAATGAAAAGCCAAAAGAAAACAGCAAGGACCTAGAAAACTCAGGCAACAAAAAGTCTGATACAGTAAAAAAAAAAAAAAAAAAAAAAGAAAGAAAGAAACAGTGAAGAGAAGAAAAAAAATTCAATTGTTTTCTACGCAGGATTTTCACCGAAAATGTCTGTTTACTAACAGTGACATTCTGCATTGGATTTTAGCGTAGCATCAGTCAAGTGAAATCACTTCTGTGCAGTGCATTAGGGGGTAGGAGAAGGATGGAGTGGCTTTATTGACAGGTGGGATGAGAAACCTGGCAAGTCTGGGTAGTGGTTCATTATCTGGTTGTTTGCAGTAGCTCTGTGCCTTCCCCAGCCCCATCTGCTGTGGTGCAGCACTGAAACAAATCCCAGTGTTACTCCTGTCTCAGTCAGGTCCTGGCTACGCTAAAACTGTGGATTTCTTACAAAAAGATGAAGTTCTATAAGGTTGGGATGGACACACAGTAGCCAAGTTACAGCCCTCTGAAGATTTGTCCTCCAAAGTCACCCTAAGGTCCTCTTTTGATATTTCAGTTATCCACAAAGCAAAGCTGCCAACTGTCCCCTGCCAGAGGAGCTCTGGGAATATCCCTGTTGGGTTTGATTTGGCAGGACTGGGGCCAGACTGAGTTGGCATGATCTGATAAATGGACTAGAGTTGGACCAAGGGTTGGACTCGATGATCTCGGTGGTCTTTTCCAACCCAATCAATTCTATGATTCTATGGCAAGGAGTTTCTTAGTGCTGCAAAAGGCAATTTAAACCATCTTTGAGCATGAAATAAGAATGTGCATCCTGCCTACATCCTGGTCAGGTCATTCTTTGCAATTCTGTTGTTTTCTCTCTGTGCTCATTACACCCACAGCTGCCTCTGGGAGACCCAGTTGGGAGCATTTTGGTGAGCCCTCTGCATCCCAGCAGAACTAGTCCCCTCACAGCCTTTGGCAGCAGCTCTGCTTTGGATAGATTTGGGTTAGAGCTGGGACAAAATGAAGATTAACACATGCTTTGTTTAGATTCTTGTTGCTGCCAGTGAGAAAGTCAAAGAAATCTTACACTTTCTTGGTTTCAGAGGAGGAATGTGCACTTTTATTTACTTGCTTATCTGCTGGTGCACACAGGGCCACTCGTGGGTGGTGCTGGAGGTTCCAGCAAAGCTGCATTCTCCTCTTGGACTGGTTTGGCTGGGCTGGAGCTGTTCTTCAGGGGAGCTGAAGAGTGAAACAAGTGGAGATGAGAAATGATTGCTGCCAAATGAGTAACTTGTTTGTTGACCTTTTAGCATTTACTGTTGTGTAAACCTTCATCTTGGACAGAAGTGGTGAACGGGTTATTTCTTCTCATCAGTAACAAGCTACTAGTCACAGAATTCCAGACTATTCTGAGTTGGAAGGGACCCACAAGGATCATCAAGTCCAAGTCTTTAAGTCAGTGGCCCACACAGGGGATTGAACCCATGACCTTGGCATTACTACAACAAAATTTGAACCAGTTGAGCTAATCTGTTCAACTCTTGTTTTCTGGTTTGGTTTCAATTACTATCTAGAAAATTTCTGCCATGAATACCTGTATGACCAGCATGGAAATCTTAGAAAATAAATTTGCTACCTGATGGCATCACATTTCCAGGAAGGTTGAGGAGTAGGCATAAACTCTACTAACAGCTTGGTTTTTTAAATCCCTTCTGAGTTGCATATAGAAGCTGTGTCAGGTTGGCAGAGCATATTTATGGGAAGAAATGAATATGTGTTTATACTTTCTGAAGTCCTATTCTTGAATGCTTGAATTTATTCAGAAGAGTGGGTGATATTCTTAATATTTTAGAATTCCACTCCCCACTTTCATCTCCCATACTACACTATTTGCTGTCAATTGGAAAATCCCAAAAGGTGAGAGCTTTGTCATTCAGAAATCTGCTGACCCTGTGAAGTTTTGAGCCCCATTTCCAGAGCCTTTGTCTCTGCAGCAGGTGAAATCCAATGTGAGGTGGCTTTTGGCATGCTGGGTGTGACCCAAGCAAAGGATCTTCTGCCCCTTTGCTGTTCTTTAGGGAATTACCTGAACCATCAGGGTTCATAGCTTGCATTTCCCAGTTTCCCATTCTGCTTAATGGGCATGGACCAGCTTCCTTTGCAGGAAACCTTTGATGAACTGGCTTGCTTTTCCATCAGTTTCGTTTTATTTTCATTACTTTCCCTTGTAATTTGTTTATTGCTTTCTGTATCTTTAGAAAATTTTATTACTCTGTTATTCAAGCTAAAAAACAGCTAATTTTTCTCTCCCAAATGAGTTGCTTGAAGCAAAGTACCTATGAATACATGGGTATTTTAATTCACTTACTAAATGTATACAGAGAAAATTTACAAGCTGCCTTTTTACCATTTTTTAAATGTCTGCTGACTGTTGCATAAGCTAAATTATTTACAGTATGGAGCCTCACAAAAGAGTAACAGATTTGGGTTATTTACTTTCCTGATAAGAAAAAGGGATTGAAGTTGCTGTGATATGCTGCTTTGTTAATTTTATATTTGTTCCCCAGTGTGTAAAATCTTTTTAAAGAACTAACATGAGTATTGGCAGACTCTTTTGAAATGGTGTGGAAGGGGTAAGATTAAACAAAACATGAAAAGGTCTTAAAAATATAAGTCAGCAAGTGTTTGATAAAAATAAAAGTGCTCAACAATAGCAAACCTTTAGGATGCTTAATTTATTTGCTCTCTCCTTGAGAACGGCCCCTGCAATCGGTCTGGGAGGAGTTCTGGGAGTTGGGTTTGATTCCAGTTGGGGTGTGTTGGAACAGTGTCTGTGAGTGTTGGTCACTGCAATGGTAGGAAGAGATTGAGCCATTGGAGTGCTCAAGGGAGGACAAGGAGGATGGGAAGGGCCTGAAGGGGCTGTGTGAGGGCACTGAGGGCACTTGGGGTGTTCAGCTGGAGAAGAGGAGACTGAGGGGACACCTCAGTCGGGGTACAACTTCCTTGGGAGCGGCGCAGGATGGGCAGGCACTGAGCTCTGCTCTGTGGGACCAGGGACAGCACCCAGGGAATGACTGGAGCTGTGCCAGGGCAGAGTTGGGGTTCTCTGCCAGGGCAGAGAAAAGGTTCTTCCCCCAGAGGATGGTGGGCACTGAGCAGGCTCCCCAGGGCAGCGGACACAGTCCCAAGGCTGCCAGAGCTCCAGAAACATCCGTGACATGGCCATGCTGGAGATCCCCCTTTAATGAGGGGACTGAAATCCGTGGGGAGGCTGAAGAGTGAGATCCCCAGCAGTGCCAGGTGTGCAGAGCCCTTACCAGGTGTGTTTGTGCCTGTTCCAGGACAGTCCTTGTCCCCCTGTCCCAGGTGTGCAGAGCTCTCACCAGGTGTGTTTGTGCCTGTTCCAGGACAGTCCTTGTCCCTCTGTCCCAGGTGTGCAGAGCCCTCACCAGGTGTGTTTGTGCCCCGCAGGTGCTGCAGACCCCTCTGCCCCCCTGGCTCCCACCATCGTGGTGCGGCCCCGCAATGCCAGCGTGGTGACCGGGAGCAGCGAGGCCACTCTGGAGTGCGTGGCCAATGCCAGGTATGGAACCAGCCCCTGGGGCTGCAGGGAACCCACTGGCACTCCCTGTCCCTTGCTGGGAAGGACAGAGGAAGTTATTTTCATTTGTCATTAATTCAGAATTTGAAGCACAATGCTTGCTCTTCAGTGCAACCTTATGAATAATCCTGTTTGTGCAGCATTACTGAATTAAACCCATTGATTTTTCTGGCCAAACGAGGGCGTGGGCAGGGGAACTTTCCCACATGGTCCTCACATGGACAGGAAAATTACAGTGATGTTAAAGCAGCAGACATTATCTTAAGGAAAAGATTATGGTAGGGTTAATAATATTTCAGCTGTGTTGCCTGTCAGCAGGAAAGGTGATACTGTTGAACAGTTGATGCTGCCTGGTAAATAAATTAGGGTGGATCTCCTATGAAGTAATTTATTTCAGGCACTCTCATTTTCCAGTGGTTATTGCTCAACTGTTCATAAGGCACTGCAATATGGAATTCACAGCATTCCTCCTATGTTTCTGTCTAGTTGGCCTTGAATAGCTTTGAATTTCAGCAGAAGTAAATAGTTGAAGTCCTTGGATGATAAGACCAACTGATTCACTTTCCTCTCTGAGGGCAGAGATGTTCTTGATATGATTAATATTGTTTTGGTAATTGAGTTATAATGAAAGCACTTCCCATGCAGCTGATTCCCATAGCAGTATTTACTCCTTTTGCTTAGAGAAATCAAATTATTAGCACTTAAGTTCTATTGCTGTATCAATTAGCTGTACTTGCATTATGCCACTTGAGTAGTCTTGATGTGTAGAAGTTATATATGCATTTATTTCTTAATAGTGAAGATTGGGAATAGAGGAAGATTTAAAGAAATGTTATAATCTGTAATACTATCTCTGTGTGTGTGTGTATATATATATGCATGCACATGCAGGGTATTCTGTAATATATGTATTTTCTTGTTGTATTTTTATATTGTATTTCTTGGCAGACCTTTGGAGAGACTGAGTGTGACCTGGAAGAGGAATGGCATAAAGATAACCAGTGGCATTAGCAGCTTTGGGAGACGCCTGACAATCAGCAACCCAACCTCTGCCGATGTGGGGATGTACTTCTGTGAGGCAAAACTGAGAGAGAGCTCAGAGGAACCAGCCAGAGCCAAAGCCTTCCTTTCTATACTGGGTAACTCTCAAGGCAGTGTTTTTTTAGCAAAGCAGGCTCTGGGCTGAGGTATAATAGGAAATAAAATTGATATCTTAATATTTCATTGACCTTACATTTGAACCTTTCTTCAGAGAACAGAACAAAGGAGGTGAAGGAGGGTTATCTTCCAAATTAATTCAGCTGTGCTTCCCCACTAATATAAATTCATCAAATAGATTTTTTTAAACACTGATGTGATTCTGAATCCCCTGTGAAACTATACATTTAATGAGAATTTTGAGAAATACAGTAGTAAAATCCTTAATGGGCAGCTTCTATATCGTGACTTTTCAATGCATTAAATCCTGATTAACTCCTGGCTTGCTCTGCCTGTGGTTTTCATATGTCAAGTGCCTGCATTTCTGAACAAAGACTTTCAGGAGCACTTCTGTGCCTTGTGTGGTGAGTGCCAGTCGGGGCCAGGGATGCTGCACACACAGACAGAGAGCACTGCTGGGGTGACAGGAGGGGTAGGACACACCAGCAAAGCTCAGTTTGCTGGGCTTTCCACTCCCAGGGGAACTTTGGACTTAACACTTCCAGAGGGGCATTGCTGTCCTTTCCCTGCCTGTTTCCAGCAGCACCCTCTGTGTGGGAGGGAGGTTGACCTTTGGGAATGGTGTTTCCCAGCATGTCATATCGTGATACCACATTGCAAATCAGCTCACTGCTCACAGGGTGGAGGCTCTTTGGACTTTCAGGCTAGAAGAAGTGTTTCAGACTAGGGAAATTGAGATGTGTTAAGCCAAAGCTGATGGTGTAAAGTCAGGCTTTTGTGTAATAGTGCCAGTAATAACTGTGGGAGTGTCCTGGGGAGATGATGGCTGTGGCAGTGACACAAGTCTCAGTGTTGCTCAGGATTCATGCACGTGCAGTTCTGTAGCATTGCAGAGGCAATTCAGCCCGTGGTTCTCCACAATGCTTGAGCCTTCTGCAAATGCAGTTTTACAGACTGCTGTAGGTCTGTGTTCTACTGAAGCACAATGTGTAGCAGTTCCTGCTAAGTGAGAAAGCAGCTCCTCTCTCTGCAGAGCTCCGTTCCAGGTGCATTTGCAGTGCTGTGTGTCTGTTGTATTTATGACCTACTGGACAAAGCTCTAGTCTTTTTCTTTGTCCTCTGTTTCTTAGAATTATTACCTTGCCTTTAAGGAGCAGAGATGGATTTCACTTATTTATGGCTTTTGTTTAAACTCTTCCTTATTCATAAGATTTTATTGTACCTGGTTTACCTTTGCTGCTCTGCTGTCAGGGCCAGCCTAATGCAGTCCTTAAAGCAGCCTCTTGGTTAATGTAAAAGACTTAAATACAGTTACAGTAAAACAGAAAAATAATCATTGGGGAATCATATTAAACTAGCAGTGCTTTAGTAGCTTACATGCTCTCTTATTTTTAAATGTTTTATTTATTTCTTATCCAGTTTTAGGAGGCTGTCAGGGAGCGAAGTTATGAAAAGGTCTGTAGATAAGAACAAGCAGATGAAAGAAAGCAGAAACAAATTGGTTACCAATTACTTTTATTTCCTTCTGATGGAACACGACACTTCAGATGCAGGTGTTTACTCGATGTGTCAGCAAAGCCTGATAGATTTCTTTATTTATGAGTTTCCTGAGCTGCAGGATGGATCTCTAATTCTAAACAGGGAGCCAAATCAAAGGATTAGTGGTTAATGCATAACTTATATTCAGCTTTACAATTCTTGGATGGATCTGGCTGTCATTTAATTAGCCAAGGGATGGGTTCTAGAGGAAAGTGCAGACAAGATTCAAACCTAAGGATTTGTGCAGTGTATCTCTCCTAGTCCACTGGGGTAGTACTTACAGAGAATCAAGTATGCTTGTCCATTTGCATGCATAAAATATTGGTGGGGTGTGTGTGTAGATGTGGGAGCTGATAATGAGCTGTACTTGGGAGAAAAACACACTCTGGACTTAATGAGGGGTCTTGACTAAAAGAAAAAGGAAATTGTGTTAACAGAAAAGGTTTTGTTTTCAAATGGGAGAAATCAAAGGCAGACCCTCAATAGTATGGCAAGGAGGGGATTTGTGGATCCATAGAGAAAAATACTTTGCTGATAACAGGTAGAATAGGGATAGCAATAAAAAGATGCATCAAAGCTATCACAAACACTGAGTTAATCAAAGCTGGTTTTGCAAAAATATCAGTCCTTGACTTTCCCAGCTGAGGGAATTCCCACAATTTGAGTGTGGCTGAGGTGGCGACAAGAGCTTCATTAGAAGGCAGTTGAACTTAGTACAAAGGCATCTGCTCAGTTTAAATTATTATTTATGACCTACAGTATTATCTCTGAAGTTTGTCTGGGTATTTCTGAGAGTTAATCTTGGTTTGTAAATTGGAATCACAATAATATTCAAAACCTCTGAATTTCTAATATTTTAGAGTAGTAGTGTGTAAGCAACAAGGAAATCCTCGAGTCTGGTGCTGCTGAAATTTTCTTCTAAATATGGCAAAGAGCTTTCTGACATCTTCATATTGTTCCAGAAAAGATAAACTGAGGTGGTTCCAAACCTTGGTTTTATTAGCTGCAGTTGTTATAAATTTTTAAAGGGTATCATGTTCCTCGGTTGGCAGAGTAACAGTTTGGGAAAGATTTGTTGCAGATTAGATAAGAGCACATTTGTTTTATCACTAACAGTTTGAAGATTAAGTAATTTAAGGAGCCTTCTCATGAACAAACCAATTTGAAAACTGAGCTAATCTTAAATTCTTTTGCTCCACTTCTGCAAGTTTTGTTAGTGACAAATTGCAATAGTCATTTCTTAAGTGACTATTCTATAGGAAATTACAAATTTTAGGAGCTTAAGAAAATGAGGAATGAAACTCTTCCACTACATGAAATTCAAAGTGCTCTTTGAATTAAATGCAGTCAGAAACTAAAATCTGAACAAAATGAAGAGAAAAACAATTAGAAAGCATGGCCTGGCATGATGAGGGGTTGTACAGAACTGAGGATTGCAGCCTGGTTGGCCTGTCCAAAGGAACAGGATGGAGTAAAGCAGAGTCAGAGTAAAGGGCTTCCCTTCTGTTTGGAGCAGTTTTGTGCCCACACAACTACATTCATAGAGAGGTTATTCCCATCTTGGGAGAATTTTCCATCCCAGCTGGATAGAAAATAGGATGATAAGGGAGCATTGTAGGTCTGTGTGTCTCTTAAAGGCTCCCCTGGTTCTCCTCAGGTGTGAAGGGTTCAGCTTTGTGGGAGTCTGGGATTCAGGAAAATGTCAGGACAGTTCTGATGATGTTAACATGAGAGGCCCACCTAGCTGGGCTCTGAGGGGGGCTCTGGGGCTGCTTCTCCTTCCCTGTTCTCCAGGAGTGTCCAGGTGCAGAAGGGTCTTCTTTGTGCTTTGCCATTGCTTGTGGATTTGCATTGAGTGTGTATAGAACTGCCAGGGCAGAAGTTCTTCTCCTCTGTAGCTGAGCCACCTCAGTGCCTTGTGCTCCCATCTCTGCAATCCACAGCTCTCAGGGCTGTGCCTTAGACACTTTGAAATGCTGCAGATGCTGCCTTGAAAGCAGTGGGAAGAATTTTTCCCTCATCATTGTGTTCATGTATTGTGCTTAAGAGAAGATCCTGGTGACTCTGTTCCCTCACTGTGTAATAAAAGAGTAAGTTTTCAGGGAAACTATAATATGAAATGTCTTTGGACTTGCCTAAGTCACAGGACTCAAAGGAAAGAAATATTGACAGGTTTTGATTTGTGAAGCCTCAGAGGTTCTGGGATGGACACAGACTTGCTGCCTTGGGCCCAAATGCACACAGGACCTGTCCCACAGGGAAGGAAAGGGACTTCTGGGAGATCCAGTTCTGTCTCTGACAGTCCTGAGACATTCCTGCTTCTTTCATTCCTGCAAACAGGACATGTGTTCCCTGTGCTCTTAGAAGGTTTCAGAACACACACATCGCAGCTCACAGTAGGGGTAGTAGCAAGAAACTAGACAGGTCTTTTCATCTCTCTCTGTTCTAACCTGATACTCATGCAAAGGAAAATCCTGCTTTAAGCAACCTGCTCTACCTGCATCTCCAGTGTGGCTTCTCTCCCAGCATGGCCAGTCTCATCTACTCTCTGGAGTTGTGGACTTTGTACCTACAAGGGGCTGTCAAGTCTCCAGTTTCTCTTTCTTTAGAAGATATTCACCAAATAAATTGGTTTATGGTAATGCTGGAGAAAGGCTTCCATGTCGAAGGCTCAAATTTCCTCTTAAATATGCAGCCCTGAATTTCTGAGCGATGCAGGAATTTCAGCTTTGGAGGAGCCCCTGGGGCTTTCTCTGTTCTTTCTGACTTTCATGTGTGTATCTGGGATTAGGTCACACATCTCCAGTGCAGCTTGAAGGGTAGTAATGGATGCTGACTGCTATCTTTTGAATGTTAAAATCAGTGACCATGTAAGTCTGTGCAGGGGAAGTTAGAACAGTATCATATTGTGTAGGCTCCCGAGGGCTTTGCCCAGAGACATCTTTCCAGTGATGTCTGGAGTGCAAAAAAACCCCTGAAATCCTCAACAATTATTGAAACCATGCATTTATATTCAAATACTCTTTATTCCCTTTGCTTGTGCTTGACCTTTTAGTGAAGATCAGTCAAACAGCAATATCTGAACAACACAGTATCTGTTTCTTTCAGTCTCATCTGAGCTGTGCCCCCTCTGGTTGGCAGCGATGCCAACGGGGTGAGCTCGGTCTGATGGGTCCTCTCCTGCTCTAACTACTGTGATTCTCTAATTGCCAAAAAATTGCTGTCATTCCTAGAAATTGCTGTGTCTGGGGACCTGTGTCTGGCATGTTATGTGGTTTGGAAGACTTTGTAATTCCGACACACATATTAAATTTCAACACATGAGTATTGCCTACAACAATAAATGTTCAAATTCATACTGTGTGATTCGAACCAAGCCTTATAAATATGCAATGGAGTCATATATACAGACAGCCAGAATGCCCCTTCAGAGTGCCATCTGACCCCTATAAATATTGCTGCATTTTTATGGCCACTTTCTGACAGTTATTCACCAGGTGCTGCATAACCCATATTCAGATACCCTGAATTTTTCCCTTGCAGTTTGTGCTGGGCATTCAGGCCCTCAGGCACACACCTGATGTGCAGCTGATACATCTGACACCTCTGAAAAGTGAGGAGCTGAGCTTTTATTTGTCCAGCACCTGTAACTAGAGCTGTTTCTTCCACAGCCCGAGTTGTGTTGAAGCCACAGGCCCTCCTGTGGAGCTAATTTAGAGCTTCCATGGTGGTGGTGAAAGACAAATGGCTGAGGAAAAGCAACACAGTTGCATGAAAAACTCAAACTTCTTTACCTTGAGGGTGACAGAGCACTTGAAGGGACTGCCCAGAGAGGTTGGGAAGTGCCATTCTCTGGAGATACTTAAAGCACACCTAGACAGGATGCTGTGCATCCTTCTCTAATTGGGCAGGGTGTTGGTCTAGATGATCTCCAGTGGTCACCTCCAGCCCAACCATTCTGTGGTTCTGAGTGAAATGGCTGTTTCATTTCCCTCAGAGCCCTCAGAGTATCACTACACACCAACACTGCTGGAATTCTCTCCTTCTTCACATCACCAAGGCTCATTTTCCATGTGTGTTAGGCTTGGGATGCCACAGCACTGTTGTCCACGTGGCATTCTGGATCTTCCAGAATTCCTTATCTATCAGCCTCATCTTCCCACCCAGGCTTGTCTCTGTCTCTAAGCAGAAAAGGCAGTAAATTGTGGAGTTGGTCATGGAAGGTGTGCTGGATCACTGCTTACCTTGCAAGAATAACATCTGACTCCTCCATGGGTGGTTGCTGCCTCCATGTCAGTTGTGGCCCTTGGCAGTGCTTCCAGCTGCTGGGAGGGCTGTGAGAACAGAGTTCAGCAGGCCTTAGTGGAAGGGAAAAGGTGAGGCTGGGCTTGATGACTGGAAATCAAAGCTGTTGGCACCAAAAGTCCTCTGGGAGCTGGCTGTGGCCTTTAGATTGCATCTTTCTGCTGCTCCTGCTCTTTCTGTCTTGTCTCCTCCTGTTTCTCCCTGTCTCTTTGGAAAAAAGCTGATGTGAATCTTGCTTTTATAACATCACATCCCGTTTGCTCAGTGACAGTTGTCACTGACTGCAAGTCCCTTGTCACGTAATTCTTTGTGTGATACCTGCTCACCTAAGCAGCCCTTAATGGAAGAAGTTTCTTTGAGGGTGACATGAAAGCCTGTGTGGGATTTAAAGGAAGGAGCACAGGTTGGAGGTTAGGATTTGGGAGGGACTCTGGGAAAGACAACTGTATAAATATGCCAGGTATAACTGCAGGAACAGCAGCACACAGGCAGAGGTCATGGAACCACAACCATCTTTGAGGTCACATTAAGTGCTTTGCAGCTGGACTGCAGGCCCATGGTGAAGATAAATCTGCAAATTTATCACTGGTGTGTGGGTATGTTGCTGATCCAGGAGAAAGTTGGAGAGCTGGTGGCTGGAGGTTGCCAAGTTTAGAAATTGGGCCCTTAAGGTCAGAGTCCTTCAGAAAAGGGAGGGTGAAAGATGTGCAGTCAGGAGCTCCCTAAACAGAAGAAGATGAACTTGAACCTGACTGACTGAGGAGACATCTACAGAAGAAGCCCAGAGTTTGAAGGGAATGCCTGGATATGGGATGGTGTGTCTGGGTGCTCTCTTGGTCCAGTGCTGCTTTGGCCACCCTTTGCTTGCCCTCACATTAAATTGCCAGGGAATGAAAGATGCAGATTTTATTTTGAGATATGGACATATGGACACTTACCTGTGTGGCCAGAGACAGGCAGAGATATAGATAAGGACATTAGGCTAAAAGTTTGGAAATTAAAAAGTTGTCATCCTAAAAAGGGGAGCACAAGGAAAACACCAGCCAAGGTCTGGAGGATGGTGGGAGAGGAAAGAGAGGACTCAGGGTGAAAACATGGACACAGATGAATTGCAGAGGACTCAGCAACTCAGCTGATCAAACATGTCAAAGTGTGTGCCATCAGTGAATTCCAATTAAATGTTCAGCTTCTCAATTTGTTGTTCAGATTAACGCATGAGATCATATGCAATAAATCACAGCTTATTATGGGTGTTTATTAATAGCTTTATATTTAGGCAGTGAGGATCAATAATGTTAACACATGTATATTATTAGAATATAATAAATCAGGCAGCTTGTTTTTATTGGTTTTGCTGGGTAAACAAGTATTCCAGGCTATTTTGCAACCTCCCCTCCTCCTCTGCACAGCACGTTGAGGATAATATTGATTGACTTTCTTTGGAATGAATACAGAATTGTAATATCCATTGGTGCTCAAATGAGACCCCAGCTCTGCAGTCTGGAGCAAGGATTTTAGTGTAGTTAGTGAGAAGAAATGCCGGGAAAGGGGAGTTTCTGTTCCAATCCAGTGCTTACTGATATGTGCCTGTGCAGTGGCAGCCACACTCGCCATACTGCAGGTGGTAGCAGGGGAAATAAGATTTTGCAGGATAAAAATTATATGATTTTGATTTTATTTACTGAAATACTGATGTTTTATCAATAATACAACCACAAGTCCTTTTTTTCAGTCATGTTTGGTGGAGAGATTTGAGAGAAGGTCAGCTCAGATGACCTTGGATCTTGTAGCTTACTACATTTCCTTCAAACATACATGATTTCCTTAAAATGAAAGCATGAACAACTTACTCTCACAACCTGCTAGTATTGGGGGTTTTTCTTTATTTTCTAAAACTTACCAGAGTGTTTGTTTATGCTACAATAGAACTTTGTTTCTGATCAAATAAAACCCTTCTAAAAACAGTGGTCAGATGATAATTGCATCGAACAGACTATGACAGTTCTGAGTTACCATGATAATTACTGCAACCTTTGTGCCTCTGGGACTTTGACATGATGCTCTTCAATTTTACGCTGCAGAGAAGAAAGAGTTCCATGCCAGCACACCCACCAATTTCTGCAATCTTGTCTTTGTTTAATTAAACGTCTAATATCTTTTCTTTAGCCCTAATGATAAAGTGGGAACTTTTATGATTATTACTATAACTTCAATTAAAGCATTAAATCTGTTTGCTTGCAAGAAGTAAAACAGTTCAGAAGAATTTTATTTTAATTATGCTGCACTTGTCCTCTGAAGTCGACTCTCTGACATGCTGTGGCACTTTATTTGACATGCTTCATGCCTCTGTGAGTGGAATTCAGTCTAGAGACTGAAGCAAAGCCTCCTATAAAATGCTATATTGTAAATATAAACCTTTATAAACCTCTCAGGAGGACCTTTCTGAGCAAAGAATTAACGTGTTCCATGATTCAGTCCTATAAAATGAAAAGTAGCCCCTGCTCTGAGTATTAATTTGCAGTGCAAACCCCTAAATCTCCCCTCACATTGATTTGACTCCTTGGAATTCATCCTCAGCAGAGCACAAATCATTGGCTTTTTTTATGATGCTTTTACCACCAAAGAAAGCGCCTCCAACAGACACAAACTTGGACAAACTAACCTGTTTGTAACACACTCCATCAAATACGGCACCTGTGGAGAGATGAGATGATGAGTCTCTTTAAACCAGCACCTGGTTTGGTTGTGCCGTGGCTTTGCTGTTGACCTTTGTTTGCTTTCCCCTTCCAGAGCCACCGTATTTCACAGCCCAACCCGAGAGCCTCATCTTGGCTGAGGTGGAGAAGGACGTGGACATCCTGTGCCAGGCCATGGGTGAGTGTCCCAGCCTGGGTCGGTGCTTTGTGTGCATCCAGCAGTGAAGGGATCACCTCACATAAACCATCTGATGTACACATTGCATGTTTAGGGTTCTCTGTGTCACAGCTGATTATCACAGCTCCCAAGGGCAAGGGAGAGGGATGTACTTTGCCCTTGGAAAGTGGACAGGCCTTGGATAGTTCAGACATGAGTGGTGCCCACGTGTTGGTGTGTGAGTGTTGGCAGCACAAGTCCTGCTCCTGTCGCTCTGGGACTTGGCTTTGCTTCGTGGTTGTCACTTATATGAGAGACATGGGAGTGTTGAGCCAGAAAATGAGCTGAGGGACAGCACAGTTATAGAACCCAAAATTTGCAATGCAAACAGTCACTGCTTTCAACAATCCAAAGGTCCTTTTCTTCTAAAACTTACAGAACTTTTATACTGAATGGAAATGCCAGGAACTGATATCTGAGTGTAGTTATGAAATCTGCAGGTGGACTGTTACAGGCAGTTTTTAATTGGCAGGTGTTTTAATAACATAAAAGTCTTCAAATGGGTAGAATTCCACCTAAACCAAAATGGTTTTTTAGATTTAGTTCCAGAGAAATACAAGCTCCACCTATTTTAGCCCTCTAGTGAGGTAGGAGACCCTGGTCCTGTTATTAGAGCAGGATTGTTAGACTCACCAAATTTCTACATGACTTTGGCAAATGCCTGAACATTTTGTTATCTCCCTTCCCCCAGTGTTGAGTTTAAGGAGCAATATACATAAAAATGCCAAGAGATGCTTAGGGAAAAAATCTTTGATTAAAAATGCACCCAGATCTAACTAACAGCTTATCTGCATGGTGTCTCTCCAGCTCAAAGCCAATAAAAGTATTTTTGCTGTGTGGTTATATTATTGCCACCATTATTTCAGCTTTTTTTTTGTAGTTTAGGTAGGAAAGAGTCAGCACTGCTTTTCTGGAACAAGCTTTGCAAACTGTGTGACAAGCAGATGTGTGTGTTAAGGGTGCTTTGCCTGATTTGGAATTTCAGAAGCCTTTGATGAGGTCTCTTAAAAAAAGCTCTTATAGAAATGAAACTATCAGATTATGAGAGACAATGTCTTGTTGTTAATTAATAGCTTTTTAAAAAAACCACAGCAGGACCTGCTGTCAGTGGAGATCCCCAGGAAGCTCTGCTGGAACCTGTGCTGTTCAGTGTGCTCATAAATACCCTGGAGAACAGGGTGATGCTGTTTGCTGATCATATAAAATATTCAAGATAGTCAACATTAAAACTGACCACAAAGGAGTTGCAGAAGCTTCTAATCATTTGAACTGACTGGTCAATAAACTGGCAGATGAAATTATTGACAGAGATGGAAATTCCTATTACTGTGCAGAAAAGGTTTGTCTTCTGAAAGCATCAGTTCAGTGCTGAGCTGTGGCTCAAAATGTGAGGTACTGGGAAGAAGGGAATAGAGAAAAAAAAGAGAGTGACACTGTATGGATCTTAAATCCTTCACACAATTATAGTCACTGGTGGAGAGAAGGATGGAGAAAAACTGGAAAAGATACTCTAAAGTAGGAATGGTCTAATTAAAGCTCTACCATGGTTTTTGAATAATGAAATACTAAATTCAGTGGACACTTTGTTAAAGAAATGACTGAAGGGTGGGTGCCATATAGGGAGGGGAGCAGGAGAGGATGATTCTGTATTGCTTAGTACAGGAGGCAGAGGAGACACCCAGGTACATTTCCCTGTGGAGGATGTACAGTGAAGGAAAGAATACTCTTTCAGAAAATACAGACTGGGGAGGTCATTGGTGCAGGCAGTAGTTAGGACATAAAGAGAAATAAAAAGTATTTAGAAAAAAAGGCCAAACTTTATGGAGGGAAATCCCAGTAAGGGCTGTTAAGCACAGCTGTGTGTGCAGCTCTGGCTGAGGAAGTGGCCAAAGCCCAGACTGCAGCAGCTGGGAGGGTGGGAGAAGCATCCCAGCCCTGGGCTGCCTGAGCATCCAAGACTAGACAATTTCTGAGGAAGGAGTTATGACAAGAAAGGCATTTCTTCTGGCCATGTGCCACCAGCTTTACTTTTCAGCATGTGTTATGACAAACATTATGGCTTTTTTTTTTTAAATTGGAGGAGATTTTTCAAATAGTGGATCTAAGTGTATCATTAGAGAAATTGAGTTGAAAAACATTCAGAGATTTATTTTCTTTTAAGTGTTTCAATACTGCACAACTATTTGATGAGACTCTGGACTACCTCACTGTCAGTGAAAAAATCTATCTGCTGTCTCAAATGTTTTTCATGTATTAAACCTCACACACACACACACACACCAAAACAACCCCAACAAACAACCCCAAGCCTGGAGAAATCAGGGATAGATGAGGTTGATTTCACCTCTTCCTTCTACCCTAATTTCCTTTGGGTAGTTTAGTTCCCAAGGGGACCATTCTCATGGAGATATGGGAACCCTTACTAGGGAACATTTGTTCCTGCTGCTCTCTTCTAGTGCCCACCTGATCTGCTGGTGGGTGTGGTGCAGGGCATGGAAACCTGTTCTCTCATGGGTTATTTTGCTGAGTGTCTGTAACACAGACTTAAAAGGGGCAGGTACTAGAATTAAACATAGAGGAGTTTAGATCCATTATCACACAATTGGCAGCACTTAAAAAGAGGGTAAGTAAAGGTTGTTGCCTCCCTGCTCCGAGCTGGGAGTTAGAATAAAGCACTGGGGAACTGCAGAGCTGCCCTGTACCTTTGCTACAAATGGGCAGAGAGATTGTATTTCCCCTTCAGGTTCTGTGCACAAAGCCCATTTGCCAAGTCTTCGTGCACTCTGAATGTGTGAGAGACAGATTAATTTCACAGTATAAGCAGAGATTAACTGTAAATAAAATTGCAACTTGCACCGACCAGCTCTCTACTCCCTGAAATGGAGTTTCAGTGTATCAGGCCCTGCAATAACCAGGCTCTGCTGTTTATCTCCCAGCAGTGGCTGATGCTGCCTGCATGTTCAATGGGTTTCCTTTAAATGCTCTTGCTTATTTGCTTATAGAAAGTTTAGAGCTGCAGGCACTGGTGGTGGTGTCTGGGGAGCACAGTTAATTGGACTTCAGTTCAACCTGTTTAGAAAAGTAGATGGAAAGATGCTTTTGGGATTCCCCAGTAGCCCACTGGGATCTAGAGGAGGCTGTAAAAAATAAATAACCAAAATGACACAGTGAATATTTCGAGTCTTTCATCCAGGTTCTTAAGTTAAAGTTGGCAAAGAGTCAAGCAGCTGTTTCACAGATGGGGAACCTGAGCCTCAGGGTCCATAAGTTATTTGCCCAAGGTTACAGAGAAAGTGGCAGAGCCAGAACAAGCATCTCCGTTTCCTACCTTCCCTTCTCCCCCATGGCACTAGATTAATTTGTCTGTGAAAAATGAACAGTGCTGCACACAACTGAGAAATAAGGTTATTTTATTTATCATTGCTGGTTTTTTAGGCCGCTCTCTCATGTCTCAGAACAGTAGAGTAAAGCTGCTACTGCTTGGAAAGGGATAGTGCAAGAGGTCTTTAAAGTGTTTTCTTCATAGTCTTTTCACCAGAAGTTGTTTAGAGAAGAAAAGAAGCAAAATTCCTTTGGGAGTGTGTGGAGAGGAAAGGTTGTAGGGTAGAAGAGGAAGAGAAGAAAAGAGTCTGGATTTAACCATTTTTACAGCCAAACAGGTGGCAAAATTAGAAAAGAACATGTGTACAACTTGGAAGACAAATCTCTCTGGGTAGATCACTAAAGCCCAAATGAATGCTGCTGACAGGCATCAGAGTGCTCAGATAAAATCCTATTATTCAGACTCCTAACCTGGAGGAGAGGAAGATATCCGTAACTGAAATGGAGAGAAATAGAGATGGTAATATTCAGTTTGTCAGCTGAGTTGGTGATAGGAAGGTGTATCTCACAGTGATTATAGGATTAGAAGGTTTGCCAATACTGTTAGTAGAATGGGATTTATGGAATGACACCCGTGTTAAAGGTTTGAGTGTACTGAATGCAGGATTTCATTATTTCCTCAGTGCCTATCAAGTCTAATGTGTGGGAAAATGGAGTTGCTATTATTTAAACTTGAAATCATTTTTAGGCTTCTCAGCATCAGGAGAACTATTCCATTTTGCATCATCTGTTTCTTCATTACTCAGTGATAATTTGTATTTGCCCAGGAGGATTTTCAAGAGATGAATAACACTCTCATCGAGATTTCTGAACATTGAAATTTACACTAATTCTTTATATGGGCTGTTGTATGAAATTTAAATTATGCCTATTGCCAGCTACTACACTCTGTCTATTCTCTATCAGACAATGCACTTTACATAGTGGGTTTCTTCCTGGGATGATTACCTGCAAGATTAGGAGTACATTTTTCTTTATCAGCAGAACAAAAGCTTCAGAGGTGATTGAAGAGAATGATACGTGTTTGTAAAAGTAACAGCAGCAATTGGAGGTTGTTTTTCAATCCTTCCATACATTGTTTGTAGATTCTTTCCAGGAGCTAATACAGCTTTTGTCTGTATAAAGAGAGTAAGTGCATCCAGAGAAGATATGAATGGAAGTATAATACAGTAGTATTTAACTCGGGGAGTTTTAAAATTATAATGATGATTATATAGATCTTCCCATAGCACTTTAGCTCTCAGAACATCAAGTGACTGCCAGCATTGCAGTGAAATTCATTGTCTGCAGATGCTCAATTCATCAGTGACATCCCATCCTCCACGCTCCAGTGACACCCTGCTTCTCTCTCTTTGGGCAACTTGCACTTGCCCATGAATTTAAGTCCAACCCTATTGCAAGGGAGGGTGTAGCTCTGAGGTTTTTAAGTGATGTGTTTTCAAAAATAGCTGCTAAATATGAAAATGCCACGTTTGGGGCTGAGCTTTCTTAAATCAGCTTGAAACCTTTGTGATGGTGTGATTATGAGCCAGTGTGTGCCCAGGTGTCCAAGAAGGCCAGTGGCATCCTGGGTTGGATCAGCAATAGTGGGACCAGCAGGACCAGGGCAAGGATTGTCCCCCTGTGCCAGGCAGTGGTGAGGACATGCCTTGAGTCCTGTGGCCAGGTCTGGATTTCTCAGTTCAGGAAGGACATTGAGGGGCTGAAGCAAGTCCAGGGAAGGGCAGTGATGCTGCAGAAGGGTCTGGAGCACAGGTGTGATAAGAAGCAGCTGAGGGAGCTGGGGGGGGCTCAGCCTGGAGAGAAGGAGGCTCAGTGGGGACCTTCCTACTCTCTGCAACTCCCTGACGGGAGAGGGGAGGCAGGGCAGGTCGGGCTCTGCTCCCAGGGAACAGGGACAGGGTAAGAGGAAACAGCTTCAGGCTGAGCCAGGGCAGGTTCAGGTTGGACATAAAGAATAATTTCTTCATGCAAAGGGTTGTCAAGCATTGGAAGGGCTGGTCAGGGCAGTGGTCGGGTCCCCATCCCTGGACATGTTCAAGGAACGATTGGACGTGGCACTCAGTGCTCTGGTTTGGTTGATATGGTGGTGTTTGGTCAAAGGTTGGACTCGATCATCTTGGAGGTCTTTTCCAACCTTAAAGATTCTGTAAAATATCTGCCTCTCTTCAGATCCCTGCACAGGACCCTCAGCATTTGATCCATTAGGGATTTCTGGAGTGCAAAGATAAAGCATTGTCTGATATGAGGAGTGGGATGGGAACATCTGTGTAAGGCTGTTCTAGGCCCCTGATATCTCCTGAGGAAAAGAGAATCCTACACTCTTTGTGTACACTAAATTTACAGCCACTTCATGCCAGCTGATGGGGATACGACTGCAACAAAAATATGTGTGAAATAACTGTGTCAGGGTTTGTGGAACATGCACATGAAAGAAAACAGGAATAAATGGGACTGTAAGTTACATCTAGGGTAGGATTTTTGTTTCTCTTTATGTCTGCAATTTTCAAATAACAGGTGAAGCTTGAGACTGAATAAAAAGAGCAATAATTTAAAGCTATCCCATTGCTGGCAACATGTTGTATGTACATCAGCTCAAACTAAGCTGCTAAATTAGGACTCAGATACAACCATGTGAGCTCTTGGTGGTTTTTGTGTGTAATTTGGCATTTCCTTTGTGTTTTGACATCTCAGCTACAGGAGCACAGAGGAATCTTATTTGGGATGGAAGAGCCTTCCAGGCTCACTGGATTGCCACACTGCTGCTGTTTAAGGAGCGTGGCTCTGCCTTTCAATGGGAAATTGCTCCAAATCTTATTCTGTAGTAGCATGAAATATGATTGGGTGAAGAAAGTAATTTGATAACATGTTTTCTCAACATTCCCCCTCCAGTATTTGCTGGTTTTATTCCCATGTGTTCTGCAGTGTGTTATTACCATTGATAATGGGAGATGCAGCCTCAATTTATGTCAAGCAGCTTGGAAAAATATAAATAATTGGCATCAAAAGATGGGAAAACAGGGATATGGCCATAACACACTGAGTATTTTGACTACCTGAAACATGTTTTGCAATGACCAGTGATGAAATTAGTATTTTATTTCTCCTTCTAGGTGTTCCCATTCCCACCCTGGTGTGGTACAAGGACTCTGTTCCCCTCAGCAAGCTGCAGAACCCCCGTTACAAAGTGCTGCTGAGCGGGGGGCTGCGCATCCACTCCCTGCGGCCTCAGGACGCCGGGATCTTCCAGTGCTTTGCCAGGAACCAGGCTGGGGAGGTGCAGACATACACCTACCTGGATGTCACCAGTGAGTAAGGACTTGGGAGACACCATCCATGAGTTGTCAGTTCTGCAGGTGACGCTGTGTCCCTGAGATTCTCCACCACTCTCTGCTCCTTTAGTTCGACTCACAGAACTTTGATTTTTCACCAAGTGTAGCTGCCCCACCTCTGAGTAACCCCAAAATGCCCCTGTGGCCTCAAAACAATCTGCTGAAGCCTGTGGAAAAACTCTCCATGTCATTAAGGGCTTGAGGTGAACTCTCCTGTTTCACACAGCAGGAGATCTTAGTGCAAAGAAAAAGGAAGCGTTAGTTCTGAAATAACTTTATCTTTCTTTTATGCTTCAGTAATTATTTCTACTCTCTTATAATTCTATTCTGAACTTGAGCTACTGCTTCATGATTGTGCATGTTATCATTTTATTTGCCTTTGTCTACAACTGCATTTAGCAGGGGGGAAAGAAAGAAAGTTCAAGTTAAATGTCATTTTTTGGCCAAAATATCTGATTAAATGGTTTTGCTAATGAAGTGCTTGCTTCTCTGTGGAAGAATTACAAATCCTAGTAGTCTCTTTTAAAAGTGATTATTAGCAGTCATTTCTGTACTACTAAACTTCTCTTCAGGAAGCTGATCTTTAGCCCAAGAGCAGTTTGCACATACTGACCAGAATTCCTACTGGCCTCAGAAAATAGATCAGCTCCAGTTCAATATATATCTAGGAAACTGGAGGGAAAAACTGTAATAAAATGCAACTAGGGGAAAATAAGAGAGAAACTTGGAAAATGTCTTGGGTAAGGCTCAGGTTCTGAATTCTTTTGGCTGACATTTAAGTTTCATAGTTAATGCCTTTCTCAAGTTGCTTTTCATCTTAAAGAATTCTGTTATGAAGATGAAGGAAAATTGTTTTGTTTATCTAGATTTCTCAACTTGCCCCTCAACACTCATTTTGAGCTTTATCTTCCTTTTTCTATAACCAATCTTACTTGTACAGGTACAAGCATTGATAGGTTTTTATTTTCCATGCAGGTAATAAACAGGATTAGACAATTCCTAGGAGATGAATAAGGAAAGGTTACAGTCACTGCTGAAAGGTTTTCATGTCTTTTTGTCGTGTCCTTCTCCATGATCAGCTCTGTAAAAGTGGATGTAAGGTAGTCCATGATAACAGGCAAAGGATCTATCTGAGAGCTGAGGGATTGAGTTCTTTGAATCTTTGGTTCCAGACATCAAGCCAGCATTTATCCAACCTCCAGAGGACACCACAGTCACGGAGGGGATGACAGCAGTGCTGACCTGTGAAGTGTCAGGGGCTCCGAGACCTGCTATCTCATGGAAGAAAGGTAATGTTATTAACTTGTGGAAGAGCTGCAATCCATGTTTCCCTGTCCATCCCGTTACTGAGGTTCTGCAGACCCACTCAGTGCATGTTTCTCCTTTCTGTGGTCCCGGGAGCAGCGGGTGAGCTGTGGGGCTGCAGTGTGGGCAGAACTGAAACTGCAGAGTTTGATCCATGAGCCTCCATGGCACAAATCCTGTTGCACCAATCCTGCTGCACTAATCCTGGTGCACTAATTCTGCTGCCTGTCCTTGTGTGTTGCAGGAGAGCAGATCTTGGCCAGTGGCTCGGTGCAGATTCCTCGCTTCGTTCTCCTCGAGTCTGGGGGGCTGCAGATTGCCCCCGTTCTGCTGCAGGACGCCGGCAACTACACCTGCTGTGCAGTCAACTCTGAAGGAGCTCTGAATGCTTTTGTGATGCTGACAGTGTGGAGTAAGGATAATGCTTTGTTTAAAGTCTAACTTTAATCAAGTATTAATCAGGTTTTGGTGTATGCTCAGGAAATTTTCATAAGTAATTATGCTTTTCTCGTTAATAGAGATACTTGTGTGATTCAATAGGAATAATGTATCTATTTTAGGAATCCCATCACAAATGCCCTTTTTGTTTGGAAAATTATGCACATGAATATCTTGTGAAAGAAATTGTATTTAAATAGAATTTCAATGACAATTACAATTTTACTCAGGTTTTCCTTCGGTCTCTCGCATCACAAGTCAGACCTTTTAACTTGTAGATTTGGCTGTTTGCAGGTGGTTTCTGTCTCCAGCCCTTGCTGGTACTGGGGCTGTGCCACAGTTGCAATGAATACAATTTTCCTCACACTTCTGTATTTTGTTGTGGCCCTGGGCACTGTTAGAAGTCAAACCAAAGCAACAGCACACTTTACTATTCTCTCATGCCACAGATTATCCTGGACCAGGGCAACCCATGAAAGGGTTTTATCATTCACCATTTGCCCCTGATGTCTGTTTATTTTTTTGTTTCTTTTGCTGAGAAGGAGTGTCTGATCTAAGAGGTTCACCTGTCTTACTCCTAAGTGAGTTAAATTGAAGTGTAACACGTGTTTTGCTACTAAAGGTAGGAAATAATGATGCCTGAGCTATGAGTAAGAGCAACTAAAAATAATGAAGTTGATGATGATAAATACAGAAGTGTTGTGGCCCTCTTTCCTCTCCTGCACTTGATTGTGCTGCTGATGTGTGGTGCATATTTGGCATTTGTTAATCCCAAAACTGTGCAGGCTAAACCAGCCACATTTTTCCTTTTGAACTTGAGAATACCTGAAAACATTAGTGGCAGTAACTGGAATGGACTTGTGTCACATGGCCATTGTATTTTTGTCTTGTTGACAATATGGAGTTGGTGTAGCTACCAAGATGCTGTAACTGAGTGATATCCAGGTTTATGGATCAAGTAAATGAGATCCTTCCTGTTAATTCTCAAAGCTATGGTTATTATGTATGTACTAAAGATAGTTGCTGTTTATTGTACTCATTAGAGGAGGGAAAGACAATTGAATATAACCTCATGTTTGTGTAGCAACAGCACCATTATAAAGCCAGAAGTCATGCATAGGTACATCAGGAATAATGCTAAAAATTCCATGCTATTAGAGTCAGCTTTTGGATTTGCTGATGGTTCCTTCTTGTGCATGTATGAGGTATCTCACACTGATTATCTCTGTGGGGATTTGGGACTGATTAACATTATCCACATATCTTCCATGCTCCTCCTGGTTGTGCCCCTACCTCAGCTGATACTATCTGCTGCTCCTCCTGTGTGTTCCACATAATAGAGATCTTTCACACTGGATCTGGTTGCTGTAGTTACAGCAATTATTGTGTTCTGGGGCTCCAGAAGGGGCTTGAATAAAGATGTTCTGAAAGGTTTGAGTAAACAACATATCTTTATTATATGGAAAATGTGTCCACTAGAAGCTCCTCCTCCTTTAGCCTCTGTCCTGGATTTGATGAGATTGTGGGGTGCCACTGAAGTTCCTCTTTCTTGGTGGTATTCTGGTGCACTCTTCTCTGCACAGATTTTCTTTGGTTTTGTTTGTGTTTTCCCTGCCTCAAAGAGTATGACTTGTTTCCTGACTCTCTGCATGCCTGGGCTTCTCCAAAACACACCACCAACACCCTCATTGCCTTATGGCTTTAAGGAGTTGCCACAAGCCAAGTGAGAGCTGGTACAGTTTTAGCTTCTTCTGCTCTGGTCCCCCTGGTTTGTGCTCATGCCCTGTGCTGCTCTGTCTCTCTGCACCCCACACTGTGGCACCTCTGACTTCAGAGGGAGGGGAACCTCCACAGCAGAGGCTTGAAGAGCAGTGACCTGCTTGCTTTGAGTGACCAAAGCTGGGTGGCCACTCTCTGAAGGAACCCTCAAGTCAAAATGCAACCCCCCCTGACCTGTGGCTTGTGCTGCTTTCAGACCGCACGGCCATTGTGGGCCCCCCCGAGGACAGCACGGTGATCAAGGGCACCACGGCCACCCTGCGCTGCGAGGCCACCCATGACCCCAGGATCTCCATCAGGTGGGTGCTGGCACTCCTTCCTTGTGTGCTTTAGCAGAGCTTCATTTTATAAGCTGTATGAATAGCATTAGGTGAGAAGTTTCAGGACCCCAGAATTCCACAGCAGCCCCTGATTGCTGCATTATAAGGTTGTACACTGTGTCATTAATCATATAAATCCCATCTTCCATTTCAGCCTTATGTATTATTTACAATGAGCTATGTTCCACTTCATGACTTCAATACAGCCTTCCATGATTTTACTGTCAAGGTTAATACACTATCAATAAAACCAACTTGTCAGAAGCTGATACTTAATGAGAGTAAAAGCCAAAGAGAAGGAATAGGATTTCAGAAGTGTTTACTTTGGGGTGCATAAAAGCCACACAAGAGATGCCCATGTTTTTGAAAACAACTCAATAACTCGGGCTTAAATTCTGCTTTAACTGTATAAAGGCAACCAGAATTTGTCTGAACTATTAAAATTTGCACTAGAGCATTTAGAGGAAGCTCAAAACGTAAAATAAATTTGCCATAAAAATTTATGTAGTCTGAAAGCAACACAAATGAAAGAAACTCCAAGGAAAAGTTTGAAGGGTGCTCGAAGGGTGAACTACAGCAAGAACTTCAGAAAGAGAAATACAGGCATAAAAATTTGATGTAAAAGTAGGTAATTGTGGGACCATGGGCTGTGCAGGTCTCTGTGACATGTTGGTGTGTGATGTTCTAGTGGAGGAGCACTTCAGAACCTGGACTTTATGACTACACCTTTTCCATGTAAAATGTGTAGTATTGTTTCGAAAATATATATCTTGGATAAAATCACATTTCTCTTTCTGATCAATTGATCTAAAACTTAAATTTGTAAAAGGCACTGCTTCTGAAACTTAACTGTAGGGGACTGTCCTTTTCAACACGTGGTGACAGAAGCTGATACTTTATGGCAGAGTTCAAATAAATTATTTTGACTTTCTTATGAGTAATGAATAACTGAAATGTTGTAATACTCAGGTATCTGTGGAAGAAGGACAGTGTTGTCATAAATCCATCCAGCAGCTCCAGGATCACAGTAGAGGAAGATGGGACCCTCCTCATCAGCCAGACGTGGTCAGGTGACATTGGAGATTATACCTGTGAGGTCATTTCTTTTGGGGGAAACGACTCCAGGATGGCTCGACTAGAAGTGATGTGAGTATTCCATCCTAGAATATACACTCCACTTGGTTTCAGATGTATTTTGTACCATTTAATTCTGAGTGATCTGGACAGTCTGCAAGGTTGATTTGTGATATGGGGGTTTTTTTAGGGGAAGTTAAGCCTTATTCATTGCTAATTAAATTGCATTGAAATCCCTCCCTTTTGCATGCTGCCATTCTGCTTGGGCTTCCACATAAAACTGGAGCCTTGGAAATGATCTCCAAGTAACTGAATCTGAATCCCTGTGTGTATGGATCCACCTGGTGTGAGTGAGCTCAGGAGATGGAGTAAGAGGTGGTCCACATGTAGCCAAGTAAGAAGTGGACAACCACAGGGAACTGTAGAGTGTGCAGGTGGCACAAAATGCATGGGGAGAGTTGATAGACTTGAGGGCAGGGCCACCATTCAGAAGGAAATAATTAGAGTGGGAAATGGGCCAGGAGGAAGCTTACAAAATTCAGTATGGACAAATGCAATGTCTGCATCTGGGGAGGAATAACCTTTTGCAGTGACACAGTCTGGGCACTGGCTGCCTGGTGGCAGTTCTGCTGGAAAGAACCTGGGGATCTGGGGAGAGAACAGCTGAACATGGTCCAGCTGTGGGCCTGGGCAACAGAACAGGCTACAAACCTCCTGGGCTGGGCTTACATGGGCATAGCAGATTGATGGACATGATTCCCCCCCTACTATTTGATGTTTATTATCCTATATCTGGAATACTGTCTCCAGTTTTGACTGAATTAACTGGTCTGGTCTCATGGCTGACCCTGCTTTGAGCAGGAGTTGGGGCCAGAGACCTCCTGAAGTCCCTGAGGTCCTGGATCCTTCTCTCAGCCCATGCTGTAGGGCTTTCCCATAAAGCCCAGGTGCTGTGCTGTGATGCCAATGTTTGAAAACAAGAAAATGTTTCCTTCCTTTTACTATTTTCTTCTCTGTTAAACATTTATCAGAATAGCTGGTCCCTGGACAGGCATTGCTTACTTTTGCATTCTTTTTAACATCGTTTTTCAGGGAAAAAAAGAAGTATTTTCATGTATGACTTTCTTTATTCCTACAGATCTTTAAAAATAAAAACAAGAAAATGTTTAAAGTGCTGTTCAATTCTGGAAAAGGATTATAAAAATGTCATTACAGGGGTTCCATATTTTCTATTTCTGTCATTCCACTGGGGTGAAGTGCACTTCCATTTTATTTTTATCACTAAAAGCAACAGCTGTGGTTTTGGTACACGTGTGGAGCAGATCAAATGAAAAAGAAGGTGATGTTTTATGTAGAGTTAGTTATTTATTTATTTCCTCAAGTAGTGCCGCCCGCTTTAATTTAACTGAAATTGCGCCTGTTTCTGCTGGTCATGCCTGATGTCTCTGAGAGGATGGCAACTTGTGCAGTTGGCAGTGTAATGAGTTCACCTCTGAGGTTTGCTATGCAGAGGGCTCTTTGATACAGCATTATTCTGACAGTGCCAAGGCTCCATCAGATGCCCATTTGCAGAGAGCGGTCATACATTCTTTTTCTAATTAAGCGCTCCTCAGCTCTCCTCCCGGAGCACATTCCACTGCTGGTTGGAATCCAAGAGCACAAGACAATTCAAAATATATTGCTGCTGCATAACCAGCCTCGCTTTTCTCTCAGGCAGTTTTTGAATGGAGGGCAGAAAATTATGGAGTAAAGACTGGAAAGAATGTTAAAACCTGGACTTTGAAACAAAGCCATAAAATATGTGCTAAACACTTCAGCAGTGTGGGGGGTTTTAATCCTAAATAGCAAAGGATGCCCCCTGCAACAACCCAGTACAGCACAGTGGATGTGTTTACTTGCAGTTCCCTGTGGACTGGTGAGGAGCATTTTTGTGGTCCATAAAATCTGGACAAGAAGTTACTCGGGAGAGGCACATCTTTTATGCCTTGCTGAGGCACCCCAGCTCTTCCAGTTGTTCTGGGGGCTCTCCATGCACTGGGACTGGCTCTTCATCCTGTATCTCTGCTTCCTCTGATGTTCTGTTGCTGATTGCCCATCACCTGTTTTTCCTGGAGGAATTAAAGAAATCTATCAGGCCCACTCTTTCAGAGGGCTTGAGTAACAGATAAGTCACTCAATAATACCTTGAATTGTGACATTTCATTTCAAAGCAGTGCTGCAGGTAGTGCAATACTGCCAAAGAACATTGCATTTCTTTGCAGCTTTCATCATTATCGGTTGGCTCTGCAGCAACAGATCAGTGAGAGAGATACATGATACAACAGGAGTGAAATGAAGAAGAAAATCTGTGGAAAGGAAACATCTGAAGTAAAGCTGGAATTAAATTTCAGCTTGTATACAAATGACAGATCTACAGCATTCCCTGTTCTCCCAGATAATTCCCTTGTGCAGAACATTAATGAGCAGGGCATGTACATTCCCATCGATGAGTGCCTTGAGTACCACTAATGTCAGACACATGTTCAAAGGAGGCCTCTCAACCCTTTACACACTGGAACAGCCACCAATGGGTAATATCATTCCCTACTTTGCCTTGCCTGACAACTCCCATTGTCTCTCCCCCTTTTTTCCCCCACGAACCAGCATGTTCCTCCTCTACCTCTGTGCACGTCAAGAGAGATTTCCAAAGGCACAAATAAGTTTGTTACTGATTCCTGTTCAAATTGATTCAATTCAAAACCATTGACCTTCAGGGTGACCTTCAGTTATTTAATCTCTGAGTGGTCTGGTTTTCTAATCTGTGAAAAGAAGGAAAGAAAACTTTCTTCCTTTGTCTTCCCTTGTTGGAAGACAGGCTTGGGGGAAAAGGTAACGTTCCTGGCAGGAAGAACTTGCACTGATAGCACAGCACATATACATTGGTGGGCAAGCAGGATGGATAATTTTTCTCAGTGTGAAGAGGAAATAAAATATTTGAAAAGGAAAGCCAGAAAACTAATGAAGAACTTGCTAAAGTGCAGCCAAAGGTTACCTTGCTCATCAATTTTGCACTGATGGTACTTGGGCACAGAAACTAATTGCTAGTCAAGATACTCTATTCATTCATTTGTCTTCCCTCTAGATGTGTTTATTCTTCATGTACATCACTTGATTTGATTTGCACAAGGTAAAACATTTGCGAGTGATGTTTCTCTTCAGCAAGATATAGATTTTAATTTTATACTTACTTTTTTTTTCTCCTACCAGAGTTTCTTGACTGCATATACAGAAACATTTGCAGGTCTTTTGGTGGTGAGCTGCTTCTCTTGCTTGCCTCCAAGTCATAGGATTTGGTCCTGGAAATAATTTCATGTTATGAAACATCCCAGCTTCATTTAGCTTACTTTTATAGTCCTGTAAATACCATCCTGAAATACATACAGAGGAAAAAAGCTTGTTCCTAAAGCTGCATAAGCTGAGCTATCACAATGTATCACTCACCTGATGGAAAACTGTGCTGGTTCCAGCTCAAAGTATCCTGAGGATTCTCAGTATGTATAAAATATGCAGAATTACCACTATCTGTGCCTGATGATACCCAGTGCTCAATATCAGCCTGTCTGCAGCCCACGCTAAAGAATCTCTTTGTTGTATGAATGTGACTGAAAAGTATGGTAATGCTGCATTGTTGGAAAATCAAAGCCCTGTACAAGCCTCTGTTATGTCACAACATATAGTAAAACCTTTTAGGCTCTTTTTCTATGCAAAAATATGGGAAGGACAATGTAATACAAAAATAGACAATTTATTCCTGGCAGCAAGTTCATCTTCTTTCAGTTCCCTTTCATCAGAGAAAGAACTATTACTGTTCTGTCTTCTTCAGAAGCAGGAGAGGGGAGCTAACCACTTACAATAAACCCCAGTGGGTTGCCAAGAGTGTGTAGTATTGCCTTTGTCAACCATCTATACATGAATTTTGATGCCCTTTTTACTGGAATATTTATAATTGCTGTTTCTTCCAACTTCTTCCCAATATGCCCCCTAAAAAATAGCTTGATTACTAAAATTAAAATCAGTCTGACCAATGCAGAGTAAGAGATCAAAATGACATCCCATTACGGATGTATCTTCATATGGGCCCATATCCCTTGGTCCCAACAGCCCATTTCTTCTCCTTTCTGCAGGGAGTGAAAGCAGGAAGAATGTCAAACTTGAAAATATATTATTCCTCCCTAACTGGAAAGAAAGCTTCTATTTATTTTTCCAAGCTCTCTGTTGAGGTGTCATCCAAGAACAAGGTTCACTGCTGAGCCTAAATGCACCTGATACTCCAAAGAGAAATATCTCCCAGAAATGCACTCGGAAATAAATGCCATTGTGTCTGTTTGTCATTGAAGGTATAGGAGAAAAGTGGGTGTTTTCACCAAAAAGAAAGCATAAAATTCAAAACCCTTTCCCAAGTCACCTGTAGATCTGAGCTTGTGATGACCAGCAAAATGAAATGGGAAATAAACTTGCACACTCTGGAACTTGACAACCCTTTAATTTCAAAAATTCACCTCTTTGTAGACCCACGAGAGGCAAAAAGCCTCAAAACTCAGGGCTGCCTTGAAAGAATCTTTCCTGTATTTAGAAATTAGAGAGGAGTCTTTTGCAAGAGAAACTGGAAAGTCCTGAGCAACAGTTGACACGTTTGTTAATTTAAGACATTAGGAAGTTTTATGAGCAGAGCCATCAGGGCTGAGCGCTTCGTTAGCCCTCCTGCCTCGGCTCCTTCCCACGTTATCAGCTGGAGCAGATGAACCACCTGCTCCTGAGCAACCCTGGCCCGGTGCACCTGAATTAGGAAATCATTTCTGAGACAGGAGCAGGGCTTTTCATAGACTGACAAGGAAACTTGTTTAATCTCCTGTGCATTTTTAGTAATCCCCTCTTCAGTCAGTGTCTCTCTAATTACCTGCTGTTGGACCATTTTTCTCAGAAGCCTCTCCAAACCATGTCTGGTTTATTTTTCTCAGCAAATAGTCTGCTTTTAGCTAATTTTATAAAACTCTCTATGAGTTTGCTGAGTGAATTTTTCAGCTGCCCTCTGGCAATGATGAGCTGACTCAAAACATTAGGGTTTCTGGTTTGAACATGTATCATCTGCAACTGGCTAATATTTCTCTCCTAGATTGTCACAACGACTTCATGTTCTTTTCTTGCAAATCCTCTATTTTAATTGCTTTGTCAGAGTCCCCTCAGGTCACCTTGGTGGCAATGCCATTAACCCCGGGCTTATCTATCAATTACAGATTTTTAGAGTGTCCATGGACATATTTTTCTATCATACAAAGTAAATTATGGAAAACTTGCCTCCATGTAACTTCAGCATTAGAAGAGTGAGGTCTTAAGATAGTTTATATTGAAAAACTTTCCTATATTTCCTGTTTGGGGCTTCAGTGAACAAAAGAAAGATAATAATGCTGGAATTACACTTTGTGTCCGTTCAAGGGCTCTTTGGTGCCCTGGGAGTTACTGTCCTAAACCTCATCCGCTTTCTTGGTGCATGAGAAGGTGAGCAGTTGTGGTCCTCCTCCTCCTGAAATTGGCATTCCCTGTGATAATTTCTTGGATGTTAGCAGCAAGGAAAAGTAATTCTCTTAAAGGAAAAATAGAGGCAATGATCTCTTTGGGGAACGTGAATATTCATGATGGTGGTACAGGTCTCATTCATCATCCCTTCCACACAGTATGTGGTAGCAAATGAGAAGGAGACAAAGTGTAAGTGCTTGCTAAAGTAGAAATTACTACTTATTAATCTCTGCTTTTGTATACTACAAAGGGAGAAGTACACTTCTGTGCTGAAATGCCTTTGTAGTTTTGAATATTTATTTCTGTCCAGGTGTATTTCTTAAGCACTTGTTCTGTGTGCCTTGAGGGATTTCAATGTGTGAGCACCATCTGTTGCTGGCTGGGATGGGCACGTGGCTGAAGATGCTGCTGCTGGTGGGGAAGGTCCTGGATCCTGCAGCTCCTGCTGCTCAATCTCTGTCTGAACAAGAAGTGCCTCTTCCCTTCACGCTGCTGACTGATTATCGTTGTCAATCTAACAGAATAATCAACTAAAGCCAAATCCTAAGCAAACAAAACCCCAGGTTTAAATTCAGTTTGTGCATTACAAAAAAAAAAAAAAAAAACAAAAAAAACAGAAAAGGGAATGTCCCCTCTTCTCCAAAAGTCTTCTGAGATTTGTACATTAAGAAAAAGAGATTGAGCTGTAAGTTTTTCTTAGGCACGCAGCCTCTGCAATCAAGTGAGCTGTTAATTGAGCCCTTCTAATGTATGGGAGATCAAGATTAGTAAATATACACCCTTAATATATTCCAGGAGTGCTTGTTGACTCCTCAGAAAAGCAGCTACATGGGAGTAAGTTTGCTGTGAGCTCCCTCAGCTATTCCTACAGTGCTGCTTCCTATCACCTTCCAGGAGGAGCTGAAGCCACAGCCCATCCCTGAGCTCTGCCCACTGGGAGTGCTGAGGAATGAACTGGGGACTGGGACTTCAGGGAGCCAGGTGACAACAAGACGTTTCACTCTGTCCCTCACTAATTACCTCTGCCAGCTTAATCACAGAAACTTTTCCGACCAGTTTGCTTAGGACATAATGATAAATTGCAGCAGAGGTTTAATGTTTATTATACTTTAATGTTTCATTCAAAATTAAGTAGCACTCCTGGAGTCCCTGGGTAAATGGCCATATCTTACACCCCCACTCCACACTTCCAGTGAAAGCCATTCTCTCTCAGGCCAGCTCTCCTCCTACTTTGTTTCCAGGTCTCCCTCTTCCCTAAACTTGTTTGTGGAAAATTTTACAGTGCTTTGCTCAAAAGTGACCATGTCTGAGCTGTCAGTGCATGCCCAGATCCGAGGAAGAGCACAATTAGCCCAAACTGCTCACGATCAAGGCATTTCAAGCAAGTGACTTAATGAAGTTGAGATGTGAATCACACCCTGAGGTGTCATTCCATGTTTACTACAGAAAGAGCCTGGGGTCATCATGCTGCTAATTTTGTTATGCATTTAAAGGCAAATGAGACGAGACAAGACTTTAAGTCTCAGGTTTAGCCTTAGGAAGCATCAACCCTTCTAGCCTGGAGAGAGGTGGGCAGGGAAGTGCCTTCCACTTGCGTTGCCTCATTAGCTGTGTGCTTTTCTTACCACTCCTTGGCTCTTCCAGAGATCTTTTATTTCTTGGTGCTGACTCCTCAGTGTGTATCCATCAGAAGCACATAAACAAAAGCATTCACAGTTTTAACAGAAAAATAATAAAGCTATTGTCTGGCTCTCCATATGTTCCTCAATCTTCCAGTAGAAGCCCAAATCCAGGACATATTTATTGTTCTGGCTTCAAGCCAGGGCCTGTATTTACTTTTGTGAGTGGCTGAGGAGTTGTGGTTTTTAAATAACTGTGAGCCTTCAGTAGGATGATACATCACACCCAGGAATTGCTGTGTTTTTAAATTAGGCATGTGAAGTACCCTCGTGGCTTTCTGCCCTGGCCAGGAGGTGTGGAAGGATCACCCTCAGCTTTCCTGGGGAGGAGGGTGGATTGAATGGCTAAAAACTGGCCCTCCTTGCTTTTCCTTCACTCAGAGATCCTCGTCCTCCTTAGGAACAGGATGATAAGGAGCAGAAATCATGCTCAAATATAATGCTGAAGGGCTTTTATCTCTTAAAACACATCAGCATTGAAGGGTTGCAGCAGAATTTGGTGTTCTCACTGCATCATGCAGCCTCCCACTTCCAGCCAATGAGTACAAATGAAATGTTTTTCCACAAATTTCCTTTATGTGGAGAAATTACACATTTTAATTGAGCTGCTGTTTTATTTTGGGGGTTTTTTTAATGTTCCATTTTGTGTTTCCAGGGGGTTTCTGCAGGCATTTTTGCTACATTTTCTGGTTGGGTGCTCCCAAAAAATCCTTATTATAGGCAGGAAGGATTCCACCCATGACAGGATAAGCCTGAATCCGCGAGTAAATCAAGCTGTTCTGTAGCCTAAGAATACATATGGTAATTTTGATTAGTAGCTCTATATGGATAGTGTCAATGTCTTCTGCTTCCTTGAGTATGAAAAATTCCATGTTAAATCATATCTCCCATGTGTTTTACTGTTTATACGCATTACTGCTGTCACTTTGCTAGGACATCATTGTGGGAAGGGAGAAAGAGTGAGAGAGGGAATTTATTGACCAAGTTGCTCAGTCAAAAACAGTATGAAAATTGGCTTTTTTCCACATTTAGCAGCATTTCCATTAGCTGTTCTAAGCATCAGCCTTGGGACTTTCAGCATAAATTATTTTTCCCCCCCAAATAGGATAAAATTGTGAAGAATTCCGAGATGTCTTTCATTTATTTAATTGTACAATAGCTGCTGGTGGGTTTATATCTATCATCATACAAGGCTGGTGTCGCCTGCCTTTAACTGCCTGTAAGACTGTAGCTGAATGAAATGTGGATTAATTTTTCTGTGCTGGTTTTTTTCTCCCTTTCCTTGCCAGTGAGCTGCCTCACTCCCCTCAGAACCTCCTGGCCACGCTGAATTCCTCCCACAGCCGCAGTGTGATGCTCTCCTGGGTGCGCCCCTTTGATGGGAACAGCCCCGTGCTCTACTACGTGGTCGAGCTCTCTGAGAACAGTGAGTAAAGTCAAATATATTTCAACCTCATGTTGTTCTTAATTATTCAGACTCACCTTTTACCAGAGCTGCTAACAAAATACTGCTGTAGTTTGCTTAATGAGAGACACCACTAGGAGGGGGGAGCTCAGGGTTTTAAACTCAGCTGTTCGCACACCAAGAGTGAAACAACAAAGAGGCCTGAGATGGTGCAATTATTGTACAGGAAAGGCTTAGTTCCACCTCTGGTGTTGCCAGCCAGACCTGAGGCACAACAGCTCACTCCTCAGGGCTGTAAAGCAGCAGTAATCTGTTTCTTCCCATTGTTGGCTTTTTCTCCAATTTCATAGATATCTTCATGCATTCAGAGCCCCAGTTTCACCTAAAACTTGCAGGCTGGGTGGTAATACAAGGAACTGGTGGTCCATTAAAGGCAAAAACTTGGATGTCAGTAAGGAGCTACTGTCTTAGCTCTATATGAGCTCATATATTTTTTGTGCTTTCCCTAGGTTGCCATTTTACACCATTCTTTTGGGTAGGTGGTTGAGGGTGAGATATCCAAATATCTTCCTGGGTTACAAAGCTGGTCATGGTGAATTACCCCTTCCCCCAGTTTTATCGAGCTCTGTTCCTGGGCCTTGGTGGCTCCCAGTTCTCAAGGTTACTCGGGGACGTTGCTAATGGCTCCTTAGGAGTTGATGGAGAGATGAGGTTATATGGAAATCGGTCACCTTGGCAATAATTTCTAATCTCTATCACCCTAGGAGCTGGAAATCCAAGCTGAACAATTGATTCTTGATGAAAAAATTAAGAGCATCACTTCTTCTGACATGCGGAAATTAGTCACTGCATAACTGAATGTGAAGCAGTCCTGATTTCTGATTATCTGGAGAGCAGCAGTTTGTTTTGCCACACAGAGAGTCTGAGAGGAAACTTGAGCTTCAGATCACATACAACCCTTTAGCTGTGCAGGCTGAAGTGCATAACTTTTCAGATGTGGAGGTCCCAGAACCAATGATCTTGACAACTGTTAAGCAAAGTGCAGGGTTCTAATCCAAGCAAGAATCCAAAGTCATGCCCAGGACTGCTGTTCTTAAAGTAGTTCTTTTCAAGCAAAGACTCCTGATCTTTTTGTAATGAATGACTAAGGAAATCCAGTGTCCTTCACTCACACTCCCCCTCTACCTTTTTATCACCACTTTCTTTTTTTCACTCTTCTCTGCTTCCCTCCTGTCAACTACAGACCAGTAACTGTCTTTTTGCTTTTCCTTCCCTGTTCTTTGACACAAGGACATTACCCTTGTGGTTTTTTGTTTCCCAGTGGCTTTGACAATGACAAGCCAGAGAAGTGCCAGTCTGGGAGCACAGTGCAAAGGTCCTAGGGCTGCATTTCCACAGAGACAGTTCAGAGCTGGCAGGATGTGTGACCTGGGATCCTGCACTGGGCTGCATTGACTGGGAAGAGTCACTTAAAGAAGAACCAGTTCATTCAGTGCCAGGGGAATCATGGAACTGTTTGGGTTGCAAGGGGCCTTAAAGATCATCTTATTCCATCATCTTTCTTGTGTCCTGGAGAAGTCTGAAGACCTATCAAGTCACTTTCTAGCAACGATGCTTTTCTGTTGTACAGGAATGGGGTAAACGTGCCATCATTTTATGGTTTTATAATGAATTCACTGAAATTTATCAAAGGCTCACTGAAAATCAACAGTGGTTCTTTGGAAGTCACGCAGACAGTCCCTCAGAACTCCACAGGATGCTGTGAACCATTGCTCACTCCATGACAGATCAAATAATTTTGGCTGATGGCATTGCAATCTGCCACTGAGAGGGTCTCATTATTCCACACCCCAGGTATATGTAGTTCAGCAGCTTGCAGCTGCAAAAGCCAAACACAGGCTGGCTCTGCCATCAGTTGAGCTGCTCAACTCCCAGATAGACTCTAGATCTTGCTGTCCTTTACATTTTTGTCTTTATTTACTTTGCTTTTATATGCAATGTCCAAATGGTTACCCAGAGAAGTAGGACAGAGAGGAATCAGCCTTTGAATATTCCACTCTTGCTGTGCTCTCTCATTTCACATATTCCTGCTCACCTTTACAGGTGGCAACAGAAAAGTGCAGCAACATCAACAGTGGCTTTGGAGAGCTGACTGTAGCATCTGCATGTTGTCACTGTCTTGTTTTGGGGTTTATTTTCCTGAAGTGTTTGTTTTGCAGAGTTATTTTGATCTCACTGGGCTGTGGTTAATATTTAGTTTCTCCAGACCTCCTACTCCTTTGGAAACCACCACTGTTCCTTTGTTCCCACCCATCCCAAGCACTGTCTGTGAGCGAAGCTGGTGTTTGATCATGTGTGGGTGTAGTTTGGTCTGATAGGACTGTGTAGGAGCTCTCTTTGCTTTTCAAAGGCAAGTTCCTTGTGGGTTTTGTGCTGCAGAAAGAGCAAGTGTCAGGGAAGCAGTGAACACCCTCCATGAGCTCTGTCACTGTCCCAGTAACAGAGCACAATGTGCTTCACATCCCAGTCCCCACCGGCTTTCACACGACTAAAGGTTGGGGAGGGACATCAGAGTTATGATTTATTTTCCTGCACAGAAGACACTGTTCTAAGTACTGTGGAGTTTGAATTTGTGGGGTTTGCTTTGCAGTCACAGGTGCCAAAACATGGCCTTGTTTTATTCCTTTTTTTAGCTGTTTTGCTTTGGATATTTTTCTAATAGCTTTAGGATCCGTTGTAGGTTTTGGAGCATGTACCACAAATACACAACAACAGTATCTGTTGCAGAGAAATTGCTGAAGAGGGTTCAAAATAATGAGTATGAATTTCAGGGGTTTAATTAGTAGCTGCATTAGAGAGAGGCGTGTCACTCCACCTGGCATGGATTAGAACTCCTTTTCATTAATATCAATTCAGTAAAGAGATATAAAAACCTTATTTTAATTAGAGGGAAAAAACAGTGGCAGATCGTGCCCATAAATTGCTGGAAATATGAGCAACTCTAGCCACCTAATTTTTAAAATGAATGTATTTGGCACAATGCAATAATTCTCAAATTACAAGTATTCACAGTAGACTCTGTCTGTGGGTGACTTGAGACATACGGCCTTAAACATTTGGGGGCAAATTTATAATCTAATTTGAAAAACACAGTTCCAGAGAAACACAGTCATTAAGTATTCCTGCCCACACAGAGCCAAGAATGTGAACCTTGATTTGAAATAGGATTTTCAAATAAATAGTACCATGCATTGCTGTCATTTGCACTAATATAATTTTGGATGTTTCATGACCTGTTTAGCCCCCGTTGCGATAGACCCAGGAATTCCAATGAAGTATCTTCATGGAGTTAGAAGGGGATATGCTTATTGTATTCCAAAGAGGTTTAAACTTAAGGAATTAATCAAAAAATATTCTGAATAGGCTTTTAACTGGAGAAATGAATTAAGACTTAAAGAATTCTGCTGAGTACAATTAAGATAAAAGCCCATTTTTGTTTTATTGTATTCTGGGATATCTGTGCTGTGTGATGTAATGATATAATTCAGATTCATCACGTTGTGCCAATGAGATAATAAAAGCTCCCATGAAAAGCATCTGTACATGCTTAACTTAAAGCCTATGAGTTGTCATCCTGAATTTGGTAGGAATATTCAAATTGCAAAAATTGAAATCATTGATAAATCTTTGCAAAAATCAGAGTACAACTGTGTAGTTTCTTACTACTGAGACTCAGATCTGTATATGATGGTATTAAAAGATACTTCTCAGGCCATTGGTGGACCTTGTTTAAATCCTACCAAACAAAAGGCGATTTTAGTGGAATTTTTTGCAATATCATTTTGTTATAAAGGTTTGAAAGATGAATTTAGTGAACTCCAGCAGTACCTCAAATTCCAATATTACCATCTATGCAAAACTCCCTGGAAAAGGAAGGAGGTGGAAACACACTCCAAAGCTGCAAAAATCAGCTTTCTGCAACAGACCTAATCTGTAATATCAAATTAGAAATGATTTCTGAGGAATTTGCAATTAATGCATGAACTGTTAGGTAGAGAGGGAAATACAGAAGAAATGCCTCTTGGCAAAAACAATCAGAGTTATTGAACATACCACAAAGTGCATCCAAAAATTCTCGCCAGAGCAGAAGTAATTTCTAAAACCCCAAAATGACATTGTAAACCAGAGAGCAGCCTGTGGGATTCTTCATTTCCAATAAATGAACTTGGAGAGGCAGTCAGAGTTAATTCAAATTACCCAATATCCATAAGACAATGGACAGCTAAACATGGAAGCTGTTCCGACAGTAGCAATTACAGGGCAAGAGCAAGCAGAGCCCAGAGCGTGTCCTGGGCAGCTTAAGTTAAATGAAGGATTAGCACAGCCTGTTCACTCTAACAGAGCCTTATTTAATAGTTTGACCTGGCAAGTTTTTGTCACCATGGAGCTTCTCCAGGCTTCCTGGGACAGGTGGGTGACAGCCATCCCTGGAGGAGAGCAGAGTTGGTGCTGGAAATTTTTGTGGCATGTTTCCAGTGTCAGAACTGTTGGTCTCTACAGGAAAATGAGCTCCTGCACAATTCCGTGTGTTTGAAGAGGGAGATCAGTGTTTATTGATTGTCAAAAAAGAAAGACTTGACATTTAAATTTTAAAGATCCTGTGCACACTCAGTGTCTGCACTGCTGGGTGAGTGAGCAAATGCTCCCACCCACCCTCCTGTAGGAACCAGAGCGCCCAGGAGATGAATAGGCTTCGTTTATATTAGTTTTCCCTTTAATCTCTCTTCCTGCCAGATCTTTTATCTTCCACCAGGAGAGGGAAAAGAATTAATAAAGTATTCTACAGATGCAGCATACAAACAGAGCAAAGCCCCAAGGTGCTGAGGAGATTAATAGGGCCTGTTGTTGAATCAAACTGCTCACTACATTGAGCTGCTTGGGTTAAGCACTCTCAGGTGGTGTTTACAGTAGCAGTAAACAAATGGAATGCTCCAGGAAACGGACCACTGCCCAAGTAGCTCATACAAGGGTATTTCAGTCTCCTCTTGGTGTCTGCTCTTCCATTTTCCTCAGGAAGCTGCTTCAGGCAATGTACTAGGTCAGCCATACCTTAACTTCAGCTTACCTAGATTTGTTATTGTGCGCTCTGGCTGTAACAAGGTTGTTTGTGAACTCTTAAGGGAAGCTTGAGAAAATTCAGAAGGAACTAGGGTGCAAAAAGCTCCCAAGCAATGCTTTTCTAGACAGCACAGGTGTGTTCCTCTAAGCATTTTCTAAAAGAAATTCAGTGTTCAGCTAAGATAAATTGGCATCAAGATCTCGCAGCCAAAGTGACTGTTGGTAAATCAACAACTGGCAAGGATAGAACTTGACTGCTGTGCAAATGTCCCTCTCCAGCATTCCCAGTATTCTGCTGTGTCAGTTTTCCTGCTAAAAAAGACTTTGTTCTGGCAAAGCCATTTCTGGAATAAATACATTTGGAGTAACTTGAAGATGTAGTGTTTATAGCCCAAATGGCATCACACCCTAGAGGACTTAAACTTGCTAAGGAGTCTGCCAGAAAAGCGCTAAATTAGTGGTTTCTGTCTTGGTGTGAATTTTAGCAGCCTTCCACATGTGGGACATCTCATCTTCATTTTCAGGCAGACGTTGAGGTGACCTGCCAGGAGCCACGATGCACTTCTGATGAGCAACATGCACAGATAACAGTGCCAAAATCCACAGCTAGCTCCTCAGCAATTTCCAGAAGTGTTAGTAATTTTGAGCAGGGAGCATGAAAACAGCTGGTATTATTTAAAAACTGAACAAATCTTTAAATTGGCTGATTCCATTGCTGTACTGTTGCAACACAGACCAAATGTCACCTCTCCCTGACTATTTCAGTCATGACTTCAGGGAGAATTTGTGACACCAGGCTATGGAGAAAAGAAGTCAGAATATTTCATTTTCAACATGTTTAATTTCTGACCTCTTTGAAAACTTGAAAATGTAATTTGGGCATCAGAAGAGCTTGGTATGGAGCTGACAAGGAGGGGTTTATAGCACTGCCAGGGCTGTTTCTACCGGGGAATCTTCCTAGGACAATTAATGCTGAATTCTATCACTAGAAAAAAAAAACCAGACATGGAAAATCTTCAGCAGAAGCTTTCTCAGGTCTTACAGCAAAAGGCTGATTTGGCAGAGAGAGTCACGCTTCTACACCTGCTTGCAAGCTGGGGAGGAAGATATTCCAAAGCGCCTGCGAATTCCATTCGAGTCCTTCCACCAGAGCCACTCATGGGTGTGGTGGTGTGATGGCCTGCCAAACAGATGGGTTGGGAAATGCACAGCCCATCTGTCTTTAGCATGCTTGTTTCCTCTTTTATTAAAATGTTAATGAATATAGTT
This sequence comes from Pithys albifrons albifrons, assembly GCF_047495875.1. Classification (NCBI taxonomy): domain Eukaryota; kingdom Metazoa; phylum Chordata; class Aves; order Passeriformes; family Thamnophilidae; genus Pithys; species Pithys albifrons. The sequence continues at coordinate 13,131,414 of NC_092473.1, forward strand.
TTTATTTATTATGCCATGACATGTGCAGCATCACTTTCCAGTAGACAAATGTGCAATCTGCATAACCGTGTGGGCTGACAGGAAGGTTTCTTCTGCTGAAAAGAAACTTCTTCCCAAAGTTCCTCTGAGGAAAACAAGCACAAAGAGCTTTGAGCAGTCAGAGGCGTTTTCTCACTTCTTCAGGGCTTTTGACAAGCACTTCTATATTTTAACTTTTTTTCACATGCTAATTATTCCAACAGATTCTCCCTGGAAGGTTCACCTCTCAAACCTGGACCCGAAGATGACCAGTGTCACTGTGAGTGGACTCACCCCAGCCCGGACCTACCAGTTCAGGGTGTGTGCAGTCAACCAGGTGGGAAAGGGCCAGTACAGCACTGAGACCAGCAGGTACAGTAACAATCAATATCTGTGTGCTAAAGGTACAGTAACCTTGGGAGAGCTGGTTGTGAATGAAAGAATCAAATCAAGTTCTCTTTTGCTCTGTAACTGGGGAATGGGGCAGTTGGCATCACCCAGGGCTCTGGGGAGCACTCTGCAGCCAGCAGTTGATTGGTGATGATGGCAGGGAGGTCATGCAGGAGATCAGCACATGATGGGAGAGATGTCCTCATGCTTCCAGGGCATCAGTTGAGCAGAATCTTGGAAATCACTTTTGCTCTTGTGCTAAGCCCCAGCAGTTAGCCCGGGCAGGAGTGCAGCATCCACCCTGTCATCACAATGTCACTGCTGGAACTCACCCAGAGGCGACAGAGAAGGATGGCTTCATCAGCCTTGGTTTCAAATGCACCCCTCTCCTCTGTGAACCAAAGCCTGCCATGAGCTTGAATTGCAGAACAGCTGAACTCTAAATGGCTTTTTCAAAATGTAGGAGTTTGATATGAAAAATATTGAAAGAGCTGAAAGAAACAATTTGGAGGGAGTCACAGACACTGGACCTGAGCTCTTACTCATTCAGGCTTGTAATCTTTTTAAAGAGTTGTAGCAGCCTGGGTGATTCAGAGAGAACAGGGTTACCTCAGCTGTCTGTCTTGTTGCTTGCTTAACTGATTTCCTATTATGTTGATTTGTTGTAACTATTTCATGCATGTCTTCAGAAGTTTGATCAGCATTATATTTCTTTCTAGTCATCAGACTGTGAGAAAAGAAACTGGTTCACTGCAAGTGGATACAGGTTGTAGGAGTGCTATTTATGATTTATTTTAAAACTCATGTCCATCACATTCTTTTGTACTCAGGTTGATGTTACCTGAGGAGCCCCCCAGTGCCCCACCAAAAAACATCGTGGCCAGTGGGCGAACCAATCAGTCTATCATGGTCCAGTGGCAGCCTCCTCCTGAGAGTGAGCACAATGGAGTTCTTCATGGGTACATCCTAAGGTGAGTGCTTCCCTAAGCTGGAAAATCCAGAGACAGGTCCATGTGTGCATGAGGGAATTCAAATACTGTGACTTAAGAGTGCAGTAAAAACCATCTCTAAAAATTTGTCTCATTAAATGCATTAGTTATTATTTGCAAATGCTGTGGCTGCCCTGATTTGTTAAATATGAGAAAGGTGTCACAAGGGCACAGGCACTGAAATTCTGGTCTGTCTGTACTAGAGAGTCGGTGAGCTGGGAGCTCCCTTAGCTGCTCCAAATGCACAGCCTGAGTGGACCAGCTCCTTGGGGAGACTCACAACATCCAGAAAGCTTTTTTCCATATTCAAAGGGAATTGAAGCACCAATACTGGAAATGTTCACATGGGAAGCCAGTACAGGGCAGCCTATGCAGATGTATATTTGCTTATTACAATCTCAGCTTCCTGCTCAAAAGGTTAATTAAATTTATCAAAGACACAACAGGGCTCCTGCCCTATGGAGGAGCAACAAAAGAATCAATAAACTTCAGTTTTGTGCCAAACAAAGTAGAGAGAGGTAATGACAGGTCAGATGCTTCATGGCAGACCTTCATTTGGGTTTGAAAATCAGCCAGTTGAGTAAGATTCTTTCAGCCCCATTGCTATTTATTAATGAGAAACACATTCAGGCAGGTGACTGGGAATCCTGAACACATCCAGGCTTTCTGCTTGCACAAGATTCATTGTGTTGGAAAGGGCGTTGCAACACTGAGAGACTTTGCAGAATATTTCCCTTCTGTAATTTTTTGGGACTCAGTATTCACTCCTACTCAATTCAACTCCAGTTTACTGCTCATTTGGCATCCTACATACCCTGTAGTGGCAGCAGCCAGCTAGGGCCACACCTCTGAGGAAGGCATTCTCCAAATCAGAGTGTTTGTGGGAACCTCCCAGCCACTGACATATTTCCAAGAGGTGGTTGCAGCCTCCTGTGGGCAGGCTGCTGACATTTTTAATACAGTGTCCTCCAGAACTGTAAAAGATAACTAAATGCTCCAGTTTAAATGCCAACATCCTGTTCATGCTGTGCTCCTACTTTTGCTGGCATGGATGAAAAGGCTTTTGTGATGTTAAAGAGTGTTGGGGAGCTCCCAAAATTGTGCTGGAAAGTTGCTCCTCTCTGCAGGCAGAGCTGAAGTCTGTTAATCTCCCTGTCACCTGCACAGACCCATTGAGGGTGCTGAGGTGCAAGTGCCTGTTTGACAAGTTTTCAGAGCTGGACTCAGAAAGCTGTGCCAGCCATGAGTGCCAGGTGGGGAAAGGTGTTTTAATTTCTGCCTAGAGACAGAACCTTGTCCTGAGCCTTGGGTACCCATTTGCACAGGGCACAAATGGTCTCCTCAATGGTAGGATCAGTTCTTCAGGTGTTCCCAATGAATCTTTCCCAGTCTCAGCATTCAGGCCTTTAAAAAGCAATCCCACAGCCTCCTACTTCTGGCAATCTCTGCTGTTTTTTCCATACAGCATTTTCAATAATATTTAACTTTAGTATTTTCTACATCATCCATCAGTGTAATTGATCCCTGTCCTCGCTGTAACATCTCTTTCCATTTTAATAGTGATCATATTCATTATGCTCAAACTGTGAACATTTTTGATGTCTACATGCTTTGTCTTGACTACAGAGCAGAGAAACCATTTATTCAACAGGAATTTAAGATTATCACGTAAAAGCACAACTGTCCCAGGTAATAAACCAGGCAGTTCTTCCAGGTGGAATTGTGTGGTCACAGCAATATGCACTGAGGAAAAGTCTTACTGCACTGATTTCTGTAGCAATAGGCTGCAGCAGAATGAAAAGCACCTTGTATCCCAGAGACCCAAAGCTCAAGACAAGCAAGATACTAAACTGATGGAACACCTGATCTTTTAAAAGTGAAGGTGCACTGCACAAGTCATATGGAGTCTACATCAAAGTCCATGGTGAGAAAAATCATGAAGACATGACATTTCTGAACTGGCCTCCTTCCTCTGCCCTTTTTCTCACTGCCAATATTGCATGGAGAGCTCTGCCATGCTAACAGCATAACAGATTAAATCACAGGAGCACCCCACACCTTGCCTGCAAGGTACGAGCCAAAGCATTGTTGCACTAAGAATTGACCTTGCCAGGGAGCAAAAACCCTGTACAGAAGGCAAAAGGGAGAGAAAGGGAGATGTTGCATAGAGCAGAGAAAGATCAACACATTCAATAAACTCATCTGAGGGCTGCTATTTTTTTTATTTCCATTTGTATTTCATAAATGGAATCACACCAGTGTAGCATTACAAATCTTAAATGTGCTAAAATACGGTCAGGCAAGGAGCTCCTCAGGAGAAAATAGAGGTGTCAGTGATTGAGAACTGATTTCTTTATAGGAAGGCTTTAGAACAAAAATCTATGGCTGAAATACATGAAGTTGTCTAGTCATAAACCACACCAATTTAACTCAGATGAATTTAAAATCTGAGTGTAAGACATCACTGAAATTGTTCTGTGTCAATAGATTGCAGTGAGGCAAAGGATAAATAAGAGTGCATAAAAGTTGTGTGGTGAATAAAAATACAAATGTTTCCATATTTGTCTTTTTCATGGAATAGTAATGCCTTGTGTCCCTTATTTGGCCTCTGGTTTTCTGATCTTTTTGTGAATTAGCATATTGTAAGCAGCCACTGTACCACTTTCTGAAAGGAAGGAAAACAAACAGTATTATTCACACTCACAGATTTGCAAGGTTTGTTTGTTTTCTATAATTTAGTTCTTCTCTATAGTTTCTTGGCCTGAAGAGACACATCAAAGGGGCTCTGTTTTCTGCAATACAGTTTTTACATGAGAAAATCTATTCTGTGTTTCAGCTTCTCATGTCTCAGCAGAAAGTTTGTCAGGATGTTTACCACCCATCTGTATTTGGCACAGCCCTTCTCCTGGGATTCCAGTGCTTACCCAGCCCTTCAGTCTCAACTGTATTCCATCTTTATTTTAATCATTCTGGGAGGTACATCCTGGTGGAAGCCAGAGATGCCACTGCCTGAGATTCCAGAAGGTCAGAGCCCTTTGAGCTCTTCCTTTTCAGATTTCAGAGGAGAAGTAAAAAAAAAAAACATTTCTCAAGCTGATTTACAGCAGCACTCTGATAAAAATCACATCTGGGCTATTTTTTGTACTAAATCATAGCTTTTACTAGACAAGCCACATTTAAAAAGCTGTAATTTTTCTGCAACCATAAAACAGGATAAAATACCCATTTTGTTTAGCCCTGAGCCTGTAATCTGAGTGAGATCAGATTATAAATATTATAGCAGTCAAACATGATATGGTCTTATCAGAAGCTACTCTCTTCTTTCTGATTATTTTTCATTATCCTTTGTGTAATTCTGCTGTAAAACTTTGCATATTGCCTCTTCACAAAGGGAGCTCTTTTGCCAGTCAGGATATTTGCATTAATTGATACCATCTAATTAACCGGCTCCTTTTCCTCCCCACGGCAGGTACCGCCTGGCCGGCCTGCCCGGAGAGTACCAGTACAAGAACATCACCAGTGCAGAGATCAACTACTGCCTGGTGAAGGACCTGATCATCTGGACCCAGTATGAGATCCAGGTGGCATCTTACAATGGAGCTGGGCTGGGAGCCTTCAGCAGAGCTGTCACAGAGTACACCCTGCAGGGAGGTGAGCAAATCCCTCTGGTACCTCTTGGACGTTCCCAGCTCATGGCACAGTTTCCACAGATGTGCTGTCTCATAGTCCCACCTCACAACTTGGGAAGTGAATGGTCATTTTAGTCATATTTGATAGACAGCTTGGAATAGGAAACACCTGCACATTTCCAATGCCTAAGCAGACACAAGTCTCTGCTGCTATCTCTGTTGTAGGAAAAGCAGTGAGTGAATGCAAAAATTATCTATTTTTGTTGACCCTCATGATGACACGTTGCAGGGCAGAGTCAGCTGCAGCATAAGTAATAAACAGAAATGCTGACAGGAGTGGGGTCCTGGGAATGGATTTATAGGACCTGTGACAGGCAGGGGCTGAGGTTACTCTGCCAGGAGAATTAGAGAAAACATGACAGGGAATTGCTTTTATCATGGTCAAGATATGCAATGTGCTGCATATGCAATATAGGAGACAAAGGCAGAGCAAACCAGCTGTGTTAGTTCTGATAATCACAGGATACCTTGGTTTAGAAACATGGAATAAATTGTGAGAGAATTGTAGGGAGAGAAATACAGCCTGTGGAGAAAGAGTTCTGAAGCATTTCAGGAATGGTGCAGACTGTTGCAGAGAGGAAGATAAAATGATCTTTAAAGCTCTGATTTTTATGCTACAGCTCCTCCACACCTTTCTAAGTGCTTTAAGAAGAGTATAAATTACATCAACAAAAGGATATGTAATTACTTTTTACAACCAGTGGAAGGCATGTTTACACCTCTAGATTGGTATAAAAATCTGTAGGATAATTAAGTACCAGGCCCTTAAAGCTTTCATATATTCCCATAATTGCAGGGCTGTGCTGGATGCTGAGCACTGGACAGGACATGGGCTCTACTTCATTGGTCATAAAACAATTACACTGTTTTAAAAACTTGCAGATTTATGGTGCATCAGTTAATTTTCAATCAGTGAAGAATATATAGTTGTTTGTTAATTGTTGCTAGGAGTACTTTATAACATGATTAGATACAGTTCGAGGTGTAGGAAGATCTTTAAGAAAAGATTATTCATATGCAACACTAATTAACCACAACAATTAAAGAAAGAATTATCTATATTTTTTCTTAGGGCATGTAGAGTCTCGTAGTTTAGAGGAGCCTGACACACTCAACCTCATTCTAGGAAGTATTTATAGCAGACCTTGAAATGTTTTCCTTAAAGTCTTCTCCTTGCAGCCAGGATTAATGTTTTCTATCCCACTAAAGGCCCCATCTCTGCAGAGAATTGGTTTGCACACAGAATTTGAATCCCTTTTGTGAATATGCTTGTAATTCATTATTTTGTTTATTTGCACATTTGAAGCTATCATAGCACCTTAACCTTCCATCCATTAAGGCTCAGGTTTGGACTCCACACTCTTTTTTCTTAAACCCTGTAATTGACTCTAATTTCCCTGGATATTATGTGCTGTTATTATCATCCTTTATTGATTGGCTGTCTGTTGTCATTTATAAGGGTATAAATCCTCTGTTATAAATTAGATGTAGTCAGTCCTGCATTCATATTAATCAGGAAGGGTGTTTAGACTGCAGACCAACCTGCAATGGCCTGTTTGTCTTGATGTGGTTCCTGAATGCCCAGTGCTGAGTAGACATAGAAGAAAAACTGGATATTTCTGACTTATTTTATATAAGTATTGTCTAATAGCTGTAAATAACTACTTCATGGATGCTGCCATGTCCTAATGAATGCCTTGCTGGGTTTCTGTGCAAATCACTGAAGGCATAAGTCCTGTTCTAAAAACAGTTTGAAGCCTTTCTACTTTCAAAGCTGGAAAGGGAGACTGGTTGATATCAGTATCATTTGAAACTGGATTAATATCAAGTCTCCATATGTCTGGAACTCTACTCCTTTATGTTTATTGGAGTTGGGAAAAGCCAGTGACTGTTTCTTGCTCCAGAATGTCCTTCCTAAACCAAACCAGCAGGAGTAAGAAAAAAACCATGTGCAAAACTGCCTTGTAAATCATATTCTGATTTTAATATGAGCAGAGATAAATGTCAAAGACACACACTCCCATCCATCCCCCTCTCCTACCAGTGCTCTGCCTCTGCTCTGACATGCATTAAATGATGTGAGCTCTGCTGGCAAGAACCTGTCTGTCTGCAGATGAAAAATACCTGCAACACCTCACACTAATCAAGTGTGCCCTGCACTCAGACCCTGGGAGGAAATGAACCCTGGGAGCAGCTCAGCCCATTGGCAGGAGCACATCAGCATATTGGCACCTTTGTCATAGCGGGTATTGACTGGCCATAGAAGCTGGGGATTTATACCAGGAGCTAGTCTATTAATCCCTTATTAGTCCTCTGGCATTGCTTTAGCCACTGAAAACTAATCAGCTACTCAAAGCTCTTTGAAAATCACCAACGTGCAGAATGCAGCCAAACTCACGAGATGCTGAGGGATCTAAACTTGTAGGAAACTGATGCATAATGTCAGATAAAATGTCAGAAAGACTTACTGGCAAAGCACTGAACATCCAAGCACTGGGGTCAGACAGGTTGACTGTCTCTAAAATCTTGAAAGTCTTTTCAGAGTGATATTCAGCCTAATCCTTTGATGCTGTGTATATATAGGTCTTTCTTCATCAGAGTTTCTCCAGCTGTTCTTTGCTTTGATGTTACTTTTCACAGGGATTTTTGCCAGCCTTCTGCATAGGGCATTTTTACTTATTTAAACAGTGTCCTGCAGGACTTTTCATTGCCATATGTAAAACTGAAGTTTCCCAATAACTTTGCCTGTAAGAATAGCTTTGTGAGAGGTACAAACATCTTTCTGTGGTGACTGCATTGTTTCTGCTCTGTGCTATTGGACACGTTTATGTTTTTCTTCAGGTGGATTTGAGAAACCAGCAGCTTCTATTCTTTACTTTGGGTCAGTCCTTTTATCTCACTAGCATGAATATTTCTGAGCTTCTCTCTCTGAAAAACTCCCACCATGCCTTAGATTTAGGCAGGGCAAGGCTTACAAGGTTTACAGGTTGCATCACTTCCATCAGCCTCTTTGCATTGACAAAAAAGAGTTCACAGATCTCAACATGTAGTTCAGTGTGGGTTTATTTTCCCTTCTGGACTGTGCATCAACACCTCAGTGGGCCAGGAAAGTCTGAGCAAAAGGCCCTTCCTAAATAACAGACTGGGAGAGACAGTAGTGAGTCTTGATGGTGTGGAGAGAAGGATAAAAGCAAGATGAGTCTGTTCAGCCAGACCCAAAGTGGTTTCTTGCTCAGGCAGTAGAAGATGAATCAGAGAAATTTATATGGCTGAGGTAGAAGAGCCAGAGAAAACCCAGTTAACTGAAAGCTTCCTCCTTTATGTAGGAAATAATCTTGAAAAAGGAGTCTCTGAGTGTGGAGTGTCTTCTGCAACCATTCAGTTTTATCTTAGTAGAAAGATACTTCTGTTAGTTTTACCTGGGGCTTTCTTGGCAAAAGCACCTTAACGATGCTCATTCCCAATGGTCTTGGGAGCATCCCTGGCTGGTTTGGGCCCAGCTTCTCCTGTGTAAAAGCACCTGGGAGTTGTAGTGGCTGGATTTTTACTGCTGTTGGGTGTCCTTTGCCATCCACTGCTTTTATTTTATTTTTAAATGATTTCACAAGGTGGTGAAATTAGCAGTTGTCTCAGTGAGGCCCTTGGCCTCCAGCTCTTAACAAAGAAATAAAATCTCATCCGTGTGAGAGACATGCAAGGAAGGCAGGAGGCATTTCCCAGCTGCAAGAAGCCAAACTCATCACTTAGTGCCTGATCTCACACTGCTGAATTTCAGAATTCAAGTTTTCCAATGTGTGGAATTACAGAGAGCACTTTTCCTGTGCAGCCAGTGCAGTTCAGAGCACAGCCCAAGGTGGGAGCAGAGGGAACACACTGCACAGGAGGAGTGACATGCTCCTCATCCCCACCGAGATGTCCAGCTCAGCACCTCGAGCTGGGCATTAAAGGGCCACCCAAATACTCGTTCAGATTAAAACCTGCAGTTCCCCCAGCCTGCCTCATTGAGACACCTCAAAGGCAAAGGTCAGGAGCTCCAGAGGAGCAGGGCACTTTTCTCCAAGCCTCTGCTGCAGATCTGTATTTCGGCCCAGGAGTCCAGCTGTCAGAACCTCAGTGAGATTTACATGCTATTTGCACACAGCTAGAGACAGAATAATTACATGTACACATGCTTAACCTTAATGCCTTCTCTCCTCTCAATTATCTTGTCAGTGAAACCCTTTTAATGGTTTTTATCTAGAGTGCTTCCATGACCTTTTCTGCTTGGAATGCTGCACATTAACCCTCAGTCTCGGGGGCTGAGCTCTCAGTAGATTTCCAACCGTGTGAACTTTATCAGCAGGAAAGTAAGGGTTGATTTTGTCTGACCAATTTGACCTGAAATTCTGAGATGACTCCCAGATGGGGCTCCACTGTGAGATGGCTTTGGAATACTTGCAAGCGTGATGAAGTACAGGTTTAAAAACTGGGAATGTAAATGCTTTAGGATTGCTCTTGAAACACCTGTTTGACATTGGCAGCTTCTGTACAGCCTGACAACAAACTTGTAAGAAGAGGATAAATATCCACCACTAAATTAGAAAACCCTTCATGTGGACAGTCACAGTTCCAGCAAGTTACTGTCCATGATCTTGGAAAAGTATTTGAGTTTTGAAGTGACCAGAAGGTCAGTTCTGATTTAGTTTCCATCATACTTCTTTTCTTTTTTAAATGCAAAACTGTTCAGATACCCAAGGAAGTCTTTAATATCAGGACATAAAAGCAGAATTTTATACTGGCACTTTGAAGTAAATTTGAGATTATAATGCCAATATTTTACTGATTAAAAATATAAAAATGTATTACATTATGTCTTCTGCAGTATAATTAAGCTTATGCATATCAGATGGACCATGTTCTTTCCATCCTTTAAATGCATTCATTGAGATGCAGATGTTGATTTTTCAATAAAGCTGTCCAAAGAGGAATTGTGACATAAATCATGATTTCCAGCCTTCTGAAGGTTTTATGTTTTCTGTTAATAATTTTTATCATTTTTCATATTACACCAGGTACTTTTTCTGCTATGATAGTATATTCTTGTTTCAGGAAATTACCTCCTAATGAACAAAAAATATTTCCCTGTTTAATAGAAATAACTAATGTATTTGGTTATCCACATTTCTAAAACTGTAGTAAACCTCTCCTTGAGTGCTTGCCTGAGCTTTTTTGAGGACTGTGAGGGTCACAAATGAAAACTCAGAGCTTTTTGATGCAGATTTTTCTTAAAAAGTTTGCAATTGTTTGGATTGTGTCTAATTGTGTCAGCATTTTATTAGAATAAAATCCATGTGACATTGAAATGACTGTGCTCATTGTACAACATCCATGAGCTCCTTCACTAAAGGGAATTACCACTCTCAGCCACTGCCTGACAGGAGATTGTGGCCAGGTGGGGCTCGGGCTCTTCTCCCAAGTAACAAGAGACAGTACAAAGAGAAATGACCTCAAGTTGCACCAGAGAGGTTTAGATTGGAAATTAGGAAAAATTTGTTCACAGGAAGGGTTGTCCAGCCCTGGCCCAGCTGCCCAGGGTGGTGGTGGAGTCACCATCCCTGGAGGGATTTAAAGTCCTTGTAAATGTGGCACTTGGGGCCATGGTTTAGTGGAGCTTGGCAGTGCTGGGTGAGTGGTTGGACTTGATGCTCTTTTTCAACCTAAATGATTCTCTCATTCTACATAAATAGAGTTATAATGTATCAGTTCTACAGGAAAAAGAGGAATGAGTGGAGAGGATGATGCTCAGCTGATTTAGCCTTTCTGACAGGAGGGGATGAATCTATCAGTGATATCCTGGTGACTTTCTGATAGCAAACCAATATGAAGGCTTGTAATAGAGTTTTATTCTGCACAGTAACAAATCTCTGGCAGTTACAATATCTGAATATGCAAATATGCAGGAAAATAAGAACTTTGATTCTCAAAAAATTTTATGCACGTTAACCATCAATTATACAAAGTATTGCACACAGAAGCAAATTCAAATATATCTTGTGGCTCTTGTAATAAACATTTTCATCAGAGAACATGAATTTAAAAAAATGCATTTAGTAGGGGACTGTAGCCAAAGCAACTCATTATGACTGTAGAGTGAGTTTAATATTTATGACTGTATCTCAGGATGATTTGGTGAATCTCTTAACTACAAAAACTTTATGATGTCTACAGGTCATTCAGATAATAGTATAACCTTCCAAAAGCACACAAGGAATTATGACACATGGCAAGAAGTAGGGCCTCGATTCTAATGAAAATTTAGAGTACTATCAGATAAACTCTGGATTCAGAACTCAATAATTATGCATAGTTCATAAATTGTGACATCAAGTTTTAAATTAGGGCAAGAAAGTTGTGACTAATATGCAGTTACTGAGGTTAAAAAAATGTGCAGAACTAAATTGTCAAGCCATGGTTTGGCCTTTAGGGAGTTTTAGTGACAGAGGGCATGAAAGTGGCTGTTCTTGTCATTTCCAACCTACACCTTTGAGGATTTGTCCATTTTTCTGTGTTAGCATTTCTGAACTGTGGATGTCTCTGGTAGGTGTGCACTGGCCCAGCTCTGTTGGTTCCACTCTCACTGTGTACCCCAGTTAAGAAAAATGCCCTGTCACGTCTCTTCCAAACAAAAATAACTTTCAGTGGGGAAAAATTGCATTTTTAACTTCATTTCTTCTTCATGCAAAGCCTCATCTTCCAAAAGTGGTTTGAAACTTTGGAAGTTTGTAACCTGTTTCTGAAAAGTATGGAGCAAACCACCGTTTCTCAGTGGGAATTGTGGATGCTCTTCAGAGCAGAGATCGCTGGGCTTTGGTAGAAATTTTCCCTTGGAAGCAGAAGGAACAAAGCCTTCCAGGCTTCAAAACCACTTGTGGATAGTTCCTCTTTCATAGAATACAAATGCACATGGCTGTCAATAGTAATATATTTGAAGCATTATTAAACTTATTTTATAGGATTTAAAGTGTCTTAGTCCATTTTTTTTTTTACTCAAGTAGCAGTTTTCTTCTTAAACTTACTATAAGCTTGATAATTTCAGAAAAGTAGACCTGTCTATTAATATTCTTTCCACTGAGAACTATGTAAATGACATCTTAAAGCCATAAGTTGAAGAAATTGCCTGGAAAGAGACATTATATTAAGTGGCAAAATATTTAAGTGCTATTTTTGGTTGTTTGAAGACAGGATGCCTTTATATTCCATGTTCTCTTTTGTATTGAGAAAACATCTGTCTAATTAAATCCTTGGCATAAAATGTTTATGCAACTTTTAGTAGATTAGAGGATGTATTGGCTCAGGATATATATAATCAATTCAATATACATGAATGCATATCATATCAAGATAAAGTGAGAACATCTCCCAATTCCCAAGAAAAATCTTTATTGCATGTGATGTGACTGGTCCTAATTCTTTAAGCAGCAGTAAATAATAAACAGATGCTGTTGCCAGATTATAATTCACAATTAAAACCTTAATTGTGCAAACTCCATGTTTTCTTGTCTGAGCTGGGGAATTGAGTGGTATTAAAAGACTCAAGAAGTTTCTTCCAGAAACTGTTTGTTCTCTGTGCAGTGATGGAGAACTGAAGGTGCTGTGCTCACCCATCGTTACCCAGCCTGTGCCTCGAGTCTTTCTGAGAAACTCATCTGCACAATAATAAGCTGCAGAAATCATTCCTTCTCCTCCCCTTGAAAGAACCTCCAGTACAGACTGAGAAATTAACTCAGTTACCCCCTGTCCAAATCACTGCTGTTTCCCACGAGGTGCCTCCTTCTCTCGAGGCTGTTTTGACTCTGTGACTGAGTGCCAATCAGTGGATTCTGTGTTCACTTCTCTCTTTTTCCCCCTCCCTCCTCCCCTGTGCTGTGTTTTGGGTCCCTCTCTGCTGCCTGGGAGCAGTGCCCACAGCCCCACCCCAGAATGTGCAAGTCGAAGCCGTGAACTCCACGACCATCCGGTTCCTCTGGACGCCTCCGCCCCAGCAGTTCATCAACGGCATCAACCAGGGCTACAAGGTGAGACAGGGTAACCAAGGGTACAAGGTGAGGAGAGACAGGGTAACCAAGGGTACAGGGTGAGAAGAGACAGGGTAACCAAGGGTACAGGGTGAGGAGAGACAGGGTAACCAAGGGTACAAGGTGAGGAGAGACAGGATAACCAGGGCTACAGGGTGAGAAGAGACAGGGTAACCAAGGGTACAGGGTGAGGAGAGACAGGATAACTAGGGCTACAAGGTGAGACAGGGTAACCAGGGGTACAAGGTGAGACAGGGTAACCAAGGGTACAAGGTGAGAAGAGACAGGGTAACCACGGGTACAAGGTAAGGAGAAACAAGATTTCTGTAACTTCAAACAGTGTTTGTCTTAACAGTCCTCGTGCAAAACAGAAGTTGAATCTGATGACCTCTGAATCTCCAAAGTGGTTGTATAATTTCAGGGGTATCTTGCACAGGTAAAGCAAAAAGAGAAGTGAGCATTTGTTGGTCATAATGGGTTGTTGAGCAAGCTGTGCTAGTGGAAGGTGTGCCTGTCCACAGCAGGGGGCTTGGAGCTGGATGATCTTTAAGGTCCCTTCCAACCCAAACCCTTCTGTGATTCTAATATGTGCAATTTATGTAAGTTCTGAAAAGGGAACATGCCATAGGCTGGAAGTTCTAATACTTTTGCCACTTTCCTGGGGAGTTTTCAAAGCCAAAAAGCAGTTTGGAAAAGCCACCACAGGAGACACGTCATTGTACCACTGAAAACCAACCCTGACATTTCTTTTTGCTAATGCAGAATTCCCATTCATTTCACTGGGAACCAAGACATCACACTAAATATTTGTCTAAACTTTCCCACTGTGATGATTTGGGAGATGTAAGAAGGTAAAATGTATTAATCATGCTTGATGATACAGAGTTCTCATGGTGAGTCCCTGTTGATGGGGCAACTGGCAACATGTATTCCAGAGTGGAAAGTGCTTAACAGAGCCCTCACTGCTCCTCTGACCAGTGGAGTGTGTACTAAGGAGGCAGCTGGAGTGGTGTGTTCTGCCTCTCAGGAAGGCAGGACTGCTTATCAGGAACTCCATCCACACTTTGGCAGGCAGGGTGTAATAAATGAAGGGTTTAAAAACGCCCATGGAAAGAACAAAGAGAAATCTTGTAGAATACCAGAGCAGGTAAAGGGAGGACAGGCATGGTTTGTGAGCAGGGAGGAGGAAGGGTGATGGAGGTGTTGGGTGAAGGAATGTTGAGTGGGCTGAGTAGGATGTGTAGTTCAGAAGACAAGCTGTGAATTAAGGGATTGTACTTGGATTTGAGATGTTTCAGAAGGCTTGATCCTCCTCCAAGAACGTCTCAAAGTGATGGAGAAACTGAGACAGACAGAGGCATGCATGGGAGTTTCAGTATTTTTGCCCACATCTATGTATTTATCATAAAGAGCAGCAGTGGTTTCAGAATCCCACTGCTGAAGAACTAAATACATGTCGATGTGGCTGTCTGCTTTTCCCAGAGATAGAATCAGCTCTCAGGCTCAGTGACTGACGGGGCTGCAGGACAATATCCTGAAACCTCAATACAGAAGTAGTACTTGGCTTCTGTTCAGACTCTGGAGAATAAAAGCACTTTTGGGGCTCAGTGGACTGCAGTGCAATAGAATTTTCTGGTGCAATTCCAAGCACGGTGAGCCCGGATTTGCCAAAGTGTTATTTCAGGTGTTCATTCTCTGTTGTATTCAGAGTTTCAGTGTAAAGATCCTCCATCTCAGGGCAGAGCTACCTCTAATTTATGTTTCCACTTCTTGAGCAATGGTATAAAATAACTGAAATCATAAATTGTATATCTCAATGGCCAATGAAAACTTTTGAAATTATCAGAATTTCTGTTTCTTTGGATTTCTTTGATTGCAGTAGATTGCCACAGCTTTACAATTCCTGTTCCTCACAGGGAGTGTGAATTGCAGTACAAAGACTGTGTGAGAACATTTCTGTCACTTCTATAGCCTAGTTTGGTGTATGATTTATGAATTACTAGCAGTCAAAGCTAGGCCTTTGCCTTTTTAAAGGATTAAACCCATTCTTTGTCCTTTGGCAAAATTGTTCACTGGTATTTTCTGCACAAGTTTCCTGACAAACATGCAATGAAATGCACTCAAAGAAGAGTTCAGTCCTCCAAAGTTATAAATGCCAATTGTAATCCACAGAGGTGATTTAGAAAAGAAAATAAAACTTACTGTCCTCTTCAACCATTTTCCATTTTTATCTTTTCTTTGAAATTTATTTGCATTTCAATAAGTTGTAAAGTACCCCTTCTAAAATATGAAATGTTTCTAACAAAATTACTCCTTACAGTCCGCTAACTGTGCTTTCTGATTACCAGAGACTAGACATTGGCCAAATGTGTCAAATATGGCTCATTAATTTCAGGTATCTGGTCGTGTTTATGAGCCTGCAATCAATACATGTAGCAGGATTTACACAGATACTGAGTCAGGCCTAGAATTTGAACGTGTTTTATAAGCTACATAATAAGGATTTTTGGCCAAAATAAAAATTTCATAAGCACTTTCAAGCTTGAGACCCCTAAGCCTTTAAGGCGATTTCAAAAATTGTATCAGAATTTCAAAGTCATTTGCCAAAAATGAATTTTTTAGGTCCTCATTTAGGTACCTACACATAAGGTACTGCACTCTCCAAGGTATTGATCGGCCAGAACATCTGCTGAGATGAATGAGACCTGCAAGAACTGAGCTCCTCTGACAAGCACCCTATTTGAAATGCATGAAAATGTCTTCAGGAGTGTAACTTTTGGGACTCAGCTGTTGGAAATTGGAGTAATCATCTTTACAACCATTTTCTATTCTTTCTGTAGTTCCAGAGCCGCTTGAATCATTCACAACAGGGCTGGTCCCAGTCCACTGAACGCTGAGAGCTCTCAGCCTGTTGGGCAGGGCTGCTCAGGGGGTGCTGGGGGGGCTCCAGGAGGGCAAGGACAATGAGTGTGTCCCCATCTCTCTCCTCCCAATCCCTCTGACCTCCCCAGACAGTGGGGTCTTTAAAGGAACCCCCAAATAAGAGAAACCATTTATGTCAGAGTAGCACTGGAAGTTTTGCTCCCTTCAGCTTCCTTCCAGCAGCAGAGATTGGCCAGGCTGATGAGAGGCTCATGTCACAGGAATAATAATTTGCAATAATTTTGGCGTTGTTCAGTAGCAGACATTGAGAACTGCAATATTGGTGTATCCCCCCTCACTAGTGAGTGTTACAGACATCCCTCCAGTATCACTGCCACATCCATCTGTTCAGCATCAGAGCTGACAGGAGTTTAACAGCATTGCCTGGTTCTTTACAATCAGATTAAGATGGTTTTGGCAGCCAAACACACTTTGACTCCAAATAGACCCAACTTCTGATGAGAGCTCATCCATGTTTAAATTTTCCAGCTTCTGGCCTGGCCTGTGGATGCTCCAGAGAGTGTGACTGTGGTCACCATCGCTCCCGATTTTCACGGGGTCCACAGTGGCTGCATCACCAACCTGAAGAAATACACCCCGTACTACACCTCAGTGCTCTGCTTCACCACGCCAGGGGATGGTCCCCGGAGCCCTCCCCAGCTGCTGCACACCCTGGAGGACAGTGAGTACCAGGCAGCTCTGCCAGGGAGCCTCAGTGCTCCTCAAGGGGTGGGGTGGGTGTAAAAACCCAAATTTAAATCTCTGTGCTTCAAATTTGACCTCAGTTGGCAATCTCTTCTCAAGTTACCTTTCAGGTGGTGACCTCATCCAGTTTTCCATGTGTGTTCTTTCAGCCAGTGGCAAATATTTGAATTTTTTTTTTTCATTTCAGATGAATTTTTTTATGTTGATCATTAGCTGAGAGCTTCATAGTCTGGTTCAGCCAACACAATACATTGTTTATGTCTGTGAATCTTATGCTCTTAAATCCGTGTTCAGGCACCCAAATAAATACGAATTGATCTTCTTAGGAACTGAGCACTGGAACTTCCTGGGGAGGTCAATGATTAATTTATGATTCTTTCCTCCTGTTGTTCAATATATTGAAAATGTCTGTTTCTATATTATATTGCAAACATTTGTGTAAAAGAAGCAGGACCATAACAAGGAAGTATCTTTCATTCTGAAAAACTGGAGGCAGGATGAAGTAAATTGAGCTGGGTAGTTTAGCATATAGATTGTTTCCTGCATCAGAAAACAGTTTGGCCTCTGTGGCCCCTTGGAACTGTTTGCTCAAGACATATTTGGACCTCACAAGTCTCATGTGTCTGATTCAGATAAGGACCAAACTGCAGTGGCCTCACAGTCACTGTGTCCACAGTGAGCTTGTCTCTGGCCAGTGCTTTGGTGTCTTCCTGCACTGGAGCATCTTAAACACTGCTGCCCATTTACAGATTCAAATCAGAATAAAAAATGTCTAAGAAATCCATTAAGATATTGTTTTTAGAAATACTACTTTGCCTTAATAGGGATCTTTTAGGTTGGTCAGTGTTCCCGTAAAGAAAAATCTGATTGTCATTAACATTCACAGGAGTGAGGCTCAAAGTGCTAATCCAATTTTTCATGAGATACTCTTGAAAGAGCATGGAGAAAATTACTTTCCATGGATTTCCCTTTTGGGGTTAGTCTCCTCTATATGCTAGAACTGTGCCCCAAGAGCAGACTAAACCAGGATAGCACTTTAACTACCAGAAGTCTGTGTGAGCCACTGACATGAACTCAGACTTGTTTGGGTTTAAAGCAAAAGGTCTGGTGGAAGGAGAAACATGGATTAGGTTCCTGTGTGCAGTATCAACTTTTTTTTGCCTGTTTTCCTAAGGAAACAAAGCTTTAGACAGTGGTGGTTTGTGAAAGTGTTTGACTGTCTTTGTTGGGTTCATCTGTCTTCTCCCTCCAAGGACAGCTGAACCCTGTGGCTGATTTCAGTGAAGAATAAGAAACCAAAGATAAAAGACTCCCAAGATTTTGCAAAAATTAATCAACTGGGAAGAAGAGAGACTATTAATATTTCTGCTGAAAGAAAAGGCTGCAGAAATGAGCCTTAAAGACCTTCCACAAAGTGGGAGAAGAAGCAGAGCTGAGACTTTGAGACTCTCTCGTGGAAATGTTGTCATCACGTGCCATTTTAAACACGAGAAAATTCCACCAGGAAACATAAAACAAGGGAAAACCAGACTTGTGTTTTGTAAACCCCTTAAACATTTCTTGGTGTATGCAGCTGTTTGCTGCAAGGAGCCTCTGCAGTGGAAATGAACAGGATTTTGTTATTTCCTTTTTGAATCCTTTAGAATTGCTTCCCTCAGTTTTCAGGGTGACTGAGAAGTTATGTGCAGGGTGGTAGAATGCATCTTTGTGGAGAACTCGTTGACTTTAAGTTCCTTCAGGATTTATGTGGTGGGGAGAAAAAAAAGCTTTGAAAGGACTGTCATTCATGTTTGCAGGTGATAATTTTCTGTCTGTATAGCAAAGTTAGGCAATCCTGTAGAAAAGAAGTGGTGCAAACAGATCTGTTTGCTGGTGAACTCTTGGTCAAATAAAATCTGACATCCAGTCAGAAGCATCATGTCCTGTCTTGGAGTCATCTGCACTTGTGTTTTGTGGGGACATTAAAACTGGACTGCAACTGTAGGGGCTGATGGGTGTAAAGCTTTGACAGAATGTGGTTTCCATGTCTGCAGATCCATGGTCCCAAAGAGTGCATGATTGTCGTGCTCTTGGTGGGTGTCCCTGGGATCAGCAGCTCTGCTCTGGGGCTTTGACTGCTGAGTATCCAGAGTGGGTTGGGAAACTTTGCTGGCCAGCATTGCAGAATTGCAAATGGGGTTGTGTGTGACCTACTGGCAGGGTCTGAGCTTTCTTTGTCATAGCTGGAGGGGAATGAGAGACTGGACTAAATTGAAGAGGAAACAAAATATGAAATTGCAGACAAGAAATTGCCAACTGATGTCAGTGGAGCTGGAGGATACTTGGGCAGGGCTCCAATGACAGAAGCACAGTGAATATAAAGTGAACAAAACCTCCTTTTTCCAGTACATCGATTGAGGACAGAACAGCATTTGGATCAAAAATCAGTCAGGTTGTCTTCCTTGAAGATCAAAATGGAGGCAGGATGGCATATTCTTGACAGTCATTCCATTTTATGCTCTTTCATTGCACACTGGGGAGCTGAAATTTTTAAGAGCTCTTTAGCTACATCATAAAAACCCTTTAAAAGTTTCACACACTTGTATTCATTTTACAGAAGATGGTTGCCATTATGCTGGACATTTTTAGAGTTGTTTTGAGAGAATTTGTCCAAGCAGTGGTTTGGTGACTGTCCTTGCTTTGACCTTGCATAGGGGAAAGACTTTCCAGATGAGGGGATTTGCTGGTGGTGTTGCTGCAGACCTGAGTCCAGAAAAGCTCCACACAGCAGTGGATGAACACCCCTCATCTGTCACTGAGGGAGAATGGCAAACACCATCACACCAACTTGACTGTGCTAATTAGATTAGATGAAGAAAGGACAAGTTGTGTGCATGTCTCCTGCTTTCATGCTCTTTAGTGCTCCACACAGTTGGGATGATGGCTGGGTGAAATGATTTATGTGATGATAGCCAGTGTTTCTTCCCAGCTTCTGTTCTCCCTCTCAGTGATGCCTTCAGCTTCCCTTGGCCCCCACTCAGCACTGTATTTCTTCATCCCTGACTTTGCCATGTGAATTGGCTCACAATTAAGAGGGGTTCTCCTATTAACAGCTTTCCTGTTCTGATTTGCCAGAGCCAGGAGCAGTGGGACACCTGAGTTTCACTGAGATTCTGGACACCTCACTCAAGGTCAGCTGGCAAGAACCTGTAGAGAAAAATGGCATCCTCACAGGTATCAGCTTTTAAATCTGCTTTTATTTATTTTTTTAAGTGTGTGTGGGGTGGAATGTGTCACTGCAGTGAAAACCTGTGTAATAGAGTGTTTAGGGAAAACTGGCTACTGTGGGCACTGGTTTTCTGGTCCCTCTTTTGGGTAATTGAGATGTCCCCAGGGCACATTGTAGAAGGTTTGGGTCCAATTACTGGCAGCTCATGATTGTGGTGACTGGAAAGGCAGTTTGTGGTAGAAATCAGCTCCCCACAGGGTTTCAGGTCTTGTGAAATTTTCTGTGATCTCCACCTGCGTTACTGAATTTCTGGAAAATTGTGAGAGCCTGCCTGGCCTTTGCCCCAGAGGTGGGGGGTTCCTACACGGGGTTTCCAGCTGCACAATCTGGATTGGCATTGCTAAGATTTGCAATCAAGACCAAGCCTGAAATCAGCGGTGTCCTTCAGCTGTGCTCAAGTGGTCTGGCTGTGGACTGTGGGACAGAATTTGCATGTCATTACTTAATCTGTTCTAAACCATCACAAGGGTTCCGAACTCTCTTGTTTCCCTTTGATGAGTCTGCCATTTGACAAGCTATTTATCTATTTACTCTATGCCAGTGTAGATACAACATCAGCAACTTCATTATTTTTCATAAAGGGAGCTATAAATACTTGAGAAAACCTCTAGTTCTTATCAACAGAGGCAATATTGTTTTCAGATGGGAAACTATTACAGTTGCACAGGAGGGACATTCCATTTAACAAAGGCTTTCAAGGTTTTGAAGCACAAGAAAACTCCCAAATTTTAAATTACTGGAGCTAAAACGTGTAGTTGGGAAGGGAGAAGATGAGTTCACATGAATTAAAATATTTTGATTTGGGAGCACTGGCATTGAAATGTTTAATTTTAAAAAATAATTGTATTATCATTTGTAAAAAACACATTTTAGGAGTTAAAAAAAAATCAGACTTTCTGTTCCTTGACCATTGAAATGTTGTATCAGTCTCATTTCCTGAAGCATTTTAGCTTTGACAAGTGTGATTATTTGATAGGACCTGCAGCTGACAGTGTGTCCTCTGCGTGTCTGTGACGCCGTTTGTCCGTGCGTGTTCCGTGCTGTCCATGGTGTGTGTGGAGTCCTTGTGCTGATCATCCTCTGCTTTACACCACGGTCACCTTCCTGAAATATGCACTGATTTAAGTGCTTTGAGAATAGAAACTAATGACTTCTGAAAGCAGAGCAGTATTGATTCAGTGAAGATTGCCAAAGCCTTTCAAGCCCAAGTGCTTAAATTTAGGTACCTCCATCCAAGGCTTGATATCTAAGATGATGTAATACTGATCCTTGTTAAGCATCAGGGAGCAGCACCATGCTTGGTGTTGCAGAATTGCTTTGCCAGAAACAATGTGCTGCCTCCCAGAATGGGCTGAAACCTGGAAGAGCTTAAGGATGGGCTGTCTTATATTTGGGGTAAATTGTTTCAGAAAGAATTAACTAAAGAAGCTCTATTGTTCCTGACAAAACACCAGTGTGAAAATACCTAGCAGAGTTTATAAGGAAAAAGAAAGGTCCTTAATGATGCAAATAGCATTTGGGATAGAAGAACAGGAAAATTGTTCATGCCCTGAGCACCACAAAGGTTTGTAGAGGGCTGCTTGGAGATCTGAGTGCACAGGGAGGCAATTATTCATCATTTCTGCTCATTGATGTCTTTACTGGACCTTCTTGTTGCCTGCAGTGGCGCTGGGAGGAGGGAAGCAGGGAGGGGGTGCCCAGCAGCCAACCTGCGCTGGGAAATTGCCCATTACTCTGCTGTAAATCTCAGTATCTTCCTCGTTCCCTCAGTAAACATTGATTTATGAGGCCCTGGATGTAGACGGACAGTTTGTGATTGGGTGTACTGCTCCCGTGTAGAGAATTTACTCCACATCAACAGCAAATTATTTCTGAAACTCCTCCAGTCATTAGTTCCCGTTAGGCAGCGTTTTGTGGAGTGCCAAAGCGTGGGGGAAGGCTCTGGGGCACCTTTCCTGTTCTCACTCACACCTGAGCCAGAGCAAACCCTCTCTGCCCCCACATGTTTCTGGCAGGGACCAGCTCTCTAACACAGAGAGGGTGTTTCCACCAGCCACAAGTCCCACAGTTCTGCCCATCTCTCAGTCAGTGTGGCTCAAGTGCTGCTTGGGGGTACAGTGGTTGTTGTTCCTTTCCTTCAGCACTTTTTTCATCTGTTTTTGTTATGCATGGTTGCATTTGGCTTTGTGTCTGCTCGCTGTGTGTGTCCGTATTTTCTGTTCTCATCTTTTATACAACTAAAATTCAACTGTACATTCAGGAGCAAAATGCCCGACAGTAAATGCTGCCTGTTTGCCTTTTCTTCAATTTACACGTGAACTCAGGAAATTTTTCCTGGTCACCATTTTCTCAGAAAATAAACACACAGAGAGTGTGTACCTAATGGGCAGGAAAGCTGGGTCTCATCCCGTGGTCACAAGGGAGAAAACATAAAATGTCCAAGGAATAATCACCAGCGTTTGATATATAACCTGAGCTTATCTAGATGGGAGAGGAGATATCTCAATCACTGAAGATTGCCTGGTGCATGGTGAATGACACTTCCTATTGTCTGTAAGCAACAAATGGACAGAGGCAGCATTAAAAGTCCCCTGCTTATCTTCCTCTGGTTATTTATTGTCTGGAACAAACTGCACCCACAGCTATTGAAAGAAAAGGGTGTTTGTGATGGTCCTTCTGTTTGCAACTCCTTCGTGTCTCTTCACTGAGCATCAAAGACAGGGGACAATCATCCCCCACCTTTCTGCTCATCCTCTGTTCATACAGGCAGCAGAGTCCTTAAATTTTGTCAAAATCTTCCTACAGATTGTAGTCCTTCCTGTGCTACATCAACTCTGATCTGGTAAATGATTCTTAAGCCTTTTCAGAGCGCAGCAAAACACCACAGTGTTTCCAAGACATCGGTAATTTACTGACTTAATTAATTCTTACTCACACACTTATTTAAAACTGGTTCCAGATGAGCGTTCAGGAGTTTTTCCCATTCTCTGTAGTGCACAGTCAGAGAAGCCTTTGTGGTGTAGCTGGAATCGTTGAAGCAGCATCTCTCTTTATCACTGCCCCATCACCTGAAAAGTAATTAGTGACTGTGTGAGCACTCTGAGCCCATTTTCATGCAAAATCAGGTTGAGATGAATCTCTGTCAGTGATGGCAGCTCGAAGAGAGGACAGAGAACATCTCACACTTCTCAAACTCTCCCAGAAATGTTTGTCTCACCATGCTTTTAGCTCATGAGATGATGTTTTCTTGTTGATTAATACCATAAGGGATTTTGCTTCATCAATTCCTATATGTTAATATCATGGGGTTTTATTTTTTTAAAAAATGAAAAAAAAAAGCCTCAAGCCCCCCAGCTGGTCTGAATCCCTCATCTTAGATGATGGGAACAGGAACCCAGTGGGGAGTTTCTCTAGCCAGTTTGCCTCGTGCATGGTTCACACAGTGGGATTCCTTTCTGTTAGTCCTTTTCACTCACTTCAATTTCACAGGCATTCAAGAGCTGTGTGTATTTTTTTTTTCACCCTCTGAGTCAAATCACAAAGAAAGCTGCAATCAAGCAAACTTTTCAGACACGCTCTCTGGAGACTGGCACAGCAAGGTTCACCTGGGTTCAAAGGAGAATAAAGTAGGACTGGGCAGGAGGAGGACAGGCAGATTTGGAGGTAAAATGGAGCAAATCAGACAGGAGAAAGTTTCAAAAGTTCTTGGAAGGCAAGTGGTTTTCAAAGTGATAAAAAGGAAGCCTGGTTATGATAGAAGAATAATATGGAGGTCAGGGCAAGTGCAGCTTTGGACAATGCATTGGCTCCATGATGGTTTTGAAAGAAAGGATAATGATTCACCCGCTGGAGGATTTGTGTGAGGAACAAGCGGTGGGGAGTAGAGATTTTTCACTTCCTGGAAGGTTCCCACAATGTTCCTGCCTGATTGTTATTGTCAGATTTCTATGTATTTCTAGATACACAGCAGAGAAGGTTACTTCAGCCTGCAAAGGGAGTAGCCTTACTAAGCACATATAGATTTTTAATTAGATATTCCAGCTGGTGAGCAGATGTTATATTTTCCACTATTTCTTCCTATTTGCTTCATAGAGTTCACAGAGTGAAAGTCCACCCTTGTGTGAGATTATCCCCAGGTTTCTAAACCATTTCATAGCAAGCACTGAACTGTCATAGAAAAAAGAGACTGTTGAGACCTCATGTGCTCCCTCATCTGTAATCTGGTGCCTCATGGGGTACCTACATCAACTGTTTACTGGAAATAACAACATTGGAGAAAATTGGGTCTTTTAGCCAGTTTACTTCAGTTTACATTTACTCCAAGGGGTTTTTTTCTGCTTGTAAAAGGTTACCACAATGAAGTAGAGTAAGGAACAAGGATTCACCTCAGACCACGAGCAAATGGTGCCAATGCAGGAGTTTACCAGTCTCTGGGTTACTGTGTAACTGGGCTCTAGAAGGAGCACTGTGCCCCCTGACCTGTGTGTGGTTGTTTGCCAGGGTACCAGATCTCCTGGGAGGTGTATGGCAGGAACGAGTCCCGCCTTGCCCGGGCACTGCCCAACACGACCCTGGAGTACAAGATCACGGGGCTGGCGTCCCTCACCACCTACACCATCGAGGTGGCAGCTGTCACTGCCAAAGGGACTGGCTGGGTCACATCCTCCACCATCTCCTCTGGTGTGCCCCCAGGTTGGTAAAACTACATGGAACAAAAGCAGATGTGCTAACGCTCCATGATTCTTTGTTCTAATCACAGATTGCTTCAGTTCAGAAATAATGAAAACGGTTTTGTTTGTAAAGCCTTGGAATCCTCAACCGTGTAATTTGAATTTAATTTTTAGAACAGATTGAAATGTTAGCATGAAGACAAGCACAACTTGGAAATTCCAGAAAGTTGAGGCCGTTTAATACAAATAAAGTTGTAGATATGACAATGGAATGGACAAAGTAATGAAGTGGGTACAATACAAAATCCCTTCACATTTGCAAAGTAACACCAGAGCTAAACCTGAATCTACTGAAAAAGTGTTGCTTTGGGGGGAAAAATAGTCTGGATGCTTTTTCCTTGCAGAAGTAGTATGGCTTATGTCATGGAATCATAGAATCAGCTGGGTTGGAAGGGACCTCTGAATTATCAAGTCCAACTATGAGAGGTCACTTCTATAGTGAAACTAAAATCTTATTTACAAGGTTTTTCAGGTGTGACCTAAGAAGGATTTGTGAAGAAGTGTTTCTGTCTCACATTGTCTGAGTTACCATTTGGGCACCTGTGCATTTACCCTTTTTGCATTTTGTTCTTAAAATTCTACACCCTCCTCATTCAGTGTAAAAAGCAAACCAAACAGCCAATTCATATCTCAAACAATCAGTCTCAGTTAATGTGTAGGTGATAGATGCAGAATTTTCCAAAGTGGAGCAGTTATTGTACATCACTGAAAATAATCCATTTTTTCCTTTCTACCAGTATTTTTTAACTTTTCTGTGTGTCCTGAAGTATGTTCATCTTTCTTTTGCCCAATCACAGGTAATTGTGACAAGCTGTAGGCTGGATCAATGCCCTGCTCCCTGTTGTTAGCCAGATAACAGCAATATTCTCCTTGGGCAGGGTTAGTTTATCGATCCTGGTTCCCACAAATGGGAAGTAAGAATCAAGAAATACTGTGTATTTCTGCATACTTGGAATATATGCCAAAACTCTGCCCAGTTTTGGTCTGTTGCATTTGCACAGAGTGCAACATTATCATGGAATCACAGGCTGGGTGGGTTGGAAGTGGCCTTAAAGATCATTCCAGCCATGGGCAGGGACACTTCCACTGGGTGATTCCTGATTATAATAGTTATTTCCATGTCTTACAAATGCAGACATTACTGAGAATTTATTCTAAAACATCTATATTTAATCTGTTTCCTGGACTTGGTTTGGATGTTAATTCAGGTGATATAAAAACTGTAAATGCCACTGTAAGCTTGATTGATGTGAGTCAGAGATCTGATTGGGGCTGCAGATTTTCCCTCACAGGAGGGTCACCATCTTTGTTTGCTACAGGAATTTTATGGAAGTTCATCTATTTTAATCAGGCATTAGAAATGCCCTGGAAAACCCAGCTGGTTGTAGGTAAATACAAGAATTGCAAAATCTTGCTTGTACTACCCAAAACTTTGAGTCTTCTTCTGTTGTTAGTTGTATGTACTCTTAGAAGTAACTAAAAATTATTGTCATTTATTTTTGGAGAAACAGAAGCACAGTGGAATTAGTTGATTTGGCAGACCTGGGGCTGGGAAATCCCTTGCCCCCAGAACCACCAGGCTTTGTGCATTGGGAAGCTCCTCTAAAGTAGTGCCTGTAATTTTGTAGGTGGGCTCTTGCTTTCCTCATTTGATCTGTAAGAATGTGGTGCATGTTCAGAGCACCAGGAATAGCAATGCTGTATGTTCTGCCAAAAAGAAAAGGAAAAAAACCCCACAACTGGGGCAACAGAGGCATATTTTCTATTGTAATTGTTACTGAGGTGTTTAATATGTTGCAACACTGAATTTCAGCTTATGTTGCTGGGCCATAGCCAAACAGTGTTTCCACCTCTCCTTTGCATTTCTCTTTCTGCAGAGCTTCCAGGTGCTCCATCCAACCTGGTGATTTCCAACATCAGCCCTCGCTCTGCCACGCTCCAGTTCCGGCCGGGATACGATGGCAAAACCTCCATCTCCAAGTGGATAGTGGAAGGCCAGGTATGGCCCTGGCACAAATTTCTTCATGAATTCTCTGAAGGGTTAAAAAGGGTCTAAACAGTGAATTGCTGTTTGGATTACAGTTGTTGGTTAACTTTGGATCCCATCTCCTGTGTCAGTGCCCTCGTGGGAAGTGCTGGGGGTCTGGGAAGGTTGGGATGCACAGGAGCTCGAGAGGCTCAGCTGTGATGTGTGTGTGTGTCAGCCAGGGAGAAAAGGGCCATGTGAATACTGTGAATCCTGTTCAAATGAGCAAAAGAAAATGTGGTGTATAATAGATACATATTTGACAGTCCTTATCCATTGAATGTCACATGGATTTTTGTAAAGCTGGTTTGTTTATGTTCAGAACACCAGACACATCATAAGCAACACATACAGCAGAGGTGTCGTCCATCCATTTATTTTTGAAAAGGATTTGAAACCTGTGTTTAGGTTCTGTGAGGTGTCTTTTCAAACCACATGCAAACCTGGAATTATCATCTCAGAGATTCAGAAGTGTAGAAGGAATTGCACTGAACAGTAAAGGCACCATTATTCATGAGATTGAGTGTTATTTTCTATCTTGTAATTGAATATACCAACGTTTTCTATCTAGGCCTCTAGATATGAATAGGATGAATTCTCATCTTCATCAGCTTTCCACAATATCCCTCTTTCTGCTGTCATTATGCCTTGGAGGAGTTATATATTCCTCATTTGTTCTCCTGACAGATGAGCTTTGCTTCTTCCTTTCCACCCACAGATCTTTATAAATAATATAATCTGTTTTTAAGACCAAATGTTGGACTTCTTAAATCACCATCACCACTTAGACATGTTGATACAATCTCTTCACTTGGTAATGAGATTGTTGTGAACAAGTTGGTACATTCTGTGCCATTTATATACACATTATTGCATATTACAGAATTAAACACTGCAATCCAATAATATGGTGGCTTAGCAAATTCTGAGAAGCGTTTTCCTGCTGGAACACCACACTGATATTGGAAGGAATTTATTAATTCTTTGAGCTGCAAAATGCCACTGAAGTGAAATAAATTTGAATGCTTTAAAACTGCAGTAGTAATTACCAGGAAGTTCAACTGCATCCTCGAAGAGTTCTGGGTACAAACAGTGGTTTGAATGGTCTTTGGTGGTGTAAGGAGGGAAGGAAGAGTCTTTCTTGTTCACAAACCCTCATCAATATCTCATGCATTGCTGGTAAAGTCAAGGGGTTCATAGTTTGGATACATCCTGGAATTATTTGCTCCACTGGGGAAGGAGCACCCAAAAGTCCTTGTGGAGTCTGGGCAGTCCTTTTCACCACACCACACCACAGCTCACCTCACTTTTCAGCCTCAACACAACAACAAATGTTGTTCCTAGTGGATTTAATAAAAAAATAAAAATTCTTGCTCACCTGATTAACAAATCTCTCTTCAGGTATGAAGAGAAACTGGTGACTCCTTAAGGACAGAGCAAATCCTGTTTCCAGGATGACAGCTGCGTCTAATCCTTTGTTCACAGCCCCTTTCTGCCAGCACTCCTCTCAGGCTCTTTCTCTCTTAAAGTGCAATTTCACAGCACCTTTAGCAGATCTCAGCCAGAGCTCTCGTTGTCCAGCTCCCATTTCCTCTCCCCATCCCACTTCCCAAGACTTTCCTCCCTGCCTGCTGCATGCACTGACTCAGGCAGGATCACACCTCCAGCACACCTTGATCCAGCCAGGAGCAGATGAGCTTCAGCCACATCAATTCTGCACTGAGGAGCCTCCTTGTAAGGGGAGGGGGTGAGATCATGGCCCTGGGAGCAGAGATGAGGGCAGCAATGGCTCCATCCTCATTGGATCTAAGCTGCTTTGGTCCTGCCCTGTGGACCTCACAGGTTTCCCTGCCCACCTTTCCAAGAGACTTGAGCTTTTGCCAAAGAGCTACCAGTGACATCCCAGTCTTCATTTCTGCCTTGCATGGAATCTGTTCTGATCTGGGATGTGACTGTGCTGGGGTGCAGACTGCTGTTGCAACATCTGTATTTTAGCACAGACAACCCAAATGTTCCTTAGGACTGTGTTGAATTGAAGGGCAGTGGTTATACCCCACCTCCTACAGCATTTTCTGATCAGAAATGTAGGGAGGATTTTTGTCCTTCTGGATCTTTCATTCACTGACCCATTTACAGCTTTTAATAGCAGTGTTAAGTGTTTCATGCCTTGGCATTAAATTAGAAGCCACTTAAGGGGTGGGTTTGCATACTGTGATTTTAAAACAGATGGTATTGCCAAGTGATGGGATCATATTTAGCTGTAAAACACTGCTCTGTACCCTGTGCACTTCGTCTCTGTCCCCCTCTGTGAGCTGGGCAATAACTTGGCATTGCACATCCCTTATTTTCTGACTCTTCCATCTCTACTGGGAATATTCCTTTCCCTCTGAATGTCTGGGTCCTCACAGACAAAATTCAGCTGTTTTATATTCACACACACACAACCAACCTGCCACCAGCGTGTTTTTCTTCCTTGTTCCTTGATTTGGCAGAAAGCTTCCTTGGTGAGGGCAGGTCTAGAAAATGTTCCAAGTAGTCCAGTTTGGCTGAGAGCCATTTTTGAAGTCTGATACTTCATGAACAATTTGGATTAAAAACACAGTTGGGAATTCCAGTTGACGTGAAATTTTGTGCATCTGGCCTTGGTTTCTGCCTTTTGTGCCGGGGTGTAAATTCACAGGAGCCACTGTGGAACTAATTCTCAATTATGTCAATGAACATGAGAGGAGATCAGGTCTTTAGGAGTTTAATGTTGGTAGATACTGAAATATCAAGCGTTAAAAATCCCATTTTTGAGTTTCTAGCAAAGCTACATTCAGTGCTTTTGAAGGGATTTCTTAAAAACCACTAGGTTGTTTCTTTTCCTTCTTTTTATCTAGACTCAGGACTGGAGAAAACTGGATGTACCAATACTATTTAAAAAGTACTTCTAACTTTTTTTGTTGCCCATTACATAGAGTAGAATCTAAAGAGAAGAGGGTCAAATGTAATACAAAGGTTTTGCTGACACTTGTTCAGAGGGACCAGCAGTGGCTGCCTCGTGGCACTGACACTCACAGGTAACTTGTTCCTGCACAAGGAATTGCAGTAAATCCTTCCAGCCATCCTGTGCTCCCAGAAGGAGTCAGGGCATATATTGCAGACATTTTTTTGGCAATCTTCAGCCAAGAATGGATATCAATCCCTGCTGGTGTTCATGTAGGTTCATGTTTCCAATCCAGTTTCAGCTTATTTTTCTTGTGTTGGATTTTTCCTGGGGCTTTGTCAGGAGAACGACATAAGTGAATCATAGAATGGTTTGGGTTGGAAGGAAACCTGAGGATCATCCAATTTCAACCCATCATAACTGTGCCTTGGTGGGTGCTCAGTCCATACCATTGAGCTTTCCAGTGGCTGATTAGAAAACTGGGATAACTTCTGCCCAGTTTGGTGTGTTTTCTGGTGATTAATGTTATTTGCAGGCAGCAGAAGACCTGGGGACTGGCTGAAAGCCATTTCTGAAGAGGTATTACATTTCCTGGAGCCATGACTATATGGGCTACTATAGAGAGTTTTTACTTAAAGCCTTTCTGCTGTTTTTAGAGAGATTTTGTGTGAATGTCATGGTGAGCAGTAGCAGAGTTTCAAAGTGGTAAAACCTTTAAAGTATTATCACTGTATTCCCTTCTAAAGCTGCGAGTTGGGAAAGGTGTTGACACTTTAACCAGGAATTTATCTGGTTGGTGGGTTAAGGCAGTGACCCAGAGAGGATCCATCCATTGCACCAGGTGCTTCTCTCGGTGTCGTTTTCACTTTGGGGCTGGTAAATAAAGTGCCTGAAACTCTGACAATTTTATGCCTTTGACAATCTTTAAATCAAAACTGGCTGAATCGATTTGAGGATTTAGTGAGAAAAGGAATTGCACCCAGGCAGGCGTCCTGTGAACCGAATTTCTCCCAAAGTGATCTCAAGTGTGTGAGTTATGGGCCTCTCACATGAAAACTCTGACACATCTTGAACTATAGTAGAACACAGGGTACCTCTGTAATGAACAGAAACACTGTGTTTTCCTTTCCAGCAGGTAGGACTTCATAACTGTTCAAAATTTTGGCAGCATTGCTGTCTAATACAACTGATTTTTTTGTTCCAAATTTTAATTATTTTGGTGGGGTTTTAAGTCAGATTTCTGCAGATTTGCTCACACAGTGCATTCCAGCAGAAAATGTTAAGTCATTTTATAAAATATGTAACATTTTCCTTTTAAGAAAAGGAGAAACTAATGCACAGAGAAGTCAAACGTTCCGACATCACTTCCAATATTGTTTTATACTGTCTCATTTCTGCAATAATAAAGGAATATGCCCTTTTATTGAGTGTAGTGCCTTGGGAGCAGCAGAGATGGGAATGAAAATGTGCTAAGCAGTGATGGCTGATTGTTCTGGAGCGTTATATGAAGTGTCTCAGGGGACATGGGTGTTTTTCTAGTGTTTCCTGGGGTCCCTGGGGATTGTGGCTGTGTTGTACAGAGAACTGGGAAGATGCAGAGTGCATTCCTTGAGGAGTTTTTATGCTGATGACAACAGAAAAGCAGTTGGTGTCTCATCTGCCTCCCCAAACAATGTACCCACGAATACGTGTGCATCTGTCAACAATCACCATCCTTCTCTGAAGTTTGCATACACTGTTATCCAGAAAAACAGCTACAAGAAAGAAGCCTTTAACTTCACTTGATTTTATGCAGAGCTGCTCAGAGTGGGCCCTTGCCCCTCAAAGGACTCTTTTATCCCTACCAGTGCCCGTAGTTCTTTTTGTCCCGTGGGAATCCCTTTGTACTCGGAGTCTTGAAACTGATACGTTTCCTCTGATCTGACATCAGAGTCTTTCAGCAAAAATAATTTCCTTTTCCTTCCAGAGCCTGAAACTTGGAATCTGCTATAGATCTTAGGGAAGTTAAAAATATAGAAGCCCATCACTGAAGTTTGTCTTCCAAAATTCACTTGAAAAGAAATATATATATGTAAAATAAATAAGTGAAACATCTTTTGAGTAACGTGGACCTAGAATTGCTTGGCCACACAAGTGAGAGGTCAAGCAGAAGTCCCCAGGCTGTTTACCAAGCTGGCCTGCAGCTGTTAATCCTTCAATCCTCTTCCTTTTAAAAAAAATAAAAGTATAGATATATATACCACTGATTTCAGTAGCAGTTAGTTTCCCAAATGCTGGTACCAGATCCAGGGAACATTACAGAGTTCTAACTAAAGAAACTTGCTGATGTATTTTTCTTAAAATCTTTTGCTGAATCACAGAACTGTGCCTGTGGTTGGGGTTTTTTTGCTGCCTCTCTGCTACAGATTTTGGCAAAAAATGAGTCTAAAAGTGGTTAATTTGGAATTGTGCTGCCACTTTGTCCCCACCTCCCAGTACAGGTGTTGGCCAGCTGTTACCAGTTGAGTCCTGAGCTTGGGAACAACCAGCATGCTGGGCTTGGTTGGCATCTGCCCCCATCATTCCTCCAAGGGAGGGCATTCACACCCAGAAATCTCTCTCCTGGGTGGCTTCTGAGGTGCTTGCCAGAGTCCTGCTTCTGAAACAGTACAAGATCCTCAATATTTCCACCTTTCCAGCCTGCCAGGAAATGTCTCCCTGCAAACCAGGTGGAGGGTTTGGACTCATCTCACGCTTGAGCCAATGTCAGGTGTTCACAGCCCTGTGATCCTTAATGTGTATTAATGACCTGCCCGCTGCTGCACAGCAACTGCAACCTGGGTGCCTTTCTTTCTTTCTTTCTTTTTCTTTCTTTTTTTTTTTTTGTTCTTCTTTTATGCAAGAAATATTTTGAAAAGCTCTTAGAATATAAAAAGACGACTTAGTCACCACTGGAGATTATTTGCAGCCTCCAGAGTGCTGTGGATTGTAGCTACACAATTACTGCAGCCCTTGGAGGTGATGCTGTTAAGTGGGAGATTTGCAAAAGTAAGCATTTACTATAGACTTTCTAAAGTCTTAATAGCAAACTCATTTAATAAAAAGTGTTCTCTGTTTCCTTGACTGAAATCAACCCTCTCATCCTTTCTTTGCTTGTGGAGGTTGGGAGTTTTTTAATTCTCTTTATCATTTCCTTCTCTGGTTTCAGTTTAGGGATGTTCTGTTTTACCCTTCAGAACTCTCTCAACTTGTTTCCCTGAAGCTTCTGCATCCATGGGGTTTAGTACAATTTATGAAGCTTGGTTAGGCCTGGGGATTTTAAGAGGTCCATAATCTTCACTGCCATGTATTTTATATGTTGTTTAGTGTGTGGCAGTGACCTTGATCACCAGCAAGACTGAAAGGTCCATCAAGACCTGTTCAGCCACATCCCTCCAGGAAACAGTGCTCTGCTGGGACCATCACTGAGGCTTCTTTGCACAGTGCAATGCAGAACTTATTTCTTTGGCCTAATTTTCTTTGTGTCCTTTCTTCATGCACAAACATAAATATGCAGCACATCCAGTCCTGGGTGAGCGAAGAACTAAAACATCTATAAATAAATCAGGCTGCTTGTCCTGAAGGGAGGAAGAAAAAGAGTGAATGAAACCTAATTTTCTATTTGAAGTACTTGAGTATGTGAGATACTTTGGGCTATGGTGCCTTGGAGTGCTTTGACAGTGTCTGTGGCTGTAAGTTGTACACAGAACTCGTAAGGGATCTGTTTGAAAAAGATTAAAGGAAATAGCTCTTTACACAGTGGGTTGTGAGCTTGTGGAATTTGTTACCAGAGCAGTCTGTGGCAGTAGATAGTGCCAGTAAGGTTAAAAAAGGATAGGGTGTCTGCATGGATTTCAGGTCTGTAAATAGACACTGGAGGGAATAACTGCCCAGACAGCCTCTGATGTCCTGCAGCCCCTGACTGTGGGTGCCAGGGCGAGGGAGCTGGGCACAGGTACTGCCTCTGGGGCAGGGCTGCAGCACCAGAGTGGCTGTGCACAGTGCTGGGGTGTTACACCAGGGAGCCTTGAGCTGTCCTGTGTCTCACCACCTGTGACTGTCCAAAGGGAAGCCCAGCAATCTTGTTTCCTTCTCCGCACCCCTCCTGCGGCTCTCAGGCACACACACTGCCCACAGATGCTGTGGGGGTCCCAGGGCAGGCTCTGACCTTTCTCTCATGCCTTGTTGGCTTCCTTTTAAGTCTTGATTCATCTTCATTTAATCTCCAGGAGGCTGCATGGAAAGCAATGCTCAGTTCTCATCACCATTTAGTCCCTTCTAACACTGCCAGAGCCGAGGGACCATGTTGGGCAACATGTTGTGATTAATTAATACAAAGGATTGCACATGGAAAAGTCTGGTCTAAGTTCAGAGCAGCAGATGAGGTTAAAACACTTTTGTTCTTTGACTTTGTTCTTGTTTCTCTGTCTTAATTTCTGTGGCATTTTGCCTCCATTGAGACTTATTTAGTATGCATCAGTTCCTGCGAGTTATTATCAAGGCTATTTTTCATTTTCTTATATTACTACTTGATACTTTGGTATTGTGGCAGCAAAATTGAACAGGGCATTACTGCTCTCATTGTGTTTTTCTGGAATGGATCTTATCACAGGATCCAGTGAAGTCCCAACAGGAACAAGGAAACTTGGCTAACTTGGCTGTGTTTTCTCTTTACAACTAGTGCCTTGTCATGTAAAAAATTGATATTAACTGGATAATATATGTTTAAGAGCATTTGTGCTTCCACTGCTGTAATGACACACATTTTAAAAGAGGTTAAATACATTTATTTTTATTTATATATACAGTCTGCTTTGTATTGCTTCTTACCTTTCCCTTGGACAGGTTGGTGTGTTGGGTGATGAGGAAGAATGGGTGAGTCTTCATGAGGTGGAGAATGAACCTGATGCTCAGATGCTGGAGGTACCAAACCTTACTCCTTACACTCATTACAGGTAAGAACAGCAGGTAATTAGCTGCAACATAAAAAAAAAATTAGTAAATAGCAGCATGGAACAGCTTTCCTAATCAGAAACAGCTGGCTGGGTTTTATAATCTGAACAAAAGGGAAAGGCTTGCTGTTTTCATAGTTTATGCTTAAAATTGCTAATCTGATGTTGTTAATTGCAATTTACATACAATGCAGTTCATAGCATTAAAAAGGAAATTCAAGTGCACAGTGAAATGTTTTTAAGAATAGCTGCTGTCCTTGACTTTCCCTCCTCTGAAGGGAACACCAGTGTAACATCAGCCAGTGACAAATCAATTGTAGTTAAGCTGGTGCAAACCTGTAATTACATATTTACATCAGTTTAAACATCATTTTATTGATTGAGCTTAATTTGGTAACATCAGTTAGATGAAACCTTTGTTTATAAGAATTTACCAGGTTAAGCTTAATAGATATTCGCAATGCTTAGGCTGATTGAAGAGGATCTGCATTATGGGTGCAGCCCAGTTAAACAAGATTGATTTTGAAATCAATTCCCTCCAAGCCATGCCTTGCTGTGGTATAGACAAGGCTGGAGCATTTGAGGTACTCAATCCTAATGAAAAATACTTCCATGAACCACCTTGCTAATGTAAAGGCTGGTTGCAAGGAGATCTAGTGGCAAGTGTTAAATCAGCTTACTGGAAACTTGTCCAGTTTGTGCTGGTTGAAGGCCCTATTAACTAACCCATGTGCTGTTGTAAGCCAGTAGTAGGTGCAACCAAGTACAGCTCATATAATTTACAACTGATCCAGTGCTGACTAATTTTCTTCTCTTGGTCACAAGTGTAAGAACATACTGAATTTCTCACTAACTCTCCACTGAAGTGTTTTAAACCTCATCTTCCAGAGCTAAACGTTTTACTAAGAGCTCTTTGAAATTTTTTTGACCTTGAGCAGAGATTTCTGGTGCAGAGGTTTAGGGAAATTTTTCTTCAGGTTAAGAGGATTTTGCTGTTCTCATAAAGGTGGATCCTTAAGACTTAAAGCAGTAAAGTGTAAGTTGTATGAGAGTTCAAGGTTCTCTGTCCATGAAGAATAAGGAACACTTGCACACCCAGCCAGGTGTGGGGAGAAATGCCTTTGGAATAGAAAGTAGTGAGGAAGTATATGAGAAATTTGGGGGGATTGTGTTTTTTCTGTTGTTAAAATTTTCAGTTTAATCTTACTCCTATACCTTACTTCTCTCTTGTTTCATTAAATTCTGGAGTCATCCCCCTTATGCTGGGATCTTTCACACATCCAGTTCTTCTCTGATTTTTTTTATATTGTTAATCAGCTCCTTGAATTTTGCCTAGTTTTTTTCTCCCATGCAGACACAGATAGGAGCTTTTTTGGGATTTGCTTCAGTGTTGAGACATTTTATGCAAATTTTTGAAATCTATAAAGTTGCTGTCAAATGGATTTGTCATCCCCTGATCAGCTTTAGTCATTGTCCACTGTGAAAATACACCAGGAGAGCAGATTATCAGACCCATCTTTACAGACCCTCTTCTTTTCTGTATTTTGGGCCACCGTGTGAAATGAGAGCAGTATTTGTTTAATGTATTTCCTTTAGTACACTTTGTAGGAGATCAGAGCAGGTAAATAAACACTGCTGTGTTAACCAGCTCATCCTTTTGCCAAGCTTAGTCATTAGGTCTAAAAATGAAGTGTTTAGTATGAACAGGTCAGGTATTTATGTGCAAGTTCTGGGTACCTCCAATTGCTTGTGTCGGGTGAGAGTAGCTGGAATGTGCAGCACATCTTAATTACTTGGTGCTGCCTGTAAAAGAGATTTCCCTAAATCTTTTGTGACCCAATAGGGATTTCTATTGTATAAGAGATGGTTTCAAGCAGACAGGGTATTTTTTAAAGATGCATATCCATATTAAATAACTTAATCTTTCTTGTGCAGGAAGCCTGAATATGCAGCGCAGGGATAAATCAACCTCTTTCAACGAGTAATTGAGAGGAAATGTTATCACTGGAATATTCTTTATATTGACAGGGAATGAGACTATCCAAAGTTTGATATTTTAATACCTTTCTGAATGTATTGTATAAGCATCGCAAGAGAAAATCACTTACTGCCAGCATAAGCTCATCAGGCCTGGTATAATTAACATAAATTTCTCACACAAATACCTAAGTTTCTAATAGACCCCAAGCTAATCTCATTTTCATTTTTTAAATACCTGAGAGGATCTGAGAGCAGTTACCATAAAGCATTCAGCAGTGAATACAAAGGGGACCTGCGTGCAACGACCTTTGTGGAACACTTTAGAAAGCCCTAATTTGTATTCTCCCATCTTTTTTTTGCTGTTCTGGAGATGGGAAATGCTTGGCTGAGGCCTTAACAGCTCTTGCTGTGTGCGTGCCCCGCTGCAGGTTCCGCATGCGGCAGGTGAACGTGGTGGGTGCCAGCCCCCTGAGCCAGCCCTCCAGGGTCATCCAGACACTGCAGGCACCCCCAGATGTGTCCCCTGGGAGTGTCACCGTGCGCACGGCCAGCGAGACCAGCCTGTGGCTGCGATGGGTGGTGAGTGGCACAGGGAGCAGGGGTGGAGGGCAACGGGGACTGGGGCTTGGCATGTGGCTGCTTCCCTCCCTTGCGATGTGGCTGCTTCCCCCCCTTGCGATGTGGCTGCTTCTCCACCTTGGGATGGGGCTGCTTCCCCTCCTTGGCATGTGGCTGCTTCTCCACCTTGGGATGTGGCTGCTTCCCCACCTTGGGATGTGGCTGCTTCCCCCCCTTGGCATGGGGCTGCTTCCCCTCCTTGGCATGTGGCTGCTTTCCCATCTTGGGATGTGACTGCTTCTCCACCTTGGGATGTGGCTGCTTCCCCACCTTGGGATGTGGCTGCTTCCCCACCTTGGGATGGGGCTGCTTCCCCTCCTTGGCATGTGGCTGCTTCTCCACCTTGGGATGTGGCTGCTTCCCCACCTTGGGATGTGGCTGCTTCTCCACCTTGGGATGTGGCTGCTTCCCCACCTTGGGATGTGGCTGCTTCCCCCCCTTGGCATGGGGCTGCTTCCCCTCCTTGGCATGTGGCTGCTTTCCCATCTTGGGATGTGACTGCTTCTCCACCTTGGGATGTGGCTGCTTCCCCACCTTGGGATGTGGCTGCTTCCCCCCCTTGGCATGGGGCTGCTTCCCCTCCTTGGCATGTGGCTGCTTTCCCATCTTGGGATGTGACTGCTTCTCCACCTTGGGATGTGGCTGCTTCCCCACCTTGGGATGTGGCTGCTTCCCCACCTTGGGATGGGGCTGCTTCCCCACCTTGGGATGGGGCTGCTTCCCCACCTTGGGATGGGGCTGCTTCCCCACCTTGGGATGTG
This sequence comes from Pithys albifrons albifrons, assembly GCF_047495875.1. Lineage (NCBI taxonomy): Eukaryota > Metazoa > Chordata > Aves > Passeriformes > Thamnophilidae > Pithys > Pithys albifrons. The sequence continues at coordinate 13,169,460 of NC_092473.1, forward strand.
GCTGCTTCCCCACCTTGGGATGGGGCTGCTTCCCCACCTTGGGATGAGGCTGCTTCCTCACCTTGGGATGTGGCTGCTTCCCCTCCTTGGGATGTGGCTGCTTCCCCTCCTTGGGATGTGGCTGCTTCCCCTTGGGGTCAGGCCAGCTCTCCAAAGTGCCTCCCCTTTGCATCCAGCATGAGGAGTAACAGCAAAATTGCTTCCTTTCTCCGAATAGTCGGAAATCTGAGACTTACCTTAAGTGCCTTATTAATCAAATAAATTGCCTGCTGCTGCTATTTGTGCCACCTCATCGGGGGAATGTGTGTCTGTGTGTAAAGCTTTGGCTTTGAGGCTCTCCAGCACCACGGGCTGGGTCAACATGTGGGGCAGGAGAACGTAGCCCCTGAGCCAGTTTGCAGTTTGCTGGGGATCTGTGGTTTGCACTGGACCAAACGGTCCCCAGAAGGTGCATCCTGGCCATTGACAACCATCCTTTGGTGCTGAGAGCTGTGGCTCAACAGCAGCAAAGCTGGCACGTTGCACTCCTGTAGGAAGATTGTATTTATTTGAAAAGTGTGGAATTCTGTGATAAAATGCAGAAATAAATGATGAATTGTGAAGATGCAGTGATTGCTGACATTGCCATGCCCCTTTGGCTGCCTCAGTTACCTGCAGAGCTGCCACGTGGGGATTTACTTGGCAATTAACCTGTTCCAGAATGGTTTCTCTTCACCCCTGTTAGGCAGAATTTTCCACCGGGGTTACTGTGGTGTGAAGTTGATGAAGCACAGGTTTCCTTTTGCCCAAGTGTTAGCTTTTCCATGCATAAACTCATTATGGCTGGAAGTCAAAATCAGCCTGGAAGCGAGAGGGCTTTTTCCTGTTCAGAAAGGAATAATTCCAGTTTCTCAATGGGACATTTAGTTCTAACCTTGCAAGACCAAAATATCAGACTTGAAGTTGTCGCCTCACTATCCATAGAAGAGCCACTGCAATTACTTTGATGGGACCCACATACCTTGTGTGGCTTTTCTGGGTCAATAACATGCCAGATGGTTACACCTTTGATATTGCATCCAGACCTACATGTCTTCTATCAAAATTAACTCAAGGTTTCTTTAAGAGACTTTAAAACATTAGGATTGTGTTACCTGGAAGTCTGTTTTCCTTTAGTCAGACTGTGCAGGGTTCAGGAGGAGCAACAACCATAGCTAAAAATGACCTGATAAACCATTTTCATGCTTAATAACATCAATATTTGAAAGTGTTTAGTCTCTTTTATTTCAAGACCTGCAGGTGAATTTGTGTCCCCTTGGGAACTGGAAATTCCTCCCTTCCTACAGAATAAGGGTCACGTTTCTAGCCCTGCTTGCCTGCAGGGTACAGTCTTTTAAGCTGTGAAATGTTAATGTGTATCCAGCTTTGCCAGTGAATCAGAACTGAATCTCAGCCATCCGTGGCATCATGTAGTTAGTTTTACAGCACAAAAACTCAAAACTTCATGAAGTAGGCTAATTATTTCATATTTTAATCTCTGAAATTGCTTGGGGAGTTAGAATACTAGAATAAATCTCTGCTGATAAATGAGTAGGCAGAGAGTCAGTTAAAAAAAAAAAGAAATAATGTACGATAAATGAATTTGTCACATGCTCCAGCAATTTATCATTCATTTCCATAATTAATCACAAAGCTCTGAAATATATTGTATTCATATCCTCTCTGTTGGTACACCCGCAGCAAATGGCTTGGTTTTGTGAGCATATCTATTTGGTTCCGAATGAAGGTAAAAATTAAAATTTCAAGCAGCATAGAAATGTAGAGATCATAAAACACAAACTAGAAAACCAACGTCTTGGTCCTTTTTTGCCTTCCTGTGGCCTTACCTGAGTTCAGGCAGCCCTGGGATATAGTTTGGAAAGCCCTGGCGATGTGTTCTGATGGGAACATTGTGTTGCCCTTTGCCATTCCCAGCCCCTCCCTGACACCCAGTACAACGGCAACCCGGAGTCCGTGGGCTACAGGATCAGGTTCTGGCGGGTGGACCTGCAGTCCCCTGCCCTGACCAAGGTCATCAACGACCGCCTGGGAAGGGAGTACACGGTGGAGGACCTGGAGGAGTGGACAGAGTACGAGCTGCAGGTCCAGGCGTTCAACGCCATCGGGGCAGGGCCGTGGAGCGACGTTGTGCGAGGTCGTACACGGGAATCTGGTGAGTCAAAGCCCCACATCTTCTGGGACAGACACACAGAGACCTTCACCACTTTCAGCCCTTTTGTAATTTTTCTTAATTTTTTTGTTTTGTTTTGTTGTTGGGTGGGGGGTTTTTGCTTGCTGGTCCACTAAATCCAAAATGAAATTAAAAAAATCTCGATGCACTAAAGATAAAAAGACATACAGCTATTTGAAGGAGTTCTTTATTTTTCATTCCTACCCTGCTTTCATGCACAAACCTGCAGGTTATCCATTTAAAGCAAACAAAACAACCTCTCCCCATTCCTGCCCCGGTTTGGCAGCAGTGTGGACAACACGAGGAGAAGGTTGTATACAGAATTCTCTGGCTGAGTCGCTCTCTCCTGCCTCCTCTTTCTCCCCAGTACCCCAGTTGTCCCTAATTATCCCATTTTCCCTTTCTGCTGAGGCAGATTTTCTCACAGCTGTGGTTACCTGAGGTTTCATTTCAAACACCAAATATTTCTAAAAGGGCACAAGTCACTTCAGAGAGATGATTACACAGACAGAAATAAAATAATTATCTGAGCTTTTGATGGCAGGTTTTCAAACCTGCCTTCCAAAATTGTGTGCACAGGGCTTTATAGACATAACCTGCTTATAGGCCTGGAGCACAAGGACTGTATTGTTGAGCTGAATTGTCCAGGCAAGCACAGAGACTTCAAATATCAGAAGGAAACTGTCACTCTCAGGCAACAGTAAATTGCTGTTAGCTTAGTGGCAACAATAAAGGCACATGTTGAAAAGCTGCTCTCTAGCTCTTGACTTCCACAAAACCTGTTTCCAAACCTACCCTACGTGCATCTGGGAAATCTGAATTTATATCACAAGTGAGTAATAAATTAGGTGACACATACGGTCTGAAAGTTTAATAGTAACTCTTCTTTGTGACCTGTACTTATGCAAGGTTCAACAGTGGTATTTTTTCTGGTGATTTTTTCCTCTATTTCTTAATTTAAAAAGTCCTGGGATTTAATCCTGTGCATACCCTGCCCTTATAAATGCATGTCTGTGTTCTGGGTGCCACACAAGGTTACTCGGTGGGAAGTGAGAACAGGCACGGCAGGATTTGCTGTGCTGGTTCAGATAACTCTCCTTTGAACTAGCCAGGGAGAAGGCTAAACAAAGTCATCCCCCCTCCATTAAAATGTAGCTTTTTGGGAAGTAGTAATTGGAAAGCTATTGCCAGAGGTATTTTAAACAAGGCTTGAGCTGGAGTTAGAGATAGCAGGACCCAGACAAAACAGTTCTGAATTGTTCTGTGTCATAATACAAAGATATCGCATCCTCCACTTTCTCCTTCCCACTGCTCTTCAAACACTTCTTTTGAAATGTAGTAAATACTTAGATTAAGTCATTTCATAAAACCTTAGGATTATAGTGCTCCTGCTCAGCATCTAAAGATCAGAGGTTACGCGTGGCTTTGGCATTTTCTCTGGCAGTATTAAGAGAAGGTTGACTTGAAACTGATTGTAGGAGGCAAACAGAAACCAGGATCAAAATAACACAAAGCTGTGATTTGGGTGTAAGGACTCATTTGGTTTTTTCCATGTGTTTTCTTTGATACTGACATCTGATTTCCTGCACAGAGCAAGTCAGGGCTCAGACTTTGGCTGTATCTTCTGAGATTTAGAATATACAAGACACACTGGCATAGCAGCAAACTGCAGGAAAGCTCTTCAGGGAATCTGGAATTAACCTGTATGCACAGCCAAATGGAGTAAAAATGCAAATAAAAGATATTTAAAGTGGAAGAGAAAGGTCAAAGCAGCACTTTTAGATCTGTCTTCTGAACTATAAGAAAAATTCTGTTTATTGCTTATGTTTTCAAAGCACTTCAGAAGCAGGTGTCCTAAATATTTCTTTTTCAGTTTTTTAGATACAGAGTCAGGGAAGTTGATTTTGCTGGTGCTGTGGGTTGTAAACATCCCTCCCAGCTGGCCAGAGGTGCCTTGGCCAGGGTCATGTGGTGGTTCACTGGCAAAACTCACAGTTCTGTGTTTTACACCATCCAAGGAGCTCAGGAGTTAAAGCCTAAACCAGGTTGTGATGCCTTATGACAGTGCAGCCATTGAAGTTCAAAATCTTTATTGAAAATAAAGCTGTACTTGAGGACTTCTGTTTATTTTAGGTTGTGCAATCACATCACTAATAGCTGAGCACACATACCAACAATAGTGGAGCGTGTCATTACAAGTACTCATGGTTTGTGAAGCTCTTGAATAAAAAAACATATGAAAACCACAGAAAATGTGAGAGAATAAATAATCCTGTAGGCTTTGGTAATCCAGGTTTGAAAAACAGTTGGGAAACCCTAAAATGAAAATCTGGGATAGAGTTGCAAACTGCTGGAAATGGAGGGAGATGAATTAGGAGTTTTAAACAGGATGGGCTTTATCAATCCAAAATGCTTTTATAATGTTAGAAATTAAATAGCTCATTAAATTTTACAGTGTAAAATAACTGCAGAGTAACAAGCTCAGTTTCCACTCAATAAATTGACAACGGTAGTAGGTCCAATACAGAGGAAGCAAGAAAATGCAAAGACATCTGATGTATTGGAACAACCTTGGCAGGGCTGCTTCCTTTTAGTTACAGACTCTGTTGTTTTGAAAAAATTCATCTCAAACACAGCTAACCCTGTGCCTTAATAGATTTTGTGCTCTTAATATTCAGCTACATGAATGTGGGTAGTTGTCTGAGAGGATGAGCATGGCCACACATCCATGGCAAGGATCAATCTCAGGTGCTTCGCAGCCTGACCTTCACAAAGCACTTACTGTGCTGGGATAAAGCATGGCTTGATAATGCAGATGTGGCCCAATGTCACTGTGGGAATTTGTCAGTTTATACAAGGTGAGAATTTGGCCTGCAGTATGTAATTGTACAGGCAAAATGGATGTGTGCTGTGGCTATGCTATTTTGCCACGTACCTGGGTAGAAATTAGCACTTCTTAATTGATGTCAGATGTACAATCTGCTGCTCTAATTTTTGCTTTCAGAAAGAGCAAGGGATGTACAGCTAAAATGAGCTGCAAAAATGGAGAGAACCTCTGCATCCCACTCTGTAGCTTTCTTAGAAAGCCAGAATACAGACTAGCTTATTAAAAGCTGCTTTTGGCCCAGTTAGAGACATGAAACAACATGATTTGCTATATATCAGATGTGTCTATGTCAGATGTAGAAAGAGGATGCACAATCTTAGATGCCAACATGGATAACCTTAAAACTTGAGCTCTTATTGAAGTTGCAGTGCAAAGTGCCAGTAAGTCTATAATTTCCTCTGTTTGATCTCCTGAAGTGCACCGTGCAGCTGGCAGTTTGCTGGATTAGCTCATCCTTTAGTTTCAGGGTTTCCGGTCCGTTTTGTTAAAGCTCTGGGATTTTTTTGGACACTGTTGCTTGGCTTCTGTACTATTCTTGCAGGTTACTAATGAGAACTCAGCTTTGGAGCTTATGACAAAGTCTTCAGTGCAACAGTTAAGGAAACCAGCATTAGAGAAGGGAGCTTGCAGAGGGAAGAGGGATTATGTGCCTCTCTCACTAATTAGTCTTAGCAAACTATAATTTCTTTGAATGGCGGTTTCCTGAGAGAGGAGAGGGGTCAGAGAAATGAAGGTTACGTTTCAATTCATTCTTAAAGGGTCGATCAAAGTCTGTTACTTGATAAAAGACCGGCAACAATAAGATCCATAAAATCACTTGCAGGTCCTGAATTCATCCATCCGTATTAGAATAAGGTTCTGAATGCTGATATGAGAACTGAAGAGTTAAAACACACTCAATGAGCACAAGGGGTTTTGCCATTTAGGCTTTGGATTTCGATTGCTTTCCGGGAGAGGGGACATTTAGCTGCTCTGTCACAGGGAATTGAGAGGAGTCTGGGCTAATGAACCTTCAGGCAGACCATTCTCTCCTTTGTCAGCTCCCAGTGGCCCTGCCAGCAGCCTGATCATACACACCTCAAAGTGAGGGTGCACCCAGGGCCAGCCCGGGCACAGCCTCCACCTTCTGTGAATTCAGCAAAGCTCAGGGCTGCTGATCAAAGAGGAGAAGAAATATTTGTAAAATAAAGTAACTTTTTTGTCTCTTGAAAGCCTTCAAACCAGATAAAATAAAAATAATGTGGCTGGAAAGGGCTTCTTTCCTCTACACATCCTGGTTTCCTGTGACCCACCTCCATCCTTTCTCTCTCCAGAAGTGATTCATGTGGGAGTAGCTCTTTGTGAAGATCTACAGATAAAGTTATGGCAGCTATCCAAAGACATTCATGGCTCCTGGCAATCTATTTTGCTTTAACATAATTATATCCTTATGGGGGATAAATCTAGGAAAAGATTTAAAAAAAAAATAAGTCACTTCAGTGTTGGAGGGAAAAAATTGGATTTTAGTCTGCTGCAGTGTTATTTGATGGTGCTCTGTTTCTCATGTCCCAGGTAATTGGTAACAGGGAAATTGTTTCAGAAATTACTATCTCTGCTGTTAACCTTGAGTGCACAAAGGTGGGAGTGGTATGTTTTGGTTTGGGTTTTTTTCAATTTATATTAATTCTGGTGTCATACTCATTATCTCGTTCACGTTGCTAGGAGCTTCAGGAGCTCGCCTCCAAATCAGCAGATCTGTTCTTTCATTTGGACAGCCAGGAAAGCATTCCTTTTGGCAGCTTTTTGGGCTCCTTTTTTGTGATACATTCAGGACTTAATCAAGCCTTACTGTCCCTAAGTGCTTGTGTAACATAACTTGGTGAATGTTCTCCTGAGGTCTGACAGGTGTATCAGGCTTCAGGAAAGACTGTACCCTTCAGATGTTGGAAATGCCACAGGGAAGGAATGCAAAAGGGCAGCATAAAATGTGAACTCTTAAAAATAGCCTCAAATCCTGCTTGCATAACATGACATGCTATTAGGCTTGCCCACAAAAGCCTGCCATTGTGTGGTTCTGCAGCTCAGAGTTTTAATGGCAGGGGAAATGCAAGTTTGCTCTTCTCTGGAGTCAGAGAAAATTACAGTGTTCCTGTGCCATCAGTTCTAATGATGTTTCTAGTTTTGTAAGAGCCAATTTTGCAACATAAATGAAACAGGCATCTCTCATTGACACGGTATCAATCCCTGAAAATACACCTTGCGTTAATGTATCCGTCTGTAATTGATGTACTGCAAATGTTGAGCGCTCTCACATCATCAAGAGGCTCAGAGGTTAAAGAACTTCTTACTGAACTGGGAGTGCAATCCAGTGGGGGAAATTATTGCTAGCTCCAGACAAGATGCTATAATTTCCTTTCAGATAATATAGGAAGCCAGGATGGCGTAAAACTTCTTGTTAAAACAGATTGTGCAATAAGATAAACTCCTGTTCAGAAAGATTTCCAGCTTTTGGCATAAGGAAATGAAATGTATGGGAAAGAAGTACTAGGAGATAGACTTCTGGAGAAGCCCAGCAATTTAAACTTGGTTCTAATTACTGCAGATATATAGAACTTGAAATTTATTCTTAGCTGTCAATATTTACTGTCTGTCTGTAGACACTGATAAGTATTAAATGTTTAGCTCTTTACAAACATTGTCATTTCTGAGATGAACTGGCAAGAAATTGTGAGACAGGCTGAGATATAAAGATGATGTAGAATGAATACAAGAGGAGAAGGGATTGTCTAGAACCAGTTCCAGTCCTTTTGGGTTTGAATACTCTTCTGTGGGATTCTGAAAGAATCCTAAACAGATGGAGCAAAATGATCTGGGTGTCTTACCTATTTCTGCTCTTTGGTAATGCTGTGTCATTCCAGTTCCCTCTGCTCCTCCTGAGAATGTCACTGCCGAAGCTGTGAGTTCCACCCAGATCCTGCTGACGTGGGCTGCAGTCCCTGAGTCTGAGCAGAATGGTCTCATCCTGGGGTACAAGGTATGCAAGTGGCCTTTCATGCTTATTTTATTTTTAATGCATTACCAGGAAATGTTTTTGTACTTGTTATATAATATTCACCTGATGGATATTCATATTATGGATATTCCTGAGTCAGTGGAGAAGATATAGCAAATATGTTGCCTTTGAAAGGGGTGATTGGTGAATATAATCTCATTTTACTTTGTGTGAAAGGAGCAATCTAAACTGCATTTCCCTCTCTCCAGTCCTCATGCACCAATGTTTTTCCTTCCGTATTTCCTCCACACTGATTTTGCAGATACTTTTCAAAGCCAAAGATTTGGACTCTGAACCGAAGAGCCAGACGGTGCGGGGGAACCACAGTCAGTCGGTGCTGCTGTCGGGGCTGCGCAAGTTTGTGCTGTACGAGCTGCAGGTTCTGGCGTTCACCCGCATCGGGGACGGCGTGCCCAGCGCCCCCGCCGTGCTGGAGAGGACCAAGGATGATGGTGAGCTCCTGGCTTACCAAACAACCATCTCATCCAATCCCTCAGCTCTGCTTTCTTTAAGTGGTGCAAGTGCAGTCAACAACTACTCTAAGGCTGTTTGGATTTGGGTGCGGGTGGTTTTTTTCCAACTTTGAAGCCAAAGGACTGTGGCTGTTGTCTTGGGTTGAGCTGGCAAAGTGCCAACTGCCCAACACAGAGAGAAAGGGTTCCCCCCCAGCCAAGGGAAAAGGAGGGAGAGGGAAAAAAAACCCAAAACCTGAAGTAGCAAGCTTCTTATATTATACAAAAGAAAGACAATTAAAAGCAGAATATGATAAAAAGAAAACCGGACTAACAACAATAACTACCGAGTCACCCAACCGAACAATACAGATTCCAACCACCCAAACTCCACAAAACTTCCCAAAAACTCTTCCAGAGAAACCTCCCAGAAAGAGAGGAGAAAATTAACATGAAAATGTTCACCTCCCTGGATAACACGAGTGCGGAGGGCGGCAAGGCCTGATCTCGGCAGGGCAGGGCAGGGCAGGGTGTCCTCACCAACCTGAGGCAAAACCCAAAAGAGACAGAAGCTCCTCTTCTCTCTCTTTTTATACCTCTTGACACTTCTTGATGATGTCAGATGATATGAAATACCTCTTTGGTTGCTTAAGTCAGGTGATGCTTGTCCCTTCTGATCTGTGTCACATCGTTTGGGCCTGCTAAATTTAGGCCTAACTGAGCCCTAAAGCCAAAACTTCCACAGCCATACACAGGATAACTCAGGGCTGTTCCATTGGTCATGGGCCGAGGATTTGGCAAAAACACAGAAAACCAGTCCCCCATTTCTTCCCTCCCTGCAGCTAATCAAGAGGAAAAAACCTTCTATAATTGAACTCTGAAGCTTGGTGTAGATAATTTCTATTGAAAACAACTTTAGAACCCAATTATAAATTCCTATTGAAGTTCAATCATGCTAAAAAAGTACAAAAAGAGTGCTGCAATTGAAAGCAATAAACAAATCTGGGTCTGATAGGTCTGCAGGAAAAAAATGGAATTTGCAACTTCAGCAATCCATTCTCTTCTTTCCCCAAAAAGAAGACATTGCCCCTGAAGATGACCATCCCAGCTTCCTTTTGCAGCTGCCTCCAGAATTCCCATTAAGCTCAGGATGTTCCCAATGCAGTTGGATGTATTGTAGAACCCAACTGAGCCCCTGGTCCTGGTGCTTCCTGAGCACCCTGGTGTGGGTGGAGCATTCCTGATGGTGGAATTCTACAGAAATTTAATTCAGCTCTTAAAATATTTTGGGCTTAGCAGATGCTGAAACTACTTTTAGTTTCGTTCCCTTTTCAGGATTAAATAGGTTCATATTGGTGCGTGAGAGGCTCCTGGTTAAGTCTCTCTCCTTTTCATCAAAATTTTTTCATGGAATAAACATGAGTTTCTACAAGAAACTTCATTTGGGTGGACTGAAAACACATTCAGACTTCTGGCTTAACTAAACATTTTCTATGGAATGTGGGAAAGGCAGGAATAGGAGCATGAGGGGACAGGAACAGGGACAGCAGCTCCCTGGCATTTTTTAGCCTTTTTCTCAACATAGTGCCTGTGTGAGGACCTGGCTTTTCTATGAGAGGAAAAATTACTGTTAGCAGAACTCTTCAGGGAGAGAAAAAGCACTCCATGAAATGTACATATCGGCTGTAATGAGAAATACTTAAAACTGTTTGTTTTGGATAACCCCATTATAGCAGTTCCTTCCTTAAGTGCATGTTGGCAAATGAAACAAGTTGTTCTTCCCTCTCCATACCCCTGACATAAAAATGTTGTGTCTCCTCTGGGCTCAACTTAATTAAAAGTACCACCAGGAGCAGTGCAGGTGGAATTTGTGCTGAAGGGGAAATTTTGTGGATGGTAATGTATGAATTAGTATCTCATCACCTTGTGAACCTGGGATGGTCAGCACAGCCTGTGTTAATGTGGTTCTCACCTGCCTCAGGTTCTCCTGCTCACACCTAGGTGTTTAAGATGCAAATGTAAAGTGAGGAAGCAGCTCAGAGCTGGTGATGATGACTCAGAGAGGGGATATTATCCAATTCCAACAGGTATGAAGTGGATTAAGCTATGTAACTCTGTAAAGGCAGCTCAGTGACTTGCTCCATAGCATGTTCTTAGCTACACCAGTTGTGATGCTGCTGTGAGAGAAATCATTCACAGTCCAGAGCTCCTGGCACAGTAAAAAAAGACCATGGGTTGCACTGATTGTGTGTTATGTTTGGTGTCCCTGGGTGCTGGAGGCACTTGGCCATGGACAGGACTCCTCAGAATAAATGTACATTATGTTCATGCTTAGATGCTCCCAACCATCTGCTTACTGGGGAGCTGTGGCTGGGACTGTGTTTCTGTCCAGAGCTGTGATTCTGTGCAGGGTGAGCAGAAAACCTGCAATCCCCCTGCCATGCAGTCCCTGCTGCCCTGATCTCTGCTGTCCTTTGCAGCCCCCGGGCCCCCCGTGAGGATGGTGTTCCCCGAGGTCCGGCTGACGTCCGTGCGCATCGTTTGGCAGCCGCCGGAGGAGCCCAACGGAATTATTCTGGGTAAGGTGGAGCTGCAAACCCTGGGCTGGGAGGAGGGGGCTGCAGACCAGAGCAAGCTCCAGCTGTTGGGTTTTCCCTCCCTTTGCACATACACAAATCTGGGGCTAAGGTGTCATCTGAGAGACTGTGGTGAGGAGAAGAGTCTGTGTGGCTCCACGGTGTGTGTTTTCCTGAGCCAGAATTTGGTATCATTCGGGCACTGTGCTTGAATGTTATCTCTCTTCCCATCTGCATTTTGGTTGGTAAACTGTTTGGCTGATTGTTGAGAAAACTGCCTGAAGACCTGGCTTTTCCCCACCCTTCCTGGGCATGCCCAACATTTCAGTTTCATGTGCACTTCCCTTTTATTGCTTCCATTGGATAATACTGTCTGACAGGTTACAAGGAGTTAAATCCTATTTGGCTTTTCATCAAGGGAAAGAGAGGCAGCAAGGCACAACAGGAATTTGTGAAAATCCTTCTCACCTTCCTGCTCTCATAACTCTTGGGTTACCTTTGCAATATGTTCACCAGTCGCTACTTGTCCTTAAAACGTGAAGCCTTTTACAATATAAGAATCTATCCTCTCTCTAAAATTAATGTAGCTCATAGTTACCCAGCAATTTTGTGTTCTCTGCTGATATTACACACATTTTACAGTAGTTCTAGCTGGTGAGTAAAGATTTGTGTCTTAATTCTAAAAACAGAAGCAAAAGCTTTTGTTTTTTTGTCTAGTACTTAGTCTGCCAGACCTTTCTTCTTCTAATTGCACTGCCACCCTTCAGGCTTATCTGTAGGCTTTTAGCAGCATTTCCTAGAGCCTCCCTTGCTGAGTGGAGGGTGCCTGCTCCAAATGCTCCTGCATTGGTGGCACCACTGTAAGAACAGTGTAAGAACACTGAAAGAACACTGTGCTTAAATCTTGAGTCAGGAACTCAAAGTGTTTGCTCTGGTGTGTATTTTACCAAAGTGATCCTGGTGCCTGAAGATGCAGGAAAATAATCAAATGGCGTCCAAAGGCAGGCGCTGCAGGATTTGCTGAGCACAAGGAGGGGTCTGTGTGAAGCTTGGCAGCGATGACCTGCCAGAGATGGATCCATGCAGGGATTCTCTGCAGTTCAAGGGAGGTTGGCTTCCAGGTTGTCTTGTGGGTTTGATTTGTTGCCTTTTTTTTTAAGGAACTGCATGTCCTGGAACTTGCTCTCAGCAGAGATTGGGATTTGAATCATAGGATGTGGTTAAGAAGAAAAAAAAATCATTTGAGAGAAATGATGAGAAAGCATAAAAGACATTTTGCTCCCCTTACTGTGTTCCAGCCTCATTTGCTGAAGTTGCAAGCTCGGTGAAGTAGGAACTCTCTTTCATTTTGTCTTTGAGGAGTGCTTTGTGCAGACCATCCCCTCCTTAGGTGGTTCATCACTGTCGTTATGTTGAGATATAATCACACAAACACAGGGTTGGAATGAAAGGGGATGGGTGTCCTTTAGAGGGTCTTTGGCATGTTTTGTGTTTGTCATTGTTTCCAATGACTTTCAGAGTCCATTCCCAGTAATATGGCCCAGTCTACCTCATACAGTCCTTGATGACCCTGATGGTGTAACTCAGTAGGTTTATGTCCCACTATTAATTCCTGCCCTTTTCCACAGTACACTTCCCAGTCAGCCAGTCCTTCTTTTACAAGTACATTAAGCCTTTTCTCTTTAAGTCTGATAATTTGCACATGCCTTTATTGAATTTCATCTCACTGATTCCAGACCATCTCTCTTCATTACCAAGATCTCTTTAAATGACACTCTTGTCCTCTAAAGTGCACACAGCCAGTCACAGCTTGGTGTCATTTTTGGAGTTTGCAAGCAGACTGGCAATTCCATCAGCCAGGCCATTAATGAAAGTATTAGAACCAGACTCATTCATGAGGTCTCATGAGAGCTTACTTAATACATCCTCCCAGGTTGTTAGCAAATCGTTGATAACAACATTTTTCACTTCTTTTTTAACATTTTTTAAGTGTTCATCTCAAAATGTGCACTATTTTTCTTGGATTCTCTTTCTCTTCTTTGTTTTAGTTGGGACTGTGTGCAACCATATTAAAGCCTTACTCAAAGTCAATGTGGGTCATATCTGCTCTTGCCACCTGGCCAATTACAGTGTCAAAATGGAAAGCAGATTATTTGATATTTATTATTTGCTCCAATCAAACAGATATTGGCTGTTGCTTGGCATGTCATTATCCTCATGGATGCTTGTATATTGACTCAATTTTTTTCCCCAGGATCTTTCTGGGTATTGAACTTCAGTTTGATTTGTCCATAATTCCTCTGGTTGGTCTGGCCTCATTTTAAAAGGCAATGTACTCTGCCCTTCTGTAATACTCTGAGATGTCACCTGCAAGTTCTTGAAGAGAATGGCTAATTATTCAGAGATGGCTCCCTCTAGTTATATAAGCACTGTGGGGCAAATTTCATCAGGCCTTTCTGAACTTGATTACCTTGAGCTTAACTAAATATTTGTTAAGCTGTTCTCTATTCTAGCCTACACCCCTACTTATATTGTTGTCAGATTTAATTTATGTGGAGTATCTACTCAGCATCAGCTTTCTGCTCTGTGTGAAAATGAAGGAAGGGAGGGATCAGCCTTCCTCTCCTTTCTGCCTCACCTGTCCTGTGCTCATCTTGTCTTCCCACTGCTTGACCTGTCCTCCTCCTATTTATAAAATCTTTCTCATTGCTTTTGATGCCCTTAAAGTTATCACTCACTTTGCTCTTCTGCCATTCCGGTTTTGTCCCTACGTGCCTGTGCTGTCTATTTATACACTCCCTTAGACCTCTGTCCTGTTTCAACTTTTTGTCCAATTCAGTTTTGATTTTCAGCTCATTAGTGAGCTCTGAATGCAAACATATTGGCCTTTTAACATCTTTTGTCTGCGCTGGGATTGTTGTACCTTTTTTTTTTTTTTGGTCTCTTTTAAAATGGTCACCTAACCTGAATTCCTTTTCCCCTTAGAATTCCTTCACAGGGAGATGTTACCTGCCAGTTCCCCCAGTCCACCTCTTTGAAGTCCATTGTCTTTATTCAACAGTTCTCACTCTTTTATTTTTCCCAAGGCAGAAATACTGAGGTTCCTGGAGGAAGTAGTTAGCTGCCAATGGCAGAGAGAGAAAGTGAAAATTGCTCATGCTGGGTATTTCTGTGATCTGTCCTGAGAAGTGAGCTGTCCTTCCAAAATAGATAAAAACCCCAATATGTAGCATTCTAAGGAAAGGTTGCAAATTTGGGGAGTTTGGGGGGTTGGGATTTTTTTCCCCCTGTACACCTTTTAAATCTCATTACTATAATGAACTTCAAACCCACCATTGTAACCCCCTGGTCAAGTGCACCGAAGTAGAGTCATTGGGAAAAATGAGTGAACGTAATTTTGTGCAGTGCCCTTCTATTCCCTCTTGGGCTTGGAAAGAAAAACCACTTGCTTTGCAAGAGCAACTTATATTCAGAGCCTTTGAACTAATGTTCCTGCTCTGCTTTCCTTGTCCTCTGAGTATACATGCACCTTTGCAGCTAACATTTTTGTAATCTATATAAAAACATGTTCTAGCATTTCAGAGAGAGATTAGCAGGATGAAATACTGGCAGGCACCAAGAGGGAAAAACCACTTGTTTGTTTCTTTAAATATTTTACTGTAGAAGACTGTTAGATATTTCTCTTTCTCCTTTTGGGAATGTTACACTAACCACCTGGGGCTTCACTCTGCCTTCTTTTCTGCACTCAGTTCCACCAGCACCCACATAGTTTCGTCAAATACTATTAAAGATAAATGATGCATTAATGTGCATATTTGCACTTGGAGCTGTGAGCTTCCCCTGCATCCTCCCAGGCCTGGTTAGTATTCCTCACGGTATCCTGGAGCTCATTGCAAAAAAGTGGGAGAACTCCACTGAGAGTTAGAACCAAAATTGGATGTAATCCATGTTTGCAAATTCCCATTTTGATCCCAGGCTGCATTTGCACACCTGCTGGCCCTAAAACAGATAAGCAGGAACCCAACAAACTGGATTGCTGCTCCCCCCGTAACCTCCCAGTGCCTTTTGGCTTCCCCCGCGTTGTGTGACAAATTAAGAAGTGTTTGTCTCTCTGCTGCACGAGCAGGTGCTGTCACTCCTGAAGGGCTCTGGATGGTGAGGAGCCTGAAAGCTTTTTGATATTCATGGTGTGTTGGCATCCTCCTGCCTCTTTGCTTTGGGGAATCCACCGGTTGTGTTACGATGACCTAACATTTAACAGGCAGTTCAGACCGTTGCCATTTATTGAGTTTGGAAAGTGCAACTCGTGGAACTGCTTGCAGTTGTGCAAAAAGTACTTAAAAAGATGATAAAGTAGAAAAAAACCTGGTTTCAATGAATAAATAAACTTCCAAAGGCTTGATCTTTCAGGACATCTTTTTATGATGTTGGTGAATGGCAGCACTCCCAATAGCAGCAGAGATCTGGGATCTAATGCTATACAGGGCAAAAAAAATAAGAAAAAATATGAATTCTTCTTATTGACCATCCATATACTTCATATTTTGTAAGATATTCCTTTCCTCAAAAAGTTCCCACTGATGACCTTTTAAAGATTTTACTTTCATTCATAACATTTGATTTTTTTTTTAATTCTAAGATATCTGCCACATCTCATTGTCATAATCTAGTAAGGGAAGGAAGCTGTTTATTCCTCCACTGCAGCAATTGCTCTTACAGCCCTCCAGCATACATTAATTTCTCTTTGAACACTTTCCATTTACCTCTATTGATTTGCCTCGTTTGATTTCACTTAACATTTCCTTTCTTCTCCCATCCCTTTTTGCTGAAATTCATCAACTTAATAATTTTATCTTTTTGATCTTGTGTTAGTCCCAGTTATTATCCAAGCTGTCGTTTAAATGCTGAGTCTTCTGTGCCACTCAGAAAAAAATAAAAGTAATGCTTTTTATGCCAGTCTGTATCCTGGCTATCCCAAACTATGTAACAGGAGATGTAGGGGATCAAAATGAAATACTGAGTGTCTCAGGTGGTTTGTAGGGAGCAATAAAAGTGAGCTGAATTCAGGTGTAGAGAGAGGTTGGATATCTATCTTGGAATCAGACCCATGAAAGTGTTGAGTTTCTTAGGAAATCTGTAAAGGTGACAGCTCTGGTTGTGTAAGCTCTGCCTGAGATATCCAGGAAAACAGATATTTACCCAGACTGTCAGACAGCAGATGGAGGAGAGGGCAGTGAGAGCTGATGCTGTTTTTCACAGGGATGCATGGACAGGGAGTTTGCAGAGCCTGTCAGAGAGACAGGCTGTGACAAGTGATTTCCTCTTTCTCATGGCTAAATTAGTTTTTACACTGGCCATGGACCCACTCTTGTGTAAGATATTATAATGGCCTAGATGTGTTTTCCTTTGCCTAATCTGAGCATGTTTGTAATTGGCTTTCCAGCATGAGTACCACCATTTAGCAGTAAATAGTTATCTTTCTGTTCCCTCTTTACATTTTAACTACATGTTATATTTAACAAAGGTTGAGAAAAGAGAGGAAATTGCTCGAAAAGGGTATGTCCCAGATATCATACTTATCTTTTAATAACTAGATAAATCAACTTTTCTATTCTTTAAATATTCTTGGTTTCCCTCCAGGTCTTATTCTTTACGTCTTATGTCCCTTTATCAAGCTTCTTTAGCCATCTTAGTTGCTTCTTCCTTCATCTTTCCTGCTGCTGTAAAAATTTCCCCAGTGCTTTTCTTTGACTATTTTTCCTCCTTGTTAAGATCCTGCACTGGGGTTTTCACTCCCACATTCTTCACATCAGTATAAACAAAAAAGATCATATGTATCAGTTCCTTCTCCCCATTGCTCTGTGTCTTTTTGTGGACTTTAAAATGATCAAAATATTACAGTACTAAAGGTACAGAAATCCTTTGGTGAAATATATTGGACCAGTAATGAAAGAGCTCATCCCATGGATAAAAGGAGGTAATCTGGAGGTGGAAGAATAAAATGGTGAAAGTGTAAGACCCTCAGAGTTTGCTGGGATCTAAGCATGTTCAGGAGCTCTGAAAAGTCAAGCCACTTTTTATTGATTAGAAAGAACAGAGTATTTCAGCTGGAAGGGGCCTATAATGATCATTAAGTGCAGCTGCCTGACCAGGGCAGGGCTGGCCAAGTTAAAACATTATTAAGGGCTTCAGAGCCCCATCCAACCTGACCTTGAACATTTCCAGGGATGGGACATTCACCACCTCTCTGGGCAACCTGTGCCAGTGTTTCACCACCCTGGCAAATCAGAAGCTCCCCTCCTCAGGAAGTTCAGAGAACAGAGAGGTTGCCCCTCAGACCCCTTTCCTCTGGACTAGACAAACCCAAAGTCCTCAGCTACTCCTGACAGGACATTACTTCATCTGGAAAACCCCAGCCTTTGAAAAAGTCCAGTGCTATCCATCAAGCTGTGGAAAATGTTGCTGTAGGAATATGCCAAGCCCAGTGTGCAGGAGTTGGGGCTGAAGCCTCAGGTGCTTGGAAAAGCCAAGTCACTCTTTGAGGTATCAGTGCTATCAAATTGTTTCATGGGAAGCAGCGATGGCTGTTGCCCCACATCCCTGAGCAGCTGCCAGAGAAGAAAGGGCAAGGAAAGCAGTGGTGCGTCCTCAGTGGCACTGTGAGAGTCAGCCCAACAAAATTAATACTATCTGTACCCCAATTAAATTCCACTGTTTGTAACAGAGTGTGCCACACCAAGTGGCACTCATTCCAGGGGCTGCAGCAACTCGGGGCCTCTTCTGTGAGTGGGCATGTGGCAATTGTGGCATATTCACAGTGGGAAATAAATTGAGTTTTGTCTAATGGCCATAGGTAAGACAAACCTCTCAGATTTCATGCCCTGACCTTCCCAAATGAAGCATGCCAGGTTTGGCTCCCCTTGGTCTTGTTACAGCCAAAATGTGGTGGGAGTTCAAACTCTAGCTGGGATGTTAATTCCGTGAGAAAGGGATGGCTCAGGTGCTGTGGGTCTCTTTTGTCATTCAGAAGATGAGCAGAGGGTTGGCAGAACTATGTCATGACTGTTTTGTTTTCAGCTGGTTTGATTTGGATTTGTTGGCTGCCCTCTGCCCTGTGTAACTCCGTGAAGCGTTTAATCGTACATTCAGCTCGGGCAATAAAACCCCACATCAGTTCTGGTATTAATTGATTTTGGAAGTCAGCTGCTGGACTGGAAGTTACCATTGAGCTCCAGAAGTGAGAGCCTGATTCAATTGCTGGGTTTGCAGAATGAATTTCGAACATTTGGCAGACCCTCTTTGGGGGACAGTTGTCACTAGTGGTGCGTGAGAACCCTGGAAGCCCTCCCTGCACAGTCAAATCATTAATAACATGGGCTAAATTGTGAGCTCCTGATTGGCAGACAGGGTGGAATGGGGTTATCACTTACAGGCTTCAGCAAAATTGACTGTTGATAGCTGCATGGGTGAAGCAGGACCACACAGCTTGCAGGCTCCTCCTTGGACCATGGGCAAGGGCAGCGATGCTGAATGACAGGAGAAGGGTGGTGTTATTGGCAGTTCTGGCCGTGCTGCACAGTTGTAGGGGAGTGGGAGAGCTGAGAAAAAAACAAGTGCAGGAAGGAGGAACAAGGCTTGACTGAAGAGTTGAGAAGGCTGCACAGTTTGGGGAATCCAGCTTCTGGAGCTGCAGCTGGAGAACCTTGAATTTGAGCCAGTACTGAAAGTGTGAGAGGGCAGAGGAACACATGAGCATGGGTGCACACACATGCACAGGTGTGCTTGGGTGGAGAGATGAAACTGGAGTGTTGCCTCAACCAGGTGACATATTGCACTGCCTCAGTTTGTTCTTTTGCTTTCCAAAAAGGTACCAGTATGCTCAGAAAATATTAAACTGGTTCTGCACCTTGTTGGTATAAAGGATGGAACATGAAATAGGTGTCGTGGCAGTTGTATTCACTAGACCCCTCTGAGGGCCTCTGTGCCTGATTTCCCTTGTAAGGTACCACGTCTGCTATAGAGCAGAGTTTTATAACAATAAAGGAAGTAAATTACTTTCCTCAGATCTCAGATAAGCAGTTATGATAGACTAATAGTTCTGGTGCTCTTTTGTGCCTACTAGTAAAAGCAGCTCACCCTTTGCCCCTCTCTGGCCCGTGCTGTGCTTGCAGGGTACCAGGTCGCCTATCGTCTGGCCAGCAGCAGCCCCAACAAGTTCACCACAGTGGAGGTCGGCTCGACAGTGCGGCAGTTCACGGCCACAGACCTCACCCCAGAGTCAGCCTACATCTTCAGGACATCTGCCAAGACCAGGCAGGGCTGGGGGGAGCCCCTGGAAGCCACGGTGATCACCACGGAAAAACGAGGTAATGCTTCGAGCCGCGGGTCTGTGGCTGCCTCGGAGCCTGCGCTGCACTTAAGGGAGTTTTAACAACAGCCTGCAGAGCTCCTCCTTCTCACCCCATAAACTGGCCCCAAACCATAGCAACGTCATGATTTGAGAAAGCAAGACAGGCTTTTATGAGGCACAGTTCTTCTAACCTGCCGGGCTGTTGGAATTGATTTTTCCATCAGCTGCTGTATTGGCCATATGCAGCCTCCTTTTGCAGTCAGATGGCTTTTTTCAGCTCTCTCGTTTTCCAGAAAGATTGAAATCTGAAGAAAGTAAGTGATGGATGAATTATATTGATTAAGGAACGCCAAATGAGAGGCAGTGGTGTTGCAGAATTTCTCCACAGCTCCTCCATTGTACCTCAGCCCTGACCTAATGTGTTTGTAATTACTCTGGCCTTTCACTGCCACACGTTCGAGCAGAGCGTTTGCATCTGGATTGCCCAGACCTTTTCTGCTTCTTGCATCAGCCATAAAATGGTTGTTTGCCTCCTGAATCTCCAGTCAAATTCTGCTCTGAAGGGAATCTACTTGAAGGCAGCATTTATACATGTCTATAAATGAAACCAGATGCTTAGATACCAAACGTATCAAAATGTGAAAGACATATAAGGTATTACAGGATCTGCTCTGCATCATTGCTTGTTTTTAATGCTTTGGCTCAAGTAACTGCTCATTTTTCCAGTTTCAGAACAGATCTCAAGAGCTGCCAGTTAGAAAAATTGCATTTTCTGCTTGTGCATGATTTTTTTAATTTTTTTTTAATTCAGAGCTAAAAGAGAATGTTTTGGTGAATATGTTGGTGGAGAACCGGAGTGTAAGTTTTCCTCAGGTCTTGCACCATATGCCACGTTCCACTGCAAAGGATGTATGAGGTCTCTTGAGCTGGCAAAGCCAAAACAAGCCAGAGTAACTTGCCAGCATCACTGGGGTTTGTGCCATGCATTGCTCTGACCCATTTGTGCTGTCTGGATATTGAGCTGTAAGAAAATTTCTCCCTCAAAAATCAGAAGCATGCAACTTGTGTGATTTATGAAAGTCACTGTTCAGAGAGAAGCACACTTCACAGGTCACCAGGGTAGACCTCCACAGATGTTTCTGAACTGTTGTTAGAACTTTTGTGTGTGCTTATGGGTCTGGTCTTAGTTCTTGCTCAAGTCTTGCACTCTATAATACAACCAGTTATATTTACTTTTAGTTCTCAAAAGGTGCCTACTAAGCAATCTTTTGTTTAAAGTCCTTTCTACACCTTGCAAATCATTTACTGCAAGAGTAAGGATTTCCCATTTCATTTGGCCACATTGTCTTTGATATTATTTTCCTCTAACACTTCTAAGAAGAGAACGTTGGTCTGATGTTCAACCACCAGCAGCAAGAACCTGTGAAGTGCATTTCAACAACTTCTGGCCTGTGTGGTTGGAGTTAAAATTCCCACTGGCATAGCTCTCCAGGTCAAGTGCAGCCTTCTCAGTGCATGGCAGTGCAGTCCTCAGAGAGAAAACCTCTGGAGCTGTATTAGAAAACTGAGAATGCCTCTGCTAAAGATACTGTCCATCAAAGAGATTTATCAGCTCAAGGTTCCTTCCGCCCCTGTCTGATTGCTGTCAAAGGGGAAGTTCAAAGTCCAACATGTGGAAGCTTCAAAAAAACCCTCCATGCCAAATAAAGTGGATTCTCAAAGCTCAGAGCCTCTCCTTCTCAATAAAACCTGCTCCGATTTCCCAGACCTTGCACAAGGATACACAATAGCTCAAGGCAGAACTCCCAGCTCCGCTGTGGGAACAATGATCCCTTCTTGCTATCAATGCTTCAAGGTTATCTTGACTAGGCAAGTCAGAGCATACCCTTTCTCTTTTTGATGGACAGCTCTGCTGAGTCTCTACACATGCTATGGAACCAAAAGTTAAGTGATCCCACATGTAAAGTGTAGGGAGAGCAGAGTGTATTCCCACATCAGCAGGAATAAGGGGATGATAACAAGAAACTAACCTGAAACTTGTATACATGACAGTAAATATTCTAGAGTGAAAAGATGTTTTATTTCCATTAATACAAATGCATTTGATATCCTTGTAGTCCTTCATACTGAGGTAGACAGAGAGAAAAATTCCCTTGAAAATTAGCAAAATTGGTCACTCTTGTCCTTGTAAATTCCTTGGGTAAGGCCAATATAAATTTTTACATTTTACAATGATACCTGTGATTTATAGATCCCAAGTTATATTATGGTTTCATTCTCCAGAGGTTCTGCTGCAGTGCTTTGAATCCACACAGTGATACTTTAGAATAGTCAACCCCAGTATTCAGGGCAGAACTGAGTCTGAAAATGCAAATGTAACAAGAAATTAAAAGTAGTCCATAGAGTCATGTGGACTGGTACAGTCAAGCCTTACATTCCTGCACAAACAGCTCACCTAAGCATTTGCTTGTGGCTAAACTCCCATAAATAAACTCTTTATCCTAATAGTTTTGTACAAACAGTCAGGAAATATATCTTGCAACACAGAAGATTCTAAGATCTCCCATTAGCAGCAGAAAGAAACCAAATCATGGGAGACTGACTGCAAGATCTGACCTGCCCCAAACTGCAGAGCTTATCAGCAGTGTATAAACCCCCTGCATGACACTCGCAGCCTGGGATGGAATAACCTGCCTTCCTGTCTCAGCCTGTCAGTGTAAGGCACTGACCTTTCGCGCTGTGCTGTGGCTCAGAGGCTGCTGGCACTGAGGGCTTCCTCCAGCTAATAGCTTACAAGTCCTTGGGCACTGATGTCAGCATGAGCAGGCTGCAGAGAAATGCCAAAACACACAGGAAATGGTTTGAGGGGATGGCAGGGAAATGAAGTGCTCGCCCTACGGAGCCACGAGGAATCAGGCAGGGAGAGGTGTGTTTATGGAAACAAGTGCTGATGAAGTTGAATTGAATTGCTTCTCAAAAGCAAGTCACTGTGGTGTCTCCAATCAATTTTTGCTTTATTACATGCCACACATTTTAATCAGAATCAATAATCTTCATGATAAACAATTAAACAATTATTCCTCACTCTATAGAGTTTCTGTATTGGAATCGATGGAGTGCTGAGATGCGGTGACGGGAAAGGAGATCTGTAATGAAACAGCTGGGGACTGGCATGCTTACACCTGCATTACCATTCCCTGCTCATCTCAGAGGTGTGCTGGTAATTACTCTGGAGAGATCTCCCTCAGCACTGGCCACTTTGTCTTTGTAGGCTCAAGGTTAGTGGGTATGAAGGGAAGAGCTGGGAAGCTCTGGAAGTGACCTGCAGCAGGTGCTCCAGTCCCAGCCCTGCACTAGCTCCAGGCTGGGGTTTGGAAGCAGCAGGAGCTGCTGATGGTTCCCAGATCCTTGCCAGAGAGGGCTGGTGCAGGAATTCAGTATCAGCTGCATGTGCTTGGACTGTGCAACACAACAGCCCATTCCAGCTCATCCCTTCCTTTCCTTCATGCCTCGACTGGGCAGCAGCTGGGGGATGATGATGCTACATAGCACACAGAGAACTAAGTCCCCGCTATTGAGGAATAAGGTTAAAAAGGGAGCTAATTTACAGGCAAATTCTGTCAAAAGAGCAATTGCAGCCAGAAGCACAGCTGAGTTTCATTAAAGATTGCCTTGCTTTGCTTGACTGCCAGTCCTAATGATTCTTCCTTACCTTCCAGGCCAAGACCCCCCTCAAATTTGAGGTTCACTGCTAGAAAGGTGTATATTCAATGCTGACCTTTGATGCAGGGAGATAAGAATCAATTTTACTGCTCCTCTTTGCAGTGGAAGCTTAAGGAATGGGATGGTTGTATACTTCATGGGGCAAATCCAGAAGTTCAATCTCCTGTGGCATTGCCACTATGAAAATCTGATCAGGTTGTCACGTTTTATGTTGGCTTGATTTCCTCTCAAAGCAGTACTGAATTATGGTTTAATTGCAGAACGACCAGCACCTCCCAGGCAGGTGATGACCCCCCAGAGTGACGTGTCCTCACGGAGTCTGCTGCTCCAGTGGGTCCCTGGAA
Organism: Pithys albifrons albifrons; assembly: GCF_047495875.1. Lineage (NCBI taxonomy): Eukaryota > Metazoa > Chordata > Aves > Passeriformes > Thamnophilidae > Pithys > Pithys albifrons. The sequence continues at coordinate 13,193,032 of NC_092473.1, forward strand.
GTGATGGATCTTCACCAATACGATATTTTACAGTACAAGTGAGAGAACTGCCCAATGGAGACTGGCAAACCTACTCCTCTTCCATCAGCCATGAGGCGACATCCTGTGTTATAGAAAGGTACCGTATCATCCCAGGGTAGCATAGAAATTCCCTCACTTTCCCAACAGTTAGGAAACCAAAACAAGCATCACTCAGCTTCACAGACTTTTTCAGGGGGAGAGAAGTTAAGTGAGGTGACTACTCCCATTTTAGAGGTGGTGTTATGAACAGCAGTTGAGAGATTTGCTGAAGGTCATGCAATAAATCTAATTAAAGTTGGACTGCAGTGCATCTTTTTGAAGCCCTTCCTGGAAGCTCAGCACCACAGATAACACCACTCAGGCTAAATCGTATGTAGCTACACAGTGCTCTGAAAAATACAACTAGTGAAAAATGCTTTCAGTACTGACTGATGTTAAAATTCACTCTGAATGCTGCATTGCAATTATCTCTATATAAGCTTTTCCAGATGAAATGAGAGCCATTTTTATCTGTATTTTCCATACTGAAGTTTATAGATAGTATCAGAATGTTTAAACTTTGTTATTCAGGCTTCATTATATCCTCAGCAAATACTGGTGTAATTAAAGTCCTTGTAACATTGGCAAAAGTAATTGAATGTCTCTGAGCAGGTACTTGTTTTGCTGTCCATTTCCTCTGTTGATGAGCTAGTACAAATCAGATTATTTCAAAAGGGCCGTGAGCTTTCAGAGAATCAAGCATTCAAAGCATTCAGATACAGATTTTTCAGATCTGTATAAAAGCATCAATGGCTATGGTATAAGGCAGCTCACTGGTCCTGTGCCAGTCTCTTTCCAGTCAAAACCTGTAAAAACAAGGAAAGCATCTATGTCATTTAGACTTGGCATTGACATGGCTGGAAACAAAAGATCAGAAAAGATGATTCACATTATTCAAGTTTCTATAGGTAAGTAATGCTGTCCTAATAGGGTGGCACTCCTTAAAGAAATTTCTTCTCTTCCTCACTAAAAGCATTTTCATGTGGAAATCCAGAAGAGTGGCAGACGTGAGAGTGCTGTCCATCAAGATGCATTATCCTTGATGTTTAATCATTCCTTACAAGTAACTTTCCTTGGGTTTGCGGTCAGTGTTACAGCTGCCAGTGGATGGCTAGACACCACCAATTAATTAGCTAAATCCCCCGTAAGTTACAGCTCTGCATTCCAAGCCTCTGCCTGTGACTCCAAAGGCAGCCTCCCTCTCACCTTCCCCTGCCAAGCCAAGACAGAAGCATCTCTGTGAAGGTTGTGTCAGCTGGAAATCACTCTTTGCATATCTTAAAGCACAGCATAGATAAAAGACCGGCAGGGAACCCGTTGTTGCTGTCTTTATTAAATAATCCAGGTAATAGCATTAATTTGAAATTCAGTAGGAACAAAATGCACTGATCAAGTGCTATGGTGCAAGGGATTAGTCAGGGGGCTGGTGCTCTGAATTCTGGTGCCTGCTGTGCTCTGCCCAACCCCAAGCACATTTCCTGCCTCCACCTGTAATCCCCCTCCATGCTCTGAGGATGGGCTGACCCAGATCAGTTTTGAGGATATCTCAGCAAAGCACCTTGAAAGCCAAGCTTTGCACAGCGATGCAGAACTCAAATGGCAGCACAGCTTGTCCTTCCCAACAGGCCCCATCCATAGGCTGCTTCATGAGCTGCAGCATCATGCCTGTTTTCTGGTGCCCAGTTCTGTGATGAATCCAGGAAGGACCTGAGGCCAGTGGACACCTGAGAAGATGCTGATGGCAACAGGGGTGCAAATACCCCCATGTCACGAGGAATCTGGGGGAGGCAGCAGAGAAAAGGCCATGGGGAGAAGAGACAAACTGCTCAATTACTTTGGTTGGCAAAGGGCAGGTTCTCTGTAGAGACAAGTTGTGATGATGTGGGGAGGTTTCACCCCTCAGCCTTATTTTTACGTTCCACAGCTTGAACCCATTCACCTCTTACAAACTGCGAGTGAAGGCAACCAATGACATCGGAGACAGCGACTTCAGTGTGGAGACAGAGGCGGTCACCACTCTGCAGGATGGTAAGGAGCAGGAGCTCCATGGGGCTCCTGGGTCTGCTGCACCCACTGCAAGGTGTTTTCCACTGGGACTGTGGGGGGAAAACCAACAGCTGATGCAGTTTTGTTCATAGGAAGTTGATACAGGTAGCAATGAGCTATGGCTGAATGAACAGGCAGCCTCAAGTGTCCTGCTGTGCCCTCTGATAATGAATCATACTTTCAGGAGTCTCAAAATGGAATTAAACTTCATTTGATTGGCTTCCAAACTCTGCACTAACCATTATCTTTGCAGAAATTGAATAATTTACAAGAGATCATTAAAAATAAATGTAGAACCTTGCATACATTTGAAGAAGTTTCTTCAATTGTTTTCCCTCTCAATCCACATCAGTCTGCAATATGGCAAAATTGCTGAGGTATAAGTAAGAAAGAGTATGAAGCTCCTGAAAACATGAGCATTTAATCCTGCAGATCAGGACTAATAAACTGTGAATGACATTGACAAGGCTTTTATTTTTAGCCTTAGAGATCAGCTTCTAATTCCTTGATTGTATAAAGTCGATGCCTGAATGCAGAAGTAGCTCTGATGTCTTAAATGGAAAAAGGAACTCTGCAAAGTATGAAAAAGCATCAGTATATACTGTTACCCTGGGAAATTGGGTAATACTGGGGTACATACGTATATAAGTATATATATGTGGGTGTTGCAAGGTGGGGGTTGATCTCTTCACTACAAGGGATAGGACATGAAGAAATGACCTCAGGTTGCACCAGGGGAGGCTTAGATTAGCTATCAGGGGAAATTCCTTCACTGAAGGGGTTGTCAAGCATTGGAATGGGCTGCCCATGGCAGTGATGGAGTCCTCATCCCTGGAGGGATTTAAAAGACATGTAGATGTGGCACTTGGGGACATGGTTCATTAGTGAACTTAGTGTTACTTTGTGGTTGGACTCAGTGATCTTAGAGGTCTTTCCCAACCTGAATGATTTCATGATTCTCTATACATGGTGCTAGGAATTCTCCAGGATTTCTTATAGAGCAAGGAATGACTAGTTAAATAGGACACTGAGATAAAAAACAAGAAACCATTTTGCAAAGGAATGTTTAGAGACTCTGATCTTGAAATCAGAAAAATAGAGGACATTGCCCAGGAGTATCCAAAGTTAAACAAGAAGCCATGTAATGCCTGAGTAATGTGCCAAGCAGCCTTCTAATGACATCCTGACTCTCTACCTTCCTGTGCCACTGCTGCAGGATCAGTGCAGGCTGTAACTGCACTAATGAGGCAGCACTGACTCACTGTTTCAGAATTTAAAGTTTTATTTTAAATTCTCTTTGATTTTGGCTACAGTGAATCCAGAGTTGTGCTTGGCCTCTGCACAATACAATGAGGAACACTGGGAAAGCTTCTCAGCTCCTCAACAAACTGCACATTTATTCTGCTGAGCAGACCCAGTGCTGCCACCAGAGCGCTGTGCTGTGGAGGGCTGTCAGCTCCTGATAAGCCTTTGCTTCATGTGTTTGAGCTGCTGTGGTGTCTGTGTGTGCTACAGGCCATGGGCACAGGAAGGGGTTAGCCTGTGGTAAATCAGGCTACCTTAATTAAAATAACATGTGACTGTGTGGCACAGCCTCCTAAATACAAGGTGGGCTTGCCATGACAAAAACCTCATGAAAAATCTGGGAGCAGTTTGCTCACACTTTGGAGCCTGCACACAGCTGGTTTAACTTCCTTTCAAATGGGCACTCAGTGGTTTGTGAGCACTGGCTGCTGCAGTTTCCTTCAGGTTTATGCCCTCAACTTTCCTTGTTCCTACTCAAGCTGCCAAGACCACAGGTAGAGAAAGGGATGTAGGAGAAGTGCCTGGGTTCCAAAATCCATACCCACCACTCTGCTTTTGAGACCCATCATGTAGGAGTTCGGATGGAAAACTTTCTTCAGCATTGAAGAGAATCTGAGGAATGAAAGCTGCCCCTTTTCCACCCTTTTGCTGTTATAACTGGCTTTGTTTCCTTTTTCTCTTGTTTAGTTCCAGATGAACCACCCAGTTCTGTGTTAGTAACTCCCCACACGACTTCCTCTGTCCTTGTGCAGTGGCAGGTAGGTAAAATGAAAAAATATGATATTTCTGGAACAAACTTTTGGTTGCTTTGACTTGTTGACCTTCATGGTACATTGCCAGGGACATTTTCCTGAGCTGGAAGCATTGTAGTAAAGTTGAAGGACTGCAGCTACTTCCTTATTTTTCTGATCTAACATAGATTTTAGCAATGGATGGAAATTTCTGATGGTTGCTTTTACTTTTTGCCCCATGAGAAATCTGGGAGGTAAAGGAGTTTCTGTGGCCATGTCCAAGATCATTACCTGTGAGATCCTCCTGTCCTTTTGTTGATATTGATAGACGTGCATCTTTACGTGGAAAACATTCCATGGAGGGTGCTGTTGTTAAGAGCAGGTAATCAAAAGCTGCCTTTGGTTCACACTGTGTCTGGCCTCCTCCTGCTGCTGGAATGATCAGAAGCCTGAGATCAGTGCCTGAGATCCCATTCATACCTCTGAGGAACTCCAGGTACCCTTTTGGCTCTTTGAGAGTGAAAAATTGAGATTTCTTCAGAGAAAAGAAAGAAAGTTTGAGCTCTCCACGATCTCTCTGGGTTGGATGGGGAAGTATTCATGTCGAGTCTGCATTTTATATTGGCATTTCCTCTGCCTCCCTTTATCTCTCAATCCTGGCCTCCTGGGAGACGCCGGAACATTTTGTGACCCAGTGCCTGAGGCTTCTTGTTGCAGAATGAGCATTAATAGGGAGGACCCAGTGGGGCACTGCACGTTATCCATAACCTATCCTGGAAAGCCTCAGCCCACCCTGCTCCCGAGACAATGTCCCACACACATAATAAGGATAACTTTGGACAGATTGCATTATAGTGAAAAATGTACATATGCGTTTACAGTACAGATGGGACTCCTTTCATTTTTGGAAGAAAAATATATGTATGAGGGTCTGTTTATTGCTGTGCAACAGCACTTTAAAAATATGCCTGGCTGGGCTGCTGAGTGACTGGCCCGAGTTCACCAGCATAATCCTGAGCAACAACATTGCTCACAGCATGTTGAGCAAATAGGAGACATGTTGAGCAGTGTCACCAAAGGAATTATGGAGCCCTGGAAATCTGCCTCCCCACCTACAATAGAGCCCACAGCAAAGGATAAGAAAGCATCAAACGAGGACAAAAAAGATGGGAGATAGGATGGACCACAGAAATAAACATTCGCCCAACTGACTGATTATTGGTGTGTAGTTAATGTGAAATAGGTGGTTGTTTAGGTAATTGGATGCTTTTTATTTCATGAGAATGAAATGGGGTTGTTGTGCCTGAGCCATCTCAGGAGACTTGTGGGGGCGATTACACGTCATTACTACATGTGTATTAATAGGTCCTGGTAATTCAACCGTACTATATTTTTCAAATAAACAAAAATCTTCAAGTCCCACAATAGCCTCCAATTAAGAGGAAGTTTCACAGCAGTGTCAAGGAAATAGAGTAAACTGAAAACAGCAGTCAAGTTAAATGGGAGAGTGGATTTCCAGGCAAAGCTAAATTTTTAACTTTGAGCTGTGTTAATAATTCACAAAACAAACTCTAGATGCACTATCTGGGCTTTCAGCTGCTTGGTCCAATCAGTCCATTATTTTTAAATTTAAAGGAGGAAGAAAATAAGTAATTTCCATGGAGGTCTCTTGTATCAATAATGCAAGGTTATTTCAAATGTTCTGGAGGATGTTACACTTAACATCAGGATCATGTACTGTGCTGCTTCTACCTTAGAGATAACAATTATTCAAACTCACATTTTGGTCTTTTTTTTTATTTATTTTTAAACAGCACAAAAATGTTTCTCTTACTTCTGTACAACATTGTGGGCTGCCACTCATAATCATTTTACCTATTTCAGCAGATCCCTCAGGCCTTCCTACAAAATCCTAAATAATCCATTACATCAAAAGCAGAGTTTTGTCCATGGAAGGCAGATAGGAAGGGGAAGACCTGACCTTTTCTCAGACTACCCTTTTCAGGAAAGAATCTTCATTTCCATGCAAGGAGAAAGACAGTTTGCAAAGCCATTTATTTTCTGAGCTTTCCCGTCCTAAATTTTCAAGGAAGGAAAAAATGGAGAATCACATGATAGCATAAGAAAACACTGTTTGCTCTCAGCAAAGAAATGAAGCTTTACCTGTTAGGCAGTTACATGACAGGGCTCTTTCTTAGCTTCAGCAGGGTTTTCCTTTTAATGGTCTGTAGGATATTTAATCTCAATTTTTTGTTTTTAATTTAAAAAAATTATTAGTTGTTAAAATAAGAAAAGTCAGAAGGGGGCAAGGGCACTGCTGTGCTGTGGAGCCTGTCTCTTTGAGGGCACCATGAGGGCCAAAGCAACTTCAGTGTAATAGAGAAAACAGAAGAGGGGAGTAAAAAGATTGGAAATGAAGAAAGAAAAGATTGGGAGAGAATTACTGTTAATTTCCAGGAAACCACATGTCATGTCCTTGTGCAGGAGAGTGTTCCAGCTGGTCCATGAGCAATAATGTCACTGGGCAGCTCTGGAGAAGGCTGCACTTTGGTCTGTCTGCTCAGTCCCTTGGACAAGGGGCTCAGTTTGAGACCAGGAAAGGCTGTTGTACAAGAGCTTGATTTATTTGCCTTGTAAAATGTAGTCATAGAGGGAATATGATTGCCCTTTCTAAAATACATCACAGGAGTAAACACCCCACAGGGAGAAGAACAATTTAACCCAAAAGGCAATGTTAGCACAGGAACAAATGGTTAGAAACTGGCTATGAATTATTTAGATTAGAAATTAAATGAAGGTTTCTAACCACTCGAGTAGTGAGGCTTGGAACAGCTTTCCAACAGGAGTAGCAGGAAGCAGAAAAATCAGCTTGTTCTCAGGTGGAGGTAGTCCTCTCTGTGAAAGGGACTTCAGGCAGGTGGGTTTATGCAGGAGTGAGGTCCCAGTCCTGATGATTCTTGAGTTCCCTCACAGTCCTGTGTTCACAGAATCGTTCTGTAATGCAGATGCTCAGTAGTAGTGAAAGGTGGTCAGAGCTTCTCCAAAGGATGGAGCACAGCAATGAGGAACAACAGATCTCCAACCATGCACAGAAAGAACAGTGAAATCTTGGGACAGCTTGGGTGTGCAGGCTCTGTGCAGGACAGCTGCAAAAGAAGGTGGCTTTTTGCAGGAGCAGTTTCTTCTCCCTTTCCTGGTGGCTTTGTAGGTTCCTCACACTCTGGTTTGTGTAGTTTTCTTTTTTCATTTCCATAAACTGCAGTCTCTGTACTAAAGTCCTTCAGCCCTCACACAAAGCAAAGTCCTTTGCACTGAGACAGGACAGTTGTCTGTCTCCTCTTACCATTGTAATGGAGTAATGGAAAATTCTTGTCATCCCTGGCAGCAGAATTACCAAAGATCTTCGTCCTTTCCTGTAAAAATGTCCTTACTTTCTTCATTAAAATTACATGTGGTATTACCTTCTATTGTGACAGCGTTTTATACCAGTGGTTAATTTTTACACAATGGACAAAAGGCTTTTCCTTAGTAAAGTTCTCAAGGCTGGCAGGGATCTTTCTGGATTAAAGGCAAGATCATCATTAAAATCCTTTTCATTTATACTTTCAGCCCCTTAAATTTCAGTACAAGAATCTTTAGAAGATAAATGGCTCAGGGCATCTTTTCTTCTCTGCAGTTCTTAGCCTGTATTAGTCTCATGAAAGTAATTTTTTTTTCCCCAAACATGTAGAATCCCTTTGCTTGTCTCTATTTAAGCAAGCCAGTCAGACAAAAATCTCATTTTCAGTGTGCTGGCTGTGTATCTGTATCTGAGGGAGCATGTGAGGGGCTGCTGAAGAAGCCTTGCTGAGGTATTATGTTTTTGAGCATCTTCCAGCCTGTTGCTGAAGGAAAAACCTCATGTCTGAGCCAGCCCATGGCCAAAGTGCTCCAAACTGTTATGGAGGAGACCTGGGGTTTCCTGTGGGAGTGGAGCTGTGCAACACACCACAGCCCCTCACACTGTGACTGCTCTCCAAACGCCTTTATGAGGTTATTACTAGACCTAGTTTCGTGTTCCTAATTAAAGCCAGAACACACCAATTCCTTTTTATTTTCTCATCAGTCTTTCAGTAAAATAATGCCAAATGAAGAATGTCCTGTGTTCAGTCTCCAAGGAAAATAGCCACTGAAGGAATTCTGTCTTTAACAAAATTATCTGTTCATTTTCATCTCAGAAGTGAAATCCTGGTTGGCTGTTCCACTGTTGGTGGCTGACAACCTGCATTTCCAGGAACGTGCTTATTTATCCTCTTTATCACACACAAGTTTTCACAAGTTTCAGTGAAGCAAGAAGAAAAGGAGCTCTTAGTGGAGCACCTCAGGTGTGGATTTTTAAGTACAGAGCCTTTTGTAAAGGCCACAGCTGAGTGAAATCATCAAAGTTGCCTTTAACTTGTGTTTTTCAAATCACCCACCCTTCCACCCCACACATTATTAATGTCTGTTTGCACCAGAGCGTTGTCCCCCTTCGCCCAGGCCCCGGGTCAGTGGTGATGGATGTTTGTTGCAATGCACATCTTAACAAGCCTGTTCTGAACATGAATGTTTTTCAGCCTCCCAAGGTTGAGAGTCTGAATGGTTTGCTGCTGGGATACCGGATCTACTATCGGGAGCTGGATTATGACGCTGGACCTGGAACAGAATCCAAAACCATCCAGAACCCCTCGGCTCTAAGAGCAGAGCTCACACGTAAGCCTGTGGTTTGGACCCTAAAATATCCCAGAATGGTCATCTGTCATTACACCAGACACAATTTACCCTCTTGCCCCATGGAAAGAACATGGAAGTCTAAGAGGTCTGGGGATAATTCAGGTTTTACACAATCAGGGTGAAAATGCTGAAAAATGCAAGTAACGTGTGTGTGATCAGCATTGTGATGGTCCATGCCAACCTCTGCCAGCGTGCTGGCACTGATGGTCTGTGCCCCAGGTACCCCCTGACCTCCTGCTTTTCACTACCTGCAGTTCATGGTTACTGTGGTACACTTTGTTCTGCCATCAGACAAAAGAAAGACACTTCAGATTCCTCAGCTGGGAACTTTTTTCTCTCTTGCTGTTTTTTCAGTGGGTTTTATAATTGACATTTTCTCTTTTTACAGTATAAGAAAACAGCTGAGGAGAATTTTTAAATAGGATTTTTACAATTTCAAAGTTCCTGTCCATATTTTAGAAGAAAATAGCAAAGATGAGCAAGAATTTTTAGTGCATGCTTTCCATGTTAGTCACTAGGATTTATGGCTCATGTGGAAAGAAGGTGGAGAGGGAGAGGAATAAAAGAAAAATGAAAAGACTTTTTGGACAAAGACTAGAAAGGAAATCAGAGGGAAGAATAGGCAGAATAAGGTGATGGAAGGCAGAGATGTGAGCACTCAGAACCTGAAAGATACAGTCCAGCAATGAGATGTGCTCACAGAGGGACCAGCTTTTGTCCTGTTTGATGTCAGCGGAATATTCACAATAAGATAATACTCCGAGAGCAGCAGAATAGGGCTGAGTGAGACTATTTTAATATCTTACATCATCTTCCATGAACCCTGAACCCATAAAAGTGGTTTCTACAAAAGCAAGAGTAAATTTTTGTGAGGGTGTGGGAGAAGTGGGTGCTTTAAATATAATGTAAGCACCTAACTCTGACCTCACTTACATGGTCAGTGCTAATGAGATTTCTCAGACTGTGCAGTTTTAACCAGGACAGAGTAGAGATGTAAAGCTTTTCCAGGGGCATAAGGGATTTTCCCAGACAAAAGCTGAATGACTGACTATGTACATTATCATGAAGTAATGATTTTGGATGCTCTCACAAGCCAGGGCACCTCTGAAACCAAACAGTTTCCTCTTTTTCCTCTTCTCTCTGGCCCTGCAGCATCGTTCCTAATAGCTGTAGAGTAGAAAAAACAAGCTGTACCTCTCCAGGGAGTCGAGAGAGAGAGAGGGAAAGGGGTGGAGACATGTGTATTTTAAGATAAATTTCCCTCTTTCTCCTCATAAGTCTCACCTTAGAACACCTCTGTTCCTCACTGACCCGCAGTTTTGCACAGCTTAGCATATTATTACAATTCACTCACAGCAGGAATATTGAATTCTCTAAGTGAAACTCTGGGAAATCTAACTCACACTTAAAGAAACAGGTCCTGTCCTAATGCAAGTGTTCACTCTCTGGCCCGTGTTCCAGGTCTTTCCCCTGCAGCATTTCAGGTTTTGAATTTTGCATCTTGAGAAATCAGGATGTAATGCACTGTTGAGAGTTTTCCCCCTAGAAATGGTTTCATTTTTACTCATTTGTTCGATTCAATCTGAAAGTCAGAACATTTTTGTGTTGTGTGTTTGTGAGTTCCTCTGTTTGAGGAGGAAATGAAACAGCCCCGTGTGAGTGAGATGCTTTTGATGTGTTACGAGAGAGTGATGTGATTTTATTGCCCTTCAAGGTATAGTCCTAAAGCTTAAACTGTGTATGGGTGTGCTGCCTCATTTGCCTCCGTCTCTGCTGTACATCATTTGCAATAACTATTTCCTTGCACTGTAACAAGCTTTCTGCTTTGCTTACCCTGAATAGCCCAAAGCAGCTTCAAGACAGTGAACAGCAGCTCTGCATTAACGACGTATGAATTAACACGTAAGTGCACATTGCCTTTAGATGAGACTCTTTGTAATGGTTCAAAATACACTATAGGCAAACTCCTATGGCTCTCCTCAGTGAATCCAGCAGAAATCAACACAGGTTAATGATTCTGCTTTCTCGAGTTTCTTTTTCTTTAAACCTTTGCTTTCCCTACACTAAGAGACATCGATGATACAAGTAGGTAGCTGTTGTAAAAGTGTGGCTGCTGGGAAGGTAAAACATTATTGACTGTAACAACCCAGTATTGCTGATGCTAAATGAATTTTGATTTGCTTGCTCCATATTTTGCAGTCCATGTGAGCTTAGATGTATCACATCATTAGTTCTCTGATTCAAACACTGTGATGCTCAGGCATTCCATGGAGTATGAGGCCAGCTTAGAGAGGGCCCAGTGAATTTATGTGCATCTCCAGAGGTGTTTTCAATTGGAAATGAGTAAAATAGCATTCGACAGAGTTAAAAGGCAAGTTGCTTTGTGGTGATGATGGTTCACTAGATAGGTTTTGCCCAAGGCTTTTGAGTCACAGATTGTGATGGGCTAAAAAAAAAAACAAACCACAAAAATGAAGCCCTCTCCCCATTGCAAGTTGCATGCATGAACTCTCATGTGTTCCATTTTCTTCCACATCCAGTTAACACTAAAGTCTCCCTTATGACTTTTCATGGCAGAAAACAAAGTTTCCCTGTACAAGCTGCCCACTACCATATCCTGTATCTTACTATTTTTTGTTTCTTTATGAACTTAGTACCATTGTTGCCGATTTCCTGGCTCCATATTTTGCAGTCCATCTGAGTTTAGTGGTACCACATCAAAAATGAGGGATATATCAGACACCATTTATGGTATGCCCGACACTGGGGAATGATGCTGGACTCGGAGTCAGATATTGGAGCACAACACTTGTAAACACTTTCATGAAGCTGAAATTAGAGAAACTTAGATAATTAGGCTTACTGAAGCTTACCAAACCAATGGCATGCTGTCAGCCACCGAGTTAAAGGGACTATCTGATTCATAGATAGCAGGGAAAATTATTGGCAAAGGGAGAAATTTGGACCCCTGGCCATGCGTGTCTTAATTCAAACCTCATTTAAATAGGGCAATTTATATTATTGATCACTCTCTTGCTCTAATTTCCCTGTTAAATATTGTGGATGATAAATAAATCTGTTAGGATTGATTCTTTCATCCTGAAAATGCAAAATCTGAAACGGCTCAGGCGCTGCCTCCCCTAACGACATTGACGTGGTTCTACTCCACCCTCGTTTGCATCAGTTAATTACCCACATACAATTGGGTTTTCTAGATATTTTCACGCTTCTCTCACTCTCCTGCCTCATCTGTCAGAGTAGTTTCTCCGTGTCAGCAAAGAAATTTGTTGCCTGGTGGCCAAATGGAGTCCCATCCTTCAAATTCTTCCTTCTCTTTGTGGTTGATAGTCAGGCTGTGGTCACACTGAAGGAGAAAGATATCCATGGAGTACTTGGAATGGGACTCCAGATGCCCCAGTGCAGATCTTCCTCTGCACCCTGTGGCATTTTCAAGCAGCACAGTTGCCAAATGCCTCCCTAGATGAGCATCCCTGGGGCTAGGGAAAGCCTTGCAGCCCTGCTCTTTCCTACCAGCAGAGATGGAAAGGAGCCCAGATGTTGACATTGAAAGCTGTTTTCTGGCCCTAAGAGTGACCTAGATGTGTTCCCCTAGCTAGATATTCATCAGGAATGAGTATATTCCAGGGAGAATCCTTATTCCTCTTACTGGAGCAACACTGTGAGGAAACACTGGAAAATCCTGCCTTTCCATCACAAATATCTTTCATATTATGCAAATCCTGCCATGATGTGTGAATTAAGGAAGGATGAAATACATTGCACTATCATGCTGTTCTATGGCTGTGTTTCCTGAGAGAGAAGTCTGGTAATAAAGAGATGCTGGAGTCTAAAAGATACCTGTAATATAGTATAAATTATAATATAGAATATGAACATGTAATATATTACTTTTTCAGAGTTGAAGAAATACAAGAGATATGAAGTACTCATGACAGCTTACAATGTCATTGGTGAGAGCCCTACCAGCACACCAGTGGAGGTGTTTGTGGGGGAAGCAGGTGAGTAAAAGGAAAATTAGTTGATTTTTTTCTTTTTTTTTTTTAATCAGCATGTTTTAGTATTCTCCAGATAATATTTAATATTTGTCCATGAAGGGGATGATTTGAAAACACACACAGTTTTTTGTAGCCTCCTCTCCTGGAATAGGTTGGCACTGACAGCTTCTTGCCATTGGAAAGCCAGTTGGTCTCCACAAGAAAGTGGAGAAAGGGCATTTGAAAGAAAGAAGAGAAAATATTTTTGGAGTTGCAGAAGGATGGCTGTTCATACCAAATTAGCTCGAGGGAAAAATTGACTCAAGTTAAAGAAGTGAAAAGTGGAGCACAGGGAAGCCACAAGGGAAAAGAAACAAAACTACAAAACAAGGGAGACTTGGAAAGCCGATTCTTTTATTTTATAACTCCCCGTGTCGAGACATTGCCTTGCACCACACCTGGCTGTATTTTTATGCTCTTGAAGCAGGAAGACACTGTGTCTAGTTGAATGCTGGCTTTGCAGGCACAGATGATGGTTGCTCTGAGGAACATGCAGGCTCTGTGGCTCCATCCAGAAGCTGAGGGGCAGTGGCTGATGGTCACTGGCCGTGGTCTGCCCATACTTTGCTTACTATGGATCAAGTGCACGATTCCATTATGAAATCCCTCCCCTAGAAGGCTGGTATGGCAATTTTAGAAGGAGGTGGAAGGAGTTAAGTAGACGTTTCTCTGGATGCTTTGTGAAGCAGGTGGTTTTGCAGAGCCCAGATAACCCGCAGTAACTCCAGCTGGGAAGGGCAGGACTGGAATAGCTGATGTCTTCCTCACAGCCACAGTGGTATTTATGGTGACCCCAGCTGGAGAGAGGCTGGCACTGAAATAGTTGTTAGTTATGGTATCAATTTCTGCAGCAGCATCTTTTGAAGCTTAGAACAAGAAGAGGCAGCACACACCCTGCTGTTGTTCAGCTTGCCACTGAGAATGGGTCTGATTACCCTTCTTCTCCTCTGTCTGAGGGCTGTGGGATGCAGAAGCGATCAAACCCAGCACTAATTCATTTCATTATTATTCATTAAATATTCTATTGCTCAAAACTAAGCAAAGCATATTTTTTTAAACTCTACTTAACCTTTTCATTTCAAATGTGGTGTAACATTTCCCATCTTTCTTTGAAAACATCATAAATTAATTAGACCAGCATGGTTCTGGAGAGACAGCTGGCAATATTTACATTTTTTTCTAGTTTGCTGCTGCTCCAACTTCTGCAACTGCAGCAAAGAAAGTCCCAAGTGGAGCCAACTGTATCTGGCTTCAAAATATATTTTTGTTTCAGAGCTAACTATCTCACTGCTGCAAATGGAGCCACTTACACACACGTACACAGCACAGAAAATCAGCTGGGGAAAACAAGGAAAGTCTGTTATATCCTGTCTTTTAATCCCACTGTCCAGGTCTTCCTTATCACAACTCAGACAGGGAACAGGGCAATGGGAGGAGATAAACTTGGGAGGAAACTGAGACAGTTACACAACCCCCATGTGTCCTGTGGAAGGTGTCCCTGCCCATGGCAGAGGGTTGGAACTAGGTGAGCTTTAATGTCCCTTCCAACCCAAACCATTCCATGATTCCATGATATCCAGGAGACCTTTCCCAGGCAGAACTGATGCATCTGAAGTTGTAGCATGAGTTGGATGATTTTTTAGAGTTACTGGCTTTACCTCTGGTAAGGGACAATCTGGGTTCATGTGGTAGAAATGATGAATGTAGGATCTTCCTGCCGATTTTCACTCTTGTTGTGTGAAGTTATTATGCTTTGTTATATAACTGCCTCTTCCACCTCCAGAACTGGTTGTGATTTATACTGTGGGTAAAGTGATTGGAGCTGGTATTGCAATTTAAGTTTTAAATTGATTTGTGACACCTCTGAGTTAAAGTGTGCTGTGGAAATACAAGTTTTTGTTGTTATTGTTTGCTCAATGTTCTTACCCATGGTGAAGGCAGTTAAGCAGCAAGCTGGGAAAAAAATGGGTCTGCTCAGCTCCAGCAATGGGGCATCCAGGTTAAAAATAGAGAAAAGCCTCCCAATAAACAACAAGTGCTGACACAGGCATAGCACTGGGCACAAAGTGACTGAAGGTGACCAGTCCCTGGTCTGAAGCTCCCAAATAACTTATGTCCCAGTGCTGGTAAATGGTGCTTCCTCCTGCCATAAGTGTTGCAGTAATTCTGGGAGGTGCGAGGACATTCCTCTTTTAGTTGTAAAAAGGAATATACAGCACATGCCTTTGGGGAAATATGCTGGGCTTAGGCCAGCTCAGTCAAAATACCCATTTCTGTTGGGTATTGATGTTACTGATAGTTGATGTGCTGTTCAGCTGCTACGTCTGCTGCAGCCAGATTAGTGATGTAGGGGAAGTATCTGTGATTCCTTCCTTCCTTCCTTCCTTCCTTCTTGTGTTCTCTGCTGTTAGATTTGAAGATTTTCCTCTCATCACATCTGTATTTTTGCAATACGAATCCCAGTAGGCAATAGATCCACCTGAAAAACATGGGGGAAAAAGCCATTAAAGCCAACCTTCTGCAAGTTTTTCCAATTAAATGAGTAAAAAATATCCAAATGGTGAGTTTCTCTGCAGCCCTGAAGTGCTGTTGAGCTGCACCCCAGATGAAAGAGCAGCCTCTTTGGGCAGCCCGAGCTCCCAGGTCCTTCTTGCCTCTGACTGATGGGCAGGTGGAAAGTGTGGGAGAGAACAACCTGCTGGCAGGCAGTGGGCCAGAAATGAGTAACAGACCTTTGTATCTTGCCTTGCCTGGTGAATAGGGATAGTTTGGATATTTGAGATGGGGGGATGGTGTTGGTTTTGGTTTTTATTCTACAGGTGGAGCAAAACCTTTTACTTCTTACAGTAGCCCATAAGATCAAAGCCCCATCAAAAGCTCCACTTTGAGTTGTGCCTGGATGTTGGCAAAGCTCACTGGTGTGGAGACCAGTGTGGAGTGTGATGTGGTGTGGAGAGCAGTTCTTCCCCATGCTGGGAGAGGAGCTGTGAGTCCTTGAGCTCAGCACAGCTGGGAAGGACACACTGCCTGTGCAGTGTGAACAGAGCCCTTGTCCTTCCCCCACCTGCCTCAAGCATCTGGCTCCCTCCCCTCCACGGACCAGAAGATCCTCTAACGCTGCCTTTTTAGAGCTGGCTGCAGCTCTGCCCTGCTCATTAGAGAACCATGTGCATCTCCTGACAAATGACAGAAAAATTGAAAGCCACCACTTGCAGAAATTAGGAAGGGAGTCGCAGCCCCGCTGGCAAGCCCCCTTTTCGCCTTGTTAATTCATTTAACAGTTCAGCTGTCAGGGATGCTGGCTTTGATTGGGAAGGCAGTGAGTGTGCAGCCAGAGCCTGGGTACTGATATTCATCCCAGCCCCAAACGCAGCTGCTACCAGAGGTGCTGTTCTGCTTGGCTGAAATTAAGACTCTGTTAGAGCAGCCACTATATCAAGAGCATTATTCTACCAGGTCGCTGTCACTACCTGATTGTGTGGTGGGCTCTGGAGTTCTGGAGACTCCACTACCTGCATTTTAATTAAACAGAAATCACAGGTTTGGGGCAGCCGTGCTTCACCTAATTTGGGAAGGTGAATAAAATAAAAGGTGGCAATACAAATCCTGTGCTAATGAGCCTGCAGCCTTCAGTGCTTCTCCCATATACTGCAAAGCTGTTTTGGATGAAAAATCATGGAATTCATAATTTCTTCCAGCAGCTGCTGCTGGAGTAGAGTACGTGTGTGCAGAGAGGAGGTGGCAGAAGGGGCGAAGTGCTCCAGAAAGACACCAGCCTTTAAACAGGTTGTAAATCCATTTGTGTGAAGAGGGGAGTGATGTGTGTCATTATAACTGATGCTGACGTTGGTGACCTTCAGAATTTACAAGAACTGATGGGGCTGGGTTGTTGTCGTTGTTGTTCTTTTTAATCATGATCTCCGAGAGCTCATTCTGTAATGGGAAAGGCGAGGAGTAAAAAGAGCAGGGAGACAGATCCCTTTCTTCACAAGTCCTCCATTGAAATGCCACCTTGGTTGTACCATCATCTTTCAGAGAAGGTCTCCAGGCCCTCTCACTTTCTTTCCAAGTGAAACTGTAGCTTGGAAAGGAACAGGAATGGGAGAGAGGGATGATTGTTTCTTACCTGTGTCTTCAAAAGGTGAATCTACCTCTTGATGCAAAGCTAGCAGACACCAAAGCAAATTTCTTCCTGCTATCTACATTTATTTTTATCTGCTCTCCTGCCTGCAGCTCCACAGGTGTTCCTGAACTTCACAAAATTCATTTTGTTCACCCATAGCTGACACAGGGAGGGAAGATCTGCTCTGCCAGTAACATCAGGGGAAGCACTTGGAGCTGCCTGACTATCTCCAGCACTTTGCAGGCAAGAAACCATCTGGAGAGCTCCAAGACTAAAAATAGTGAATTAGGATTGGGAATAGAAGGCTACATTGAGAGAGGAAAGCACGATAAGAACAAAGAACCCTTGTAAGGAAGCAAAGGCTTGACTCCAGGTACTTGGTTCCCCTTCATAAACTGCTTCTAGCACAGAGCTCTTGTCCTTCCTTACCTGGTTGTCTGTGCTGGGGCAATGTCCCTCTGTCACTTGTGTTAATGGCAGAGGAGGTTGGCAGAAGAGGCTGCCTTGTCTGTGGGTGTTTCCATCTCTTCTTGCAGGCCTTGCTCTTTGATATGTTCACTCCAAATGCCCCACATGGTGCAACCTCCGCATCACAGGTCGCTTTCTGCAGAAGGAGGTCCCCCAGCACTACCTTGGGCCCCCCTTTCTCTTACAGCACAGCAGCTTTATCTCCTTCCCTGCCCCAAACACAGCAGAGGAGATGCTGTGTGGAGCAGTCCGTCGTGCCTCCTTGTTAACAGCCTAGGAGAGGAATGACAGCATTCCAGTGCATTGGAGCTGGCAGCTTCAATCAGCTGCCATGGCCCCGTGGCTGTTTTCTCCTATCTGTGTGGGACACGTGGGCTCTCTGTGGCTATGCAGATACAGAGCACGTTGCTGCTGGCACAGCTGCAAGAACTGGGTGGGCAGTTCCGTCCCAGATGCCACTGGAGGAGGGAAGAGAAGGATTATCGTGGCCATTTCACATTGCAGCAGTCTAAAACCTGTCAGCCCAGGGACAGGATCTTCCCTGGATAAACAAAAGGGGATGGAGGGAAACTATTGGGAAGTAATATAGTAAATAAATTATTGGTTTCACTTGCTTAGACTTTAAACAAAGGGGTTTAACTTCCTTGGCACTTTATAAAGCGCTGAGCCTTTGACACGTTGCAGTATTTGCCTTTTAATTGCTGACACCTCTGGGTGTTTGAAACTGATTGTCCTTTTCCCCTCCCCTTTAAATCTAAAGAACATGCAGAGCTGTTCCTGTGTCATGCTCAGTTCTGAAAGAGCTTTACCCAAGTCGTTCTGGAAATGCCCTGCTCCAGGAGCAACACTGGGTTGTCATCCTGTCCCCACTGTCTTTCTCCCAAAGGAGCTTTGAGTTAGAGATCCAAGCCATGTTCTCTAACAATGTGCTAAAAGAAAGAGTAAAGTCAGAGAGAAGCAAGAGAGGGAAACTGTAGGAAGATGGAGAGGAAGAATAAAGTGGTGAGACATTTGCTGTTTGGATGGAGAAAGTGACTCTTTCCAGTTTCTCTTGGAAACCACTACACCCGTATCCCAACAGCATTCCATTTCTGAGAGCAGGATGAACCACTGGGCACATTCCATCAGTATTTTAAGCTTCTCCCTGTTCACTGTATGTGAAGGTTCCACCTGGGGCTTGTCTGCAGCCCAAACTTGGTTCTGCTGTTCCCAGCAATGCAGCTCCACTGGAGGTAACAGCACTGTAGATGGAGTTGGCTGCAGGATCTAATCCTGCAGGGCTGTAACAGGACAGTAAAAAATAACAAGCTGAAGTGTGCCCACATTAGAGCATTAGTCATTGCTTGTGTGTTACTGGTATTGCTGCAATGCTGGGGAGTTATGGAAATGAATTTTCTCTATAAACCTTGGCTCTCTTTCCTACTCAAACTGGCTATTTTTTTAAGGGTAATTTTACATTCTTAATCTGTTTACTGATGATTGTAAAGGTTTCCTAATTAGACTTCCAGATTCCGTAGCATAGCTCAGTAGCTGCTCTTACAATGGCAAGACAGAAAGTAAACCATGCCAGTGTGAGTCTGTGGAAGAAGTGTCCTTAATGTCAACATGTCAAAAAGACATCCCTGCAGCTCTCTGGAGACTGAAATCTAATGTCAAGGCAGAAGGAAGCAAAGTCTGAAAGTCGTACTGCTGTCAAAGCAAGTTATTCTACCATACAGGAGAAGGAATTTTAAGCGAATGCACTGGAAAGCGATGTCCAGATTGAGACATAGATTTGATGGGCTTATTTGACATCTTTAATTCTCCATTGACAATCCAGAAGCTCCCTAAAATGATTTGCAATGTTTTCATGCTGCAAGTAAAAGCTGAACGCGCGCCTCATTAACAGCTCATTAAGTTGTTAATATTGGTCATAAGCAGCCTTTGGTACAGCACAATGCTTTATGCAGTGCGGCAGCTCCTGCTTAGCTCGGGTCTAATTGCCTCTTTTTATCACGTCTCCGTGTGGGAAAGATGTTTCTGTCCAACCAAAAATATCACCAGTTTTTGATCATCTGCGCTTGCTTATCCCTGCCCCGACTGTCCCTGGGGTGGGAGCGCTGGGCTGCACTTGCATGCGGGGTTTTGCTCAGATGATGAACTTTCATCTCACCACCCCAACAATTTGATGTTGATGTTCAGTGCTGACTGCAGCCTGAGACAGACAGACTGTCCGGACCAAATTCATCACCAGGGCTCCTGGCTTTGTGCGAGCAGCAGTGGGAGGGGAAGGACAAATGAGCTGTTCTGCTGCAGTGTTCTATGGCCTGTGAAGAGCCGAGAGCAGGGACATCCCTGCACAGTGCACAGAGGGCGGAGGGAGGAGAAGCCTGATCGTGTATGCAAAGCTTTACCGAACTAACAGCACAGCTACTCCATTAAAAGCAAAGGAATTAACCTTCCTTTCAAAAACAGAAGCAATCAGTAGTAAAGCCAAACGAACCATAAATTGCTCTGGTAGAGAAGTAGGGAAGCCCCTGGCTGATAACTCCTATTCCAGCAGACGCAGGCTGGAGCTGGAGTGCTTTTGACTAAAGAGTTGTATTTGCAGCCAAAATTCTATTTCCTCTAATTGTGCAGTCCTGCTCTGCTTGTTTGCAGTCATCCTGGGATATGTGAACAAAATGCTGTAAGTATTTTCATATGGGTCTCAACTCCCGTGGCTTTGCCTCCTCTGTACAGCTTTGCTGTGAAACCAGCTGTGGAGAAACACAGTTGGTTTTCCTTTCTGACATCTGTTTGCTGTATCCGTCGTCAATCACAGAACTGGAGGCTTTTCAGGTCGTCTGTTGTAGACTGAAGACAAACAAAAAGAAAAAAGGTTGCCGTTTTTTCTTATGAAAGTATGAATTAGCAAGACTCTGAAATATCTTGGCCACAGCAGTCCAGATACTGAGATGATATGGGGGTGTAGGATTGCAGTTATGATCTCAGGGATGAAAAATAAACAAAGAAAGGGAAAACTCTCACTGAGAGACAAAAAACCTGAAATTTAATCTCTCTCTCGCCAGGAGCACAAGAACACAGTCCACTGTGGGCTCCCTGGTGTTTTCTGACCAGTCTAATCTGTGAATCCTGAATTAATCCCTTGTGGGGATCAGCTGCCCAAACTCACATTAAAGCCACAGCAAAAGGTTATTGCAGGGGCAGATCTCACCTGTGCCCTCTGACTTTTTTCTGATGTGGCTTTTAACATTTGTTATATGGCAAACCTAGTGGAGATTCACTCTAATTGTTTGATAGGCTCTCTTGACTGGAGCATAAGGAGTTGTTGGTGCTGATTAGACTTTTGTAGGTGCTGCCATTGCTCTTAATAACCATGAAGTGGGTGCTTTTGTCAGCTGCCATGAACTTGTGGTATTATGATATTCAAATGTGGGATGAACAAACTATAGTATGTGGAACATGATATAAATGGAGGAGCAGGAATCTTGGGAACTGGAGAGCCTGGGGAAATGGGCTGAAATCAGTAATTTTGCCTCTTTAATGGGCAGAGTGTTTTAAGAGAGTGGAGAGCAGTACTTTCCCATCCAGTACTTCTCCCACTCCTCCCAGTGCACAGGAGAGAGGATCAGGTCAGAGTATCAAACACTCAGAGCTTCTTCACCACCCCTTGAACAACCTCCAGTACCTCCTGGGGGCAAATTGTGGCTCATCAGTGCTGACACTGCTCTCCAGTACTCAACATTCCCACTGGGCTGGCTCTCCAGGCTGTAGCAGAGCAAACCCTCATTTGCATGGCTGTGAGTGAGTGGGGATTTTAGGAGCTAATCCTGATTTGCATGGATGTAAGTGAGAGGGGTTTGGGCTGTAGGTCCGTGCCTGTGTGTTTGTTTGTGCATACCTAATGCTGTCAGACTCTTGCTGTTCCTGCTCGTGGCCCGTCTCTGCTGACTGATGGGCTGCCTGCCTGTGTGTGATCATATCCTTGTTGACATGAAAGAAATAGAGGGAAAAGCTCATTTTATTATTCTCCCCCTTCTTGTTTTAACCACGTGTATACCCATTCCAGAGGCAGTCTGACAGTTCTGTAAGGGCTTTACTTTTGGGCCAGGCATTCTCACTCTCTTGATGGATAATGTCAGTATGCAATGTGATAGCCTATTTCAGGGTTGTGTTAGCTGAGTAAAACTGAGCTTCAGCAGAAGACAAGGGTGTAGTTTTTGTTTGCAAGCTCTGACTCTTTCACAGCACTACTCTGTGAGGTTTGCTGTGGTTGCAATCATGGTAAACTCTTCTGTATCACTTAGATCATGTCTCTGCCATGAAAATCCCAGTTTGCACATGGCTCATTGAAAATCCAAACCCCACTTTAAAAGATTAGGGATCACAGCAACAGTGTTTTCACCATCACTGGAACAGATGATGAGGAACAGAATGAAAATCCTCCTCTGTTCAAAAATGGCACCAACAGGTGACCTCCTACGTCTGTGCCTGTGGAAAGGATGCTCCATTTCTAGTCCTTGCTTCATTTCAGTTTTCCCAATATATGCAGGAATGTCATCTCTCCCTCTTTCCTCCCTGCACCCCCTCTTCCCTCTCGTATCTCTGCAGGTGCTGAGAACCTGCTTAGCCAACCTTGGGAAGCTTCCCAGTGCTAAGCAAAGAAGCTGGGAATGTTACATTTGGGTATCATTTGCAGCTGCTTTAATTTATGCTTTTTCATGACTTTAATGCCCTTAAAATTTTGATGTGGCAGAACACCTACTGCACTGAGTGTGGCATACACAGAGAGCCAAGTGTTTGCCTACCCAGATAATATGGCATGAAGTACAGCAATTGTGGGTGTGCGAGACTCCCAAAGTGCCCATCCCGACAGCTGTTCTCTTCCTCCTCTCCACCCCTTCTTCTCCACTAAAATAGGTTTGTCTTTTTATTTTTGCATTGATTACACTGTGCTCTCTCTTTATCAGCATTCATGAAGGTGAAAGAGATGTTTGAGTTCTTCTTCTGTTGACTTCCATTGGTACACTAGGAAATGTTTCCATTTCTCTTACACTGATCTATACAACCATGTAAATCAACATATGCATCACCTACAACATCCCTTAAAAAGGGTTATTTCCAACTAAAACCTGGTTTTCCAGCTGCTTTAATCTCCTCTCCCAACAGTAACAGGTTGGGTTTCTCACAGAATCACAATATATTCTGAGTTGGAAGGGACCCACAAGGATCATCAAGTCCAGCTCTTAAGTGTATGGCCTGTACTTCTTAAAGATGAGGAGACCAGATTGTTCCTTTGCTGAGACTCATTTCATGTCACAGAGTGACACAAGCCTGACAGATTTAATGACTGGCAGAGCACTGGGTTTCGGTGCCAAATTGCCAAGCCTGAGTGAGAGTGTGGGAGCACTCAGGTCTGGGGTGAGCAAATGGAATGTATTGGAGGGGTTAAGACCCACATGCTTTGTGTGTGGCTCTGCCTCTCTTAGTGCCCCTGAAACACATCTGAGTAAGCACAGAAAGCGCAGTCCTTGGAAAAAGCACAGACCTCCATCACAAGATGTAGCCTGGCTTAGAACAGCCAGAAATTAGTGGGAAGCATGTTTTACATTCTAAATATAGCTTGTGCTGCTTTGTCACAGCAGAAAGCAGCTTCGCAGTAGCTGTTTTTGAAGCACAATTAACTAATTGTTATTGAACTAATCAGCATCGTTCCCACAGCATTCCTGATGGCACGAAAGTTCTGCTGAGCAGGGGAAGCTTTCCCTGCTCCCACTGCTCTTCCACAGGAACAGTAAGAAAATGCCCAATAATCATTGGACATTTATATCTCGTGCTGCTTTTCCTTTATGCAGAACCACCTTTTGGGTCTTTCTTGGGAGGTGCTATCCTTGCACTCCTTCTCTAAGCCTGTACTGCAGGAATACCCCTTGTGATCCACTTTGCCCGTGCTGCAAATCAGTCTCACTGTTTTATGTTGTGACCTTCTGTTTATTGTATTGTGTTTGGCTTTCCAATCCACTTAATTGTTGCTTATCTGTGCTATAACTTGAGGGCAGTGGCCACAACTGAAGGAGAAACAATCTGTTCTCCATGCCACTGCAGGGATATAACTTCAATACAGTGAGGATGGTTTAGGTTAGGCATCAAAAAATGATAACTATTAGTTATTTTATGAGTTGCTGTTATATTATATATATCCCTGTTTTATTTATTTTTATTTTAAAAATAGGAGTATTACACGTAGTCCTATTTTAAGAGTAATTAAAACAGAGATATGCTTGGCAGAGTTTGGCAAGCAATCTGGAAAGTCAGTGAAGGCAATGACATGAACATCTGACCAGCAAGCTGACCCTGGTGTTGCACAGGAGGATGATGTCTGAGCCCTTTCCAAACCCTTTCCAGCCCTCTTTTCCAGGGCTGTGTGTGCCAGGAGCCGGTGTGTAAACTTTGGAGGCGCTGGTGTGCAAGGTTTAACCACCAGCACAAGCTCCAGTGAATATTGCTGTGCCTTCTCCCGTGTTGTTTCTCACTGGGTAGATAAAATTACAGCTGATACTCAGAACATGCTGCAAACACTCCTACTGTAATGTGGAGACCTACAGATTAGAGGATTTGGGGGCCTGGAGCTCTTTCTTTGTTCTGTGTTTATGCAACACGTTGTGCAATGAGATTCTGGCCTCTAAATGCTAACACCGAAATGCAAATGTATCGATTACTCAGGAATAAAGGCAGGCATGTTCACCAAGGCAGGCTTTGATGAACTGGGGGAAAGGCTTGCTAGACAGAAAAGGATCAGAGATCTTTACAAAACAGACATTTGCTTGAGATTGTTTGGGATCAAGCTGATGCACAGGAAATCTTCAGTCTCTCTCACCGCATTTCTCTCCTCATTTTTGGCATGCCTGTTCAGTTAAATGGCATGTGAGTATCAGGGAATCTTGTCCAGACTTTGTGAATTTCTTGGCATAATACTGACACTACAGAAACAATTAGACCAGTAGAGGAGAAATCCTGGCCTACCCAGAAACTGGAGCAGATGTAAAAGCAGCAAGGAATGCTTCATAAAACTAGTTATTAAGTTTACCCGGTGAATCACAAGGATTTGTAGCCTACCTGTGCCACAGAGCACTGTGGTGACTGTCACTGAGCAAAGGGATAGTAGTTTCATATTGATGAAAAGCTCTCGGTGCCACACAGCCCAGAGAGCAAATACCCCGAGTGAGAAAAGCTCAGGTGAACCCTCTGCAGTGCAAGGAGCTCTGGAGCAGTCAGGCCACCAGGGATTTTAAACACCCTCTCTTTAAAGTTTATAAGCATTGGCAAGCTCAGATTGGCTGCAGTGTGAGCAGAGGCTGCTCAGTGCAGCTGGAAAAAGAGGGCACTGATATGTTTGAATGTGAATTTAGATGTGTTACTTTATTTATAGGCTCATTCTGACACTCTCACCACGTTTCTAGATAAATTTGTTATCTTTATGTCATGCTGCCAACATCAGCCCAGCACATATTCGTTATTATTTTTTACTAATTACTACACAACCTGCTCAGTCTTTCTCTTTAAGTTTTGGCTGAGAGAGAGTTTCAAGGAGAGAATCTCAAAGGTAAATTGAAGTCAGATAAGAAAAGAGATGTTTACAAATATCTGCCTGAGATTCCAAGGCAGGATACGTGCACGGAATTAGACTTCATGAATACAGAGGTATTTTTTTCAGGGAAAGTGAAATGCTTTCCACCTGCCAAGAGCTGTGTTTGGACCCTGGGGGGTCTGTGTCGCTCCTGCTATAGTTGATAATGTCACTAACACCTAGAGCAGTGTGAGGAATGCAGCTTTAACCTTGCTTTTTATGTATTCGAGATTTCAACAGCCATGAAAAATTCCGAGCTCAGTAATCTTGAACTGCATTCCTAGAAGGTAAAAGCCTTTTGAATTCACCTTTAAAATGCACTTGCTTTTATTGGCACAGGCTGTCCGTATATTCAGGGAATGGTTTGGGGTTGCAAACAGGTAGAGTCTTTAGGGATGTGTTTCCTTCTTTTTGAAGTCTTTCATTTCCCCCGTAGTGGAATGTGCTGTCTGTGCAGAGCCACATAAAGTGTCAGCAGCACTTCTCGGCTGTCCCTCGCTGTCAACAAGAAATTGCGCTTAGAAGAGGAGGTACACATCAGCTTTTGAAAGTTGAACAGAGGGACAGACTCACAGGGCACAAAACCAAGCAATTTGCATCTCGTGGAGGCTCTGCGGTAGCAAAGAGAAATGTCTTTTTCCACACTGTATTTTTTTCATTCTTCCCATCAAATGTTCTGCCGCTGTGCCAGTGAAAGTGCAGCTCCAGCAGCAAGTGTGTCAGTGCAGAGTTATCACTGGCAGTTTTTAACCACTGTTTCTCAGATGTGCTCTAGGAAGGGTTTGAGGAAAAGTGGTGTTTTTCTGGCAGCAGGTTGCACATACCAACTCTTCTGATGGTCACATCTCAGCAGCGGTGTTTGTTCTAGGCTGGCACGTGGCATCCAAACAGAAATGCTCTTGTAGGTGCTGCTTCAGAGCACTTTGAGGCTGTCAGCTCAGCACAGACAGTAGTGTCAGTCCTTAGAAAGAAAATACAATGCTAAAGGGATCCGTTTTCTCCTGTGATTGTACATATTCCTGTTTCCCTGAGCGTGTCATCTTTGCAAATCTCCCAGATGTGTTCTCAGTTTGGTGCTCTGTGATCAGTTTGGCCTCATGCTATGGTTTGTGCTGTGAAAGTCTCAAAATCTTGAGAATTTTAGTCCTTAAGAGGACTGAGTTGCACTGAGGGCATCAGCCAGCCAGCTGCTGCCTCCTGCAATCCTCTGCCGAGCACTGAAGTCAGGGCAGCAATTAGATAAGTGCGCCCCTGAGAGCAAGCTGGGCTTTGCTGATGGTCACTGTCACCTCATGCATTCACCATCCAGCCAAAAAGGAAACAAACAAAAAAATAATAATAAACAAAAGTAGTTTTAACGGAGCCCTGGGACAAAGGTTATTTTCAATTTTACCTTTCACGTTTTAATTGTATAGCAGTAATTTTGTGATAGAGTTGCCGATGGCAAACATGCAAAAGACATTAACTTTATTTATGTTTTGGATTATTAATGTGGCTGTTAAAATTCCTCCAGTTAGTTTTGATTGAATTGTTTTTTTGTGCGATTCTGTCGTTTAATGGAGCGGTAAATAAGAATTTCTGATAATGAGCCCAAGCATCTGTCACAACAACCTGGCGCTGGTTATTAACATTTTCCATTAACGGCAGGGTGGGCAGTGATAATATGGAAACCACACAGTTAGAACAAAATAAATAGTTGGTGTCAGGCTGAGTGGGTGTTAATTACTTTTTTATTTTATAAGTCTGGGGGGAGGGAGTATTGGTGGAAAAGTGTGACTTATGAAGGTCATTCTCTCTTAAGAAAGAAGTCTCCAGAGGAACAGCTAACCAGGACTATCCAGCTCGAGTGGTGAATATTTCATTACTTCTATTTATGGCCCATAAAGGGGCAGAGAGAAAAGAGACAACTCTCTCAGGTGGTCAGTGTGAGGGCTATGGCACCGTGAACACGGGGAAAGGAGACCGTGTACCCTTTACCCTGCCTTTCTCTCCCTGCTTGTGGAGTTTGAACAGGACACGCTTCGGCACCTCCTCTGTGAGCAGAACATGAGCTGGTTTGTTAAAACCTGCCCGAGGCAGAGACAGCAGGTCAGGAAAACTGAGCGTCCGCTGTAGCCACTGGGGAAGAAAATCCACCTGCACCAAGTTGGATCCTGACAAAGGGAAGGATGGAGTGACCCAGGTGCACTCAAAGATTAGTTTTCTAGCACAGCACAATGTAGAGAAGAAATGTTATCAGGAGCCACAGAGGGCCAGCATGTGCATGTGAAAGTATAATCAAAGCAGAGCTAACAAGCAGCAAACTAAAAGTCATTTTGTCATACATAAAATATTAGTGAGTTGATCAGTGTCTGACTGGGTTTGGAGGTAATTTTAGGCAGTATTTTGTCCCTAAGTCTTGGAGCCTTGGGAGTAAGCTGTTGCAAGGGCTTGCTGCTGGGTGGGAGCCCAGGTGATGGTGGAAGGGCTGGCTTGCTCATGGTGCCTTGCAGGAGCCCAGCCACTGACCAAGGAGGCCCAAACAGTACCAGAGAACCAAGACAAAATTCTCCTTTCTTTTCCAAAGCTTCTGGCAGGATTGAGTTGATTCAGTGTCTAACCCAGCCTGCGTGGAACAGAGCACAGCCACGTCCCGAGGCTCAGCTGCTCCTCACCCCACACGTGCCGAGACATCCCGGTGATTCAGATACTCCAGGGCTGGCTCCGTGTGCTGACTGGTGGCGTAAACAGAGTCTGTCCTGGGTCCTTGTGCAAATGGAAAACTGCAGCCTGGATATGAACTAGTTTTGCTTGTCACTATTAATTCTTCTGCCCTCCTTTGTCTCTAGCACCGGCGCTGGCCCCACAGAACATCCAAGTAAACTCCCTTTCTGCAAGCCAGCTGGAGCTCACCTGGGACCCCCCTCCTGCCGACAGCCAAAATGGGAACATCCAAGGCTACAAGGCAATCCTCCCATTTCTACTGTTTTCATTTATCTTGCTTGGCATTGCTATTTACTTGTGAGATAGCTCTGCAAGCTGCAGTTGCCCTCGCCACATAAGGCAAATTAAAACAGCGTGCAGACTGCGGTGTGGAAACAGCACTAAGTCCCAAAACCAAAACAGAGAGAATGAGATTGGGAGCGGGGTAAAGAGAGAAATTGTTATTTATGGACAAATAGAGTATGGGGGAACAGGGCATGTAGATAAGGAGGCAGCTCCACTTATGCAGGCAACATATCTGCTCCAAAAAGCAACACAGACACACAAGAGCTGGGGGCAAGAAATGTATTGAAGAAAATTAACTGAGGTTTCTAGCTATCAAATGTTACAAGCCTTTAGGAAGAGCAGAAGTTTCTCCCAGCTAGAAGCCTGAGCCAGGTCAGATTTTGGAAGAATTACTTCATTTCCTTAGCTTTAACAAAATTAAATCGGAGTATTAATTGCATTTGGTTCATAGGAGATGAGCACATTGCAGAGGCACGTTGCTCAGCATCTCCAGCATGAGAATGGACCCTCAGAGAGTGGAAATGGGCAAGTCTACAAACACTGGAGCTTGGCTTGGGTTCAGTGTCTGGCTCTGCCTCTCTCCATGAATTTAGATCCATAAGTGAAGGAAAGCCAAACCAATGTGAATAATCTGGCATCCCTTCTTGGCAGTAACAAGCATCCTTATATATCAATTCCTGTCCTTTCCCTTTTGTATGTATATAGATGGCTTTAGCAGCTTGGCTTGGAGAGCCAAGGTGGAGTCTTGCCTTGGCTTGTTCTCTCAACTCTCTGGCTTGCTTTGGCCTGTTGTAAGGCTCTCGCTGCCAGGCCTGTCCAATAAGTAGGGCTGGCACCACTTTTCCTCTTGGAAACAACTTCTGCAAAGCCTAATTTTATGGCATCAGGATAAAAATTATGTAAGGGAAGAATGGGGGAAAGCACCTCAAGGAACTTTAGGGGAAAACTTTATTACCTTCCTCAGGAAGGCATTTGCCTGGCTGTCCTGTGAACATCAGTGGTGTAACTGTTGTGTGTTACAGGCCATTGTATCTGGATGCCAGTGCTGACAGGGTGCTTGCATTGCAGAGTGAATTTAAAACCGACCTCTCCTCACTGAACTCTGGCAGCTTATATCTGCTGTCACTAGGCCATATTCTTCAGCCTGTGCTCTATTTTTGAGTGATGTACTCAGCTACATGGTCTCTGGACCCAGGAGAATTTGTCAAAGGAAAAGGTTTACCACATGCTGAAAAACCTCATTATCCCATTTAAGAGAGGAGTCCAGAGCGAGACTACACCATCTTCCTGGTCTTTTATAGCTGCAATGCCCAGATATTTTCTAGGTGTAGGATATACTATAACTTTTGACAGTATGACAGAAAATGGCCTCAAGTTGTGCCAGGGGAGGTTTAGACACTAGGAAAAAATTCTTCAGTGAAAGAGGGGTCAGGAACTAGAACAGACTGTCCTGGGAGTGGTGGAATTGCTGTCCCTGGAAGTGTTCAGGACTGTTGATGTGGCACTTGAGGACATGGTTTAGTGGTGAACACAGTGGTGCTGGGTTAATGGCAGGACTCATGATCTTAGAGGGCTTTTCCAGCCTTAGTGATTCTATCTTACTCTCCCAACAGATTTATTACTGGGAGAGCGACACCCAGAATGACACGGAGAAAGTGAAGGTCCTTTTCCTGCCAGAGACAACAGTCCGGCTCAAGAACCTGACGAGCCACACGCAGTACATGGTGTGCATCTCTGCCTTCAACGCCGCCGGGGACGGCCCCCGGAGCAGCCCCTCGCAGGGCAGGACACACCAGGCAGGTAGGGGAGCGTGCTCTTGTCCCACAGCACCAACTTGGGGGTGACCAGCATGGACTTGGGCAGTGACCACAGGAAGGGGGTGGGTGCAGGAGGGCTCTGGTGTTTGGTTTCAGCTTTCGAATGGGTCATTGCATTGTAATGGTCGTGGAGTGGGGTAAAAAGAATCAACTCAGTGGAGTGGGTGGGAAGGGAGGGATAGAGGAGAAACAAGAATGGAGCGACAGAAGGACCTTCTTCACAAGCTGATCAGAAGGAAACAGTCTGTGTGTCTGTTTCTGGTTTCTGCTATCACACCTGGAAATGTCAAGGAACTCATCTCTGGTGCCTGGAAGTTGCCCAAACATTCCTGTCAGACAATTAGCATGCTTTTTAGAATTTCTCCGTATTTTTTTTTAAAGCTGGATCAGCAACCACCCATTCAGGCTGGACATACCATAGTTGGAGCAGGGGAAGGCCATGCCCTTGGTGGTGGCTGTGAAGAGGAGCTGTGCATTTGGGCTTTATGCTCCCACAGCACCCTTCTGAGGGTCCTCCCCTTCTGTGTCCTATCTCCTTGTTTGCTTTTGAGGTTCAGTTTTCAAGCTCAGTGGCTGTATTTTTAGAACAGTCTGGGTTTCTCACTGATTACAGGACATTTGGAGACAATTGACAAATCCCATTCTCAGCTTGTTTCCTTTAGATTTAGGCTGGGTAAACAAACCAATGTTTTATAATCTATATGTATATCAGCTTGCCTACTCCTGCTGCAGTTCAGTGTGTGTGTAATCCTTGCAGCACCCAGTGCTCCCAGCTTCTTGGCGTTCTCTGAAATCACTTGCACAACACTCAATGTGTCTTGGGGCGAGCCGACAGCAGCAAACGGAGTCCTGCAGGGTTATCGAGTCGTCTACGAGCCTCTGGCTCCCGTCCAGGGTAAGCCAGACCTCTGATCATACATATTCATGGGCAACTGACAGAATAGGACTGTAGTATCTTTCATCTCTGCCCAATTTCCTACTTGCTCTCTGCCTTTTTCCAAGAGAAGCAGGTGGCAAAGGGTAAGTAAAACAATTTCACTTTTGCCAAAACCATTCAGTAAGTCATAATATTGTGGAATATGGCTTTTGTCTGTCCTCTCTCATTTTCTTGCACAAACTATAGCCTGTGTGATTTGAAAAGTCATTTTACAGCCATCATTACCTGGTCTGGGCAAAGAGGAAGCTCAGCCTGAGAGTCCCTGATTGTCTCCCCGCGTCGTGCTTTGAAACTGCTGAGTAGGCTCCATCCCAGAATAGTTGTCAGACACATTTGTGTTGCTTATCACATCATGTGTCATTCCTGTTATTGCAGAGATTGCCTGGGCATCAAATGTGCTCGTCATCCCTGGCACCACTGTGGGTGGCAGGGCAGGGGAACTGCCATGGAGACATCATGGTGCCTTCACCAAGAGCTTTCAAGCAGTATTTTTAACCCAGCACTAGATTTAAGTTAGACCACCACAATGTGCTGGCCACAAAATGTTTCATTAAGTTGCCAGAGCAGCAGCAGAGAAGGATTTGGCAATTCCTCTGAAAACAAGTGTAAATTCATTCCAAAGGTGAATTAGAAAAGATGACAAAGCTTGTGGATGGTCTTATTAATATTTTTGTATTCCTGGTAGATTGCCAATAGTTCAATAGGATGTCCAGCTTTGGCAGGGTGACAGCAGGGAGAGTAATTTCAGCCATTGTCAATCCATTTTAAACTCTTTTCCAAAGAAATAAGGGTATCAATCACTTGTATTTCCTTCTTCTGCAAGGAATTATGATCTATACTGTCTGAATATCCATGTCTCATGCACAGAGAAAGCTATATTGAGGAGTGAAAACAGAATAAAAGCATTGTCAGCCTTTATGGTTGGCAGGTCTGAGCACAAAGAGCTAATGCAGAAAGCATTTCTAATTCTGACCAAGAAATGTGCCCAGGGTATGCAGGAGGTTTGGGCTGTTTGGGCATTTCCTGCCTTTTATTCATTCCTACACAATGTTTAAGAATACATTTTTCCCCTGAAAATATGGAAGTGTCAGATCATGTTTTCTCTTCCTGCATTTGACTTAACATCCTCAGAACCTTTGTTTTCTTTTCTTCTCCTCCCCACCTCTGCCTGTGCTGCCTCTGACTCCAGCTTGTCTCTCCTTCCCCTGATGTGAGCAGGGAGGTTATGGAGGGCTCTTCCTCAGATAGGAAATTTTTGCCTAAATTTATTTTCCAGTCTCTACCCATTTGCTCTTGTGCCAACATTTTTCTTTCAGCAAACATAGTTATTGTCCTGACATCATAAGGAATCCCTCCCTTGATGCCATCATTTTCCTCCAGTAGGAAAGCCATGCTCCTTTATTTAGAGAGCAAAGCGGAGCCAAATTTGAAGATGGAGGAGGTGACAGTGCCGAATGCAGCACGAGGCTTGAGGTGCCAGCACTGATGGATTCCCTGATCCCAGGGGATCATCCCAGCCCCAAGTCTCACATTGCTCCATGCTGCCACTACAGTGCAGCAATATGGATGGACCAGACCCTCTGAAGCTTTTTCCTGCATCTTTTGCCTTTCCACCTGTTCATGATTTTTGGCTGAGCATCCTTGTCATGGTGCCCCTTCCTGCCATCCCACTCCCACCATTTACCTGCCCATTTTTCCAGGCTTTCCAAAAGGAATCTGTTCTTTAGCACAGTTTTCTCCCTGTTTGACCTTTTATTGTCTAAGCTTTACACTGTTATGTTTTACACAATAATAGACAACAGAATTGCCCTGGAGCCTTTTTTAACAGTTCTTTTTTATTTTTATTTTTTTTGGAACATAACTTCAAAATGACAAATGCCTCCTGATTTGTCTCAGAGAAATGAAATAGTTCACCTATGGAAGCAGGGAGCACTTTTACTGCTTCCTTGTTAGCCAAGGAAAGATTCCCTGAGTTATAAATTGTCTCTGGAAGAAAACTTTGAACAGAAACTGCCTGGATATTATTCTTTAATTAACTGATAAAAACTGAAAGCATCATCTTGATTTGCATAAAATAAGCATCTGGATTGAAAAACATCTTCCTTCTGCATTTTGCTGGAAAGATAACCTAGCAAGCAGCCATTTCTAGTGGGAAAACCCCTTCCTATATTCTTGGTTTGAAATGAGCTATGTACATCTACAGAACCAGAAGAATGCCAAAAGGGCTCTCTAAATCTGAACTTTCTGTACTGTAAAATACTTTATAAATCCAATTCTTTCCATTGACTTGCTTTTAGAAAATTTCAGTGAAAACTCAGTCTTTTGTTTTCAAAGCACTTGTTGCCCCTCTGCCCTTTATGCAGCATTGGGAACCTAAAGGTAAAACTCTTATGAACCTTGATGAAGGAAACAGCTCTGATTTTAATTCATCCATACAACAAAAACTCTGGGAGAGCGAGATGAGTGGGGCACAGTCACGACTCCAGCCTTGTTCAAGCTCACAGTGCTTTGATTGCAGCCCCTGCTGCCCCAAGGTCCCTGTTAGGTGCACATCCTTCTCTCTGCAGCCACATGGTGATGGTGGACATGGTTGGATGAGGGGAATGGAACAAACCTGGCCTTTATTTTCTCCTCTAGGCAGCATTGCAGGTTATTTGGCAAAGCAGCAATGGAGAAATGCCTGCTTAGGAGACAGTCTGCAATGTGCACTCCTCTTGGTTTACCTCCCTCTTTCCTCCCAGAGTAATTAGTGAAGTTACATGTAGTCTCTGGGTAATTTCCCAGTTGTGTTGTAAGGTTTTTTCTTTGTCAGTACCCACTTATCAAGCTTAAACTCTAATTATACGTATCAGTGCTGAAAATTGGCTATTATCACTACTTAAACTCCTGCTAATTGTAAGAAATACTTTCTTAGCAAACTGTTAGATAATTTTACTTACCATCTAGATGTAACAAGCTCCACTTGATTTCTATTTTCACATTGCAACCTTCTCTTATTGTTCTGTCTGCATGGCTGTTCCAGGGGTGAGCAAGGTGGTAACTGTGGACATCAAAGGGAACTGGCAGCGCTGGTTGAAGGTCCGGGATCTCACCAAGGGCATGACCTATTTATTCAGAGTGCAAGCCAGAACCATTGCCTATGGACCTGAACTGCAGGCCAACATCACAGCTGGGCCAGCAGAAGGTAAGTGGAAACATAAGCCAGATCAAGTTATACAAACACAGGCCACCAGTGGGGAATAGTGCACTCAGGGCTTGACAGGAATTTCCACAACAGGGAGAGAAGCTGAGTCACAAGAGCTCAGGATGTGATTCAGTGGGTTTCACAACTGGCCATGAAAAACATGGTTCTTTTTTTCCTGAAATCCATAAATCTGATGTGAATAAACAAACCAGTGTAAATAAATCATAATGCAAGTGGGCTGGCCAGGGATTTCAGAGCTGCAGCTTGACAGCACTGTGCATAATTCTGACTGTACTGCTCTGCGGTGGGAGTCAGAGCTGGAATAACTTCCAAAACCAGTAGAGGTTCCTGGGTGTAAAACCAGAAAGAATTTACAATTATTCTCTTATGCCGAGGGAGAGATCTGTGGATTTCTTGATGTGTCAAGAGCAACTACAGGCTGTGCAGCAGCACTCCCCTCTTGGGTCAGTGTCTGTACCGAAAGAGCTGGTTTTCTCATTTGATCAATGATTTTGGTAAACAGATAATCTAACAAGGTAAATGCCCTCCAATGATACCAGCCTGTCTGGTGAGTCACAGAATATCAGTGCAGTGGTCACAGTTCTGATTTCTGGTTGTTTTCCACATCCACAGTGTAACTCTCACCCCACACTCCAGGCAGTACAAAGCAAAAATCCTTTCTAATGTGGGAATGGCATCTTCCCTGGCCAATGGGCAGTGGCTGGTCCTGAAACTCAGAGCCTGGTTTCACCTCTGAAGTCAGAAATAGCAGTGGCAGTGTGCAAACTTTGTAATGCTAATGGGTAAAATGAGAGTGCTTTTTCCTCTTGCCTTCTTCTTGCAGGTACCTTATTGACAGGACTGTCTGTGTAGCGCCAGGAGTTGGACTTGGATGATCCTAGTGGGTCTGTTCCAACTCAGAATATTCTAGGATATTTTAATTTCATGACCTGTAAAACCCAGCCATTGATATGTAGCTGATGGTACTAGAACTAGTGAAAAGATTAGGACAGGAACCCATTAACCTGCTTTATGTTGCATATTAGCTGACCAACAGTGATAGATAATTTTGTTCCCCTAAATCCCTAGAAGAGATTCCTACTGCAGTCTGTCTCTGATACCATCCCTATTTGCTATTCTCTTTTCATCCTTCAGGATCTCCTGGCTCCCCTCAGGAAATTCTGGTGACAAAATCTGCTTCTGGGCTGACACTACAATGGACTGAGGGAGCTTCAGGAGAAAAACCCACAACTGGCTACATTATAGAGGCACGACCCTCAGGTAAGCCATGGGAAACACAGAGTGCTTGAGTTCCCTCCCTTCAGTCCATGCTGGGAGGCATCCACAGTGGAGAGGTTGTTTGTCATCCCAGTAAGGTAATGGGATTCTGTGAGAGAACGTGTCTCCAGACACTATTAAACTGTTAGCTGGTTTATTATGTGGTTTAGCATATTTTCTCCTCTTTAGGAGCAGTCACAGAAAATTACCCCGACTGCTCTGGCTTTCACTGTGCTACATCACTGGAAAATCATCCAACAGATGAACTAATATAGTTAATAATTAAAAGTAATTTAAATGCTTACAGCGTCTTTCATGCACAAGGGCTAATAAGTATTTGCAAGCTGTATTTTGAGGACCACAGATAGAAATCTGTCCTCTTCTGCAGCAGAGCACAGCAGCTAATTACTGTTTTACTGTTAATAATAGGGCCAGGACTTCAGCACCATGAACACATTACTTTCCCCATTTGTTCTGCAGGGGGGGCATTGAGTGGGGGGGAAGGAATCCCTCATCACCACAGTTTTTCTTGGTACTTTCCCAGAGCTCCTTTGCTTGTGAGATTTGCATCTTCCTGAAGCTGTTCTCTGCTTTTTCTAGAATATTTCCCCATTAGGACAAGGTAATTTTAAAGGTCAGCGTGTGCTCCAGCCTGTTCACAGACACTCCCAGCTTGGTACCCCTTGCAAATTCAATAAGCACAGACTTTCTGGTAACTGAGTCATTAGGAAAAGCCAGTGGCTGCTGCCAGACCCCTGTGTAATCTCACCTGATAACTTCCCTCCACTCTGACAGTGGATGTTGATAACCCTTCCCCAGGTACAGTTTTCCAGCAGGTGATACATCTACCAGATACTCGTTTCACATGGGCTGTGTTTGAATGTCACCAAGTCAAAAGCTTTGCTGGAGTCAGGATAGATGATGTCTGCTCTTTCTCCTCTATTGACAAGGTCTGCTACTCTGTCACAGAAGGAAATTAGACATGATTTATACTTGACATATCCATGTTGGCTGCTTGTTCTTTCCTTTTTTTTTACTTCTAGGTGCTTGCACACTGCTTGATTATGTATTGATTAAATGAATGCTTATCTTTTTGATTATATAAAAGATCCTGTTTCTTGTTTGTGTCTTGAATGTAAGGTTACATTTCAAACCAGTGATTCTAATTACATTGAACCAGACCAGTAACAAAATTACTGCCTGCATTTCTGAGGTCATCACTGAAGATGAAGATTTCCATACCTGCATCTGACAGAATTTGCTCTGTACTGAGGCTCTGCTCTGACTGTAAAATCTCTTTCTTATTTCTGTCATTTAACTTGATAATCATTTTGAAAACAAAAGCAAGGGAAATGTGTACCTTCTCAAAGCAGTGGAGTTTCCCAGAGCGATCAAATTTTCTTTCAATTAGAGGCATGACACTGCTGTGCTTCTGTTTCACTTATATCAGCTTTTTGATTTCTGTCCTCATTTCTTCATAGGTAGAAAATACTTTCTTATTTGAACAGCATTGTCTAGGTAGCAATTGAAGCACAACCTGTTCAGTGAAGTTCACTCACCAGCTTATATTATCCTCAAACAGATTCTTGTGAGTAAGAGTATTTTGGGGGAAAACCTGCAGTCCATGTACAGATTGTGTGCAAGCTTGGAAATTCAACTCTTGCGAGTGGTGACATTGCAGACTCATCTGTTTGTGTCACCACTGGATGTGAACAAACATTTCACAGTTCATGGCTAAGGATGTAGGATTTGTGGCCCACTCTTTTTGAGTAGGAAGAAAATAGTCCTTCCAAGGCAGGTCTGAGCTGCATTAACCCTGGGTCACTTCTGCTGGCCCCACTCCACTGATCCTGGAAACACACAGAAGAGGTCTTATTCTCCTGCTCTTGCAACCTGACTGTTGAGGCATTTAATTCCTCTTCAGATTATTTTAATCCTATTCATGCTGCTGTAGCAAATGAGCTAGGCATTTGTATGCTGGATTCTCCTCCTTCGTTCTGGTGCAGCTGGAGGAAGCGTGAAATGTGATCCAGGAGAGGAGACAGACTAATTGGAAGATTTGCTTATTCCACCCAAGCATTGGCTTCCTCCCTGTGCTGCTTTTCTTCTTCATCTCTGCACAGAAGACTTGGAAATCTGAATTACAGGCTTAACAAAAGCAGGAAACTAATTCCTCCTGTCAGTGCTGGTCATTCAGAGCAGCTCCTGTTTCAATATCTTTCTAATAATTTGCTTTTGCATGTGTATTTATATGGGTAGTAGAGCATGGATTGGAGCAACCTTTGTTTTTAAAGAGTTGTTGCCCAAAAGAAGAGCAGTTGACTTGTGCCCTTCACATAAAATCAAGGAAGGAAAAGATATTCATCCTTCTGAGGTCAAAAAGGGGCATTGAGCCGACAGATGAAAAGCTTTAGCTTGTTGCCAATATTTAAATGCAATACCACTACCTTAGTGTTTCACATCTCAAGTGTCATCTATTATAGGCCTCATTACCCCAAACGTTAAATGCTGTATCATCTCATTTTCCCTGCTGTAGTTCCCTGCCAAGACTCTTCCATCAGAGTAGGAGGGTGGCTTTCTGTCAGAAATGGCAAACCCTACTCTCTTTTGTCACTTCCCTTCAAGTTTTTCGGAGTCCTGCTGTGTCTCCCAGGGCTCTGCAGCCCTGCTGGGTTTAGCAATGGTGGCAGCAGGCAGCTGAGGTTGTTCATTTGATTTCCCTGTTTCTCTGCTGGGTTTATGGAAGGTGACCAGGCTCGCTACCTTCTCCGCATTTTGAGTGGGGATGAAGCTGGCGGACCAATATTTTTTCTAGAGTGATCTGTGCTAGAGGAAGACATTACAGAAACAGAAGAGTTTTTCTTTTCCTTCAACTTCTCTGCCCCTGGAGAAACAGATTCCAGTTTAGCTCCTTGTGCATTACAAGAAATGCAATTAAGCAGCCTCTGTCTCTGTCATCGTAAGCGCTCCCTAGACATCAACTAGGCTGGCTGAAGAATGGCTAATAGATTATGTCCTCAGCTCTTCCACACAGGGAAAGACAGAAATGGCACAAAGATGTTAAGGTTCCTGGGAAGAATGGGGAAGCTGGTTTCACCCCTTTTTTCCCAACCATGGGTCACATCCAAAGGCTTCTCTCACGGTACTGTTCTTTAGGCAGGTGGTCTGTACAGTACCTGGCAGTCTTACACTGACTTGACTTCCTAATCATCCCCTGCCTACAAGGGACAGGTTTCTGTGTAATGCCCTAAGGATCCACATTACAGGAGTGCACCCAGATATGTGGCTGCCCTGTGAGACCTTCATCCATGTGTTTGTGTGCTGCAGTCATCTCCAGCTGCAGGGCAGCTGTGGAGGTGTTTGGCCAATCTGCTTCATGGAATCATGGAGTCATTCGGATTGGGAAAGACCTTCAGGATCATCAAGTCCAACTGTAAACCTAATACTGCCAAGTCCACCACTAAATCATGTCCCTAAGTGCCATGTCTTTGTGGCTTGTGTCCAGGCAACCTGTGCCTCACCACCCTCACCACTTGCCAGTGCCAAGAATGCCTTCCTAACATCTAATCTAACCCTGCCCTCTGTGTGAAGCCATTCACCCTTGTCCTGTCACTCCATGCCCTTGTAAAAAGACCCTCTCTGTCTTCCAAGGTGATGAGTTCCATGAAGGCAGCAGACATTTTTGGAGAAGAACCCATCAACTTGAAGTGCGGATTGTCCATCTCATAAATGCTGGGTTTTGCTTCCCATGCCCTGAGGGCAGATCTCACTTCAGTTTTCCTTTCTGGTGTCTTGAGTAGTGTTTTTCTGTTTTCTTCCTTTTCTATTTATTTTTAACCAAATGGGGGAGCGCAGTGTCAAACATGGACACGAACCAGCACAAGTCAGTAAATTCAAAGTGAAAGGTGCAGCTGCATCGCCGGCATCTGCCAAGGGGCCTTTTTCGCTTCTGCTGGCGAGCGACATGTCGGGGCTGACAGTTTGTCAGCCTTCACTTCCCATTCTTGTCCTTCCACTAGTTTGCATGATAATCCAGCCCTTTGCCTCTGACAAACACAGCCACGTTTTAATTGTGTCCTCTCTGGGAGGAACACCACTGGCGTTCAGCAGGGCCTTAACTCTCAGCAGCTTCTCCACTCATAAACCTCCTAATGTGTAATTAGGAGGGAGCTTTATGGCCAGGCTCTCCTGTAGGACGAGGAGAGGCAAAGGCTGGTGTTTAGGACCCAACTAACTGGCAGCTCTCCGTCTCCCCCGCCGCAGCTCGGCAGTGGGTTGTTAGTGGCTCGAGCCAGCAGAGCCAGGAGCCCTCATCACTGACTGACAGTTTTATTTAGCATTGAGCCCCTGATTAATGGTGTGTGCAGCCAGGCAGCCCCACGGGGCCGTGCATGGCCACGGTCAGCAGCGCCGCTCCAATATGGGATGGTCAGCACCCGGCCACAAGTGCTGGACCTTCTCCTAGGTCAGAGGTGGTTTCACCTCCCCCTGTCATTCAGATCTGCTCCCCATGCCTGTACCTCAAGCTCAAATGGGACAAAGGTATTGAGGCTGGGAGGTGGAGATCAAATCATCCATCAGCAAGAATAAGGATGGGGCAGGGGTTGGTGAAGCCTTGGTAGAAACAGGAAGCAAAGAATAATTTATCCTTTTTGAGAAGCCATCCCTTTTCCATTACACATCTAGGCTTTTTTTAAAGAGGCTGAGTGTCCAGAGAAAGGCAGTGGGAAATGAAGGCAGGGATGGATGTTACTGAAGGAAGAGCCAGGGCAGCTTCCCCTGGGCTGTTGCCTGGGACTGGCCAAGCCCTGCACCTCTTCTGGTGTTGCAAACTCTGATTTTTTCAGCAGTTTCTATGAGTTAATACCCAGTTAATGCTGGCCTAGCCACAGCATGTGCATCTTCCCTCCCTAAACTGAGTGGGAAATGCTATGTGTGGTGCACTAATGATTTTCCCCTGAACTTAAAGGCCAGTCTTTGCTATCACAGGTGACCTTCTAATGAATTCTCTTTCAGCTGAACTTCTAACATTTAGAGCACACCTAGTTTTGAGGGATAGGGGAAGAGATGCAGTGAATGCATTCAGTATGTTCAATATTTAATCTCAAAGTTCACCACTGGAATAAAGTGCTTTTTTTGTTTGTATATTTCTGATGTGATCACTGTGTGCAAAGAGGGATCTGAATGTTCCAGATGGAGATAAGATAAATTAATTGAGGCTCTGGAATTGAAAATCTTGTTGGCTGGGGCTCGGGAAGCCACAGACTGCTGTGCACAACACTGGCTTAGGGTCAGCAATGGGGAAGATGTAGGACATCCCCTTTCCCAAGCTGCCACCGTGCAGATTTCTGACAGCTGTAGCTGCATCAACACCTCTGCAATCCCAAGGATAACAAGCTGGATCCTATTTAGTATCAAAGGAGGGTGGGCCACCAGCTGGAGCATCTCTCAGTCTCTTTGAGACTGAAGAAACATCCACCAGCATCCTTTGCTGCTCCACCTCATCACCACCATAGCCAAGGGGACAGAGACAAGGCAATGCAACACTGACTTCTCAGGGGTGGTTTTCCCATCTCACTGCAAGCTTCACAGCATGGTTAAATTTACATGTCTTGGTCTGTTGGATTTTCTGCACCCTGCACCCTGATAGGTTTGAGAAAATGAGTGAGAAAGTGCTTGTCTGAACAGTTGTGTTTGTTGTAATGAGTGCTGAACATTCATTTTTATTGTTGCCTTTTCTTCCCCCATTTAAGTGGCTTTCAATGCAAACAAATTGCTTTTCAGACAATTCACAATGGGCTCAAATTCTCTTATTGCTGTTTACAAATGTGTTTATGAAAGCTTAGGCAATTCTAGCAATTATGGCAATATTTTATAGTCGTGAGATGCATCTCCCTAGTATCGGTGGTTGCAACAATCCAACTTTGAAAATGCATCCCTCACTTCACCCTCTTCGGAGAAACTAAATCCCAAGCTCCCTTTTTATTACATTGTAACTTTACATGGTAGAAATAATCTCAGCTTCTATTGCCCTGTAAAGAGGAAGTCAATATTTTATCTCTTGTTTTATAGGCATTGTAATACCCAGCTAATACATAACAATGGTACATTATGATAACTTCATTATAGTCTGATCATGCTGGTGAATAATGTATTGGGT
Source organism: Pithys albifrons albifrons (assembly GCF_047495875.1). Taxonomy (NCBI): domain Eukaryota; kingdom Metazoa; phylum Chordata; class Aves; order Passeriformes; family Thamnophilidae; genus Pithys; species Pithys albifrons. The sequence continues at coordinate 13,234,545 of NC_092473.1, forward strand.
TGAATTTTAAGCATGGCAGGAAAATTACCTATTTTTATTGTTCTTTGGTTTTTCTCAAATGCAGCTGGAACAATAACATTTCAGCCTGCTTTTTGCATCCGCTGAGACTGCCAATCCTGAGGACCAGAAAAGATGTGGTTTGGGGGTTGTTAGTCATTGTGTGTGTCTCCAGACGTGCAAATTACTGAGCCAATATTTACTGATGCCAGAGTTAAAACATGCACATGGAAATGCACCTGCAGTGTTAATCAATCCATCTTTGCTGCTATTCCCTGTTGCACAGGAGTAGGCTAAGGGCCAAATTTTGCTCTGTTACACCAGCACAATTCTGGAATCGCTGCGGTGACTCCAATTAGTTTACACTCAGGTAAAGGCAAAGCAAATGAGAACAGATTCCTGCCTTACACTGCAGCAGTGGAACAAGTCACTGAGGATAGTGCTGCTGGCTCCTGCTTTATTGTTACCTTGATAACACCTCGAGCTACAGAAGTCCTGCTGCTGCTCAAATCTCACAGTGCAGAGGACTGTCTTTCAAAGCAGGCAGCTCTCACGCTGGAGTTGTATCTGTGCAGGGGTTATCATCCTATTCCCATTGCTGGGGGACATGCAGAGAAAAATAGACATTGCTGGAACAGCTTTGATAACTAAAAGCAAAAGCCGAATGGGATGCTTGTGAGGTCAGGTCTGTAAGAGCTACGCTGACGTGGACGAGCTGAGAGTTTGGCCCCACACATAGACTGTGACTCCATTTTCCCAGCGAAAGTGCTGGGCACCACTTGTTACTGGAAAGCAATTTGGTTGGATTAATGTGTGATTCTTGCCCTCAAGATTATTGTGTGATGTTTTTAATTATAGTTGGTTTTGTTCTTACTGGTACCAGCTTCCATCTTGTTGAAAGTTCATTCCATTGTAGTCAAGTGAGTGTAAGGTTATGGATATGGATCAGGGATGGGAATGGTGCCTGGTCTGGATGCACATCAGGATCAAAGTCATTGTGGTTGTTGAGAACCAAGATTAACCTACTGAAATGCTCCCATCAGAATGGCATTGTGCTTCTAACAACTTTGAGAGGTTTATAATATAAAGAAAAACTTGCTCTTGTATAAAAATGCAGGGCACAGAGTGCAGCACCATGGGACTCATTCTGCAGGCTGTGCTATGAGAGGGACATAACACTGGATATTGTAGAGCAAGCAGCACTCCAGTGACACCAGTCCCCAAGACACCAGTTTACCAAAAACTTCCCAAAACTTCCATCAGTGCAAGCCTCACCTGTGCACTTTGATAATGAAGCCATTTTTGCAATGTAAAAAGTAGGCAAAACCTTCATGATTGGGACTCATTAACGTAGCAGTTGCTTTGGGTTTACCTGCTCTGTCAAATGCCAGGAGTGCTGATGAGTGACCTTACCTGATCAGGAGGGGCCCAGATGGCTGGGCAGCTGCTCCAGCCGGCTCAGGTCACTGTGGGTGCTGCTGATGATTTTAGAGGAGACCTCTTCCATCTGGGCTGTGACAAGACCCCATCAGGAATAAATGCGTTTACAGATGGGGCCTTGCAGGACATTCTGACATTTGTGTGTATGACGGAGCAGCCTTCAGGTGAGCATGGCCAGCACCTGCAGTTCCAACACACATTTAATGACAACATCTTTCAGAGAGCAGGAGGAAGTGCCAGGTCACACAGCTCATGCCATTTCTCTCCTTGCTGCTTTCCTAGATGAAGGACTCTGGGATATGTTTGTGAAGGACATCCCTCGCAGTGCCACCTCCTACACCGTGGGCCTGGACAAACTCAGACAGGGTGTCACCTACGAATTTCGGGTGGTGGCTGTCAATGAATTTGGCTATGGAGAGCCAAGTGTTCCATCTGTGGCAGTATCAGGTAATCATGGATTTCTTAAAAATATCTTTTCCAATGGAATTTCTTGGGGTTGGGAGAGAAACAGATTCACTGGTTGCAACAAATAATCAAAGGCAGCTTGTTTTCACTTGTTTCAGGATAGAACTGGAGTAATATAGTGGTGAGTCAAGGTTTGTAATTACAGTATGCTTTACTCTCAAGAGCAATAATGCGTGTGTGCCGTTTTTAAGCTTGACAAAGAAGCCACTCATAGTGTTTCTCTGTAAGATCTCTTGTCCTAAGACTAATTTACACAGTCTAGAATTTGTTTGCTTTTTCTCCATTCCTAGTCTGTTGTGTTGTTTGCTCTGCTTTATTCCCCCCCCCCCCCCAAGATTCTGTGATAAACATTTTCTGTGTAGTCTTCTCAAAAATATGAAAGAGTAGTTTCACAAAATTATTTCTGATAATCCTCTGTGCTGGCAGTTCCAGTCCAGTGTGATGACTCCAGTCACCCTTCATCAGAACAGCTCGTTGGTGTAGCTCTTGGGCTCTTCCCACCCTCCCTGCTCTCTTGTGCTTATCCCCAGTAAACAGGGCTATGACCTAAACATGCTTCCCAAACCCCTGTGAGCAGCCCAGAACTCTGGTTTTCTGAAGGAACTTCAATACCTCAAAAAGCAAATTCCCCTCAGATTGCCAGGACTGGGCAAGTGGAGTTCAGTGGCCTGTGGTGAGGTGGGAGACCTTGCCCTCGAGAAGGCTTTGCTGGGTTTCCTCTCAGCCTCCCAGCTGTGCTCCAGGTTGCTTTGGAGCAGCAAGTTTCACCCTTGATGTGTCAGCAAAGACAAGGGGAATAAAAGAACCTGATAAAGCAGCTTTGTGATTCAAAATTCTGGAGAGTCCTGAGAACCTGGCAATGCTCCAGCATCTGGAGTGGCTTTTATCTCTTTGCTGCTCCAGTGAAAAGCATAAACACCATTCAAGAGCTACCAGCAGGCAGGAGTAGCAAGCACTGCTCTCGCCATCACGGCTACATTTGTCCTGACACAATTAACCACTTAGCCCGTGAGAGCTTCCATGGGTTTCAGTGTGAGTGCTACCCCTGCTTTTCTTCTTCAGGACAAGGGCATGGACAACCCACTTCAAACACCACGAGTCAGTGTTTTTCCTATCTGTGGCTTCACAGAGGCTGTAACACAATGTAAAGGATCAGCAGTCATGTCAGTCTTTCTTTTCCTGGGAGACATTATTCCTCTGAAGCTGGGCATGCATCTCCTTGTGATGCTTTCTATAAATAAACTACTTGTTTGTAAGTTCTCCACTTGAACAGAACTATTTAATTCACCTCCTTTTGATGCTTCAGTGTTCCTCTCAAATTGCTGCATGAAAGTAAGAGGCTTCTGTTGAGATTCACAGTCATAAAAGTATAAAGCATTTTAGGCTGACCACTTCAGCTGGCACAGGGAGGTATAAATTGCCCTGAATCTGCTCAACCCAGCATGGCTTGTGGAGTTTGCCTTTAGGACTTTATTGGCCTGGACTGGCCTCCTAGAAAAGAAAGGTTGTGGCTGTTTTTCCCTGCTGTAGAATAGCCAGTGATCTGGAACAAATTTAAGCTCATATTGTCAGGCTTACAACAGACTTGTATTCAGATCCAGGCTCAGGACAGTCAGGGAAAGAGACTGCCTGGGTTCAGTGCCGTTGGTCTCCTGGCATCACCCATTGCTGCCAGGTGGTGTTCCACCTTCTGGACTACAGGGGAATTATATACAATTGCTGGCTCCTGCTCCAGCAGCTGCATTTTTTCCCAAAGCTGAGGGAGCTCAAGAGCAGATGAAGAGAATATCACTGCAAGAAAATAACAATACTTACTACTTTAAACCAAGACTGGCAAGATAACTCTGGAATGGGGACGTTAGAAGCATTTTGCGTCTCAAATTGAGGTCAAATGGGGTGGAATGCCCTGAGATTGCACAAAATCCAGGCAACTGAATTGATACCCATGTGCTGCACACCAGGCTTGGCTGAGTGGATGGGAAAGTGATAGAGAGCAGCAGTGAAGGCTGGAAGTTGGAGTTAATGGAGGTACTGAAAGACACTGAACCAAATGTACTTTGTTCCCTGGCACTGGCTGTATTTTTCAAAGAGCTACTGAGTAGCATTTTGGCAAGGCAAGCCTCTTGAAAAGTGGAATAATCATAGGTCATGCCAGTCATGTGAGAGGTTCCTTTGACCCATAGCATGGTAGTCATGATGTGTAGGTGTGCAGAGCTGTGGGAGGAAACCTGCTTCTCTTCTCTTGGTGATAACTTCATCTTAGCTAAGGGATTCTGGGGCCCTGCTCCAGGAGTGTGAAAGATGCCTGTAGAGAGGGAACAGGTTGCCTAGAGAAATTGTGGCTGACCCATCCTTGGAAATGTTCAAAGCCAGGTTGGATGGGGCTTGGAGCAACCTGGGCTAGTGGAAGGTGTCCCTGCCCATGGCATGGGATAGAACTGGGTGGGTTTTAAGGTCCCTTCCAACCCAAACCATCCTGTGATCCTGCATTGGAGTTGGGATATGCTCCTGTTCTCTGCCATCTCAGAAGTGTCAGAAAGCCCCTCAAAAGTCTGACTGCTGAGCAGACTCTGTGACATCCTTTGAACACCTCCCTCTCCCAAGCACTGTTAGATGCATTGTTCACTGTGGGGAGGAAGAGAAAATTTTGAAGGGACATAAGGAGGAACTGTTCTTTGTTTTTTGTTCTTTCAGCACAAACAGAAGCCCCCTTCTATGAGGAGTGGTGGTTTCTGCTGGTGATGGCTCTCTCAAGCCTGATCCTCATCCTCTTGGTGGTGTTTGCATTGGTCCTGCATGGCCAGAGCAAGAAGTACAAGAACTGCAATGGAGGTAAGGCATTGTTTCCATGCTGTGCACAAACTCTTAAGAGCTGTGGAAATCAGAAATATCTTCCCCTTTGAACCCTTGATTTCATCACTGTGGACTCTCCTTACAGCTACTTTGTTTGGCAGAAGACTTGGATCCTTTTGCTGTCTGGTGTGGTAGAAATGGCTTTTGCCCACAGCTGCACTGGAGCAGGGGTTGGATACTGAGCAGCATCTGCAAGTCCCAGGGACTGTAGCAAAAGCCAAGGAGTCTGGGTCAAATCCTTGGCAGAAGATCACAAATAAGGAATCAGCTGAGATCTTGTTCAGCTTTGCCATCATTCCCTGATAGATGGGGAGAAGGGGAAAGATTCTGCTTTTCCATGGCTGTACCCAGTGCAGATATTGTAGATCTGTGTGTGTGAGGACTATATCACAATTCCTGTGTATTTGGAGTGTCCTGCATCTCATATTCTTTCCCTAAGCCAAGCTGCAGTTCCTGGGCTGGGGGCCAGGCATCCAGGAGGTGTCTTGGTTGTCTGGACCTGTTAGACTTCAACATTAAATGAGCATCAAGCTTTGAATTTTCCTTTAGTTATGATTTTTACCAGTCTTCTTTCTTGAAACAGGAGCTACCTGCTCTATAACAGGAATGTTAAGTAGTCTCCTTTCAAAAAGCCTCGTTCTTGAGCTCTGAATATTACTTTTACCTTTTCTTCTCCCTACACGTTAAACTCCTGGACTGGTTGTTCACATGTGTATTTCTCTGATAGCCTCCTCCACCTGCAGCAAGAATTGCTCTGATGCCAGGAATTGCCAGAAAAGGCACATTAATGAGTAAGATCAGGTGGATGGGTGTTTGCACCACCTGTTCTTAGGGATTAATGTAATGAAGTCTTCCAGGCAGTATCTAGTAATTCAGTCCCAAAGTGAAGATCTTCTCTTTCTTTGTAATTCACTTCTAACAAGTGTTAGAAAATCAGATTTCAGTCCCATGAGATACAAGATGTATGAATACCATGGCATTTTACCAAGTTAATACTATTACATATTTGTATGCATAGCTCATAGGAAATCTCTCATCTTCTTAGTTTTATTCTATGTTTGGGGGACAGACATGAAAAGACAGGTCTGACCTGTACTGTCAGAAATCCATGTTCACAGAGTCTTAATGCAGCACTGAAAGTGGAGCTGAGGATGAAGCACCTGCCTGCTGCAGTGGCAGCTTGTAACCAGCCCTTCTCCCTGGGACACGGGCTGAGCTCACACCTTTGGAGTTACAAAGAAGGAGCATGGCAGAGAACAAGCTCCTGCTGTATTTGATCACAAGATATAATATACTTTGCTGTATTTTCTTTCTTCTTCCTGTCCCCTGTCCTTGTTCCTGCCTTACATTGTCCAGTGATTTCTTATATCTATGTCTTATCCTCATTACAGCTCTGACATCTTCTTCCCATTTACTATCTGCTTGCCCTTTTCTTGCTTTCTTTCCTGCCTCTTTTTTTTTCCTTTTCCTCTCTTTCTACCTTTTCTAGTTTTACTTTGTCTTGTTTTGTTTCAGTCAGCATGAACAAGATTCACAGCACCTGATTTTAGGGCTTCTTCAGTGGCCACCCGAATTAGTCACCTGGTTCCTATTAATAGTCAAAAGACAAGAATAAGCACTTTTGGAGCAGTTTATCTGTGCTATTTTAGATACTTACCTCTGAATGAAATGTATCCATCCATTCTTAACTCCTTCTTTCACCTCTTTTTGGCTCCCTCTGCCCCTTCACACTCCTGATGCACTCCTTTCCTTCACTCTGTTCTTACTCTCCAGTAAGAAAGGTAATTTCAAATAATTAATGATGTTATAAAACAGAAAGAAGGACAAGGCAGCTTCTACAGTTCTATTTGGGGGCAAAGTGCCTTTGTTTCAGCTGACTCTTTCACTGCCTGGCTCCAGGTAAAACCATCTCCAATGTGGAAGAATCAGTCACCCTGGATAATGGAGGCTTCACTGCTCTGGAGCTCAACAGTAGACACCTGAACATCAAGAGCACTTTCTCTAAGAAGAATGGAACCAGGTAAGACGCTGGGAATTCCATGCTTTTAGAAATGCCTTTTCACGTAATGGGAATGGCTTTTTATGGCTATTAAATAGGTAAAGGGGTGAGACTGTTCTCTGGAGAATCTAGGGCAGATTTCAATGCCCAAGTCTCTGCCTCAGGCTGTGATTCTGGCTTCTGAGCATGAATTAATTGTGTCAATCCGGAGAAGTGACAACATCCCCTACACTCACCATTCCCTTTCCTAGGTCTCCTCCTCGCCCAAGCCCAGGGGGGCTGCACTACTCTGATGAGGACATCTGCAACAAGTACAACGGGGCTGTGCTCACCGAGGGCCTGGGCCTCAACGAGAAGCCCTTGGAAGTGTCCGAGTCAGAGGTGAGGATTTCCCTTTGCTCACCAAGTACTGCCCAGTCACTGCAGATAATCATTGCCCTGCTGAATCCTGGCAAGCCTTTGAAGTCCCAATCCCACACCTGCATCATACTGTGTGGTCACTGTTTGCCTGTCTTAGAGGCTTTAAAATGTCCAATTCACCAAGCTGTTTGCATCATATCTAAAAATTAAAATATCAAAGGAAAAAATGCAGCAAAATAACTACAGTCTGGATGAGGTTAAAGGGAGATGGGTTCTGGATTGTTGCACTGACTGAAGTAGGAGCTGTGGTTTGAAGTTTCACAGTGCCTGTTTTAGACAGCTCCAGCAAACCCCACGACTCAGAAGAGTGGTCTGAGTGCTGATAACTGCTGCCTCAGGTACAGTCAGTGGGGAGTGAGTAACTTGCCAGGGAGCACATGGCTGTGGCTGTGAGAGCCCAGCATTCAGCTCTCTGGACACCCCAGCCTTATGCTCAGGTTGCCTTCAGACTCAGTTCTCCAAGAGGGTGGGTATATGCCCGCGTTATCCATCTGGCTGTGCTCCATCTTGTGTCCCATGTTCCCTGTAAGAAGGAACAAAACACTGGCTGTCTGTGAAAGTCCAACAGTGGCCAGGGGTCAATAGACAGACTTCAGAGAATATGCAGAAAGGTAAATCTGTCTCTAAAATCACACGTTGTCAGCTGAGATCCTGATGAATCCGAACTGACAGCGCAAGAAGCGAGCAGTGGGCCAAACCACTCCAAACGTGACCCTCCTAGCAAGAATACATCAAGACCAGCAAGTAGTGAAAGAAGATGACAGTTTTCATCTGTAGCTTTTCTGCACCTGCAGCTACAGCTGCTTTTCCTGGCTACCTAGCTCTCACCTCCTGCTAATTACCACAGACAGCCTGCTGCTTTGTGCTGCCCTGTGGCCGACCCATCATGCAGGCAGCTTTCCTTGGTGCAGCTCAAGCTGCTGTGTCTGCAATGCACAAGTGTTACCCTCCAGATTAAACCCATAGAGCTTTGGTCATGTCAGTGTAACAGCCCAGCATTAAACCTGTCATTAAAACAGTTTGCTGAGCATGATCGTGAATTTAGTACCGGCACCTTTTGACATTAATTTCAATGTCCCATGTGGTATTCTCTGGTAATGTGTAAAAGTCTCCTTGCAGGGTGTCATTATGCCTCCTGTGTGCACTGTTTGTACAGCAGAGAAGAAAGTGATTTGGGTGGTTTTCTTCTCAGGCTATTATTAATGTTGTTTATTTACTGTGTATTGCTGTTGAGCCTGAAGGTCTCGATTGAGATTCTGGTGTTTTTGTGAATCTGGGTGTGCCCGTGGGTATGTGCACAAACTGTGCCTCCTGCTTTTCCTTGGGGCTTGGCTATGCAGCCTGCCTGTATCATGTCTTTGATGCTGGTTTTTTTTGTGGTGAGGAGTGCTTTTAGTCATGAAATGTTAATATACTCCCAGTAGGGGTAGCAATAGGAGATGCTGCCTTTTGATCAGTCTGAAAATGCTGTTTATGTTGGTGGGTACAGACAGGAGGTCAGGATGGGTTGGGACAGAGGTAGGTATAGATGATTGACCACTCTCTTTTCAAGTGTTCCTGTACCTATTAGCATTTCCTGTTTGTCTTTTATTTTCTTTTACTTCTGTTCTCAAAGGTGATCTTAACAGACAAGCTCTGGTTTTTCAGAGTTTCAGAATTTCCATCTCTCTTAGCAGGCAAGAATGTTTGCCATTATATAAAGAGTTAAAGATATCTTTTTATATAAGAGCTCTACCTAGTTTTGGTCCTCTGCAGCAAAGGGTGCTGATGCTGTTTTCCTTTAATACATCTGTGCAAGGATCTCAAATTCCATTTCTAATGATGCACATAAGGGCAGGCAGGGCCAAAAACTGTGCTTTTGCTTTCAATCCACATGTCATCGTGTTACTGCTTAGTCTTATGCCTCTTGCCTGAGGTGTCAAGATTTTTTATGGAAAAGAAGGAAGTTCACTGCCTTCAAGTCTCATGAGGTTTACTGAATATGAAGAATTCTGTGAGAAACTCTTAGTGTGAGTGACTGCACTTAAAACACAGCTGCCTGGGAGCTCCCTCCTGAAGAGGAGAGCCAGAGAGAAACAAAGAGAGAATCAAGTAGGACACTTAATATTCATAAATCAAGTGGTTAACTTACTCCATGTCATGAAAGCCAAGCACCAGTACTGTTAATGAGGTTAAAGAAGTTTAATTGGCAGGTACGGAGCAAGAGACTGCTATGAGTGTAATTTCTAAATGATTAATAATAATAGGCTTTTAGTTAATGAGTCAAGTGGACAAGGCCCCGGACAGATAATCTGAAGAAATTTGGTGTATTCCATGTACAGAAATTTGATGATATATCTGCGATGTCATCCAGCCATGGCAGAGCAGTTTTACAGGAGAGGAGGGGAGCGTGGAGTGTGTTTGTGTGTTCCCACATGTCCTTGTGGTCTCCCAAAAACTGTTTCCAGGAGAAAATATGCTCACAGGTAGCACTTGTTATCAGTCAGGGCAGAATGCTGGCGATGCTCTGGTCTTCCCACTGCTCTCTTCAGTCTGACTGGCTTTTGCCTTCTCAGCTCTATAGGAAGATATTGCAAATTTCCACTTAACACTTCACAGGGAATTATGTTAACTTGTTTCCAGGAAAGTTCTCTGATGATTTTGACAAGTTGGGCACCACATGGAAACCAGCAACAGGTGAAACATTAAATAATCAGGGATTCCTGTGTCCAGAGAAATCTTTTTGAATATTAGGTTACCTTGTCACTTTTGCAGCATATTCATTTCAGGTCAACCAAAAGAAACTGCTCCCACCTACGTTTTTAGGAGTAATCTTATAAGGTTGTTTCTTTCACAGTCACTTTAGAGAAGTATAATTTGAACTATTATCAGATTTATTATCAAATTTCCCACTGACTAAGCCAGCCAACTCTGGTCGCTGACCTGCCTCCGAACAGCGCCTGTACATTTTGTGCTATCAGTAATATACTTGAATAGCCTCTCATTTTGTGTATTTGTTGTTTCATCACCATCCCTGCACCTTTGGTTGACAGTCTGTAATGTCATCGCACACCCAATCACGCTCCAGCCTGTGGAGGTTTCCAAGGTAACACAGCCACAGTGCCATGGAAAGGAGAAAACTGAAAACAAAGCAAAAGCCCTGCAGCATCTCTATTTACTCAGTAGTTTAGAAACCACTAAAAAGTAATCCTTTAGTATAAGCTGTCTGTATTGTCATGCTAAACAGGTTTATCTTGCTTCTCCTTGATTTTCATCGCGGCTGTGGATAAGGGTAGTTATTGGAGTCTCGTGGAGTCACCTTAGAAGATACTTTAGGAAAATGGACAGAATAGCCAGTGCCTGCCTGTTCTGAAGCAAACACAGAGAAAATACTTTGTATCAACACTAACAAGCAGGTTATCCTTTCCAGCATCAGTGCTAATGATGGTGAAAAAGGTGAAGTTAGTGCAGCTATGTTTTATGACACTTGCTTCTTAAAGGCACTGGCCTTATTTACACCAAAGTAGTGTTTCCTTTCAGTTGGTCTAATGGACTAATTAGTGAACAAATTATCAGCAGGTGGTATTGTTTCAAATTCCCTCTTTCAGTTCATGGCAAGTCTAAGTGTCACCGTATTTCAAATGCTGCAGCGCATCTAAAAGTGTTCCAAGTATTTCTCCTCTTTATTATGTTGACTTCTGGCAATCTTGAAAGAGCTTGGCTTAGGCACAGAAATTATATTAGTTTTGTGGGTGAGTGTTTTACTGCTGGTGATGGACAGAAATCAAGTGGCTGCAACAGTAATACCATTATACCTATAAAGTCGTGTGTCACTCTTCTGGATACAGCTTCTTTTCTGCATTTGTCCTTAGAGCTCCCAGACTTTCAGTTGGCTTTATATTCCTATGTGTCTATCCGGACCATCCAGGCTACTCCCACACCCAGCTCCCCGGAAGAAGGGAAACTAAACTCCTCCTCTGTTACATGGAAAACACGTGTGGAATACTTATGATGTCTGCTTCCTTAGTTACACCTGGTTACTGAGGAAGCCATGGATCAAAACCATTACATTCGACATCAGGAAGACCAATAGGGTGCCACCAGAAGATTGTGGATTTTCTTCTCCTTATGCTAATGCCACCTCAACTCAGCTGTGCTCCATCTGTTCTGCAGGGGTTTGTTTTCCTTGGGGGGTGGCCAAGAGTGACCCAGTCAGTGGTGGTGGATTGGGGAAGGAGTCGGAGGACATGGCAAGGGCAGTGGTAGCCTTGTGCCTTTGATGGAGACAGCACACCAGACCCAAAGGGGTTCACACCTTTAGGTGGTGCTTCTGTTAGTGATCCATAACCACCTGCCTCTGCTCAGGATGCAGAGACTTCTCTTCTGGATGGTCACATCATCCCCAGCTTCCCAGGCATTTAAAATTAGACTATGGAGAAACAACATTGGAGATGCAGGTTGTTGCAAAGCGCAACAACTCGTTTCTTGCTGAGTACAGAGGGATCCAGAGACTGGGGATCTTTTGGAGAAGTTGGTTGTGTCTGCAGCTGAGGACCAGCCTGCCTGAGCTCTTGTTGCCATTCCCTGCCATGCTGCCACATCTGCAGTCATCAGCAGCACTCCTGTTGGAGCTCCTTACAAAAATAGACAGGGCAGTGCTGGCAGGATGTTCCCAGCAGCAGTGCCAAGACTCTGGAGCTGCTCTATGCACTCACTGGCTGTGAAGTGGTTTAAATCTGGGGATATTCCAGGAATGCTGCAAAACTCACCTGCTCAGGAAAGCTGTTGAAGAGAGTTGGGTGTTGGCTCCCCAAAGCTGACAGGTGGTGCAGAGGAATGTTTTCTAGGAGATAGACTTGCTGAGTTTCTTCTGGAATAATTACTAAGTGCTGGTAGGGCTTTGTTGTATTAGTAATTACATGTCAAGGCACCTGAAGCTTTTCATTCTTAAAAATCAAACAGTACATGATTCCTAAAGAGCCAGAGCCTGGGTAATAGTGAAAGGGAAGTTTTGCAAAGCTGTAAAGAGTTGCTTTGCTCAGACTTTTGGAAATCTCTGGGAAAAAATTCTCAGCTCTGTCCATCACCCTCTGTGCTGGAAAATGGGCACAAAGTAGTACTGAAGCAGCTATCTAAGCAAAGAAGTGGCATGATGGATGCTGTGCCCTTTTCAAGTGATGGTTTGCAAGGCATTTGAGGATTGTTCTTCAGAGACCATTAAAAGGGAGCTTTAGAGGAAGAGAGACAAGTTGCATGGCAGGGAGGATCAAGAAGGATGTGTGTTTGCTGTGTGGTGTCATAGATCAGAATGATACCAACCTTTTGAAACTAATTGCAGCAACTACCAGTTACGAGCTGCACTTACCTGTCTCTCCTGTATATCTTAGGCAGCTACTACTTTGGTATTTAATTACCTTTACAATTGGCCATGCAGATTGTTGGGAATAAATGAAAAGAATAAATGCTTCTGTGTGCTCAAATTGAACATTTTGAGGGAAGGCACAAGACGTGGAAATGACTGGATAAATGTTATCTTGCTGTATGGGATGTGGCTGTTATTGGTGGGAACATCAGCAGGAACAGAAGGAAAATGTGTGCTTAGATACCATGGCCAAGGCTTTGCCGTGGTCTCTGTGCTCAGCAGAGATGTACAAGCCCTCTGTGATTTCTCCAGCTGCATCACAGCAGCAGCACTTCAGAGGAGGGGCAGATGCACAAAGCTGATGTGGTTACATCTCAATAGAGCTCCCGCTCGATATTGATATGAGCTTTGAAGCTCTCCAGCCACCGTGCATAAATGTTTCAGGGGTAAGATGCGCTCTGAACACAGAGCTGTGTCTGACTCATCCCAGGGAAGCAGCCCCTCCTGCCTGGCAGCTCTTCTTTTCCAGATTTTGTATTCTCTTTCTTCTGTCGCCGCTGGTTGTGCACCTTGTACCATCAATAATCAGCTGGAACATGCAGATAGAGTTGTTTGCCTGTAAAAAAAATCTGATTTTGTGTAATTCCCTTTCAGTTATGTAACTAACTTTCAATACAAAACAGAGTAAGGCACACCCAGAGTACTGTGCAGGTGGCCTGGTCTGGTCACCACAAACAACAGCCTGTCTGGCCAACCCAAGTGGGTTTGTATGGGAGACGTTTCTGCTGTCCTTGCATCAGAACAGAGATGCTCAATTCTAATTGCAATATTTCTGATTATTGTTTACAACAGTAATAGTGATCGAAAGCTCTTGTTTTCCCTGTGGCATCTCTGCACTTCCCTGCATCTTGTGTCCAAATAGGAACTCCTGGCTCCTGCTACAGTGAATTAGAAGGGATTTCTCTGCATTGCTTATCACCAGCGTTCATCAGGGGACTCTCCCTCTAGCAGCAAAGTCTGGCTAAACCAGAGCATGATGCTTTTCTACAGTCCAGCTTGGATTACACCTGAACTTCAAGCCATCTTGCCTTAACATTACAGCTTCTGTCAGCTGGTGATATTAAACCTGCCTCTAAATTCTTTGCAAGTGGAACAGGCTAAATAAATGCTAATGACCGACTATTTAATGATATTTTTTCCCGCTGCTCCAGGTCACTGACTCAGATTACGAAGACGAGTTGCCCAAGCACTCCTTTGTGAACCACTACATGAGCGACCCCACGTACTACAACTCGTGGAAGCGGCAGCAGAAAGGGGTGAAGCACCCAGCGTCCTACAGATACGAGGAGTGCACGGCCAGCGAGACAGAACCCTATTTCCAGACTGTCATCACAACACAGAGCTCAGGAGGGGTGTACACCCCGACGGGACAGCCCGCGCCCGGCTCCCGGACTCCAGTGACAGGCTTCTCCTCCTTCGTCTGAGCCGGAGCTGGGGACACACCGATGGCACTTGGGGACCCGCCACAGTGACTGTGTGTGTGGCACCGGGGCGGTGAACTGGGGGTGACCTCTCTATCAGGGTAGAAACGGATGGGAACACAGATGAGGCTGGGTTGGTGGTTTTTTTTTTCCCTGAAGACAATCAACTCTAAGAAAACATGGAGCTGAATGAGCTGAACCTTTGTTTAAAAAACAGACAAAAAGGAATTCTGAAAAGTGATGATTTTAACCACTTGTGAATAGTAGGGGTTTTTTAACCGCTTTTTGTAACACTGCTTCAGGAAGCAGCTCCCATGCCCTTCTCTTCCCTCTTTCTTTCTCTCCCCTCCTTCTGTCCCACCGTTCCCAAACAAGCAGGTGAATTCCCTAGATGCAATGAGTGACTTTGTGATGTGATTTGAAGAGAAAACATAAATCCTTCCAGGCTCCTTTTTCTTCCTTTTCCTCTACTCTTTTTTTTATTCTTTTTTTTTTATTATTTTTCCCTGTCATCAAGGTCAAGTACAAGAACATAGAAAAGGGACAAATTTTTAGGTGAAAAGCAGACACCTCCTCTCTCCTCTTCTCCTTGCTGCTCCCCACATTAGGAGCACTGGCTGATCAACACAGGCTCAGATGTGTCACTGTGTCTGCTCTAGGCTCACTACTGGTGTATTTACACTTAATTACTGACCTGCTTTTCTTTCTTCTTCAAATGGGACCTGCTGCATTCTTTAAATATTCCAACTCCAGGGCCTTTGGAAGAGGAGATGGCTCAAAAGAGCGCTGTAGGCACTGGTGGGTGAAGCAAATGGGAAGAATTCCATTGCAAGGTCAGTTTATTTTTGGAGTGGCTCTAATCCCCCCCGTGGACTGTGTGTACCATTTGAATCAGTCATTTTTTAAAAGTCAAAGGACACAACCCAGCAAGCCAGAGGAATTTTTCAATTAAAATTGCAGTGACAAACTAGAGAGTCTACTAATTGATGAGGGGTTTGATCATCAAAGTTATTCTGCCCTGGCAACAGAACTTGAGTGTCCTTTCTCACCCAGACGCTGCAATCCTGTTTACTGGTCTGTAAAAAAGTATACAGGGGCAGGGTTTGATTGGTTTTGGTTTTGGTTTTGTGGGGTTTTTTTGGTGGTTTTTTTTTTGTTACAAAGACACATCACACAGACTAGGAGAGTTTTAGTGTCCACAGGTGCCTTTTATTGATTCTTCAGCTTTGTATCTGGGAGAAGCACCAACATTTCTCCAAATAAAGCTAATCAGATTTTCAGGCATTAGGGTCATGAATTACCTTGTGCACTTTTACAGTCTGTTTGTGCACTTGAAACTACGGCCTTTGGAAAGAAGAGAGGGGAGTTCTAGTTTATTTTCCATCCTTTAGTACAATTCACTTTTTGTTTTCTTCTTTTCTATTCTTTTCCTGAATCTGCAATGTTTAGCAGCAAGTTATTCACTCACAAGGAAGTTGTCAGGCATTTAAAGAATCCAAGTCCAGCCCTTGGACCTTAACAGTCCTGGGTCATCAGACTTTCAATTGCAAGGGTTTGAAAGGTGAATTGGGAAGTAGGTGAGTCCTTGCCACTCCAGCATCTGGCATTTCCTCACAGGTGGATCAGCCAGAAAAATTGGTGCTTGTTGAAGTCCCACCAGGGCTTGTGTGGGCACTGTTACTGTTGAAAACTGCCCCTGTCCTCTCTGGGGATGTTTTTATCTCATCTAGGGATGCAGGACATCTGTGGCACGGGGTGGTGGTGTCTTCAAGGCAGGTTGTTGAAAACAACCTGCCCAGGGGGCCTGGTTAGGAGTATCCTGGTGGCACCTCACCAGAACAGTTGAGGTCCAAGGGCAAGCTCAGCCTTGCTATCACCCTTCAGTGCCTCTTGGACAAGGCAAATGATCTCAGAACTGCTTTTACTCTTTGGCACTGCCTCTGAGCACTGCTGCTTTTGGTGCATGCAGATTCTGGATAGCTTTGGCACTGGATTGCTGTTCCTCTCCAAAGGCTCCAGAAAGAAAAAGTTCAAAACCAAAAACTCCAGTGGGTGTGTTTAAGGGCTTTTGAGTTCGGGATAATGATCCACAGCTCATTAGATGGCAAGGGATGCACAAAGACATGGGCTGGAGCCAAAACCCTGTGAGTCATCCCCCTCTCTGCACCTGGGTAGGATGTGTGTGGATGGAGAAGGGGCCCCAAAGAGGATGACTTGGAGTATGCTGGGAAGAGGAATGCAAAGCAAACAAAAAAACCCACTGCCTTCTGTGCACTTTGACTGTTCTCTTAAGCCATATGGACTTTGCTTTAATTACTGAACTGCCAAAATTTGTTTGCAGTCGGAGTTTTTTGTTTCTTAGACAAAATTATCTACGTGACTTTCTGTTATGTTTTCTTTTTCCTTTGTTATTTCCTGCATCAGATTACATATTTTAAATACCTTGGTTTTATACACTTTGACGTAGCAGTGCAATTGCTCTTGGAATTTTAATGGCGTTTATCCAACAGGTGTGAGAGGTAGTGCTGCAGGAGGAGCCTTCCAAGAACCACTAAGGACTAGGGGATATAAATTAGTAGGATCAAACACTGAAGAGTTTGCTCCAAAGGAAAGCATAGTGTGAGTAGCTCCCTATCACCTGAATATTGCCAGATCTGAATTGGTGTAAGGTGCACTTACTCCCCAGAGCTGATCTGATATCACATTGAGCAAAAACAAAGCAAGAAAAACATGGGAAATAAAGGAAATGGACTTTGTGGCCGTTGCTCCACTGAAGGACAACATGGGGAGCAGCACAATCTATACAAAGTGAGGAGAAGAGACTGTTCCTTTTTTCTCAGAACCAGCTGCAACTAAAAAGCCTGAGCTTGCTGAGGACCTGCTGAGTGGGCTGTGTGGCTCTTTTCTTCCGACTGCTGCTGAAATAACAGGTTGTGTGATTCCTTTAGGACCTGTTGATCCAAACAATGGTATTTCTGTTCCATTCTCGTCCACACTATCGTCACTCAGTTATGTTTTGTTTAGGACTTGGCTTTTCTGATGTGGGAGTTTATTTTCAATAGGCAATTGCAGAGCGTGGAGGTGCAATGCCCTGCTCAGCCCTCAGCTGAGCACAGGACGTGGGTTCTGCTGCCCAGGATCCTGTGGAGCTACATGGATGATGCCTGTGCCTCCTTCCTAACGTGCTGTACTTTTAAAATATGGTTAATGGGTAGGTTTTATTTACTTCAGATATCAGGTAAATTGTTTTGTCTGGAAGGAAACACTCCATCAGTTAGCAAGAAAGCTCTATTTCACAGCTGCAATCTTGGGGAATTGCAGCCTTGAAATACAACTTTTAAACATTAGTTGTCGTGTTACAGTAACTTCACCCATCAAATCCACTTCCATTTCCATCTTCCTGTACGGAACAGTCTTGAAAAATGAAGGCTTATATTTAAAACACATTCTTAGGGTATTTTATTTTTATTTATTTATTTACCTTCTCCTTTCTCAGGTCTCTTGGTGGCTGTTACTAAAAAATGAAAACAGCACCATGAAATGACCAAGGGAGACATTTCAGCAAACAGTTTAACAGGAGCTTGTTTTTCATGCACTAGCCAAGCAATATCCAATTTCCTGCAGGAAAAAAGTGCCCAAGTCTTCACCCCCTCCCTGGACTGAGATGGCACCAAGCACCACTGCCAGCGATGCTCCTGGCACCTTGTCCCTGTCATAAATGAGGTGCAAAAGGGCACCACGTGTAGGAGCTGCACTGTTCCAGCCTACTCCAAGTGGAGCATTTTATCCCCCAATACTCCATATCACACGTGGTGTGTCCCCCATCACAGCCCACACCTTTGGGTGGAGTGTTTTCCCACCTTTTAAAGCTCCCACGTTGGTGCAGGGCCAGCGCTGCGGGTGGAAGTGGCAGCGGTGACAAGGGACAGGAGAGGGCACTGTCTTGCTTTCATCAGTGACAGTCTTTTTGCCTGCCCTGGGAAGTATCCTGTGAAACATCTTCGTGGGGAGGGCAGGGAGAGGGGAGAGCACAGAGCAAAGGGTTTCATGAGCGTTTACTAAAGGAATCACACTGCAGGCAGCAATCCCGCTTTCAATAGAAGTTGGCATTACTGGAGAGAAGAAAGAAAAACATACCAAAAAAAGAGAAACTTACCCCAAATGATTTTTTTTCTCCTCATTTTGAGTGTTAAAGCCAGTGATGGTTTGCAGATGGGCCAAGATCTCACTTTTCCTCCTTACACCCAGGTCTCTGCCAGAAGCTGCTGTAGCAATTGTTTAGACTAAATATCCAAGCCTGTCTTGACATGGAGATATGTTTATTATCCTTGTCATTGCTTCCCTCAAGAAATCCATTGGGTCATCCAAGGATTATCCAATCTGCTTTCCAAAAAGGGAGGGGAGAGATATGTTTATATGTACAGAGCACTGGTGTCTTCTCCCACTCACTGCTTTCAGATAAGCAAGCAACTTGTTTGAGAAAAATCCTTTTAAAAGAGGAATTTATCTGGAAACTTAAAAAAAAAAAAGCAAGCCACCAGACAAAAAAGATAACCTTTGGGAGAGTCATTAGAAATCCTGAAGTCAAGAAACCTGTGATATGTAAGACTGACCATGATGCCAACACCTCCTGTCATTACTGATCTCCTGTAGCAGCCAGAAGGGCACACACAGTGAGGGGTGATATTTGGAGAGGAAAAGCCATCACAGAACATCTGGTACATGGGCAGGTTGTACTGCAAATGGCTTCACTCAGCCTGGAGTTCCTGCTTGTTCAGTCACATTCCTTAGGTTGTTTTCACAGGGTTTTTGCCAGCACGTGTGGAACCCACACATCATCACAGCATTACTGGAGGTGGGGGAAGTTACCTCAGTGTGGCCTGCAGACAAAGCCACATGTGGTGATGTGGTTGTACAGCACCCAGAGAAACCTTCTCGTAGAAACTTCCCCTGGATTAGGAGCACGTTCACCCCAAGACTGAACATGTTGGGTCTGAAATGGCTCCACCTGACAAGTCATAGAATCCTAGAATGGTGTGGGTTGGAAGGGACCTTAAAGATCATCTCGTTTGAATCCTCCTGTCATGGGCAGGGACACCCTCCACTAGCCCAGGTTGCTCCAAGCCCTGTCCAACCTGGCCTTGGACACTTCCAGTCCCTTCAGTTGTTTGTATTTCTGTACTCCTTTTCCCTCACCCAGGCCCCCAGACAAATAAAGCTGGCTTGCACTTCCTGAAGGTGTAAAGTTTGCCACACCAGGTAGTAGAGAGCCACAGCAGATAAGCACACACAGAACACATGGGACAGGTGAGATATGTTTGAACAAGGAGTGAAATACCATTAGCACTTGAGATTCAGGCTATGACTCAGAATTTTATCTTCTCAAACTGCCACCTGCCCACTTTAAATGGCCTTGGGGCCTCAAGACTTGGCAGGAAATCCATTATTTCAATGCTGTTGGATCACTGTGCACTTTCTTGGGGCTTGAATCACTGGATATAGAGACAGGAATGGGGTTACAGAGCTTTATATCAAAGTGTTTTCCCATTTATGTTCAAATCTCTAGATTTGGGAATTTCTGCTACCACAGAATGGCAGAGTTCTGCAGTTAGGGCACCTGGGAAGAGCCACCAGCACTCCCTCTTTGATGCCATCACACCCCTGGGCAATTCTGGGACCTGTCACGGTGCAGTGTGAGCTCTGAGGTAGCAGAGAGGTGCAAGAACTCCATATTATGCAGAGTTGTAGTTGGTCACTTTGCCACTCTTGGGATGGAGTCCATCCTCTGATTTGGTATCTGCTGTCAGTTTAGGGGTAGGACCACTTTATACAGCTGTGTTTGAGTTACCCTTTGGTGTACTACAGTTATGGGATCGTTGCTTTTAATTCAGTGTCTCTGTGGAGATTTGCCCTGGATTTTTGTTCCACACCTCTTGTTAGCCTCACCTTTACCACTCCACTATTTTATATGAGAAAGTTACTTCTTCTTTTGCAAACTTGCTTCTGATTAAAAGAACCCTTTTTGAAACCTCTGTCTCCTTGGTACATTTGTTCTGCAGAAGGGAAAAAAATATTTCCCCAGACTCTTCTGTTACTGAAGAAGTTTCTGGGTGCCTTGCCAGCACGCTCATGAGTTAACAGCTCAGGACAGTGAAAATGTAACAGGCTGAAATTCCTCACTGTTTGTTCTGGACTGTAAAATCTTACAACCCCTTCTGCTTCTCAGCTAAACTGACACTCTCAAATAGTTTCCACACAAAAATTTGATCAGCTTTAAATATTTTATTATTTCACAGTGATAAACTTCCTCCAGATCCTTAATATGAGAGAGTCAAAACCCACTTAGAAACAGAAACCCAAGGGGGCAACTCTTTTATTGCTTTGTCCACTTGCAAATAGTATTTGTCCTCCCCTGCAGTGTTGTAGCAGCCGTTAATCAGTTCCCACAACCGTGCAGGTGTTGGGG
This sequence comes from Pithys albifrons albifrons, assembly GCF_047495875.1. Lineage (NCBI taxonomy): Eukaryota > Metazoa > Chordata > Aves > Passeriformes > Thamnophilidae > Pithys > Pithys albifrons. The sequence goes on from NC_092473.1 coordinate 13,255,007, forward strand.
AGGCAGGACAAGATCCCAGCTGGGGGAAATCAGGGCAGCTCTGTTATTCCAGGGTGGTTGTTTGTGCTCTTCACCCACTGAGCATCTGGCCTAGAGAAGTAAACTAAACTCAGTCAGGTCAGCTACAGTTCTGGTGGGAGAAATGAGGGCAAGAAATCAATGTTTTCCAAATGGGAGAAGGGAAGAAAAAAAGTCAAACTGTGAAGGAAAGAATTCATATTCTCCTGCTCCTGAAAGGGATATTATAAATAATGCAGTGTTGTATAAATACAGGCAGCCCTCTGCGGCTGGGAGCTTGTAATAACCCAGAGGTATCACTGTACCCATTCTGAAGATGAAAATCCTCCCGCCACAGCATTCCGTGAGCGAGATATTATTCTGCAAAATTGCCATAAGATGCAGAAGTGCCTTTTTGAGGCCATTCAGCTCTGAAATGTATCATCCTCCAGCTTGCAGCCCTTACTCTTCTCAGGATGTGTTTCCTCCACACACGTTTTTGTGGCTGGGATTGGAGCACGGACATAAACATGGGAGTGGATGGGAAATCTGCCACAGCATTTGTAGCCTAAACAATACCAGAGAAAACAGATTGGCTTCCCGCCCTGCCCTGAACAGCACAAGCAGTGGCTTGACTGAATCAAGTAATCTGGGCTTTCATTACTGATCCTTTTCCTGCTATTTGTCTCTTTTGTTCCCTCTTTTTCCCTCTGCGTTTTTGCTCCAGGGTTATTTATTTTTCTCCTTGCTCCTTTTATTTTCTTTTTTAAGACTGCCACTTGTTTTTATTATTTTTCCTCTCCTCCTCTTGCCTCACTAATTATTTTCATTTCAAACCTGCATTTCCCACAAAATCAAAAGGAACTTGGAGTGAACACGTTTTTGTTGGGTTTTTGTTCACTTCCACTGTGCCCCAGGAGTTCCTTAGCTTTGCTGTCTTGTTTACTTGGAAATGCTGGGCACGTTCCTACAAGCCAAGGCGGGGTGGCCACTGACTTCCCAGGCTGGTAGAGACCTTCATTAAGTAGGCAATTGGCATGTTCATCCCCCTTTGTTAATGAGTCAGGATAATCCTAAATCAGATGAGGCAGATGTGGGAAGTCATTCTTTGAGGTTTTACAAGACAAATCTGTCAGTGGTGCTGAAACCTGTGAAGTCTTGTGGAATCAGGGGATCTGCATCTGTGTGTGAAGAACCGAGGAAGCTGCAAACCATGGCTGTGTGATCAAAATGTGTTCAGAGGAAGAAGAGCCCAAGCCCACAGTGTCATTCAAAGGTAATCCCCTGCATTGTGCAGCTTCCAAGGGGTTCAGTGCACCCATCAAGGTGAGCTGGTGCACACCCTAGAAAAGCAGCAGTGGCAAAACCATAGACTTGTTCTTCACCCTGAGCTTTGCTAATCTGAGTTTGTGTCCTTTGTGCACTTAAGAGAAGGTGCAGGTGAGGCTAAAAGGCAAGTCTGAAGAGAAGGCATGTGTAATATAGTCCGGGGCCTTGTGCCAAGAGTGACAAAATGCCTTACAAACACCAGTGACCTCACCACAGCCCTGTCAAATTGGGGAGGATTAATATCCCACCTTTGGTAGGAGGAAACTGAGGCACAGGCAGAGTTGCCTGTGGGACCAAGTTGCAGCCTGTGACTGGTATCAGTGGGCCCAAGTGGCCTTGATTGCAAATGTCCTCAGCACAGGGCGAAGAAAACGCATCTTTCTTACAAAACAGCAGGATGGGTTATTTTTGGGTCTTTATAAATTGTCTGTTTTCCAGCACTATCATTCTTACCCTACCAGGGGAACATGACTGACCTAATTAGAGTCTAATTCCAACAGCACAAGGCTCAACTTGTAAATACAAACTTTTCTTTTTAAATTTTGAGTTATTTTTTATGTATGTACAAGCACATCTGATTGGTATAAACACCCCAAAGGTGAGGAGCAAGGGAGGAGCAGGGCAATGGGAGTCATCAGAGAAGCAAAACTATGGAAAATTTGGGATGAATAAGGGCAAATTTTCAGGTTGATTTACAAGACTATGACTTAATCTGCTGGGAGACTGTATCCTCTGGGATTAAACCTCACATAACCTGATGGGAATTAGAAAATGTTTTATGCCCACCATGGAAAGGACTGGCAGAGGAGGGATTCAGTATTTCAATCCTCTGTCCAGCAAAAAATATCCACGGTGATCAATGAAGACACTTTCATTGATCCACAGCTGTCTCCGCACAACAGAAGAAATTAAAAGGTGAGAAAAAGATGCTCGTTTTCAATGAAACCCATTTCAGGAAGCCAGCAAGGGTTAATCCAACCAGCCAAATGCCTGGCTTTAGCTGCAATAGAGAAATCCTCCCGGTGGGGTTGAGTGATAAGCCTCCAGCCACACCTGTTTGGATTCTCGAGGACTGTGCCTGAACGTGTTTGGGATGGCTCACATCCAGCAGCTGCTGATAGGGAGTCCACAATGCTGAATGATTCACCAGCCAAACAGCTTCATCCCTGCTCTTAGTCCATACACAGAATGTGTCCAGAAAAAACATCCAGAACCTGGGCACTGGAGACAGAAGTGATGGGCCAAACTCTGCCCCTGGGCAGTGATGTGGCTCTGACTGCCGGGTCTGGCTGAGCAGAGATCTGGCTCTAAAAGAGATTACACCCTCTGGGCCATTTCTAACGTGTCCTCATAAGATAGGGTGGGTTTGGAGGTATGAGGATTGTGGTAACAAGGCCTGTATGTCACGTGTTTAGTGCTGATGTCTTCAGGGTCATATCATGATTTTTGTTTCTTTCTGGCTTGACTTCTGGGTTGGAAGTGGCTCAGCAGAAATTGAGGTCATTGCAAATGATGCAATGATGCCTTCTGCAAAGCACTGGCTGCTTTGTCTGGTGAGACCAAGCTACCAGCTGGGAGATCTGAAAAGAAAAAGGAGTTCCTCTCTGGTATAATGTGAGATGGGCAAAGGAGAAGTTGTCCTTGAAAGAGCTGGTGTCCAAACCTGAGCAGGGAGTGCACACAGCACTGCCCCGTCTGTGCTTGCTGTAGTTAGTTCGATACTGTAACACTGGCTGTGGCTTATAATTTTCCATCCTTGCTCAGAAATTATAGAGGAGTGAAAGGGAGATGGGTTTCAGCTGGTGATGCTTCAGGAGCATTGAGCAGCACTGCTGGATGAAAGGAGCAACGTGGTGTTTTTGCTCTGCAGAGGTCTCAGAAGTGCTCTGTGGTTTTGAGCTTGGTGAGAGGGAAAGTAGAAACTGGTGCCAGCCCTTGGTCCTTCCCTGGCTGCTGGAGCTCTTTGAGGATGTTATGCATCTGGTGCTTTCCCATTGAATCCTTTTGAGAGGCTCATTTGAGAGCAAGGTTTGTAAGGAAGAGCCATGAATAAACAGCTTGTGATCCCATTTGTGGGACAAGAGGAAAATAAGAAGAGAATGGTTAAGGGTGGGACAATCAGTGAATAAACCCCTAGTTATTAACAGGGCTGATATTTTGCTATGTCTCTTAGAAGAATGTTGTGCATTACAACAGACTTTTCCCCTAGTATGTGGAGGAAAGGAAAACCTTTGGGTCTACAATACAGCAGCCAACAAAAAAGCCTGAGATGCAGCAGAATGTGTCTCCTAGGGGTGGCCTTCTACCCAGTGTTCTGCACTTGCACAGGTCTTCTATCCCCTTGGCCTTGTTCAGTCCCACCAAGCAGACAGTGGTTAAACCACCTCTCCTCCAGGAGGAATTCTGTAGTTTAAATTTTTATATCTTTATCTCTCTGGGAGCTTTCACAAACTGAAGTTCTGCATGAGGCATGAGGTTCAATATCCCCTCCTGTGCCCCATCAATTCAGGCGTCATTCCCCCAGCTGGTCTAAGATGTATTTGTCCCATTTTTACAGCTAGGACTACAGCCAGGTATCACAGTTCATAACTCCTTCTGTTTGTGTTAACCATGGTGACCATCAGCCTTGGAATCCCCATAAACCTTATTTGCCTCTCAGCACAGAGGAGTGCAGGGTGTTGGCAGCAGCGAAGGGCACTGAGCTCTGGGACAACAGCAACATAAACTCAGGGGAAATACCTGATGCCAGGGCTGGGATAAGGAGTGGTAGATAATGTGCAAGCTAATATTGAACTGGGATTGTTGCCATGTGGCAAGGCCAAACATGCCAGGATCACATGGTGGCCAGTGGATGAGCAGGGCAGGTGTGCAGGGCCACGGCTTCAGTGCTGTCCAGGACCATTATGCAACTGCCTGCCATGGGGGAACAGGGTCACAGTCACTCCGCTTGTGCCCAGGGTATCAAAATTAATAGTCTTTTTATAGCCCTGTGCAGGTCACCAGGGCTTCTGGAAGCCTTTCTAGAACCCTTGGGATTTGTTATTAATGGGGAAAGCAATGGCACTGGGTTGGAGTCAATAAGAAGCGTGAAGTCAGAGAGGCTGAGGCCACATCTGCTCCTGACCCAGAGGAGGACATTCCTTTTGGACCACTCTGGGTCCTTCATAGGTACAGATTATTAACCCTGGAAACATCACTAGGGCTGTAAACCAACTCTGTCTTATAATATATAACCATGCCTGTAGACCAGTGCACCGAAGAGGTCACTGGCCATTGATGTGACTTTTACCAATGGGGTTTCACAGCTCTCTTGGAGATCTCTCCTATAAATAAGTTATTATCTGAAATGGGAGAGGGCGGAAAGTGGCAATGGTGTGAAAGAGGTGAATTAGAAGCAGCATTGATGTCAACTTGCAATGTGCTGCTGCTGCTGTTATTTTTGTTTGGTTTAGCACATCTGCTGCACAAGTGCAGTGGGGAGCACTCATCGCTCCCCTTTTCATGCCACAAGATGTTTTTGCTGGATCAACAGCCTTGGACAGACAACAGTTGTGCAGCCCAAAATTTGGGCTTTCTTCCTTTCTCTAAGACAAGGTGCCAGGATGCCATGGCAGCCCCTCACCTGCAGCTCTGTTGTGTGGTTTGCTTGCCCACAATGCTAAACCCCTGTAAATCCTAACAGAAAAATGGAGAGCCTTTCCCTCTGCTTTATCCCTTCTGGGTGCCATTTCAGTGATATTCCCATTAGGAAAATAGTCTCAGTATGTACAGACTCTACCACTGCATTTGGTCCAAAGGGCTGTATAAGTTTAATACATGTGATTTGTACAAAATTATCTGACAGTGAGTGTTCAGGATGGCCCCACCTGCAGCTCTGAGTCATGGCAGCAATTTTGGTTGGGAGATGGACTTTTTATTAACCATAATTTTCTCAAATCTGTGGAGCTATGGAGACAACAGTGCTTCAAGAGATGTGCAAAAAAGGCAAATCAAAAATCAGATAAATAAGGAGTTTGCAGAAGTCCACCAGCCACGTGCATCCCTTGCAGATATGTTTCCAGCAGGGTGCTGCACAGCCACTTCTCTGCCACCATTCCCGTGATTTCTCCCTCTGGAGTGTTCATCCCTGTGGGCTCACAGGGAGCTTTAGGATGTCTCCGCTGGGAAGGGAAGAGCTGCTGATGGGAAATGGATCAAGAGGGATAGTCACTGTCCTTCTCAAAGTGCGTGACGGAGCGCTGAGGGTTTGATGAAGCTCTGCAGTTTGTCTGCTCCTTAGATCGTCACCTCTGCATCAGTAGATTGCTCCCACTCAAACCTGTTTTGGAGAAATGAGTAATTTCTTTGAATGTGAAGATGCTGCACCCACACCCCGATCCCGGGGAACCCTCACCCCAACCCCGGGGAATGCACACCCCGATCCCGGGCGATCCAAACCCCGACCCTGAGGGATCCAAACCCCGACCCCGCGCACCCACACCCCGACCCCAGAGATCTAAACCCCGACCCCGGGGATCCAAACCCCGATCCCGGGGATCCAAACCCCGATCCCGGGGGATCCAAACCCCGACCCTGAGGGATCCAAACCCCGACCCTGAGGGATCCAAACCCCGACCCCGCGCACCCACACCCCGACCCCGGGGATCCAAACCCCGATCCCGGGGGATCCAAACCCCGACGCCGGATACCCACACCCGGACACCAGGGACCCAAACCCCGATCCCAAGGGACGAGCCCGGGCTCGACCCCGAGGGAAGCGCCGCCTCCCTCACGTGATGGCGGTGGGGCCGGTGCGGGCCGGAGGCAGCAGCAGGAGGTACCACCATGGAGCTGCTGCCCAGTCTGTCCCCCATCACCTGGCTGCTCCTCAGCGCCTGCCTGTGCCTCGTGGCGCTGTAAGTACAGGCCGGGCCCGCGGGGTGACCCGGCGGAGCCGAGCGCGGAGCCCCCGGCCGGGCTGCGAGTGACCCAGCGCTGAGAACACTCCGAGGGGCTCCCGCGCTGCCCTCGGGGCGGGGCTGGGCTAGGCTGGGCCGGGGGGGAGGGAAATTACAAGGAAATCCTCCATTATTTGTTTTTTCTCTCAAGGAGAAGTGAGTTCCGGGTGCGACAGTCCTTGGGCTGCGCCAGGGCGATGCCGGCGCTGCTGCCGGCAGAAGGCCCTTATTAAGTTATTATGTTGGCAAAACTTCGGCTTATGTGGCCCAGGGGAGCCGTAGTGAGCTATACAGGCAAAAACTTAATTTTGCTGTGGTAATTTATGTCCCTGCTGTGGCTCGACCACCTGAGCATCGCAGGCCTTTGCAAAGGCAAACACAAGGGCAGGTCTCAGCTGGAGAATTAATTCAGTTGCTCAGAGGCCTCTCCTCGGTCACCCGAGTCACACTTGTCTGAAATGAGCCCCTGAATAAAGACCTGAGGTGTCCACATGCACCACTTTGGTAAGGCTGGGCTGCAGCTCCTTCCAGCCCTTGTCTTATATCAAAATGTACCCCCCATTCTCTTGTACCCCAAGTTATCCTGCATTTATTCAGAGTGTCCTCAGCAGGGCTGCTGCTGCTCATCCATAATTTCAGCTTTCTCTGGGTGACAGGAACCAGTTATTTAAGCAGTTCACTGTGCTCAGAATGAAGAATCTTCTCTTTCCATTGCATGAATGCATCTCACATGCTCTTTGCTTGGCAGGTATGGAATATGGCCCTACCGGACCTTCAAGAAGTTGGGCATTCCCGGCCCGCGGCCTCTGCCGTTCGTGGGAACTTTCCTGGAGTACCGGCATGTGAGTGGCAGCAGCTGCCTCTTTGTAGCTGCCTTGGGTTCTTCTTTGGCTGCTGCTGTTCTTCCCATTCTTTGGGCATCTCTTTCCTCTGCCTGTGATTCAGTCAGCTGGAAGTGATGCTTTTAGGTAGGAAGCTCTTTGGACACGCAGATAACACAAAAATTCAGGATGACCTGAATGAGGTGTGCTGTATTTTAAAACTACTTTGTAATTTAAGTTTTTAGTTTCTCCCAGCATTTCTGCCTGTTCCTGAGCAGCTGAAGTTCTGTTGGAAGCAAAGAAAAAAATACTGGGGAGATGCCTAAGGCTGCTGTTTTCAGAGAACTGCATGTTTCTGTGCCTTTTTGTCATCAACATGAAGAGGCTGAATTAGCCCCAGCAATGCCTCATTCAGCCTTTTGCTGCTGGGCCAGCCTGAGATAAGCCAGACAAATAGATGTTTAAATGAAACTCAGATTTTATTGAGGTATCAAATCTTATCAAGTAACTAGGTAGTAGCTGATCCCAGGTAACTGATTGCAAATGCAGAACAAATGCATTGGCTTCAATAAACCGGTGTTTTACTTGGTGTTTGCTGGGTTTATAGAATGCATGTGGCCTCTTACTAATGGTTTAGTGAGTGTTACATAGCCCATAAGTTTCATCCTTACATGTAACATCAGTTAAAACCCTAATGAAAACAAAACAAAAAAGCCATGTTCACTCCAGTTCAGTAACTGCAGTGGAAGATCATATGAGGACACGGCAGTAGCAGCTCTAACTTGTTGAGCTGAAGGTGAAAGGACACCTTGGGATCTGGTTCTGCCTCCTAACTCTGCTCATACTAAAACTGTGTGCCCTTGTCTTTGTTACATTTTTAAATCAGGTTGGCTGGTAGAAGTTGAAAGTGCTTTTTTTGTTCATTTTTCTCTGCTCTCTTTTATCTCTCCAATGCAGATGTCCCATAAGCATCTATGTGATGCTTGAGAGCAACCATGCACCTCCCACCCTCAACCTCTGCCACTTACAATGAGTCTGTGGGATGCACAGTGCTGCCAGCTGTGACCTGCTTTCATCACTTTTGACTGGCACACCCTTCATTTCTCCTTTCTTCTTTTCCAGGGAGTCCACCATTTTGATCAGGTGTGCTTTGAAAAGTATGGAAAAATCTGGGGGTGAGTTTCTGCCGAACAAAACCACTTGTTTGGGGTGCTCCACAGCCCCAAAATAGAATGGAAAAAGGTACATTGCCACCATGTCTCTCAGCACTGTAATTCCAGCAGTGACAGCTTGGGAAAAACCCAGACTCACCACTGGGAAAGTCTCCACCCATCTCTCCAAAGCTTCTCTCCTGCTGGGATTTCAGTATGATGCAGGATTGGGATGATGGTGGCCAGTTTGGGGGGTTATTTGTTTGCATAAGCTTTGAAAATAACCTCCACTTCTTTGGTGTCAAACTGAGCATCCTGCCTTTGAAGCTGCTGCTCTGTGTGTCTGGAGCAGGAAGCGAGCTGGAGGCTGCCACGGGGTTTGTCATCTTGCTCCCTGCTTCTCCCAGAGCTGGGGCATGAGCTGCCTTTCAACCTGCCTCCCTGCTCCCTGCACAGCGCTGGTTCTGTGCAGGGGCCTCTTATCAGTCTTCTGTTGAGAACCTCTCAAACTGAAGCAAAATTGCTGTGCAAAAAAAAAAAATCCTGGGAGGCTTCATGAAACCTGGCACATTTTTTTGAAACATTAAATGTTCTCAAGCTTCTTGAAGATGGCAGCTTCCCTCAGCTGCGGCCCAAGGCTCCCTGCCCTTTAGCCCACACCATGACTTTTAAGTTGTTCTGTCTCTGTTGATTGGAAAATGGAAGAGACAGATGTTTTTCACCTCTCAGTGCCTCATAGGCCAGGCAGGAAATCTCTTTACTCCATAGTTAGGCTGTTCAGTGTGGATTTACTGTCTCCAGCATTCAGTCACAGAAACAGAACTCAGACAGGCCAAGTGCAGGGGATCAACATCGTGGCAAAATCTGCGTTTTATCTAAACCCACACTGCTTTGGCAACTCTTTGGTACCACAGACGATTGCTGGAAATGCTCATGCTGCCCATGTTTGGCACGTTTTTCCCTTTTCTCCTGTTTGTTACTACATAATAAAACAGTTTCAGCCTCATCCTTTTGACTGTTCTCTCAGAGGGGACTCGGATGGACCAAACCCTTTGTGCCATGGCTCTGGCCACAGACAGAGCAGGCTGCTTTTGCTCCAGCTGACCATGAGCAATGGACTGACTGTGAGTTTCTCCTGGCTTAGGTTTTATGATGGCAGGCAGCCTGTGCTGGCTGTTTTGGACCCCATCCTCATCAAAAACATCCTGGTGAAAGAATGCTACACCATTTTTACTAATCGCCAGGTAGGTACCTAGTCCTGTGCTTTGCTCTCCAGTACAGAGCACATGCAGCAAGAGAGGCATTTCTTCATGGCTTCTGTTCTCCTCTGAGCTCTTCAGCAAATCCTGCTCTCTGATGTGCCCCAATTTATTGATGTTACTAACATGGAAACCCTGCTAGGGAGGTGTAGAAGCTGGTCTGGCTGGGACCTTGGACCATCAGCCTGGCTGCACCCTAGGGCAGATGTCATTTATGACTCTTAGCGTCTTGTTTCCATTTCTGTTGTTTGCTTCTTGAGGTAGAGTTGACATGATTTCAGGGTCCAAGTGAACACTCCATAGTGGGTTTTCCTTTGCATTTCTGTCATGTGGATGGGACTGTAAACCTTCACCTGTTTCCCTGTATAACCATGTCCCCTTTCTACAACATTCTTCCTGTGCAGAACTTTGGTCTGAACGGGCTCCTGGAGTCGGCCCTCAACGTGGCTGCAGATGAGCAGTGGAAAAGGATTCGTACAGTGCTGTCTCCAACCTTCACCAGTGGGAAGCTGAAGGAGGTAATGCACAGGCCACTGGTACTTTTCATCAATAGCTGGAGGAGAACTGGACTGTTTCCCCTCCAACAGGAAAGTCCCCGTGTTTGTCAAGACCACATCCATGAGCACCTGCATTGTGGGTACAGTTCAGCAATACAGTGTCTGTCTGCCATCATGGGGTTGGACTCAGGAGAAGGAGATGGATGAAATGGCCCGTGAGGCTGTTGTCCCTGTGGCCTGTGTTTTCATCTTGCTAAGCATATCACTCAGACCATGGCTGTCCATTGTCCATGCACTCAGGAGCCATGTTCACTCCCAGCTGGAGTGGATGCTTAGCTGGAATGGGAGCTGTGTGTGGATTTTGGGAGGAGAGCTCTGAGGACAGATTGTTAAGATGAGAGAAAGCAATGTCTGAGGCCTGGAAATGAGACCTTCCCCTTGCTTGCCCTTCCTCCCTAAGCCAGACTTGGTGAATGGCAGATGACAGTGTGGAATCACCCAGACTTGTCTGGTGGTAGGGAAGGAGTCAACAATACTTTCTGCTTTGTTTTGCATTTCAGATGTTCCATATCATTAATCACTATGGGGAAAAATTAGTGAAAAATATTGAGAAGAAAGTGGCTAATGATGAATTTGTGACCGTGAAGGAGTGAGTAACTGTGTGGGGCTGACAGGAAAGGGTTTGTATTCAGTGTGGGGAAGGGGCTGTTTTGGAGAGCCTTTTCCATGCTGCAGCATAGATCCCTTGTCATCTTGGAGACAAATTCCACAGCAGTCACAGACGTGGCATGTTCCCCAGGAGTGGGCTTGCTCTGCTCCGCTCAAGGGGACAGCTGTGCTCTGTTCCCCATTTCATTTTACTGGGGATGCATTTTTAGTAAGGAGTAGAGCCCACTCCAGAAACTGTGCAAGATGTGGTACTTTTGGATGTCATTTTTGCAATCTCTTTTACAGATGAAAGTCAGAATATAGTCTTTGTTACCCTGGATTGCAGTTCAGTGCTTTCCAACTACAGCTTAGGTTTTTGAAGCTGAGAAAAACTGGGGAATGAATGCAACTGGGGAAACTTGGGAAAATATAATGGTGATTACTGACAGATCAGGAGAGACCTACTGTTAGGACTCTGCATTAAGAGAGATTCCATCTCACAACAATTGTTCCTAGATGGGCCCTTATTTACTGCTGTGGTTGGGTTCATCTCATTCACTCTCTCTTCTTTTCTGCTCAGCATTTTTGGAGCCTACAGCATGGATGTGGTGGCCAGCACTTCTTTCAGTGTCAATGTTGACTCCATGAGCAACCCCAATGACCCCTTTGTCACCAACATTAAGAAATTTCTCCAATTCAGTTTTCTGAGTCCCGTGTTCTTGTTCTTAGGTATGACACACCTCATCTCGTACAGCCCTGAATCAGTGTCAGAGGTGGTGACCACCTGCATTTCCTGGTAGCTCCCTTTATAGCTTTGAGTCCTCTTTGCCACCTGGTTGATGCCCAGCAATTTGCAGGATTAGATTTACCCTGGCAGATTGCAGAAATATTTCCTCAGGGAAACCACAGTTAGGATTTGTACAGCCTGTGTGGGTCTTTGCAGCATTGTCCTACCAGCAGAGAATATTTGCAGAGACATGATGGAGAGCTGCTCTGTCACAGAGAGCTGCACTTAGTGTGGCATTTTGGTTATAAAGAAACATATGGAGGAGATTCTCAAGTGGTACTGCATTCCAGCCATGGTTAGGTAAAAAGAGCTGAAGGCAACAAAAACCAGTTTTTTGGGTTAGGGTCCAGATTTACCCCTCTCCTTTCTATGCTTTTTGCCAGTTTTGTGTTTCTTGGGGCCCCTTTGAGCTCAAATATGTTGTTCTTTCATTTTAGTGTTGTTCCCGTTTGTTGTCCCTGTGCTGGAAAAGATGAAGGTGACTCTGTTACCCTCAGACGTCATGGACTTCTTCAAGAACGTCTTCATAAAAATGAAGAAGGAACGGGAAAAGGGCAGCAGCATGGTGAGTCCAGCCTGGGTGGCCTCTTTACTTCAGGATAAGCATGTTGTCCTGAGTGCAGGAGGGGCCCTGGTGGCATCTTCAGAAGCTGTGGTGCATCACCTGCTCTTCAAAACAGCTCATGGCTCACCAGTTCTGAAGTGGGTCAGAACCATCCCCTGCCTGGGCATCCAAGTGGGGAAGTATCTGTGGTCATAGGCAGTCTCTAGTCCAGACCTCATCATGCACTGAAGCCACAAGCTACCAGTGGGGCTGGCTGTGAATAGAGCAAGTGTCTTAGCAAGGGTCTTGTACTGGACAAGGTTTGCTTTGTCCCCACCCACATCTTCTCTGCTTGCCTCTGTCTCTCCCCAGGACCGTGTTGATTTCCTGCAGCTCATGATTGAATCACAGAACTCACAAGATGGCTGTAAGTCTGCTGAGGCTGACTTGGACAAAAGTATGTCTTGAGATCTGTCCTCCTCTCAGCAGAAAGCAGTAGAAACCCTGTCAGGTTAAAGGAGGGAAGAAGGGAGAGGGTTTTAGGCATTCATCCCATAGGATAGTCAAGATCTCAGTAGTGGGCCCATAATGCTGTTTATTACAGAGAAGCCATATTTTTATTATATCGCATTTCCTGCGATAAATCCCGAGGTCTGTTTGTACAACAAAGGGTAAAAAGAGTGACTATTTCCTTGCTCCTGTTTCTTCTCTTCTTTGAAGGCCAGCAACATTGGCTGTATTTCAGAAAGCACACAAACCACGTATGTTTGTGTGTACCTTGCTCATCTCTGAGCTCATCTCTGAGCCCTGTCGTGGGTAAACTGTTAAATTAAGCAAATAATGGCTCAGCCAAGTGTAGTCCCAGTCCCTCAACCTCAGTTAAAGCAGGATGCTTGCAAACTTTTGGGGTGCTATTTGTAAGACATCCTGTCAGCACTTGGGCACTGCAGCAGTGCCAGCATTAAATCCTGGGTTCTCCTTGTTGCTACTGCCACATTATGCTCAGGGCTACTAATCATTCGGCAGTGCAAGTCTTACCTCATGGCTGAGAGGAGCTGCTGGACATCTCTTCATCTCTATCTTTTCCTGGCATGTGCTCCTGTTAAGTAGCTAGGAGTAGCATTGACTAGATTGATGACCGAGATCCTGTATTCCCAAGGGTTAATTACTGTAGTTTTCAGCTCCTTGTATGTGCTTTTATGCCTTTTTCCAGCATTAAGTGATGAAGAGATTCTGGCCCAGGCTCTTATCTTTGTCTTTGCCGGTTATGAGACCACCAGCTCCACCCTCAGCTACATAGCCTATAACCTGGCTGTCCACCCTGACGTGCAGCAGCGACTCCAGGATGAGGTCGATACAAACCTACCCAACAAGGTAAAGGATGGTGTGAAGATGCCAAGGTTGTCCCCACCTGTGCCTTGCAAACCCTGAGCTAAAAGCCAGGCTGGAAACAAAAGAGTGCCCAAGGTGCTGGCACTGAGATTTCGCCTCCCCTGGTCTCTGATGCCTGAAGGGGAAACGTTGTGGGGGTCTTAGGGTGGGAGTAAAAGTCCTGTGTTCACAGCTGTCCCCACTCCTCTCCCAGGCCACTCCCACGTACAGTGCCATCACACAGATGGAGTACCTGGACATGGTGGTGAATGAATGTATCCGGCTCTACCCTGCTGGGGGCCGGCTCCAGAGGGTCTGCAAGAAGACGGTGGACATCAATGGGGTGACTATTCCAAAGGACATGGTGGTCATTATCCCAGCCTTTGTGCTGCACCGCGACCCGGCGTACTGGCCAGAGCCGGATGAGTTCAGGCCAGAGAGGTGAGGGCCAGGCAGAGGGAATAGCTGCGTGCTTGACCTCAGCCCTGGGAGTGGAAATGGCAGAAAAATTGGGGAATGCATGATTATAACATTTAAATTAGGCATTTATCATTGTCTGACATCTAGTCCCGGCATCACCGAGAGGGGAGTTTTATGATCTACATCCATAAACTGTGCATGGAATTTAATTAACTACATTGAAGGGAGCAACAGTGAGAGCAGCTCCCAGCAGCTGTAACAGTGAGGGGTTTATGGCCAGATATTAAAGCAAGAGCCATTGGGTGACTGGCACAAAGCCCTGCGAATCAGCAGGGAAAGGGCAAAGATGGGTAGCAAATAAAACTTAATTTTTAATTCAAGTTATGAAGCAGTCTTTGCTTAGGAGCTCTGTCAGACCCTGCAAAATGAGACAACAGCCCAAGGCAGATCTGGGAGCCCCTGGGCCTGCTAGTCTTCAGGTGGCCAGGAAGACATTGAGAGTTGGCCCAGAGAGAGCAGGACCAGATTTGTGCCCTTGCACCAGAAGCTAAAATATCCCTGGAAGCTAGTAGGGATGTGGTGACCTTTGGGACAAAATGTGACATCAGTATAAGGCAGAAGTTAGGGAGGGAGATGAGTGCTGCTGCAGTCTCCTATGGAGCCCATGGTCACCTTGTGTTGAATTCAGAAGGGAACACCCAAATGGCAGCACTCTGGCAATTGGCAGGTTACACCAGTTGCTCCGGTAGCTCCATCCTTACTCCAGCTGGCAAATAGCATGGGTGGTTAGATAGGAGCTGTTTAGGGATCCCTTGCCTTGCTGGGAGTTCATCAGAGGGTTGTGCAGGTGTCTCAGTAGCAAGACACTTCAGTACTGACTTAGTGTGTCTGAAGTTTGTACCCGGACCTCATGCACTGGGAATGAAAAGCCTCCTAACATGAAAACTAACTGATCACTAAGAAGTATTACTGAAAATGCTCGGTGGCAAATTTCTCTGTGAAGCTGATTGTTCTTTCCTATTTTTCATGATGAGGAGAGGAATGGCTGGCATGTCTCAAAAGCAACCCTGCCTTTAGTCACGCAGGGAGAGAACGTCTTTGTGTTCACTCAGTCCTTTGATGTTCAGGGAAGCCGTGAAGCTGTAGACCTGTGTGTTTTAGGGTTTGAAATCTGGATTCAGTTTTGGAGCTGAGAGGGACTTCTGAGGAAAGAGTAGTTAGGACATCCATCAGCATATTTCAAGTATTCCCTGGTCACCTGATGCACCTGGAGTTGCACAACCATCTCTGAGCAGTAGGATAAAAGCAGAGGCAGAAGGTATCTGTTGAAACAGAAATAAGGGACTTAGCTGGATTCTTCTAATATGCACAGAAACACAAAAAGCTTTTGCCTTCTCAGACCTGTCACCGCTTCAGATCTGGAAGCTGATACATCTCGGAACAGCAGTTCATGTTAACTTGGTTTTTTTGGTTGTTATCAGGTTCAGTAAAGAGAACAAAGAGGGTATAGACCCCTACACTTTCCTCCCGTTTGGGGCTGGCCCCAGGAACTGCATAGGAATGAGGTTTGCTCTCCTCGTCATGAAAGTGGCTGTGGTCGTCCTGTTGCAAAACTTCTCCTTCAGAACATGCAAAGACACACCGGTGAGGATACGAGATGATGTATTTCATTACCTGCCCTTTACTCCCAGTCAGATGGTCCTACAGTTACATGGGAATAACTGCTTAAATCTTAGTTCATTTTAAGTGGTTCACCACAAGTTACTGATACTTTGTTTTTAAGCCTCTACAGAAACGTATTTAATGTTGGTGGGATATTTTAGGCTGAAATCCCTGAAGTCCTCTGATTTCTTCAGGTCCACCTAAAGTGTGGAGTTCTTGCTCCTCCAAGGTGCACTGCAGGTCTGCCTTGACCCAGCTTAGTAAGACCCTCCTCCAGAAAGCAAAAAGGGAATATCCCCCCCAGCCCACACCAAGGCTGTGCTTTGCAACACAAACATGGCATGGTGAGACATGCCAAGACATCTCTTAGAGGCAACCAGGCAGCCCAAAAGGGTAATGATTTTCAAGTAAGTGCAATCTGAGTTCAGTTTGAATTTGCAACTCTCTCTCTCTCTCTCTCTGAGGCAATGCAGGATCCCACCAGGTTTTGGGTTTGCCCAGGATCCCAGTGAATGCTGTGTGCAGTACTGATGGGACAGGCCTTGCAAGCTGGGGCTGTTTGACATAAAATAAATGCAGTAGCTGTTGGGAATGATATGTCAAGCCCCCCAGGAGCACAGCAGCTCCCTAGAGGCAGGCAGCACTACGGGGTTGGTTTCCAGCCCAACCCAGCTCTGCACTGGCTGCTGCAAAAGGCTGTGCCATTAATGCATTTTGTTAGTGAGGTGAGTTTGGGAACTCAGAGCAGAGGGGCCAGCAAGTGCATTCAAAGGACGTTTGTTGTAAAAAACAGAGAAATCCTGTTATTAAATTATTCCTTGGCACGGGTGCTCAGCTGGAATCTCTGCAGATTCAGATTGCAGCTCAACTAGTAACCTGGAGGTGAAAGACTGTAATAGTCCATTAACAATGCAGTGACCTATCCACCCTCCCCCAAGTCTAATGACATTTTTCTAGTCCTCTGCAATCCATAAAATTGATTCTTTTTATAACTGCCTTTAATTAAAAGGAGACAAGTTAAATATGTATTGTATTATTGGTGCCCATAGGTTTATGGGGCTCTTTCAGCCCTTTTTTCTACAGAAGATGTCATGTACATCAGATCAGAGTGGGAGAGAAAAATTCATGCTGGAGCATCCCTTTGGAATATGTATATGGAAACTGCAGCCTCCTCTCATTCCCCCACTGATGGCACGTTGGGCTCCAAGCCACATTACTTAAATTTCCTGAAACAAAGCTTACTAGGATATGGGGATTTGAATGTAGCTTGTCAGGCTGAGTGTATCACCCTTGTGCTGTTGGGGAGAGGGAGAGCTGGAATATGAGCAGCATCCATTAGTGAGGGAGACAAAACACTCTTCCTTCCTCTGCAAGTTGACTCCCTCCAACACCCACTTTAAATGTTTTTACTGAGACTTCCAGCCTACCCCATGAAAACCTTTTTGTGTGAGGATGCTTTTGCCTTGGTACTTGGTCTAAGCAGCAATCTCATTTTTGTTCTTCCTGGAGAGCTCATTGCTCCTCCAGTTCCCATTATGGTCTGTTTCCCCTTAGTGCTGACACACTCCATCATTAAACAAGAGGGCACCACGTGGCCCTCCTTGGCTGCAGCTCCCTGGGTGGGTTTTGGCTGCTCTTCCCTCTGTGTGCAGCCTGTTGATCACTGCACCAAGCATTTTGTACCATGCCATGTGAAAGCCAGAACTCACTAACCAGTTTATTCAAGAGCTGAGGGCTATTAAACACCAGCTGGTAGCTGTTTTGCATGAGCAGTAGTGATAGTTGTGCTGTCAGTGCACCTGTAGGTTAGGAAGTGCATTGAAATTGTGGTAGCTGGGATGTATGTGGGCTGTAGGGCTCCTGTTGTTGCCGTGTCTGTCCCTTTTCCCAGCTTACGTGGCTGTTTTGTTTTTTATCTCTTGCTCAAGATCCCACTTGTTCTGGACTCGAAAGGTTTCATGCAACCAAAGAAGCCCATTGTCCTGAAGATGGTTCCCAGAGCCCAGGCTGACCTTAAGAAGTGAAAGAAGCAGGAACAGAACAAGAGACTCTTATTTGGTGGTGCCTCCTCTAACTCTTGAGAGGAGACCAGGTTGAGGTGCACGATGTAGGAATGTCAGAGGTGCTACCCCCCATTTCATAAGGGTTTGGCCCAGCATAATTACATGAGCATTATCCTAATGAACACGAGCCCCAGGCCCCACTGTCTCCAATCACAATAGGCATTTTGCAAGACCATTTGCACTTGAGTTATTTGGGCATTTTTTTCTCTCCTTCTGAAGAGGCACTTTTCTAAGCAATTTGATTCCAGACACTGTCAGTCTCTTCTGGCAGTGTAATTTAAATCAAGATAGGGAGAGCAAATTGCACATAGTTAAGTAATGCTGCCATTGCTCCTGTTCCCACTGCCTGCTGGGTAACTCTGTGTCTTCTGGTTTTATTCTCCTGGGAATGCAGAGTTGTCCAGGGCTATTTTCTCAGCTCTGTGCCATGACCCTGACAAGTGTTAAAATGGTCACACTTGAAGAACTGAATGCCTGCAGCAAATTTTCTGATGCTGATTTATTTAGATTTTGGTATGATTTTAGATGGCTTTTGTGTGTTTCCAAGAGCAGATGAGTGAACTGGAGGAGCCCAGAGAGAAGCAGTTACCCCTAATGTCTGGAGATTTGCAGAGTGGGAGAGAAGTGTCCCACATGTGTTTCCTGATTGTTTGCTTACTGTACCCTGGGCATGCAGCCACCTGCCATGGAAGGGATTGTCAACACAAGCACTGTCCACACTGTTACCATGACACCTTTTGCTTTAGTTTATATTAGGCTAATGTAAGACCAACTGAACTGAATAATGATGCAGGGTGCAGGCCTGAGAGCCTTCAAATGTTCTGGACAACCATAATCTGGAAGAAAGGTGCCTTTGGCTATTAAGAGCTTCAAAGTCTTGCCAGACTGTCCTTGATGTAGATTCTAAAAGACCTGTATTCTGACATTTCATACTATTCCTCCAGAAACTGCTGCTGAAGTGCTAGCTGCAATAAAAAGCTCACCTCTTCTGTAACCAGTTGATGCCAACCTTGGCTTTTGTGCTTTCTCCATACACAAGTGAAGGTCTCAGAAACCTTTGGCCAGATGGCAATGTCCCATCACCTCTCCCAGATGGATTCCTCCCTTCTTTGATGGGATCCTCAAAAATCCGTGCTACAGAGTGGAAATGGAAGTTCTCTTTAGGATTTCATTCTTCCACTGTCAATTTGTGGCACCACAAATCAGTGAGGACATGGTCCTGCTAGTCTTAGCAAGACATTTGTCTTTCTGTGAAAGTGGAGGGATGTGATTTCAGTATCTGCTCCATACTGCAGAGCACCTGACTTCATAAAGGCTTCAAAGTGCTCCCTGCTCTCCTTTAAACACCTCATGCACCTTCTCTGCCTGTACCCTTCCACAGGAGGATATCTTCTGCTTCCAGGCTGTCAGATTTCAGCATTGAGTGAAGTACTTGTGTTGTATATACATCCAACCCACTCCCTACCATGTATGATTCTGCTTGGATTCCTGGGAGATGAAAATTCATTATATCCAGAGTGAATCCCTACATGTATCATCAGTAGTAACAAGTGCTTTTGGATATGCAGAGTTTAAGCTACAACAGCCCAGAATGAACAGCTGAGCAGAGTCATTGCTGCTGTGAAGTGATTCCTATTGTAAAATTTGGCTTAGGAACTTTATTCACTACATAGCAGGTTTTATATTTCATTTATATAAAGATAGATTTTACATATTACATACTCTTCTTACACTTACTTTCTATATTCTTTAGGAATTGAGTAGAAAACCTTTGAAAAGATACAATAACCTTTCTGCAGCAAATTAAATTTTCTAGTGAAAGACACCCTTGACTGTAAGTGTAGGGGAGGAGTGAAGCTGCTTCTCCAGGGAGTCACCACTGAGCTGGGTGAGAGGGTTAGAAAATTCCCAGCAGCTTGGGTAGCCAAAGCTTGCCCTTCTGCCTCCATAACCTGCAGCAGTGCAGCTCCCTTCTGCCACCAATGTACAAAAGTGACAATTCATCTTTGTTTTCAGCTGTTGCTTTCGTCTTTTTTAAAGCCATAGCAGAGTGTTTGTGACAACACATCTCAGGGGAGGACAAAATGTAGAGGCAGTCAGACCCCTGGAGAGCAAACAGCTGAGAAGTCCCTGCACTGTCAGAGCAGTTCATGAAAAGGGGCATGAAAATTCTCAGGTCTCTGCCTGGAGAGGGGACTGAGAAGATGAGGGTGACAAAGTCACAGGCAGTGTCAACAGGTCAGGGATGAATTAATAACCTTGCTGGGGCAAAGGCCACAGCCTGCCCAGTGGCAGCAAGGGAAGGGTTTTGCCTCTTTGCCCCATGCCTGTGTTGGAATTAATCACTCACACATAAATGTCAACACTACGGAAAACATCCTTCAGGATAATCTCTCCCACAAAGCCGCTTAACATTTTGGAAATACACAGTTCACTTGCAGGTGTCAAAGGATATCAGCCTCTCTCATGTCTGTTCAAAGGCATCTTCATCTGCTGCGCCCTGTGCCAATGAGGTGGGCAAACTGCTGGGCCAGGCAGAGCCCCTGTGCCTGTGCCTTCATCTCCAGGCACCTGCGCGGGATTCTGGCAAGGGACAAAGCAGTGTCGAGCTGTGCCAAATTTCACCTTTGTTTTGCTGAATTCTGTTGTGCCTTAAAAGCAGAAAGAGCTCACCTTAATTGGTTCACATTTGTCCCAGAGGGAGGTTGCCAACAGATTTTGGCTTTGTGGAGCAGCTGGGTGGGACCTTGCAGTGGGGAATTGTTCTGATGCTGTGGGCTTTCCAGCAGGCACAGTACCTGGGATACTGTTTCTTGGGTTTATTCCAGACTGAGCAGCTGTTTGGGAGATGTTCTGTGTCAATCTTTTCTTGTCCCATTTTCAGACATAACAAGCATGCACCATTCCCCTGTAGCCAGGGGAAATAAACTTTTGCTCAACAGCCCTGGGCCTTGGTTTACCTGCATTTTTAAAAAAAATTACTTAGGCAATAGTGAACTTTGATGTGTGTCCACCTTATGCTGTGCTTTGATTGAGATCCCAGCAAGGTCACAGAGTGAGCAAATGGGTTTCTGTTTGGAGGACACTAAAGCAGAAGTGTGTCAGGGGCTCATCTAACATGCTCCAACTGCTGGCATCTTGAGGCAAATCCTCTCTAAAAGACCCCCCTAAAAGACATACAGGATTATTACAGGGCCCTGTGCATCAACTCCTTTGCTCTGTATATCCCCCTCCTGTAGCACAGCACTGCTTCTGAGTGCAAACAAACTTCAGCTCAGCATCTGTTTCTTCTGAAAGAACAGTCCCCCCTTCAAGGGGCATCACTCAAATCTGGCCTCACTCACCTGTGTTTCAATTATTTAGGCTGCTTTCAAGCAAGAGCACCCACTTGCAGTTAACACAGTGCTCCCTTATTGAAGTGCTGTCACTGCAAGGCTCTACATGTGCTCAAGTGCTTCACTTGTGCTCCATCCTCCCCCACCGGGAGCTGGAGGTCCCAGGGCCAGTCCCAGGCAGAGCAGTTGTGCCTGCCCCAATTTGTAAGACACTTGGAGCTTTCCTGACCCAGTCTTGCATAAAGGTTGTCTGTATTATTGCTGCTGGTGCTGCACTGGCCCTGCTGCTGAAGAGGCACAGGCCTCCAGACACCCGTATTGAATGCTCAATTCGGTTAAAATCGATGCAATAATCAGCCCACAGAGTCTGCCCAAAGGTCAGGGAGCAGTGATTTTTTCCTACAGCATCTTTGGTCCTGAGCTCTTGTTTTAGCATGAAGATTGCAAACAATCTTAGGTTATCAAAGGGTTCTTACTGCTGGTATTAGGTGACAGGCTAATGTAACAAATGCATAACAAGATCCCCTAAACTAGAGAGCTGAGTTTTTGCAGGGCTTTTTTTAAAACAAGAGCAGGTGGTGGACATGGTGCAACCTGGGCTGGCTTCCTGCAAGGCAAAATGCAGAAGAGCCTTGAAGAGGAGCCTGCCAGTACAGAGGACGAGGGGTGCCAGACCATGGGACAGGACCAGGTGGGGATAACCCCTTTTTTCCTCCCTATTCCATCCTACAGCCCCTTCACCCTCTCCCCATCTGCCTCATAGAGGCACCTCTGTGTCCCCACATGTGCCAGCAGCAGCCATCAGCAGAGCCAAAGGACGCAGCAAGGGGAGGACCCATCTTTGTCCCTGTCCTCACTACAGCACACGTACAGTAGCAGCTGGACACACGACATGCTGTGGGCTGACTTTGCAGAAGCACTTTGGTCTTTCATTTCTAAGCTCAGCGATTCAATCCCCCACAGAGCAAAGGTAAACGGCTGCGACGCTGCTCCAGCAGACTGGAGGTTTCAAGGCAAACAGCAGTCATTTAACCACACTTTTAAAGCTCGTATCATTTGAATGTCATATGTCAAACTGATGCTGCTTCTACTGAAGGCAAATAGCTGTTTATTCCCCTCGCAGCTGGCCAGCAGTCTGACATTCATTACCGAAGCCTCTGCATCTGCCAGGGATTGAAGCTACCTGTAGGAGTGCGTCCATCAAAGCCTTCCACCTCTTAAGGGTTATTCCCTGTAATACCACTCATATATTTTAGTTCAGACTCTTCTTACAGCTGCTGTAGGTCTGCAGTTGGTTTTCCCTATGTCTGAACAAGGTCAAGCATTGTTTTTTTGCCCATTCCCTCCAAAATTATGTCGTTAGCTGTTTTTTCATGGCTTCTCCTGAGTTCTGACTCGCTGTGACTGTGCACCAGCTCCTGAGGATGATGGTGCGAGTGTTCCTCTGCTTGGTCTTACGGCTGTGGGCAGCGACCAGCACACAGGACTGAGGTGCCGTGGCATCTTGATGCAGCTCCAGCTCTCCTTGAAGCCAGCACTGCCAATTCTGTTTCTGGGACACAAGTTCATGCACGAAATACCTGATACTTTGTAGTTTATTAGGCACTAAAATGTTCAATTGGCTGCAGAGGAGTTTGCAGAATTAAAAAAAAAAAACCCTAAAAAAAAAAAAACCAAACCAAAAACAACAAAGAGGCAACAGAGATGATCAGATTAGTTTGCACTTAGACGTTGCCCTGAACATCACAGAGCAATTTACACCTGTACCAGGAGTCTGCAGAGTTCTATCGAATCAGACCTGGAGCGTTTTACAGCCACTTTGCACAGACATAAATGATAGCATAAGGTGCAAAGGAAACAGCCAGCCGGACAATTACAGAGCGTCTTCACACGCCTTATTAATCCTCATTACAGCCCTCTGTGCTGAGACTCGGCATCTTCCCTTCCCCGACGAGGGCCAGGGAGGCTGTGAAGCCAATTTAGCCACCTGCCAAACTTGCAGTGTCTGACTGCTGCTATCGATATGTCCTTGGTCCTGGGGAGCTGGATGCTCCTTCCCAGCGCCTGAGCTGCATCTTGCTAAATTACAGTGAGGGAAATCTCAGCTGCCTCCTGTCCTACCAGGCTTCTGAGCAACATGTGACATTATGCTCAGCTACATATATGTCTTTTTGTTCATTTTTTCTCTTTTAGGCTTACCTCCATAGGTGTCTCAGGACATTGGGGTGATGCTCATCTAAAAGACTTTGAGCCCTGTTCCTTGCCTGTGTTCATACACCCATGAACAGGTCTGTGTGTGCATGCAGGATCATGAACTTCAGGACATGAGGAAATGGGTGAAAAAAAGACTTATTCAGGTGCTCTTGGAGCGAGAGGCTGGAAGCACTGCCAGCATGTGTCTGGGCCGTGCCTGTGCGCTCAGGTTAACGAGCCAAATTACAGCTGTCAGCATCACTGTGTCTACAGGAACATTTCAGAATGGTGTGATTGTTTGCTGTGGCTCTGACACTTATGGCTGATACTGAAACCCCTTAAAAGAGAGTAGCTGTCCATGTGTTTCTCAGCACTCCCAGAGCGCTCACCCCATTTCCCACTCAGAGCATCCTGGTTAAAATTTGGAAGGCCTGAACTTTTCCCACTAGAGATGACAAGAAAGACCTGAGATAGGCAGGCAGGAGACAGCCTGAATAGTTAGACTGGTTGTACACAGTCATGAGATTTGCTGTCTAATGTCCTTTCTGGGAATCTTATTAATGTTATCTTATTATTTCATAATAGATATAACCCATGTGCTAGTGCTGGCAGGCTGTAATTGGGCCTTGCCAGGGAATTACTCATATTTTTCATTCTTGAAGGAATGAAGAGCGTATTCAGTTATGCTAACGACCTCATTTGTGTGGATTCCATTCACTTGATATGTCTCACTCATGAAGTATTACAGCCAGAGTGATGATTTCTCACTCAAAGTAAACGTCGAGGTGTCTGGCAGCAGATGCTCTCCCCTCCAGATGCTGAACAGGGGCCTCGCCGTGTTTGCCTTTCCTTTGGCAGCTGCAGACTCACCCAAAGGTGGGGGTTTTTCAGAACATGTTTTGCTGATAGTGATGCACGTCTTTCCCTCTCAGTGTCTCGGGGTGCTGCAGGAGATGTGGAGCTCTTTGAAATGGAGCAATGTTATCTATTGCTGCTTTATAATTCCTCTCTGCCTATTTAGTACCCCTTGTTTGGGCCTTGGGCCGTAGTGTCTGCCCAAGTTCTTAGCTGAGGGGTTTTTAACTCTCCACAGGATACAAATGATAGTTTCAGCTACAGAGAACCCTCCTCCCTGTACTGACAATTACTCTCCTTTGTGTGCGTATCAAAGCACAGGCAACATACCCTTGTCAATAAAACCCTTTCTAATTCCTTTTTATCCTCCCCAGGGGAGTCCTTAGAGCCCCATGGAACCTCGAGCAGCCCTTTAATTCCTCATGCTTTGGTCCTGACCGCTGCTTGGGGCCTGTTGTTGCAGCAGCCACGCCGGCTGTGAAAAATGCTGTTCCCTAATCGAGCAGAGCGGGGGCTGCTGGATGACACAAAGCTTTACCTGCCCACGGGGACCAGGCTGCTGCTTCTGCAGCGTTATCAAAAATGTTTCCATGCATTTGTTTGTAAAATGTCTTCATCCAGCCAGGAAAAACGTCCCTTGAAGTCAACGAACCAAATAAATAACAGCCAAAGACAATACAGGAGGGGGAAAAAAAAAAGAAAAAAAAAGTTTCTAGAGGGAAATAAGTGATGGATTGAAAGAGATTTGAGGCTGTTGTGTCATACAACTCTGTGCCTGATGTGACAGGAGAGTCATCACTGCACTGCTTCCTGTCTTCCATGTTAAAAGAAGTCATAAAAATGCTGATTTAAAAGGGTTGAAGAAACAAAATAAAATAGTCTGATGTACACTGTGGATGTTTTTTAGACCTTCTGAACTTTTTTCATAATATATCTGCTGGTGGCTGTGTCAAAATAAAGCCCCTCAACTAAGGTGGAGCTACTTGAATTTTTTTCAATGTTTATGAACAAATCTGAGCAAAGAGCAGAATCATTTCACTTTTCACATGTAATAATATCAAACAACAGGAAACCTGATCTGGAATTTGTCTTTGCTTTCCAAAGGCATCTCAGAGCAGTCTGTGGAGAACAGAGGAAAATGTTGATTAATACCACTGTTAATGAAAATAAACACAGGCTAAAATTCCAAGCACTGTGGTTGCTTCTCAAGGCATCCAAGGATAGCAACAGATGCAATAAAGCAGAAATACACTTTGGTTGCCAAAGGATAATGTTTCCTACTTTGGACACAAGCCTATGGGGAGAGAACACCACCCTTAGCAGAAAAGTCCATGACCTTGAAGCTTTCTTACATTTGAAAAACCATCTCAAACCTGAATGGTCCCAAGGGCAGCTTCCCAGCCCCTGAGTCTAATATCATCTCCTGACCTGCATGGCACCTGGATACTCTTCCTGTTCAATGGAAATGTCCATTGGCTTTTTCCATCTGCCTATTTATCTCATTGATTTGACCAAAGGAATTATGGGATTGAAAGAAAATTAATAGTTCCATGCCCAGCCAGATCCTTATTTTGATTTAATCCATTCTTGTCAGTTTGAGTGAACTAAATAATTAATTGTGTTACCAAAAATAATTAGGGCTAATATCACACAGATTACACTACCCGGTTCTAACAATATTGTTGGTAAGAACATCTAAATAACCTGATCTGTAATTATAGTCTGACTGTTTAGTGATGTACATGTTTGGGGCTTTCTTGCTCCAAATTTTGGCCATCCACATTGATTAAATGAGAACTTTTTATAGCTAGTGTTCAAATTATCAAATACTTGCCTAAAGCAATCCCATTGATCAAGTGTATCATTTGTAATACAAATGTTTTTATTAGGAGGCTTTGTTCAAGATAAATGAAGGATCAAATTAACTGGAGATTGGATTGAGTAGAAAATGCTGCAGCTGGATAATTTCAAGCACCGAGGCTGAACATTTCTTTCAAATGATGAGAAGTCATCAACTAAGTCTTAATATAAAACACACACACAGAGGCACCACTGCATTGATTCCTTTCATTAGGGCACATTTTATCAAAATACATTAGAGTTTTGCAAAATAGGCTACAAACCCATCACCTTGCTGCAACCCAAGCAGGCTGAGGTTTCAGTCTGGCCGAAATTAGAGGTGCTGTTGAAACACCAACATGCACCAAAACCCTCATCCTGCTCCCTCATTTTTTATCCCCATTGTGCTGCCATCCAGTAAAACTCAAGCAGCTCTACTCTTAACCCACACACCTCCTTTAATCCAGAACAGGGCAATCATTTCCCTTTTTTCAGGAAGGAAAACTACTAGAAGAGAGCCAGCACAAATACTTAACTATTCCAGCATTCCTGGTAGCACAGCAGGGTCTGGATGTGATGGAGAGTTTATCCATGACCAGTCAGTGGAAAGTGACCATGTGAGTGAAATGCTGTTAGTTGATATATATATATACATCTTAATAGACCCAAATTAGGAAAACTATTTGGGATTACATTTTTTTTGGCTGTCATGTAAAGCTGTAGATGTTAAGTGGTTGCCTTCTAAAATAACTCTCCCTTCTCTACATGCCGCTCCCAGAGCGACGTGTAAAGTGTTTGCTGATACAGGAATTACAGATGTTGGAGGAGCTGCTGTAAACCCTCCCAAGATTTACATCTCCTCTGTGAGGTTTCTCCACAGGCTGACTTCACAGGGAGAGGTTTTACAGGCATTCAGAATCCTCCTGAATGCGTCTCCAGAGGCGTTTCCAATAATCGGAGGAAATCCCTTGAAGCCCATCAGATAAAATACACAGAGTTAGGAAGGGAGCACAAAGGTCAGTTAGTCCCTGTGGACAAAATATTTTTGGCTTATTCAGAGATACAAAGCCAAGTTTCCAACTCGTGCTGAGCATTGGCTTCGTGAGCACCTCCAGATGCCTGCAGCTTCATCCCAGCCTGGCCTGGCTTACAGCAGGAAAATAACTGTAATTCTCCTCAAACTGCTGGGTTTCTTCTGAATTTGGGGTGGAGAGGAAAATTCAGCTCTTACACCTGGATCTGACTACTCCTAATGCCCATTCCCAGTGCTCCTTTGATGTGTCAGGCTAGTGGCAACACAGCTTTTAGGGAGAATTATTACTTTATTCATCGCTTCAGTGAAAGAAGTAATGGGCCCAGGTGGAATTACAGGTGGTAATGAAAAACAGAGATTGTGTTTTCTCCAATATAATTTGTGGCCACTCAACTATACATGTGTGTGTGTGTGTGTATATATATATATATATATATATATATATATATATATAAATGCAAGTGCTATATGTATGTAACATGTCTATATGACAGCTACAAAGAATTACATCTATATAGGTTAGTTATGTTATATCTATATAGGTTAGTTATGTTACATCTATAGTTTGGAGGTGCAGGGTCTGGGTTATGAGGCCTTGTATTTTGTTTTTACACTGTGGCAATAACAGCTTTTTGGCTATTATTTTGGCTGTGGCCAATAACAGCTTATTGCCCACATCGTAAGATTTAAAACCTGTGACTGTTGCATTTGCTGAAGGAACCTTAAACTTCCCTTCAGAAAACTGCAGGGTATTGGTGCAAGGTGTATATTCTCCAGAAGAGCTACAGCCCTGGTAATAAAAACAAGCAAACAATCAAGTTTATGACTTATATTTAAAGAGATGGGGAGAGAGAGCAAATTAACCCCCTTGTGCTGGAGCCAAGGCTGCAGCACAAGGACATCGCTGCCGTCTGCCCAGGGAAGTGAGGGATGAAAGCAAAGGCAGGTATTGATAGTGGGCAACTTGGTGTGAGTCAAGCAATTTCATTTCTGTGGGGAACCCAGTGATTGAAAGCAGCACTAATGCTGATTAACCCCCTCCCTCTTTTCTGTCTCCTAATGTTTCACTGCTCACAGCTCTGTCTTCCTTTGAGCTGATTTCTGCTGTGTGTGTATGTCAAGACACCTCATGCTCCATGTGCAGAATGCATGTAAAGTCATGCCTTTCCTAGCCTGTATTACAGTTCATATCACTGTGCTTATCTCTGCTAATTCTAAAACAACCTGCATAATTAATTTAATTACTATTTTAGTAATTTACCACACTAGATTTTTCATAAGGCTTTTGTTGGTTTTTTTTGTTGTTGTTGTTTCAGGTGAGATTCTGCAGTATTGCATCCTTGTTTGGTTCCCAGGATGGGTCTCAGAGAACAGGATCTGATGGGATATATCCTGTCTCCCACATCTTCTCTCAGGCTGGTCCCAGGTACAAGGCAATTCCCATAAACTCAAAGAGAAGGAGAGTTCATGCCCCTCATAACTGTCCTTATTTCAGGAAAGCTGACCCATCTTGATTTCACCAGGAATTATTGGTTTGGTTTAGTAGATAATCTGATTTCAGGGCAGAAAAGTGTGCTCCAGGCTTAGAAATTACTCATGTTTGGCCATGCAAACATTACAACAGCTCTTTGACTCTTTTCTGTGCTGGGAAATCCCGGTTAAGCTCAATGTCCTGCCTCTGTCTCCAGCATCTCCTGGAAAAGCCATGGAAGTGAGTCATGAGTTGCTTCATCCACTGAGACTGCTGGTGACTGCTGCTGTTGCAAGCAGAGATTTCCCCATCTGGGGCAGCAGCTGGGCTGCTGTGTGAGGGTGGGACTGTGTGAAACAGAGGATGTCTGGGAGACAGGCTGACACAACACAGTCCCAGGCAAGAGTGCAGCTGAGGATGGAGTTTGGCAGGGAAAGCTGAAAAGGAGAAAGTGTGTAGAAATTGCAGGAACTGATTTTTATCATGTTTTCAAAAGGAGTGTGATATTTCTGGGGAAAGTGCCAGAATTTTCAGTACCTTGTTTTCTTTTCTGAGTGTTAGACAGGGCTGCCCAATGGGCACAGTGGTGAGGCTTTAATTGACTGGTTTTGAGAAAAGGTGTTCCCAGTTGCCAGAGAGGTCAGGATGGATATGCTGGATAAGAGCAGGCACTACTTATCATCTTTGTCCCCATACAATAAGAGTAATAATAACAGGAGTGCTAACAGAGGTTCTCCTTACAATGGAACAATAAAAAAATGTATAATTTGGGACAAAATTGCTCTGACTTTTCCCTGAGGTTATGGACAAGAGCTCTGCCTGGTCAAAGAAACACAGTAAAACAGTGGTCAACTTGTGTCAAGGAGAGGGCTGGGAAGAGGGAGAGCCTTTAGCTGGACAAGAGATTCTAAACTCCTGCACAAAGGAGCAGCGTCTCGGAAGACTGAGGTCCAGGCAGGCTGTGTTGGAGGCCAGTGGACTTCAGACTTGGTCTTTGCTGTCATGAGAAGCATCATCCCAGTGCTACTGAGAGTGATTTTCTGTCTGACTTCAGCTGGGGCAGGCTCAAGGCTTTCCTTATTAAGCATCCACTCCATCAGCTTTACTGGAAAAGTGTGCAAAGATTAAACATGACAAGGAATTTGTTTCCAAGAGACTGATATTTTGGATGGATTAAGAAGTGTAAGTGCCTCCCTTTCCCTGGAGACTGAGGCAGGCTGGCTCTGTCTCTCAGCTCTGCCTCCTCCATGCTGGCCAGTACCATGGAGCAGAACAGAAAATGGTATCAACCATCATGGCTTTGGGGATTTATTCCTCTGCTTTCCCTACAGACACCTTCAATTCAAAATCCAATCCAAAACAAGTTCATCAGGTGTCATCTTCAGAATATCCATCTGCATCCTGGCAGTGTGAGTGTGAGAAATGACTCGGTGGGCAAAACTACAGCTGGCATTTACCTGTTCTGATCCATCTCCTGTCAGCACTCACACCCCTGCTGACAAACTGAATTTCACCTTGATTTCTTCTTCCAGATAACACGGATTGACTGGGAGCTGTGTCATTTTTTTGTTTGCTTTGAAAGCCTGCAGAAGGAGTGATCTGACATAGGGTATACAGATGTTAACTGAGGAAAATCCTGCCCTCCAATCAGCAATTCAGACCAACATGTTGCTGAGACACCAGAGGTACCAGCGACTTCTGTAAGACTTGGAGCACAGCAAATGTAAGCAAGGTTGGCTGAGATATTTCTTGAAATGACTCCAGGAGGTCCTTGAGCATCTCTGTGGCCTTGTGTGCAAGGCAAGGACATTCAGCCCCCAGCTCAGGCAGGCAAGAGCAGAGCCGGCGCCCTCACATCCCGGAACAAACCCATTTGTATTGTGCTGGACTCAGATGTATGGCTGTGCATGCATTCATCAGTGAGGAGAGATCATTCCCCCTCACTCTGTCCTGAGAAAGAGATGTAGGGAATGGAGGCTGTGATGAGATAAATGGTTACTATGAGGTATAGACATTTTTAATTAGCTTCTGCAGACACTACCACACTGCTAATGAGCCCTTGCCAAGTTTCCTGTGATTCCTCTTTACTTTTTGTAACTCTGTAACAGTAACAATATAATCATTTTCTATAATAACCATGATAAAACCCAGATAATCCTTCTACAACTCCACCATAAGCTTTGTGTAATTAAATCAGTTGGTGAAACATTCTTAGTCTAGGGCTGGATGAATGCAGCACAGCTTTGCTGTCTGATACAGGGTATTCCTCACATCCCGGTACCCCCAGAGTAGGACAGGACTGGAATAGGGTTAAAAAGGCAAGTGGTTGTGTTTGTATCTCAAGTTACCCCATTGTTGCCAAAGCAGAGGTCAGAATATTACTGAAGCAGTAAATTTGGTCCTGAGGAGAGCCTGAACTGTGTTGGGTGGGCTGGTGAGCAGGCAGACCCCAAAGCAGGGACCCATTCCCAGATGGGTGGGGAGGTGTGGGAAAGGATGAGGGAAAGAGACCTCACAGGAGCCCTGGTTTCATCTGTCCTTTAAAAGAAGGGGGAGTGTTTCTCAGCAGTGCTGAGAATGCAATTTAGACAAATAGCTGGCGGCTCCTATGAAGAGTTGATACAGCTTGCTTGTCTTCCAATGCTCTGCTCTGATTGATGTACCCCAGGTGGTGTCATACCTGCTCACTCTTTTCTTCTTTTTCTTTTAGTCGGGAGACAAGTTTTTCTATAATTACTCCTCTTTTAAGAATTTCTCATGCAAAAAGTACACATACATTGCACAGGGACAGCCCCTGTGCACTTGAGTTGGGTGAACAGACCCCCTGCCCCCCCTGCAAGAGGCTGGGGATGGGGAAGCCTTTTGTGATGCTGCCTTTGGATAAGAACCTTGCTTCTTACTTTCCCAACTCATCTTTAAGCCCATGGAGTTTATTGTCAAGTGCAAGAAACTTATCCCTGGGCAGAGAAAGGCAGCAGCCACCCCCAGCATTGCCACAGGCTGATTCCTGAGGGGATTTCTGAGCAGAGCTGTTGGAGAGCAAAGCCATCCTGGACAGTCCTGCCACAATTTCCTATCCCACAGTTCTCCAGTCAAATGAGGTGGGGAGATAAGCAGAGGTGAATGAGCTTCCAAAATATCCATCCCACGTTTCCTGGGTAGTAATTAATGCTACAACATGGGCCAAGTAATGAGGCAGCTCCCAGCTCGGGACAGTGCAGTGGAGGAAGGTGAACTTGTAAAACAAATCTGATTTCACTCACTGACAGCCACATGTGTTCCCAAGCACCAAGATGTGTCTGTAGGAGGTTCAGGGTTATTTGTGGTGATGTTGGGGACAAGAGGTGCAGGCCGTTGCCTCCTCCTTGCACTCCCCAGGGACCAGCAACCTTCTGCTGGGTTTTCAATGAGCATTTTGTACCCATTAGAAGCTGACAGTGATAGGGATGTTTTGTCTCTCCACCTTCTCCTACACCTCCACACGAGTCATTAAGCAACTCTTCCACTCCTCTGCTTTGTGTCTCTGTCCCCTGTCACCTGTAATGACTTCATTCATCAGTCTGCCCTTCCTTTTGGCTGTGTTGTAGTGTGTACTGTGGGTTTTTGGTCTGGATGGTGTGGTGCACTGAGCTCCATGACCTGCCAACACAAGGAATAGCTGCACAAGACAGTCTTTCATACCTTCTTCTTCCAGCTTTTCTTCTCTCCTGGGTGCTTCCACACCCAGACTTTCCTTGCTCTGCTGTGAGCTCCTCACCTCTGAGCATCTCCCTTGTGCCTTTGCTTTAATAACTGACCACAAAAAAAGCTTTAGAGATTTTGGGGAGGATGCTCACATTCACCATTTTAAGGGAAGGACTAAGAAAAGGATGTTAATGTAGAAGACAGCAAAATGTGTTGTGAAATGGATACAATGCCCTGAGAATGAAACTTCATTAAGAGACAGGAAAATTCCAGTCTCACCACCAAACTCTGACAGTGTTTGGACACGTTCTGGTTCGTAGAGCATCCAGATTTTACTGTTTGCAAATTGGGCTTTTAACTGAACCAGGTGCTGAACAAGTGCTTTCCACAGGTCACTGAGTCCAACTTTATTCTAAATAGCTGCAGCCCCAGGCCAAAATCACTCCTGAAATAAATGGACTCATCTCTCCCTTACAAAGCCACATGCCTTGGCGTGGTGCATCTCCTGCAGTAGCCTGAGGCGTCAGGAGTCACACAGCAGGCTGGTTCCTCCGGCAGCTCCCCTGCAGGCACCGCGGCCACGCGCCGGCCCCGTGCGGGGTTACTGCCTTTCTGCTCCATTTATTGCCTCACTTTGGGACAGTCTGCAATGACAATGTGGTACTCATGGTAAGGAGAGGGGAAAGGACATGGGAAGCTGTCCTGGTTTAGCTGGGATAGAGTAAATTTTTGTCTTAGTAGCTGGTACAGTGGTTTGGGTTCACCATGAGGATAGTGTTGATGACACACTGATGGCTTAGTTGTGGCTGAGTAGAGCTTGCCCTAAGTGAAGGGCTTCTCAGTGCCTCATGCTCTGCCAGTGGCTGGGTGCACAAAAAGTGGGAGGGAGCATGGTCAGGAGAGGTACCCTGAGCTGGCCAAAGGGATATTCCTACCACAGAGCATCATGCTCAGTGTATAAACTGGGGGAGTTGACTGGGAGTCCCCAGTCATTGCTCAGGGAGGATCAATGGTTCTTCCTGCCACTGGGAGGAAAAAACAGAACATCAAAATTAAGTAGTTATTTCCTCCTTAACCTGACAAAGAGCTGGCTGGGGCTGCTCATCTTCTCAATGCCCATTCTGAAGTGCTAGTGTCACATCCAGACTGTCAGATCCAAACACACCGTAGGAAAAAGGGTAGGAAAGATGACAAAAGTTTTGTGTATAAGGCCTGAAAAGGGCTTTTATAATCTTCTGCCTCCTACCCAGGCACCAAACTTTGAGACACTCAGACCTCAGTCAGGCCTTGAACTGTCAGACAGTGATTTCCTCCTGCTGAGGAGGGAAGAGGGTCTCCTGCATCCCCAGCATGGCTGGGTGGGGACAGACCCTGACCAGCCTCACCTGGGCTCTATGCCCCACCCATGGGCCCAAAGCCCATTTAAACTCAGCCTGGTGCCACTGGTCCTTTCCTAAGCTCAGCTGGAGCTGTGCAGTGAAAGCACAGTCATGCTTTGGACCCCCTGAGGAATGAGGCCTTTCCACCAGCATGGTTAGACATTATTTTGCTCAAGGATTAACCTGGTGGGTTTGTGACTTGTACTCTGCAAGTGTGAGCTTGCTACAAGGGCTGCGGGGGGGGCGAGTGTCCTGGGAGGGATGGGGACAGCTGTCTATGCCCCCTGCCCAGCCACAGCCCATGTCTAAGCACCCACCCTGCAGATGGGATAAGCTTTTCTCAGCTGCAAGGCTTTGCACAGAGCTGTGGCTACATCAAAAACTCCATTCCTTCAGGAGCTGGTGGTTTTGGCTATGAACAAGTGTGGGCCCCTGGTGCCCCCAGGCAGGGGCACAGAAAACAGCATAATTCCCTTCTTACACACAGAGATTCGTCCTTTACTATTTATTTCTGAACCTTTTTTGTTAGAATGTTTTTATGATGCTTTAGGGCTGGAAACATCAGGAATATAAATCAGAGTTTGTCATTCAGAGGCATCACGTTTATTTTACATTAATATATTCTTTCTGTTAAAATACCACAGATTCAGTTGTGAATCTTGGCTATTATCTGAAGCTTATTGCAATCATTTCCCTTCCCTTATATTTATGCACATGAAATGCTGTGTTTGATGATGAAGTGCTTTCTGACTGAAGGGATTAGGATGTTTGGGAAGTCACAGCCTCCATGGCCTTTGTGCTCTGACTTAGCAATTTTGTTTCCTCTGTTCCGCTGGGTTTTACCTCTTTCCCTGATGGTGAAGGTAGTGAGGGAGCACAGAAAGCATCTTGTCTTCTTCCCTTTAATGTCTAATACAAGACTGCATCTCTCCCAGGGGCGAGTCCAGTATTGCCCTTAGACTAAAAATACAGAGAATGATAAAACAGTAATATAAAAGGTGTCTGTAGTTCTGGAAGGACTTGAGGATTTCTCTGGGGAGACTGAGAGCTGGGTGCCCTCCTCTGCCAGCACTGGTCAGCTGTGAAAACCTTCTGAGAGAAGGCATAGAGAGGACAGGTTGTGTTATCCTGGGCTGTCTGGTATGAATCAGGAGGGAGGGGCCTACCAAATGATATTTTTCAGCTGTGAGCCTCCAGCTGCATGACACTTCCAATTATCCAAGCACATCCATATGGATGTGCAGCCCCTGCCAAGCTGATGGACTCCACAGCAGCAGAGGGTCAGCTGAGACAAAGCCCGCCCCACGCTGCTGCCATCCCACCCCATCCCAGAGATGGGCACGGGCAGCTCGCAAAGCCTGATGGAAAGGAGGGCAAAACTTTGTCCTTGAGATCTCCATACACTGTCGGGACACTCTGCAGCGTTTTGGAATGTGGCACAAAGCTGGGTGAGAGCAAAGGCGCTTATTTCCTACGGAGCTTCTCCTCCCTCAGTGCTTTAGCTCAGATCTGCGGGCAATTAACTGAATCCCAAGCAGACAGGTTTGGGCATCCTGCAGGATCAGTGATGGGTTTCCTGCAGGGCAGGAGTGAGGATGTTCTTGTTTCTCCAAAGGGTTATATTAATGACTGGGATTATCCGTCGGTTGCAGTAAAAGCTGTTATACCCACACAGCTCCAATGAGTCACATCCCAGACAGCCAAGACAGGCTGCAATTGGAGAGCACAGAGGTGAGGAAGTGACCCATCATGCTGATCAACACTTGTTGGCAATAGGAAGGCGGAGGAGGAGGTGGTTTAAAGGATACTCTTCTCCCAAAATTTCAGG
Source organism: Pithys albifrons albifrons (assembly GCF_047495875.1). Classification (NCBI taxonomy): domain Eukaryota; kingdom Metazoa; phylum Chordata; class Aves; order Passeriformes; family Thamnophilidae; genus Pithys; species Pithys albifrons. The sequence goes on from NC_092473.1 coordinate 13,290,110, forward strand.
ATGAGGTGCAGGATCTGGGCTTTATAAACTTTACAGGAAGATCTGCTGATGGGATATGAAAAATAGATTGGGTATTTTTTTCTATAAGCTTCATTTATACTCATTAGAGTGCTACAAGTAATAATACCAGGAAATAGATTTGCAGGCAGAAGTATGATTTTTAACTTAAGGGTGTTCATTTAATTTCAGCTCTTGTCTCCTGGATGTGCCTCCTCCTAATGCTCTAAATAGCTCTTCTGCTTCTTTGATGTTTACACCCCTCAAATGCATAAAGACAGTTCTCTACAATTCCTCATTTTGCCAAGCAATACATACTTAGTGCTTTTCATCTCTCTCCATAAATCAATCCCTTTCCTCCAACAGGAGCTAGAATAGGATTTTTTCCCTTATTAGATTTGTACTGAGAATTTCTTTTCAGAAACAGATAAATGATACAAGGTTTTTTCATGACAAAGCATCCTATCATATATTATTAGCAAACACTTCCACACTAGAACAGGAATAAAAATAGAAAGTGGGCTATAAAAAAAGAATGTATAGCAGGATAGCATCTAATCTCACAGTATGGTGCCAAAAGGGGAGCATTTCCTTCACATTTCTTTGCAGATCTTCAAGGAAAGATCCAGGAGGCCTTAGAAACACTTAGCGTCTTTTACTTAAAGTTTTCATTAAATTCTATGTGATCCTTGACACCAAGTTAATGAATTTTCTCCTTATTCAAAAAGCCCACCCACTGCTTGTGGTGTCTTTGAAGCTTCAGATCCTTTTTGCCAGCTCAGCTGCTGCTCCCTGCCTGGATCTCAGCATTGGTTTTGTCCAACCTCTTCCATGAAATTTCAATTGAGAAACCACCTGAGTTATATAAAAAAATATCTCAGATTGCACTTATCCCAAAGTCAGATTTTTTTTATTTACTGCTTTGCAGTGGAAGCCATCAAATATGATCTACCTGGGGCTCTCACCTGGCAGGCCAGGTTAAACAGGCATATAATGTGCATTTAAGATTGCATCTTCTGCCAGACCCTTTCCAGAGGTCACACCTCTGACACCTCTGACTTTAGGTGGTGGCTGTTCTTCTGAGGCTGTAGGAAGGTGAGATTTCCCAGGGAAACCAGTCCCCCTCAGAGTTCCCATATTTCTTGAAAGCAATTTTGGTTGAAGTCCAGCAAACTGTACAAAAATGGATTTAAAATTAAATTACAAATGAAAGATGAATTCTCAAATGGACAATTTCAGCAGGTATTTGTCAGAAAAAGCTCCTGGCTTTGGGAATCAGTCTGCCCAGGCAAGAGCTACCCTGAGATGGAAGCACTTGGGTGTCACTCTCAGACACATCAGAGTTCTTCCCTGCATTGCCCTCTCAGCTGTGAATGAGCAGTGAGGAAAGGAGAGGCTGATCGATGGGTTATTTTCCTTCCTTATGGCTCCAGGGGTGGCTTGGAGAACAGGAATGTTCCCTTGGGGCTGAACAGCCCAGCAGGATTGGCTGCTGGTTCTCAAACTCCACCTGGGAGCTGCTACAGAGATGGGCAGGGGCAGCAAGGTTTAAACTCCAACTGGTGATTTTATAATAAATGTGGCAAATAACAGGCTGTGAGGCTGTGGCACATATCCAGGGAGTCTGGAGGGACTTCCTGTTGTCTTACCATGGAGCAGGTGCTGCCAAGGAAACCAATATCTGAAACTTTCAGCAAAATTCCAAAGATCTTCTCTGGAGCTGCTGCCAGCAAGCAGAGAGAAGGCAGAAAACTCAACACAAAGCCAAAGTGTTTTTCAATACACAGACCAAACCGGTGCCAGAAGTTGTTGTGTGCTGGGTTTTGTGACTGTGCAATTTAATTTCTTATTGTTCTCGCTGTCCTTAGAGCTGGGTCAGCACAGCAGTGGGCTTGGCCATTTCCCTGGGGCAGCTGCTGCTTGGACACCGTGGCAGATCTCTGTCTTTTGAAGTTCTCTGTTGCAGAAACTTCATTGCTGCCACCTTGGGGCCTGCTGGGTCCCTGGGAAGACTTATGCTCTGGCATTTTTGAAGTTTGCCTTTTGCTGGTTTAAAACAGCTTTTGAGGATGTTTGACTCTTGGTGGTGGTTACAGAATCATAAATGGATTAGGTTGGAAAAGACCTCTAAGATCAAGTCAGATCATTGAGTCCAACCACTAACCTACCACTGAACCATGTTCCCAAGTGCCACATCTACATGTTTTTTGAAAACTTCCAGGGATGGTGGCTCCACCACTGCAGTGAGCAGCCTCTTCCAATGTTTGGTAGCCCTTTCCATGGAGAAATTTTCCCTAATATCCAGTATAAACCTCACTTGGTGCAACTTGAGGCTGCCTTCTCTTGGCCTATCACTTGTTACCTGGGAGCAGGAACATCAATAACTAAATGTAGTCCCTCTCAGCCAAGCAAAACTTGAAAGTTCAACTTTTTTAACCTCAAAGGCCATGTTTGAAGAATGCACAGTACTCTTTTGACCCATTTTAATTGTCTTTCCTGGTACTTGCTTGAATGTCCCTGTCCCTCCCCAGGGAGCCTGTGAATTGCTCAGTTCTGCTGTTGCTACTGAAAACAGATTTCTGTAACTGCTTGTGCTTCTGTTGCACAGAGTTTAGAACATCAAGAAAATAACAGTGAGGAACTGGAGATGAAAAATTTTCTTAAATTCAGGTTGTGCACTAGTGAAGAATTCTGTGTAAGTCACACAAAAACCCTAAAGGTGGCAGTGGTCTTGGTATCTAAATGATGCTGGTAAAGAGCACTTGTGTGCCTTGGTAGTGCAGAGCAGGTAGATGAACAATGCCATGGTCCAGGCCCCAAGCTTATGACCTCAGCCCCTCCCAGGTGGATGTCAGACCTGGCTCTAGAGAGTCTATCCAAAGACAAAGACACCCTTCTGACCTTTGAGTGTGTATATATGAACACAAATATAAATATATAGATTTATACAGTGGTTGCTAAGTCTGTACCAAGCCGAGCTGTCTGTTTGCTGCACATTCTGTTTCTTAGGGCAACATTTAGTCTCTGAACTCCCTGAAGATCAGACTGTCTTGCTGAGAGTTTCCAACACTCCTAACCCTCCTGGGCTTTCATTTCCCGACTGGCTTTTAATGTAATGTAAAGATTAGAAATTATATCTTCCATTAAAACTTTATTAGGTAGCTCTTCCACTTAAGAGAGCAGCTTCACTTACTCCCAGCCAAATGAATTCCAGTCATTGAAAGCTAAGCATGGAAATGCAGGAGGGGGAAGGAGAAAGCCACTTGCAGTCTTGAAAAGATGAGGTAAAATAAGAGTAGTGGGTTCAGTGACCTGTTGGAGACACACAGAACCCTGGGCCAGAGCAAGATGGGAGCTGTAATCATGGGTACAACAGCCAACATGGGAAACATTCCCCTGCTTGGCAAGGCAAATCTGCAAGTGCCTTTTCCCCACTTCTACATCTTGCAGGTTTCTACTGGAGTCTGCTATAATTACTGGGAGCATCAGATATCTGCTGCTTCCATGGATGTTGCTGGGGCTGCTGGTGGGCTGATTGATGTGTGGTTACCACTGGAGAGCAGTCTGAGTGGCAGCAGCTGACCTTCTTAGGAGCATCTCTATCATTCCTTGCCTTCCCTCTGGCTTTTGCTGTGACCTTTGGATACAGATTGATCCCAGATTAGTGCTTGTTAACAATAAATACCCTAAAATTAGGATACAAGTGGGCAAGCTCTGAAAAGGTTAGACAAACTTGGGACAGGTTAGTGCAAGACTTTACTCACTATGCTGGTGGTTGGTTTGTGTGGTCTATTTTCCAGAAGTATTTTACATTCTTTTTACCTGCAAAACCAGCTAGACAACCCCAGGATGGGGGTGCTGTGGTGTGTGGCACCTGTTGCCTCCTCAGCTGGTCTGCACAAAGCCAGGGGAGGGACTACAACTTTCTTTCCTGAGCACTCTGTGGTGTGTGGATGGAATGAGTGTTTTGCCAAGTGAAGATGGGTAAAGGATCCAGCTGGACTGGACTGGCTACAGTTCATAAATGGCAGGCAAGGTTTTTCATTTTCCCTTGAACAGTTATATTGTCCTCCCCACTTCATTTGCAAACTTCTGGCTGCACTAGTACATCAGAGTGGGCTTAATTATATATCTGTGTCTATATCTATATAGACATATAAGTTGTGGACCAAGGTACATTTGTATCCAGCCATGCAGGGAAGCCTATAGAGAACAACCCTGAAATGATTAAATAAAAACTTTGTTCCAAACCATCAAAGGTATTTTGAGCATCTTTGCAACATCTTCAAATGTTCAGGAACAAAAAAAAAAAAAACACTGAGAGGAAAATTAACTGTGTCATGGGTGATATAAAGCTGCATCAGTACCTATAAAGTGCCCCAGCAATACAAGAAAATTGAAGTAATGAACAGAAATGTTCAGTTAGAGATTTTTCCATATTTTATGTTAATCATTAGGATAGAGCTGAAATTAGCTTTAATTGATATTAAGAGTTGAAAAAATGAATCCTCTGGAGAATGAGTCTCTTTAACCTTTAATGATGCAGTAAATAAAATACCCTGTCAACATTTGTGCAATAGTAAGGGTTTTCAAAATTCCATATCTGTGTGGTGAGCGATTCAATCTGCCTAATTCTCTCCATTACAGCAGATAAAAGTGATGTCTGTGCATAAATTCAGCTGCAGGTTTTCCATGTTTCCAAGCTGTCTGATAATTCCCCATGCTGGCTTGTTATTTCTAATGGGAAGGTGGAGAGAGGAAGGAGGGACTGAGACCAACCCCAGTTCTGTGTGTTGGCTTTTCCAACTGTGCACCTTGACTTGCAGGCTCCTGATGCCACAGCAGTGACAGAGAAACTGTGCCTCAGCAGAGGTAAAAGGAGCAATGCTGCCTATTCTTCTTTTCAGGTGAAATATGTGTGAAAATGTTTCATTTTTCACTTTAAAGGCACGGCAGAATTGCAAAAGATTTCAATGCTTTAGGGACACTTAGTTTGGTAATAGTCAGACCATTCTTCTCTCTGTCAAGGCTCAGCCTGGTGTTGAAACACCTCATAACTGACTTGGTGAAGCACAAGAAATATTCTCCCACTGTAAGCAGGAAGCCTGTTTTCCATAAAATCCATTTGATCCTTGCAATCAACTGCAAGTGTTACATCATTTATGCAAGTTACTGTAGTGGTGGTGACTCTGCTGTAGTTAACTGGGAAACAGGAAACAAATCTCCACACTTAAAACCACCTTTTGTCTTTCAGCAGGACTGATGCAATAGCAGTTCTCATTCCATGGGATATAGATCTCCTTTGGAAAGTTCCCAGCAAGCCTCTCAGTGTTAGGGGGATGTATTTCTGCATACTCACAGAAGCTCCTGAGTGATGCTGGTGTTTCACCAGGTGTGTGTCTGTTCTGCTGCACAGTGATGTGAAAATAATTTCTCTGGTGAGACACGGTTGTAAAGTCATTGAGAAAACCATATGATTTAAAATGCTGATGAAACATAGATTTTCTTCATTCCTTTTTCCTTCTTACTTGGGCTTTGGGAGGATTTAGGTGAGGAGGTGAAACAGAAGCGTCCCCACAATTAACTTTTACCTTATACTGTGTTTTCTTTCATCTATTGAGACCCAGCTTGTTTGGAAAATACTGTGTCCCAGCCCTGCCAAGGATGTGTTGAAACAGTGGTCAAGCACTGGAACAGGCTGCTCAGGGCAGTGGTGGAATCACCACCCCTGAAAGTGTTCCAAAAATGTGTTGTGTGTGGCCCTTGGGAACACAGTTCACATGGTTTAGTGGTGAATAGAGTGGTGCTGGGTTCATGGTTGGATTTGATGGTCTTGGGGGCCTTTTCCAACTGTAAAGATCCTATGAATCAGCAAGGAATCCAGATAAATTTGTTTTATCAGCCAAAAAAACATTCAAAACTTGAGTTGAGCAGTGCTATGTCTCATTTAAAGAGGAAACAGCCAAACCAATGAAAACAAACCTAATGAATGTCCAACTCCCAGGAATAGCAGACTCTTGGTCAGGTCATTTCTGAGGGGTGGCCAGGAAAACAATGGAATGGTGGAACTGGGAATGATGGAGGCAGCCCTTATAAGCCAAATAATTTTATGGAGTTAAGACACAGAGGATCTGATTTTCGTCTAGAAGACTCATTACCATGATTTTGTTACACATTATTTATGGGCTGTTATGATAGTCCTGGCAGGTCATAATTGGCTGAAGCCGGAAAATTAGTCACATTTTTCACATTTGGAAGAATGATCTGTACAGTTACACTAATGACTTCATTCCCAGAGATGCCACATGCTGGGCAGGAACTGCCTGTCTTGGGGTGTGGATGGATTAATGTTTTCTGGTTCTGAGCACTCTGCAAACTCACCTGGTTTTGCTCCTGAGGCACTAAAATGACTTGTCTTCAAGGCAGCTGTTTGTTATGTGAATGCCTTGCTGCTTTTGTGGTGGCTTCCCCTCTTGCCCTGTCCTTAAATCTGAGTTAGTTTTGCCTGGCATTATTTTGCTACAGGGAAAATACTTTTTTTTAAACTAATTTGTCCATGCAGGGCCATTGCACTTTCCCCATCAAAGCCACTGCAGCATCACAGCAGTCAGAGAGGCCCAGCTCTTCCACTGATGATTTTAACCCTGGTAATAAGAGATGGGCAACAGATTAAAGTGAAGAAGGACCTCATTGGCAGCACTTCCAACTGCCTTGCTGTGTACATAGCACAACCCAAACAGTCTATCACAGATGATGAATCAGAAGGGAGCACTATAATTGCTTTATCAGCCTTTTGGGACAGCACAAGCTCGTTACTCTTGAATTAGAGCCTGGTGAATGTTGCTGTATCTTCCACAAAAATGGACAGCTTTGATTTGGGGATTTCTAGTGATCAGGAACCTATTGCACTGTTGGCCGTCTGCTTCCAAACCCCTTAATTGCCATTGCTAAAGAACGGACCTGAACTCTTGAATAAATTTGTGCTATGTGGCATTGTAGCATTAGTGTCATGTTGCAGTTTCATCTGCTAGACTAAAGAGAAAAGCATGTGGCCACCAGGGAAAATTATAGACCATGGTGTAGCAAATAACACCTTGGAAAGAAGGATGCCAGGAGAAAGTTAAGGGATGACTTCATTTGGTTTGCAGCTCCTGTGAAAAGCTTTCCCATTCTACCAGCATCTGTCTTGGTTTGTAGGTGTCAGGATCAGCACAATACCTTGGGGAGAACTGGTGTGTGAAATTCAAATCTGGAATAAACTCCCTGCTGCTTTTTGGTAATCCGTGTTTATGTAGTCAAGGACAGCACAAACATTCTGGTCAGAGCATCCTGCTGACAGCAGGACCAGACCATGTGGCCCAAGCCATAGACTGCTCTGGAGCAGTTCAAGGGTGGAGCAGCTCAAAGCTGCCTAAAACCTCACCCTGAGCAATGTCTAAACCCCTCCCTGGCTCTGGGAGGCAAGGCTCAGGACAGGCTGTGTCCAGACTTTCTCTCCAGGAGCAATGGCCTTCCTGCAGTGCTGTCCCCACCTCCTGGGAGCTGCTGCTCCCTGTAATCCATCCTCTGTCACTCCAGCATGGGAAAGGGTTGGCTGGTGCTGAACTGAAGCAACCTCTTAATCAAACTAAGAGGTGGGAGTTAAAGTGTTTGTAAAATACCACACAAATGGGAGGGTTTGATCACGTTAAATGAAGGATCAGATTCATTAAATTAAGTGGAAAGCAATGTACATGGATAATTTCAAGGGCTGAGGCTGAATACGGTTTTTAAATAGGAAGTGATCAGCCGCTCTACACAACACAGAGCAGCTCTCAAACATTTTTAATGACAGTATTTGTACACACTTTGGTTTAATTAACACATGGCACAAGAGGGGTTTGGTAACTAGGATGTAGTCTCACACCAGTCGTCTCAATTATAACACATGAAATTTCAAGCATCGATACACCCACGAGAGCAGTGCCCGTCCCTGCTCGGCGGGGTCTGGCGCTTGGAATTTCCATCACACCTTGTTTTTCTTGGAATGCGACAGCAATTCCTTCTCTCCAGATGGAGAAGTCCCCTTAGAAGTGGATGATCAGCTTCTCATTTGGATTTATTTCTTGTTTTCTGCAATCAGAATTAAGGGGGCTGTGTATTGTCACTGCCCAGTGATCCACATTACATTTCTGACAGCTATGTTTATTAGTAAATATGGAGTAATTGCTTCCAGAATTAACTAGAGCTGCTCTTCTGTGTCTGTACATGTAGAGAGATTTCCTGTGATGTGTGATCCCCCTGTTAGCACAGCTCTCATTAGATGCTGGGGGACTGTGGCAGGCACAGCTGGGTTTTACTTCCCTGCAGGTGTGGTGTTGGTCCGGGGAACCAATTTCAGAATAATCGGCTTCTCTGGCGTTAAGAGCCCCTGTGAGCTCAGCTTGATCGGGATCTGCAACAATAAGAGCATAAAACACACTTGGAGATAAAGTTAAATAAGTAGAGATTAAAGGAAACAAACTTGGCCAGTTTAGGCACAGCTGGGTCCGTAGTGCCTGGAAGTGCAAAGCGTCTGATGCTGGCACCCACCTGTTCATGTGAGAGCATCAAACCATAATGAGCTTCTCACCTGAGTTTCTTTGCAGGTCTGGAAGGTGAAATGTTGCAACAAGGAGGCAATGGCAACTTTCAGAGACAGGAGAGCAAACCTCATCCCAATGCAGTTCCTGGGACCAGCCCCAAAGGGCAGGTATGTGTAGGGGTCCAAGGACTCCTTGTTTTCCTTACTGAACCTGGATAATGACATGGTTGGGGAAAAGAAATGAAGACAGAAAAACCCTCAAAGCAACATTTCTTATTTATCCAGAGATTTCTTGCTGGTGGCCTGCAGAGATTTGTTTAGTTTCTTTTCCTAAGGTGTCTCAGGGTAACCCAGCAATCAAGTGCTTTGTCAGAGCTCTCCTCCAGGTCAGGGTAGGATCCCACTGGAGGGTTTGATTTTAATTCTGTTCATCCAGATTAGAAGTTGGAAGCAAGGTGAAAATCTAGGCAACATGCTGCCCCAAACTGACTGATATTTCCTATCTGTTGTATTTAGTGAGACAGAAATCACAAATGGTTTTGATCAGGAGCAGCCTATGGCTTTTCAGTCTTGCTGGGAATGGGAGGTAGATACCATCTCCAAAGTAACCAGCTAGGAAAGGTTATCACTTCCTTGAAAACAAGAAGGGAAAGCTATTCTGAAATGATCAACTCTGGTATATTTAATAGAAGCCCGTGTGAAAGGAACAGGTTCGGCCATGAGGATTACACAGAGGATGGCCAACAGTTACAAAAACTTACCATCTATTCTCTCCTCAGCAAGCCTAAACACTGGGTACAAGATCCTGTGATCACTGTTTTTCTCTCAATAAGATTGTTATTTGAAACCCTGCTGTAAGTGCAAAGCTCATTTTCTTCTTAAAATGGCATTCCCATGAGCCTGCAATTTCTCATCCATATTGTTTGTAAAAAGATAGGAAGAACACCATTAGGAAGCTAATCAGAGATTAATACTTAATTACAAAATGAGGAAAAAGCAGCATGATATTTCTTCCCTCTTATTATGCTTTTTGTACCTTTCTGGTCTGAACTCCTCTGGGTTTGGCCAGTACTCGGGGTTGCGGTGCAGGACATAGGGTGGGATGGTCACAACAGTTCCTTTGGGAATGGTCACTCCATTTATTTCTACATCCTTCTTGCAGGTTCTCTCAATCCGTCCTCCAAGGGGATAGACCCGAAGGGTTTCACTCAATGTCATGTCAAGATATTCCAATTTCATTATTGCATCATATGTGAGAGGAGCCTGCAGGATGACAGAACCAGGTGTGTTGGAATGAGAATTGGATTGTCCTACAATGACTGTCGAGACCAGAGTGTCCTCAGCCCCCACTGCCCCAACAATTGACTCAGACTCACTGAAGAACAAAAGGTAAGATAGAAAGTGAGCAATTGGTTTCATTTTTCCATCCCTGAGTTATGGAAATGTCTGAAAATCCACATCCACTTGTTCATAGGTGTAAAGTATGGCAAATGGGTTTGTGAAGTGGGGTGGCTGGAAGGTTTTCAGCTGCCAAAAGAAAGTCATTACAAGGCTGGGTTGTCTCAGTGTGTGTCTGTTAAAGCTTCAGGGAAATCCAGGGGAAGGGTGTTTAGGAGTAAAAGATTTCTCATTGTCCTGACTGACCCAGGAGGGCAGCAGGGTCAGAGAGTGCTCAGCACCCCCTTACCTTGTTGGGTAAAACTGTGTCAATCTCCTCCAGCACCTTCTGCTGCACATCAGGGTGCAGGGCCAGCTCATAGGCCAGGTAACAAAGGGTGTTGCTGGTGGGTTCGTACCCAGCAAAGATGAAGATGAATGCCTGTGACAGGACCTCAATGTCAGTCAGGGCTGTGAAGAGATGAGCAAAACTGATGTTGGTTGGTGGTCTTAGGTGAGCCTGAGGCAGGTTTGTTGCTGTTGTTTTCTGATAACACATTTGTAGCAACTGGAAAAAAGTAATTTGATAGGGGAACCAGATGATTTCCTGAGTATCAATGATTGATGTGTAAGTCCTGCTCCCTGGCCAAGGATCCTGGTGCTGGTGCTGGCAGCAAGGGACAGAGTCTTCTGTCTGCAGCTGCTCAGTGGAGATGGTGTGACCCGAACAGCTCCCCATATTCTCCTCACTCCCACAGCCAGCCCCTGTTCAAGTGATGAGCATTTGGGGGTTGTTACCTTTGTGTGAATGATTTCCTTCCTTGTTCTCATGGGTGCCTGAGTTCTGGGATTCGATCATCAGCTGCAGAAAATCTACTCTGCCCTGAGAGGGAAAGCAGGAGAGTTTCTTTGGTGACAGGTGCCTTGGAAGGTTCAGAGAAGCAGATTTCATAGCCTGAGCACAACTCTTGAGCTGCAAATGTCCCCAAAATGCACATGACTTCCTTACTGAAGCACAACACTTTTTGATTGTGGAACCTGTTTTTCCTTTCATTAAGCAATTGGGTTGGAGAGCACTGCCTTGAATGAATTTTGAGAAAGGCACCCAAACTCTAAACCAGAGAATTTTGCCAGAAAGCAGCTGCATTTTTTCAAAAGCTGGAGGGGAAGTTGCAACCCTGAAGGTGGTTTTGCTGCTCGTGTGCTGCTTCCTCTGCGCTCCCTCATCCTCTGCCTAATCTTCTTCAGGGAATCTCTGACACATTACAAGTTCTGCAGACCAAAGCTCAGTCTGATTCTGCTGAGGCTTTATCTGGATTTAGCTTTAGATCACGGATATACAAAGTCCACCTGATTCTCTGCCAGGTCTGGTCAGGTGGGGCTTTTCCAACAGTATTAAAATCAAGTGTTTACACTTGAGTAGATTCAGGGTTTTCCTGAGTCATTGTACTTTGGCTTCACCTTTGGTATCATCACTGTAATTATATTTCACTCCAGTGTACTTTCTGTCACAATTGCTATCAAATCCACACTCACTTACCTTGTGAGTCTCCTTTTCACGTTCCTGCTTAATTTTGGAGATGGATCTCATGAAAAAGTCTACAGCATCAGCAGGGAAGAAGCTTAGATTCATCTTGGCCATGACAGGAACAAGAAATGGGAATACAACTGGAAAACAAATGAAGAATTTGATCTCACACTATAAAAAACTCCACCTCATATCAGAAAGCTGTGGATGTTAATGAGGAAGTAATGATGTTTCTGAGAAATTCTTTAATTTTATTGGGTTTTTTTTACATGAGAAAAGCCTGGACTTTGCCCTCTTTTCCCTTTGTCATTCCCTTGGGATAGTTTCACATGCAACCTTCTCCCAAATTTGTCAGTTGGGCACAGCCAAGCTGGGTATAATCATTCCTTTAAGAGATGACCAGGCATATATTCCACCTCCTGTTTCCAAGGCACTGTTTTCTAAGGACAGGTTACTTCTGTCCATTGTACAGCACTACAACAGGAATGTGGCTCAGAAGAAGAATATTGAAAATTCTGAATTCCTTTTTCAGGCTGAGCTATTCACTGCCCTGCTGTGCTACAGGAACATTTTCAAGTCCCCTTCACAGCATTTCCTGCATTGCAGAGTCTTGATCTTGAGCTTTTGTATAGATTCCTAAAATCTATAGCACAAGAACCTCCTCTGTGCACAGATCAGAACTTTCCCTGGGCTTTGGCAAGGTATCCAACCTTAATTTAAGGTCCATTGCTCCTAATCTATTGCACTAGAGGAAATTGCATCTAATTACAGTCCCCACTTAGCACTCTCTTGCAGAAAACGCATTTCAGATAGCACCACTCTGCTCAAGCCTCACTTGCTTTTCCATCTTCAGTTTCCCAGCACTTATTTGGATATTGCTGGGACATTCACGCCTTTTTTGCACTGTGGATGCCAAAGGTGGAGGAAACTTTCCCCCATCTCCTTCCCAGAGTTTTAGCATGAAGCTAATAGTGAGGAAATGCTAAGACAAGGGCCAGTGGGACTTGCCTCCTAGCAAGGGCAGTTATCCAAGCAAAAGTTGGAGTCACTTACATGCCAAGATGAAGACTGGGTCAAAAAAGTCGAACTTGACCAGTTTCTTCATCTCTCTGACAAAGGGGTCTTTGGGGTTGTTCATGGAATCGATGTTCACACCAAAGGAAGTGCTGGTGACAACATCCATGCTGTAGCTTCCAAAGATGCTGAGGAAAGGTGGAAAAGACAGACTGTGGTTAAATAGTTGCACTAAGTGAAAGTATTTTTTCCTAATGCCTATGTGACATTCAAATACAAATTCTCATAAGACCTCCTGCCCTGATTTTGAAAAGAAAATTGGATGTATGGTAACTAAAAACACTTACAGTGAAAGAGATAGATTTTTAGAGAGCTTTGGTTTCAAGCCTGCACAGGTTTTGAAGTTGGACAGCTTTTCTGAGGATTTTAAAACAGCATGGAGCTACAGGATTGGGTTAGTGGAAGGACTGCATGTTGGCTTCTTGGGGAATGGTGGCAACATGCCTTGCTTCAAACATGCCCTGAAAATGGTCTTATTTAACCCAGCACAGCCCTATAATGTTACAAACTGTCCAAGCCCTCTCCTTTATGTTTTTGAGTTTTTGTTTGGTTTTTTTTTTGCTAGGGAAGAGCTTTGCTGGTGTGTGACTACTGGTGTGCAGCTGTTCCTTCTGCATTTGTGCTTTGAAATTGGGGGTGAAATGCAGAGGTTTTGTTCCAGAGCCCATATGGAGGGTGCACATGAGGATAATGCACTTGGGGCCCCTCCGCCCAGCAGTGGGGCACATGATGGACAGTGTTGTGTGTGGGGCAGAGAAGTCAGCAACCCCAGTGTCTGTGGTGTAAGAAGATGCTACACAAAGATCCTGAGTACATGCAGGAAAAACTGGCTTTTTCTGACAGGCTTGGAGCATCTTGGATCTGTGGATTTTTCTCCCCATCTAATTTCCTTTAGAAGAATTCTCTCAGGATCTGCACCTCTGGGAAGTTTTGGTAACATCCCAGCTTAAATTTTCCCTTCCAAATTTCCAGCCAGGCTTCCAGCAAGCCCCATCCCTCATTTCAGAGCTCTGGCTGACCCAGTGAGGGATCTGCATTGCTGGGAACGAATGAACCACAGCACTCGCTAACAAGGTTTGCTCTGCCTGCTGCTCCTGGCAGATACTCACTCCTTTACGGACAGCGTGTTGTCCTTGTCCAGTTGCTTTTCAACGTTTTTCACCAAAATTTCCCCATAGTGCTTCATTATAGGGAACATCTGTAACACAAACCAGGTGTGGTCACTTCAGTACATTGTACTCCTTTTAGACAAGCTCAGGAAGACTACAGGGAGTTTCATGAATATTTACAAATAAGATTTGTGCTAAGGTTTTATTTTAAGACTTTTATGTTTTAATTAGGCATAAATTAAACAGTTGTCAAGCTCTGACTAAAGAAATCAGACTGTTATGACAATCTCAGCCTGAAAATGCTGCCTGCTGACTTTGTGGTTGAGTCTGTACCTGATTCTCTGTGTTTTACCTCCTTGAGTTTCCCACTGGTGAAGGTTGGAGAGAGCACAGTACGAAGCCTTTTCCACTGTTCATCTTCAGCTAATGAGATGGCATTGGTCAGCACCCCTGCCAGATCCACACGCTAGACAGGGAGAAAGACAAGGTGTTAACCCCAGAAAAGAGAGCAGCTTCCTTGCAAGGATGGGAATGTGGCATGCAAGTCCCTGCCCAGGCTATTTCAAGGGCATTACTGCTGGCAGCAGGCTGTGACCTGACAAACAGCCTCTCTCAAGGCACACATACATAAAAAATCCCTTTTTTTGCAGTAAACCAGCTGTGAGATGCCATTTCCAGCCCCAGAACAAGTAACCCCACAAGCCCAACACCTGCATGTCTGTGGGTACCCCCACCTGTGTCACATCCCTGCATCCCAGTGCGGTGGTGTGTGTGCTTGCTGGGCCCTTACAGACTTCTGCATGCTCACACATACTCAAATTCATCCATATATATATATATATATATACACATGTGTGTGTGAGAACAGAATTTGCCCGATTCCCAGCTTCCCCTGCCAGCCCGGCTGTGCAGTCCCAGGCTGTAAGGCAGGGGAACAGTGACATACAGTGGCCATGTGCAGCAATCCCTACAGTGCAGCCACCCATCCCCACAGGATGCTTCTTGGCATGCCCATCTCTTGCTGCACGTTGTTTTCTGGACTCTGTGGTACCCCACGATGTTCTGCTCTTACCCTCCGGTTGGTGAAGGTGGAGTAACAGTCTTTAACCAGTACAGATTTAATGATCTGGGGGTCTGTGACAGCCAGCACAGGTTGCCTGCCATCGTAAATCCTGGTGGGGGAAGAAGAAGCAGCAGATAAATAACCCCAGATAGCTGAAATGCAAGGCTTGGCTGATGCCTGTGAAACAATGTGTTAAACAAATGCTCCTCCAACACCAGTTTATGTTTAAACACATAAATGTAGAAAGTAGAGATTGAAAAGGACTCCCAGACCTTCTCCCATCTGGCTAAACCCCTTCCAAATTCACTGGGAAATGAGCAGGGCTCAGTAGCTCAAAGGACCAGATACTAAATGAAGCAAGTTGTCTTCACTTTCTCCCCTGACTCTCTGTGTTTTTCCAGGCACTTAAACACATTACAGTATTAGAAGAAAACTTGTTCGACCCCTTTCAGGCTCTTGAGTTGGGTGTCTGGAGACTTGGGCTGACAGCACTGAAACATCCTTGGAGATGAAACTCAATCCTTGTTTTTGTCTTTTAAGCTGCCAGTTCTGAATGCTTTCCTGGAACAGATGTAGATTAAGCAGATTTATGCACTTCCCCCACTTTTGTAAAGATATATATATTCCAGACTCCGTTTTTTTAACACTGCAATAGGGGCCAGTGGGTGCATCATAGAGGATATGCAAGTCTATAACCCCGGTAATAAAATCTATTAGAGGTGCCTAGAGCAGAACAGCCATCCCTGTAGTAGCTCCCACTGCAGCAAGTCAGGATCAGCAGCACAAGGAAGTCTTTGGATCAGCTTCTTCGCACAGTGTTTGGAGTCACTCACATTCTTCTTCTGTTGGTAAACCAGAGGAACCCAACCTTCTGGTTCCAGATTTCTGCTTAAGTAAATAGTTCTGCTGATGATTTTGTTAGGAGCAGGGAAGGGCCTGTTGTTACCAGATTTAAACTGGTTTTCATAGTATTGGTCAAACCGTTCCCATGAGGTGTGACAGTGACACAGCCCTGGATCAGGTTTCAGTGGCAGCCACCACCAGCACCTTGTCCTTGCTGTGCTTGTCCTGCTGGGACTGTCAGGGCTGCAGGTGGAGAAAAGGGAGCTCTTCTAGTCAACATTTTCTCACCTTCATATGGATTTGAGTTTTACTTTAGGTAGAGATCAGAGGTTCATACTCACCCCCAGATTTTCCCATATTTCTTGAAACATGCGCTGTCAAACTCCAGGAAACCCTGTGGAAAGCAATTTAAAAATTATCATGGAATATCCTGAGTTGGAAGGGACTCACAAGGATCATCAAAGTCCAGCTCCTGGCCCTGGACAGGACAGCCTCACAGATCCCACCATGTGCCCGAGAGTGTGGTCCAAACACTTCCTGTGCTCTGGCAGAGTTGGTGCTGAATTATCTCAGCACAGGTGCAGTGGAAGGAATGATGTTGGAGATGGTGGGTTGGGAGGAATAGCTGTAAACTGATGTTCAGAGCTGCCTTCTGAGTTCTCCTCCCCAAAACATCTCGAAGGACAGCTTGAATGTACCCTGTGCTTGGGAATGAGCTGTTTGCCGGGGCACTGGCAGGGACAGCTGTAAATCAGCCACCCAGGAGTGCTCCTTTGGGGGTGCCCCATGGTCTGTGTTGCTGAACCTTATCCCACACTGGCCTTTGCACAACCCAGTGGAGCTTGGCACTTGGAGATAACTTATCACCACTATGTATCTGTTCAGCCATGGCTGTACAAGCAAAGGCAGATATTCCTGGAGCCAGGGAGGCTTCAGTCACTCACTTTGCGATATTCCAGGCATGTCCCAAAGAAAGGCAGAGGTCTTGGCCCAGGAATACCCAACTTCTTGAACAAACCAAATGGCCAGGTCCCGTATCTGTGGGCCAGAAAAGACAAGAGTGTTACATCACTGTGGGACTGGGGCTGTGGACACTGCACTGACATCCCTCTGGAGATGAGGCACAGGAAGCTGATAGCTGGTAAAAAAACTGTCCCAGATGAAAATTGCCCTGGAAAAGCTACTTAATCAACGTGGTAAGGCTCACTGCTGCCACACAGAGCTTCGGAGGGATCCCTGTGGTGTAAAAGCAGCTGCCTCCTTAGGTACTCCAGCAGAAACAGCACCTGGAAGCCTTTAGCAAAAGTCCAAAGAGGAACTTATTGCCAACCCAAAGAGAGGCAGAAAGGGGAGCTGCACGAAGGAATGCCAAGCTTACAGGGTTTTATTGAAGAGAAATCAAAGCAGTGCCAGAAGTGATGTCCCAAACAGGGCTTTTGTCAAACTGTACTTAAATTTTATTTATTGTTCTCCCTCAGTCCAGCAGTAGCTCAGTGGAAGTCTTGTCTTGATGGTTTTCTCTTTAGATTTTATTGACAGCTTTGCAGATTTCTTTCCTCTGAAGCACCCTTTTTGGCAGCTCTAAAGTTATTACTTCTACCCCGGGGCTTTCTGTTTATCAACAAGGGCCTGGGCTGCAGCTCTTTGAAGCTCACCTTTGGCTGCATTGAAAGAGCACCTCAAAATATTTGTTTTTAGTTGGTAGCTGCAGCTTCCCAAGTGAGCAGTTCATTGCAGAAGGGATGTAAAACGGCAAAGGTTTGGCAGGGGGATGTTATCAGAGGTCCTTTTTGGACTATGAGGCAGCAGCTGCTCAGCCAGAACCTTGAGGATGCTTATCTGAAAAACCAGAGTCTAGGCTGAGACTTAGTGGGGGATTTCTCCTTGCAATTAGTAATATTTGGGGGACACCAAATGAGGTCAGTCCCCCCCAGCACAGGTTCTGCCAGAGCATAAAGGCAGACCCAATGTTATGGTCCAAACAGGGCAGGTGAAGAACAGGCAACTGGGTGTTTCCAGGTGCAGAAAGGTTTCACAGAGCTTAGTTTGTCAATGTTTAATCTCTTCCGTCAAAGGTTAATTCAGTACTCGGTATCAAATGTTTGTGGATTCTTGTTTAGAGGTAGTCAGGGCTGTGGGAGGGCCAGGAAATGTCAGGTTGGGCTTGTTACAAAGCCCAGAAATACTATAGGAACATAGGCTAGGCTTAATCCTCTTGAAACACAGCCAGGAAAATGTAGTCAAACACTCTTACAACTAAAATGTGTCAGGGTTTTCAGCAAGCTGAGAAGGACCATTCAGTGTAAAGCCAGGGAATAATCATCACTTCTTCCTACCACAGATAGGAACGAGAAATGCCTGATGTTTCCTCATGTGTGAACTGGAACAGGGTTGCCCCAGATGGACAAGAATCTAAACAACCTCCCTGTGCCAGTGGGCAGTGAAATTTCTATTTCAGCTCAGATATCAGAGCATAAAGATCTGGGTTTAGTCTCTTCTGCCACAACAGAATTACAAGTGTCTGCAGAAGGTGGAAGTCTGGTAACCAGCAATCTTAGATGGCCAAAAAGTTACTGAAATGTGAGGGTTTGAGTCAATAATGAGGATGGCTTTTTTGGTTTGATTATTTTGATGTTGTTTGGTTTTGTTAAGAGTCCACCCCAAGCAGGCTTTTGAGTGATCCAAATCCCAGGAAACTGATTGAAAAATATGACAAAAACTTCCAGAGCTTACTGAGGTGCTGTGGCTGGAGTGTTGCCAGGGCAGAAAAATGGGCTGTGCTCGTGTGCACCACATTAATCGTTAAGGTTTATGGTTAGAAACAGGCTGCCTCTGCCTCAGGGCTTGTCAATACTACCCAGTTTGTCAGTTCAGCCTTGTTGGCAGGGGCTGCCAGCAGAGATGTTGTGTCCCAGCACAGGGGGGTTCAGCCAGCAGTGCTGAATGGCAAGAGCAAAGCCAAGGAAAGTATTTCCTCACTAGCATGGCTTCTCTTGGGTACTTCTGCCTGTGGGAGTCTGTCTGAAAAGCCAGGAGGATGTGTCTGACCTTGCCCTGGGCTTCACTTCTGCCCCCAGCAAGGATGGGCTGTGGGGATGCACATGAGATGCTGTCCCTGTAAGCGTGTGGCAAATCAAATATCTGGAAAGGATCCCTCCTAATACAGGTACCCACATGTGGAGCATCTTACCTGGGCACTGTAGAAGGAATCAGGAGGAGTAAGAAGTGATTCTATGAATATTCTTTTTCTGCTGCTCTCCACCTTTGCAGCAGGGTCATCCTCTGCTGACTCCCCTCCATAGCAGCCTCTGTCAGGGAGGCACAGCTGTATGTCTTTGGAAAATAACCTCAGAGATCCTAATCCTGCCTGAAGCCAGCACCCTGCTGGTAGCCAATACCTGGCACCATTATTATTCAATTATTCCTTTGATGTTTAGCAGCAAGATCAGAACTCTATGAGAATACTCCAAACCTTGGAGCAAGATCACACATCTGTACAGCCTTTAGACTGCTCTGCTACTTCCCAGAGCCTGATTAGATGCTGGAAAACTGGAAATCACACCTGTTTGCTCTTCAGTAGATTAGTTGTATGAAAGTGAACAATGGCAAGAAGAGGAAAAAGGCAGGAGCAAAGGATCAATAAAGAATATTTTACTCACGCTACCACGAGGGCTATGAAAAGAAGCAGAAGGGCCCATGTCTCTGTAGAGAAGGCAGGAAGAAGGTTCATTTCAGTTCTTCTCTGATTGGCTTTGAGTTCTGCCTTGATGTGTTTGTCCTACGTCTGTGGGAAACAGGAGTGCTTGGCAGAGTGCAATCATTTTTATCCAATCATATGATTTAGGGGCCCTCCTTCTGTCATGAAGGAGGAGGAGTGGAAGGCAAAGGTAGCAAAGTATGCTAATCTGAAAAACATGATTCATGTGAGAGACAAGTGCCTGGCTGCACTGCCTAAGGTTCAAATTATTTAATGCATATGTTGCCAAGCATTTCAGCTGGTTTCTCTGTTGTAAGTAATAACTGACTTCTTATTGACTAATGCTCCTGGGCTCCTACACCAAACTAAATAAAACCAAGTTACAATGAAAAGGTAAATCCCAAAGCAGGTGTCAGAGTCAGTTTACAAAAGGGAAAGAGAAGTGAAAAGGTTATTCACATATTGTATGACAAGATCTTTTCTGGCAGATGAATTAACTTTGACAGAGTTTAAGGTTTTGTTTAAAATATCTCTTTCTGTTATGAGGAGCAAGCATTGCCTGCTCCTGCCTGCAGTGGTCAGAAGCAGCTTCTAACTAAGGCAGGAATTTGACCCCTGGAAAAGCTGTGGAAGTCCACCTTGTTTGCTGGCATGTGGCCAGCTGTTTTGTAAGAGAAATGCTGTCATTCCACAAGTGTAACCCGTTAAAATGCCACCCTTTCCAAAACACCAGCTCATGGCTCGTGAATTAAAACAGCACCCACCCTTCAGCAGCAGCTGGGGAAAAAAGGCACAAGTGAAGGGAAAACACAAATTTTGGAAAGGCTCTCCTGGAAGGATGGTGTGGAAAAATAAGAGCATCCTAGAGGTGTGGATGTGCTAAGAGGAGATTGTGATGGTGGAGAAAACTGGGCAGTGTTTTTTAGGGGGGATCGTGTTAAGGTAGTTTGCCTGGATATGCACCACAGTGTTTGTGAGGCTTCATTCAGCTTCACTTAGAACTCCAAATTGAGCAATTTCCTGTGGATTGGCAGAGCTGCTGTCTTCAGAAGGGAGTTTACTATCTGCACTGGGTGCAAATAAGTGGGTGTTCTAACACAGAAAGCCTCGTGTCTCTGGGGCGTTGCTGTGATTGATGCCATGATGACTGATCAGTGGATCTCCATCCACAGGGTGATACCAGACACTGCTTTTCGTCATCTGCCTTACCTCAGCACCATTTGTATCTCATTTCACCTTTGCCTGGCCTTTGCTCTGACCTTCAGACACAACTCAGTTGCAGATTATTTTGTAATAAACACAGTCTGCTTTAGTTTGACATGAACAGACAAGTTCATGACACGGCTCTCCAAGCCTGCGTTGGGTTCTATCTTTTGTGTTTCAGAGATGCTGCAAGAGCATGTGGTTAAATAGGTGCTTTCCCTTTTAGGAACTGGTCATAGTGATTCTTCAGAGTTCCTCTTTGCACATTTTAACATAGGCTTGAAATTTGAGTTTACTGGACACCAAATGTTCCCAGCTCACTGTGTTGGGAAATAGGTTAATACAGTTTATTCAGGAAATAGGATTGCTGTAGGGCTCTCCACCCTTGGGAAAAATAAGTCTCAATCTTTGGGTCTTTTATAAGGGTAATTTTAGTCTGTGGAAAAACTTGTATTAAAAAAACAGATAGGTGCAAAGTCTTGCTATGATTTTGCATTGTGGCCTGATGATCTCTCAAATGGACTGTGCCTATTGACTTCAAACAAACAACAAACCCCCACCATCCCCTTGGGAAAGCTGATGGATAAACAAAAAACCCCCTTGTGTGATTAATCCATGCCAGAGGAAAGTCAGTGACCCAGGAACAAATGACTGATTTTCACACAGAAGTCCAGCTCAGGGCTGGTTTGTGCCCAATACTAAAATTCTAAACCTCCAGCTGTGGTGCTCCCTGATCTGCTTGAGGGTGGGACAAGCCAGTCAGGAAGTCTTGTTTGAGATGTGACCTGAGTACCTTCAGAGGGGAGCCCAGAAAAGGCTTCTCCTCCTGTCCTCCATCTCTGGGAGGGAGGAGAAACATCAGCTGTTTGAATGATCTTCAGCCAAGGCTGAACCCCCTCTCACAGGAATGGTGGGAAGGGGGAGAACTGCACAGCCAAGACACAGTCCAACCTCTCCCTTCCCAGCCAAGGTCTCTGCCCATGTGGGTGCCATGGCACTGAGCTGCTGTGATTATCCCTTCACCGTATGAAAGTCCTTTAGATGTCTATTATTCCTTACCACGATGAGCTTTTAGGCTCATCCTCTCCTTCCCCTGGACATTTCAAAGTCCGCTGCATCCCATCATGGGGATGGGACAGGTGAGCCCCCCACCCCAGCTTTTCAGAGCTGAGCCACAGTGCTCAGGGGTGTGAGAAGGTCCAAGCCCAGAGGTGCAATCATAGCTGTGGGAGCACCTTGCTGGTGACACAACTAGTGTCAATCATACATGACAATGTCACACACAACACGCAGTACATGGTGGGTATACAATGCTCACCCTTGTCACTTGGGCTGTTGCCACTGTGTTTCCAGCACAGTCACAGGCTGAGGGTGAGAGGTTTGGAAAGCTAAAGTTTGCAGACAATTCAGAAGAGAACTGAGCTGCTTTTCCATTTCTAATACCCCTAAAAAGATCAGATTAATGGATTAATGGCTTCCAGGAAAGCAAAATAACAACGTGTGGTTATTTGCAGCATAATGAGGAGAGTGCTGCTAATCCAGCTTGTGAACAAGGTGTGATGAGCAGGAAGGATTTTTGTGTAGTAGTGACTGGGGGCTGGGCAGTAAAATGGAAGAACATGTGTTTCTTTCACAAGCTGTGAAACCAAATGATGTAGGGCAAGAAAAACACTATGGAACAGTAATTATGGCTGGGGCACAGGTGTGAAGAGGAACGAGCAGTTCAGAAGACAAAGAGCTGGAAAAATAAGCCACAGTGGGTATAATTTTATGTTCCTGATAGAAAAGGACTGCGTGGGAATAGGGAGGGCTGGGCTAGATAGGTCTGGATCTTTAGTTTTCACTCACTTCTGAGTATGATCAGAGTTTTTCCTGAGATACTTTGGGAAACTTGTTTTAGATTGTCAGGGCTGGGCTGGTTGCAGTAGAGACTCTGCAGAGCTCCTCGGGGTACAAATATTGCTGGGAAGTTGTGTCATTATGGAGTACTTTAAACTCTCCAGATACAGATCATAAAAAGTGCTGCTAATCATGCAGAGCTCAGCTAATCTCTGCATGGGAGAAGGCAGATTTCTGCACTGGAGAAACACCAAACTGGCAAGCAGTGACACTGATTTAGCTTCCAAGTTTATAAGTAATTTCAGATATTCTGGAACAGCAGATAAGAGTAATATTACCTTGGGTTGAATGCACCACATTCATTTAGTTTAACATAACTGAGGTATAAACAAAACCAAGCGTGTAACTAAAGCTCTTTTTTTCAAGAGGACAAATTAATGAAACAAACCAGTGGAAGATCTCAGGACCTTCACTGTAGGCTGTGTCTAACCCCCTTTCTGAGTCAACAGTGCTAATATTGTCAGCCAGTTGTATGCCAAGAGACTTGCAACTGCCTGAACAGCTGCATTAAAAGGATGCTCAGAATAAATCAGTCAGGTAGGAGATAAAAAGAAAAAAAAACCTAAATCAAAGATTTCATAGTTCAGGGTACACTGTTATGTGTTCTGTCCATGAGATCTGGGGTGGGAGCTTGTTTCAGTGCCTGAGCAGGAGCCAGCCCAGTGCTGGAACACTCACTGGGGTCCCACTGTGGGGGATGCAGCACATTGGTGGCACTTCTCACCCCCTTGGAGAGGTGCCCCCAAAAACCTTTGTTTGTTTAGTCTAGCTAAATGAAAGCTGGGCAGGAAGGAGGTTGCTATGAGATAAATGCCAGGTAGAAGAGCTATTGAATCAAATTATGATGTTGGCACAGAGACAAATGGGAATAATACAGCCACAAATAACTGGTAGGCTGGAAACGAGCACAGTCCTGGCCTGGCAAGCTCAGGAGTCTTCCCTTCACAGGGTTAAAAGAAAGAAAAAAAGGTCAGATAATGTAAAATGAGGCGAGATAAGGCAGCTGCTGATGGGAGGAGAGAGCAATGCATTAAATTACCAGAGCTCTTCTGCCAGAGCAGTGTGAGGAGTTCACTTTCTGCACAGACAGAAGATGTGGGGAGGCAACTATTTATTTTTGCCTCATACACAGTGGTTTAGTTACCCACAGGAAAATACTTCATAATGAAAGCTGCATTTTACTGGCAGTGGTGAAAATATTGATACTGCTGGATAAAAAAAAATCAATGTATTTGGAGGGGTCTCTAATGATACTTTATGTCGTTCTGTGTATAGATGACTGATACCCTCTTGCACATAGATTTCCTTGGGATTTAAAAAGCTCACAAAAAACCTCAACAAAAAACTAATTAATTCCCCTGGATGTTTTGTTCCATATACTGAGCTTTGGAATTACACAGAAACTAGGACATTTTTCTGATGCGTTTTTCAGTTAAAGTAATATCCCTGATACATCCCAATCTCCCTCCATAATCTTTGCAATATATCATTATATTCCTTTTCATTCTGAGAAATGACAGCTACAAAAGCTGTATGAAATCTGGATGGCTAATTAACTCTGAGCACTGCATTCTTTTGCCCAATCCAATACAAATGCCTGTTTGAGGTTCTTTAACCTTTAAAAGTGAGTTAAGAAATAATAAAGTATCCTGCCAGCTCCACCCATGACTTCTTACCTACAATGCAATGAAAGGCAAGGTTACATCCCACAAGGGAACAGCAGAAAAAGTCCTGGACAAAGGCAAATGTAGGTGAGATGTATTTCCAGCACAAGGTGTAAGATCATCTTCTTTCCTGGATATTTTAGGGAGGATACCTTGATGGGGAAACTACACGAGAATGGTGCTTTGTTGTGCCATCATTTTGGCAAAGTCATCATCCCCAGAAGTGTCTGCACACGTCATTGCCCAAGCAGACTCCAGCACTGGGATGGCACAGCCTGGTGAAGTCAGAGCACTTGACTCATTCAGAGCAATGTGTGACAAATCATCCGCCGGGTGAAGGGGTTTGTTATGCAAAGCACTTCCTGAGATTGTGCCCAAAGTAGGAATAACGTCATGTCTTTGGTCGGTGTCCCCACTGCTCTCCACAGGGTGACCTGCTCTGGTTGGCTCAAGGTTCTGCTCCACCCTAGTTGTGCTTACACAGTTAGTAAAGATCATGGGACTCCAGGATTTGCAGTATCTGAAATCACAATCCTTTCTCAGGGTACTTTTAGACCACAGATCACCTGACCAGGGGTGTTTGCTCTCCCCATTGCTCTTTGGTGGTCTAGGATAGATGTGGCAGCTCTCACCACAAAGATGTGCCAAAGTGGTCCATGCCAGGGCTGTCACATGTGGAGGTTCATGGGAAGGGCTCTGTGTCCTAACAGAGATGGCTGGGGTTTAATCCATTTCACCTAAACAGGAGTGTTTCCAAATTTCTGCTCCCTCTGATCACTTACCTGATCTGCTCCCAGCAGAATGTAACATTAGAAAAGGATTATCTCAAGGTTCTTTTCGTATCACATGTCAGAGCATCCTGATATATTATTTTTCTCTTCTGTTTTCTAAACAGAGTTTTCTCAGGGTCTAAAGTTTCAGCCTAAAGCCAGACTTTTTTTTTCTGAAAGTAAATGGGATTATTTTGAGAACCAGGCCCTGGTTCTTATGTGAGCAAAATTCAAGCTTGTTTGAATCACTCTGTGATGTCCTTTTTTTTCTTTTTGTATTTGTGTCAGGATAGTTATGATGGGAAAAAAGAGAACAAAAAAGTTGTGTCATCTCTATTTCAGATTGGAAATTAGTCTGGGGGGTGAAAGGAGTTTAAAGTACTCAGTAGCATGGACGTGGGGCAAAGGGTCTCTGGAACTGGCTTAGCTGAACTCAAGGGCTCATGCAAGTAAGTCCTCTGGGATGTCACAAGTTCTCAGGCAGAATCCAGCACAAGATCTCAGGTCTCCTTGTAAAAACATTTCTCTCAGCCCAATTTGCCCATGCAGTTTTTTCTTGTTGAATATTTAAACCAGCTGCTAGACAATGTGATGATATTCAAATCACTGAGCCTGAAAAACCCCTAACAAATGTGTGTGAGAGGATGAGTCTCAGCAGAAAATTTTCCACCAATCCCAAGAAATTTGGTTTCTTTGGAGCAGGAGACTTTTATTTGATTCTCCTGGCAGGAGGAACCTTGGCTGCAGGCAGAAATACTTGGCTTGTCTGATGAGGGCACTTCCATCCCCAAAGCCACAAGTATTTTTGGTGCTCATTTCCACAGCAGACTGTTCCTGCTGCTCTTTTGATTTAGAGAGAAGTTTACTTTGGAAAATAGTTTGGCGTGCGCTCACCGGAGCGCTCCGGCTGCCGTTCCACACTGGTTGGTCCTGACGCCTCGGAGATGAATTCAGGTGCAAATCTGACAAGACACATATAAATGGCAGGGACAGAAATAGTAGCTTTAAAACACAATTATTCCCTTAGGTTGCTGCTCCTGCCCAGCAGCGTGGCAAGTTCTCAAGGAAAAAAGCAGCGGTAGGGAAAGTGGTTTCAAAACCTTTTTCTGAAGTTTCATGGCCTCATCCTGTAATCCTTGTACACCTGAGAAATTCTTGCAGCTGTGATCTGAGCCATTGGTGCTGAGTGTCTGAGTGAACAGGGAGAATCAGATGCTAATTAACAGACATTGATCACTACAAACAGTTCAGCTGGTGACCCTCATCCACCTCTGTCCTGATTTAAGCATTTCAAGAAGAATTGCAGAAATAACTTGAAGTTCGGCAGCTCTCAGAGCCACTGCTGAACCTTCTGCCGTTTCATCCATTCACCAGGATGGTTCTTGGTGGCCAATGTGCTGTTAATTTTCCATGTTAAGTGGGGGAAGGCTCTTTGGAGCCCTCACCATGTGCTTTCCTCTCTCCCACTCCAACACCAGCAGCAATTCCCACTCTTCCCAGTGACCTTCAGCTTCCCTGTGCCTATATGTATAACAAAGGCAGACCTTTAAAACGTTGGACAGAGACCCAAACTGAAGGGCACCGTGATAAATTCTGGCAGTGGTTTGATGTGATGGGAAATTCATTCCTCCCACATAAATTATTTCCTGCGCTTTTCAGGCTTTAGCCTTTTACTGTGCATTTTCAGCAATAAACAGTGAAATATGACATTATTTACTTGTGAGGCACTAATAATGTGTACACACCATAAAACCTGATGATGCTCTGGTGAGCTCCCAGTCACCAGCATGAACACAGGGAAGCAGAACCTGCCAGAGACCCCGTGCAGGGACGGCTGTATGTCCCACCTCCTTCCCTGCTTTATGCCTCCCTGAAGCATCACTTACTGCAGGGAGCCCAATTTATTCCCTGCTGACTTAGCTCCCCAAACACATGGCATGCCCTCTCCTTTAGGGTTCATCTCCCCTGATTTTATAAACACCCCTGAGCTACTCTATTGCTACCTGACCCAGCTTGTTTAGTGACACAACCCCATCAGAGCTGAGCTCAGCAGAGGTTGGGTTATGGGATAAAACCTGAGCCTTGCTAAACCTCACTGCAGGGCTTGGGTACAGCTAACTCAGCATGGCTGGCTGCAGGGGTGAAGTGTCCAAAGGGATTTTCAGCATGTGTGCATGGATAATGCCATAATGAATTCCAGATACTTTATGTTTTCTGCATGATTTTTTTTATTTCTTGAGGCCTTTCATGTTGATGTGGCTTGACTTTGTGTTACTGAGCTTTGGGTTAGCTTAGCCTGGCTTTGCAGCATCAGAAATAGCCGTGCCCACACCGTGTTCTCGGACCCACTCTGCATCCTTGGCACTTGTCCTTGGCTCTGTGGACTGGATCTGCAGCAGCAGATCCAGCCTCCTGTGGTACTGCTGCTTCTGTCAGGGCAAGCCAGGGAAGTTTCTGATGAAATTAAAGGCGAAGCCTGGGGTGTCCCTGGGTGATGGTGAGATCCTGAACGCAGAGGGATTCTTGCGAAACCCCAGTGAGGACTTGGTTAGCCAGGTCATTCTCCCAGTAGGATGTGGCAGCATGAGAAGCACAGTTTGTTCATGGACCCCTCAGAATGCCTGAGAGATGAGAGCTGGCAGCATGCAGAGCCTGCCTGTGAGCAGGGAGGGGAACCTGGCCCCTCCAAACACAGAGCAGTTTGCCCATATCTATTATCATTATTGGAGCTGTCAGCTGAGATTCAATACAGAGCCTCAGATAGATGTATCGGGGCCAGCTTCCACGCTGCCTTACCACAGCAGCCAAGGAGCCAGCTCCCATCTCATTTGTGCTCATTTAATCCATTGATTTCACTGGAGAGAAGGCTGAGGAGAAGGGCAGCAGCGGGCTCTGCAGAGCACAGAGCAGGGCACCGGCTGGGCTGGACCACCTCATCCTCCCTGAACCATTCTCAGGAGATGAGGGGAGGAATTGGGGCCCCAGTGTCTTGTGCAAACCCCAGGACCAGCATACAGGGACAAGCTCTTCCAGAATCAGGCCTCTGGGAAGCTGGATAGTAACCCTCTCATTCTCTGATTTTATTCTTCCTCTGCAGTACATTCTTACAGCTTGACTGTTTTGCTCCATCTTAAGGTTGTTCTGAGAAAGGGAGGCTGTTTGCTATTTTAGCAGAAGTTGAGCCAGTATTTCTTGGTTTCCCAGCCCATTCCAAAGCTGTGCAGCAGTCAGTCTCAAACAAGCAGGGCTGTGACAATATTCTCTTATTATAAAAATACTGTGTCAGAAGTTAGATCCCTATGGGGTGCTAAATTACCTTCAGTATCTATGAATTTGCATAGCAAATGAGAATATTCAGGAGACGTACTCAGTCTGCTCTAAGAATACAGCGAGAGTTTGCTGTCCAGATTAATTAAAGGGCTAGGGATGCTGTGAATGTTATTACCTCTTCTTATCTTGTTCCAAAGTCCTTGCAATATCTACAGTGTTTCAAAGTTATATATGTTATTTTAAAAAATCAATAGCAGTGGAATTCTCGTTATCACCAACCTGCAAATAAAGTTGTGTGAGAGGCACAGAAGGGAAAACATGGGCGTGAGAACAGCCTTCACCTTTACCTTTGCAAGTGAATTTTCCTTCTAAGAAAAACTACTGAAAATCTCAAAAATTTCTAATTGCAAAATACACCAAAAATCTCATAACCCACCATTGTCCCCTCTTGTAGATGAGGCTTTAAGTGGTTTTCTGAGCATTCAAGATCAGGGACTTGAGGTGAAACAGGTGTTAGAATTTGGCTTGGCCACCAAATTCCGGGCAGCAAATTCTTCAATATATTTTATTCCATGGGTGAGTTTAGTAGTAGATTCCACAGAGGACCTGATAAGACCTTTTGAGATAAAGATGAGTCTGTTCTTTGGCCCCTAAGACCTGAACAGAGATACCTCAAATCCCATTTTCCCCTAGGCATGTGAGTCTCAATTAATTGCTGCTCTTCAAATCGCTCTCATTAATTGAGTGTGCAACATTTGAGATGAGGGAGCCTTTATAGCTGCAAAGGGCATCTGCTGGTGGCTCGGCACCAGGCTGGTGGGCTGGACTGGGCCCCTCCAGGCACAGAGGGCTTCAGGCATTGTCTCTGCCACCATGGCTCTTCCAGAAGCCACCCCCACGGGCCAGATGGCTCCAGGGCTCTCACGCATTGCCATCTGCAAGCAGCAAGGTCAGCAAAGTTCCCGGCACCCTTTTAGCCTGCTGTGATAAACACACAGTCACAAAAGTTTTATAAGGCAGCTCAGAACAGGATCTGCCCTTCGTTATCCAAACGAGGTCGAATTGGTGCCAGCACACGGCTCTGAGTCACGGCAGGTTTCGATTGGGATTTCTGATTCCTGAACAAGGACTGATGAGGCTCCCCAGTAGCTCCCATTAATCTTCTTGCTGCGAGCTCTGCATGGCTGCAGTTGAAGAGGTTTTGTATTTCATTTGCACAAAAGGTGACAGTGCAATGGGTGTGACAGCCAGGACACGGATGGGAAGCATCTCCTCTGGGTTTCAGGCCACGGATTTCACAGCAGTCCTTTGTCGTAGCTCGGCAGTGGCTTGGAAGAATGCAGCTGCAGGGAGAGGTCTCAGTCTCTGTTTGAGACACATGATGGCTCGAAACAGCTTCTCTAGGGCTGTGGAAGAGCTGCTGCTCACTGGTGGGGTCAGGAAATCCTATTCCTGAGGAATTCCTTAGCGTGACAATGGTGCAAGTGACTGCCCACCACGTTGGTACTGGGGTCCCTAAGCAGCAAAGCCACCTGTGCTTTCCACCACTGGAGGCTTCCTGCTCAAAGTTGTGTGGTTTAGGTCTCTCCTTAGTATTTCAGGAAGCTTTCAGACCCATTAAATCTTTAATGGTCACTCCCAACTCTTTCCACAGTGGCTTTGCTCCTGCTTTTATTGCAGACAAAGTGTGTCTGTGTACAAATCACCTTAAACACAGCCAGAACAAGCCAAACATTCCTCTCCCTGTTCCCCCACTCTCCTCCCCAGACCCCACTCTGCCAAGGAGAGCAGAAACCAGCAGCCCTATGTTCAGAGTCCCAGGGAGCCAAGGGAATCAGTTTTCTATTGAACCTTTCATTCTCCAGATATCAAAACACTTTGTGAAGTCGGGGCCTGTAGGGAAGCAGAGTTGCTATTTATGTGATCAATAAAAAGTTTTACACGGAGCCTTGGATGCTCACAAAAGATGGGAAAGAATGTAGCTGAAACAGCTCTTCACATGAAAACAAGATGTTTATTGGTATTGAAACACCCTGCTAGGCTAAAATCAGATGCCAAGCGATGTGAGCTCGAGCCAGGATGGTTTCTTGTTGAGGAGGGGAGAGGAGTGGGCTGGATTTTTGCATAGAACTAGCTAAAATTTCCCTGTCATTATGTGTAATAATAGAAGGATGAATGCACAGCATGGGGAGAAGATTGAGGCTGGAGCCAAGGGGGACAGAGCCAGTAATTTTTTATATATTTTTCTGCCATGTGAATTCTTCACACCTTGAACTACTTTTTCTGGATTTTCTTCCTTTTTTTTAATTTTTTTTTTTTATTTTGTATTGAGGCAACAGCCAATAAAAGAAACTAATGGGCTAGAAACCACGTAAGCAATCTCCCACTGAGCTTTATTCCCCACAGGCTCATTGCATCAAAGGGAAGGCAGCAAAATAGGGCGACCAAATGCTACGTAACTACGAAAACAAGTTGGCTGCTGCCAGCTCTGCCCCCCACATGGGGCAGGTCATGTTGCCTGCAGGGGCTGTTGGACTCATGGGGTAATGGCAGCTGCCTGGGCAAGGGTGAAGAGGATATTTTGGGCCTTTTCACAAGGCGACAAATCTTGTGCCTTTGCTCTGCATTCTTCCTTCCCCACTCCAAATGCAAATACACCTCTCTGGCTGCCCCACTTCTTCCTGTGCCACCTCCACACTCAGAGATGAGGGTTCTTGCTTGTTGTGTTTCCTCTCTTGCTGTGTTTGAATCCCATTTTCTGGGTGGAAAATGAGAGAGACAATTTATCCTGTGTATCTCCTGCCTGCCCCTTCATCAGGAAGGGCAATTCCATCCTACTTGTGGTGTCTTCCTTTCCTTGCTCCACCTTACTGACCTTAGCAATGTCCAATTAGCAAATCCAGGCCTCCCATACAGAGCAGATATTGCTGCCAGCTCATTTCAAGTTTACCACTTTACCAGTTTTTGTTGTGCTCTTTCCAGCACTTGGTAATTTGGCTCCATAATAATGGGATGAGCATCTCATAATTAGTACAAACCAGGGAAATGAGACATGGTAGGAAAACACTGAGTGTCCCCAGTGCTTCCTGGGAGATGCCAACCCTGAATTTTCAAAGCAATCTGGAGGGAGCAAACTCTGGTCACTGCACACAAATGTAGCCTGTGGATAGTGCAGCACTAAATCTTGTGCTAAGCCTTGCAGTCAGCACAGAGCAATAGCAGCAACTTTATCAGGGTCTTTGAAAGTTGGAAAAAGGACTTTATGAAGGATCAACTCAAGGCTATTTGTAAAGGCTCGTCCTTCTCCTAAATCCTACTGACTCCACGGCTGGTGAGTTTGCTCAGTGGGGTGGGTAATGCAGCTCAGGGTGTCTTGCACCGCCTGCCCTACCACCATGTCTTGTACCTGTGCTTCTCTCTGGAGATCTCCTCTCCCACCCTGTGCAGCCACAGTTGTAGAGCTGCTCTGAATTTCCTGTGTTACCTAGTCACAAGCAGTGCTGCTGCTAACAACCTCTGAAAAGAAACAGGGAAAGAGCTTAGGAGATAATAAGTCTTATTAACAGCTTGGAGAATCTGCATTTGAGAGTGAGAACCGTACTTAAAAATCAGGAGAGACAAAGGGGTGCCTTGCAAAAGTGAGTGTTGCCTGGGCAACATCAGCATCTGCATCCCCTCATCTCCCCAGCCCCGTGCTTAGCAAATATCCTCACTGTGGTCCTCCCTTCCGTGCACACTCAGACTTACACCTCGCTCCCTCTCACTCACATCCCCATCTGCTTCTCCGAGATGAATGTACAGGCACACAAGGTCTACACATGCCGCTGGCAAGGAAGGAATCTGCCTTCAGTCTTTGGTCTTGTGTCTCCTGCTGTGCTCTGCAAAGTCACAGGTCTGTGCTTGCACACAGTGCAGGCTTCACCCCACAGCTGTGCCTTCAGATGGAGCTGGGTGCCCTCACAGTCTGGAGCTGAACTGTAGATCCCACGTACCCAGCTGGGTCTTACCTCAAAGTTACATTTATGTAGTAGTTAGGCTTGAGGCCAGATGCTTTTTTTTTCCCTCCTTTTTTTTCTAACACTGTAAAAGAAAAACACACAGACCTTCCAGAGTTGGGAGTTCTCTTGACAGCAGAACAGTGTGATGAATGTGTCAGGGCATCATTTCATCAGAATATCAAACCACAAAGTTGGCTGCTGCTGTTCATTCTTGTCATTCAAATCCTCTTGATGTGTAAGACCACATTAAAATCCTGTAAGAGCAAAGTGCTGCACCTCTTCTTGTCAGGGAGGGCTATAGTTGTTCATCTGTCCAGCACAGGTGGGTGGGAGCTCTTCCTCAGGTAGTTCCTTGAAGGTGAAACAATTCTGAGCCAGCCTCATTTTCCAAAGACAGGGACAACTTCTGGCATTTATTGTCTGCAATTTTCTCCACACCAATCATTACAACAGTTGAGATTTTTCTTTCATCTTGCCAATGGCAAAAGAAATTTGTCTTTCTTACGCCTTTTACTCTCCTCTGATTGTTGTTTTTTTTAACATCTTGAGCAGCAGGCTGGTGGCCAGATTTCTGAAGGTGTTTAAGCATCAACAGATGCAGCTGGGTACCTGGAGGGATTTTTCAAAAGCATTTTGCTGTAATTGCTTATGATATTCTTCACTTCCCACCTGATCTCTTCGGTACCATCCCTATTCCTGCCAGCACTGCATCTCCTATTGCAGACCTGAGCTGGATTTTACTT
Source organism: Pithys albifrons albifrons (assembly GCF_047495875.1). NCBI lineage: Eukaryota > Metazoa > Chordata > Aves > Passeriformes > Thamnophilidae > Pithys > Pithys albifrons. The sequence continues at coordinate 13,322,908 of NC_092473.1, forward strand.
TTTTCCTTACTTTTAGTCCCAGAACTCCAGGGAACTGTACAAATAGAGCAGCAAAATTTGCCGCAAATGGTTTAGATTTGGGCAGATTTCAGTGTCCTTAGAAACAGCGATGGGATGCTGAGAGGGTGAGGCTTTCATTTCACAGCAGCACAAGCAGAGTCTTCCTGTAGCTGTGACGTACAGAGAAATCAACTGCCTGCTCCCTTTGAAATGCAAACCGTTCCTGTGTTGCAACATGATGGCTAAATTTGCCAGTGGATTTTGAGCACTTGTGTGGTTTTTCAGAAGCAGCAGTTAATTTTCAGAGTGCTTCCTTGTCACTTTTGCCCTCTGTCTAGTCTGGGGGTCACGTTTGTGTTGTTATTAACAACCAGATAAAAAACGGAGTGAGATTTGCAGGCAGATCTGCAGAAATTAGTGATCTGAGGCTGGTTCCTCCGCCGGGACGAGCTGCAGGAGCCACCGCAGCCCAGGGTTGTTGGTACAGAGAGAAGGGGCTGCAATTTCCATCCTGCACTGCCATCTATAGCACAGCGCAGTGCACAGCAAACCACGCTCCAAAAATCACACCAGAACTAAAAACCCCAACCCTAAAGGAGGCAGCAGCCTGTGGGAAACCTTCGTGCAGTGAATTAATATGGCAATTTAGGGACCATCACTCGTGTTGGTCTGGGCAGGAGTGGAGGTGCTTGAGGTGTGAGTATCACCTGCCCTCCTGTTTGCACATCCCTAATTTTTTGAGGGCATTTGCAACAGTTTCATCCCCTTCAAATCAACACAGAAATGGCCACCTTTCTCCAGGGGACAGCTCAAGATATACCAAATCAGAGGTGTGAAACCAAAACCCATTTTGACTCTGATGAGCAAAGGGAATTTCTCTTTATTTTTGATTTTAAAACCAGATGTTGCTTTCATGCTCTGAAACCTCCAAAACAGCTGAATGGATTTTCTTCAAACTCCTCACATGAATAAAAATTCACCTTTGGGCTGTGAACAAGCCTAAGAAATTGCACTGTGATGGAGCTTATTTTTTTCTTCCCCTTCCCTCTTCCTTTTTTTTTTGATTTGCAAAGTTAAAAGGTTCCTAAAATAGAAGCTGAGAATTGGATTAAACATTTCTCTGTTAACTCTTAGCACTGTTCCATGTCTGCAATTATCATTTCTTAAGGTTCCTGGCTCCCATTCTTCTTAGACTTCCAGCTGCCACCTTTTTTATTAAAATGACTGCTAAAACCACCGAGGACCAGCTCATCTCTGGCACAGTGTGAAGTGGGGGCTTTGCTGAGAAAACTGAGAGAAAGTCCAGGTTTGGCCCAAATTCATGTGCCTCCAAAGCTGACCTGTGAAACTGGGGAAGGAGAAGGAGATTGCAGGAGCTGGGGAGCTCTAAATTGGGAGAAACCCCCCTGTGCTCCACGTGACTCACCAGCATCCTTTGGCCAGAGGGGCAGAGGAAGAGCCTGGCAGTGCCAAGTGCTTTGGCCTGGGCCATTTGGTATTGAAATATGTATCATGAGATCTGAAATGTTAACAGAGCAGAAAAATAGCCCAGCCAGTTCACTGCCAGGAATGAATAGATACCTCACAGTCAGCTTTTCTGACCTAAATCTGTCTAGAAAGGTATACAAAGTGTAGTTATATCATATATGTAGCACATGTAATTATTTAAGAAACCTTGTAATACTATGGAAGTCTGAGGTTTGTTCCCATTATTTCTCTTTTCCAAGATCAAGCTCAAGAGCAGCTTCCTACTGAAAGATTGTGCAGATCATGGAACTGTAGAATTATTTAGGTTGGAAAAGGCCTTTAAAATCATCAAATCTAACCATTAACCCAGAACTGCCAAGCCCCCACTAAACCATGTCCCCAACTGCCACATCTACACACCTTTTAATATTTCCTGTTTGATCCCCAAAACAGCCTCATGGGAATATTGCAGACATTGGTCTTGAGAAATGCATATCTAGCTTATTACAGGCTCTTTCTGTATTGTATGGGAATATCTAGAGGTGTTGGATGCTTGGGAAATGCACTGATGAAGGATGGGCCAAAATCACCATCTCCTGCTCTCACCACTAATCCTCAGTGACCCCCATTTACACCAGTAACTGCTCCCAGTTTGAACACGGAGCAAACAAAGCCTTATGTTGGTACAGGAGGAGAGTGGGGTGGGATTTGTGAGTGTCAGAAAAAGGGATTTCACCCTCCCAAGAGAGATGGAGGGGGAGCTTTGTGTGACCTCTGGAAAGTATTTGGTGAGTGCAGCCTCCTCACGGAGGAGCCGGACGGGCTCTGAGCAGATGGATGTGTTAGTCAGCTTGGCCACTCTCTGCTTTAACAGAAAATGATATGCTAAATCAAGCACTGGGAAACAAATTGCACACTCAGCATGGCTGGAAGGCCGGCCTCTGGCACAGACAGCTGTTCTCAGCACAGGCACATTCACCTCCTGCAGGACCTGCTGCCAGGATGTGCCTTCAGCAGTGCTGGATGGATGGAGCAAAAGCCAGAGTTCCAAGGGCATCTTCAGCACCTGGGTGTTGGGTTTGCTAGCAAAGTGTGTGTGCTTTTCCAGGTTTTCCTCTAAGGAAAGTACAGCATGGGGCTGCCTGCTGGAGCCTTGGCTTGGGGTGCAAGCAAAGCAGTAAGTTTACCCGGGGAAGGACTGGAGCCTGCTTGACTAAAGCCCTTTGGCCAAGCCAAGATGTTCCTGGAGAGATGAGATACGGATTCAGAGGGCAGCATCTCCTGCTCTCGAGCTGAAAGCAGAAAGGGCTAAACCAGAAACTCACTTTAGCCTCTTAGCTAACAAAATCAGCAGTAAACTCCCACTAGTTACACCTACAGTAATTCCACCCCCCCATGCTCTTGAAAGCCTTGCTCAATATCCTTTTTAATCCTGTGTGTGTATCTGCAAATAGCCGATTACTCGTGCCAGACCCTGCCAATAAATCGTGTGCTTATTTGTTTCCCTTCCTTCCAGAGTCGGTTTGCATTAAGCACCACTGCAGCGTGTGGCAGGGGTGGAGGCAACGCCTCAGTGGCCACATAAAACAACTTCTTGTTGAGCACAGCCCCTCTTTCTCACAAAATGAGCCCTTGGAAGATGCAAGCAGCTGGAATATGGGTATTTTCATGGCCATAAAAACTTCGTTTTACTTTTATTGCTATTGAAAAATCCCTGGAGAGGTGCATTTCTCATCCAGCTGATGAATCTGAGGTTAGAAGCTGCCACACCAACAATTACACAGATATGTACCTCTGTGTGTGTGGAAGCAGTGTATCTCAACCTCTTTGCAAAAGAAAATCAAAGGCAAAGTGTTGCTAGCATGGAGACACAAAGAATACCCTCTTTTTTTCATCTGAGACTCCAGCACAGACTCGCTACGCCCACTTAAGGCTCCTTTCAGCTCCCAACGTGCCTCTGGGTTGCCTAGCAATCCTAACAATATTTTATGAGGCCTTGTTCCAGAGGCACATTTTGCTAATGCTGAATTTTAGATAGAAGCTCCAGGAGAAGCACGGAGGAAGCCTGAGATAGTATCACTCCAATTTATTACAGCCAGGATACAGTGGGGATGAAACTAAAACGCCAAATTATCATGCCAGGCATTTAGCAATAAGGTCTGGCATGGCAGTCTGTGAGTCGGCGCTGCCAGGGGTGGTGCCCGTGCCACGGGCCGGCTGCAGCAGCACAAATGTGTGTGTGTGTGACCGTGCTGAGGCTCCAAACAGGCACATCCCAAAGGCAGTGGGTGCTGGTGGGCAGCGTGCCTGCTCCAGGCTGCTGAGCAAACATCTGATGGGAGGAAAGGAGGAGGGAAAACAACTTCTGGGTGAACGAGGTAGAAAGGATTCAGTGCAAGCAGCTGTTGCCATCCCAATACTGGATGCCCACAGGGGAAGCCTCCCCCCATCACCCAGGGCCGTGCCCCAGGGTGGCTGATGCTGGGAATTAAGAGGGCTGGAGGGACATGGACTCCAGGATGGCATGGAGAGCCTGGAGGGAGCTGAGATCTGCTGTTCCCCCTCTGCCTGGGCTGATTGCACAACTCCTCTCTGATGAGGCCCTTGGTATAAGCACAGCTCTGCAAAATCAGTGGGTTTGGGTTTGTGGGCACCCAGGTCCTGCAGCAGCAGCTGGAAAATAAAGGTACCAAAATCCATCAGTCTCTTTCAAATCCCATTCCCTTGGTTTTTCCCTCTCCAGCCACAAGAATGGTTAACCCAGGCATAAGGAGCCCTTGGGGTTACAATCAGTCTTACAGTCAATGTTTCTGAAGGTTACAGAGTTCCTGTTTTTACCTTTTTGTTTGTCTAATGCAAACTTTGTCCAAAACCCAAACTTTCTGCAAGTTCCTTTTAATGTTCGGGGTTTTAAAATCCTACCTTGAAAAAGAAAAATAACACTCTTAATTTCATCAAAGATTACTCCATCATAGTGATCCCTTGCTAACATAAACTGACTTTGATTCAACCATTAAGCTCTCACATCATTATTATTTTGTTGATCGAGAATGACTTTCAGGTAAATTCAGCAATTCCTTCCTTTCTGTAAAACATGAATTTATAAAGTCCCTCACTATACATGTTTTCATGCCTTCCTATTTCTCTGTCTCTGTTTTTGGAGAGGTTTTAATTTTTTTTCAATTTCGGGGTGCACAGGTGGTTTTTTTAAGTAGGGAAACGTGTCCTCTCCTGTCTGTAAAGCAAGTTCATCAGCAGGAGGCAACTGACAAGTGCAAACTGCTCCAAACTGAAGTGAGACACATCTCATTGATTTTTTTCACTGGCCAAGCTGAAGGACAAGTAAATTGGATTTTTAAAATCCTTTCACTTTTAATACTGTATGGTATTATTAGTAATGGGAGTAAGTAAAACTGTTTATAGCTGATGTTTTTCTAAGGTGACAGTGTGCCCTGCAAGTGATGCATGATGGTTGTAAATCCAGGGGTTTCCAGCACTTACAGCAAATGTCCTTATTGCCCCAACATACGTAACTAACGTGACCAACCGGAAAGGGGAGTGCAGAATGGGAAAGGGAGAGAGTTTCACACTTAATCCAGGATTTTACTGGGAGCCAGCATTAGTGCTGGAAATAAAATCAAAAGTTGGGTTTGACAGTGCTTTGGAGGTGTCTGCAGAACAGCAGGGTATTTGTAAGGCAGTCCCTCCCACAGCTGCTCCCTGCTGAGAGGCTCCAGTGATCCCAAAAGATGCTCAGGTCCCACTGAAAGCAATTATGGTTTACAAGTGCCTTTGCTAGTCCCTACTTCAAGGATAATCCATCAGCAGCCAAAGCCAAGAATAGATCACAGCAACTTCAAATTTCCCCTGTTGGGATGCAAGGCAGCAGCTGAAGTCCAAGGGCTGTTTCCATGTGGATCCCTGGACACCTTGGTTGGTCCAAGTTGGGGCACTCTGCTTTTCACCTCTGCCCTTGGTTCCCTGTCCCTTACTTGAAAAAAAAACAAATCCACCTGAGGACCAGCTACCACATCATTCTTCTAGGTCTAATCCATCTGTGAAAGGTGTTCATTCATCATATACATCCCTGGGGTGCTCCAGTCCAGGAGCCCTGAACAGGGCAAAAAAGATTGGATCCAGACATTTTCCTTATTTTCATGGCATGATTTGGCCCAATGGGGTTTTTTTCCCCATTTGAAAAGAAAGGCTTTGGTATCCAGCAGGTGATAGCTGATTAAAGGAGAAAAGGAGGCTGTTCATTTCTGGAGGGGGAATTTGTTGAAGGAACACTTGCATGGAGCCATCTCTGATGTCTGGGATAGTGCAGAGTCTGGGCTGTGGGGTCATGACATAGAGGTGACATATAAAAAGCCCATTTACACACATAATGTGCTGGTTATGGAACTGATTCCAGATTGGCCTGTCCCTCCTTGTGTGGTTTATGCCTGTGAAAATACAGGAAGGAAGTTGGGATCAGGCGTGACCACTGTGGTTTTGGCAGCATGTTGCACTGGCTGTATGTCATGACAGATATACCATCACAGATGTGAATCATGATAGCAGGGTTGGGACAGCAAACTCACAGATCCTGTATTTTTTGTTTAAATGTTTTGTAACAATACAGGGCAAATTCTGTAGCTTTACTGGCTCCTCTTGCTTCTCAGTCAGGTTGTAAAGCAAGATGTTTAAGATCAGCTGCTTCCAGCCCTCCAGACAATGCATGGAGTTTGCTTTCAGCAGTGACAGGCACTATAAGCTGCAATTGCTCATAAAAGTCCAAAACTATATTCCTTTTGGGCTGAAATGCTGTGTGATTGGTATCAGATTTTATACTTATTGGTTCAGTTGTTTTTAGCTGTTGAAAAGTATGTGGGGATTTTTTTCCTCTGCTCGCATCGATGGAAAGTGAGAAAATGAGATCATTCAAAGAGAACTAAAGCAAATAATTCAGGCCTGGCTTGTATTATGCATTTCAACAAGGTCCAAGTTTCAAGCCAAAATGAAAGTTAAGTTAGCTAAGTGGGTTTAAAGCTCAAAGCACAGAGGCCAGGGTAAATTTTATGAACTGTTTTAACTGCAACCCATGAAATGGTATTGCTTTTGTAAAATTATCTTGACAACAAATGGTCTTGTTCAAAGCTTTTCAAAATGGGCTATGATACATCAGACAGGCGCTGGCTTGGATTCTAGAAAGGCAGCATTTCTGCCTGGAAAATGAGCAGATCATATAATATCTTAGGGAATGGCAGAGTCTGGGCATCAGATGTCCCTAGGTCCTTATTGTATTTCAGAGAACTTGCTGTGAAAATATATTCTTGATAAGTGTGATTCGAAAAAAATCCCTGTGAAGCCTAAATAAACTGTGATAGAAACATTTCCAGCATGCTGGAGTTTACAGTAAACAGGATCACAGCTGATTTAAAAATGAAAAAAATTCATTACTACAGAAAGCACAATCTTCCCAGGCTGTGCAGCTCTTGGGAGGGAGCTGACAGGCACAGCATCTCATTTAGCCCCATCTCACCAGGCACCGAGGCTGCTGCTCAGCACCCAGCATGAAGCACAGCACACCTTGCAGGAGGCAGATGTGAGCAATGCCCTCTTGCACTTGGTCCCACCATCTGACTGCCTTTTTCTGTCTTTGATACCGCTCCCTTCAGCTTAGCAACCTATTGGCATTTGGGTAAAAAATGGTAGATTTGTATCCTTTGTGAGTTTTCAGGACCGTGAGTGCTCCCACCACATTTCTGACTCAGTGGTGTATTTTTCTTCGACCTTCTGCTGATTAGAAGCTGTTTGGAGAGAAGAAAGAATTCCCCTATCAATGGATCTCCTCCTCCACAGGCCAACCCTTTCTTATCAGTTGATCAGGATTAAAACCTGGCTCAGAGTAACTGTGAAAGATTTGTAAAGCTGTTCTGACTGAGGAGAGGTATTTATGGTTGTCTCAGATGGGATTAAGGCACTGCTGTGCTCCCCACATCTTCAATGGCAGGTCACATCCTTGATCCCACTGCAAGCCTTGCAGGTGTCCTCCCAGTCAGAGATCAGTGCCATGGATGCAGTTTTGGAAGGCAGGCACATTTACATGGGTTGTCCCAGATCAGGTGTGAGAGTCATCACTGAGAGACATAAGGATCAAGGTTAAAAGCACAGATCCTGCAACAGAATTGAGAAAACAGGTAGAAATCCCTGGGGAGGCTGAGTTAGACAACATGCAAGTGTGTGTGTCAGACAGATCCTATCATGTGCCTGAATATATTTCAAAACAACGAATTTTACATAACTTCTTGCAGCTGCTTGGTTAAGAAGAAAATCCTACCAGACACATATAAGTGCAACCCCCTTTTGGCTTCTGTGTCACATCACGGTGATTTCCCTGAGACACAAAGCAGAATTAAAACCTACCCAGCTGGAGAGAAGAGTGAGGCTGCTCCCGAGTGCAGGTGTGCTGGGGAAAGTGGCTCTACAGATACAGAGCACATTGCTCATCACACACATTGCTTCAAATCAGTTTGGACAAAAACCACAACAGCGTTTAAAACCTACTTGATGGCTGAGGGAAGGGAAAGGAAAACATGTTATGGGTAACTGGGCAGGAATATGAGGGAACACTGCCCTCTTCTTTTGTATTTTATCAAAATGTTTGTGTGATGCTGGTCCTGACGTGCTGCACACTTTGTATCAGTGGAGGTCCTATTACCATTAACCCCATCAGACTGGCACAGTGCTCAGGAGAAATGCTGGACTGGGCCAGCATGGAGACAGCACAGTTTCTTTTCCTTAGAGTAATTGCCTTCCCTCACTCTTCCCCTCCTCCTTCCTGGGTCAGGGCTGTGCACATTAGGCTGGCTCTTACTGTGAACATCAACGTGTTGTGTAGTTGCTGGATAAGTACATCGAGAAAGAGGCTCACACCCACCTTGCAACTCTCATCGTTCTTTCTATCAAAGCTGCTTTTCAATCACACTTTTGTCTGGGGGTAGAACAGATTTCCTGCAGTGTTGAAGCTGGGCAGAATCCTTGCTGAATTATGGCTTGATAAACAAGTATTCAGTCTCATGCAACATAACAGTGAGCAACACCCATATGAAATGCCACAGAAATGCAGCATTTCACTGAGAGAAGCTCTGTGTTTTTAAGCAGACACCATCCAGCAGATAAATGCAGAAATGTACCCTTTAATCACTGTTTTTGCAGGGTTTTTGTTTGCCCAGTGCAGTGGTATCTGGGTGAACATAACAACCCATTACATTCATTTGCCCACAACTGATAGCACAAAATAGATTCCTGCCTTGTGTCCCTGGATTGGGGCAGTCAGCGATGACACGCAGCCAAACAAATATTTGGCAAAGGACAGCTGGGATTCTCACTGCTCTCTGAGTAACACCGACTCTATCCCAGCTATTTTCTGCTCTCGCAGATGCTTTGTTTGAATGCTTCATTTCTCCTCCTGTTTCACATTGCACTATTGCACAGAGTGGTGGAGCAGGGCAGTATCTCAAAATGGCTCAAGGTGTCTCTACAAAGTGCCAGGAGGGATTATTTCTGCAGGTGCACACCCTGTGTGTGCACAGGGTGTTGGCATCACACCACCTGTGCCTGAGCACATTTCTGTCTGGAGCGAGCCCACAGCCAGCCAGTCTGAATGGCCAGGGATGGCCAAAGTTCTGTTCCTGCATCCACCTCTTATGTGGCACAAGGACTGTGCTCAGCTCCCCACAGCTCCTGAATCCTGGCTGGCAGCTCCAGGCCATTTGAGTACTTTGGTAGGCAACTTGTAGAGTCAGGAAGTTTGGCCACACCTGCTGACACATCCATCTAAAACCCTGCTGAGAGAAAGGAACCACTCGAAAGTCAATCCAGCCATGCGGGATGAGATAAATTTAATTCAAACAATTTTGAGTGCGTTTACATCAGGCATTTACACTGGGGCAGTCGGCTTGGCTTTAAGCAGGATTAGCTGACTGGAGGAGCACAAAGCATTTCCGTGGCTGAAGGGCCCTTGGTTTGATGCCGTTGCGGGGCGGATTAGAGCCGAGCGAGCGTTGGAGGCTGCCGAGCACAGCGCTCTGCTCCTCACAGCGCAAGAAGCTTAGGGAAAGGATGCCACAGGCAGATGAGCTGGTGAGACATGATGCTAAGCACAACCCATCAGGCAGCTCAGAGGAATCCTGTTTCTGTACACCACTTGATCACATTTTGCATGAAGCTGGGATTTATCTCAGCAGTGGTGCTGGCTTAAGCAGCAAATTCTGCTTAGAAGAAATTTCCAGGTAGAAAGGAAAAGAGTTGTTAGAAAAATCTCACTGATTGATGCGGTAGGAGTGTGCCAGTGACTGCAGAGTGACCATGACACATTGTGGATGTGCCCATCAACAACACCAGCTCCACAGCCCGGGATGAGTGAGGCTGTACCAGCTCTGTCCCGGGCACTCAGGTAGGGTGGGGATCTTTGCAGCCAGCCTCACGTGTCAGCTGTGGGGTTATTCCCTGACTGGAGCTGCAGAAATCTGTAGCCTGTATCCAATGTGGGAGTGGTAACAGGACCCAGTTCCAGCAGTGACACATCTCTTGGCCCCACATCCAACAGGCCACGTGGGTCCACAGGGCTCCCTGCAACTCCTGAGTTTGGAACCACCACCCCGTTCCTGCCAGCCTGTGCACAACATGTTTTCACATGCAGCCACAGAAACATTTATTAACAACATCTCCCTAACAACCTCACCCTATTTCTGGTCCTTTTGGGGCCCTCCTGGTCAAATGACACGATTTGGAGTTTTGGAAAACCTTTAGACATGAACAAAAATCTCTCTGGGGCTGCTTTCTCTTTTTTATTTTTTCAACAGGTCAAAAGCTGCTCTGACATGAGGTCCCACTCACCTGCCTACCAGTTTGGGGCCATTTTTAAGCTCTTGCTGGTGTGAAAGGTCTAAAGGCTTGAGCTAGTTCTCCCATCAGGCAGTGTGTGATTCTGGCTCTCACCTACATGACAGCCACATTTTGCTTTCTAGCTGAGCAATTTGGGGTAGGAGAGGAGCTCAGGCAGACAAGTGTCAGCAGTGCAGGTCTCCACTGGGTCCCATGTCATCCCACTGCTATGTGCTGTGACTCCACTTATCTGCTCCTCACCACTCAGAGCATTATTTCTGCTGTAATATAATTCCAGGCCTCCAGCATGGCCACTTCTTGTGATACCCTCCCTCCTCCCCATGCCCACTCCGAGGATGTCTTTCCTCCCTCTCCTGCAACCTTTTGCTGTGCCTGGCTTGGCTGAGTCTCACTGCAGAGCTGGCGCTGCTGCAGAGGAGTGGGATTGGTGTTTTGTTAGACAAGGCTTTTCTTTCTTCTTCTCAGTTGATGCTGAACTGCAAAGGCAAAGAGCACTTGTACTGAAGACTGTCTCAGGTGAGATGTCTAATGCAGTCCCGACTGCTCAGCAGTCATTAAACATCTCAGGGAAGATGTTCCAGGAACAGGAATGTTAACCTTGTGGTCCTGGACTGATTCCAGCTCATTTAATTACAGTTTTCATTGCTGAAATTTGCTCTGCACTTTTGACCAGTTATGGGATTTTTTTCACTGTCTCTTCTAAGCTGCTGAGCAGCCTTGTTACGAGCTGCCCCATTCCCCACAAGAGCTGAAGCAACACACAATTACAGCTTCTCCCTCTCCCAAGATTGTCAAATTGATTGTATTTTCTGGTTACTTAACCGTTCAGGATTCTGCAAAGTATCACTGGCTCACCTATACAGAAACATTTTACCTGTTTAACTTGGATATTTGGATATATGAATATATGCATAGCACAGACTATATATGAGCCAAATACATGCTGTTGTTGCAAAAAACATGACCTTTATCATTAATAAAAATATAGACAGAAGTAGAATATATAATCATGTAAAAATATAAAAAGTAATTTGATTTCAGTGGTAATGTAATGCAAGCTAAACAACCCACACAGTCCCTTGTAATGTGAAATGGTATGAGTATAAAGCTATATAAGAACAGTATATGAGTATATACATGCATATATGTATGTGTGTGTATATATATATAGATATATAAACTCTATTAAAATGTATTGAGCTGTTTTAAACCTCACACTTTTGTACATGTGGTATGAATCTCCCCCTTGGGCAAGCCTTGGCACACAGTCCAGAGGTAATAAAGCCGTACTGTGATGGAATCTCCATCTCACAGCGTGGTGGGAGTTGGTGATGCCATCCAGGGCCAGGCTGGACAGGGCTTGGAGCAACCTGGGACAGTGGAAGGTGTCCCTGCCCATGGCAGGGGGTGGAACTGGATGAGCTTTAAGCTCCCTTCCAACACAAGATTCTGTGATTTTACGGTGAGGCAGCAAAAGGCCCTGAGCCCAGACCAGGTCGGTGCCCAGACCCCGCCGTGGGTTGGGTGCTCCCCCGCCTCACGGCGATGCCGCAGCACGCCGGAGTGAGCCGGGGCCCCTCCGCAGCCGGTGCTGGGGGTGTTTCCGCGGTGACCCGGCCCGGCCCCGGAGCGGTTTAACCGCCGGGCTGCGGCAGGAGCGCCTCGGGCGGGGCCGCTCCCGCAGCCCGCGGGCGGAGCGGGCCCTGTGCTGCCTGCCCTGCCCTGCCCGCGCTGCCTGCCCTGCGCTGCCTGCCCTGCGCTGCCTGCCCTGCCCGCGCTGCCTGCCCTGCCTGCCCTGCGCTGCCTGCCCTGCCCGCGCTGCCTGCCCTGCCCGCGCTGCCTGCCCTGCCTGCCCTGCGCTGCCTGCCCTGCCCGCGCTGCCTGCCCTGCGCTGCCTGCCCTGCCCTGGCCTGCCCTGCCTGCCCTGCCCGCGCGGCCTGCCCTGCCCGCCCTGTTCTGCCTGCCCTGCCCGTGCTGCCTGCCCTGCGCTGCCGGTTCTGCTTTCTCTGCCTGCCCTGTTCTGTCGGCACTGCTCGTCCTGCCTGCCCTGCGCTGCGCTGCCTGCAGTTCCAGCCCCGTCCCGCAGGCGGCGCCGCGCGGCCGCCGTTGCCGCCCCAGTCCCAGCCCCGTACCCTCACCGCGCCGGGGCCGCGCCCGGCGGAGGAGGCGGCGGCCGGCGCGGCTCCCGCCCCGCCCCGCGTGCCCGCGATCCCCGCCCCGCCGGCCCCGCCCCGGAGGCCGGCACGCTGGCTCGCTCGCTGCCGGGGAACATGGCCGAAGTCGGGGAGGACAGCAGCGGGGCGCGGGCTCTGCTGGCGCTGCGCTCCGCGCCCTGCAGCCCCGCCGCCGCGCCCCCTCCCGGGCCGCCGCCCCCGGCCCCGCCGCCCGCCGCCTGCGCCGGGCCCGTGCTGGCGCGGCTGCAGGGCCGCGAGTTCGAGTTCCTCATGCGGCAGCCGGCCGTCACCATAGGCCGCAACTCCTCGCAAGGGTCGGTGGACGTCAACATGGGGCACTCCAGCTTCATCTCGCGGCGGCACCTGCAGCTCAGCTTCCAGGAGCCGCACTTCTACCTGCGCTGCCTCGGCAAGAACGGCGTCTTCGTGGACGGCGCCTTCCAGCGCCGCGGCGGCCCGGCCCTGCAGCTCCCGCCGCAGTGAGTGCCGGGGCGGCGGGGCTGGGGCGGCCCGAGGGGCCGGGCAGGGACCCCCCGCCCCGGGGAGGGCGCTCCGAGCGGGGCGCGGGGAGGGGGTGGCTGTGCGGGGCCTCCGCCCCGAGCAGGGGGTGGGTCTGCCGGGAGAAGGGTCTGGGGGGACACTGAGGGCACAGCGCTGATGAAGGACACAGTAAAGTATCCCCCTGCCCACCAAGGGCCCGAGGGTCTGCCTCTGAAGGAGTGAGGGCTTCAGGGGACAGTGCTAAGGGGGCTGTGAGGGATCTCCCTGCTCACAGAGAGCCTGAGGGGACAGTGAAGGTCCCCTCGCTTGAGGTTGGTCACGGTGGGTGAGGAGCACTCGCCTGATGGAGAGCCTGAGTGAGGTGGCAGTGCGGGATGTCTGCTTGGTGACAGCCAAGGGATCCACCTCTGCATCCACAGGGGATGTCCTCACCTTCCCGCCTGCCTGTGACTGGGAAAGGGGATGATGTTCATTAGGGCTGCTCCTTCTGAGGGAGCCATGTGTGTGGGAACTGTGTCAGCCACTCACTGCAGGGTGTCCCCCATCATCATTATCATCCTCCTCCATGCCTGCCTGCTGACAGACTCATGTTCAACTGGTGGACCTTAAGGGGTTTCAAAAAGATAAATCAGTGAAAAAGAACTCTTGTCATTGGGCTAAAACTTACTTGTTTTCCCTGGAAAAGATCTAGTGGGAAAAGTTGAAAACCGCTTTGCCATAGTAGTTATGTTTATGGTTGGCAGGTTAAGTGTAGCTCCTGGTGTTTCTCTGAGGCAAAAGAAAAAAGGAGTTGGATCAGGCCAAGGGTGATGCTGCTCACCAGGACACCTGGACAGCAGGTGCCCAAGGTGTCTTTGCATCCCTGAGGAAGGGCAGAGGGCTGCAGGAGGGTTTCTGTTCTAGCAGGCAAGTGGTTGTCTGTGCTCTGTTAAACTCTCTTGCAGAAAGAAAACGAGGTTGACGTTGAGCTATTTCTTCCTCTGAAAACATTGTTTATGGTTGCTGAGCACTGTCCAGCGACTGCAGTGCCTCGCCCCGGGGCACAGCATGGTCGTGGTGGGTGATGTAATTCCTGCAGGCATCTCTTCAGGTTGTACCACGCAGGCTGTGTCTGATGCCACCTCTGAGTGAAAACGCTCCTTAAAGGCAGGAGATGGGGGGTTTGTTGTTTGTATAAAACATCTGTTTCCATCTGTCACGTTTTGGCTTTGGTACTGTTTACCTCCAGCACCAGGGTCCTGGAGTTATCCCTCTCTCACCAGCCTGTAGCTCAGGGGAGGGTTTTTTAATTACTCATTTCCTCTGCAGGCTGCTTCATTTTGTACTTAGTAATTTAGTTATAACTCCCTAGCTGCTCGCTCTCTGAGGCGTTTGGGTTTGTAACATGTTTCATTTTCTAAAAGAGATGTCCTTTAGTGTCTCTTTAATTAATCTGCTTTTGTAAAACAAGACCACCCAAAGCCCAGGGCATTTCTGTTGTCTTTCGCTCTGGCTCTGGGTTTATCCTCCCTGCCATTCTGTTTCTTCTCTTGGTTAATCATAAGCATTGTGATAGAAAACCCTCTCAAACAGCAACCTGGTTGCTTATTTCTCTCCACTTTGCTGGTGACTTCTGGAGTGGGAGTCACTTTGAAGGGAGGAGTTTAATGTACAGTTATGAACTCTGCACAATAAGACATCCTCTGAGCTTGACCTCTGTTTGAGCTACATAAATAAACTTGATGCTCCTCCCTTTCTGACTTCCAGAGTAGGAAAATGTTTTGCATCAATCTAAAGGAATTTGCCCCCTTGCTTCTAACAGGTAAACAATTCCTTACTGGCCAGTCAAGGGTTTGTAACCTAGACAAGGAAAAAGAAAATCCTGTTGCAACTTGGTATACACAGTCTTGACTGAGGCTTTAAACTGTCTGCTGTTATCTTGTTATCTCTGCTCTTGAAAAATCAGACAATTCCCTCCCAGTTGCCCCACTACACACACACACACACACAAAATCCAGTAAACCTAAAATGCTGGTTGGTGCCATTTCTTTTCTATGAAGAGGTGTTGTGGTTTTGCTGTTACGGTTTAGGCCTGTGTGCTTTCTGCAAGCTCATATTGTCAAAAGGAGGACAAAGTGAGGACAGGTTGTAATACACAGACTTGGCAGAAAAAATGTGTATTTCACTGTATATTATGGTAACTCTCCTGCCTCGTTTGATACAGCCCCACCTTCTCCATGTACCAGCAGGATGCACAGTTCCTGTTAAATTTCAGGAATTAATGGTCATTCCATTCAGTGATTTAGAGGGAGGTCCTTGTGATGTGGGGAGCTCTTGCTGTAATATTTTAAGAACTAGTTGTTTGGATGGTTGCCCCTTCCTTCCCCCACCCTCCACCTCTAAAGGATGGCAGAAATGTGCAAAGTCCTGTTTCTTTTGGACCACTGCAGTCACTGCTGCTGTTCTGTTACATGCAAAGGAAATGCTTGTGCATCATGAGATCATGAATGGAAGCAGAGGGTTCCAGGAAAAAGTGTCTTTCAGCTGTAATTCATGCTATTTGTTAAAAAATAGATTCTGAGCTCATAAATTCTGTTTCTGAGGTTTCTTCTCACTTCACTATTTCTGTTTAAAACTTCTCTTTATAAGGTTTTCTAAGTCTAGAAGTAGTTACTCCAGAAAGGTACAGAAGATTTTGTCTGGAGTGGGGATGGAAGGAAAGAGGAAGAGTTTGAGACCTCTCTTGAAGACTCTGCATAACTCTTGTCTCAACAGACCTGTTCAAAATCAAGGGCCTTTGAAAAGCTTCCTATCACTTCCTTCATCAGCATCGTGTGTACAGATAATCTGCTGCAACCAGGACTTTACTGCTGGGCAGGAGTCTCATATTGCACAGCTGTGTTGTTATGGGAGGTTGTATTTCACAGATGTGATGACATAACTGTAAAGCAGAATTAAACAACAATGACCAACAAAGAGGGCTTTTCCTAGAGGTTAATGACAGTTAGGAGCAAAGTGGGTGGAAGAGTGGAGGGCCCAGGGTACAGCTGAACACCCTTAATCAGTTTAATTAATAAGTGCCTCACTTACAACAGGCATTACAAATATAAATCAAGATGAAATTATGTAAGTACTTACATAAAAACTGAGTGCTTCAAATCAAATTAAGTATTGCTAGAAACTCTTTCTTTAGCTTGCAATGGTTTTTTAGCTGTGCTAGTGGGAGCTGGAAATCAGGGGATAAATATCTTGGCATTTTCCTGTAGGAAAAGAAAGAAGCTCAAAATTATCAGGAGGATTCGCACCAGGTGTTAAAAACTATTGATATCACCCTAAGTATGAGAGCAGGAACCCTTAGCTGGAGTGCTTTTTTCTGTGGCAGGCAGTAATTCCTTCAGATTTACAGTGTAATCAGATGTTTACAGGATCAGGTTAAGGCTGTATAATTAACTATTTCTTTGTTGTCTTCAAAATTGACTCAATTTTTAAAATAAGTGACAATAACAAGTTAGAGACTTCTAATAACTAAAATAAGCTATTTATTTATTTTCCTCCCCCAGAACCAAAGGAACTGAAACATTTGAAAGTTAAACTTGCTAACCTGAGTTTTAAGCAGCTCCGGGTCAGGTCTTCAAATGCTGCTTAAATACAAAAGTTCTATTGACTAAAAGCTGCAAATATTGCTCGAGCATAGCCTGATAATGGCACTTGAGCATTTGGAACTGGGAGCTCAACAGATTGGAAAATGGTACTTATCTGGGAATGTTTCATGGGATATTTGCTTATTGCTCTGTGAGCATTTTGAATTTTTGCAGTAGTGCAATTAATGGAGCCTGAAGTTGGTGTTTTTCAGTGTAAATGGATTCTTTCACTATGAGATTTCTAAGCATAAAAACAAGTTTTTAGACCTGTAGTTCTTTCAGTGTTTAGGAAATGGAAGAAATAAATGGAGGAGCTGTTTTAGTTTGAGCATAAATACTAGGGAAGTAAATATATGGATGTGTGAAGTTTGATTAAACGTGGAGTTAAAATAAAAAAATTTATAATGTACATAAGCCCCATTATAAATTGAAAACTTACCATGCATATGAAGTTTTATTAAGAGCACACTGCGTTATTTATAATGGGATTTTCACAGGCACTCAATAAACTTGACAAAAATAAATAGTCCAATACTCTGACCACATATCAAGGTGCTGATCCTGCAGAATTTTACACGTGCATTAATCTTTCTGTATTGTGAGTACACAAGTTCCCCTCAGCATGTGGGTTGTGGAGGAATCTCTGCAGCTGGGGTTTAGTAACCAAGCAGAAAATGGAGAGTTGGAGCCAATATTTAAGGGATGTGATTGTACAGTCTGTTACCCAGTGACTGGAGGCACTAATTCAATTTAAGAAAAAATACATATTCTGGAAAAATGTAGATAGACACAATGTATCTGAGTGCTCTGGTGACCTCACCAACCATTTGCCCTCAATTCTTGTGGTTTAGAGTGAAGCCATCACAGAGGGTACAGGTGAGGGTGTCCTCACATCTCAGAGAGAACTGCACACTGTGTATACACACACTGAGGAAACGCCTTGACCACAGAACCACCACTACAGAACCAGTTGTGTCTGAATGCTGCATATGTTTGTTGTCTCTGGTAACTCCTCAGGTAGTTTTACTTAAATATTGCATAATCTACATTTGCAACCATTTTTTTGTTCTTTGTTTGAAATGCCTCGTTGGCTGTGCCACAACTTGTGGATGGTGGTTTTGCTCTCACTAGAAACTCTTTAAAGATTCGCTTTCTTAGTGCTTCGTCTTCTATTTTTCATGCTCTTACTTAATTTCAAAGCCTGTCTTTGAGAACAGGTTTTTTGTTGCACAGCAAGATGTGATAAAGGATTACTTGATTTTAATTATGGAATTCATGTCAAGTAATAATTTTTGGCTAAGCAGCTCAATTTGTCATGAGTTATATTAAACGTTTAAGAAAGTTTCTCTCATGTGAAACTGCTGCTCAATTTGTTGATTCAAAAATAGCTGTGCTTTAAGTCAGGCTGTGAATATAAACTAAGGCTATGCAAAACTCAGTGTATGTCCTTATGGATTCTTTTAAACCAGGCTTGATTTAGTTCAGCTCAGCTGATGTGCTGATAATGAAAAGAGTAATTCTAACGAGAACATGCTACACTTGTCATGTACATTTTTGTGCAGAGCCTCAGCTGTAAAGGCTTAAATGTGGATTCAAGTTGTGCTGGTGGAACTTCTTTGTGTTTGCAAACTCTAATTGTGACATGTATCCTCAGATTACTGTGGGATCCTTTCAGTTGGTTCTGTTGTGTTTCTATATAAATCTAGGGGATAAATCAGTATGGAGGTTTTTGCTTTTATGAAAATGGGAATAAAAATTATTATAGTAATTCATATCTTAGTTGTTTTGGTGCCAGCTGTGTGAGCATCCTCAATGCCGAGCGTCTGGTTTGACTTCTGATAACAAATCAAAATAATGCTGTTTGCTTTTTTTCTCCCCTCTCCCCAGAAGACAGGGTAGGCAGCCTTGCACTGAATAACTGAAAGCATAAATGACAAGCAGATTAATGTGATTGTTTTCTGTGTAAGCAAGCTCCTGGTAACTGCTCCGAAAGCCATTTGGTGTCAGGGCCGTTCTGTGGGACGCCAAATTCTCTTGCTCGGTGTTGCAGTTTCCTGGAGGAGTAGATGTGGCAACAGGATGTTGGTAGAGAACAGGAAACTACTTGAATTTGCCACTTATGCCATGCAAATAAAGGCTCATTACTGGCCCAGGTGTGGTAATTAGTGTGTGTTATTGACAGGAGTTTGTACAGCGATTACAGAGTGTGTTCAGCTGAGTTGGGGGCTGCACTGTGACAGTGTGGGGTGACAGAGGGGACAGTGAGGGGCTTCCTAAACCACTCTGAGCTCTGACAGCTCCAGCTGGCTTCCCTGTTCAGGGTGGATCTCTGCTAGCACTCAGCTCCATATCAGCTCCTCTGACATGTGGTGATTTACTCTGAGCTCCCTGTAGCTGTGTGAGTGTCTGAGCAGTCACTGTCTGGTGCTCTGCTGTCACAGCCAAGGGGCACTCTCTGTAACCAGAAATGCTCCACACACCAAGCTTCACCTTATTGCTGCTTAGATGTGGATGAGCCAGCTTTCCTTTCTTTAAAAAAGAAAAATCATGTGCTTTTGAGCTGGTGATGTTAATGAAAAGGGAGAAAAATTCTCATTTGCTTTTAGTACAGATTCTTTCCTCTTCCTTAACAGCAGTTCAGAGCACAGAGGCCTCTCTCACATACCCACCAGCTTTGTTTTATTATCTTTGTTTCGGTCCTCTGACATCTCGGAGTTTCCTGAGGTTACAAAGTCATGGCTGGGATACCCACTTCAGGATTCCTACTTTAAAGAAAAGAAAGTATGAAATCTCAGCACACTGTAGGGCTTAGTCCATGGTGTATTGGATGGTTAAAGTCTTTGTTCTCTTAAAATTGCATATGTTTTGCAGCAAATGCCTAAGAAGTCCATTGAGCTTATGCAGTGTTTTCTGCCTGGTAAAAATAGGGTAAAATGTTGGTTTATGCATCCAGAATGGCTGATGGGCCCTGCTGTAACAGACTGCAAGACTGAAACCAAGAAAAACGTGGAGCTGAAGGTCTGGGTGTTATTTGGCAGTGACTTTGGGGTTTTTTAACAAACCTGTAAGATGAAAAAGCCAAGCATTTTTCTTGTCTTCTGAATGTGAGCTATAAAAAGACATCTTGATGTACTTCAGATGTGGTTAATCGACTAATTGTGAGTACAAATTATTGTCTGATCTTAATGCATTCACTTCAGTCAATAATTCATTATTAATCACTGAACAGTTTTTTCAAGTATTTACAAGTTTCCCTATTTCAGTTGACTGCAGACTCCTCATAAAAGCAGATTGATGTGATGCTTATAGAGCAGATGAATTTCTCTCTTAAGTAAATATGACTGAAAATTTCCATCCAATAGTATATTACTTGTTTTCATAGTACAAATACAGTTTTCATAATGTCTATTCACTCTTGTCCACAAATGTTTTTGCTGGTAATTCACATCTTTGGTTTCTTCAGAACAGCTCAGTAAATGCATGTGTGCATTCCCTCTGCATGGCACTTAATTTTTATGAAATACATATTTTATTGGACAGTAAAATATTTAAGTATCTTAATGGCCTAATTAATACTCTGTATCCATTTCTGTCATGTATTTTGCTCTTCGTTATCCTACTGCTCTTTTTTTCATGTCCTCGTGCATTTTTTATCATAAAAATTTCAAGCATTCTTGAGAGAGCAGTCTATTAGAAGGCTGTTCTTTGAATATTCAGCAACTCTGAGGTTTGATTGATAGTCCCTTCCCTCCCATCCTGTCTATTTTTAGTAATTTAAAAGCTGGTTTAATTTCTTGGGTTGTCGTTTGTTGTGTATGCGCAATTTACTTCAGTGGTTTTCCTCCCTCCTTTAAATGTACCAGATATGTAATTTTCCTGTTCTTTAAGGACATCTTGTCAGTTTGGGAAAAGTACTGTAGAAGTTAATTGGGAGCTCTGCCTTAGCTGAGGGAGCAAAGATGGACAGTCTGGATCTGTTAATACATGCTGTGTGATTAGGATAGGAGGGGAAATGGAAGAAAACTTTAAGCACATTGTTGCCACTTACTATCCTGTTTCAAGAATCTTCTGGCATAAGAGCTTGTTTTCATGTACAGGTACAGTGCACTCCTTCTTTTAGAACAGAATGAGGAGACAAAAAGCCTTGTAGAGGTGGTGTGAGCTCTGTGGAAAAGGATGTCCCTCCCATTCTCTCTGAAATACAACATTGTAGCTGTACCCCTTTTTTTCTGCTTCATGCCACTTCAAGGAGAGCCTTGGAGAGTCTTCCCACACAAACTGTTTAATCTTCTATCTCCCTTAAGGCCACATACAGAAGCCACCAACACTTTGTCTAAGCAAGACTGGACTCCCTGCAGAGCCAGTTTGTGCACTTGCTAAAGGAATTGTTCTTGAGCAACTTGAGGCCTTTCCTCTCTCGAGGGCATAAGAACTCTGGACTCTTACACGCTCAGAATCCTGATTGCGTGGGAGGAGAAGAGGACTAGACACAGAAAGTAAATTTTGTTTCCACCTGATGGGTAGACCAAAAATGACTTTGCTTTTCATATTCAGTTTGAGGCGTAGGCCAGACTAGCGAGGGTGTGGGAGATGTGCCAACTTCTATTTATTTATTGATCTGGTTCCTTTTTTAATTGTCCCATGGTTGACGTAAGGTGTGTACCTTGGATTGGCCACCTGCCCACCGTGTGTAAAGGGGTGTCGACTGTCAACAAGCCTGGCAATTGGGTGGCTTTGCCTCCTTCTGCCTCATCCATTCAGCTGGGTAATTACAGTATCTCTTCTTTTCCCATGTCTCTCTCAGACACAATCTAATGAGACAAGCCATAATGAAACTCTTGTAGCCCTGAGAAGACCTGCAAAGGAAGTCAAAGGCTTTGCTGCTCATGTCTTCATGGAATGTTAAGGCAAGCACTGAAGTTGTCTTCAGGCATAGGAGCTCTTAGGAGAAAACTCCTGGTGTGTCGTGGTTCCACAAAGGGGTTGCTAGCATTTTTGTGTGTGTGTTTTGTGTAAACAAGGCATATGCAAACTGGCTGTTGGAAACAGGCACAATCCAGTAGTTTAGACTTGCACATCGTCTGTTTACAGTTGAGCCTCCTCACTGCAAACAGCCACGACATGAACTAAGGAAGCAAATTTGTTTTGATGGATAGTGATTCCAAGTCTGAGGTCTCTTGTCACCAAGTGGGGACATCCTCTTCTCCAAGTGGCTGTGGTTTCTTCTCAATTTCTCCTGTTTTGGGCTCTACCAGGTAATATAACAAGTATGAGAAGTCCTACTTCAAAAACCTGTAGCTGAGAAGGGCCAGAAACCTCTTTACCAAAAAGCTGAAATTGCAAACTATGACGTACATATGTATATTCTGGGTAAGATACACAAGTTAACATAAAATGTTTCCCTAATTTTATATACTCTACTGAAGCGTAGTATAACAAGGTCACAATACAATTCCTAAATTTTCTTGATGTAAAAATAGTGAAACCACTGTGGCAACAACTTCTTTATATGCTGTTGTTTTGCAAGAATCATTGTCACTGAAGCTGTTCAAACTCCTCTCAAGGAAGAAACCCCTCAGTATGTGCTGGCATGATTTAAAACACATTAGTAATCTTGGGTTTTTATATTGTTTGCAATCTTGGCCACGTCCTGCTAGGTGGTCTTTCACAAGCCAGTCCAGTATATCATCATCTCCTGAATCACAGTATAATTATTCTCTTTTCCTCCTTTTTTAGTAGGAGAGAAGCTTGAGCTTGGGATTCGCTTCTAACCTTTATTTTCAATGTCAGTATTTTGAAGGCTGCAGGTGAATTTCACTATGTAGACATTTGTGTGAAAGGCTCTGTGTTGCCCCAAATGTTTATTTGGCTCCGAGTCTAGAAGATGGCAGCTTTTAAAACATTTAAATTACCCTCAGAGCTGTTTTAAAACAGTAATCCTGGCTTCCTCTACTGGGTATTGAATGGATTGTGAAATGTCTTCAGAGGCAGTGGAATGGACTTGTGTGAGCATTTTGCAAAGTCTAACTCCATATGGATCATTTTTTATAATGTGCATAAATAGTACATTAGCTCTTTCAAATCACTGTCTGGATGAACTGAACCAGCCTCAAAGGGAAACACATCATAGTCATGCTCTGTGTATTAGAGCCCTTTTAGAGAGTCTGATTGAATTCAAAGGTTAGTAGCATCCCACACACAAGCTTTTTCTGGCATATGTATGTGGAAATTAGGATCCTTTCCTGAGCTTTACTGAGGTTATTTTGTTTTGCACAGCCTTTGCTAATGTCTTTATGGGTAGTTCCGTGGCTTTGGAAGGGTAAGTCTGCTAAATGACTTGTGAGACCTTTCAAGGAATTGGGCTGGCTCCTTCAAAGCAAACCCTACAATGATGAATGGCCCATTAGGAGAAAGTTGATGGCATTGTAAATGAGATTTTAAGTGAGAATCAAACTGCTCTAGTGTATCCAGCAAAGATGCTGAAACAAGTGCCTCTTTCCTTGATGGTTATTAGGAGGTTTTATGAAGTGATATTTTCAAATGGTTGGTTTCTTCTCTGGGCTATAGAAATTTCCAAAGGATCCGGATACTTGTAGTAATAAAGGAAGAGTCTCCTCAAGAAGAATGGGAGTTAGGGTGAAAATAGGGGTAGAACCGAAGTTGTGCCAGACTTGTGTGGTGGCAGGGGCAGGATCTGCAGCCAGCTGGAAGTTCCATGGCATTTGATCAAAGATTTAAAGTTCTTGGTATTGAGTGAAGTATGGAAATGAATAACCAGTGCTACTTACAGAGGCCAGCTGTGGCTCTGCAGTTAGTTCCATACTGTCACTACATATTTAATTCTTGGTGTGCTGCTCAGTTTCTTATTGAAAACAGAGCTCTCTGTAGAAGCTGGTACAGGGAAGTTCCTCAGAGCGTGGGTGCAGGTGGGGCTTTTCTTTGGCACTGAGAGAGGTGTTAATTGTGGTTTGTGACTGAGGGAGAAACATAACTGAGTGTTTCTGCCAAGATGAGCAAAGAAGGAAAATAGTTAATATTGACCTTTTTCATTTTAACGAAGATCAGTGGGAGCAGCAGGGGCTTGGAAAGCCTCTCAGAAGGGCTCTTGAATTTCACAGAAGTGGGGAAGGAGTGAGAGATGCTGGCGGTGGCCGTGCTCTGCTGAGTCATTTCTTGTGGTCTCTGTTGTGGTAGAATTGAAGCCAGACTTAGGCTCTTATCTTAAGGTTTGTCTTGGAGAAGGGAAAAATTGAGTGTGAATGTGGGCTAGGCAGCCTTTTCTGGTGCAGAAACTCTGTGGGTAAATGTGTGTGTGTTACAGAGCTGGTGTTCACCATTTCTGTGACATCTCTGAGAAACAGCATCAGACTGACTACTCACTGCCTGGTCCTGGCCAGGGTCCAGGAGTCCTGAAGCAGCTGGGGTTGTGTGTTGTCAGCGGGGCTGGGAGCTGTGGTTCGGCAGAGCTCCCCAGGATGGGGAAAGTGGGATATGAGAAGTCCTACAGGAAGGTGAGACACATCCTACCTCTGAGCCCTTGCAAGGGCTGAGCAAAACTTATTCCTGATCCAAGACTGTGCAGTATCTGCCATTTCAGTCTTAGAGTGTAGAATTTGATACCTGATGAAGGGTTGGTGTAGGACAGGGGTGGCAGGAGCAGATATAGAATTAAATACCATCCTGCTTTGTTTCATACGAGATGCCTTTCCTTGTGCACTTGAGTTAACATAGTGGGGCAGTGAGGTCGCTTGGGGGGAATGGATACACCTTGTTTGTCACTACTGTATTTTTCCAATACCATAAAACCTTGGCTGCTGTCAAGCACATGCTTGAAGAATATCTCCACAGAGTACTTTTTATTTTTAAGCTTCTGTTCCACTCCAAACTTCTGCCAGTTTGATCTGTACTTTAGCTTTGTTTAAGGGGTGTTACCTGATACGGTTGGAATTTGTTTTGGTTTAGCTTTTTTCCTTTGACACATCCCATCAGGATCTAAAATGGAGCTGCTTTAGAACAAAAATCTATGATACATATGTATTTTCTTTACCAATGTGTCAGAGTGACAACCAAATAAATGAATTTCAGTGTCCTCTAAATATGCCCCAAACTTTTGGGCAAGAAGAGTCCTCCAGGCTTTGTGGAGGTGGTGGCTTAAGACTCGTCTTAGCTCTCTGTCAAAGCAGGAATAACAAATATGATGTTGATTCTTCTGAGATGGACACTGTCTTAACAGGACTGAAATTCCCATTTTCATGCAGCCCATTTTACAGAGGTCTGTAGAGGCCGACAGTGACTAGAAGGTGTTCAGAAGTGTTTCAGTGTAAGAGCTGCTTATTCTGTCACCCAATATAAACAGCTGTCCAGCCCCGTGATAAATGTGACCAAAATCCCAGGAGAGATCCTGTAATTCCTAAATACATTTACCACATAAGCAAGGTGGGCTGCACTTGTGGAGAGAAATAATCGGTCCTGCTGCCCATGTGTTGATTTTTGTGGCTCCAGCATGTGTGGTAAGCAGGAGAAGAGTTAATTTTAGCTTGATTAGCAACACAGAAGGGAATCAAGACTGTTGTAAATGGCAGTGGGATGAGATCAATGAGGGTAGTTTATTTCCATGCATCAAAGTGGGTGTTCTAAGCAATTTAATTTTTCTTTTTTGTTTGTTTTTAAGAGAACCAAGAATGTTAATGCATTTAGTCCTTTAAATCCTTCTCAGTACTTTAATGTTTTTGCGTCATCATTGTTTTAAATGAACACCAGGTGCTTGTGTTCTGTTCCTGAGGAGTTCCTTGTTTCTCTGCTCTCTGTTAACCTGGTTCAGCAGCAAATGGTGAGTGATTCTCGGTACTGGACTCTCCATTTTTCTTCTACTCACCTCTGTTTATATTCTGGAGCATGTTCTAAACTGTTTATGATTAAACATTGCTCAAACAGCCAGGTTAAGATTTATTGACACAAAGGAGGCTGGGAGGAGTGAGTGGCTGGCTGGTCATCTGTGTCTGCTTCAGCTGATAGTGATGTTACTGAAGTTGTGCACCAATGGCCATGATGTGTCAGAGGGGCTGCTGGCCAAAAACACCCTGCCAAGGGACTGATCCCTGTCAGCACAGTCTTTTCCCTTTGGGTGATGCAGTAAAAGCTCAAGCAGGGGAGTTTGAGTAGGTGATGCTCTCCTTCCTCTTCAGTTCAGTGCCCTGGGAACATCCCATGGCTCTTGAGCAGGGGACCACCATTTATCTCCTGGTGGGAGAGGCCTGCACATCTCCAGGGAGAGAGATCAGCTTCTGAAACAGGCTAATAGGGTTGTGACCTACAGGGGTTTTAAGCAGTGATCTGTTAAAAAAGACAACATGCACCTTAAAAGACAGTGCTGTTACAGGAAGGCACGGAGGTTCAAAATAGAAGATTGGAAGGTGAACATTATTTAGGAAAATAAATTTAAATTAAAATACAAAATATCAGAGTTAAAGAGGCTGAGTTTATTTTTTTAAAAAGTCTTTTCTGAAGCTAAAACAATTTGTTTCCTGGCCCCTCCTAGCTGTGGACAAACCAGAGGTGTTAAACAGCCATTTACCTTTTGCAGCATCTATATGTAGCATTTTACATTTTGCTTATTTATTTTAAAGTCCCAAATATTGCTGATTTTCATGCTTTAGGAAAAAACTTAAAATGCAGTGTTGACAATATACTAAAAAATCAACAGATTCATCAGCCTAACATGGAAAGACATTTTTGCACATATAAGATTTGATGATATACGTGACATACACACACATGTTGCATGTAATTTATGTTTTCTCTGAAGATCAAGTATTTCTTGGCTGGTGCAGAAATGGTTTTGATAGGATCTAGACCTCCACAGGCTGGAATACCTGACAGAGCAGCCGTGGTGCACAGGCTGTTGTGTGGTATACAGAGTCTCTTAACTCTCGTTATTTTTATGTATACAACCACACACACAACAGAACAGCATAATAGGCTGGCTGTGTGTTACAGATGGTATCGGGGATCTGCAGTCCTGATAGCGAAACTCGCTGGTGCTGGCAGCCAACCTCATTTAAATAAAAGCATCATTGCTCTTTGTGCCAGCCCACTTCTTCAGTGGCAAACTTTCATACCTGGTTTTTGATGTCAGGCCACTAGTTCTGACACATAAAACACCTCCCTGTTCCCAGGCTTGAAGATAAACAGCAGCTTTATGTCTAATTTTAGCTTTTAAGGCCATCTGACTAAATGTTCTCTCCGCAGGTCTGTTCCCATCCCTGGGAATGCAACTGCAAAGCTTTTCAGCACTGCTTTGTACTGAAGGGCAGGATAAATGAGGGAGACTTGAACTGACTGGCAGTGGTGCTGGGTGAAGATGTGGCTTGCCATATGACACAGAGCAAAAAAACTCACTGTAACTTAACTGTGCTGTGAGACATGAAGTTGTTTATAGTAAGGCCTGGACAGGAACAGAGCAGCTTCTGTAACGGTGTGGTGAAAGTGGGGCCAGAAATCACCCTTGGGAGCCTTTAATAAAAAACTCAAACAAACCTCCCACCCAGTACTGATTAAAAGGTGGATGTCACTGATGCTGCAAATTAATTTTATATTGATGTAAACTCACATCTGATCTTTATGGGTGTAGGTAAGACCTTCCAGGCTCACACATTTAGCACCTTGGCAGACTTGAGTTAGATCTTACGAGGCTTCAGCCTGGCTGTGCTCCATGAAATGTGCCCTACGTGCTGCCAGAGTGCATCGTGCTGGAGTGTGAAGGAATGGGAGCCCTTGGGAAGGGAGCAGGAATTGGTCTTCTGATAGGGAGCCCAGTGCCCAGCGCTCCTGCTGGGGAGTGAATGGCATATTTTGAAGCTGACTCCAATGTTTTGAAACGTGAAGCTGAGTGAGGTACAATTACAGCACCACCTCTTTGTTTCTCTGGGCACCAAGTAACAACCATGTTATCTGGACACCGAGTATTTAAAAGGTGGTCATTGTGGTGGGCTTAACAGAGACCCTGATTGAAGTACCAAAACTCTCACTTAATGGTATTTGTTAAAAAAGCCTATTAATTGTATTATTTTGATTATACTGAGGCTTGGTTTCTGAGGTCATCTTGCATATCATTTATAAAAAATTGTCAGGATTTTTCTGGATTAATTTCAACATAAGTTTTTATACTTGGCATTTTTAATGTTTTAGGTAAGTGAATTAATCCCTAGTCAGGCACTGGGTTTGTAAGTAACTGGTGAGAATATCCTTCAGCATTTTGCAGGCATTACAGTGACTGGAAGGACACTGCTGGCTGGCTTACCGTGGTTTCTGCTGCAAAAGTTTCAGAAAGGTCACTGGAAATTGCACATTCCTGGCCCTTTGCACTCTGATGGCTTTCCTGAGGAGATTGGAGCAGCTTCTGGTAGTGGGGGATTTGATATTGGACTGAGCAGGATTAATATAAAACCCATCCTGCAAAGCTGGGAGAAGACCTGTCAATAATGATAATTTCCCAGGCAGGGTGGCAGCTTCAGAGGGAGCCTCCTGCTATTCCTGCTGGCTCTCCATGAGCTGGTTAAAACACCTTCTCAGCAGTTCTGGTGATTTCTTCCCTGTTCTTCTATGAGATGCTATTTTGATACTCCATGAATTTTTCCCTGCCCTTGCTGTGGTATTTCAATATGTTAAAAAATTGGCAACTACAATATCTTATCTGATTTGGGGTTTTTTTTCCTTTTTTTTGCACTGTGCACTCCACTTACTTAAAGGGGAGAATCTGGAAGTGAAACTGTGCTTGATGGCTCAAATAATTTTCAAAAATAAAATCAGAACATCATTAAAGAGATGTAAAGAATGTAAAAGAGATGTAAAGAATGTACAGCTCTTCGTTCTTCACTGCTAATTCTACAGTGTGAAACAGCCTTGAATGTTCTGTCATATGAAAAATTAACTCTTCTTTCAGTGGTTTGCCTCAATTTATCAGTTTGCTCTGCGACAGCAATTAAAAGGTTTGCTAAAAATATTAGAAATTATGGGGAAGATGTGTAGAATAAAATGATTGTTGAAGTTTCACAGCATGGTGAAGGTTTTGCTTTTAATATTCAGTTGTTGGAACCTAAAATCACAATGCTTATCATCTCTTCTGTGCTTATATATATGTATATATATATCAACCAAACCAGCATTTTGAAGTTCTTCGGGCTGGTTTCTGGTATCTCTTTTCCTTTTTAGCCTTCCTGATCAGCCTGGGGGTGTTTATGCTCTTCCCCCTCCACCACCTGCTTGGCTCAGTTTCACTCACAGCCTGTTCAGGGATGGGCAGTGGCCGAGCACTGGCAGGTCCCCAGCCCTGCCAGGTGGGATGTCTGCAGGGACACAAATATGTTCTGTGCACATCTGTGTGTGTGCCTGGTGCTGGCAGGGAGAAGGTCCCATGGTTTGGCCACACTTTTCTGTCTTCAAAGGAATTTGCTAAAATACTATTTGAAAACCAGCCTGTTTGTGGAAGTGTTTCTCATTGTGTTTGAACCTCGATGAAATGGCATGAAGGGCAGCCCTGTGCAACTGTGCTCAATAGAAACATTCATTATAGCTAATTTACTTGGTGCTTTTAAGGCACATAGCTATTCATAAGTTGTGGGTTTGCCTGATGCTGCTGGTAGTGTTTGTTTTAAATAGATACACTTGCCTGCACATGCTCTTTGCCCATCTGAAATCGTGTCTGGCTGTTGGAAACCTCGTTTTAAACATGGTGATAGGCAGTGTTAGCAAATCCCAGTGTAACCTGTGGTTCCTTCTTATTGAGGGAAAAAAATCCTTTATCATGTGTATGGTTCTGAACAACAACAAGGACCATAAGGGACAGATCTTGCCTGTGACAATAAATGGCAATTTTGAATTTTTCTGAAGCATTGTCGGTGTTCAGCCATCTCCCTGCACTTGATTTCTCAAGGCCATTCAATGAACAAACTCTGGGAGCACAGAGGTACTAACAGGCATTGATTCTGCAGCCCTCAGAGCCTCTGTATCCCATCAGAGACAACCACAACCCCACTCCTGCAGATGTGACCTGCTGGTTGCTATGGGAGGATTGCCATGGGAGAATCACCATGGGTACAAGGCCACAGGAAGCACTTGTTGGAATGCAGAAAACATTTTTGGTCTTTGTTTGGTCCTCTTGCATGCAGCTGAGTGACTTTGGGTTTGAAATAATTAGGCTAAATAAAAAAATTGTGACTTTTCTGTTTCAGCAAGTTCTGAAAATTTCCAGCCTGAGAGTATGAGCATGTGGCTGATGTGATTTGCCTGATAAAGACCAGAGCTTTTCTCAAAATGAATGAATTTCAGTTTGTTTTCAGAAAGGAGAATGCAGTGTTTGATCATGTGATGCTTAAATCTGAGTCTGTGGTTACATGCTCTGGTTTTTTTATAATGTATTATAAATCTGCAACATTTTGGTGGTACCTCCTTCTTTCCTTCCTCTGCTTGATACTTTTCCCTTCATCTTCTCTGTGTTGGTGTTGCCATGTGGAAGACAATACAGGGGATCTGATCTATCTGACAACTTATTCCCAGCAAAAAAAAAAGAAATGAGTAATTATTTCAGCTCCCTGATTTGCCTTGCTGTGCAGGGAGTTGGATGGTATTGTTGGCACAAGGATGATATCGAGAGGAAATGGCTGAGGGGAAGGAATGGTGGTAAAGGAAATGCCACTTACAGTAGAGAATTGGATTCAGATTGTGTTAAAGTAAATTTGTGTGAGACTGAGTGACACAATTGATATCTTTTTGGGGAGATTATGTTTAAGGCAGAGGAAACCAGTGGGCCATCCATGAGAGACACAGAATTTTACCCAGTGATCCTGTTACTCGTCACAGCAAGTCCAGGGTGACCATGAAAAGAGGAGGATTTCCAGCTAATTCATATGCATTTCAGGGGAAGGACAGAAAATTCTTCCAGGAATCTGGAATTACAGTGTGTCAATAATAATCCCACTGGATTGGGTATGAGGAATTCCTGATTGCTTCAGTGTAAGTTTGCCTTTATTAAAACCAAGTTTACATTAGCTCTAGTCCAGGAGTGATGGCTGAGGAGTGGATGATGCCACCACCACAGGACACTGATGCTGAGCTACTTGTGCATCTTGTGTAACAGGGCAATGGAAATTGTTGCTGGAACTTTTTCTGGAAAAAGTTCCCAAAAGGAAAAAAGTGAAAATTCATGAAGTGCAAGACCACTGATTGAACTAATTATTTCAAACCTGAGCTCACTCCCCCGTACACACAGCCAGTTTTGGTTCAGGCTTGGCTGACAGATGAACTCCTCTGTGTGTGGCAGTGTTTGGCATGACTGTATGCACTGAATACAGTGAGGGTTTCAGAGCAGGCAAGGCAAGGGATTGTGAGCTCAGGGTAGCTCTGAGGTCGGGAGCCAGTCCCCCAGATCTGAACTCATGGGGTGACTACAGGATAATGACCAAACATTTCAATGGGTTGCTCTGTCATTTCAGCAGTGACACAGAGTGCTGGACTCCTTTACTTGCAGATGATTTCAGTACTTTTAAAATCTAGTTTTCTGCCCGTTGTGTTACAAATGACAGTTTGACTACAAGTAGTGGTCACTTTTCTAGCTTTTCGTCTGACTGAACAATAGTGGATAATACCAGAGGCATTTTTGCAGTTTATTTCCTTGTCCTGCTGCTGTCTGGCAGTGTGCTTGTTTGGTTGTCTTTAGATTGAGTTGATTCATCACAGGAAGGGCAAATGTAGATTCTGGACTGCACCATTTACTTACAGACCCTTTGTTTATCTCTCCATCAACGCAACAAATTATTTTTCTGACCATCATGTCACGGGTATTTCTGTGTGTTTGATAGAAGACCTTATGGTTATATCTTCAATAGAATTTCTGTGTTAAAACTGATCAGAGCAATAGAGCAATTGAAAGAGAAAGAGCAAATGCTGAAATTTTTTTATTTTTATACTTCAATAACCTCCAAAATGAACCAAGCACTCTTAAAACCGTGACAGTTGTACTGCCTGTGTCCCCCAGCCTGAAGAGACTCTTAAGTTGCCATGGTGAAAGGCACATGCTTGTTTCGTAATGTGTGTTTAGACTTCAGAGAATGAAATGTGTTTGTCTTCGTTCCTCCAGAACTCTTTCTGTAGTCTCAGTGCAATTAACTTTTTCGTTTGGAATGCAGATAGCACTAGCCAAGTGGATGATATAACTGGTTTCTTATTGGTATTGCTTACAAAGTACTATTTAGGGGAAAAAAATTCCAGGGTAGGGAGTGGAACAGGAAAAGTTGGATGATATTATTATTATTATTATTATTATTATTATTATTATTATTATTATTATTATTATTATTATTATTTTATTACAAAGGAGGGGTGAATAATACCTAATCTCCGGTGACAGCTCAGACAGCTTTCATAGTTTGTTGTAGGGTTTTATGACATTCATTCAAACAAATATTCATTTTAATTCACTTGTGACTGAAAGGTGGTTTTGTTACTCATGATTTTGCCCACCTTGCTGCTTCAGACAACTTAGTTCCAGCAAAATAATCATTTTGAGCATAGCAGTTCTGATGATTATTCCCATCAGGGTGTAAAAGGGTCACATTTATTTTTGTGAGTACGGAGAACATTGATTTGGTTATTTTAGTTACTGAAATGAGAGAAATCCTTCTAAATACTTTGCAGTTGAAGTGTTTTGGGTTTGTGCTGGGTGATGCCAGAAGGTTTGCTGCAGAACAGATGAATTTCTGAAGAGCTTTGCTGTCCCTGGGCAGAGTGCAGCATCACAGAGCAGTCTTGGTGAGCCCCCCCAGCTCCCTCAGCTGCTCCTTATCAGACTTGTGCTCCAGACCCTTTCCCAGCTTCGTTGCCCTTCTCTGGACTCACTCCAGCATCTCAGTGCACTTCCTAAACTGAGAAACCCAGACCTGGACACAGCACTCAGGGTGTGCCTTTACCAGTGGCAATCTCTGCCCCGGTCCTGCTGCTGCCGCTGTTACTGGTGCAGAGTCAGTGGTGGAGGGAAGGGGAGGCAGATACTGAGTCAGTGGTGAGGTTACAGGATCTGCATGTTTAAAAAGAAAAAGTGGCAGTTGCAGCCAAGGGAGACAATCATGCTTAACCAGGTCTTTTGAATGAAACCTGGGGCCTGTGGTGCTGTTCTGATTCAAATTGCAAAAAGTGTTATTTTTAACAAACACCTCCTGCAATGGTTCTCGCTCGACCTGCATCTCAGCGCCGTAGCAGAGATGCTGCCCCTGCAGTTAAACCCACAACATTCAGGAATAACAGGATTTCATAAATTGTGGCAGAGAAGATCAACAAGGCTGGTGAAGGGACTGGAGCACAAGTGCTGTGGGGAGAGGCTGAGGGAGCTGGGGATGTTTAGCCTGGGGAAGAGGAGGCTCAGAGGTGACCTCAGCACTGTCTGGAACTACCTGAAGGGAAGTTCTGGCCAGGTGGGGGTTGGTCTCTTCTCCCAGGCACTCAGCAATAGGACAAGGGGGCACGATGGGCTCAAGCTCTGCCAGGGGAAATTGAAGTTGGAGAGCAGAAAAAAATTCTTTGCAGAGAGAGTGCTCAGGCATTGGAATGGGCTGCCCAGAGAAGGGGTGGATTCCCCATCCCTGGAGGTTTTTAACCTGAGCTTGGCCATGGCACTGAGTGCCATGATCTGGTAAAGGGACTGGAGTTGAACCAAGGGTTGGACTTGATGATACTGGAGATCTTTTCCAACCCAATTCATTCTATTCTATGGCAAGACAAAGTAGACAAAGTTGGTACCGACTTGCTGATGACAAGGCATGTGTAACAATCTTCCAGCTGACTTTTCTGGTTATCGCCTTTTGCATGATGAACTGGAATGATGTTTATATATAACATCACCTACTACATTATGTTTATATATGATACATAATATATAAATATCATTCCAGTTTTTATATATACATTATATAATTTTTATATATATATATATGCACATTTCACCTTGGCTTTCTCATGATTTGTCTTCTTTATGTTGCTGTGCTTTTCTGCAGTGTAAATGTAAAAGCATAAATCCAGCACAGATTCCTATCCCCTTGTAAAATCTTTAAGTAGCTTTTTCTTGCTGTCATGCAGCAGATCTTAGCAGAAGGCATTTGGTGTTAACAGCACTCAGGATGGTCTAACAAAGAAATCAGTGACTGTAATAGCTTCTATTGAACCTGGCACTATGTTTTGGTAAATGCATCTTCCTTTTCTTTGCATCTGTGAGTGAAAAGTGCTTTGAGAAGAAAGAGAGTGTGTGCTTTTTATAGAGCCATGCAGGTTATGGAGTCACTTTGTTGGGTTTTTCCCTAACCATCTTTCCCAAAGTCTGCTTTAGAGTGATTGTTTATGCAAAGTCTAGTGTTTCCTAGCACTTTTATTTTCAGACTTTATGTAGATGAATTGCTTGTGGTCACTGTCACTGGTTCACCACATGAAGGATGTTTAATAGCATGGGAGCTGCGTTGTCAGGGCGAGGAGCTCACCCGGGAAACTTTTGGAAAAGCTGTCTTGTTTAAAACAAACAAACAAAATTCTGGCAACATCTTTTCCATGACTGTAACCATGTGTGGTATGTGCACTCCCTCTCTTCCCCTTGCCTCTAATGTATATATAGCTTGTATTCAGACAGTGCTGTGGAGTCTGTGCACTCCAGCCTGCAGCAGGGAGCCAACAATCCATTTTCTGTGACTCTCTCCTGCTTGTAATCTAAGAAGGCAAGAATTGTTTCTATGCAGTTTATGGAGGTTGGGGAGGGTCTTTGTATGGTTTTAGTTCTAACACACACAAAAAAAAGCTTTCTATTTTCTCTGTCTTGGAGAAATTGGAATCCTTTCCCACAAGGGAAACTCTGAGTACAGTACATATGGTTTATATGGCCAGGGATTGATTGCAGGATGTACCTGTCTGTAGCAGGTTATTGAGTAAAACTCAGCAGACCTGGAACTGAAGCAGGCTGCTTCCTGCCTGTAACAAGACCAACAGATTTTGCAGACCATTAATTCATCCCTCTAATCAGCTGGAAATTTCAGAGGTGCTTAAAAGAGTTGCCTCTTGGGCATCCTTGGAAATACCAGTTAACTTCATTATGCTTTTTATATTGAGTCTAATCTGTGCTTCCAGATTGATCTTTGCCTCATGATGGAAATATTAAGCAGTGGTAGTAATTGCTATTACATCTTTGATAGGAATCGGGCAACGTGGATCAAGTTGTATAACTCAGTTTAAATAACCTGAAATATATACAATAGTCTTAAGGAATGCGTGGTCAGTTCTGCTTGGGCTGTCGGTCTTGTCCTTCTTATCTTCTGTAGAAGTATAATTCTCATAAGCTTAAATCCTGTGCTAATGAGTCTCACTCCTAAATAGGAGTTTATCCTCTTGGTTGGAAAGAGGTTAATTAAGGGAACAATTAGAAAAGCTCATTAAAACTGCATTCAGGTTCAGCATAATGAAAAGTGAGCTTCCTGTGTCAAGGTGATTCTAAATTCATGCTCTCCTCATTTCTCACTGACACGGTTGCCCAGCCTTGGTCTGTGTGTGCCCAAGCACACTGTGCTGGTGGCCTTGTTTGGTTACTGTGGTGGTTGTGATAGAGATGGAACAATAACTCAATCCCAGGCACCTTCTCACCCCTGGGGGAAGGGAGGAGTTCCGCAGGAATTTACAATCTGCTTTGCATTTCATTTCCATTTCTTGGGTCTCAGGTTTTTACAGCAGGGAAAGCATAAATTGGGATAGATTACCCCCACCTTGGCTTTGCAGGCAGTGTCAATAATGATGCCAGCACAGACCCAGCTGCAGGAGCTACAGCTGTGAGCACCTTTGTATGAATCCAGTCTCTTTTTTCTGGGTCTGGTTCCTTACAAAATGACCATGAATGTGCTAGTTTAGCATAATTCCTGAAAGCTCGTTCTGTGTCCTGGGTTCTGCTTCAGTGGACTGGGACTGACTTTCTAAAAACAAAATCACAGCAGCCAACAAATTGTTTGCTTGTGTAGTCAGCCCAGCCTCTGTCTCGTCCCTGTTTCCAGTCTGAGATTGCGGGTAAGTCACATGTCTGGATCGGGTAGTCTGAGGAGGCTCGCAGGGAACAGCAGTGTTAGATGGGGCTTTTCAGCACTGGGTTAGTTTACACTTCAAAATTCAAATTGATTCGTGATTTTGGAAGAATAATAGATTTTCTGAAGATTGCCTGTGCTCACAGTCTGGTGGGGCTGCCTCTCACAGTTGTTTGGGTGCAGGTACAACCTTTTATCCAACACTGTCACAACATCAGGAAGCGTAGTAGAGTTGAGGAGTTATTTTACCATCACCTGGGAGCAGTTTAGGAGATACAGATCTTGTATTACTGGGTCCTTCTGAAAAGGAAGTGGTGGTGGCATAGAGCTCCTTACGGGTATGAGGATGCAGTGGGGGATCTTCTGGCCTCAGCAGTGCTGCAACACTGCCTTAGGGCTCTGTGCAGTCAGGCCTGTTGATCAGCAACAGGTTGGGATTGCACTGGACTCTGTTGAACAAGGACTGATTTGTCCTTGACTCAGACGATGAAAAATGTGTAGCAGTTGGTGTTACAGCAGACAGCAGAGAATTCCATCACTCCGTGGAAGAAATCTCAGCTTTTCCCTGATAAGGACTTGAGAAATGATAAAGCTTTGCTGGTACTGGTGTTGAGCCTCAGCCCATGTGATGCTCATTGCAAATGTATGTACTTTCAGCTTTTTTTTTCTATAAGCTAAGCCATGTACCAGTATGAAGCTTAAAATCCAGAGCAGTGGTTCAACATCCTTGTTTCAGGTTCATCTCAGCAGGGTGGTGCCTGCTGCTGGCAGACACTGCAAGGCGTGGACACTGCTGGTTTGAACTGTGCCTTCATACTGAGTCTGCAGGGAACCCTGTTTAGAAGGGTTAGATAAACACAATCAGGCTGCATTGCCAGCAATGATGTTTTTATTTAATGCATTAATGAGTGCAGGTGGCAGGACCTCTGAAGTGAATTAAATGCAGTGCAAACTCCTGCTGTACTAGCAGAGCCATTGTGAGCTGCTGAATGCTGAGCCAGCTCCTTTGAGACATGAGGTGGGAGATGGGAATGAGCTTCCCATGCCTGAGTGATAGTTTTAAACATCACCTTACAGCACAACCAGCTTGTGCTGAAGAACCAAGAGGAAGAGTGTATTTTAGAGCTGAATTTCTGTCTATAGCAGCATTAAAATAAGGTAGTCACAAAAATAGATTTACTTGCTTGTTGTGTCACCTGGTAGGGTTCAATAATGCACTGGTTAAAAGAATTCTGTTCAGCCCACACCAGCACTTACAGAGCTAGAACAACACCACCCGAGTCCCTTCCTTTCCTTCTATAGGCAAGATGCTGGAATCCAGCACAGTTATTGTGCTCTGCTGGCCTTTCCCACGCTGAAACCTGGTTTTTATTTCCTTGAACCTTAGTATCAGTGAAATGATCCCTGGAAAGCTTGTATTGATTGCACATGATTGTCTAATTAAAGTGCAATAAGAATTGCAGAACACTTGCTCTCACAGCCCTGTGCTTATTGTAGACACTGTAAATTAGAAAGCTTTCTGCTCAAATATGGAAAATGTCAGTGCTTATTTCCTTTTGAATTTCACAGCATCTCCTGAAGGCTGCACTTGTAGATGTGCGATTATTTTTTTCCTAAGTAACAATTGGAAAGAAGTGTTACTTAGAGAAGAAATGAGGCCCTGTAGGTTTGCAGGGGCCCTGTTCTGACCCTGCGAGCTGTAACCCATATTGTCTGAAGGGAAGCACTTCTAAATGAATGTATTTTAATTTGATACCTCCTTGATGATCCTTTAGCATCATGTGCAGAGATGGGGATTAATTTTACGATATATAGATGGAAGTCTTTAAATAGTTCTCTTGGTTTTACCTGGAGGCTGTTTGTTTCTCTGTCTGGACTTTATGGCTGTTTTGCTCCCTGTGGTTGTTTGTGGTTTGATACTTTATGGTAACCTGGATCTTCCTGAGATGTGTGCAAGCAGCCAGTGTAAGACAAATCCTTGATACCTCCCAGGAACCCAAGAGTGTCATTATAAGTCTGCATCTTGGTTAGTCACTGATTGAATAGGTGGCCTTGGGGAAATCCCTGAACTTACCCAAATCTTCAGTTTGCATCTAATCACTGGGTGATCCGTGATTCACTGTGATATATTTACAGAGTTTTATGAATGATCAGTAATTCTGCCCAAGATGCTGGGCAGAAAGATGCTGTAGAGAATGGTGGACTTTGAATTCATTAATCATTCACCAATTGCATACAAAACCCCTTAAATATGTTCAGTCTCATGTGTGAAACTGAGTTTTCCCTTTCTTTCCCTTCCAGATGTACTTTCCGATTCCCTAGCACGGTTATAAAGATCCAATTCACATCTTTATACCATAAAGAGGAAGTAAAAGAGGAAACCTCATCGCCTCCCCCTCGGCCACTTTACCCTCAGATATCACCTCTGAAGATCCACATCCCGGAGCCGGATCTCCGGAGCGTGGTCAGTCCCCTCCCGTCCCCCACAGGCACTATCAGGTAAGATGTTAATTATCCACAGTGTGTTCTCTGACATCACTCTTGTCAGCCCTGCTTTGTTTGGTATCCTTGGTGCAAGAAACGCCTCATTAAAAGTAACTAATTAAATATCTGATGTTCAAAATGATGGAAGACTGCTGAAAACTCTGTTATGGTGGCTGGAAGAAAGGCACAAGGGTTGTGTTTAAGAGCTCAAAGGGTTCAAGGGGAAACGTGAATTAGTTTCATATCTATAGTTTCATGCTATAGAGTTACTAGTCTATCTTTGGCAGTGGAATTAGAAATATTTATTGAGAGCTACCTATATGCATGGAGAAAAGAAAGCAGGCAAATACTTTCTTAGGACTGCCTGTTTTATTTTTATCTCAGTAATATTCTGTTGTTGCTGGGTGGTGCTGCTGTTATCTGAAGTTAGGGACGAGGGTGGCCACTGGCACGTGGTTTCCTGGGAATGGAAGGAAATGGGGGTAGGATGCTGACCATGTACTGAGGGGCTGTAGCAATCTGAATGCGCATCTGTGCGAGCATCCTGTTTTGTAAATCATCTGATTGGTGGATGTGCAGTAGAAATAACCTGAACATCAAGTTACTATCTGGAGTATTTTCTTTCTTTCTCAGCAAAGAGTTGATGTTGTGGAGTTTCACTGAAATTTTTTAATGTTAAATCTGTTTCTTGAAGTATGGTAAGTTTTATAAAGTAAAGGAGACTCATGGTACAGGATGATGTATTGAAATTTTAAAACATGTGGGCATCAGAATAGCAAGAGTGAGCCTGGTAATAGCAGTAACCTCTGGGTTGTTTTCATGTCTGTCCATTTGTAAAAAGGTATAATACGCAAATCTCTTCTGACAGTTAGCACTAATTCAGTGGGTAGTAGTCAAATTTATGTGGCTGAGAATGACTGCAGTGTCTCAATGAAGCCAGTTTGGTTTTACACAGGTCTGGAGGCACTCGCTTGTTTGGGTTTTTCCGCTGGTCTTGCAGAGCTGCACAGATGTGCAGTGCAGATATTCTAGAAAGAGGGGGCTGGAGGTAGCTGTGGTTTTAGTCCTCTGTTCAGGCACTGCTTTTAGTTTATATTTAACCTTCTCTTTTTAGATGAAGCTTGTTGCTGGGAGGGGAGGGGGATGGTTCCTTTGCCAACATATGGTAGTTAGTTTCCATTCAGTCATCTTGTGCAAAGCAGCACAGTGTGGTTTGTGTTACTAACAGAGGCTGTATCTTTTGACTCTGGCATATGCCTGCAACTGATATTTGATTCCCTGAGAATGTTTCTTTTGCATAAGGAGAAAGTGGAAATAGTGGTGTTGAATTGTGCTCAGCCTCTAATGCAGTGTTTACTAAGGATGATTAATGGTTGCATCCGTTTGTCTTGAGCAAAAGCTAATCCAGCCAAGTCTTCAGAAAACCTCAAAAGACATCTGAGGTTTCACTTGCCAAACCCCTTTCGTTTCCGAGTTCCTCTTACAAAGGAGGGGCTGACACGTTTGTAAACATCCCTGCTCAGCCCTTTCAACCTTCCCCTCTCCCCCAGCAGGGTCTTGCAGCTCTGCCCCGTGGGACAGGCTTGGGGAAGTGATTTGGGTGTTTCTGCCTGAGAAAGGGAATACTGTTTGGGGACAAAGTAGCTATGCATTCTGGCCATCTGGCGTTCAGGGCAGCTCTCTGCTCTCTTGGTGGGTTCACTTTGGTGGGTGAGGCTGGCACAGTGTCCTCTCCTTCCCAAGGGCAGGTCTGGGAGGGCTCGTGGGAGCTCAGCGTGTGACCCACACCCCTCTCCCATCGCTGCCTTTGGGAGGTGGTTGCATGAGCTGGTTCTCCTCCTCCTCCTCCTCCTTCCTCTCCCCCTTCTAGTATGTACTTTCCTAATTTGGTGCGTTTGCTTTGCTCCTCCCTGATTGGCCCATGGAAAATTATTGCAGTTTGGAAATCCTGGGCAGGGTGAAATTTCCTTTTTGGAAAGTGGCTCCTGGCCCCCTTTTCCTGCCTCCGCCCTGGTGCAGAGCAGGGGCTGTACCTGTGCTCCCAGATCCAGCCCTGCCCTCCTGACCCCCAGCCCTGCTCTGCCTCCCTGTTTACACTGCAGCTTGTTCCCTGCAGGTTCTCCCCTGCAAGCTTCTGAGGTTTTTTCCAGCCTATTTATTTCCTCCCTGCAAAGTGCAGCGCCTGGAGAGGGAATGAGCTTTAGTTAAACAAAACCAAACCTGCCACCCTCAGCAGCTTTGCAAAGCAAGATTCCGCTTATTCCTGG
Source organism: Pithys albifrons albifrons (assembly GCF_047495875.1). Taxonomy (NCBI): domain Eukaryota; kingdom Metazoa; phylum Chordata; class Aves; order Passeriformes; family Thamnophilidae; genus Pithys; species Pithys albifrons. The sequence goes on from NC_092473.1 coordinate 13,363,407, forward strand.
GGAGAAATGTGCTCACTGTTTTCTCAGCTAGGTATTTTATCTCCAGGAGGGACTGTGTGGATGTGTTTTGAATGCTGTTGTACAGCTTTAAGGGAAAATGTTGATTGGCAGCATGCTGTGAGGGTTACACACAGGCAAGGCTTATTTCTTCCTGCTTTGAGTTCAAAATTCCTTTTTTAAAAAAATCAGACTTGCATGTTCCAGAAAGGAAAAGGCCACTGTGGTTGTAATAAATTTGTTGAAGCAGCCAGCCATTTTACACAACACACTAAGAGCAGAGTAGCACCAAATCTCTTCTCAGTAAGTTCTCAAAGCATTGAAAAGCAGTATGAAAACCACGTGTTTGGTTCAATTCAGCTCTGCCTTTTGGGAGATATAACTGAGCCACCATTGCAGGGTCCACAGCTTGTATTTGGAGGATACTCTTGGGGTGACAGTGGTGACCTGAAATTTCTCACCTATGCTGGAAACACTTGGCTTTACGTGATTTTGTGATAAATCCTCAATATCTACATGAATGAGACTCCAAATGTATTGCCATCCTTGCTTGTGCTTGGATTATAAACAGAGCTACAGAGACAAGGCGTGATGTAGGAGTCTGTTCCTGGTCTCAGTCATGCTGAGTTGGAGATTAGATTTGCAGTGTTTAGTTTTCCTTTTATTGTTGTCCGGTTGGTGTTAATGGCCCTATTCTAGTAACTTAACTCAATTTTCTAAATGCATCTCTCTGCACCACTGCCCCTCAGAGTTTAGGTGTTTTTAGTTTTTATGAAAATTAAATTCTTTCTTTGTAATTCTTTCCCTATTCTAAACAGCAGTTATGATCTCACTGATATATAGACACATATGTATAAACTACAGTAAAGAAGTAGTAAATGCTGTACTACAGAGATTGGTGCTATTATTCATTTTTTACAACTACTACTTCTGGCTTATCTCTGTACTAGAATGAGTGTGGGTTTGAACACTTCATCTTGTTTGGGTTTTTTCATGGAAAGGGCATGGATAGTTAGCCCACATGCCCAGTCTTTATCAGTAAAAAAATTCTTTGACATATAGCAGTAAGAGTTGTTAGGGCCCTGTGAGAACCACTGGCTGAAAAGTGTCTGGTGAAGCTTTGTGCTAACCTGGTACATATTTGTGTGTGGACCCAAATTTGTATGTTAATTGTTAGTACTTAATGTGCCTGCCTGTGTTTGGCTGTTAGTAGAAGGGTTGATAACTAGTTTTCAATTAAATTAATGGTATGAATAATGAAAGATCAGCATCTTTCATTCTCTAAGCTTGATTAGTAAACCGGAAGATGGGAGAGCATTGCCATGGTTTAATAAGCTACAGTCCTTTTTTCACTGGGCAAAATTAGTTCAGTAACATGTTCTGTGCTCTGATAGCGGATTACTCAGAGGTAGCTGCAATTATCTTGACTAAGCCACTAGCTTGTTTTGTGGCCTTTAACAGGTCATTTAAATTCATTGTGTAATTACTGCTTTACAAGCGTGTCTGGTAGATAAATTATGTATTGACCTTTTATTCTGTAAAGCATGACAAGAGTGTGTGTGAGCCATGTTACAGCAGACGTGCAAATGCTGGCTATGCTTTGATCCAAACTTGGCTTGGAAAAGGGGAGGCTTTTTAACAGGCTCTAGGATAGCCATACACCACTCTTTCAGAACACTTGGGACTTCATCTGAACTTGCACACTGACTCTAAAGTGTGTAATGGGAATCTGAATGAACCCTGACTAGAGTGGGTGCATCCACTCACTGGAACAGGATTCATAAGTATTGCATGCTCTGTTTCATTCAGGCTTTCCTTCTTCCTAGAGCACTGTGAGCCACTGAGCTGCAATGCCAGTGAAGAGCTCCAAGGCAGGCTTTTTGCAGGCTCTTTTGCATTGTCTGAGTTATACATTACTTCCTGCATTCAGGCAGAATATACAGCTCAGGCAACTCCCACAGTTGGACAGACCGGTGATTATTTTTAATCACCCGAGTCTCGAAACCACAAGCCAAGGAGTGTGATGCATATACATCATGTAAGAGCAGCAACAGTCTGTGCTGGGCTTGGGAGTTCTACTCATGTTTATTTCAGATAATGGACCATGTGCTAGAGGAGATGTGCCAAGCCATGTGCTGGAGGAGAGGTTGCAGATGTCGCCAGCTACAGGAGCACTTCCTCTTCCCCAGTCAGTACAAAATTTTAGTTCACTGAATCCACGCTGGAGTGAGGGCACTTCCTTTCAGAGAGGGGAACCAGTGGAGCACTGACAAGTAATAAAAATTTCACCTTTTGTGGATAACTCACTTTCTCTCATTGTGACTTGTTCGACAGCTTTGTTTCTCTTACGTGTTAAGCAGGCAGGGTAGCTCTCAGATTTCTCCTTTCACATCAAAATCCAGCTTGGTTTGGCAGTCTCACCACTTGTGAGGCAACGTGCAAGGACTTGCCTTTCTTTGAGTTACGATTCTGGGGCTAGGCCGGGGAAGGTGAGAGCAGCAGAGGATTCTCACCCATTATTGCTGATTGGTGTATCGTGGAAAGGCTTGTTTCGCAAGTCCAAGTGCTGTACTTTGACCTGATTCTTGCTTATTGCACATAAAAAGTGGCCCTGTATCTTCATGTCCCTTTTTTGCAGGCTCACTAAATGGAATGTTGGGGTAATCTGAGATTTGTGGCATTTCTTTAATCATAGTCCTTGGGCACAGGGCAACACACCTCTGATTTGCATTCAAGGAAGAGAGTGGGGAGGATTTTAAGAAGTGGTGATTCTTTCTTTGTACTCAACAGAGTCTTAAAAAATGCCTATCCAGACTGGAATCTCTATATTGGCAGTGTTGCCAAGGCTGTAACTCTTAGCCCTGATATGTCTCTGTACCTGCTTTCACAATGTGCACTTGAGCATTTTACACAGGCACTGCCATGTGCATTTTGTGTCCTAAAGCACCAAGCTGGACATGGGCTTGTTGTTTAGCAATGCAGGTTCCAAGCTGGGTGAACAGTTTTATATGGGATCCCAGGTAACCTTTCCTCTTTGTCATAGGTGCTTCTTCAGTACACCTGGTTTCAATTAAGCCTCTGTAGCTTGATCCCTACAGATCCCTTTCCTGTTGAAAGAATGAAATTGAGTAATAGGGCAACTTTCCTGCCTTCTAGTGCTGCCTCTCCTGGAGAAATTGGCACTGAGGTTTGGGAGTGTTTCGGTTTCCAGATTGTTCACAGACTTGTAATTTGGCCATAAATAAATCATTTACGCACTTGTTGCTTCATTTTTATTCTTATTAACCCCAGTCTATAAAATGTGCTTAGTATTGAGAGAGTGGAGATTTTTACACGGGAATCTCAGTGTGTTCAGGGAACAGATCCCTCTAGCCCAGTATTCTGCCTCTGACACAGGTATCTTGGGGGTCATAGAAGAACACAGAAAACAGAGTAATGCTGACTAAGGTGCAGTTTGCCTCCATTTTCTTGAACCAGGGACTACTTTGGAGCGAGTACTTCCTGACCATCTGTCTTAGAAAGCCCCTGATGGCTTCCCTGTCTTCTTCCTTTCCCCAAGAATTTGTATACTGGCTTTTTCTATTCATATAGACTTTTATCATCAGCCCTGTCGTTCCACAGTGTAGCTACAGACATAGAAGCACTTTCTTTTGTTTTGGATGTGCTGTTTAGTTTCATTTTGTGCTCACCATCTCTTCTGTTTCAAGAGGGCAGGAACTGAACACCTCCCCTTTTGGCTTTTATAGGCTCTGTCACCTTGTGCCTCAGCTTCTGTCTTAAACTGTTTTTTCCTGTATGAAATCCATTCTATATGTCTGATCATCCTATTTATCCCTGTCAGTACCTTCTCTGGATCTGCTCTATCCTTCTTTTTTGTTGGTTGGTTTGTTTGTTTTTTTAAATGAGAGTAGACAAGCAAATCAGTGTCCTGGTGTGAACGTACCGTGCACACAGTGGGACATCCTATTTTTGCCTTGCTGATTCTTCACTTAAGGCAAAATGATTTTGGACATTCCAGCAGAAACGAAGCAAGTCGTACACACTCTCCAATAACTGGTGCTTAGTTAATTGTTTCTAGCAAGTGCTGTGAACTTGCAGGCTGGGTTCTTGTTGGCAGGAGTTGAAAGTAAATCATGATGCCACAAAGATTTAGAACATTCAAGCGCTGTGTTTAAGAGGCTGCCTGCCAGTTACAGGGGTGAAGGTGTTGCAGACACTGCCTTCAGCCCTCGTCTTTCTGGCCTTCCTGCTGAAGAAAGGTTAAGTATGAAATGGAAAACATGCTGCAGAGGACCAGTGTGACTGAGCACGTGGTCGCAGTCTCATTCTAAAGCTGAGTCTCAGCATAGTATTTAAGGAACTGTGGCTCAGTGGCTGCCTGCAGTCAGTGTTTCAGGTTGAGATGCTGAATCCTTCAGTGGCTATCAAAAATTTCTGGCACTTGGGGTATTAACCATTGTACCACGGGATTAAGACTATGGGTAACTGCAGCTGGCTCACTTACATGCCCTGTGTGCCTTTCAGTGGTATAAAACACTTGCTTGCTCTCCAAAATGTTCTCTTCCATAACAGGCAAGCTTAATCCAAATTAGCTTGGATGGCTTGTGAGCTAAGATTGCCAGCATGGACAGTGAGCATGGATCACAGCAGTAAGTCAGGACGTCAGAGCAAGGTGAAATTGCAGGCCTAGCTGTGCTTTTCTCAGTAAAAGGTTATGGATCAAGTATTGATGCAGTACTAATATCCAACAAAGCATAATCACTCTCCTTGCATTTGGTTTCTGTTTTATAGCACAAACAGGTGTTTGTAGGGAAAACTCTTTGTTTCATAATATTTTTAAAGGGGGTGTGAGTGCATGCAAGCATCCCCAGCCAGCCCCCAGCTCTGGGTGGTGAGGAGAATTCCAGGAACTCCAGGAAACTGATGTCACTGCATTGTGTTTGCTTGTTTTCTTTTGACTGCACTAATGTTTAATTTTAACTTAACCCTCAGAGGGGTATTTTTAGTAAAACTGTTTCTTCACTTCTCCTGTCCCATGCTAGGAGGGGAACAGATTGTGTCTCCTTGTTTTTCCAGTAGTCAGCTCTTTATGCCTTTCCTCTGAAGAGTTCTCTGATGATTGACTGAGAGCTTGAACACTCCTGTGTGTTCTTGGAGTGGCTAAAAGTTGGTGTTCATTGTGTTCCCGTGCCTCTTGATTTGATCATTGATTCAGGCTGAAAGGAAGCAAATCTACCTGGACAAAAGGACTCAGTTCTGGTAATAGATTAATACCTCTTCCAAAACTTTGGCTGCTGTGTGGGTGTCCCGAGGTGTAGCTCCTTCTGATGTTCTTCACGGACTATCTACTGGGAGGGGCTGGCTTTGCTAGAAGTTAACACCACCTTAGGTTGGAGGGCCTTTGTCAACATTCAAGAGAAACCCTGCAGGGGATGAGTTTCTCCCTTTGTTTTTTTGTTTGTTTTTTAAGCAAGGGATGATACTTAAAATTCATCAACCTCAGAAACCAGAGTTTGAACAGCAAAAACTGGACTCCTTGCTCTGTTGATCTTGAAGAACGAATTCTTGTATCTAGTTTTATTCATGTATTTAAAAAAAGGAAAAAGCAAGAACTACAACTCTGTGCAGAGCACGGATTTGGAAAACATTACTCTCTTCCATATCTTTGTCCTGGGTTTTGGCTGCTGTCTCTGTGGTTTGCTGTTTGTGTGTTTCTGCAGCCAAAGAACAAAATCAGAAAACTCTTGTTTCATCCTGGTCCATTCCCAGTCTTTGCGTTACAATAATTGCTCAGGTGCCAAGCACAACGATAAAAAGGATTTCTGTGGTTTTAGTTTGTCATTGTTTCATGTATGGAAATGGCTTTCATTTGGAATTATCTACACATAAGAAGTGTGTATGTGGAGAAGCTATTGAAAAATGACAGTGGAATAATTAAATTCACACCAGCTCCTCATGTGAATGCTAAGACATCAAGAGTGTCTTCTGTGGTTTAGCTTGGAGTAGCAAACTTTGATTCATTTTCCTGCACAAACAGGTCTCAGCTCTTTGAAAGGCTGGGTAAGACATGCCTTTATCTCTGGCAAAGAGAGATCTGTAAGTATGGGCTCATCAACAGTACGTAACTTGAACCTCCTGAAAGCTTTGCCTCCTGCTGCACTCCTGAACAGCATCAGTAATGCCATGGGCTATTGGTGGGCACTGAAAGGGTTATTAGGGCTGGGCAGCACTTTGCAAGGCTGGTTTATGGGAGAGGAGTGAGCTTGGATTCCCTATTGCAACAGTTTGTTGTGACTGGATATTTCTTTTGCCTTCTCTCTCTCCCCTGACCCCTCCCCATCCTGTAATTCACTTTTAAAAGAAACCAGTCTGGGTTGTGCTGAGCTCAGCACTGCAGCCATTTGCAGAGACACCACAAGGAGAAGCAGCACTTCTCAGTTTACAGGCTGGACTGTGGTAGGAAACAGTCATTCCTTACACTGACAGATTGCTTATGCACCCAAGGTATTGCCCACTGAGAAAACAAGGGTTGTCTCACTGCTTCCTCTCCATCCCCACGAGTACCTCTGTGTGTGTGGGAAGCTGTCCAGACAGTCACCTTTTTGGAAAAGGAACCATGTTCTGTGTTTTTTGTGCAGCATTTAGCACAGTACTCTGATGGGTGTCAGTTACTGCATTTGTTTGTGTCAGTTACTGGGCATTTCACCGGTAAGAGGATTGTTTATGCCAGTTTTACTCAATTCTAGTTCCCAGCTGTGGGCTTCAATTTGCATCTTTTCCTAAAATTTGAACTGCTTGTTCTGCTATGTAAATCTTCTGTGTATTGGTTTACTTTCTTGTTTACTGTTTCTCTGCACTTAGAAGATGTGTAATCCTGAGATTTAGCTGTGCATCCTGCTGTTCTGGCATTGCACCCCTCGATTCTGGACAGCACAGAACAGGGGACAGACAGAAAAAGAGAATTTGTTTCCCAGACCCATCCTCCTCTCATCCTTCAGGGCCAGGTTGGATGGGGCTTGGAGCAACCTGGTCCTGGGGAAGCTGTGCCCATGGCGGGAGGGTTGGAACTGGTTCATCTTTAAGGTCCCTTCCAACCCAGGCCATTCTGTGATCCTTCCAACCCCGCAAAGCAAGGATGTGTGATCCCTAGACAAGCCTTTCTAATTAGTTCTCATCTTGTAGCCCTCATTTCTGTGTGCCTGAGTGGTGTTGCAAATTATAGCCCCCTTTTATGTGTTTGTAGCATTTTTATCAGCTTTTATGTGCCTGTCCTGCTCCATTGCTGTTGCTGTAATGCCATCTTGTGGTGGCCCTGCAATGCCAAATGAGTCTTTTCTAGCCAAAACTGATGGGTGAGCCACCTCTGTGTGTATGCAGTGATTGCAGCTCCCCTTTGTCAGCAGCATGAGCTTGCTGGAGGATCAAGGAAGTCCCTGTCTCCAGCTGTGTGGTATCAGGGCATGATCTTCTTAAGCTCAGGTGTTGTGTTAGGCAGGGACCTGCATGGCAGATACCTGCTCTGGGTGCCTTAGTCTGATACTGTAGAGGAGCACAGCCACTGTCTGCTGGAAGGATCAATTATATATTGCCTGTGTTGTAAGGAGAGTGGTGTGTTGTTCATTCACAAGTCACAATAACAAGCTATTCATCCCTGATACACTGTATGTTGTTTGAAGTCCTGCATTGTTTTAAATGCTTCTCTAAACACAGAGGAGTTGTTTAATACTTTGAAACACTGCTCTCTTGTGATTGCAGGAAGTGTGTGTGGCGGGGAGTGTCAGGATTTTGTAGAAATTCCAATTTTATCTCTAGTGGATTTCTTTCTCAATCTGTTTGGGCTTTGAATAAGCCACGAGGGCAAAAGTACATCCATTGCATCTGGTTCTCTGTGACCTGAGAGCTTTACTGTACCTTAGAGAGCAACAACTGTGTGCCTTGTTAATAAATGAAGTACCAAATAACTGTATTTCCTTTTTGCCTCTCCAGTGTTCCCAACTCTTGCCCGGCCAGTCCACGTGGTGCTGGATCCTCAGGATATCGTTTTGTTCACAACATTACCTCGGATCTGCAGCTGGCAGCAGAGTATGCGGCAAAAGCAGCATCAGAGCAGCAGGCAGATGCATCTGGCGGGGACAGCCCAAAGGTTCTCAGAGACATTACTTACCCAGCAGTGCTCATTGGGAGGCTTAGTAAAACCTGCTGCTTTATGGCTAGTCCTGGTTACAGTTAAAAGGGGTCTAAAATACCCTGGCCATAAGGGGGCTGTGTACAGTATCCTCCAGGGGTTTGAGACTTTGCCAGCATCTTATTAGTGGTAGCTGATAAATCTATTTGCTTACCTGCCAAAAATATATTCAAATCATTCACTAAGACAGTTAAGCAAGATTTTTTTATGCTTATTTGATAAGTCAAGAACCCATAAGGAAGAGGTACAATAAAATTCAAAGTCTTGTTTTCTCCTTTTAATTAATGGTATTTTGCAAAACCCACTTGGAGAAAGCAGAAGCAAGGGAAAGAAACCAGATCCTTGCCATGAGAAGTCTGTAGTCAGACTTTAAAACAAACATGAATGCCTGTGAAGCAGACATTAAATGAGGAAAGTAGCAAGTGGAATTTAGATTAAAAAATAACTTAGTTAAAATGATAAAATTTAATTCTGTTGAGCTGATCTTCAGATCAAAGTTGAAGGTCTGGAGTCAAATCCACCTGATCTGGGGTTGGGTGGAGCAGCACAGAACTAGATGGCTTTTTTTGTAGACTTAATTCTCCCTTGAGACAAGAACGGTTTCTTGATGGAGTAATTTGAAGAGTTGAGAATATGAGATCTGGCAAACAAATTAAAGTTCCTAGAATGAAACAAATCCTGTTGGAGAAGGGAAGGGACAGGATCAGGTTTCATGTTGGACTTGTTGCTGGGAGGAGGGCTGATAGCACCCTGCATGAAACCTTCGTAAGGAAGTGTAGCTGTAGCTGGGCAGATTTGAAGGCTGTAGTTTCATGGGCACAGCAGTGAATGTACCCTCCACCTCTTGATTCCAGTTCCTTGTCCTGACCCTGTTCCTTGTGCTGATGTAAGCACATGTGGGAAATTGAGATTAAAGTTAGCTTTTTAGTGTGTGTTTGTTGGAAAGAGGGAAGGAGATACTTTCATCTGGCTCAGCCCTATAGTTCTGTTTGCACACAAATGCTTGTGCTAAACTGGGTGGTGACAGTATAAAACAGGAGTGAAATGGAGAGGATGATGTTCACTTGGCTGCCCCTGCTGCTTTTTAAGTTTGGGTTCTGGTAGACTGTAGTGTAGGAATTCATTTTTAGTGATTAAATTGCTGTTTGTTTTTTTCTTTAGGATGAGTCCAAGCCACCCTATTCTTATGCTCAGCTAATTGTGCAGGCTATATCTTCAGCACAGGACAGGCAATTAACACTAAGTGGGATCTATGCCCACATTACCAAGCATTATCCATATTACAGGACTGCTGACAAAGGCTGGCAGGTGAGTTCTTGACACTGACAAGCTTTTAAACTACTTTGACAGAGCTTATCTGCTTTGAAATGCATTTATTAAAGATTTGGGGCACTGGGAATAGAGCTGCTTTGACTGTTCCCAGAGTGAATTTGTTTAACACAAGCTGACTAGTTTGTTTGTGGGTGATTAGTTTTTTTGGAATACTTTGTAGGGCAATGTAGTGTGTTACTGTTGGGCTCTCTGGTTTCTCTTTTAATGCTGTAGTCATGTTGTCTTCAATTTGTGTATTTTATTTTCCTACATCCTTGTTAGCACTCACTGCTCTGCCCAGACACTTGGTTAATCCTTCACCTTGTCTTTGTTTGGCATGACCTGTCCAAGCAGAGGATATCCAGCCTAAAACTGAGGTTCCAGTTTTTAATCACAGTACCTTAAAACATTACAGATGGGTTTTTTTCCCAGTGTATCAACTGCATTGCCTAAGTCACAATTTGCAAGTCTTGAACCTGAGTGAGAACTTGGGAAACTGAGAGTCTGTGCACTCCTTGTGGTATTAAAGGAAACCTGACCAGCTTCATAGGAGAGTTTGAATATAGTTAACACATGCTAAATCAAGCTTCAGTGTTCACTTGAGGGCTGCTTTCAAAGTTCTAGGAACCTCAGCTCCACCTGCTTTCAGACTTTTTCTTGGCATCACACTTCTGAAATGGGTGTTGCATTTGAATATAACACACTAATGCAGCTGGAAAGGCTCTTGCAGCTGCTGATTTCATTGTGTTCAACTGGCAGCAGAACTGCTTGGTGCACTTTGAGTACAGTTGGAATAAATACATTTCTGCCTCCCTGGCTTTCCCCTGCAGTTCTAATTAATTGTGGAATTCACTTCCTGCCCTAACCTGCTCAGCAGAGTTGTGCTTTGCAGAATTGTTGCTGCATCCTGCTTCAGAGAGCTGTATTTCAGTGAAGTTGCTTTTTTCCTTCCCCTTGGTGGCATTGGAAGGATTTACATGTGAAGAGATTATTTAAACCTGCTGCAAAAGCTCTTGTTTTGTTTTGGAAGTGGAATAGGGATGAGTTTTTGCACACCTGGGTTTTCTTAGCCCTTCCCCAAGCCCAAAAGCCACTGCTACAGCCAGTAAGAGGTGGGCTCTTGCAATGGAAAGGATAAATAGTCTTATCAGCATCTAGAGAGCTGCACAGTGCTAGCCTAGTGCCACACAGGTAATGGATTCCTCTCAGAGCCAGCTGTCTGAGGGCATGTTGGCTGGCTTACATTATGATTCGTGTGAGATGCAGTGTCCTTTAGGGCATGTTTGGGCACCCCAGTAATCGTTTGGCAGGTGCGCAGTTAGCACAGGCTCAGGCAGTTCTTTCTGCTTGCCTAGAATAAAGGCTGGCTTTTGACAGAGTTCTGATGTGGTTTACAGTGATTTCCCCCTGCCTCAGCAAAAGCTCTGCTTTCTTTGCTTTCCACAGAGAAGTCACTGCACTGCCTGGCTCCAGGTGTATTAAAGTGATGGTTAGTACCAAGCAAACCCAACTTTCAGGATCCTTAGTAGAAACTGACACTTTTCCCCAGGTTTTCTCTTGCACTTGTCTGGTAACTTTAGAGCAGTGTGAGCTGAGTTACTTGTTTCTGTCTTCAACACTGATTGTGGCAGTGTGAATTCCATTTTTCCAAGCTGTGTGATGAAACCTGTTTGTCTTTGTTACTTGCTTTCTCATGGCAGAATAACCACCATTCCTCTCCTTCCTGCAGAATTCCATTCGACACAACCTCTCCTTGAACCGTTACTTTATTAAAGTCCCACGCTCCCAAGAGGAGCCTGGAAAGGGCTCCTTCTGGCGAATTGACCCTGCCTCTGAAGCCAAACTAGTAGAACAAGCATTTAGGAAACGAAGGCAAAGAGGAGTGTCCTGCTTCCGAACACCTTTTGGACCTCTCTCCTCCAGGTAACTTCAATTTTGTCTAATCTCTGGGCCAAACTCACTATAAAGAAAATAAACTCAAATTTCTCCTGAAGTACAGTGAGTAGACTTTACTTCTCTTTATAGTTTGAGAGGGGATAGAGTTAGTCCTGAGGCATAATCTGAAAATTGTTCTGACTTCTTAAGTGTTTAATAAAAAGAAAGCAGAACCAACTGCAAAAGTACATCAAATAACATGTCTGTTTTGGCATCATTTCAAAGAAGTGCAGAGCAGTTATCACTGAAGTGTTTTCAGATGCCAATCTCTGATTTCACGAAAGCTGTGTTTAGATGTGGATTAGATCATAGTGGGAATAACTTCTGTGGTATTTAAAACATTGTCCTGTAGTGAAGATCAGGTTGATCATGACTGTCAGCAGTGAAGCAACAGGGGTTCTGTGTAGCTGCTCCAGTCAGCTCCATTGCCTTGTGCAATGACAGCTGTGAGGATGAGACTTGCAATTCAGCACTAACTGCAGCAGTTTCGTGTAATGTTCCTCCCACACCTCCTCTTTTCTGTCTGTTAAAAAGTGGAGAGTTTTTCAGCTCTTCAGCTTTTCTATCTGGTTTGTCATTAAAGAAATACACAATTCCTCATGTGTTTGGTGGCTGTGTGGTACCAGAGGTGAGAACCAAGTGGCTGGAGAAGGAGGCAATGGGGAGAAGGGCAGCAGCTGCTCTTGTAAACATGTGCAGGGCCTGACACTTGCCTCTGCATTGCATCTTTTTATTTCTTCCTCTCTCTGTCACTCTCAAACACTGAAAAGATGCTTTGAGATTGATCTCAAGTTAAAAAATGGATCTGAATGTGAGTCACTTCGGGCTTCTCTATCAGCAGTGAGGAATAATGCGACAGTGTTTGGTGCAAGAGCGTGTGTGAGGTTACTCTGTATCTTTCAACTCCTCCCAGCAAAACTGCAGTGGGTAGTGTGGGAGAAAGGCTGGCCTTCTGCTAGAGGATCCTGTACTGGAGAAAACTCCTGGTCTCTGCTGCTGTCTTGTGGTCAAAATGCATCTACATTTGCCGACACTATGTTTTGTGTTTCAGGAGTGCTCCTGCCTCCCCTACTCACCCTGGCCTGCTGTCCCCTCACTCTAGTGGCCTACAGACTCCGGAGTGCCTGTCACGGGAGGGCTCACCCATTCCACATGATCACGACTTTGGGTCAAAGTTAGCCTCAGTTCCAGAATATCGGTATTCCCAGAGTGCACCTGGTGAGTAGCTCTTGTTCCACAGAGCACAACTGATCATTTGCCCCACGTGCCCTGCTGAGGGTGCAGCAGAAAGGCTTCTGCAGTGTGTTCACAAAGATCTAGGGGTGTCTCTTTACACTTCATTGAGAGACTGATGATGCATGTGCAACTTCAGACCATTTTTCTTACTAGTCTGTGGATGAGGGGGCAGAGGTGGAATGTGTAGAAACACCTGAGCTAACCTTCAACTAGGTAGCTGTAAAGAACTGACAGCAGAATAGCCATGGCAGTGCACAGCTCATTGTTCAGTAATTTACCAGCCTCTGGAAAAGATGAGCTTGGCTACACAGAGCTCTGGTGTTGTGGCCAGGGCCTGGTAAGTATCCACTTGTCAGCTGTGCTGTAGCTGGCCTGGGGTGTAGGGTGAAGTTGGAAGGCAAAGCTCATTAAGTAAAGCTTTCTTTGGGAGCAGAGGGTTATGTTTATTGTGGTGCTTTTGTCGACAGAAATGTGCTCAGATGATAAGTAAGGTTTTTGTACATTAGGAAAGAGAAGTTTGAAAGTGGTATTTTTTAAAGCCTAGATTTTTTTTTGTTGCTACCTCCATTCCTGCTTGAGTATTGCAGACTAGAAGGACATAAATTAAATGAGTGGAGGTCTTGTTGCCTCTCCTGTTAACATGTACTTCTCTCTTCTGTTCAGGGTCTCCAGTGAGTGCCCAGCCAGTGATTATGGCTGTTCCTCCCCGACCATCTACTCTGGTGGCAAAACCAGTGGCGTACATGCCAGCATCAATAGTGACTTCCCAGCAGCCTTCCTGTCACGCAATTCACGTAGTTCAACAAGCTCCCACTGTTACCATGGTCCGAGTTGTGACCTCCTCTGCAAACTCTGCAAACGGATACATCCTCACAAATCAGGGCACAGCAGGAGGAGCTCACGAAGCTGCAGGAGCAGTGTTGGACTTAGCTGGTGACCATCGAGGTAGCTTTTCACCTCCCTTGCTACTCTGCCTATGAGTCTTGAACAGGCTTGGAGGGGAGAGTGGTTGAACAGTTCCACTCACTGGGCACTTAGCCCTTAAAAAAAGATGTTTCTTCAGGTGTAACAAAAACCAGATAAGAGCTCATCCATTTGTTGTCTCCACCAGAAAGCAGGACAACTGTGCTCCCTTGTCTCCTGTGGAGAACATCGCTAATAGACTTTGGAGCCTGAAAAAACATGAAGTGCTTAAAATTTGTTCATTATTGTAGAATCATAGAACGATTTGGATTGGAAGGTACCATAAAGATCATCTCATTCCAATGCCCTGCCATGGCCAGGGACACCTTCCACTAGACCAGGTTGCTCAGAGCTCTGTCCAGCCTGGCCTTGAACACTTCCAGGGATGAGGCAGCCACAGCTTCTCTGGACAATGTGTGCCAGAGCCTCACCACCCTCACAGGGAAGAATTTCTTCCTAATACCTAATCTAAACCTACTCTCTTTCAGTTTGAAGCCATTCCCTTTGTCCTGTCACTACATGTTCTTGAAATCATCCTCAAAATTGATACCATGCCAGTATATTGATTCCACATGCTGTGGAAGTCTGCATTTTCCAGCTAAAAGAGATGGCCTGGGAAAGGCTGAAACTCTGCTTCAGGATGGCCTGAAAATGATTGAGCCCTTCTTTTCCACAGACCTGGATTCCTAGAGGAAAGCATGTGCTTCTGGAAGTGCAGGCAGTGCTCCATTAAAGCAATCTTCAAAAACCAGTTACAACAAAGGCCTCTTTTGTTCCTAAGTTGGAAATTCCAGCCTTGGGGGATTTAGTGAGTTAAATGTTCCCTTGCTGTGATGTAGGCAACACCTTGTCTGCTCCCCATTTGGGAAGGTCTTAGTACTACAAGATAGATGTGAGTTGTATCATCAGCATGGCTGGTTTCTTTGACTGCTTTTATGTGAGCAGTGGGACAGTGATTCTTCTCTCCCTGAAGGAAAAAATTACAAAGAGCTTCCCCTACAACAGTAGCAGGACCACTGCCATTTTTAGTTCAGCACTGCTTATCTTACTTGAGTTTCACTTACATTTTCTAGAAATTCCTGTCTGGATCCCACACATGTTCCTAAAGTACTAACAGTTGCAGCTGCCTGTCACCTGCTCCCTTCTTTTATTCACTAGTTCTTGCTGCTGCTTGTTCTTTGCCTACTTGTCCCACTCTTATTCCCACTTATATCCTCTTCTGGTCTCTACCTTCCCTGATTGCTGCATTTTCCTTCCTAATCTCCTTGCTTTTCCTGTCTTTCCTCTCCCCACTTCCCATCAGCTTGCCTGCACATTTCAGCTCAGTGCTTATGTCCCATCTAACTCCACTTTTGTTGTCTGCTAATGTGAAAATGGGAGAGGTCTTCTTTTCCTACAGGACTAATGATGTTGTACTTCCTGCCCTCTCTGCTTTGAGACCCACAGAGCCCCTGGAAGAGAACAGTCATTCTCTCCTTTCCTGCATGCCCAACAGGACACTGTCCTGTATCTGGTACATACCTGCTGAATTGACCCCTTACTTACCTGGGATGTGAAAAAAGTGGTTGAGTGCTCTCAAGCAGTTACCTCTGTCCAGGAACTCAGCCCTACTTTTTATTTTTTGTTTTTCCTCCCTCCTAGTTTCTTCCTATATTTCCATAGCAAGAGCTTGCAGTTGTGGGAAGATATCCTTGTAAATCAGCCTACATTTAGGCTTGACAGCAAGCTGCTGCAGACTTTTGGCTCCAGGCATTGTTTAAGATCCTAATGCCTTATCCTGCTGTGTGGTATTGAAAGTCAGGTCAATTTGTCTGAAATTACAAAGTAAGCTAGGAGATTTGCAGAGACTGCTGTCCATATCACAGCTACAATGTGCCAAGAAGGGAGATGATGCCTTTTTAAAGCTAAGGGTCAAGTTGATAGTCTTCTTTTTTTTTTTCTGAGTGGCTTATGCTATAAGAAAAAAATTCTTAATATTGATAGGGTAAGTGTGTAATAGGGAATATTTTAGCATTACCCAATATTCATCCCTGACCTTCCGTGGTGCTGAGGTATTCTCACATCTCTAAGCCTGGGGTGTGTACCACTGGTGAAGTGTTAACGAGATGAAAGGCAGCTCCTGAGCCAGGGCAGTAAATGATTGTCATCTCCTCTGCTCTTCAACAGGAATGGATGAGAAGCCAACGATTGCATTTGCCGCGATACCCACAGCCAGCCGTGTCATCCAGACAGTGGCCAGTCAGATGGCACAGGGTGTCCCTGGGCAGACAGTGACAATCCTTCAGCAGGCAGCTCCAGTGGCCATCGGGCAGCACCAGCTCCCCGTGCGGGCGGTCACCCAGAACGGCAAACACGCTGTGCCCACCAACAGCATCGCCGGCAACACCTACGGTAGGCTCTGCTTGTGGGCTTGGGTGGGACTGCTCCTTCAGCTCAGCAGGCAGGGTGTAAAGCTGCAATCATTTTCTCTTCATGGATAGTATGTATCAAGTTATTTCGTGTGTCCACTTCAGAGGTATTCCAGTTCTTCAACTTCTGTGACTCTGAATGTCATAGACAGATATCCTGTTCACCTCTTCTCCTTTTCCTGGTGGAAAAGTTTTGCTATCCAGCATTGTTACTGAAAACTCAGTGTCCTTCCTTTCCCCTTGGCTACGCAGTTACTACCACTTAGACTCTCTGCCTTTTGAGGGTTGCTGGTTGAAAGTGTCAGTGATTCTTGTGGAGAGCCTGTTTCCATTTATTTCCCTCTGACCAGCAGTACTTGCAGCATGCCAAATAATAAAATTTCCATGGTGCTCTTTAGAGCTTGTGAAACATGACTCCATAGAGTATTAAGAAAATAACATACTTTCCCATCTTAAGGTCTTAAAGCCTGAGAGAAATAAGATCTATTTCACCAGGTGAACGAATGTAGGATTTTTGTATACACAGGATGTGTTCTAGTCATTTGTCAAGCCTGACTTTTTATTTCCATACAAGCCATGTCTTGGCAGACTCCTCTTTTTGCTTGCTCGGCTCCTCAGGTTTTGTTCAGTTAGGGATGATAACATCCAGGTGTCTTACATCCCTTTTCTATGAGATGCCAAGCACCTCTGCTGTCCCAGGCTGGTGCATTTGGGGAGTTTGAAATGAAGGGCACTTGTGGGATCTGCATGGCTTTCTTGAAGGTAGGAATGTTTCTGCAGAATTTTCTGCCACATCTCTTCAGTTATCACCTGGCTTGCACTTGAATTGCAAGAATCTTATTGGAGCAATGAAAAACTGATAAGGTTTTTATGCAAGTAGGATGTTAAGATATTTATAGATCAGATAGGTTGAGTTTCTACTACCCATCAGTAGTGTTTGTCTAATATGGAATCAGACAGCTTTTTAGTTAACATTTTTATCTTAAGACATTCTAATCTCACCAAAATTTTTCTAACTGTAACCAAACTGGGAAGTATTCCAGTTTCTTCTGAGGTTTTTTATAAGTGGCAGTGAATTTTCTGATTTGCAAACCAAAGCCTGAGTCTCTTGACTTTCATCTGTAAGTAGTTAACTTCTCTTCAGCTGCATGGTTTAGGTTCTGTGAGTCACTGAACTGTAATTGGTGACTGCCCTCATCCTTACCCTGTTTTTTTTTTCTTCATCCTCTTGATACTCTGCAGCCTCCTTCCCATGCCTTGGTAGAAGTTGCTGGGCTTTGAGGGACTTTGTTCTGTTTGCTTTGTTTATTTATCCTAAGGCTCCTTTTTTGATGCATTTAGTAGTGAACACAGCACTAATGTTCTGTGATTCCATCCTTTGCAAATCAGTCTGGAGGGCAGAGGATGTTCTGTCTCCTGAGTCCCCTTTGGCTGCCTCTCTGATTGAAGCAGAGTCCAAAAACTGCATGTGTTTTGTTTTCCAAGCAGTGTAGGGTGCCAAAGCCAGTGTGTAAGCACATTCTCTGTCTGGAACTAAGAACTGTAGACATTTTTATGGAGGGTTGTTACTTAAATCGTCTTTTTTCTCACCACTTTGTTAATGGAAGGGTGAGATCTTGTGTTAGTACGGAAATGCAAGACTGAAAGCCAGAAATTCCTGTGTCCTGATTCCCGGTTCTGATGGGAACACATGTGGTTGTTTAGGGTTCTTTCCTGCCTCTTTTACAAGTGAGATGTCAGTTCCCTCAACATTTGGATTCTAATCTAGTTTCCCAACAGCCTCTCTGTTCTTCCTGTGCGAGCAGGGCTCAGGAGAGCCTCAAAACCTCCAAAGTGAAGGCCCAGCACACAGATGTTGAACCTTGCAAGAAGTTCTGGTTGTAGGTGATCAGAGAACTACCTCTCAAAGAGGAGATATGCTGTGGTTTTTAACCAGGGCTTGATCCTCTCCTACTGGAGGTGAATGCTTAGCTAGCAATGCCTTGTTTGACAATGAATAGGAAGAAAGAAATTCTCCTATGAACAGGGTTATTACTGGTTTAGTAAACTTGCACAAGTTGAGGTTGTGAATGGAGAGGGAGAGACAAGGCAAACAAGCTTTTCAAAATGAACGGAAAAACACTTGACTGTGTGCCAGCTGTCCCATTTGACGGTGGTATTTTGTTTTCTTTCTTTCTGGAATAGCAAACACTTGTGCTGCTTCATCACACTAAATCTCTTTCTCTCTCTTCCCCTCCTTCCCAGCTCTCACAAATCCACTGCAGCTCCTTGCAGCCCAGGCCAGCTCGTCCACTCCTGTTGTCGTCAGCCGGGTCTGCGAGACAAACACCGAGGAGACGGCGGCAGCCTCGTCCAGTGAACCTGAAGTGAAAAGACCCCGGATAGAGGAGCCCAGTGGAGCAGCCCCAGCCCAGACTGGAGTCATCACATCTGCAATGCCACAAGGACAGGCAACCAGTGAATGAAGAACCGGTGGGAGGAGCTGGAGTGATGCGGGGTGGGCATGGGATGGCAGGAATCCTAAAGCAGCTTTCACAGGAAACAAACCACAACTGTAACAGCTCAAAACATAGCTGATACACAGCTCTTTTTAAAGTCAGATTTTTAAATGGGAGGACAGCAGCTGTTAGAATCACAAGGTGCCAAAAAGAATGGAAAACCCCTCCCAAGAACCCATATCTGGAACTCTGTTCTGTCTTTACCTATGGGATATTTTTTCCTTTTTTTTTTAAAAAAGATTCAAAAAAATACAGACAACTGATTGTATGACTGCTGGGATATTTTTAACTGTCTTTTCCCCTTTTGGCTCCAAGGGGATGGGATTTGCAGTTCAGCATCTAAAGGAATGTAATACAAATACAGTCTGCTCCCTGGAAAGAAAACTCACATTCTATGCCTTAATACCGCACTTCTGAGAGCTTTGAACCATAGGACCATTTCAGTAAGGTCACCTAAGGCAATCAAATGCTGAAAGATGGGTGCAGTGTCTCACAACAACATTAAAGAAACGTGGTACCAAGCTTAAAGAAAATGGCAAATGATTCTGTTTTTTTTTAAAACAGAAAAATTCTGAATACGAATGCTTATTTATGTGAGGATTCAGGAAGAAGAGTTACCGGGCTCAGCCGCCTGGATTTTCAGATACATTTTCTCTCCATTCCCTCTGAGGGAAATAAGATGACAGTGGAACTGTATTAACTTGGTTCCTGTAAAGATATTAAAAACAAAAAGGGGGTTGTACTTGGATTGATTTCTTAAAATTATTCATCACTTGCTTTGGACAACAGCCAAAGTAGCTTGATGCCTGAGGATCACATGAGGAAGGATGTCTCCAAGAGGTCCTGTGTGCATTTGATTGATCACATCTTAATGCTGGAGATTTTTGTTTGCAATAGCCCTGCAGGGGAAGGCATGGCCACTGTCTCTGGGAACTGGAGAAAATATTGGTTGATCTTCTGCACTAGAGCAGTCACCTTCACCCCCCGTTGGTGGGGTGGTCCTCAGCTTGTTGGGTGATGGTCTGGAGGCTGTTCTGACCTTCTGCCGCAGCAAACAGCAAAGCTCCTGTGTTACTCTTCAGAGAGGGAAGTTGAGGGTTGGTGTGAGAGGCAGCAAAGGTCATACAGTGTTTCATGCAGATCTGTAAGAGTGTAGAGACAAGGCAAAAGACTGCCTTTTATTTTCCATGGGGCATAAGTCTGGGGGTCTTAAACAGTTTTTCCAAAAGGAATTTGGAGGTTTCCTTTTGTCACTTGGTTCCCTCTCCCATCCCTCCTGCCTTGAGGACCATTTGGGTTGGCCAGTAGGAGGAGGCTTTTACTGAAACTATTCCAGGCTCCTCGTGTAGTACAGGGATGTCTTAGGAGGAAAGTGGATTTGACTCACTTTAGCCACGTGGAACAGTGGGTGGACATGACACCTTGTGACTGGCAAAGGAATCAACTCCTTCCAGCAGCCTCCAGCAAACCCCTTTGGTTTGATACCCATTTGCAGTCCCCTTGGCTAACATGTCTTCTGGCAGCACAGCAGAGATCTTTTAATTTAGCAAGTGTTATGGCTTTGGTAATGGCAAAACAGACTTCAGAAGGATGAGTTGTACCTCTGGTAGGTTATCCCCCATCTGTAGATTTGTTATCCAGTTGCTGTGCAGTCTGACAGTGCTGTCACAGAGCAGAGAGGCAAACCTTCTGCAGAAACATTGCAAAAAGCTGTCCCCAACATGCAGTAAATGATACTGTCAGCTTGTCCATGGGGATTTGGGGGTAAGGCACAATCCATCAATGCCTGCTGGAATCTGAGGAGGGGGAGGAAATCCACTAGGTAGCAGCTGGCATCACTTGTTCGCTTCTAGGTTTCCTTTGTCTTTGCCAAATCCTATTCAATAGCCAAGTCCCACAGCTTGAAAAAAACCCAGACATGTTTTATTCTCAAGTCCCTTGTTTTGTGAGAAATATTTCTAGAAGAAGGAAAGAATTTCTCAGGCTCGTGATTTGCGGTTTCCTTCTGTGGATAGAGGCACATGAAATATTCAGGACAGATGATTTATCTCAGCCTGGCTTTCAGAATTTAGGTGTGTGCCTTAAGTGACAAGTTGTTGGATTGGATTTTAGTACTTTAAAATGGTTTTGTGAAGGAGGATTGTTACAGACCACAAAGTAATTGAAGCAGGCTGGCCTCCAGCTGCCCCTTCTCTCTAGGTGTAGCATAGCAGAAAAGCACATGGATTAGCTTTGTTTTCTGTAGCCTTTCCAAAGCCAGAACTCAATAAAATTAACTTCAAGGAAGAATGCACAAGTGAGAGTGCAGCACAGTTTATCTGTGATTAATCATTACTTTCAGGTGACTGCTGGTTTAGATACAGGCACGCCTCTGAAACAGCCCTGGGGCTCAGGAGCTTTCCAGAAGCACAGGAGTCCTTGGTTTCCAGAATGTTGTGTGAGTCAGAGCAAGATGTAAAACCAACAGAATACTGTTCAGGATGTGGAGCTGCCAAAGTTCTGCAGATTTTTCTACACTGCTGCTTTTCTCTTGGCGAGTCTAAATAATTAGGCCCTAAACTTCTGTAAACTCCTCCAGCACTGTAGAAATACATCAGCTGAATTCAGTGTTGTCATCCACCAGCTGCTGCTTTATAGATACCTCTTGAAAGTCCATCCCCGGGTTACATGTGTAGATTTGCCTCTAAAGTATTTAGAACAGAGTAACACTCTCTCTTCCTTTGTGGCTCACGATGCCTGCTGGTTCAAATGGGAGTTGAGGATAAGCAAATACCTTTGTTCTGTTCCCCCTTTCTGCTTGAGGTGTCTGGAACTTGTCAGTTCATCCTGTCAGGGAGTTTTTGATTCATCAGTCTGCTGCATCCCCCTGCTCCTGTAGGAAACAGCAATGCCACTTGCAGATTCTTTTTGTAGGTTTGCCTAAACATTGCCTGATACTGAGTAAAATAACTGTTCTTGCTACATCCTTTTGAGAGCAGTAGAGAAATGTGGTCTTCATCTGGAACATGCGAGATGGAGTCATATTGTTTCAGGCCTCCAGATTAATTCTTTCATCACACTGCTCAGTCTGGAAGGAAGCACCATTCTTTTTACATGCCAATCCTGATTCCCTGGGCTGCAGAGGAATGAAAATTAATGTGATGGTAGAATCCAGTCTTCAGCTAGAAAGAAAATGTTTACCTTAATGGTTGTATGCAGTACTTGGAATATTTTGAATTGATCATCCAGCTTGGGTTTATTGTCTAAAAAGTTGCATCTCATCCTCGGTTACATTAACTGAGGAAGGTTTGAGGGGAAGAAAAGGAGGAGGCTTTACTTCATCTTCTGCTGTTTGTGTAACAAAGGTCAGGGCATGTTGAATATTTACACTGTGATGACTTAGACCTGGGAAAACTGTAAAACCAAGTTCTTAATGTATGAATTCACTTTTCACCATTCCCTATTGATTTTTTCTTTTACCTTAGGCAATGACATTGACTAATTTTACTTTGATCACAGTTAGTTTATAGCAACTTGTGTTGCCCTGGTTTGTAAGAGCTGAATGCAGTTGTTCTTGGTCTTATTCCACTGGAATTCCTTAGCTGTTGTTTGTCTTGACCTTGGCTCTTGTGATATGGAAAGCTTTGTACAGTAAGATCAATTTAATCTGATTTAGTGATAGCACAGTGCTGAGCACAAAATTGAAGTTCATGATTAGCTCGTATATTCTTTTCAACTCTTTTTCCTTCCCATATTCCTGCCTCCCCCGTACCATTTATGCTGTTCCCTGTAGCATATCCTGTCACTTTTATCCACTGACACAAGCAGCACCTTGCTTGCATTAAGCTCTACCCAGGGACTCCAGGATGAAAATACCTGTGGAATACATGTTGCTCCAGAGCAGGTTGAGAAAGGTCAATTAGGTCACCCTGTATTAATTTTCATGCTGTGTTCTAGACATGTTACTATTGGGCAGAGCTTTTTCAGGGATATGTTTTCAGAGACTTATTAAAGCTTTGTAAGAGGAAAGAAATAGTTAAATAACATCAGAAGCCTTTACAATGCTTCTGCAGTCATTGGATGTTTTAGACATCTGTCTTGTGTACTGACTTACAGTTGTTGTTCAGAGCAAATTTCCACTTTTTTTTTTCCTTTTTCAGTAGGGAAATACCAGTAGTGAGATAAAACTTGGAGCACAGGAGGGTAAGGACCTGCATCAAAGCAAGTGAGAGCATCTGGCCTGAGCTGTCATGCAGTGGGATGTGGAACACTTTTTCCTGCCTGCTGGGAGTGTTAAATTGGTGTTAGAGCTTTTCATCTGTGTTCACAGGGAGATATTTGGTATCACTCTGACGTGTGCAAGTGTGTAAATGAATGTCACGATGTAGGGGGAAAGAAGAAATGTTACCCTGCTGGATTTAGGGATCTTGGATATAACAAGGATTTAACTTAGCAATAGTTCTGTACCTTTCCACAGAGAATCCACTCTCACTACCCATGAGATGAAAACATCTCAGCAGTGTAAGAACAATTTCTCATGCAGCTGCACATGTTCATTGCCTCAGAGAAGAGCCTAGCTTGCCTCCTCTGCATCATCCAAATAGATAGTTGAAGATTCCAGTAAGATCCTTTTCCGAAGGCTGAAGCAACCTGGTTGTCCTGGTCTCTTCTTGTACATCACATGCTCAGGCTCCAGGGCATCAGGTGGAATTGCTGCAGAAGGTCACTGTGGGTCCTGTACTGGGGAGTCCAAAAGCAGGCACAGGTGTGGAAAATGTTGGATGGATTGGAAGAGGAATCCCTTTTTTTTGCCCTGGTAGCTACACTTCAGCCTGTACAGCCCAGCACCTGTTTGGGCTCTTGATGCAAGACAAGTGTAAGAAATGAGTCACAAAGTGAACTGGAAATGCTCTTGATTGCATTTGCACATATGCAACCATCTTGTCCCTGTCTTCTAAGGGTGGGTGCCAGCTTGGGTGGTGGAGCTTTTGGAGCAGGAGGCATTACTAGAGGATCCTGGTCACCTCCAAGTATCTTTACTTTCTCAAATGACAATTTCAATCCAATGTGGAGCTTGCCTTGAGTTTCTACCCTGATGCAAAATCTTTGAGGTTTTTTAAGTCCTGCTGCTAGTAAGTTGGACTCGGGCATTAAGAATGAACCTCTAAAGCAACATGACTTGCTTCATCATTTTGCCCTTGCTGCACACTGAGATTTTGAGTTTGCAAATGCCATCCTGCAGCAAATGATCTCTCTTCTCTTGCCAGCCAGTCTCTTGGGCAGCTCCTGTTTCTGCTCCTCATCAGTTTTCCCCTCTATTTGTAGTTACTTCTGTCAACTCCAGAGTTCTTTAATCCAACTCCTAATTTAATTCCATTGCTTGAAGGTCTGCATCTGGCGAGGATCTGTGTGTTAGGCTGCAGTTACACAACAGATTGTTCAATCATGTAACTTTTTGTTTCCTTCTGGGTGACGAGTTACGCCAAAGCTGCTACAATATAGCATACACTACTGCTGGAAAGTGGAGCTTCCAATGGAGCCAGCTGTGCTGCAGAAAACAGTTACACTACAAGGTCTTCTGGATTGCTGGAACTGGTGGGATTTGGGAGGTGGTGCCTTCTTGCATTTTGATCTGCACGTGAGCAAAACAGCTGGAGCATCTGTGTGCAGCTGCCTGGCAGCTGTTTGGCTGGGATTGGTGAGATCAGCATCTCTCTCTGCTGGGGGTGTTATTTGCAGGGCAGTGCATGTGTTTGTGCCCACAGGTGTGGGTGTATTCACACACAATAATCAGTGGCAATTAGCTGGCTAGGAGGGTAGACTTCCTCTGTTAGGGTGTCTTTCATGGGGTAGTAATAACACCAGGGAGCATTTTACTTTGGCCTGAGCAAGACATTTTGAAAAATACTTGGTTTTCTTGGAGCACTATATTTAAATTCCAAATTTTGCATCAACTTTTGACCTTTGTATTTATATGCTCAGAAAATTCTTTTGATACCTTTTCAGTTTACCGACAAGGAATTAAAACCTTTCAGAATGTATCACTGGTCCTCTCCTTATGTGTCACTTTAGGTTTAAGAGCCTGAGGGTAGTTGTGCCAAATCTACCCATTTGCTCTCAAGATAGAAAAAAAACCCAAACATTGACAATTCATGGGTGGCAGCTAAGGAAGAAACCCTTTAAATATTTTTCTCAGAGAATATTAAATTAGATCTGTGTAAACATAAAATTTATATTTATTTTGTGTGTGTGTGTGAGTGTGTGAGGGTGTGTGTCAGTATAGATATATAAATGGTCCATGACTATTTCTTTCTCTTGAATGGTACTTACCCAGACTTTTATACAGTAGGTTGGTGAATTCCTGCACCAGGCACTGATTCTAGAAGAACAATGTACCTGTTTTTGTAACGAATGTGAGCAGCCAGTGGAAGCAGCTTTACTTCAGTGATTGCTTTCATTCCTCTTGCAGAGCAGAAAAGGCTACTTGGTACTTGCATCTTCCCTGTGCAGGAGCCCTGCTTCTGGCTTTGTTGTGCTTTCAGCAGCCCCAGTCCACGCTGCTTTTCTGGCAACAAAATCCCCCCAAGTGGCACTAATGAAAGCTGGAATCCCTTCTTGTCTCCAATTATCTGTAGTTGTGGTATTGGGGAGTTCTTTACAGTTTCTGCTCTGTAAGTAATGGGACCTTATTTCTAACAGAGGAAGTTTTTGGAGGGTCCATGAGGATGCTGTAAGACTGAGGAATTCCTCCCTGCCAGGTGGCTAAGCTAACACTGGGGTACTGTGAAATAGTTTCTTTTCCTCTGTGGTGACATTATTTTTCTTTTATCGTGCTTCTGTCTCTTTGTGGGGTGAGATGTGTGTGTATCCCCTTCAGACAAACACAGAAAAGCTTTTCTAATGTTCCCATTCACAGGGAGTAAATTGTACCGAACTGGCCAAATTTCATGCCACAAGAATCACTAAATTCACTGAAGGGTGTACTTTGACCCACTTGGATCTTCCAAAAATTATTCTTAAAAGTAGGTTGGTTTCCTAATCCTAACTGCTGTTCCAGAAATTCCTTTCTCTATGAGGACCTGAGTTAATGCTTCACCCTGGTGGTCACTGGCTGGTGATGGGGCTTCAGCACTTCAGGGAGAACAGGATTGGTGGTAGGAAGAGTAACCAGAATGGGAGCAGTGAAAGGAAGCAGCTTTCCTTCTCAGCAGAAAACAGCCCTTGTGAAAAAAACAGATTTCCCCTGATATTTGGTTATTACTTCTGTCTTCTGCCAGGTTAAGTGAAGCCCCTTTGCTGTGGTCTCAGCCTCACTGTCCTGCTTCTACACCACCTCAGTTCCACTTTAAAGCAGTCTGAGACAAAGCTTTCCTCAAAGCTAAGGGCAGTGGTGAGGAAAAAGTTCTGTTAGCTGAAGAAAAATGAGATTTAAATGGAGCAGAAAAAGCAAGATTTCCTTCTGTTTCACTGTCTTGCTGCTAAAAGTCTGATGCAGAACATCCTGATGTTCTGCTGATTTATATGCTGCTCTTGGGAGGTGGGCAGGCTGCTAAGTATGCAAGTTGGCTCTGTAGCAATTGAACCTGCTTAATCTCTCCTTTTTTTCCTCCCTCAAATGGGCTTGAAGTAGAGGGAACCAGAGTATTGTTTGTAAGATCTTTTTGCTTTAATAGAAAACAGAATGCAAAAAAAAAAAAGCTCATTCAAATATACTGATACAGAAAATGGCTTTACAATGCAAAAATCCTACAAGACCATGTATTGTCTTGGGTTCTGGACATACCCTGTCCAGCCTGCCAGCCAACCTCCACGTAGCCAAAAAGAGCATTTAAAGAGTCTGTAGCTATCCAAAGGACTGTTATCCAAAGGACTGTTTAAAGCTGTTTAAGGATAAATCAAAAGCTGTATGGGAGCCATGGATGGTAAAGCTGGAAATTCAGATCCATCTCTGAATAATTGCTCTAAAAAATAAATTCAGAAAAATCTGACTCTCCCCCTGTTCTGCAGATGCACATTCCCACCAAGTCCCCAAGGGAAGGCTGAGAGGAGAACCTGAAATACCTCAATGGCTTGACAGAAGGGTTTGCTACAGAGATCTGGGACAGCCTTTCCCCTTTCACCTCGGTTTGGCACTTATTTTAAAGATGGTGATGGAAGGGGGAACTAAAGCCATGCTTGCATTTCAGTTCCTGGTGTTGCCTGTGCAAGACACCTCCAGCCAGATGTTCTGGGATTTGTGGGGTTTGTTTTTGGTTTTTTTACAGCTGATATCAAAAGTATTTTTTGTGACTTGTTTTCGTTATCAGTGCTTTTTACAAAGCAGGTGTGTATCCCAAAGGGGAAGCTCCATCTGGGGCAATGGATGTGAAGTTCCATCTTCTTTCTCTGGCCATGTTGCAGCACTGCTCTTGTGAGATGCTCAACTGCACAGGCAGACTGTGGCTCCCACGAGGGTGGGATCCGGCATCCAAGGAGCAAGACCTGCATTTCCACATCAAATGGGATACAGTGGTTTTGTTTGCTTGTTTTTTTAATATGGAGCCATACATTTTTTTAAGTAATTTGAGATCTGAATGTGATTTCTAATGTATCGAGAACGTTAATATTTTAAAGCTATAACAAAGTTTTAAATTTCTACCTTTTTTTTTTCATTTATTTTAACTGTTCTGTTACCTTAATTTGATGTATGTGGTTGGGGAATGTTGCTTCTCCTCTTAGCATTTGTTTCTATAACCAGAAATAAAATTATATATGAAAGAGAAAATGCCCTGAAATTGCTTTGAGGTGACAGACTTGAATCCTTCCAGGGTAGTATCATGGGGGAGGGGGGGGGAAGGGGTGAGTTTCCTGCATTGACTAATTAAAAAATAATATAGTATACACAGTGAGCAAGGTATTCAGCCAGAGCCATTTTTGGGGAGCATCTTTTAAAATTGCCCTGTCTTTGGCTCCCCACGTGCATCGGGTGTATTTTCTGACCCAGGCAGAGGAGAGAAAAGGTGTCCATGGAATAACCTGATAGTCCTTCTTGCTCCCCTCTGCAGCAGCTCTGCCTGTTCAGCTGAGGTGACAGGCCCTGCTCCTCTCCCAAGGGCAAAGGGGAGCTTCTGCTCTGCTGGCTAATTGCCCAGGAACGCCGTTAATGAATTTTAATGCCTTAAGGGCACAGGGCAGGGAAGCACCCACGGGCAAAGTGCCAGCCTTGCTCCCCTGGCATCTCCTCCTGCTCGCAGGGCACTGCCCGGCACGGTGGGAGCTCCTCCTTATTGGCAGCCGGGAGAGTCGCCTCCGATGGGGAAATATTAATGGATTTTTAACCTTTTGGAAGTGCTGGA
This sequence comes from Pithys albifrons albifrons, assembly GCF_047495875.1. Taxonomy (NCBI): domain Eukaryota; kingdom Metazoa; phylum Chordata; class Aves; order Passeriformes; family Thamnophilidae; genus Pithys; species Pithys albifrons. The sequence goes on from NC_092473.1 coordinate 13,391,254, forward strand.
GACCACCTGTTGAGCAGCTGTTTTTAACATGTCCTGCCTCTTTTGAAAAGCATCGTTTTTTGAACAGGTGGCAGGAAAGGCTTGATAGGACATCTTTTATCATGACAGTCTTAGAAACCCCTGCCCTGACACCTCTGCCATGTGATGTTTTCCAGAGGTCTGAATCCCCAGAGCCATGCGCGATGGCCTGGGAACCAACTTCTCCTGGTACTCCTGAGGCGGACAATAACAGCAGCAGCATCTCAAACAGTCCATGATCTCCAGCGGAGATAATTTTGGCGTTACCCCTCTTGCCTGAGGGCGGAACCTCTGTGCGGCAGCCGCCGTGTCCCCCCGGAGCCAAGCGCCGCGTACCGCCCAGCTCTGGGGGGCCGCTTTGTGCGCGCACCGTGGCGCGGAGCGGGGCGGGCGGAGGGTGCGGGATGTTCTCGGCGGCGGCCGAGAGTTTCCTCAGGCAGGCCAGGTGGGCCTGGGCCGGCGGCAGGGACCCCTCGGGGCGGGGGGGACCGCGGGACGGCGGCAGGGACCCCTCGGGGCCGGGGGGACCGCGGGACGGCGGCAGGGACGCCTCGGGGCCGGGGGGTGCTGGCGGAGGGACCGCGCCAGGCGCTGAGGGAGCAGCTGAGCCTGAGGGGTGTGAGTGAGTCTGTGTGTTTCTGTGTGTGAGGGACTCGGGGATGTAACCGTCCATCCCTGGGCTTCCCGGGAGGGCCGGGAATGGGGGTCCGGGGTGCTGACAGCACTGCCGCCACCCCCCGGCAGGGAGATCCAGGAGGAGGAGCTGCGGAGGTTCTGCGGCCGCGTGTCCGCCCTCCTGCAGGGCCCCGAGCCCGGCGCCGAGGCCGCCGAGGGGCTGCGGAGGCTGCACCTCACCGTGGCCGCCACCAAGTACCCCCGCAGGTGAGTGAGCGGCTCTGGGACTCCCTGGTGTGCGGCGAAGCAAAGTGGTTCTTTCTTAACCACAGCAAAAATAAAAGGAAGGGGCTGGGTTAGTGCTTAAAAAAAAAAAAAACACCCTGTTTTGAAAACCCTGAGTTCGAGAGAAACATTTAGCCCCGCTTTGCCTTTTTCCCCCTTGCTACGCACAAGCTGCCTGTCTGCTTTTGCAATGAGAGTAACAACAAGTGTTGGTGTCACTGAGCTCTCTGTCAAGAGGAACAGCATTCAGAAGCGAAGATGATAAGATGACATCAGTCACTGTCAAGGGGGATCATCCCCAAGCCAGGAATATGCAGGAAATAAACATCTGAATCTTGCCTTGCCTTGCAGTGATGCTTTACTGTGGCTCTTGCAGGCTGGATGGCAAGTTTGTGGAGCTGTTGCAGACAGTGCTGTGCTCGTCCAAAAGCCCTGAGCAGATTCAGGTGTTGTGTGCTGCCATCCTGAGAGAGATGTCACCTTGCAATGATCTCATCCTCTCCTGTGGTGAGATTCAAGATACAAAACTCTTGAGCTTGGTATCCTCCATCCTTCTGGCTCAGGTAAATGACCTGTCAAGTCACAAATCTTTCCCTGTCAATATGGATTTGCTTTTTGATTGTTCCCTCTTGCTGACATCCCTCCCTGAGCTCAAGGAGTGTGAAAATATGTAGGAAAAAGCAGAAGTACTGCAATGTGCATTTAAGGAATCTCATTATTCTGCTTTGCAAAGGAAAAAATGGCAAATTTTTTTGTGTTTAGCATTTGTTAACAAAAACTGCTTACAACTGTAGTGTTTAGAAACTGAGGTCCTGGAAAAAAGAACCCTTGAGTGCTGGCTGCTGGAATAGGTTTCTGGTCAGGGCTGCTTGAACCTGAAGAGCAAAAGATTTTACAGTGAATTCACTACTTCTTGTTTTTATGATACTGTCTTTCATGTTCAAATATAAAAAAATACACATAAAACCTATAAAACATGTAAGGCTGTAAATGTGAATGGCACTGCAAAGATCCAGATTCTCCAAGGAGAAGAAAACATAAGGACTTCCCTGTTTTGTGTGCTGCCTGGGGAGTAAGCAGGAAGCTTCTTTTTTTCCTTCACTCCTTTTACTATTATTGTGCTTGTTAAAATATTTTTCTGAAACTTCTCATTCTGAGTTTCACTATGTGTTTAGAAATGTCTCCTATGTTTCTGACACTCATTTGAGCTTAGAGGAAATGAAACAGAAACCACAAAAGTATTACTGATGTGCTGCCTTACAAAGCTCCTCTCGCCCATATCCAGCCTTGACACTGTCCTGCAGTTCCACAGTGTCAAAATATACTCAGTAACACACATAAGCAGCCCTATAATTTGGGATCTGTGAATTCAAATTGCAGAAAATCTCTGTAAAATGTGGTAAAATAACCTGTGCTGTGAGTTCTTTTTGTGTTTGACTTTTGTATTGATGCCTGATGGAAGATTGTCTGGTGTTCATGTCTAGCAATGGTGGATTATCTGCCCAGCTTTACCTCTGCTTTGTTTTTAAGGGAAATAAGAAGGGTGAAGTGGCTGCTGTGGGGGAGCATGTTGTAAAAGTCCTTGAAAGAAGATTACCCGAGGGTCAGAGTGCTCTGTTCCTCCTTCCTGTCCTGGCAAATGTCATCAGTCTTTCACCAGAATCTCTGACTGAAGGTAAATGTGTAGCAAGGGCTGAGATTGCCACCTGGCTGCGATCTGTGTAGTGATCAGAAGGCTTTGGTTAGAAACTGCTGTCAGAAGTGACTTCTGTGCCACAAGGAAAGTGAACTTGCTGGCTGAGACAGTGATCTAAGCTGGAGAAAAACAGGGTTAACAGGGGTATGATGCAAAGGCTGCTTCTCTGTCCAGTCTAGCAATGACCCTGTGACTTTCCTTGTACAGAACAGACTGATGTTGTCAGTAAAAAGCTGGGTGACTGGCTGAGGTATGCAAGTACTCGGCAAGGAATTCCTCAGACCTCTGGAGGCTTCTTCTCCAGTCCCAGAACCAAACAGGTAAGTGCTGAGTTGCCATGATCACCTCACAGGGGCATTCATGAGTCAATTACCTGCTGTTTCAGGTTCCCAGAATCACCTTCTTTTGGGAAATGGTAGCCTAGAATTGCTGCTGTTCTGTAGCATATTTGGTGGAGTAAGTGGTCAAGACACATAGGAAACCAAAGTAAGGAGATTTATAGCTCTAAGATTCAGGTGTTCTGCTGTAGTGCCACTGTTGTCAGGGCTGCTGGGTGGGCTATGCTCAGCAATGTGTGAGCTTTAATCCTTGAAGTAGTTTTAAGGGAAGAGTCTTTTAGTGGCCATGTACCTCAGAATAAAAGGTGATTGCAAATAAGTCAGTGTCAGAAAGTAAGAAAGTTCAGTGTTTCAAGCTGGGGAGAAGGATCCAACACATTTGGCTTTTCTCTGGATACCTGCCCTCCTACAGGACCATAAATGAGGGCTACTTGTCTGCATGGGCTCAGTGGGGATTTTCCTGCCTTTCCACGTAGCCTTTCCCTCGGGGTCTGACCTGCTGCATCTTTCTTCTCAGCCTGCTCCTCTCACAGAGGTGGATGGTGCCATTTCCACAGACTTCTTCACAGTGCTCTCAGTGGGCCAGCACTACACACAGGACCAGTGGCTCAATGTGCAGGCCTTCTCCATGCTGCGAAAGTGGCTGCTGTGCTCTGAGGGCCACGAGGTGAAGACCCCTCATCCAGGTATGGACTGAAGGTCTGCAGGCCAGAGTGAGCTGCAGCCACAAAGGGGGCTGTGTGCTTTGAGATGCCGTATGAGATGGCTGTACCAGCAACCACCAAAGTGTTCTCTTTAAAACAGGAAAAGAGAAGATTTAGATTAGATGTTAGGAGGAAATTGTTCCCTGTGAGGGTGGTGATGCACTGGCACAGGTTTTCCAGAGAAGCTGTGGCTGTCCCATCCCTGGAAGTCTTCAAGGGCAGGTTGGATGGGACTTGGGAAAACCGGACCTAGTGGAAGTGTCCCTGCCCATGGCAGGGGGTTGGAACAAGATGATTTTTAGGGTTCCTTCCAACCCAAACCATTCTATGATTCTAGTGGCAGTAATACAGGCAGGAATTCATGGATGCTGAACTAGAAGCAGGGAAACTTTGGGAAGGAATATTACAAAGCCTCCTGACTGATCCTTAGTAACCCTTGCATGAGGAATTACTCATTCGGTGAGTCTCCTGCTTTGAGAAAAAGCCCCATGAGTCTCCAAGAAAGAAGGGCTGGGTGATGGGAGACAACATCTCCTTAGTGTTCTTGTGACATTCCTTTCTCTCCCAGCCTCCTGTTTTTCACACTGCACCTGGGGACAGACAGTTCCTGTGCTGTTGTGCAGCTGTGTGGATTACATCACCCATGGCTGATACATACAATCTTTATTCTGTAGATGACAAACCAGGAATGGACAAGTCTGTTACATCCATGGTTTCAGCTACATCCTCATCTAGTCGACTGCTTCCTCCAAAGGAGCATCTGAGGGAGAAAGCCTTCGAGTACTGCCAGCGGCTGATTGAGCAGAGCACTCGGCGTGAGTCTTGCCATGAACCCTTCCTGGAACTCCCTTGGTAGTGTTCTCAAAAATATTTCTGGTTTGGGCTGGGATCTCACTCCCTGGAATCCACAGTCAGGCTTCAGGGATAGGACCTATGGCAGCTGCTGCAAGTCATTGACCTGCCCTGCATTGGGATGCTGGGAGGGATTTGGAGGCAATGGCCACATTCTGCCTTCACCCCTGGTTTTGCAGGGGAGGTTATGAAACTTGGCTGTCGTTAGCCTGGAATCAGGATCAGCACATGTTCCTGCCTGTCCTGAAATTGGAGTTAGTGCTCAAACTGCCAGTCTAATGTTCCTGTTTGGGCTAAAAGGTTGATTTGGACTCTTTCTCTGGTAGGACCCCTGAAGAAAGATGATGGAGACCTGCAGAAAGCTGTGAGTACACAGAGGTGTGGCTGAAGCTCTCGACTTTTGGCTTCCCCTGCTCCAATCTGACTCTGTTCTGCAGTGTCTCATTGAGGCAGCGACAATTGTGGACATCATCTGCAAGCAAGACTCCTCCTACGTGTGCCATGCTGTCTCCTTCCTGAAAACCCTGCATGGCAGGATTTGTGGGGATACCACTTATGCCAGGGCACTACTGCCCATTGCCCAGTTCTTTCTGAACCACAGTAAGTCATCAGCTCCCACGCCCTCCTCCACAATCTAGTCTTGCATGTTCCAGCACAGCCTTTTGTCCTGACAGTTTGCTGGTTGTCGGAGTTGGCACTTCCACCTTGGCTGTTCTGTGGGATGGATGAGCCCACTCCAGGAGGCCCAGGATCTGGGGGGTCCCATGCCCTTTAGGAAAACACAACCCAGATCTAGTTTAGCCCCTGGAGCCCGTGATGCCAGGGCTGCTGGGTGGGCTGTGCTCAGCAACTTGCTGTGTTCTCCCAGGCAAACTGGCGGCTGTGGATTTGGATGCAATCTGCCAGCACTTGTTCACTGATATCCCAGCTCAGCTCTTCCACAACCCATCACTGGCCTTCGAATTTGTCCAGTTCTGCAAATACAACAGCCAGCTCCTCACAGACACCTCCAGCATATTCAGGCAGAGCTTCCCAAATCTCTTCAAGGTACAACTTGCTCGAGCTGTTGTGTTCTGTGCCCAAGAATCTCCTGTTTGCACTCCAGAGCCCTCTGTGTGCCTCCATGGTAGTGCTAGGGAGAGCACGGAAAAAAGAGGACTGTTATAAAAGCAACTGTGAGTTTGAAGAGGGAAGGGGGTTCTGGGTGTGTTTAGCACTGCCAGGAAGGGAGAGTCTGTGTTAGCATGACTGCCAGTGGGCTGGGAAGCACAATGAGCACAGAGCACTGCACTTTGTTTTTGGAAAAGTTTAATAAGTTGCAGCTTACCAACCACTGAACCAGCTGCCAGAGGCCTGTGTTGAGCTTCCAACAGCCTCCTGGGTTTTGACCAAAACTTCAGACTTCCCTGGTTTTGGTTTTCAGAAGTGATTTTCCCTGCGCCATCCCTTTTGTCTGGAATTGTCTGGGTGTGTAGTGGAGTAGCAGGGACACTGCAGCAGTTTGTGCTTGTTCCTTGCAGTTCCTGGCATGGAACAGCCCACCCCTTATCTCAGAGTTTGTGGACCTTCTCCCATTTCTGCTGGATGCAAGCACAGCCATTGAGATCTTCCATTTGCTGCTTGACCTGCCCTGTTTGACAGCAGCTCTGGACATCCAGCTGAGGTAATGCACCTTCCCTTCCTCTCACTTGCTCATCAGGGTCTTGACATTGACCATAGCCCAGCATACACTTCTCTTGATGCTCTGCTTTCCTCTCGCTGCTGCTGTCCCAGTTCTGCAGTCAGGTTAACAAGCTGCACTGTCTCTGGGGCTTGGGCAGCTCTTGCCATTCCCCTCTCCCTGTCCAGCTCCAAATGGTTGCCACATGCTGAAGTCTGCCATGAGCCACCACCTTAACACAGAGGTGGGGGCTACCTGATCTTCCCTCCCTACTCTTACACCTCTTTCTTGGCTGAAGACATACAGAGGTTTCTTTCTGAGGTCATTGGGAACTGTGAGTTTCCAGGAAGATGGAATAGGACTGAAACTGGCTGTACCTCTGCTTTTCCTTTTTCTCCCGGCATCAACAGCTCTGTCTGGAGTGCTTAGTAAAGATATCTGAGGCAGATATTGGTGTGCTTGGATGACTGAGGGATACAGAGGGCCATTTTTCCCTTTCCCAGAAGTGATACAGAAGCAAGTCTGGAACTATTGCCTGAGCATGGGGAGGGTCTGAGCTCATAATTTTCTGTCATCCTGATTGTGTCCCAGAGGGCCTGGATTAGACCACTTTGCTGTCGCTGGTTCAGTGTTCATGATTCCATCTGTGCCCTGGCCCATTCTCATAATGCAGCAGGTTCTGTATGTGTTTCCTGCTAGGGCAGCTGCTCTTCCTGCCTCTGAGAAGGCCCCAAGTGACCCAGCTGTGAAACCAGCCACCTGTCTGGAAGCCTTTCGTCATCCCCTCTACAAGAACACGTTCCAGTATCTTCTCCGCACCAAATCTGCTCCCGAGGATGCCCCAGAGAGGTAGGAGCCTGCCCCCAGAGTGCAGTTCAGCCATCCAGCTCTGGGAGGCAGCACTGGGATTACTGGAGAAAGCACAGCTGGGGTGAGGTGGGCTTTTCTTCCCTCTGCAGCTTTGCCAGCACTCAGAGGCCATGTGGGGGATATGGAAGTGCAGCCAGGAGAGTAGCTGGGAACAAGCCTTCAACAGTAACTCTTCTCTTGCCCACAGCCTGATTCCACTTCGGCAGCTGCTGGGATCCCTTGCTGGCAGCCCAAGGGTGGTCCAGTGTGCAGAGACTGTCCCTGTCTTACTGGAGCTCTTTTTCAGGGTGGTGGCAGAGGTAGGTCCTTTGGGGGGAGTTTGGCTCCCACTTGTACCATGGGAGTGTCTTGTTACGTGAAGATCAGTTGGAGAAGCAAAATTGTTAAGATGCCGTAGCTTCAAGAGGGAGCTGCACCAGGGGACAGTGGGTTTAATACTGGCCTGAACCAGCACTGAGCTGGCCACTTCATGCAGAGAAGCAGAAAAACTCCATGGTGCCAGTGTCAGGTTCAGTCTGTGTTCTCCACCAGCTGTAAAGAATAGGGTTGAGAGCAGAGTGCCTGATACCTGCTTTCTGCAGTGCTCCTCTCCTGCTAGATCAGGCAGTTTTCCTGCCAGCTGTGTTACCTGTCTGGTTGGTTTGGGGTTTGGCTGCTATAAGTCACTTGTTTCAACCCTTGCTGAAACAAGGCTGGTTTTCAGTTTGCAGATTCGTCTCTGATAAACCAGCTGGTGGTGCTGCTGCTGCAGAGGAGTGACCAGCTGTACGAGATCCCAGCGTTTAAAGATGACATTTACAGGTGAGATGGGGCAGGAGACACAGCCAAGCTCCCAGCCCTTCCACTGGCTGCAGCCTGGCATCGCAGGGCAGCCCAGGAGCCTTTTCAGTTGTGACCCAGTCCCTGCTGTGACACATCTTCAGAGGGTTTGAAATGGAAATACCCTGAGGGTATTGCCAATGTCTGGGTACTGCCAGCCCCTCCTCAGATGGGTGATGACCACCTTGCCCATGGTCTGTGCTCTGCCCTTCTCTCTGCCCCAGGGTGCTGAGCTCACAGCTGGCGATGCTCTGCAAGCTACACCCTGCCCTTGTTGTGGAACTGTCCACAGAGATTCTGGATTTCTCAGGATCAGTCAGCAACATCCAGAACAAGGAGCCCATTTTCACCCATATGGTGAGTGGAGCCTGTCTGTCTCTGCCACAGGCTGCTTTGACTGCAGTGCAATCTGCTGGTCATCCTCCCTTTCCTCCTCTCTCCTAGCATTGGCTAATCTGATTTTCAATTCCCCAAAAATTACTTGATTCCCTTTCCTTGTGCTTGCCCTGAGCACGTCTGCCCTTGCCCCAGGTCTGGGCCATCGGGGAGTACCTGTCTGTGTCCTACGACAAGCGCTGCACTGTGGAGCAGATCACCCGGTTCTTTGAGACCCTCGAGGCTGTGCTGTTTGAGGTCACCCAGCTCCGGCCGCTGGGCAGCACCCCCAGCTGTGCCCCCCGTGCCATCAGTGCCCTCATGGCTACCTTGACCAAGCTGGCAGCCCGCAGCCAGGACCTGATCCCCAGGTGAGGACGGGTGGCGGGGACGGGCAGAGGGTTGAAATGCGCAGATCTCACGAGTCCAAACACAGGTTTGCTAGTGATAAATAATTAAATTTGGCAACTAATGGAACCTGAAACTGAAACAGGACAGAGGATATAGGCTGTGGAGGTGCACAGTTTGGGGAAGTGAGATTCATCTGCTGACTAATGCTCTGTCACCTGATGTTCGGCTGCACTAGTCCTTGGGAGTTCACAGTCTTACATGGTGACCTGGCTGGATGCAAAGGTCCTGCCAGTTGATGTCTGTGTCCTTTCTCCTGCAGAGTGTCCATGTTCCTGTCCAAGATGAGGACATTTGTGCAGAGCCCTGCTGTCACCTCTGTTTACTGCGAGGAGGACCTTGAGGAGATCCTTATTCGGGCAACTGAGCTTATGAACCTGCTGAAGATGCCCAGTGTGGCTCAGTTTGTGTTTACCCCACCCGTGGATGTGGCCAGCACACAGCTTCAGAGAGAGGTGAATGACTCCCTCCCTTTCGCCCTAAGGTTGGTCACCAATCTCCTGGAGCCAGCTCCTGGCTGCATGCCAGTGTGAGGGCAGGAGGTTTCTGGAGTAACTGACTGGACACTGCTGACACTCAAGGCCGAGGCCCTGATCTTAACTGGAAATGAGGAACAAATGATTGTGAATGAAACAGAAAAGAGGAATAAGTACAGCTGAGGCTGCTCTTCTGCTCTGAGGCTCTTTGTATTTCTGTGTCCTAGAGTCTGTTGCTTTTTTATCTCCTAAGCTTGTCTTACCCCTCCCTGGTGAGAATGCATTGAAAATATCAGTGGATTGTTGTGAATGTGGCAGGAGAGTGAATGAGTGCATTAACACCCTGCCAGCACACCATGCCCCTTTGGAGATGCACTTCTTCCCTCCCTTCCTCTGCCTTGTTTCCCTCCCCTTTGCTCACTACACCTGGCTCTGCACGTGCTGCTTTTATTGCATCTTCTTGCAACAGATCAGCCAAGCCAAGGCCTGTGTGAGGTGGAGGAAGCAGAACTGACTGTTAAATCTACTGTGAGCCCTCACCACTCTTCCGTCTTAGCATCAGAGTGAACACGCTGAGATCCAAGAGACAGCTGCCAGGGCAGAGCTTAGAGAGATTTATTGATCCAGTTTATTGTTGACACAGAGCATTTCTTAACATACACCAGCCCCGTGTCAGACAGGCGCCATGCTGTGTTCTGTATCTGCAGCAGAGGCTTATACACATTTGAGCTGTACAGTATTAACAAATAGGGAAGTAAATCCATCCCGCTGCTCCTCCCAGGAGAAGCCAGCCCTCATGCACCTTAGTAAATAGCAGAGTTTATTTATAGTCTGTTTCAATACCTGACTGCACTGTGAGCAACATACAGCTCTGGGGCTGTTCTCCAGCTCCAGGAGTGCTCAGTTGGGAGCGAAGGGTTGAGCTGGTACTGCTGGAACTTGCAAGGATGCATCCCCAGTACTGTAGTGTAAATCAAGCCTCCCCCAAGCCCTGGCTTCCAGGCAGAGGGGATGAGGAGTGCCTGCAGTTTTTCCAAGGGCTCTAGGCAGCCCATTTCAAGTTCTGTGGGGGATGACAGGCCAACATACCTACTTGATTCAAAGTGGAGTGAATCACCAGGAGCCCAGGGGGTCCCTGAGCCTTTGCTGGCCTGCCTGGTACAGTTGAGTCAGTGGCAGGAGGGATGCACTGCTCCCAGTCCCTGCTGGGGCAGCACCCCAGGCCAGGGGGTATGAGTGTGGCCTAGCAGAAAAGCAAGGCACTGATGTCTTGGTGAAGGTGCTTGGTCTATCTTGCCTAGAAAAGGCAGGCCAGGCTGCATTGAAATCCAGTAGTGGAGTGTTTCCCTTGCACGGATTGTTTTGACGTCTCTCTCCTCCTGCAAAGTCCAAGACTAAGCACAGGAACTAAAACTACAGCAGTGAGGTGTAATTAAGGCCAACCCTTTTTTAGCATTACAATCCTCAAGCAGCATTGTTGTGAGATGCCATGTGAGTATCTGATTTCCTGCCAGAGCCTAGGCCGTGCAGGGTGTGATGGAGGGCTTTGCTGCAGGCTGTTTTAATAGGGTTCAGCTAAACTAGGTCTCAGTATCCATCTATATGTGGAAATCAGGTCGGGTTTATCCCATTGATGTTGCTAAAGCAGAGGGAGGACTCATCAGGCAGGAGGCCGGGTGTGCCAGGGCCTGGACAGCCACACGGTGGAGCTGGTTCCTCAGCTCTGCTGACACCATGGTCAGCAGCAGGTAGCAGCAGTTTCTGGAACACTGAGGACTGTCCTTCCAAAGAGAGCCTCTGCTGCCCATCATCACCCATTGGCACATCAGCAGCACACACTGGTGAGATGCTCCAAGTTGGGCAGGAAACAGGGTGGCCTTGCAATGGCCCAGCAAAGCTGAAGGGAGAGGACCAGGACATGGTGCCAAGACGTCATTTGTCTGCCTGGTCTGGTGTCAGCCACACCTGGAATCTGGCCCCATGCGCTGCCAGGCTCACTCAGCTTCCTGGTGGCACAAACCCTTTGTGTGGAGAAATTCTGTGAATGCCCCATGCTGCTGGATCAGTCCTAGGGTTCTTCTGCCAGGATCACGGTGCCAGAGCCAGGCAGTAAATCTGCTGCAGAGCAAGCATGAGGGAGTCCTTTTCTTCAGGGGGCTCTCCCTGGGACTCACAGGAACTGCTGGTGGTGTCAGCCCTTTGCTATAGCTGCTTCCCATCCCACAGCAGGGCTGGTAGCCCAGCAGCAGAAAGGCACCTGAGCAAGTGTATGGCACCAGGGAACTTAACTCCTGGCAATGCATCCTGCATGGAATCCCACTCCTGGGTGCTTGTGCTGCCTTTACCACCCCCAGAGCTGGGCAGTTTTTCAGCCTGATGTGCCAGCACCTCAGATGGCCACTGCCACAGTGAAAGCACAGGCTGGCCTCACATGTTCGTCTTCAAAATCCAAATGTATTTCAAGCCTTCTACCTGCCAGCATGAAATACCTGACAGGGCTGCCAGCCTAGAGGAACAGAGGAGCCTGCCTACAGTCCCATGGCGGGAGCATCCCCTTCCTGCCCTCTGCCAGAGGGGACAAAGGACCAGGAAAGCTCCTGAGAAGGACGACAGAGGGTATAAGGTGAGACTGGGCAATGGATCAGGAATGATGCTCCCAGCCAGTGCAGTGGGAGAAGTGGGCACCATCCTTGCATGTTCTTTCATCTGCTGCAGCGCAGGGGCAAAGTGTCCAAAAGCGAGTCAAGGGCAGTTGTGGAGTCCTGGTGCTCCCTCTTGCTCTCCCTCACTCCAGGCTCCCCAAGGTGAGCCTTAACCAGAGCTGTACCCACTGCTGCAGAAGAATCCTTGTCCCACAAGGACTAGGAGGCAGAGGAGCTGGAACTGATTTTTTTGGCTATTTCCATGTCTGACTTGGCAACCAGAAACCGCAGCTTCTTCCCTCCAGAGCGGATGAGGTCCACAGCACTGCAGAGAGCAGCAACAGGGAGAGAGGTGAATTCTGGTTCCCACGGACTGGCAACCCCCCAGCACATTCACAGAACACTCCCCACTTTGCCAAACACTTATCCCCTCAGCCCTATTCCTGCACAGGGTTACAAGCAGAGTCTGTTACTGTAGTTTTATGGAGGGCCTGACCTCCAGGTTAGTGCTGCCAGGACAAAGCTAAACAAGTCCAAAGCTTCTGTGTCCTGTGGCCACGTGGGCTCTGTCTCTGAGCTGTCCCATCCCACCACCTTCAAGAGGAAACCTGGGGTGGGATGGGGCTGGAGCAGCTCTGCATTGGTGAGACCCACCTCTGGAGCTCTCATTTATTTCCCCAATATGCTCCTCAGTTATTGCTCCGTGATCCCTCTTCCAGACCCCCCTGACATCTGCCTTCCCCCCTTTCCAGTGTCCTGCACAGGTCACTCCTCTCTCTCTGCAGCTTGTCAGTGCTGCAGCATCCTCTGCATTGTGGGCCAGGATCACAGCACCAGGGGCTCTTTGAGCAAAACAGTTGGAAACCCAGACCTGAGCAGTGCTGGTTCCATCCCAGAGCCTTTGGCAAAGTGTGACTCACCTCTGGTAGTCTGCCCCGATGAGGCTGGTGCCGTTGACAGCCAGGATGCGGTCCCCGATGGAGAGCCGGCCGTCAGTGGCCGCGGGGCTGTCCTCGATCAGCGTGCGGATGTAGATCCCCGGAGAGCACAGAGGGGTGTGCTGTTGGCAGGGAAGGGTGGTGAGCAACAAAGGGACATGAAAGGTTTGTGATCCCAAAGGGCTGAGCTCCCTAAGCAGAGTGACTCCTCCAGGGCTCACAGCCAGGTGGGTGCCTGGTCCCCGGCAGGACCCTGTAGACACCAGGAACGTGGTGGGTGGGTGCTGGGGATGGTGCTAATAGTAACACTAAGGAAATGCAAACCTTCAGTTTTATATCAATTTATACACAGAAAGGAGAGGTGGGGGCAATCTGTTCTTGTTCAATTTAATTGAGAGTAAAGCATCGTTAACCTGTAGCCATGTTGGGATGGGAGCCCAGTGCTCATAGCTGTCCCAGGGCTTGGTGATGCTCTGTTTCCTACTGACTCACAGCCCTGCTGTGAAAGGCCATTTAGAAAGATGATCCACCCCACTAAGGCAGATTCCAACGCCACCTTATACAACAGTGGAGCTGTTCTGGCACCCCATGAGCTTCCCTGCTCCCCTCCACTTCCCCTGCCACTGCTGAAGGGTGGAGGAAAGACCTCAGCTGAGTCATTTTCCTTCCACAAGAGAGCTGAGCCTGTTTGCTCCTCCAGCTGCAGGACAGCTGCAATGGACTTTGCATGCACAGCACAGCAGCTTAGGAATAGAGAGATCCTCTGAGACATCCCTCTGTGCCTCATTTTCCCCAGGAGAAGCAGCCTAGCCCCCATAGGAAACCATTAGCTTCTTTGCTGGCTTTTCTTGGGATATAAACCACATCCCACATGTCCCACTCCTGCTGGGAGGGGCATTAGTTGCCAAGAACTTACCACACCATCGATCAGCCCCATGCCCAGCCCGATGGGTCCTCTCTCCAGCTCCACCACGAACACATAGCAGAAGTCATCGGTGGCAGAGCTGCGGCTGGAAGACTCTGGCGTGGGGTAGTCATAGGGGGTCGGTGAGCATCCTGGCAGCAGAGACACTGACTTACGGCCCTGGCAACGCCCAAACCCAGCCTCACCACCCCTGGGCAGCACCAGCATTCAGTACCTTCAGGGGTGCTGCCCTTGGTGCCGTTTATCCCATTCCTCCGAGGGTCCTGCAGCCCCTTGCACGTGCCCTGTGGGGACTCTGGGCTCCCAGAGTCGAAGTTCAGGGGGGTGGTGGGTGGTGTCAGCAGGCAGGAGGAGTCTGTGGGTGCTGTGCCAGCCTTGGGGGCCAGACTTCTGCCCAGCTGTAGCTGCTTGAGCTTCTCCTGAATCTGTGGCTCTCCAGGCTGCTCACAGGGACAGCCGTTGGTGTCCAGACAGGGCCGGGCACTCCCCTCCAGCTCTGGCTCAGCACAGCCTCCCCTGGAGCAATAGTCCTCCTGGGCAGTGGTGCTCCCCAGGGCAGCAGCTGGGCTCTCGCTCACCTCCAGGACCTCTGGCGTCGTGCATGCCTCTTTCTTAAAGAGAAAAATGCTCTGTGGGACCTCCTGTGTGTGTTTTCACACCCTACCTACACCACAATACCCTCCTGATTTCCAGGCAGGACGGCTGCCAGCTCCAGCCAAAGCCTTGGCAATTTGCACACCACCAGAGCTTGTCCTGGCTTCCCAGCACAGCTCCCACACTACAGTTTTGCGGCCAGGGCTGCACTGGGGATGTTTCCAGGCAGCCAGGAAGGGACTCCTGGTCATGTCCCTGCTGAGGGATCCCATTGGAGGGGGACATGGGTTGAAGCACAAGAGCCGGTCGATGTGGCCCCAGGATAAGGGGAGAAGGTAGCTGTGCCTGTGGTGGTGGAATGGATGGGGACAGGATGGGAGAGAAGGGACATCCTCCCCAGTGAGCTGGACACAAATGGCAGTTTAGCTTAGCACCCACAGCACGTATCACCCTCCCTGTGCTTTACAGACATTAGCTAATTAGTGCTTTTGTGCAAGCCTGGCTGCTAGGGACAGGCAGGGTGCAGCGCAGGGACAGGAAACACGCAGGGAGAAGGGGAGTGCTGCCTGCAGAAATATCCCCTTCCTCCCTCCCCCCCACTAATGGGATTGCTGGGAAGAGTCTGTTCTTCCAGCTCACCTTCCCATGCCCCCCACGCTGGGGGATTAGCAGCGCTAATCCTGCCAGCAGCTCTCTAGGAGGGCACTGCCACAGCTCCAGGCTGCAGGCAAGGGCAGCAAACCTTTGGCGCTGGGCTTGGAGAGACCTCCAGAGGAACCCAAGGCCCTCCTGCCCACCCAGGAGAGGAACAGTCCCTCTGTGGAATACAGGCTACCTTTGGGGGTGCTGAGCCTGGCCCCTCACTGGTGTGGGGGCTCTTGCTCTGCAGGCTCCAGAGGAAGTGGCGGATGTAAAGGAGGTGCCGGTAGATGTTGTCATCCAATGTCTCCACCTCCAGGTCCACTTTGAAGCCCCCGCTGGGCAGGATGATGGGTGGGTGGTTGTCAAAGGACTCCAGTGTCTCATCTGAAAGGCAGAGGGAGGAAGGCTAGCACTGGCCCAGGCTGCACTCTGCTCCTGACTCCCACCCCTCAGATATGTGCAATGTCCCATCTGGAATCAGGGACATGGTGAGGTGCAAACCAGCCGCATCCCTTGCTTGCAACCACAGAAGTGTCATGCCCATCTGAATGCAGTTTGCACCCTGTGCAATACCTGAATCATGGGGCTGTGGTTATTCCCAATTACTGCAGTTATTACAGGAGACTCAAAGAGGGGAAGGGAATTGCCTGTTTGGTTTGTACATTAAAACTTTGGAGGGAGCCTCTGGGTGAGCAGAGCATGATGACTTGAGAGCAAAGCCAGGGGCTCACCAGGCTGGAAAGTGGCTGGGCTCTCCTCCTCGCTGGGCTGCCACTCTGTGATGCAGCCCATGTCCGTCACTGCCTGGCACTGGCTCAGCACCCTGTGGAGCTGGGCAGGGCTCAGTGCTGGGAACTCGGCTCGCAGGGATGGCCAGGTCATCTGAGCAAGGAGACAGAGCATGGAGTGGATGTCAGAGGGGAGGAGCTGCTTCCTCCAAGGAGCAGGTGATCACAAGGGACATAGGAGGGAGAGGTTGGGCAAGATGGAATGAGCCTAAGCATTCACTCCATGGGCCCATCCATGGACCCACCACCCCAGGAAAGGGCAGCTGGTGACAGCTTGCAAAAGGTGTAGGGACCCTGCAAATGCTTAGTGGGGTCTCTCCTAGCTGTGGCTATCCCAATGCCAGGAGCCCTGGACTGGCCATTGCTCACCTGCACCAGCTGGGAGCCAGGCATGGCCAGCAGGTTGGCCACGCTGGCAAGTTTGGCAAAGAACTGCTGGGCAAGCTGCTCAAAGCCGGCGCCGCGCAGCCAGTCCAGGAGCAGCCGCACGCTGGCCCGCAGCTTCACCCCCTGAGACCAGTGGAAGCAGCCGAGAGAGGAGCCTGAGGAAGCAAAGCATCCATCAGTGCACACCAGGGAGCATCCCCTCAGCCCCCAGGTTAATGTCCCCAGCATCCTATAGCTATGATTCCTGATGGTGGTGCCTGGATCTCACCTGGCACTAGCAATGGGGCAGCTGCATTAATGAGAACTAATTGCCACCTCAGGTTGTAGTAGTTTATTAATGAGCTGCCTTTCCTTAATGTCCTCAGCCTCCTCTGCTCATGTTTAAAAGGGCAGGGCTGCGGCAAGGGTTTTTGTGGGGTTTGACCCCTCCTGGGAATGGGGACCTTGGAGACAGCAGCTGGCTCTTTGCTTGGCCTTTCCAAAACTGCTGAGACTTGCCCATGTCCAGCCTTCTCTTTCCTGTACCCCCCGAGGTGGCACTGGGATGGACTGCAGGGCATCCCACAGGGTCATTCCCGTATGTGTTACCCAGCTCAAAGAGGACTGACCCTTATCCAGGAGCTGGTTGAAGAGCAGGGTGTTGGAGAAGAAGAAGAGGTAGGCAAACATCTGGGAGGTGATCTCTGGGTGCACTTCATACTGGTGGAGCAGGTCCAGCACCGCCTGGTAGATGAGCACGACCCTGCGGAGCTCCTCGGGCAGTGGCGGAGCCGCCCTCCAACTCTCCCTGCACTCGCTCTGGAAGGGATTGCACTCCAGCAGGGCAGGGAGCGACACATACAGACACTGCAGGGAGAGCAGCAAGTTCACAGCAGACTCGGTTTGTTTTGTTTTTCTGCTTTTGCATGAGACAAACCTTTCTGACCCCCTCAGCTCTGCGAGCTAAACAAACCCTGCCGGTGCTGCCCCAACAAGGGGCTGCTCCTGCTCACCTCCTCCCTCCATGTGCTCCAGGGCTGTGCTGTGCAAAAGTTTTTAAATCAATAAAAATTAACATGTTGGTCGCTTTCAGCAGTTGGAAGTGACAGCTCAGCTAAAAGGATCTGAAATCCGATGTGAACCAGGGCAGCTGGGCACGAGGGCAACAGAAAAACCAGGAACAGTGACAATGACTCTTCCCTACTGCTTAAATGGGAAAGCAGTGCCTAGCACCCATCTCTGCCGGAGCTAAGGGAAGAGGAAGATGCAGGAGAGGAGCGTGCCGCTCTGGAATGGTGCAGGAGCAGCCCCTGCATCCCCTCGTGCTGACGCCAGAGGACAGGCAGCCGTCCCGCATAGGGCAGCCTTTCTCCTGCCTCACACTGCCCGCTCTGTTCCCTGCTCTCGATGCCGACCGGCTCTCGCGGTCCAGCGGCGACGGTCCAGGGGCCCCTTTCCATCACGCCCTGAATCACACCATTATGCCGCGCTGGCCCGAGCCAAGCAGCTCTCCCCAGACACCTCCCCCGAGCCGCTGCACTGCAGGCAAGGAAACACGCCGCAGTAATTCAATACTTTTCCTGGGCTGCGACCAAAAATCGGGGCACTTCAGCCCAAAGGAAAACACCTCAGCGTGGTGCAACTGCCAAGGAGTAAAAGCTTAAAAAAAACACTCCTGTGCAGCTCGAGAGCTGCCGGGGATGCTCGTGCTGGCCCCGTGTGACACTGCTGCCTGTCCCTGGGAGCACGTACCTTGGAGATGTAGTAGACACACTGCTGGAAGGTGTACATGATCACCTCCTCCAGCACCGTCATTGCCTCCTCGCTGGCTGTGATGGTCGAGGAGAACAGAGACTCCTTGGAGCCTGTGGGGCAGGGAGGAGCATGAGAGAGCAAACATGCAGCAGCAAGGTCCCCAAACTCCCAAAGGGGATTATTGGAGCTTCTGGGCTTGCATCATTACCTCGCATCTGAGGCTCCTCTGACCCCAGAGAGCACCCACCTGCCATCCCCCATAGTGCTCAGTGCTGCAGCCTCTGTCCAGCACCTGCCTGGCCTATGAACACTAATTTGCTGCATCAACCAGAAAGTTTCTGAGGCTGATTTAATACATTTTTTTTACTTTCTCTTTTTTCTTTCACTTGAATTAACACAGGCTCACCAGTGAGCAAGTCTGCCGAGCTGCCTGAAAATCCAGGTGCCCCCACAGCAGCAGGGTCAAAGGGGAAGAAACCCCCCCCACAAGGCACTAACCACAAGCTGCTGTGATGGAAAGGGGATGCTCAGCTGTGGACACAGCACAACCTGGAGCAGGGCAGCACCACAGCACCACACAGGCTCCTCCCACAGATTTCCCCAGCCCACACCGAGGAGATGTCCATGCTGATGAGGATTATGGGGTTAACAGAGCATCCTGGGGGCACTGACCACTGCCTGTGACTGGGGATTAGCAGGACAGAGTCTCTCCAGTCAGAAAAGCAGGCAGGGTGCTGCATCCAGCCTTACCTTTGATGTCCAGCTCCTCCTCCATGCTCTGAATGTAGGTGGGCGATTTCTGTTGGACGAAGTACAGGATCTCAATGGCATTGGCCATCCAGAAGATGATGTGCTGCAGGTCTGGGAGAAGGTCTGTGATGGTGAAGCGGGACAGGGCAGCAGGGTCCTGGCTGAGGAGACACAGAAGGTGTTACAGCTGCTGCTCCTCAGCATCCTCACTCATGCTTCTGGCAAGAAAGCAGCCTGGGGCAATGTCAGAGAACTTGCACAGCCCCTCACCCCCAAGTCCAGCACTGCCAACAATCTGGTGATTTCTGCTCTGTGGAATTGTAAAGAGGAGCCTGAAGGGACTGGGCTGGCCAAGGCCACCTGGCCTTCCTTGAGTGCTGCTTTTGGGGGAGACTCCCCCTAACAGAGCTGAACTGCAGTAAATACCCACAGCTGAAGAGCAGCTCTCCCCGAGAGGCATGTGCTGCCTCTGCCAGCTCTGGACAGTTACACCCAGTTCACCCGCCCTGGGCGGTTCAAAAATAAAACAAAATAAATAAAAAGCAACTTGGAAGTTTCTCAACTGCTGAGCTGCTTTTTTCTGCTATAGGAAAGGCCTGAGAAACATCCTTGGAGTTTGTCCTAAAGGAGAGCTCAGAGCAAGCACCAACAGTTTCTCTAGATGCTGGTTTAGAGCTGGGATTTTGGAAATGGCTGGGAAGCCAGCTCCTTGCACCTCTGTCATTGCCCCAGAGTGGTGCTCCCAATACCAGGGCACCCTGTGCCACCATCCCAGGATACACATGTTCGATGCCAGCCCCATCCCAGCACCACCATGGGGTCTTCAGCATGAAGGGGATGAGGCTGCTGTGACAGGGCCACCCCTATTACATCCCTCAGGGATGCTGAAGCCACAAGTGCTTGGCCAGGACTTGGGTCAGAGAAAACCCCAGAGCTGCTGTAGGTCCTGTTCCCTCCAGAGCTTGCTTGCTTTTCCAGACCCACACGTTTCTTGCAGGCATTGTGGTGAAAGGACCAGAGAGCAGAATGCATGGGATTTAGAAGGAAAATTCACCATGCATTATGCTGCCAGGCTGGGAGGGTGGTTTTACCATGGCCTCCCGTCACTCATGGAGGTAGAACTGGGTTGAATTCTCCCCATTTTGTGTCAAAACAAGGAAGGTCACACTTACTGCTGGGACTGCTTTTCAGCCAGCTCCCGTGTCCGCTCCTGGAAAAGGAGAGAAAGGGAAAGCAAAATGAGAACCGGTGGCATGAGCACCACCCCCACCAGCACTCACTGTCACCAGGGACCGGGCTGGGAACCCCTGGTGAGGGGTCCAGCAACACCCCCACCCCACCAACGCCCCATCCCACTGCCAACTGACCCACACCGTCCTCTGGATCATTTTGGCCGCTTTGAGCAGCAGCTGCCCGAAGTCTCCTGGCTCAAAGTTGGTGGCCGAGTGCTGGATGCAGAGGCAGAGCAGGAAGGCGGGGGTTAGCTTGTGGTCATCCCCCCCGGGCTCGATCAGGGTCATGATGCGCCGCAGCAGCACGTCCTCGGCCGCCGGCTCGAACTCCAGCTGCAGCTTTCTGCGGGGCGTCCTGGGGCCGCCGGCGGGCGAGGGGCCGCGCTTTTTGCCAGCAGGGTCCTTGTCCCTCAGCAGGCTCCCGCACGCCCCGCACACCGGGCGGCCCTCGGGGACGGCGGGGTGCAGGGCTCGCAGCCTCAGCAGGGTCTGCGCCGGCAGCGGCTGCGCCTTCATGGGGTCCTTGTAGAGCAGCAGGTAGTAGAGGCCGAGGGAGAGGAGGTCCCCGTGCCGCAGCACAACCGTCCGGGCCACCTCGGCGAAGTTGACGGAGATGCCGGCGCCGGCGATGGGCTCCAGCACCAGCTTCTCCTCCGAGCGATGCCGGGAAGGTCGGAGCTTCCTGATGGTGCAGTGCAGGGGCAGGATGTCGGGGGCTGACAGGCTGATGCTGGGCTTGCTCGCCTGCGTCCTCTGGCCCACCGTGTGCTGCTCGCGGTTCAGCAAGTAAACCAGGCTGTCCTGCCAAGCAGGGACACGAGGCATGAACCAGGGAGAGGGCAGAAGGGAGAAGGGACCCTCCTCCCTGCCATGCAGTGGGTGCTGCAGCCTCCGGCTGTCCCCAGCTGTCCCCTCGCTGTCCCAGCATGCTGCACCTCTGCATGGCAGAAAGACCTTTATTCTTCTCACTGCCAAGCAGGACAGCAGCAATCCCTGCTTTGGGCACACTAATAAATGGGCACAATGACTTTAGGCATGCAGTAAATGGGGATGCTTTGGGCAGAAGGAGTCCCCATACACACCTCTCTCCCCACCCACACCCCTTTCTGCAGCTGCTTTCCCTTCCCACCTTCTCCTCCAAGGACTGCAGTGATGCAGGCATCCCCCTGCCCGGGGGGGGACACGGTGGGACCCCAGTCACAGCAACAGCTCCTGGCTCTGCTTTCCACTCCCCAGCTTGCCCGCACGCCCCGAGACAGCTCACAGGACCACCCCATGCCTCAGTCTCCCCAGCTGCACTAATGGGATGGCTGCAGTGCCGGTGTCACCCTGACAGAAAGCTTGGAACTGATGGATTGATGGCACAAAGTAGCCATTAACTACAGGAGCTGTCCCAGCACTTTCCAGGTCTCCAAGTGCCTCCAGCACTGGGGAGCGGGGACTCCCAGACACCGTCTCCTTGCTGCCTCTGATTCCATTTGCCACCAAGGAAGCAGCAGGAGAGGGGACGGGGCAGCTCAGCCATCACCCGCAGAACCGGGGCTCCCCTGTGCTCGGGCAGGGATGCTGCTCCGGGTGTTGCCCTGCATCCCTCTGGGGCATTGCTGGCGGGGTCACAGGTCCCGGTTCCGTGTACCCCGTGCTTGGGGACAGGCTGGGGACAGACTTGGAGACAAGCCTGCAAGTCCCAAGCCCGTTTTCTAAATGATGCTCATCCACGCCACCACCACCACCCCCTTCGACCCCAGCAGCTCCGGCCATGCAAGCAGCCCCCCTCCCGGGGGCTTCGGGGCGGGCGGTGGGAGGAAAGCGAGGGGGGTGCCGGGGGGTGCCGGGGGGTGCGCAGGAGGCGGCGCGGTGCTTACATGCTGCTGGCTGTAGCCCTGCAGGAGCAGGAGGTGCGGGGACTGGTAGAGGGAGTACCGCATGCTGCCGCCGCTCCGCGCCGCCGCCGGGCTGCCGGGCAGGGTGGAGCAGTGCCGCTGGCCCCGGGCCCCAGTCCCGGCCCCGACCCCGGCCCGCCTTGCCGGGGTGCCCAGGCTGGTCTCGCTGAGGCTGCGCCGCAGGGCCGGGGGGGGCCCGCGCCGCTCAGCCCCCGCCGCCGCCCGCCGGGCCCCCCGCGCCCGGTGCCGCTGCAGCTTCCGCGCTTGGGCGTTGATGCCTGCGGGGATGGGGGGGAGACAGAGCGGCGTTTAGCCCCCGCAGCCCTGCCGGGACCCCCCTTCCCAGCCCCGGCCCCGCCGCAGCACCCCGAGGATTGAGGGATGCTGCAGCTCGGAGCGGGGACGGAGCAGGTGAAACGCCTCCACCCCACCACCGCGCACCCACCCTGGGCTGATGTCCCTCGTGCCTTGCCCTCCCCCAGAGGTGACACCAGGACATCAGCGCGGAGAGTTTTATGCCCCGATGCCACCGCCAAAAAGGGGGTGTTCTAGCCCTCCCCGGCCCCAAAACCCACTGATGGAGAGGATAGCCAGCCCACAGCATCTCCCACCTGCCCTGGGCACCCCGTTGGATTGGGGGAAAGGAAATATCTGCTAAAAAGAAATTTCACTCAATCTTAGCTAAAAAAGAAATTAAAAAAGCCTGGATGCTGCTTTCAGGCCTTTGGCATTCAGTGGCCAGCAGCAAGCAGGAGCAGCTGGGACCCCTCAGCCCCTCTGAGCATCAGCCAGGCAGGGGAGCTGCAGTGGAGCCCGGCTGCCCGGCTGCAGCAGCAGCAAGCTGTAATTAACTTCTCTGAAGCATCAATTTGAGCAGAGCTGTCTGCAAGATAAACAGAAGCCGGAGTGAATGAAAAGGCCTGGCAGAGCTGCAAAAGCAGCCCCTCACACGTCATCCCCAGCCCTGGGTGGGTCCCTGTGGGACCCTCGGTGCTGCAAGCACAGCTTGAGCTCTGCAGCAGAATTAGGAAGTTGTGTGTCCAAAGGGTGATGCTCATACCTCAGATGGGCAGCCTCCTGGGAGCAGGTCACTGGCATTCGGGGAGGACGAAGAAAGGGAAAAAAACCTAAAGGACTTGCTTGCAGGAGCAGCAGTGCAGTGGTGTCAGTGCAGCACAGAGCCAGAGCCACTCACAGCCTGGCCGACCAGGGAGCAGGCTTGGGCCAGCGAGATTTGGGGAGAGCCACCGGGATTTGGGGACAGCAGAGCAGAGAGCCTGGTGCCCAGGGCTGCTTAAAGGGACACTCACAAGCTCAGACCCCAAATAAAAAGTTATCTGCCTTATTTGGTGAGGAATCGGCTGCCAGTTCTGAAATACAATTTTTGTTTGTTTGTTTTAAATGGAGTGCTCCTTTGCTGGGAAAATCAAAGAGCTGGCAATGGAGAGGGGGGTGGGAGTGGGAGAAAATAGCCCCTACTGTTTACATGCCTTGGGATTAGGGCAAGGCACAGTCAAGCCACCCGAAGCAGTCCCATGCCCGTGTCCTTCTTAAAAAGGCAATCGGTCCCGCTGCCGGTCCCATCATGGCCAGCGGCACGGCACGCCTGCATCCCATAGATGTGAAATCCAGGGAGTACAACAAGCCTGCCCAAGCCATACCACTGGGGATGCCAAAGACCACACCAAACATGCCTGCAGGACACCTTGGCTCCCCCCAGGAGCCTCATTCCCAACCTACAGCATGGAAATGGGCCAAAGGGATGAAGGACGGCCGAGGCAATGCAGATTTCAGACCCACCCGTGGGAGTGGGAAGGAGTAAGGTCAGATCCTGGAGAGCAGCTCATTGGGGCTGCCAGGACTGGGATCTCACTGGCCACAGAGACACACCATCACCAGTCTCTTATCAAGGGGAAAGGAAGCTTCTGTATTTATTTTGTGTAGGAAAAAGCTGGTTTTGTACTGCTGATAGAGCCCCCGCCACAGGCTCCTGCTAACCCGGAGCTGCGCTGGAAAGATAAACACAGCTCTTTTCCTGAGTGTAACAAAGTCCCTCCATTCGTTTTTTTAATCCTTTGGTGCTGTTTTGTCCTCCCAGGCATGTGCAGGTTATCCCACCCAAAACTCTGCCTGAGCATCCACAACACAGAGCAACCACAGCAGAGCCAGCAGCTGCTGGATCCAACTGCAGTTTGGATGGGAACAGGGTGTAAGGAGTTAAAGAGCACAGTTGCCTGTCTCAAACCCTGTTAAGGCCACAGAAGGGACTTGCCCCAAGTAATACATCCAGACAAAAATGCTCACAGTGGCAAACTCTGTGAAAAGAAGCTACTGCTCATATGCATATCACTGGTCAAAGATCACCCCAAGTTATGGGGCAGGAGGCATCTGAGACCACCAATGACCACTCAAGCCCCCCAGTTATGCCTCCCTGGATACCTAGAACTTGGGCTGTATAAAGGTGGTACTCTGGTCTGGGTTTTAGGCCTTGATAAACTTTAGGGCTTGGCACACTTCAATGATCTCAAACCTACGGGGAAGTTTGTAACAAAGCTTGGGAAAAAGGATGTACCACTGATAGTGGGCACAAAGAATGCAGAATTCACAGGCCACAAGGACATTTGGCAGAACTACCAAGATAAGAAAAAAACTAATAGAACCAACTCAGCAACTGTGCTGAGTCAGCTCCAACTGGGTAAAAGATAATTCTGGCAGAGGGAGATCATGACCACCAACCCAAGAAACCCAGCTTTCCCATCCAGAGAAAGCTTTCCCCTCTTTTCCATTTCTTTCTCTCTACCTCACATTCACTGCTAAATAAAATCAGTATTATTGACTTGGCATAAGATCTCATTTGCACCTTAATTCGGGCAGAGGCATCTCTCACTAACTGGATCATAACACAGGGCTGGATCACACCTTTAGGGAGAGCTGCGCACCCCAGGCAGGGGCATCTGCACCCCTTGGGCAGCACCCACCAGACCCCACCAAACCATCCTGCAACCCAGGAGATAAACTGCTACTTGTGCCTGGGATCTGCCTCTTTTTCAGCCTAGGAAAGAGGTTCGCTTTTCTTGGCTGAAAAATAAATCAACAAATAACTCCGTGGGCCCCAGGAAAGAAGAAATGCTTTGAATTTACCCAGGAGGGGCTAACACCAGCCTAGTCCTTCCTAATGTAATTGCTCCGCAGACTCTGCAGGGATTCCTCCCTGGATGCAGTTGTGCTAAGGTATATCAAAGCCAGATCCTCAAAGGCACTTGCCAGAGCATCTTTTAGTATAATAGGCTTAAATCCCAAGTTTCTGGAGGGGTGTGTGTGTACAGTTCAACCTCCAGCCTCTCAGGAAAGCCTCAGCCACCAGGACATGGTGCAAAATGGGGCTGTTTTGGAAGATGAATTGCCACCAAGATGCCAAGTACTGCACTTCCCTCCCAGCACCCTCCACTTTGGGGGTGTTTTCCCCAGATTCCCTATAACTGCTGCATCATCACTGCCAAAAGAAGCAGGGCCAGGGGCAGTAGTGAGAGAGGGGTCTGCCTCATTTGCTCATTAGCAGCTCTACCTGCTGCTAATTAGTGGCATGAGGAGCCAGCACTGTCCTCCCCCATGGGAAGCAGCTAATAAACTAATTAGGATAATGGGTAACTGAGCAGATAAAACTCTTAAGCTATTTGCTGACAGGTCACAGATGGATGTGGAGCCTTTCCCCCAGCCACCAGCTCAGCAATGTACCTGCATGACCCCAGTGGTCCCAGTCATCCCAGTCCTGGTGCTCCAGCAATGCCCTGTTTGGGAAGGGCCTGTAGGTATTGCCTTGGGGATCCTGCTTTGAGCATCCCTCTGCTTTTCTCCTAGGGAGCTGCAAGCCTGAAGTCCCTTGGGTTTTGCACAGATGCTGTGTTTTCCATGCCAGTGCCTCCCCACCCTGGCCAGCCAGATGCTGCTTGGCAAAGGGAGCCTCTGCCAGCTTGAGGCTGGTGGGAAGGGTGACCCTCGTGGAGGGCACTCATGGTCAGTCCCCACTACACAAGTTTTGTGTCTTTTGGGGCTGCTGGATCACATGCTGCAACACTTCCATTCCTTCCTGGCAGCTTCCAGATGGCTGGGAAAGTGTGATCCCATCCCCACTGCATCCCTTCAGGCTGTGGCACCAGAAAAGGACGAAACTGGCAACAGAGCCCCTGGTGCTGCCAAAGAAAGGGCTGCAGGAGGGAGATTTTAACAGGTAAGACAAATACAGGCTGTATAGTCTGCAGAGCAGACAGCCTAAACGACTGTGGGTGTAGGCTTTCTGTCTTGGAAGAGCTTGGTCAGCTATGGAAAATGCCCAAAGGTTAAAAAATGGAGAATTTCCATCGCCCCACCCAGGAGTGTTGAAACAAATGAAGTGATAACGAAAGCATAACAGGCTTAGGTCCAGATCCAGAGCATGCTGTGCCATCAGGAACTGCTCCTGCATTGGAAATCACCGAAGGGTGCCAATCCCAGGCCAGCTCAAGTTGCCTGTGCTGGGCAGCCCAGTCTGCTGCTTCCCCCACCCGTGTGGGAGCCTCACTCTCCCCATGGCTGAAGCCCACCCAGGATCCAGGCCATGGCTAGGAATGCTGCTTTCTAGATCTGAGGGGTAGTATTTGTGGCCACATTGATGTGACCTTGGGCTCAGGCAGGGAGCTGCCACGTGACCCCCCAACACGGCGCTTGGCTCTTGCCCTTTCCTCTATTCAACAAAGGCCAGAAGCTGTTTTTAGTCACTGCTCTCCCAAAGTGCTTAACTTCTCTCTGATCCTGGCTGGAGAAAGAGCTAAAGAGAAGAGCAGAGCATGCACCTGCCTGGCCCAGGTGCTGGCAGCAGCTGCCTCTTCCTCTCTGTGTCCCACATGCAACGAGCTGGGACCCCTCCTGTGCATTCCCATGCCTGAGCAGACACAGGGACTGGACACAGCAAGAGCTGAGGGAGCCCCAGCTCCCCACCAGGTGCAGGTGAAATCAGAATTGAAAACTGCACTGAGGGAGGCTCCAGTTGTCTCTGCTCTCCCCTGGAATGGCTGGATTCCTTCTCCTGTGTGCCTGGGCTCCTCTCAGCCTCTGTTAGAATAGGTGGGGAGAGGAGCCGTGTGCCCACTGGCTTGGAACAGGTCAGGCCATTTGTTCTGCTGTTTTAGGGGGGAACCTTGGCTCTCGTTTGCCAAGCACCCAGGGTAATCCTGCATCATCATCAGTTTATTTCTGACAATAACAACCATTTCCTACAGTCATGAGGAACAACTCAGGGTCCATCCCAGCAAATCCCTTTGGCCAACACCTCCAGAGCCTGGTCCAGACCCCTCTGTCAGCAAGTCTCATGCAGCAAGGACATCATTGTAGTAAAAATCTGATTTTAAAATTTTGTGCCCTCATCTTCCCAGGGCTTTTATCTTAGGGTGGGAGGAGGAAAACTTCATTACTCTGTGCTGGGGTCACTTATTAACCTTCTGGTTCCTAATGATGCACTTATCTCCTGCTGCCAGCCCTGGGCTCCATCAGGCACTGCCACGGGGACTCTCCTGCCCTACATTGCTCTCTCTTCATTAGCTTTTCATTTTCCTTAATTGCTCCTGCAGATTTGCCCGGAGTGTCTGGCCTGGGGGATGCCCATGGGGAGATGGGGGTGTAGGGGAGCAGGGCAGTGCTCTGCCAGGCACAAAGCTGGGGATGCCATGGCACTGGTTCAGTGATGGGAAGAGCAAGTACTGATGGTCTTGCTTGCTGATCCCCAGCCATGAGCAGGGGTTTGATATTAACCCCTAGACTGGCTGGGGTAAATATTTGAGGTCACAGACACCAAATTTAAGCAGGAGAGTGCTGAGTACTGCCTCGACCCAGGAGCCTTGCAGCTAAAATGTGGCCACCCTCCCACTCACAGCACCCCCTGCACCCAAACGACAAGTGAACGCTGCTGATGTAGGGTGCATCTCCCACAGGCAGCTCAGGGGCATCACAGCTCCCCAGCCCCTCTCCCTGCCCCACACCCAGCTCTGACCTGCAGTGGTGGTGTCCACATCCTTGGCTGCCATCTCCTCCACCTCCGCCCTCCTGCGCAGCTCCAGCCGCCGTGAGAAGCCCTCCCTGGGCTTCCAGAGGTCCTGGATGAGCAGTGGCTTCTCATGGTCACCCAGGACCCTCAGGCCCTCTGTCTGCCACTGCTTCTCGGGGCCCTCAAACCTGCCGATGACGTCGCACAGGGCGTACTGCCCAGCGCTGAGCTGGCTCAGCCCGTAGCGCTCCAGGGCCTCCTTCACCAGCTCCCGCGCCCCTGAGCTGCCCGTCACCAGCACGCTCTTGTAGTTGGTGCCCGCACAGATGTTGCCCCCAAAGATTTTCAGGATGCCAGGGGCTGAGAGCTGGGTGGAGAGCTCAGCTGGGTCATCCTCTCCAGCTGCTGGGGAGGCAGAGGCTGAGCTCCGGTCCTTGTAGCTCAGTGTCCGGTACAAGACTTGGGAGAAGAGCCGGCTCTGGCGCTTCAGCCGGTTCTTGGATGGTGGAGCCATGGTGGAGGAGGGCCCATAAAACATCGTGCGTGAAGTTGTCATGAAGCACAGCTGGGGAGGGAAGAGCAAAAAGGGGAAGGTTAGTGGTTTGGGGGCCAGATGTGCAGCAGGGAGGAGTGATCAGGAACCAGATGGTGGCCATGGAGGAGCCACTGTCACCTCCAAGGTGCAAAGAGACAGGTCAAGGGAGAGCCATTTCCCTTGTGTAACCCAAAACACCAGTGGCAAAGCTCAGCCAAGTTCCTTGGCACCACCACAGTTGCCCCTGGATGGATTTGTCCCTGAAAACATAGCCTGGAGTGGCCCCATATTTCTCCATCGTGTGTATTAAGAGGTCCCTCTTACCCAGGCAAAATGCAGTGGGAGGAGAGCAGAGCCCAGCAGGACTTGGCGGGGCCATTCTGGTCAAGATCCAAGGAATCAGGAGTTACTTTCACTAACGAGTTTACGGAGCAATCCCATTTTTTAGAGGTGAAACAGAAAGCTCAAGTGCAAATTCACGCACTCTGAGGTCACTGCTAAATGTTTTTGCTCAGCAAGAGGCACAGGGTGAAAATGGGCTTTAATTAGCCTTTCTAAAAATGTCCTGACTCTGGCAAATCTCTTGGCTGTTGCTAGTTTGTGGAGGACGCTCAAGCATGGGGTGCATCACTGACAAGGCTGCCCTTGTCAGGTCAGCTGGGGCAGGGCTGCTCAGGGCAGCCCTGGGCAGACAGTGACCAGAGGAGTTTTGGCCAAGACTGTGTCACAGCTCCCAGTGCTCCTCAACCCCAGGGATGAAGTGGGAACCACGATGCTCTTCTGGCTCTAGGTGGATAGTGGTCTTGCCCAATGTCCCTGTCAGCGTCTGGGAATGGCTTTCAAATCACATCCCAGATGCACCAGCACCTGGCACTTGCAGGGAGCTGGTAACCCGCAGCTGCACCATGACCTGGAAAGACAATCTGAGCATTCCTGACTAAGAAAGGATCAGGAGTTCCCTCATCTCTGGATTTATAACATGCCAGGACTTGGAACATACACAGAGGAGCCCCAAAATGTCCCATCCACAGCTCTCAGAGCGCTTGGATGTGGCAGCTGGTGAGATCCAGCTGTGCGCGGCCAGGAGGAACGCGGCGTGCCCACAGCTCTCCACATCTGCAGCCCGTCTTGCTCGGGCACAATCTTGCCTTCAAGCAAACTCAGCGCTATCAGGCAGAATGATGTTGGCCCTGGAAAGCCTCCAAACCACCATCTAATTCAGGAAAAAAGAGCGTCCCTGCTGCTAATAGTAGAGGTCACCTTCTAACCCAGAAACCACCTCCAAACCATGCACAGAAGGTTTCTGCAGGATGTGCATTCCCCCAGCCCAGATCAGAGGCCCCACTGAATGCAGCAGATGGGGAAACTGAGGCACCAAGTGCTAAGGACGTGCCTGGCAGCTGTGTGATCCTGCGGTGCTCCTGCACCCCAAGTCACTCCTTTCCACATTTCCAGCCCCACCAAGACTGTGAAAATACTGGACTTCTTCCCAACCTACTGGCTTCAAAAGTGACTGTCAGGGTGCTGCAGGGCAGGGAGGGGAGCTGGGAGCTTCTCCAGCCCTGGCACATCACTGCTGCCTGAAACTGCTCAGCCTGGACAGCAAGGCTTAGTGTCTTGTGTTTTACACCTGTCCAGTTGGGCTCTGCCCCCAGAGCTTCACTGCAACTTGCTGGGTTCAGGTAAGGCTGTTTCTGCTCCCACCTTGCAAGTGGGGAAACTGAGGCAGGGATGAGATTAGGGTTATGGATCTCACCACACTGCTGCTCCTCCTCCAGCTGAGCCCAGAGGTGCTGCTCCCACTGGGGACATCCCTGGGGACATCCCTTGATGTCTGCTGTGTGACACCCCCTGGGAGTGCTGGGGCGGACCCGACCTGGGGAGCAGGTCAGGGCACTGGCAGACAGTCAGGTTCAAGAACAGCTGCCCCAGGCTGTAAGCACAGCCCCACCAGCCCTCATCAACATTGACCAGAAGGAAAACTGCCCCAGTGTCCCTACAGTACCTTGTCATCAAGGATGCAAAAGACAAAACTGTGTCATCAAATCACTGGTTTCAGCTCATGGATTTAATCTCCACCCTGAACTACCTCCAGCACAAAGGGAAACCTTTTAACATCTGCTGGTGGCAAACTCATTCCCCCAAGCTCACATCACAGACAGACACCATCCTCACTGCTTGCAGGTCCCTGCCTGGTTTTGAATGTGTTATTTATAGCTCAGCTATTTTCCTGCTCTTTCTATCAAACGCAGCTCCTACAGAGTTCAGGGGCAAAGACGTTTCACTGGGAAAAAATAAGCAGCCTGGATGAGGAGAAGTTTCCAGCCTTCATTTTTCAGCAACACTGGTGTGATTTCACCAGGCTGGTCACATGGGAAATTGCAGCCTTCTCCCGAAGACAGCAGAGCACACGGGTTAATCCCCCTGAGGACTCTAATGGACGTGATAAGATGATAATGAAATGGGCTCCTCCCACATCCCTGCTCTCAGGCACGCTGGTCACCAGCGTCTCCCCAGGAGGATGAAAGCTGTGGTACGTGCAGCCCCACTAGGTCCTGCTGTGGGTGCAGGGACACTCCAGCAAGACCCAGCTGCCTGGGGACAAGCAGTAGGAGCGTCAACTGTTGGACACACCTTCCTGCAGGTCAGTGGGACACGTGCTCCTGGACATCCCCAGCCCAGGCGAGTGCCCTTCTTGCTGGAGGGAGCCCAGTTCCCCGGCTGGCACTGGAGGACATGTCCCTGCAGCTATGGAGCAGGATCCAGACTTTTCAAAGCGCCCCTTTCTCCAGCATTCAGTGACATTGTCTCTGCCAACCACTACACAGGAATTAGTCAAAAGCCTGTGATTGCCTCCCAGCAGGATCTGTATCAAGGATCCTTCACCTCTTCACAGCCGTGTCTGACCACACCAAAAACAATTATTTCCCCCAGCTAGCTCTGTCTGTTTGTGTTTTGCAGAGCCATGACAAACACTTTCAGTATTCACATGGCCACCACGTGTCCTTCCATCACCACAACTGACTCTGCAGCTGCTGGGGACTTTCCTGCAGGCTCTGAGGTTCCTGCTCCCACAGCATGTGAGCAGCTCCTTCCCAGTGCCCCCACCCAGTGCCCACGCAAAGCCTCCCCTTACCTTGCCATCCTTCTCACGTGCCTTTTTGCCTTCCATTCATCCTCCTTTTCAAAACAAGCTTCCCCCCTTGTTGTGCATTGTCCTGGGCAGGTGTCCGTGGTGTTTCTGCAAGAGGAAGAGGAGGAGTGGTCCTGGAGCTGCTCAACACTGGCTGTTCACAGTGTAGTGGGTTTGGAGGACTCAGAAGTTCTGCAAAGTAAACTCCCAACATGTATCATGTTTGCAGGGAGGCTACTGAGCCACATATACTATGCTCCATAACTCAGCATCTCTCTGTGTTGCCCCCAGCTCAAACCAAACAGTCCAAGCACCTGCTGCATGTGAGAGCTGCTACACCTGGGACAGAGGGGGTACATCACCCATGAGGCTTGTGGGGCTGGTGACGTGTGTTTGCAACATGTTTATCCCACCACAGCCCATAGACGGGTAAGACCAGCCCAGGCCCAAGCTCAGGCCCTACCACAGCAGGGACATGGCAGCCTTGGGAGGGAGAGAGAGCAAACCCAGCCACGGTGATGCCCACCAACAGTATCTACCCCATCACAGGGAAACAGGGAGAGAAGACATGTAGGAAAAAATGCTATCCAAAAGGAGAAGGGGAGGAGATGGGACCAACAACAGATCTATGACATTTATTTCCTTCTCCCAAGCATGAGTGTCCCTAGAGATGCCAGGCTTTGTACCCCTCTGACCTCTGGGTGGACAGCAAGTCCTGCACCAGTTCCTGCCCACAGCAGCCACAGCACACTGGGATGCTCACCAGGATTTGGTTTCCTGAATCTCACTCTATTTTGCTGGACATTGAGAAGAGCAAGAGAGCACCACCCGCTCACCCTCCCTCCACAATCTTGAGATCAGGACCACTGGTAACCCAGAGAGAAAGACTGAAGAAGCACTTGCAAAGTGCCTGCAGGGATTTCCTGGGTGTTTCTCAGAAAGAGACATGAGGACAGAGCTACTCTGTCTGCCATAGCTCCACCATGATTAAAGATAAATGCATCACCTAATTAAATCACCTAATCAGGGCCTCAGTGTGGTTCGATCCAGCTCCTCTTGCTGGCCCCATGCTGGGGCTATGGGAGCAACTCTGCACAAGGTGATGGGTCATGAAGTGAAAGGCAAAGAGATGCTGACCCCACCTCTACTGCTCCATGGTTCTTCTGGTGATTAATTGCTTGTGCTGGTTAAATATTTATGCCTTATTTCCAGTGTGTGTGCCCTCAATTGCCAGACATTGATTCTTGCCATGCTTTTCGCTGCCCAATTAGCTTTTGGCTGCCATGTATTTTCTCCTCTATGAGAGTATTTAGATGCTTTGATCAAGCCCCTCCTCATTCCTATTTAATTTGATTTATGAGTCCACTAACTGGATGGCCACCTCCTCTCTTGCTGTAATACATTTTCTGCAGCTCCTTGGTCCCTTCCCCCTGGATCCCACATCTCCTCTTGCTGAGACGGAGAGTGGATTTGGCTGCCATAAGCCCAAATTTGGCACTGACCAAAAATGCAAATAACTATTTTTTTTCCAGAGCAAAATTTCCCGTTACCCTGAAATTTTTCAATTCTCCAGCACAGAAATTGGGACAGATGTGCAGCCACCCCCCAGGCAGCTCCCTGGCGAGCCCTTGTGCAGCCTCTCCCAGCATCTGTGAGCAGCTCCTGCTGAAAGTTTATTGTCCAGATTAGGGACAGGAAAACACATACAACTCCGGTTATTATTTTTGGGTGTAAAGAGATTTCCATTTTCCATCCTGCTCCAGTTTGGATGCCTTTCACTCACCCAGTTTACCATCCAGATTTGTAGAAAATATTAACACTCTGCTGGGGCTCTGGGTCAGCCCCAGGTTTTTCCAGAAATCATTTCTATCTCCTTTATTCCAGATTAGTGATAAAAACACTGAGTGCATGTTACCAGCTAGCAGTGCCCAGCAGTGATAATCTCCCGATAACTGCCTTGGAAATGGATCACGTTTATTTAATACCAGCTTTCTTGACACTGTCTAATGTCAGCTCTAAATACTGGACTGGATTGACTTTTTTAATACTGGAAAGTGCAGATTTTTATAAGAATATCACCTCCCATAACTCAAATGCTTCACAAAAATGTGTTACAGCCAGAGAGTCACCTCTCACATTGGAGACTGAAATCATTTTTACTTGCCAGGAGTTATTTTCCATATAGCCACGCTGGATGGTAGGAATTTATTCCTGGTGCTGAAGTCTTTAATCAATTAAAGCCCGAGCCAGGTTTCTCCCTCTTCTCCCTGTGGGAATGCTATCAAGCCAATCAACCTGTAGCTACCAGGTCATCTTACTCCCTTTTGGGAAGAGCTGCAACACTATTAAAACACTTTTTCATCTTCTGGAATTTCCCTGGGGCTCGTCCCAGCACAGCAGACACAGCTCTGCACGGATGGGCGGTGAGATTTCAGCTATAACCATCCCAGAACAGCAACCAGAAAAGCTGTTTCCTCAGATCTCTGTTTGAAAATTTTCCCTTTTCTTCTTTGTTTCTTTTTTTTTCTTTTTTTTTTTTTTGGATAGAAACCACTGGAGTTGCAGCCTCAGTCTGGTGGCAATGACCGCAGCCTGGATGCTGCAAGTGGAGGGAGAGGCTGCCCCAGCACTGAAATGTGGAACAAATTAGAACTCGGAGAGCAAAGGAAATGAGAACACCCTGGACACGGCAGCTTTGACGTGCACTCCTCAGCTCAAATCCTGTCCTTCTGCAGATCCCATCCCTAGAGCCCAGGCTGCCAGGGCAGAGCCCAAACCCCTCTGCTCTGAACCGGAGCTCCCACTCCCTTCCATTCGGGATCAAGCCTCCACTTGGGAGCCCAGCCTTTTCTTGTGTGAGTTTCATCCATCTAATCCAGGGACAGATCGGAGGCTGATGATGTCCATGCCAGCCCCAGTGCTGTCTTTAGCCGGATCAGGGTGGGTAAACTCCTTACCATGTTATTATTAGCAGCAGGCACCCTGTGGTAGCACCCTGGACCCCACGGCCCTGGGACTGCTCAGATGACACACAAAGGCAGTCTTGGTCCTGCAAACCTGAACAGTTTCTCCCAAAGGCAGCTAAGGCTCCACAAACGTTATTACAATTTGGGACCCAATTCTACACAGACAACAGGAGTCCTTTTAGCAGGTTTCTTTTCCTTGCTGTTTTCTTTCCCCTATAACTATTTTGCAAGGTCTTTTGAGCCACCAACATGCACCAGCTCTCCGGTTATGTGCTGGCACAGATGCCAGCCCTCTGCCCAGGCAGCTCTATTCACACATACACACAAGAAACACTGCACAAAGAACATTTTCTTTCTGCTGCCTCCCGAGATGCAGAGTCTCCATAGGCTGTCTAATTATATGATCTTAGCAATAATTTTTTTCCAGCGATAATTAACTGGTCCTGGAGAGAGCTGAAAATAAGCACTTCTCAAGCAAGTAGCAAACTCCCCTGAGCTTTCTCTGCTGAAGTTACAACTCAGCATGAAACTGCTCCAGCCTCCTGGGAACACAGACCATCCCAGCAGCTCCCTGCCGTGGCCTGGGACACCACGACAGTCATGGGCAGCTGAATACAGGTGAAGTTGTGGGTATGCAATAGCAGTGGGATCCCAAGGGATGTGCAATGGGGGGAAGAATCCCGATGAGTGTGCAATGGGGAGAAGGATCCAGAGGCATGTGGAATGGGGAGAGAGGGTGCAAGGGGCAGAAGGATTCTGAGGAGCATGCAGTGGGGAGAAGGACCCCATCCATTGGGCAAGGAACGGGGAGAAGGATCCCCAGGAGTGTGCAATGGGGAGAAGAAAGCCAAGGGGCATGGAATGGGGAGTGGATCTTAAGGGGTGTGCAAGCAGAAGGATCCTAAGGGATGTGTACTGGGGAGAAGGATTCCAAGGAGCATGCAATGGGGCAAGGAACCAAAGGAGTATGGAATGGGTCAGGGATCCCAAGAGGCTTGCAAGGTGGCGAAGGATCCCAAGGGGTATGGAGTGGGAAGAAGAATCCCACGGGGCACGCAGTGGGGGGAAGGATCTCACGGGGCATGCAGTGGGATCCCAAGGGATGTGCAATGGAACACGGATCCCCAGGGACAGGCGATGAGGGGAAAGCTCCCTACGCTCCCGGCCACGGGACAGGGACCCCCAGGCGCTGCGGCTCCCGGCACAGCCCTCCTGCCGGCCGTGCCCGGTGCGGCTCTCCGGGCAGCGCGGGTCTCCCACGGCAACCGGACAAGCCTCAGCCGCCACCGCCGCGCTCGTCCGGACCGAGAAACAAACCCTCCCTCCCCAAGCCAGCGGGGGTGTCCCGGGACGCAATAGGGGGGATGCTGGGGGGGAAAAGGGGGTCCCTTGGGTAGGGTCTGCCTTCGCCATCGCCCGGTACTCACCGCGGAGCGGCGCAGCCTCGGCGCGACCCCGGCGGCGGCAGCTCCCGGAGCCGCCGGGGCTGCGCGAGGACTCCGCGCCGGGCCCGTCCCGCCGGGGCGGAGCGACAGCGGCGCGTGCGCCCCCCCGCGGCCGCCACAGGTATCGGCACCGCCACCTCCACCGGCACTGCCACTGCCACCGGTATCGGTACCGCCACCTCCACCGGCACTGCCGCTGCCACCGGTATCGGCACCGCCACCTCCACCGGCACTGCCACTGCCACCGGTATCGGCACCGCCACCTCCACCGGCACTGCCACTGCCACCGCCACCGGCATCTACACCGGCACCGCTCCGCCACCGCCACCGCTCCGCGGGGCGCGGGGTGCGCTCCGGGACGCGCACACACACACGCGCGCACACACACACACACTCCCCACCGCGGGGCACTGCGTGCGGGTCGGGGTCACCAACACGGGAAGGACGCGGAGCTCAGTGGAGCTGCCGGTCTGCCTTGGCAGGGGAGGCCACGGAGATGCTCCGAGGGCTGCAGCTCCTCTGCTATGGAGTCACGGTGGGAGAGCTGGGGGTGTTCCGATTGAAGAAGGAAAGGATCCAGGGAGAGCTTAGAGCCCCTTCCAGTGCCTAAAGGGGTTCCAAGAGAACTGGAGAGGGACTTTGGGTAGGGAAGTGGAGTGACAGGACAAGGGGGAATGGCTTCCCATTGACGGAGGACAGGGATAGATGGGATATTGGGAAGAAATTCTTCCCTGTGAGGGTGGACAGGCCCTGGCACAGGTTGCCCAGAGAAGCTGTGGCTGCCCCATCCCTGGAAGTGTCCAAGGCCAGGCAGGAAGTAATTTTGATCAACTTGTCCCTTGCACATGGCAGGGGGTTGGAACAAGATGAGCTTTAAGGTCTCTTCCAACCCAAGCCTTTCTAGGAGTCTATTAAAATGCCAGGAGCGAGTCAGACAGGGCTGCACAGGCAGCAGTGCCTCACCTGCACAGGCAGCTGCTGGCTTTGGCCAAACAGGTTTTATCAAACCAGCTCTAGAGTTGACCTGGACACTGCTGAGGCTGCACACAGACTTCCCTGCACCAGGAAGGGATTGGTCATGACTGCATGAGGGAATTGTTTAAGATGAGGTGGTCACTTATGCTTTGCTTCCCTTGGTGAAAACATCTCCTTTTGCTTAAAGGGGTGTTTCCCTGTCCAGGTGCTTTCGGTGGGAAGGTGATTCTGCCACCCAGACACTCTCTGGGAATGACAGCCCCAAAGCAAAGCTAAGCCAGGAGGCCTCCCAGTCCAGCCCAATCACCAGCAGCAAAGAAATGATGGGTGAGGTGGAAGTTGTGGGTCAGGTTTGAGGGTGAGTTCAGCTGCCCCTGGAAGCAGGGAACCCTCCCTGGCTTTCTGGGAAAGCTGCTTAGCATTGCAGCCTTGGAGGGATTCATGTGTAATTATGACAGAGAAGTGTGGGCTAGAGGACAGCGGAAGGGTGGGCAGAGCCCAGGGCAGGCAGCACCATCTTGGCCAACTCCCTGGACAGGGGCAAATTGTTCCTCTCCAAGAGGAGCCAGTGCCCATGGGAGAGGCTGGTGGGAGATGGTGGGTGATAGTGGGTTTCCCCTCTGGGGTCCACAGCGAGCTGTGCTTACCGTCTGCCCAGTCTGCCACAGGTTTTCCTCCTCCATGGGTCTGGCATCCCTCATCCCCCTGCAGTGCCAGCCCCAGCTCAATGTCAGCTTCCAACTCAGCCACGCAGGAGGGGAAGTGACAGGGCTGGAGTGGGCATGCAGGGCTCTGTACTGGAGCCACTTTGGTGGGATGCTGACGAGCCTTTCAACCAGCACTTCTGGGCAAAAAGGCACTGTCAGCAAACTGAACAATTTATTTATTTTAAAGGAAATTCTGCAGCTTGGAGCTCAACCTGTCCCCAGCCCAAATTTTCCCATGCATCTGGTGCAAAGGACAAAGTGGCGCTGGCCCCTCTGGCAAGCAGAGCCAGCAGCTGGCAAAGCCATCCCTGCATCGAGGTGAGTCAGTGCTCAGCATCCCATCACCCTGCAGCTGGTTGAGTGGCTCCTCTCCTCGCCGGGGAGCAATGCCACGTGGGATGAGTCAGACAGAAAATGAGTTTATTTCCAGATGCTGCAGGGAAACTAATTTTGATTTAACAATCAGGCAATACTGAGGTATCTTGAGTTTTTATTTCAATCCTACTCCACAGGAAACAATATTCACTAACATTATCTTCCTTACATTTGTTTGTATTTGACCCAATGTTGTGTTAAATATAAAATATGGATCAAACAAGGATGGATGGTGAAAAGCATGAGATGCTAAAAAGTTCCCTCGAGCCCTCCTCCACAGACATCCTGAATGCTGAGAGTCATTTAAAATTAGTATAAAATAGGAGGAAAATCCAATAGCTTGCTCTGTGCCCCCCAATCTGCTTTGCAAGGGGAGGATTTAAGAGCAAGAGGAGAGGGGGGAC
Organism: Pithys albifrons albifrons; assembly: GCF_047495875.1. Taxonomy (NCBI): domain Eukaryota; kingdom Metazoa; phylum Chordata; class Aves; order Passeriformes; family Thamnophilidae; genus Pithys; species Pithys albifrons. The sequence continues at coordinate 13,429,441 of NC_092473.1, forward strand.
TTCTCAGTTACAGAGAAGCCCACTCAGCAAATCCAGGCTGAAGGCGGTGATGTCCTAGATGGAGCCTGACCACCCATTCCTGCCTGGGCATCTGTCCTGCCCTAGATTTTCAGCAGGAGACTGAAGTAACCTCAGAAAGGTCCTTATGGCACCTCCCTGTGCCTCAGAAGCCCTTGGGACAGATTTAGGGCCTAAAGCCACCAACAGCAAAATGGTTTCCAAGATAAATCCCTTGGGATGAAACCTACAGAGAAAACACAATGGTGGTCCTTGGGCATCCTCAGGCCCTGCCAGGGGATGTTTGCCCATGGCCATGGCTGCTGTTTGCATGGTCTGTCCCCAGGGTGGTTCCCTATGGATTTTGTGACAGGGGGAAGGAGAGCCAGGCACACTGAGCCACTTTTGTCACTGTGGCCCACAGTGGCTCTGGGAATGCAGTCCCCCAGACTCAGTGAAAATTGAAGCACATGTTTGTGAAGCACTGGCTGTCCTCCAGATGCTTCATGGGGTCCTCACATGAGCCCTGTGAGGTAGGTCGGTGTCTTCACCCCCATTTTACAGATGGGGAAACTGAGGCACAGAGAAGGGTAATGACTTGTCAGACAGAAAATATGGCATCTCCCATTCTGGGACCTCTATATCCTGCTATTCCAACCCCAGATATGCTCCATCAGCTGCTGGTTACTCACAGTTTGTCCTTCTCTACCCCTCCATCTGCAGTAGGTGCCAGAGCACGGGCTGGCACCTGAGGGGACCAGGAGAGGCAGCAGCAGAGCCTGGGCTCACACCAGCTCATTCACTCCATGTCCCTAAGACCACTTGTCACCCCATGGGGAGCCCCAGCCCAAAGGCTGCTTTGGGGTGCCCTGAGCAGAGACCCCCAGCAGTCCCATGCCAGGCTGGGGTGCCAGGCACAGCACCCAGAGCCCCTTAAAGGAATTTTCTGCCTATGGAAGTGAAAACCCACTGGATTTTTTTGCCGACCTGGTGACCACAGTGTCAGGAAGGGATGAATATCCAGATGCTTCCTCTTTGGTAATTTGCTGCAAACTGGGACAGCCCCGAGGAGTCGGTCCCAGAGCACTGCAGGCTGGGGTGGCCTTGGCTTTGTGGGAGGAGGGTCAGAGCCAGGAGTTCAGCTCCTCAGCATGGAGATGGAGAAACAAGAGATGTGGGATGGTGGCCATAAATCTCCTTCACTTGCCACGCCACACCAAGACTGCTGCAGTTGTGATTAATTGAAGGCCATAAAGAGATTATGGTAAATCGATGCCTTCAGGGCTGACAGGGAAGGTGCAGACAGGACTGGGAGCAGCCCCTGGCATATACCACAGCCCAGCACACACAAGGCCCTCCTGGTTCCAGCAGCTCTGCCAGTGTGTTTGGGCAGCAACAGCAGATATGATTTTCCCATTCCAGCACCATCAAGGCTCTCCCAACAACAAGATGGGTTAGCACTTTGTGGCCAGGGTTAGGCATTTAAAAACTGAGATTACTGGGATCTCCCCATCACAGCTCACCTCCAAGCATCATGTGGATGCATCCCTTCCATTCAGCAATCCTGGGAATGTTGGAAATCTTCCCAAGAGTGGAATTAAATCTTATGCACAAGAGGCTTATCATTAAAATAGGAGCAGAGAAGGCAGGAGGCCCCATGATCCCAGTCCAAGGAGGTTCACTTCCCTCCCTCAAGGAGAAAGGGAGTCCCCTGAAGTGGATGGGCTGGCCAGGGGGATGCCAAGGGCCAGATCCCAGCTTTGCTCCCTGCTGAAGGCACACATGCAGCAGAGCCTGGGAAGGGGCCTTGCTTTGGGCTGCCATTGGCAGTGAGACCGGAGAGGAAAGCAAAGCACTCCACAGAGAAAATATCCATGGGGGCTCCCAGGGCCCATCTGGAGGGATATACCAAGTTGTGCACTTAATACTGGCTTGTAGAAAGGGTTTCCCAATGCTCAGGGACTGGGGCACCCTGGAAGAGATTCAGGTTTTAATCTCATGTAAGGCTTGTTGAGTCTGGACCTTCCTATCAAGAACTTGGGAGGGAGCAGTTAATACTGACATGACTTAGGACCACTTAGGAGCCGAGTCCGGGTGGTGCAGGGGTGTCACCATGCCCCCCTCTACCACTGAGTCTTTCCTCCTATCCTGACACCTCCAGTCTCCTGAGTGGCCCACATTAAGGACTCCAGTAGCCAAACCCAGGTTGTCACTAGCCAGGGACATGTGGGGTCAAGATCTTCACCCCCATAAGATGCTCAGGGCCAGGTGAGTGAGCAAAGCCCCTGGCAAGTCCAGTGGGTGAAGCCCCCTATCACCATGTTATGAAAGCTTTGCCTAGAAAAATAAACAGTTCCCGAGGTTAAAAAAGAAAAATGTTTAAAATCAACCTCCAGGCTCTCCTGCCTGTGTGGGAGGGGCACCAGTGGCTCTGCCTGCGGGGCGAGGGGGTGGTTTGGGGTGAGCCCACAGCGCAGGCTGCCTCCCCACTCTCCTCCATGCCCCCTTGTGCCCGTTGGCACAAACAATGTCTTTAAGGCGTCTACCGGGACGTTTTGGTGTCCAGCGCTCCGGGCCGGTAGAGGTACCTCCAGATGGCGTAGTAGTGGATGCCAGCTCCGATGGCCACGAAGAGGTGCCAGATGGCATGGGCGAAGGGGATGCGGCCGTCGCTTTTGAAAAACACCATGCCCAGGCAGTAGAAGAATCCACCAGCCACCAGCTCCGGGAGGCCGTCCCTGTTGGGCTGGGAGAAGGCAGGGAGGAAGGGCTCAGTGTGGCTATGGCATGTCTGCCCATGTGGTCCCCCATCAAGACCACCACAGCTGCAGGCAGGACTCTCTCTCTGCCTTCTGCTACCCACTCCCCTCCAGCAAGGCAGTGGGGGCCCAGCAGCCCAGCATTGCTGGGAGGATTGGGTTAGAATATTTAAGGTCCCTTTCAACCCAAACCAGTCTATGATTCTATGATTCTACTATTTCAATGCGATGGACTCCAGGCAGGAGGGCTGCTGGGGCTGCATGTGGTATTAGCTGGGCACCCAAAGCAAAACCAACCCAGGCCATGTCATACTGGGGATGATTTTATCCCTCACACAGCTTGGAGACTGCACCAACCCAACAGAGACAAACCAGCCCTGCTGGGATTTGTCCCTTGCACTGAGCCCAAGTGCATCCCACCAGTGGCTTACCATGGAGAGGATGACCAAGGCAGGGAAGAAGCCCATGATAACGTAGCACACCAGCTCCACCAGCTTGTACCTGTGACCAATGAAGAGAAGCTGCTTGGAGGCAGGAGCAGAGTTGAGTTTTATGCTTATAATGTCCACGATCAGGCTATGGGAGAAGGGGTGGTAGTGCCATCATGGCAGATCCCATGTCCTTCCGTGTGAATCAGGCTGGCACCTTGCTCAGGGCTGATGGATCCCCCACCTCGGTTTAGGAGCTCCAGCTCAGGACCAGGCACTTGGGGCTTCAGGGAGAAATCAGGGGCCTTTGGCTTTTTATTTGGTGCCCCCAAGTGGAAGAAGCAACTCATGGCAGCACATCCCTGCTCCCCATCCCTGGTCCCAAATCACTGCTCCACATCCCTCCTCCACATCCCTGCTTCATGTCCTTGTTCCCACACATCCACCAGCACAGGGACAGGTACAGGCACTCACCGCTCATGGAAGAAGAAAACGTAGACAGTCCCGATAGACGCCATGATCCAGATGATCCAGCGCATGTGGGAGGCCCAGGGACCCAATTCCCTCAGGTTCAGCCTGCAAGGCCCAGGTCTGTGGTGAGGTGGGTCTAGGGAAGCACCCTAGTTTGGGCTTGAGTGCAGCAAGGTCACGGGGAAAGGCTGCCCTCACTCCCATCACTGTCCCACCAAAGGGTCTTCCAAAGTTGTAACTTCAACTTACAATGGTTGAAATCTATAGGATATGAAGGTTTTGTGGAAAGGGGTAGGGTACAGCCTGAGGCAAAGCCAAAAACAGAGAAGAAACCCTATTTGTTGGAGCTAAGCTGATTTTCTGCCTTCCAGGGGACCAAGAGGTTACCCCCACCTACCAACAACTCACCAGGGAGCGTAGGATGCTGCGATGAAGAAGTAGATCACCATCCTGTCAAACATATGCAGGCAGTGCTCCACGGTCCTGCAGAATGGACAGACAGACAGGTCACAGCACTGGGGACCTCCAGACCCTCCCCCCCTTCCTGAGCCCTGAGCAATCAGGGATGGTACCTGAGATGCCTCTTCTTCCAGGAGATGGTGTGGAAGATAGTGGAGACAATGAAGAGGCTGGACAAGCCAAAGCCATAAATCCAGGCTGAGATGGTTTCCCACTGGTCATCAGAGAGGATGTAGAGGATGGAGCTGCCAAGGATGCTGGGCAGGATCCAGAACTGGAAGAAAGAAGTAAATCTCCTGTTGACTTTTCTGCATTTCCATTGAGCAGCTAAAATACAATCTCCACTTTTTCTTTCAGGTGTTTCTTTTGCTTCTGGTCAAAGCTACCACCCAAAAGGGACAGCCTGGCCACCCTCACGGAGCAGGAAGGGTCCCTCTCTGTGTGGTGCAGTTCCAAAATAGCTTCTCTAGATGGAGGTAGGGAGGAGGAGAAGGGCACAAGGAGGGTGGCTTCCTCTGAATCATCTCCCAGGACTCAGAGTGGGATCTGCCAGCTTCCCATGGAAACTCTGATGTGGGGAGAGCTCAACCCCAGGGCTGAGCAGGCAGCCCCAAGGCCCGTGTCACAGTTCCTGCTGTCAAACACTCCATTTTCAGGGAGCTTTGCAAAATACTCCTGCTCCACTAAGCCCACAGCCAGCTTCCCCAGGGACATGGGGCCACAGTGGGTGAGAGCAAGGCAGATGCACATCAGTTTCCCAGGGAAGAAGAAGGGAGAGCATCCCAAACCCTGGGAGCATCTGGGGCACATGTGCCTCATCACAGCCCAAAGACTCTCAGTGACTGCTCCAGGGATGAACTCTCAGATTTTTTTTGTGTTCCTTGAGGTTCTTCAGGGGATCCCTGGAGAGATGAGCACTGTCCTCCCTCACCCTGGGGCTGGGACAGGGACTCACTGCGTGGGTGGCACAGTTGGCTGCGTGCTCATACTCCGTCGGCTGGTACCTGCAGTTGGACGGGACACGGTGATTCATGAACCTGCAACAAGAAGCAGGGAGAGAAACATGTTCAGGGGGTGTGATTGGGGCAAACCCTTTTGGAGGAGTCTGCGCAGGGACACCGTCCAGCCTCCCATGGGTCAGCTTTGCTCCAACTGCCCTGCAGAAGTGACCCCAGGGCACAGCTTGTCCATCTGGCTGTCCCCAAATGCCAGGACTCCAGGTCTTTCTCAGCCACAGCTCAGGCTGAAGCATTTCTCGGGAGCTGCTGTTGCTTGGAGAGCAGAAGGCAGGAGCCAGCTCTGCCTGCAGGCAGTGGTGGGAAGAGCCTCAGCAGTGAAGAGGCCACAAAGGGCAATGGGCGGAACTGTGGGTCCCCAACCCACCTCATGGGGACACTTTCATGTCACAGCAGTGTGCCCAGCTCTGACAAGGGTATCCTCATGATGTCTTTGGTTTCTGGGTACCACCTGCATCCACTCCCAACTCACAGGGCCACACATCCCAGCACATACTGCTGTGGGGGGAAACCCTGTTGCCCTCCCTTGGAAACCTGTATCTTTATTTCTGTTTGTCTTAGTCTGAGGTATCATCTTGCTCTTGGCATTTGCAGGAACATATCGATTTCCCCTGTTGGATCGACACACAGTGATAAAAAATAGTGTCAGGCTTGGCTTAGTCCATTGCTGGGTATGTAACAGCAAATTAAATGTGCATCCGTGATAATGGGTTGGAGTAAAGCCTCACTTACCATCCTCTTCTGGCAGGAGCCAGCAATGGAGGCTTAGCAAAGGGAATAAGAAACAGGAGGATAGAGAGGGATCCTTCCCTGATCCTGAGAATCAGGGGTTTAAAGATTTTCCTGCCATGGCTCAGGTCAGGACGACTGAGCTGAGTGGGCGCCAGCAGCGCTGCCCTGCAGGACCTGGGCTAATTGTTTTCTGACCCTGCTTGCCCCCAGCTCCTGCACCATCTGCGGCCTGTTTCACAGCTGAGTTGTGCCCAGTGAAGGGGCTCAGGGGCTGGCAGGACCTTGGTGCTGGGCATGGGGTGACCCCTTAGTCTGAGGTGCAGGGAAAGGCAATAAAATCCCCTTTCCCTGCCCCTGAGCCACCCTTGTCTATACGGTCTCCTCTGCAACCTCCTGCCTGCTCGGCCCTCCTGTCTGAGCCACTTGCTGTTGCCTGTTAAAAGTGACCCAGGATGGATTAAATAGCTCAAATGGCAAGGATTTGGTATGGGGGGAGAGTGGCCAGAGGCTCTTCCCAGCAGGTGACAGTGACAATCCACACAGAGACCCTGTCCCCAGCCACTGCCCTGCCTGCTGCCAGAGCCTGGCACTTCGGGAAGATTAATGGTCATCATCACCAAAAAATGTCTGGAATGAGGAGGAGGAATGGAGGGGCCAAGCTACCACTACTCTGCCAGCTGAAGACTCCCACTGGGCAAATTGGGGCTCAGCAAAGCTGCCCTGGCCAGGATGCAGCTGGGCAACCCTGGAGACATGGTAGTGCCCAGAGTGCTGTCACCTCCATCCCAGGGACACCAGGGATGCCCTCCCCATCCCAGTGCTCCAGCCATGAGTGCTGGAGCCCTGTGCCCCTGGCAGGAGGACGTTACTGTCCCCAATGTTGCCAGGAGACTGTCCCCAGCTCCCCTTCACTGTCTGCTTCTCTTTCTTTTCCCTTTTAATAATAAGAAGGAGGAGGGGAAGGGGGGGAGGCCAGACATCCCAGATGACGTCACAGTTGCTGAGGAAACATGTTCAAGGCCTTTTCCTTGATTTTATTGATTTTAACAAAGCCTGCACCGTCTCCACTCTGTTCTGGTGGTGCTGTTCAGAGCAGTGAGGGGGAGCAGCAGTAGGGCCAGTTCCCACTGCCCCTTCCCCTGGGCTGAAGGACAGCCAGACCCTTTGGGAAGAAATCCCCGGGATGCAAATACCCTCCCTAGCTCTAGTACAAGGATGGAGAGGCCAGGAAGGGCTACCCCATCCATCCCCATGGGATAAGGCTGAAGCAAACACGTACTTGTCCTGGAGGGAAAAATAGCCTTGAGGAGGAACTTTTCCCCCTCTGTGTGACTGGGCTTGGGAGAGGGGGAATTGCTGGCAGCCAGGCAGAGCTCTGGGCTTTAATAATGCAAGAAAATAAGATGAGAAACACCTCTTCAAACTTAGATCTGCTCCCTGCAGCAAGTCTCCTGCCCGACTGGCTGAATCCACAGTATTGCCAGCTGTGTGTCATTGCAGCCATAGGCTTGGGGACAGCCTGGCAGTGTCCCTGGGGTGGGAGGAGATGGGAGACCCTTGGCCCCAACAACCACAAGAGCAAAGCCCCGGCGATGCGGCTCCCTCGACTCAGAGGGACTGTGACCCCACACCGCGGGGTGCCTCAGTGCCTTTAGCAGGTGATTTAGGACAGCGAAGTCCAAAAGACACAGAGAAGTTCAAAGGCTCCAGCACGGCAGGAACACAAGCCCGTTCCTTTCCAGGGATGGTGCGTGGGAAGCAGCGAACCGAAGAGTTCCCGGGCACCTTTTCCTCCTGGGGCTGTTTCTGGCAGACTTTACAACCGGCTATATGAAGATGGGGAGATGGTGGTGGTCTGAGCAGGGGTTATTCTCGGCAGCCCCAGGGTTTTTGCCTGCCCTGCTTGTGCTTGCTTCCCCTGGCCCCCTTCCCAGGCAGGGAGACTGAAAAGGGCCAGTGCAGCAGGCTCTGACCAGGGAAACAAAGAGCCCCTTGTCCCTGGCAGCCAGGGCAAAGTGCAGAGCTGGCTTCCCAGGCCTGTTCCTTTCTCCTTCTCTTTCTCCCACTCTTTTTTTTTTTTTTTGGTGGCTTCAGGGGGTTTTACTGAGTTTTTAAAAGACTTTTATCCAAGAACAAAATTCCAGCCTCAAAAATCATGCAGATCTGCCTGGCTCTTGCTTCGCCAGGGTGGGAAGAAGAAGTCAAAAAGGGGATCAAATTACATTATTCCTCAGGAGGGCTCATCTGAGCTCTCCTGAGGGCATCAAAAGAACCTGCATCGACCACTTTATGGTGACTACAAACTCTCAGAAGCAGAGCCATGGAATACTTTACAGGAAAGCTGTCCCCTGCACAGATGGAGGGAAGATCCCTGGTGGAGACCCAGGCTGGGCTGCAATTTGGAAGAGCTGTGGTTTAGCCCTGCCTTTGGCACTGACTTTCTGGCTGGTCTCTGCCACATCACTTCATGTCCCTCTCACTCCCCTTATCCCCCTCTCCAAGTGAGGATAATAATTTTGACATCCTTTAGGCAAGCCAGTGGAGGGATAATGTGGGGAGGGAGTAAAATCACCACTAAAATGTGGATGGGGAGGTCCCAGTGGGCAGCTCATCCCTGCCCTTGCAACAAGACAGTCCAACACCCACTGCCCCCAACCCTGCTCCAAATCAGGCTGCACATGTGTCTCTGTGTCTATGCACTGGGGGCTGGGTGCCACAGGGACAAAGAAGCAGTCAGCAAATCCAAGCTTATCCCAGGTGATATGAACCTCCCCAGACTAATGAACATCTACAGGTGTCACTTGCAAATGGCTTATAAAAGGGCTGGGCTTGGTTGGGATCTGGTCTAATGTCTTGGGAGGTGGGATGCTTCTTTGCTGTGCATCCACCCTCCAGTCCAAGGAGCTGGGGCTCTTCTGGGCTGTGTTCTCTGCTGGACAGCTCTTGGGATCTGGCTACAAGAGAAGATTTTTCCTTCCTCTCGTGACTGGGTGCTACAGCTGCTTTTATAGTAACAGAGCAGGACCCTGATGATGGTCAGAGAGGAAGGATGGAGGAAGCACTTGCTGGATGCTGTGGTGGTAAGTCCTGCTTGGACCCTTTGAGCTGCCCTCTGGCAGAATCAGTGTTGTAATGCCTGAGGTGATTGTGATGGAGCAGATGTGTCCCTGTAGGGCAGACTGGCCTCAGACTCCTCAGTGTGTGGACTGACGAGCCCAGGGGCTGCACACACAGCTCAGATGCCAGGGCTTGGTTCTCGTGCTCATGTGTGAGCTGCTGCAGCAGCATCCCCATTAGCTGGGGCTTGGTGTGTGCTCTGCCTCTGCCCCCTAATCTGGTAAAGCTTCAGCTGCATCCCTGGTAAGAGGCTTCATCCCCTTGAGCTCCTCTGGGGTTTGTAATTAGCTCAGCCCTGGGGAGTTGAGTGGAGTGGTGCAGAGCCTGATGGCTGCTTATGTATGGGACACAATCACAGGATTCAAGAGACAGAGTAGGACCACAGGGATATACCCATGGCCCCCCTTGAGTCCAGGCCATCAATTCTACAGCTCAGGAACATGGGAAAGGCTCAGGAGCCATTCCCTCTTGCCTTATGGCTACAGCTCCCAGTACAGACCCCTGAGACTTTACTGCTTTATCCAGCCCAAGAGCACTTGAGAAATCCTGTTTTTCTTTCCTACCCATTGACATGGGAGCATTTGCCATTGGGAAGTAGAAATGCAAAGGCTGATGCTGCCCAGCATTGCCATCTGCAGAGCCACCCACGCAGGCATGTGCATGGCTGCGTGGCACCCCATTAAGAGCTGAAACCTCTACTCCATGCCCATTCCTCAGTTCCTGCATGTTCCTACACAAACATATGGTGCTCCTAGTTTGGAAAGCTGAGCTGTGCATGCTGGAAGCTTGTGGGTCAGCTCCTTGGACCAGGGGATATGGGGCAGCTGGGAGAAGCCTGTCCATGGGCTGCTCCTGTGACTCAGGCCCATCCCAGGTGAGAAGGGACAGGAGGATTGGGTGGAGCAAGAAAGTGCAGTGTTTTCTTTTTTATGTCTTCCTGGCACCATGTAAGGAGCTGGCAGCTTGGGTAGGGAGAAGGAAATGAAAGGCCTTTCATCTAAACCAGCATTTCTCAACCTTTCTTATGGATAAATTAGCAGATCACCAGATTTCTGGAGTAACCCACCCAGATGCCCCTGGTGCAAGACTTGCTTCCACAGAATGAGTCAAATCAGGCATCAGATTGAACCATCATTGATCACCTGTGATTACTCCCATCCCAGTTTTGCTCTTTCCCAGCACTCTGGCATGCACTAACACCTTGGACTGGCTGTAGCCATCCCAGACACAACCTGCATGCCCTGGGAAATGCTGAACAAGTGCTGCTGCTGCTGCTGACTTGGAGATGGTCCTGGACAGGGACCGTGTGTTCAGCCCTGTCTGTGTTGTACCTGGCTCTGAGCCACAGGCACATATGTCCCCTGTGAGGGGACAGAGAAGGCAAACCCCCAACATATCCTGCTGCCTTGGGGAATACAGGAGGGGCTGAGACAGGCAGGAGGGAATATGCTGCTATTCCCCTGACCACACCAAGGGTATTCACTGTTCCTTTTCCTTGCTCCTCATTCTATGAAAATTCTCCAATCCAGGCTAGATGAAGGCATTGGCCATTTCTGCACCCATGAGAGCCCATATATACCTAGCAAGGTGGAAACTCAGTAGGTAATTCCCAGAGGGGTCATAAGGTCCATATTCCCAGATATTTATTTTTCTCCCTGGAAGGTTGTCTGCTCTCCATGTAGATGGTATTTCTAATTCTTCCAAGGCAATTCATGACCCTGCAACCACAGCAGAGCTATTTGTTTATTCACAACAGATGGGACTGGTGAGTGTTTCCCAAATTACTTTCGGAGCTGGGACTTCTTGTTTCATTTGGTACTCATGAGACCTCCAACAACAGCTGATTAGTCACAAAATTACTCTGATGTCCCAGGTGTTTTGTGAATGTTAGGAGGACTGTTTCCAGAACTGAAAATCCTCTATTACTCATTAATTGCTTGTTTGGAAAGTCATTGTGCATGTTCCTTGCTGCCTTGCCTTGAGCACAGAAGTTAGTGGAATAAATCCTCTGCTGGTTCTGGCTGCTTAACTACAACAGCTCAAGGTGGGCAGGAGTGAGTGTGACCACTAGAACATGAGCTTGCTGGCACAGGATTTGGGTAGTCTGGGGGCTGGAGCCTTCCCAGCTTCTAACTCTGGCTGTGACTGTGAAATACATGGGCAGGTGACAGTGTCCTGTGTCCATAAACTCCACAGCATGGCTCGAGAGACACAGCCAGGCTCTCATTTGGGATTCCTGGATGCTGCTCAAGTACAAATCATATCTGTAAATTATTCAGCAAATGCCTCTGGACAGAGAAGGCACAGAAGGAAAATCATGTATTTTGCCAGCCAGGCATGCAGATAGTAAGATTTCCATTAGTATTACTTACAACAGAGAGCAGGGCTGTGTCTAATGCTGTGGCACCAGCCAGTGCAGCTCAGCACCGGGAGGAGGGAACTGCTTGCCCTGACCTGATGATCTCTGCATAAAATCCTTTCCCCAGCAGCAGCAAATCTCAACTGTGAACTTGAAGAGGTGCACAGACTTGGATCCAAATTGTCCTGAAGGTCAGCACTGCTTGGCTCCACTCACTGGCATCTGACTTGTACACCAGGACTGTGATGCCCGTGGTATCGAGTTATCATGAGAGGTTGCAGTGCATCACACAGAGCCCACCAGACTCTGGATTTTCACTGCATGAAAATGCTGAGGTCCAGTTACACCTGGAGAACCTCCAGGGAGACCTGAGCTCTGGGTGTTTGGCCATGTCTCCTCTGCCTTGCTCAGCCCCTGCTCTGAGCATCCATGCCCTCGCAGCATCTCTCTGGGTACTCAACCAGCCTCCTTGTGCAGCTGCAGCCAAGCACCCCCCAAGAGCGATGAAGTGGATTAAGTTGTGCTCTTTTCCCTTCCTTTCTTTTGGAGTTGTAGTTGGTTGGCACTGCTTTGTCTCGCTGTGGAGCTGGGGGTGTGGGAAGGGAGGAGGAGGGGAGGCAAGCCCGGGAGCAGTCCTGGCAGAGCCCCATTCCTCACATTCACTGCCCTGCCATGCTGGGCAGTGGCTTGAATTTCCCATGGATTGTGTTGGCTGCCACCTCATGAAGCTGGCCATGGTCAGCTGTGCCAAAGAATCACATCAGGCTGATATCCAACACCAGCTCAAGGAGGGAAAAGATTGTGTTTCCCAGGCAGCCAGGAGACCATCCTTCCTCCAAAAGCACAGGGCACATCTCCAGTGTGCTGACCCCCACCTGAGCCTGTCCTGGTGGGTCCCCCAAACCTTCCCAGAGGAGAGAATGCGGCAGTTTGAGGGGATACCCCATCAAAAATGATGTTCCAATAATTTGTTTCCTTCCAAATACTTTGCTCCAGTGATGTATCCTGGGTATTTAAACCTACATGAGATGACTCCTACCAGTGCTGTCTTAGAAGAGTATCTCTGTCAGCCTGGCCACACAGAGTAACCAACATGGAATTGGTTGGTGACATCAACTGATCCTGGTTTTCCCTAGTGTTTTGGGGGCCTCCCAATCTCTTGTATCAAGGAGGTCTGCTCAGCTGGGGACAGACTGGCAGATCTTGCTGGGGATGGTGGGATGGGGTTGGTGCTTGCATGGTGATGAGCCCCTGCCTCTCAAGGAACTTCAAGCTGTGGTATTAACACTGAAAGCACTTCCCTTCTCACTGCTTCATCCCACATGGGCTGTGGGGGAAGCAGAGCTCTTGAAAAGCATCTCACTGTGTGTGGGAGCAGGCGAGGGCTGCTCATGTTTATGTCACAAAGCAAATGGGGACCAAATCTTCTCAATGTGGCAGCTCTGTCCAGGCTGGCAGCCTCATGTTTGGGGTCTGAACACCCCGATGTTTCCTATTCCTGCTGGTTCTCCTCTCCCTCTCTTTCCCAGAAATGCTGGAGGAGTTGATGCATGTCTCCTTGCTCAGTAATTACAGGTGGAGGGAGCAACAAGGAAGGTCTCTCCAGCTGCCTTCCCCCAGATTCAGAGGATTTGGGTTTGAGCAGCTGCAGTTCAGACCTCCATCTCCTCGTGCTGGTGAGGAGATGGCAGTGCCTATGTTGTGAACACAGGGCAGGTGAGGACAACCCTGGACCATGCACCTACATAGACCCCCACTGAGCCCACCGCTCCTGGGCTGACACATCGCTGTGGATTTCCCTGGATGCTCCTCTCTGTTACTCTGTGCAGGGCAAGACAAGCAAACAATAAGATTTAGAGCCTTTTACACAAACAAATCAGTGAACTGCTATCAGTTTGTTAGGGTGATTCAGTGCCCTGCAGCTCCCAGCAAACCCCTCTCCACTGCTGCTCCAGAGATGCTGAGGCTGGCCAGATACAGCAGCAACCTGTTTAATCATGTTTGCTTCCAATTACAGCTCCGGATGGCCAAAGTCTGGAAAGTGTTCTGTTTCCCTGCAGGGAGATAGACTCAGCTCCATGGCAGATACTTGGGCAGGAGGCATTGGGCCATGTTTATAAAGTGAGCCAAAATGGGGTCAAAGCTGGTGGTGAGGTGGTTACTGGCTCAGTGAAACATGACTAGCGAGTTTAGTGAAAATGATGGGACTTTCACTCATCTGTCTGTCTAGGAGGAACCCAGCACCATTTCAGTGAGCTGGGAGGAAGAGTGGAGGGGAAGTGGAGAAACCCCTCTGGTAGTTGGATAAAGCAGGAGAAATCACATGTGCTTGCACCCTGTCACTGTGTGCTGTGCTGGCATCATGGCTGAACTTGGCCTGACAGGCAGGAGATGGATATGGTTTGTCAGTGTGCAGGCTGTGAGTGACAGGGAAAGCCTCGCAGCAACTGTGCTTTTAAACTCCCTTTCCCCACAGTGTCAGTGATGGAAGAGCCTCCCAGACCCCACAGCAGAGCAGAAACCAAGTGTCTCATTTATAACCACAACGTGCTCAAATGGCATTGCCTTGCATCCCTATTCCTGGTGACAATCCTCTCCCTTTACTTTCTTCCCCTCTGCCCCAGCTGTAATGCTCCATCTCCAAAGCCCAGCCAGGAGGGATTGGGGACACTCTGGTGCCCCCTCCAGCCCTGAGTTTTCTCCTGGCAGTTCACAGAATGCTCCCTCATTGATCGCTGCTTTTCATCTCTTTGTTCAAAGCCCGGTGCCTTCACTGCAGCTCTCACACAACAGGTCTTTCATCACCATGTTCTGTTTTATTTATTCTTTTTTGTGGATGTATCGATGGCCAAGTTTCTCCTTTCTTGGTCCTTGTTCAAAATTAGATAAAACGACATGAAAAATGAAGCCGTTCCAGGCTTTTCCAGCACAAGGAAAACTTTCTGCTATTTTTTTCCCAAGCAAGAATATCATTCTCTGAAAAGATGTTACAAGATAGAATCATAGAATTATTGAGGTTTGGCAAGGCCTCTAAGAGTGATTCCAACCACTAACCCAGCACTGCCATGTTTACCACTGAACCATGTTCCCACATCTACATGTATTTTTGAAAACTTCCAGGTATGGTAATTCAACCAATTCCCTGGGCAGCCTATTCCAATGCCTGACATCCTTTCTGGTGAAGAAATCTTTTCTAATATCCAGCTTAAACTTCTCCTGGTGCAATCTGAGCCCACTTCCTCTTGTCCTATCATTTGTTACTTGGGAGAAGAAACCAAGGCCCATCTGGCAACAACCTTCTGTCAGGAGTTGTAGAGAGCAAGAATTTCTCTCCTGAGTCTCCTTCTTTCCAGGCTGAGCCCCACCAGCTCCCTCAGCTGCTCCTTGTGCTCCAGACCCTTCCCCAGCTCCATTCCCTTCTTTGGACTCACTCCAGCACCTCAATGTCTTTCCCATAGTGAGAGGCCCAAAACTGAACCCAGGATTTGAGATGCTTCTGCTGCCTTGAAAGACATGTGCCCCTGCAAGTCCCCTGGCTCCTGTTCACTGCAGCCCCCACCTCAGAGCCCTGCTGAAAGAGCATCCCTGGCAAAAAGGAAAGAGCAGCTTTAGGGTTCCTTTTGGGATACGCCACAGCAGAGCATTTCCATGGAGAGGAAAGCTGGTGTGTGTGGAGAGCAGGGGGGACGAGGATTAGCCCACTGTTATTTTTAAGCACTAGGCTAAGAGGATCTTTGCAGTGATACGGGAAGCCCTGGGTTAGCATCACGTGCTGGTGACTGTCTTGGGGTGAAAGCCAAGGGAGCACCCATCTCCTCCTGCTCCCCATACAGCCCTGGCACACAGCAAGAGGTGGAGGATACCTTGTGGATCTGACCCTTCCCATGCCCCACAGCCCCTGCCCTGCACATGGGCTCTGTCCCTGCAAGGCTCTCTGTAATGCCTCATCCCCATTTAACAAGTTGTCTCCAGAAAGGACCATGGCAAGATTGGAGTGTGCTAATTTGGAATAAATCAAGCAACAGGTTGGTAGATGGGGTCTGCTGGGGGAGACTGAGGTGTGGGGGCAGCACCTCAGTGCCCAGCTCCCAAACAGCCTCTGCACCACTGCTTTGGGGGCAGAGCTATGGTTTTCCTCCTGCTCTGGAGTACAGAGTTTTACTCATCTCCATCTCCCCCAGCTCTGTCCTCAGCATGCCAGCTGGGAAGAAAAAGTCTGGAATTCTCTGTTTTCACGTGGAGCTTTTACCAGATGCATCGTGCAGACCTGCTGGGTACCTCCTGCTTCTCCCCCAGGCAAAGGTTATCAGGAGGCAGTTACAGCATCAAAATGGTCTTTGAGCAAGTGCCCACATTTCAGGCAGGTTTTGGAGATGCAAGCATGGATTTTCCCCACTGGACAAGTGGAAGAAGAGGAGCTGATGGACTGAGGGGCTAAGAAGGTGGTGTCTTGTCCTTACCCATCCCAGGGTCCATCCTGCCTGGACCAGGCTAAAAACACCATCACCACTCTTTTTCACACAAACTTTTCTCTGGCATCTGCCCCTAACAGAACCACTGGGAGTCTGGCAGTGGCAGCACTGAGCTGAGTGCCCCCAGGATCTGTGCCAGTCTGTGGAACCCTTCCACAGCCAGGAAAACATCCCCACCGCAGTCACTGAGAGCAAAACCTGTCCTCGGTGCAAAACTGAACACCCCCAGCACCTCCCTGATCCCTCCCTGGTCATGCAGCACCCAGTGCTGTGTGATCTGACCCATCCTCAGCCACCCCTCGAGCCAGAGGGCTGCAGTGGACGTTGTCCCCGTGTCACCTGCCAGCTCCCCTGTAAGGGCCACACAGCACACGCAGCCGAGTGCCCTCTGACCCGTGCCCAGCGATCTTCAGGTTTCCCCCTACACAGGTAACACCATGAGGCTTCCAAACACACCTGAGCTTTTAAAACAAGTGTCTGCTGCCACTGGAAAACCTCCCTGAGGATTTCATGGAAGGGGAGAAAGATCCACCACTGGTGCATCCCATGGGAGCCCTGTTGAGACCTCAGGTCTGGGCTGGGGGAGACACCCTGAGGGGTTCACCTGGGTGCAGTGGGAGCCCGGACAACACTGGTCCCTCCGTGGTGAGTTTGGAGCCGGCAGTGGGGTCTGTTCTCATGAGGAGCCGGGTTTTCTGGTGCCCCAGCAGTGGGAAAAACCATTGTGAAGTTAGACCCAGTGAAAGGCAATGACGGCTCCCAAGGATGCTCCAAATCCTTTCGGGATGCAGAAAAGCAGGTAGCCAAAAGCCCAGTCCGCACCTGCCCGGAGCTTGGGGGCACTCAGCAGCTTTTGAAGGTCCTTTCGGGCTCCATCCCAGCGGAGGCGAGCTCAGGCAGGGATTGGGGCTGTCCGGGGGCTCCGCCACGAGCGGGAAGTCGGGGACCGCCGCACCGACGGATTTACCTGGCGTAGCGCGTCTTCTGGAAATCCAGGAGCCGGGACACGAACATCGCGGCGGTGCCATGGAGGGTCTCGGGGGGCGGCAGCTGCTCAGCCCTGGGCCGGGAGGAAAGTGCCGGCCGGGGGAGCGGCACCAACTCGGCGCGGTCCGGCGGGGCGAAGAGGAGAAGGGGCGGCCGGTCCAGCCCAGCCCAGCCCGGCTTGGCTCCGGCCCCTCCCGCCCCCCCGGCTGCTCGGGAGAGCGACTCGGGGAAAACAAAGGCGACCTCCGGGAGGGGGAAGCCAGCCCCGTTGCCGCCCTCAGATGTGCAAAGAGGAGGAGGAGGAGGAGAAGAAAGAAGAAAAGGAGGGGCGGGGAGGAGGGGGGAATCCCTTCCAACTCTTCCCGGCCACAGCAACCTGCGCGATCTCCCTCCGCCCCCCGGCAGCTTTAAGCACAGCTAAAAATATCCCCCCCTCTCCCCGCCGCCACCCCCGGGGGATCAAATAGCAGCAGATTTGAATTGAAAATGTGATTAAAGCATCGGGACAGGGGGGAGTGGCGAGTGCCGGCAGCCAGCCCACTCCCCCTGGCGCCGCTGCCCACGGCCGGGTCCCCTCGAGGGTCTCAGAGTCATCGCTGCCCTTCCTGGGACAGGGCCATCCCTCGGGAGTTGATTTGTTTGGCTTTGCTCTTATTTATTTGATTTTAATGGTTTTTTTCCATTATTTTCCAGAGGCCCCAGCCCCATTGCTGCAGAGTGCCCCTGGGTGGGGACACAACTCCCACCAGCATCCCACCATCCATCCCTGCTTCAAGAAGGGGGACAAAGCAGTCAAGAACTGAAGATCTCAAAATCCTCACCCCATGTCCATCATATTCTTTCACCCCTCAATCCTCTACATCACCCAGGGAGGCTCCCACAGGAGGTGATGTCCCAGTGTACACCTGAGGTTGGACAGCTCAGAGAGAGGATGTAAAAGGTGATAGAAGTTTGTCTGGGGCATCATCCTTGCCCACTCTGGGCCAGAAACTGCAGGCACCTTCAGGCCAGCAGGTGAGGGACAAGAAAACTGACATCAGGTTGGCAGCAACTGGAGGAGTCTTGGTCACCCCAACACAACCTCTCCTTGCTGATGCTGTAGCAACATTCAAGGTGAAACAGCTGAGGAGATCTTGACATGAAGGGTTATGCTTGTATGGCCATTTCCATGGAAAATCAAGTGCACACGTGTTCCAAAAGGCAAAACAGACAAAAATGAAGGAACCCCTTAATTCAAGGCATTATTTGATCCTGGTACCCATTGTAACCCCTTCCAAAAGCAGCTGATACTCCCAGGGGATGCAAAAGAGATGCTGCTACATTGTGGGGGTCCCCAATGCACACAAGAAGTACCCCAGTTCCCCAGTGCCAGGAGCAGGCAGCGGGTTCCACCTTCCTGCATGTTTCTCATCATGGATGGAAGACACCAGTGGGGACCAGGCTTGCAACAGCAGGATCCAGGAGATATGGGGGGAATAAAACAAACCCCATCTTCAGTAGGACCTTCCCAGTGTATCTGGGACAGCCAAGCCCTGGCTGAGAGCAGCAGGTCCAAGCTGAGATGCAGAGTGAGATCATCTCCGAAAATCTCTCCCACGCTCTGCCACATAGCCGGGAAGATTTTTTTCAAATTCCTTCCCCAGCCTTCTAGATGACGAGCTTTGGCAAAGGCTACTTTGTGATGCCTGTGCCCTGCTGTACCTGTTCTCTGGGCCTGAACAGGGGGAGGGAGAGAAAAAAGGTGATAAACCACATCTAACAAAATAACCCCCAGCCCCAAAACCCCCAGCTCAGAGTGGGGTTCTGGCAAGGGACACCTGAAGTGAACCGTCAGTCCCGAAATAGATCTGCCTCAGAGGGCAAAAGGCAAATTGAATGAAAAATAAGTTACTATTTTTGAAGCCTGAATCCAGTTGTTATGGCAACCAAAGCCTTGAGCATCGTGCTGGGGAATGGCTCCAGCCCTGGCACTGCCTCCAAACCTGGCAGACGGAGAATCACAGGCAGCTGGGGGCTGCTCCAAGATGGGATGTGGAGATGTCCATGCTCACACCACCCATACCCCACTGGGATGTGCCCCTGCCTGCACAGCAGCTCTCCTCGTGTGCTCTGCCCATGAGCCCACCTTGTTTTTCTTTCCTCTCCCACCCCTTGTGCTCTCCCCACTTCCTTGAGTAATTGTAATGATACTAAGGACAGACTCCAAGATTCAGGGGTACCTGAATGCAATGGGGTTTTTTTAATGCCACCAAAACAGGGGGATCTCACAGAGTTTCCTTTAGTGGAGGAATGGCTCGTGAAGCCCAGGGATGCTTCCTTCCTTCCTGCCAGTCTCTTCTCTGGTGACCAGTGACAGGACCCAAGAGAATGGTATGAAGTTGTGTCACGGGAGGGTTAGGTTAGATATCAGGAAAAGGTTCTTCTCCCAGAGGGTTGTCGGGCACTGATCAGGCTCCAAGGCTGGCAGACCTTAAGAAGTGTTTGGACAACGCTCTCAGCTGCATGGTGTGATCCTTGGCATTGTCCTGTACAGGGCCAGGAGCTGGACTCGGTGATCCTTGTGGGACCCTTCCAGCTCAGGATATTCTCTGATTCGATGGAGGAATCTGGTGACACTTCTGTGCATTGTGCCCTGATGATGGGTCCCAGCAGAATCCCAGCTGTGAAGGGTGTGAATATCCACACCTTTGGGTGTGACAATGCTGGTTGGGCTCTCCTGGCAGGGCACACTGTAATCCCATTTCCCCAGGGAGGGATGTTTTCCTGCATATTAAAATGCCAGAGATAACTGGTAAGAAAAGAGACAATTTGAGATTAAAATCTGCCATCAGCAGGAAAAGTGCCCCCGGGAGAAAATTAGCTTTGGACGGGTAGGAGTTACAGGACACATGGATGGGTTGGCAGCAGGTGTAGCAGAACCAGAGCTGAATGTGGGGGACAGTGTGGGGGGCAGCACTGGCAGCTCTGGGAGGCTCTGGCAGGGTGGCCACAGGGCACCAGGGTACTGGGGCATGGCCACTTGGGTTTAAGCCATTTGGAGGAGTCTCCTGGGCAGCAGCTGGATAGTGGTTAAATGTGGGGGACCCCAGGGAGTCCCTTATACCTCAGGGGGCTGATGGGGGAAGAGGCTCCATCACTACCCACCACTCCATGTGCATCACTCATGAACCCTCTGGGACAAAGTGGCCCCAGAGGCACAAATGCAGCAGCTCTTTTCCCAAGGTTCACTCTTTACCAGACCAATCTTTTGATTTAGATCTCGTTTCCAGACATCCCTAGTTCAGTTCTTTTCCTTTTTTTTCTGCATTTTGTGCTCTCTCCTGACAAGCTTCTCCCTGGATCTGGCAGCCCAAGAGTCCCCTTGCTCTGAAATCCAGAGAATCACAGAATGGGTCAGGTTGGAAGGGACCACTGTTGGTCCTCTGGTCCAAGCAGGCTCATCCCAGAGCACATGGCACAGGATTGCATCCAGACGGTTCTGGAGCACCTCCAGCAAGGAAGACTCCACAACCTCTCTGGGCAATCTGTTCCTGCAAACTGAGGACCTGCAAGTAGCCAGAATCAAGATACTGCACACAGAGAGCTCCCTGGAAGAGGCTGCGAGGACCAGGGTCATTGACCCACGTTAAGGGGTTGGAATGGATCGACTTTAAGTGGTTGGAATCTACCTTAAGGCTCATCTAATTCCAACCCCCTGCCATGGGCAGGGACAGCTCCCACTAGCCCAGGTTGCTCCAAGCCCTTATCCTGGCCTTGGAACATTCAGGGGTGGGTTATCCACGACCTGCCTGGGCAACCAGTTCCAGTGCCTCACCACCACCATAGTAAAGAATTCCTCCTGCACATCTAACCTGTATTTCAGTTTGAACCCATTACTCCTTGTCCTATCGCTACAGAGGCAGAATCCCCGCTCCAGCTGCCCTGCAGTCCCCCGTTCGGACACTGTAAGACACCCACTGCTGTGAGCTCTCCGCGCCCCTTCCCTCCTCCATCTCGAACAGCCCCAACTTTCCCTCCGCTTTTCCCAAAGCCCGGAGCCCCCGCGCTCATCCGCTGAGCCCCGGGGACATCCCGTGGCACGGAGCGGAACTGCAGAGGCTCGGACGGGCACGGGGTGCGACCCTGTGGCGAGCGGCACAGCGCGGTGGTGGCCGCGGACGAGCTGGGGACACCGGGGCAGAGTTGGGGACAGCGGGGCAGAGCTGGGGACAGCGGGGCAGAGTTGGGGACAGCGGGGCAGAGTTGGGGACACCGGGGCAGAGTTGGGGACAGCGGAGCAGAACTGGGGACAGCGGGGCAGAGTTGGGGACAGCGGGGCCGAGTTGGGGACAGCGGGGCAGAGTTGGGGACAGCGGGGCAGAACTGGGGGACAGCGGGGCCGAGAGGGGGACAGCGGGGAGGAGTTGGGGACATCGGGGCAGAGCTGGGGACAGCGGAGCCGAGAGGGGAACAGCGGGGCCGAGAGGGGGACAGCGGGGAGGAGTTGGGGACATCGGGGCAGAGCTGGGGACAGCGGGGCCGAGTTGGGGACATCGGGGCCGAGTTGGGGACAGCGGGGCCGAGTTGGGGACAGCGGGGCCGAGTTGGGGACGTCGGGCGGACAGCGGGACCCCCCCGTGTGTCTGCCGGTCACCCATCCAGGCGCCGAGCGAGGCGGACCCTGCTTAGCTTCGCAGAGCGCAGCCGGTGCTGGTGCCGCTGCCGGCGCATGCGCGGGGGCCGTACGGAGGCCGGGAGGGCGCAGGCGCGGGGCCCGCTCGCCGCCCGCCGCGTAAACAAGGGCCCGGCGGGGATGCGGCGGGGTCGGGGCGGCCGCGGCTGAGGGGCGCGGCCTTCCCGCGGGTCTCCTCGTCCTTCCCCCCCGCCGGACGGGGGCGGCGAGGGCCGTCCCGCCATGAACTTGGCCGGGCAGAGCGGCGACGCCGGCAGCGGCCATCTGCTCTTCGCCAACTTTAACCAGGACAACACGTAAGGGAGGGTGAGGGGGGTGGGCTGAGGGGGCCCTGAGGGGGCCTGGCCGGGGCAGGGAGGGCGTGGTGGGGTCCCCTCTGTGCCGCCCCTTCCCGTGGCGGGGGGTTCCGCTCTGGGGCCGCCCCTTGCCGAGGGCTCGGGCCTGGAGCGGGGCCGGGGGTGGGAGCGGCCCCCGTGCCTGGCCGGGTGTGGGGACAGGCCCGACGGGCACTGCCGGGGCTGCAGCTGTTCCTTCTCCCTCGGAGCTGTTCTGCTCCTACATGGGAGGCATCGCCCGCTGTCCCGTTGGGAAAGCGAGGGAGGGAGCGCTCCTGCTGCTCCTTGGTGATGTATCTTCGTGTAAGGCCCCCCTAAGACCTCGCAAGTCTTCCAGGAGGTTCAGAGACCATCCTCCTCCACCTCACACCGATCTTTTCACGCAGCGGTTTCGTTTTCACCCGCTGTGTTGAAGCAGCGTGCCGTGGGCTTGGAGGTGGTTTTATGAGCCCGTGCTGCTTTTGGTTTTGATTTTGAGAAAGACTTTCTCTGATCTTTGAGACTGCATTTCTTTAAGCTTCAGGTGGTTTAAGCTGCACGTCTTGCAAATGACTTAATTATTGCAAAATGTTTAGATTAATTAGTGCATATTACTTTTTATATGGGGTATTAAAAAGCAATATTTCTAATTTAAGAACCCCCTATTAGTTGGGATTGGAGTGCTAAAGATCATTTGAAGAAAGATTTGACTGCCTTCAATACCTGAGAGATGAAATTGGGGGGTAATAACCGAAAGAACTCGAGAAAGGAGGAGTTTTGATTTAGGAAGTGAGTAAGAGGAAGTGATCTCAGGTTGGCATCACAGAACGTGATCCACGTGCGTGGTGGAGGGTTTTTCTTTTAACAACTTGTTCTTTTTATAAGCACCACTATCTTGGCCTCACGAGGCAGATCTGTGACTGTCCTGTAGCACGTGGGAGTTGGGAAGGTGAGAAGGTCATTTCAGGTGCCTGCCAAGATTGAGAAGAGTCACATCACAGCAGGAAACACTGTCTGCTTTTGTAGGTGTTGTTGGGGGTGAAGGGATGAGCAAGTGGAACTGGACAGAGTTGAGACAAGAGAGTTTAGCAGTAAATAACTTATGGTAAATGGTGGGTGGGAGCAGTAGCCTTTTGTGTGTTTGTAAGTAAATCATTATCCATATATTGATTCAAGCCAGAGACTTTTGCAACTACTTTTCACGTTTTTTCACTGAGCACCATACAGAGCTTGCTCTGTCATTGTACATGTAAAACATTCCCAGGTTTTGCTCAGATACCATTCATTTTTTACCTCTTACTGGCAAAAAAAAAAAGTCAATAACTGGGAAATTTGTCACCTCGTTCTTTTGCAGTTTATAAAGGTCATTATAGAAGTTTCTGAAGTTCAAGTGTGCTATCCCACCTGGTGATCTCGAGGTATTGGTATTTCTCCTGAAAGCCCCTGCCCATTTTCAGTTGCACCTTCGCTTTGTGGAGATTTGTGTGTACTTAAAGATCACTGAGCTGTGACTAAAACCCCACTTGTTTTGAACAGCAGCAGCACAGAACAAACCAAACAGGACAGAAGTAAAAAGATACACATGGAACAGACTTACCTAAGTCTTTTTTTGGCTTATAGACCTTTAAATCTTTCTTCAAGGAAGAGTAAGGGAGTTTTCTTTTTGAGTTTATGAGGAGCAAAAAGGAACAACTGGCTGATGATTTCTTTCCTCAGCTATGTGGGCTACTTGACTACTTTTCCCATGTCATTTTCATAAATAACTAAAAAGTATTCTTCAATTTCAGTGGTAGAGCTGATTATTTATTTTATTCAGCATTCTAATATCTATTGTGTGAATAAATTACTTTAAAAAAGTATTATTTATATATAAATCACCTCGAGATCAGCTGGTGAGAATTTTGGTGATGCATCTTTTATGTGACCCAGATCTGGCCCGTTGGTCTTTCTAATTCCAAGTCTTGTGTTATTAGATCTTTTGTGTGATTTTTGAATATTTGGGAATTTCAGGTATCTGTTACAGAAATGACAGAAATATAAAAAGTTCATATTTTCCTGTTCATATTTTTGTCTCAGAATTCTGAGAGTAATTTAAAGGATCACTTACTTTGAGGCAAATGAAGTGGTTGATGATGTGGAATAATCTCTTATTAACAGTGTCTCAAATAAATCTCTCCAAGAAAAATAGCAAATATAAAACAAGTTTTGCAGGTGCCTTTGTGAGCAACTCCTTAGTGAAACACCTGTTTGATGGGGTAAGTGGCCCAAATAACCAAGTTACATTCAAGTTCCTAAACTGAGTAGAATTTACTGGTTGTGTACATTCTTTTTGATTTTTTTTTCTTTTTCCCTACTCTTGGTCTCTTGTGTGAACAGAGAAACAAGAAGCCAGTTCTCTGGGTTTATAGTGTCCTATTCTGCATATTTAGGAAATGAGAATGTACCAGGTGAGAAGAACTGAAAAGACCTGATAGGAGTGACTTACACTTTCCCATGCCAGGCCTCAGAAACCTCACCTGTTTCAACTTTTGCAGGTAACTGGAGCCCTTCTCCAGACAGGCAAGGTAAACAAATGCATATTCTTCCAGGCAGTATATGAAAGACCAGCTTTGTTTATGTCTGCTCAGTCAGAGAGCTACATCAGGCTTTAAAGTGCTTCAGTAATTAGAA
Organism: Pithys albifrons albifrons; assembly: GCF_047495875.1. NCBI lineage: Eukaryota > Metazoa > Chordata > Aves > Passeriformes > Thamnophilidae > Pithys > Pithys albifrons. Next base: position 13,453,894 of record NC_092473.1, read on the forward strand.
AAATTGCTGACAGACAGAACTGGAAAATAAATGACATGGGCCCGTTGTTGTTATTACATTTAAAGCTTTTCCCTTCACTTTAACAAGGTGCCAGTTCCACTCAGAGTTACTGTGTCTTGCTTACCTGCACAGCAGAACCAGGTGCCTTGTGCTGGGAAAAGATGGTGCTTGTTACTGGTGAAATAAGGATCAAGTTAACTTTTCCTTGGTTTTATGGAGTGGGGAATTAGTTACTCTCTCCTGTGGGAAGATGAGTTTCATGGTGGCTCTTAGTCTTGGGAAACTGGATTGCTGGTAGTTAGAAGAACATTGTCATCATAAAAGTTGCTGTTCCCTTTCCCAGCTGTTGCAATCCTGGTGACTGAAGCAGATCTCCTCCATCCTGCTTTTGGTTGCTTGTTTTTCCCTTGTTTTTCCCAGATTAACTTGTTTTCAGTGCTCATTCCCAGGCTGTAGGTAGTGACATTGGCTCTTGGAACAGTGTCTACATTATTGCAAGTGTTGTCTTGCCTGTTTGTCCCACATTGCCCTGAGCTTTATTTACATGTGAGTTTTGAATTATTGGCTGGCACTGGAACTCTGCCTGAAAAGACTCCACCTGTAAGGCAGCAGAAGCATTTGGTTTGTGGCTTCTCTTTGATACAGTGTTTTCCTTAAGTAAAAACACAGGGAAGGGTATTTTCAGAAGATGTTGGTGTGCTTGTTTTGGACCCAGCCCTTTTCCCCAGTGAATCAATCCTTGCACAGCTCAGCATGACTGGCATTCCCTGATGGAGCTCCAGCTTCCAGATCAAAGTGGAGTAACCCATCAGAACTCAGAGTCCCAGCCAAACCACGCAGGGGAAGCTTGTGGGGGATCTCAGTGCTAGGTGGGTTTTAGCAGTTGGAAATCTTTAACAATGGATACTTGGGAAGAAAAACACGAGTGCTGTTTGTTTTACTTCTAACAGAACTACTAATACTGAGCACAGATACATTTGTGAAAAACTAAAGACCTTACAGACTCACTGAGGCTTTAAAACTCAAAAGGGAAATAGTAATGGATTAGAAGTTTGTAACTTTTTATGCAAAACATAATTTCAAGATCTCAAAGCTTGCATATGTCTATGCAATAGGTAAAACTTTCAGTCTTTCAATTGTTACACAGATGTTCCTAGAGAAGTACCTTTGGAAGTGCTTAAAAATGGTGTTCAGATTCAATTTACAAACACACACCCCCCAAAAAATCCAACAAACAGCCACCCCAAAGAACCTGCTTGTGAAATAATACAACTGGACAGACTGTAAAGAAGTTTTAGTCACCTTTTTTAAAAATAAGTAATTGTGTGACAGCATTTGGAAACTGCAGTCACTGCACTTTTGAAAACATTCCTGATGAAATGCAAAAGGAAAACCTCATGTTTGGACTTCTAAGGAAAACACTGGTGTGTGCCTTAATTTTCAAGGACTTCTTCAGGCTCTGCCTTTGTTTGTGTGTAGAGCTACACGGGACAGGTACCAGTCCATGTGTTTCTGCTTTCTGATTTAATTTGGACTTTTATTTCCCAAATAAAACAACTCCATTCTACACTGTGAGTAAACTCTTAGAGCTGAAAATCTGCCCAGCATCTTCGTGCACCAGAATTGTGTTCAGAGTCCCTTCCTGAGGGGTGTTTCAATGTCTGTAGCGAACAGCTTGTGGTGGGAGGAACAAGGGTTGGGTGCTGAGCGTTCACTCCTCTGCCTTTGTCTCTCCTCAGGTGTCCTTCACCCGTGATCCCTGAGGACAGGAGAGCTCTCTATCCCAAGGAGGCTTTAAAGCCAAACACACAACAAAATAAAAGGAAGGAAAGAGCGGTCGCGTAGCTCCTACGCTCAGGCAGGATAGCTGAGAGAGACAAACGTATGTTGGGTTCCTGCTGGTGTTGCAGTGGGCACAGCAGCTCTGGGACAGCCAGGGGGGCTGTTCCTCAGCTCCTCACCACTTGGAAAGGGCTCCTGACCATTTGGCCCAGGGGTAGTGACACTTCCTTGGATTGTGGACTTGCTGTTGTCCCAGCCTAACGATGTGTGTTAAGAGCAGGCACGGTCTGCTTTTGCTGTAGCAATTTAAGTTTGTGGGATTTCTTACAAGAGTAAGGGGAGAATCTCCTGTGGGTTGTCAGAGCGTTGCTGACAAAAACATTGAATGTATGAATTTCTGTATCTCGCTTTTGTTCCAAATAATCATCTTTGATATTGAGACATACCCATAAGATGGAATGGCTTTGGTTTCAGCAGACATTTCAGGGGGTGGAATAAAGCAAAGTACATTTCCTTAACAATTCCTTAGCAATTCTTATGTAATTTCATTGATTTTTCCTTTATTATATTCCCATCTTCATCATAAGGCTTTGTTCACAAAATGTTTTGTCTGTGGAAATTTACATTGGTTTTGAAATGAGGTGGAACATTAGTATAATGAGACTGTATCATAATGAAAGCAGGTTTAATTAACCAGTTATTTAAAATAGTAATGCTTCTAGAGTCATGTTTATGCTGCAGCTGCAATTGATTTTAATCTTCGAGAGAGCTGCCCTCAGTAGGATCTTTCTGATTAATGCAGAATATTTCTGATTAATAGTTGAGGTCCTCTGCGATATGGAAAGAGGAAAACTGGTTTTCTTCCTTCTGTATGTATATTAAAGAAGCAAAAGAAAACCTGTAGAGTTCTAATCCATCTGAAAGAACTTGCTTCTAAAGAGCCAGAGAGATTGAAGCAGCTGATTTCCCACTTTGGGTGAGTGCACTTAGAGAGAGTGTCAGCATCTTCAGATGGGTGTGTGGAATATCTCACAGCACTGTTCTCCTGTGAGCCTAGTTTTAATTATTTATGGCAGTCACTCTTGGAAATACTATCAAGATTTATGTAGTCTTGGATCAGACTACAGTGTTATCTCTGGAGAAAGTGGGTAAACAGAGTTTCATAAATCATGGCTGTATTGATAATTTTGTACTGAGGAGACAACCTTGATGATGAAATAGCTCAAAGTCTACAGTCTAAGGTGTGTAATAGAGGCTGCACATAATAGAGCTGAAAAACCCACGTGTGTAGCATAATGTTAGAAGAAAAAAGGCAATTTTGGGGAATATTTATTTTATTTTCAATTTCAGCCTCATCAGCTTTTGAAAATCGGTGATAATAAAGCGTAACATCCACGTTGTAAAAGGAGCTTCTGACAAACTGCAGCAGCTTCTTGCTGGCCACTGTCTATCTGAGCAAGAGCTGAATGGCTTATTGATCATATTTCTTGCCCATATGGTTGCACATTTTTTCAGAGGTGAGGTAATTTTGGCTGGATTCTTGTTTTGTGGGTTTGGCCATTTAGGCAGTTATCGAGTGTCTTAAGGGCTTCAGTGTAACATCAGTGCAGGGGAAGATGGGAGATGTAAATCATCATGAGCATGATGGTATAACTCAGCCTGGTGCCTTCTTACTACATACACAAAGCCTTTTTCCAGTAGTTTCATAAGAAGTAATTTGAGACTACATTAAAAAACCACCCCAACAAAGCAAACCTTCCAAAAGCAGAAATGCTGTTCCAGAAGGAAAAGGGGTTATTTTGCAGTTATGTTTAAATTTTGCAGTGGGTTTCATTATGCTGACCTGAACTGTTCTGTGTAAACAAATCATTTGTGGCTTCATCACCCTGATCCTGGTAGAAATAACAAAAAGCAGTTGCTGTGGATGGAAAGGTCTGTTCTCTGCTGCTGCATTTTGGCTTCTACTGATGATGATTTTTATCATGTATGCAACTCATTTTTGCCATTGACTGTGGTTCATTTAAATGAGGTATTGGTAGGCAGTAGGACAAGAAAAATGGGCTTCCTTTCTGGTTTCAGTGATGCTGTCAGCAAAGCAGTGATTCAGCAATATTCTGTATTTAAAGCAGTGAGTGCAATGCAGGAATCAGTTCTGCCTGGGAATACACTCCCAAATAGCTGCTGTGTGGAATTCTCTGGGAAGAAATCATCCTGTGTCTTTTGTGGATCGTTTATATTGCAAGGAGTCTTGTGACTCCCGTTTATTTTTAACTCAGTGGAGTGCTTGTTTACCTTTGCAAAGTGACAGTTTTAATGTCATTCTTTGTTAAACTTTCTTTTGAGGGAAGCCATAAATGATCTAAGAAAAGCTGATTCATTGCTTTGTTTTACCAAATTAGAGTTTGACTTTTTTTTTTTTTCACAGAATGTGGGTTTTCATTGAGTTGTACAAAAGTAGTTGAGGAAAAACACTGAAATGTTTTGGGTACTAATCAGACAGAGTTTGCTGAACATCCTGGCTTTGAAGTAAAATTAAATTCAGTATTTCTAAGGTGACTTAAGAGGAGCAGCAACAAAATTTTGGTTTATGGTTGCTACTCTAAGCCTAATATGCTTTTTTAATATCTTGGTTATTGAATCTTGGGAGGCTGACTGCTCTTGCCTGCTTGGTGCACATTTTAATTTGAAGGTTTAAACCTCCTCAAATACAATTTCTTAACTGGACTCTGTCAGTTATATTTTTCTTCTAGAAGAGAAGGTCATACCATCATACAGAAGTTGATTTTATAGCTTGAGATCTTAATTTCAAAGGGTAAGCCCCTTGAGGAACAAATTTAATCTTCTGAGTGTGTTGAAGTTTAAAAAGGGCTCACTTTGGGGGCAGGAGTGGAAAATGCAGAAAGAACATGAAATCCAGGAATCTGCATTGTATTCCAAAGGCAGAATTAATTGTTAGTGCATCTGAATTGTAGAGAATCATCTTGCTGAGTTCAGGAGGGCGTTTTTTGGCAGACTGACTGGCAGGGTTGGCTTCGAGCCTTGTATTGAATGACTTGCCACAATTTGGCATATTGGAATGTATTTTATTGGAATTTAATTAGTTTTTTCTTGTGTCCTGGCAGTAAGAAATATATGAACTGTAAGCATCCTAATGCACTTCTGAATAACTGTGTTGGCTGTTAATTTTCTTTATCTGTGGCATGAAATTGTCCTCCACTTGGGGAGGGGAAACAAGAATGAGCCATTGTCTGCTGCCTTGATGTGTAAAGACCTGCACGACAAGCTGAAGGTTTTTCTAGCTTAAAATTTAAGACCTGTCTTTGACTCTAACTGGAAAAGCAATTAAATGGTCTGTGAGCTAAGTGTGAAAATTGAGTAATGGAGGAAAGAAGGGTTTATAGTCAGTATTTAATGTTGCACTATTGTTAAAATCTGTTTAACATCAGTGACTGGCATCTTTAAGAGGGTGCCTCTGATCAAAGATTCCATATGAGCATTTGTAAGAGTGAGACCTAACAATGGAGGTGCTGGAACATCATCACATAAAGCCAGAGAAAATTAGAGTTGGCAGTCTTTAATTACTTTTTTTTTAATATGAAAACTCTTTTGGGATGGTTGGGGATGGTTACTCTGTAAAGAACAAAAAATCCCCAGACAGCCCAGTTTGAAAGGTCTTGGAGGTCACCTCTAATGATGAGGCAATGATGTAATTGGTTTGCATTACATTATTCCAGTCATCTTCCCTCCACACTAAAGCTTTTAGCCTGTGTGGAGAAATCACTGATGAGAATTGGGCACTTGGCTTACATTAGGCTGTGAACTCCCCTTTCATTAAATGTGGGGCAAAATTCCACACCTGAATTCTGTAAATCTGAATTTCTGTAATTCTGAAGCTGTTTGGCCTTTTCAGAGTTGAGGAAACTGTCTGTGTCTATGGCGGCTTTTTTTGGAAAAGCTTTTTACCATTTTCCTTACTGAGCTAACCCAGCTGGAGGTTAGAACAGGGTAAGAATCTGTCCAAGGGTAATCACAGATGATGCAGTTTGTGTTCCTGACTGGCTTGTTTCTTTTGCAGATCCCTTGCAGTTGGCAGTAAATCAGGCTACAAATTCTTCTCTCTTTCTTCTGTGGACAAATTAGAGCAGATCTATGAATGCAGTGAGTATCTTTTTCTTTATTTCTTTTATTTAATCCCCTCGGGTGGCTTAATGTGAGAAGAATAAGACATGTTTCATTTTTTCACAGATGGTGTAAAATTGACATAAGAGCAACCTTAAGTGTAAATATCACACAAATACACTTGATTGCTGAAAGGGTAAAGGAACATATTATTGTTCTCTATGCAGATTTAGCTGGTATGTTGTGAAATTGTAGTGGCTGTGAGAACTCTGCTTTTCTAATTTTATCTCCATTAGCCAAATTATGGAGCAGCTGGGCATAAAAATAATAATTTACTTCTGTGAGAGAGAGTGTCTCTTGGGTCTTCACACTGGCCATTGGGACAGGCAGGCACTAATATACCTTTGTCAAATAAGAAAACAAAGCCTTCATTATCTTTTTTGCTGTTGTTATTCCTAATGTTTGCTGTTAGAAAAATGCTTTTTAACATGATAGCTGCAGGTTTGCTCATCCAGCAGGGTGAATAATTCAGATGCCTGAAACTTCTCAGTACTGAGCACAGTGAAGCAGGATATGGGATGGAGGCCTGGGAGAGAAGTGGTGTCCTCTGTTTTTTGCCAGCAGGTGACAACTTCCCTTTTCTGAGGTGCTAATGAGTAAACTATGAATGCTGTGTGAGTGTCCTCACTTTGTTGTAAACCCCATGTGAGCAGGTGGCACCAATAACTGATGTCAGCATTTATAGTGAGATCCCATGACGGAGTTGTCTCAGACTCCATTCCCAGAGTGACCTGACCCTGTGGCATCTGGAGTTTGGAAATGGTGTGTGTGATTCAGGTCACCCATTGCTGCAGTGACAGCCTGGCTTTGTACACAGTCAATGGAGAGAAGTAGTTGGGAGGTTCAAATGAGGTACCTGTGGTCAGGTTAAATTGTGCTGCAGCTCCATCTTCCTATTTGAGTCATGGGCTGGTTTTACTGGTTAATAAGTGGCTTGAATTCCATTTCTGCTGTTGAGTTTAGGTACCTGACCTCTGCAGTATGTCAGGCACTTACAGCATCTGGCCTGATACCACCCCAGGAGACTCAGTGAGATGACTCCTGTTACACAAGACACTGAATAAATATACCAAGATGTCGCCTGCACTTTGCAGGACTGCACCTTCTAGGTAGTTTTTGAAAGAAAAAGTACAGATTGGATAAAATGCTGTGCTCAAAATCTTGCAATAAATTGATAAAGCAGCTGGAATTGGAATTTAGACCTGCTGATTTCCATCCTCAGACTGTTCTGGGATGCCTGTCTTGGTTTAACCTCTTTGATATTGTAAGATTTCTGAGTGTTAAGTCCATAAAAACAGGGCACAGAGTGTGAGGGAACATTTAGTGGGATCATACAATGGTTTGGGTTGAAAGGGACCTTAAAAATCATCTCACTCCTCCCCCCTTTCATGGGCAGGGCCACCTTCCACTAGACCTGGTTGCTCCAAGCCCCATCCAGCCTGGCCTTGGACACTTCGAGGGATGAGGCACCCACAGCTTCTCTGGACAACCTGTGCCAGTGACCACCCTCACTGGGAAGAACTTCCCAGTATCTAACCTGATTTCCCCACTTTCAGTTTGAACCCATTATTCCTTGTCTGTCACAGGAAATGTGATACAGAAAATGTAATGGTTTGGCCTGTGTGAGCCAGCCAACCTTTGCTCAAAGCAGATCTAAATATTTAGAGATCTTCATTTTTTTTGTATGAGTTAAATAATTTTCAGTCTTGGACTTGCAAACTGTGCTTGTTAAAACTTGATATGGGGGTGGAGGACTTCCTGTGTGCTGGGTACCTCCTTTCCAAAAGGCCTCCAAACATGTGCCTCCTGCTTCCCAGTTTGGTTTAATTGGTTCTAAAGACTTTGTGTTGTTTTGAGTGAGGACTGTTAAGGACCCCCCTCTTCTCTCCTGGATGATTGATCTGCCAGCTCTTGTGTAGGTGTCTAAACTAAACTACAGCATGTGCCCCAGCTGTCTTGTGTTTGAATGATTGAAAAGATGGAAGGTTTGGCTGCTCCCATCACTGACTTCTCCTGTGACTGTACAAATCTTCTGACTCCCTGCACAGTTGATGCTCCTGTAAAAACAAGCATTAGATTGGCGGGTGATTTAAGGCTTAATGAATCTTCATGTTCTTGGATTAAAAATGGAATAAAGGCACAGCTGATCATAATCTAGCTGGCTCTAACCAGCTCCTGTCTGTGATGCTACATGCTTGTGTTTATGAAACTAATCTTGTTATGTACTTGCTTGTTCTGCCCTCGCTGCTGGTACTTAATTTGTTTTGCAGTTCTTTTTGTTCTTGCAGTGTTTTGAATCTGAGTTCCCGGCAGTGCTCGGCTGTGTAGTGCAAAGCAGATAATACTAATAGGAAAAAACCCCTGTGAGTAACAGCATTGCTATAGGGCTTTAGTGCTGCTGAACTTATGATTAATTCAGGTCAGCTGAACGTAGGATGGGCAGTATAGCCTGAACGTTGCTGTTGGGGAGCATAAATTACTTGGCAGCTGTGAAGAGATTTTATCTCTTCTTCCTGTTAAAGGAAGACAAAGGACCAGAGGTGCATCCTGTATTTTTAAAGTGAATTTAATTAAAAGCCCATCACAAAGCCTTTCTCTAAAAGTAACTATCTGTATTACAGTCTTTTTATGGTGAGACTGAAGGATTATCAATACCTTTGAAGCATTTTGCTCGTTGAAATTTTTTCTTCTGACTGTTTAGTTCTTGGTATTACTACTCTTCCCTGTGTGCCTTCCCTGCTGCCCACCCTTCCCATCAGTGCAGCAGAGCACAGCACTTTTTCCAACGAATCTCTGGTGCTGTTCACCTCCTGAAACACGAGTTCTCATGTCTGGAGGAGTAACAAACCCCAGGAGCTGTGTCTGAGCACAGTTGTCCCTGCATGGGGAAAGAGGCTGAGCTTGTCTGGGAACAGGGAGCAGTCAGACTGTGGCTTTGGGATCTCTGTGTGCTGGTCTTCTGACTCTTGTAAAAGGATGTCATCGTTTTGAAGGACTCCAGGCTTAGATGGAAAGCTGATAACCCATCCTCTAAAATATTTGAGAGTCTTTATGTAACCAGTCTGATTCAGGGAACACAGACCCCTGCATTTCAGAGTCTGGGTGTACATTTACTGAAGCAGATTTTTGTGTTCCTTTTTCATGTGTTTTGTGTAGTATCAAGAAAGTGGAGAACAATTCCTTGAAAAGAAAGTAATTACCAAAATGCATTATCCCTATTGCATGAGAAAATTGAATTTTCAAAGCCTCTGTGAGCTGTTTTTTCTTCTCTGGAAAAGTACCATATTAAATACAAGATGTAGATAAAAGTCAATTATGGTGCGTAGAGTACTGAAAATGCGAAGTATAAACCTCCTCCTTTTCCATAAGGAGCTGTTTCTCTCAAAAGAATGTAGAACATTAAATATTTTGTGTTCTTTTTCTTGAAATAACTGCCCAGAAAAAGCACTTTGAAAGCAGACATGCCACACAGTGATGGCAGCATCATATGCTGAGAATGCTGAACAGAACTTTCTTCATGGAATTTCTGTCACTGGCGATGAGAACAGTGCAAGTTAATTATTTAATGTGTCTCTTGGCCTAAACAGAAGCCTTCAGAAACAAATTCTTTTGGCTTTGTTTTTGGGTTGGTTTTTTTTTTGCTGGCAGTTTTATGGTTTGGAATGTGTTAAGCATTGAGCTAATCCAGGGACTGACTCCTGAAAAATCTGTTTTGATGGATCAAGGCCAAAGGCTCAAGTCACTTGTCTTGATTCGGTAGCTGGTGGCTGTGGAAGAGCTGCAGAGCATGGTAGAACTTTCTCCAGCTTTTTCCTGCTGCCAGAACTGTGTCCACTGTGTCCCTGGGACTTTTGGAGAGGAGCTGCAGGGGGTGGGAGTGGGAAGCACAGATAATCGAATCCTAGAATGGATTGGGTTGGGAAAGGCCTCCAAGATCATCAGGTCCAACCCTTGGTCCAACTCCAGTCCCTTTACCAGATCAGGGCACTCAGTGCCACGGCCAATCTCAGTTTAAAAACCTCCAGGGATGGGGAATCCACTCCCTCTCTGGGCAGCCCATTCCAATGCCTGAGCACTCTCTCTGCAAAGAATTTTTTTCTCCTCTCCAACTTCAATTTCCCCTGGCAGAGCTTGAGCCCATCGTGCCCCCTTGTCCTATTGCTGAGTGCCTGGGAGAAGAGATCAACCCCCACCTGGCCAGAACTTCCCTTCAGGGAGTTCTGGACAATGATGAGGTCACCCCTGAGCCTCCTCTTCTCCAGGCTCTCTTCTGAAGTGTAAACTTGTGTGACACACGTTGGGCTGCGGGGGGGATCTTGGTAAATCAGCACTCACTGTGTAGATTTTCTGCTTTAAAAACCTGCCCTGAGTCCCACCTGGACTCTGAGCTGTTGTGGCAGAATATTTGTGGTGTTAGACTGTATTTTTACACAGACTGAATCTGATTCTATGATTTTCTTAGACAGTATTTGCTGTTGATGTGCATCATTCTTCTTCCCTGAAATCTCCCTCTGTGTTTTTCCCCGGTTCCTGTGGTTCCCCAGCTGACACAGAGGATGTGTGCATCGTGGAGAGGCTCTTCTCCAGCAGTCTGGTGGCCATAGTCAGCCTTAAAGCTCCACGCAAGCTGAAAGTTTGTCACTTTAAGAAGGGGACAGAGATTTGCAACTACAGTTACTCCAACACCATCTTGGCTGTCAAACTCAACAGACAGGTGAGTAGTGATTTTTGCCTCGGTGAAAACATGGGAAAGGGTTGTGGATCTTATTCTGGCACTTCCTCTGCTGGTTGGTGTCTCTTCCTTTGCTGGCAGAATTGCTATTTGAAATTTATTTGTACTTTTTCAACTGTGGCTTCTGTGTGGCATCTCTGTATTCCTATTTAATGGAGTATTTTTGGTTCTATGTTTATATATTTACTTAGGAAAATGCCCTGAGTAAGCTGGGCATGCTTTGAGTGGGAGGTTGGCCTAGAGACCTCCTGAGGTCCCTCCCAGCATGAATCATCCTGTGATCCTTAATGTGAGAGTATGTGAGACTGACAATTTCTGTTCAAGCCTGAACATAGTTATTTGTTCTTCTGTTTTTAAATTCTTCTTTGCTGAATTCTTGTCAAAAAATAAATTTTTAAAAATATCACTTAACTGGTGAAATTTTCAAGTACCTGGTAGTTTGCTGTGTTACTAAATCATCAGTAGGCTCTTCAGCAAACACAACCTTCTCTGTCCTCAGCCACTTCATTCAAATAGAGGGAATGGCATCTGAAGCAAAAAATTTTCTTAATGTCTGACCTTGCCCCCAAAAACTGAGTGTGAGAGGGTGGGATTCCTGTTTAAAATCATGAGGGAAACAGTGGCTGATTTGATAGGGATGTGGAGTTAAAGAAGGAACGTCTTGTTAGTCATCCAGATGATGTCAGCATTTTGTCCTTTCTCCCTTTTCTAGAGGCTGATAGTATGTCTGGAAGAGTCTCTTTATATCCACAACATACGAGACATGAAGGTATTACATACAATCAGGGAGACACCTCCCAATCCTGCAGGTATGTTGGTAGAACCCAGCAAAACTTAAAAGTGCTTTCTCTGTCAGTGTGTGATGTTCCCTACAGGGATCTGTATTGTTGTTAATTCCACCTTCAAGTAAAAGTAACAATTAAATACATGAGTGTTGTCTTAGAGCCTGTGTGTTTGATCCAGGGGAGCTGTTTGAGAACAAATAGCAGACTCTGTCTTAAGCTGCATCTTCCCAGTGTTTTGGTCTCCTGGAGTGGATGTGTTGAAATTTTAGAAAGAAGTAGTAGAGATAAAAACTAGATTTTGACAGCACTTGCTATAGTTAAAAGCTTTGTCAGGTTAGTTTAGGAATTGTGGCAGATGTGGGAATTTCTACTGTGTAATCAGTTATTTTAGCTCTATTGGTATTCTTCCCTTTCTATTTTGTATTAAATTTTAACTTATGCTAAATAGTTGAATATGTTGCAGGTTGACTCTGCTTATCCTTGTTCTGTTTGTTGATAACTTGAGTTATCTTTGTGGCACTCAAACACAGAAAGTTTTGCTGCTTGTCTTGGAATTTGCCTCTTTCTAATTCAGTCTCTCCATCCCTTCTAGGGTTGTGTGCTTTATCAATAAACAATGATAATTGCTACCTGGCCTATCCAGGAAGTGCAACTATTGGAGAAGTACAAGTCTTTGACACCATCAATCTGGTAAGAATCTTTGAGTGCTGATTCCATCTCTAAAGATGCAGGTTTTGGCAATTACTTAATTTGCTCAGAGAGGAATTACTGGACACTTTTAGGTTTCTATGCATCAGTTTGCAGTATCTGTTACAGCCAGGCTTCACAGAGTGTCAGCAAAAAAAATACAGGTGCTAATATTAAATTTAATGAGTTGAATTGGGTAAATGGGTGGAACAAAGTAATTCTCTTTGAATTGTCCTCCTATTGCTTGTACTCTCTATGCACACGCTTCAGTGATAATTTTATGTACTTGGCAGTTACTGAAACAAATATTGAAGCTGTTACCTGTAAAACATGGCCCATATTTGCCTTGAATATGCTTAAATATGCAGCCTTAAAGTGCACATGTGTATCTTTTAACCTGTGCTGTGCTAAGGTTCTGTTTTATTGATTCACTGCAGAGAGCTGCCAACATGATCCCAGCTCATGATAGTCCCTTGGCTGCTTTGGCGTTTGATGCAAGTGGTACTAAACTTGCCACTGCCTCAGAAAAGGTAAGTGGGATTTTGATTGTCTTACCAACAGTGATAAAAATCAAATCTATCACTGGGTATTTTAAGAATATTTATATGTGCACAGTTCCGTGTGCAAGTGCCAAAAAAGAAGGCTTAGTTACAATGGGAAGTCTAAGTTAAGGACTGTTAATGATATTTGACACAATTTCCATGCTGTGAAATACTGGATAATAAGGTTATTTAAATGAAACATTTCAATCTGGCTGTAATTAGGGCAATCCTAGAAGTCTTTCTGCCTTTAGTTCAGGATACTTCTTAGAAATCAGTTGTCTTGTTTTGATGCTGTCTTCCTAATGAACACAAGTCAGTTAAAGTCAGAATAGAGAGAAGTGCCTTGCCAGTCTTTGGCATGTGATGACAAATCGTTCATGTAAAATGTATAAATGAGAGAGTCTGAAGCCTCTGCTCTCTGAGTAATAAGCTTAGACTATAAAGGTGTAACTGATTGCATCTGATAAAGGCATAAAGACATCCAAGTGACTGCATTCTGGTACTTGTCTAGTGTGGTCGTTTTCATGATCCAATATGATAAGAAGAGCTGGTTTTGATGCACAGCTTGTTCTCTGCATTAGTAGCTCCCTCCTCTTGTTTCTGTACTCTTCAAACACATCCTACAAACAAGCTCAATAAATATTTCATGCAGTATCTGGGGTGCATCACGGCAATAAGTTAACAGCAAAGTGGTTTGCTGCTTCTAGTTGTACTCTGCTCACTAGAGCTAATACACAATGAATCAACTTGAAATGAAAAATGATTTATTTATTTTTTCTTTACAGGGGACAGTAATAAGAGTGTTTTCCATTCCAGAGGGACAGAAACTCTTTGAATTCCGAAGGGGAGTGAAGAGGTAAAGTTCAGCTTGGCTAATTACCTGAAGCTTATTCCTTATGGTTGATTTCCAGTATGTTCTGCAATTGAGCTGGCAACCTGATTTTTTGCCTCTTTTCATCTTCATTCATCCCTGCATCTATGCTTATAACAGTTTCAGCTTGAATGTCTTCCAATTTCATTCCTTTGGACTTGACTATTCTACAAATCAATCCTGTCAGAATTGTACTCCCTCTTGCCTTTTAAAAATTTATTGGTGAGGGAACTTGTTTAAAGTGGGTCACCTTCTGTAGGATATATTGTATTCTTGTGGCAGTTGGAGGCAGCACATCGAAGGTTCTCACTCTCTTCTAAATCCTTCTGGTGCTGTGGTCATTAATAGCCATTGTGAAATGGTGCTGTGGTTTGTGGCAGTACTAACTCTGTAGTTCTACTGCACTTTGTAGAGAGGCAAGACTGAGATCAGATTGTTACTAATTGATCCCCGTATCTAGTATGCATCAGTGTTGAACATAATTAATTTTGTGCTTGAATAGCTTCAAGAAGATATCAGAATTCAGAATGTTACTGTGGAGTTATTTTTTATTATTTGCAAAGTAGTGGTGACTGAGAAATCTGCTTAATTAAGCCAAATACTTTGGCTTCATTGTTTTTCTTCTTTTTTTTCCCCCCAGGTGTGTGAGCATCTGTTCGTTGGCCTTCAGCATGGATGGCATGTTTCTGTCTGCATCCAGTAATACAGAGACAGTGCATATCTTCAAACTTGAGACTGTGAAAGAAAAGTAGGTTTCAGATGTGCCTTAGCCTTTTGAAGGAAAGGCTTTAAAATTGATTATACTCGGCGGGATGAGTTCTCCAAAGTGTGGACAGACTCTTTTGAACACTTTTGTAAAGTAAAGGGCATAAGAAGTCACTTATGAATCAGCAACTGCAGCTGAGCTGTGTGCTGTTCTCCCACTGAGTAGAAAAGGTGCTTCTGCCAAAGAGAATTTGGCCATCCTTGACAAGAACATGGAGCAGTTTTAGCATTTTCAGTTAGGTTTGTTTTGCCTCCTCTAGCATCCATACAGGAAGAGCTATCTCAGCAATGTCTTCCAACTGCACACAGAGCTTTGAAAGGCACCAAGTTGTAAAATATTCCTATTTACAATTTGAGAGCACAGTCTTATTAGATTTCTGTGGAAGTCGTTGGAAACAATGATTTGCTTAGTGATAAACAGATTAATAAAATCTCAAAGCATAACTCTGTCCTGTAGATTCTGCTCTTGTATAATGAACATTATGAAATGCACTCTTCTATGCAGAAGTATCAGTTTACAATCAAACATGCTTAAATAACAGGCTGAGGGGATTGTAGGACACACTGTGCCCTGTGGCATAAATGAAGTGTGTTAAGAGTTCTCAAGGGTGTCAGTTATTTCTGAAGAGAAACAAATAGCTGCTTGATATCTTTAAAAATGTTTCAAAGTGTTCACACACTTCTCTCTAAGGTGAAGGCAAAGTCAGTCACTTTTCTCTTCTGACTTGCAGACCTCAGGAAGAGCCTACGACCTGGACAGGTTACTTTGGGAAGGTGCTGATGGCCTCAACAAGCTATCTGCCCTCTCAGGTAACAGAGATGTTCAACCAGGGTAGAGCCTTTGCTACAGTCCGTCTGCCCTTCTGTGGGCACAAAAACATCTGTGCACTTGCCACGTGAGTACTGAAATGGAACCTGCTTTCCCCACCCTGCTGGGTTGTTTGGGCTCTGGAGACTGAACATCACCCCATCTGCAGCAGAGCAGGATCACCTGCAGTCATTTCAAAGCCTCTTCCAGTTTAAGAGCAATGTGTCAGAGCTGACACCTCGCAGACCTGTGAGGGGCGGAGAAAGGGGAATAGTTGCATGGGAATAGCCCATTTCCAAGTGTTGTTTAAAGATGTCTTTTAATTTTGAAAGGAGAATGTTGAGAACAGACCCATGGGCTTTTATGGCATTTGCTTCCCTTAGTGCTATTGGGAGTGATACTGTGTGTTGTTAGCAAATTGCAAAATTAGGCAATCCAGCCTAACCATTAAAGAAGTCTTTGAAAGCAAGTTCATATAATTCTTGTCTCTAAAACAGCGTAGCGTTCATTAAAGTTAATTTTTAGGACTAAATCTAATCTTTTATGCTGTCTTCCTCAAAGGCAGGTCCCATTTGGCACAGCTACCAAAGCAATAAGCTGAGTAGTAGTAAACTTATTTTGTGGGGGTTTTATAGTTTTTATGCTAAATTGACTTCATGTCTGTACTCTCACTCCTCTGATCTCAAAGCACCCTTTAAGCAATAATTAAGCTTTGTAACATTTCTGAAATAAGTAAATCCTTCCCGTTAGAATATTTGTCTCTGGAGTGGCACAAAGCTTGATAACAGGATGGTAACTTCTGAATCTGTTTTAATGAGATGTATATAATTACTTGATTCTTGTGAATTCCTGTTAGCCCCAAATGTGGTTATGCCATAATTTTTTAACATGCAGTTCTTTCCTGAGTGCTCTAACTGTTAACAGCACTCCCTGTCCAGGAGCAGGAGTGTGGAAAATAATGCTGTAAAGTCATAGAATAGTTTAGGCTGGAAAAAAACCTCTAAGATTGAATTCAACCACTAAATCATGGGAAGGGAGGAGAGTGTGCTTTCTTATCTTATATAGTAATTTGTTATTTATCTGTTCACATTAATCTTTCCCCTAAACCTTTCTAGAATCCAGAAGATCCCTCGTTTGTTGGTGGGAGCTGCCGATGGGTATCTCTACATGTATAACCTGGACCCCCAGGAAGGAGGTGAATGCACACTAATGAAGCAGCACAAGTAAGTCCATCTTAGCTGAGGGTTGTTGCATTTTATTCTTCAAATCCATTTTGTTCTTAAAACTTTTCCAGAACAGAACTAAGTTTAACTTAGAACAGCTCATTTCTTTAAACTAATCTTCTTCCAGACCTCTGACATGAATGAGTAATTTCAGAATCCCCCTGAGCCTTCCTTCCAAGTATCCACTACACTAAGCTCCGTTTTACCATCAGAAACTTAACACTGTCTGAGTGCAGCGAGGGATCAGTCGCTGTTCGCTGCGTGATCCTGTTTCCTCTTGGCAGTTTGAGTTGAGTTACTTAAACAAGAACTTGAAACGACTGACATCATCCTCTTCATCAATAAATGAAGTGGATACAAACATGAGAAAGAGAAGTTACTCTGACTTCACAGAGGGGAATCTGGCCTATGAAATTATCTGTGTTCTCTCTCTGCATGTGTCCTTATTAAACTTCCTTGCATATAGGCCAGTCAGCTAATGTTCTGTAGCAGAACATACTGTGCAACTGTAGAACTACTGTCTAACTGTAGAACACTCACAGAAATATGACAATGCCCTGTGTTTTTCCATAAGGTTTGACAGGAAGAGCTAGGGTAATATAGTCAATTTATCAGTCACAGAGTTAAAGACAGGAACTCATTATGATAATTTAGGTTTGCAGCTTTGGTCAATCTATATTAATGGTCAAAAATCATACATTTATCTGAACATTTTAAGGCATGACCTCTGGTTTCTCTTACAGATGAAGTGAAGCCTCATAAAGGGAAGGCTTTGTCACGTTCTTAATCTCTGAAATGCTCTAATACTTTCTCTAGAGGGTTTTGTAGTATCTGTGTATGAAGCAACCACTTCTGTGGTGCACAAAGACAAAGGCAATCTATAATACTGCTGACTGGAATAGGGTTTTTTTTTTCCTAGTATGTACTAGGATTTAGATCCTGATGCTGTGTCAGAGCCAAACATGGTGCTGATGAGTCTTTAAAGTGTTGTCAGGTGCTTTTTTGTGAGGCCTCTGGAACGGAGGGACCAAGTCCCTCCTGTTGCGTTTCTGTATATTTAATTCTTGCACATCTGAAGAGATATTTTCCTGTAGCTGCCAACTGAAGCTGCACTGTGCCCAGGTAGGTCACCTCCCCAGATAACCTCTCTGTGCTTGGCAGGCTCGATGGCAGCATGGAGCCAGCCAACGAAATTCTCGAGTCTGCATCCCACGACCGGCCGTTGGTGGCGCAGACGTACAGTGCCGCTGTGACTAAAGGTACATACGTGCCTTCCTCACCCACAAGGCATGGTAAGGAGAGGGCTGGGAGTGGGGCAGGGAGCACCTCTGCGTGTTGCTTCATTCTAGATGGCTGCGTGAGCTGGTCCACGTCAGCACGGAGCTTTGCATAACTGCGTGTGCGGTGTGGAGCATTGGTGAGCAGTAGGAGGAGAACCCCCGTGGTGCACAGTAGCCTTCTGTAGATGGATCGCTTGTCTTTGCTGCTCTCTGGGTAGAATTTTATCTTGAATTGTGGTTGATTGCTGTAGTGATAGTTTTAGTACTTGCTCAATGATTCTTGAGGTGCCCTAACACAGTTATTATTTCATACAGTTCTGCACCGAGACCTTGTGCAAAGCATTTGAATTATAGCCCCCCTCCCTTCTTTTTTTTTTTTTTAGCAAGGTTGATAAATGCTGCAGTTGTTCCTTTATGGGAACTGTGACCTTATAGCCTGATTTGCTGCTTTGTTAAATCGAGAAGATGAGATTTTGGTTAATGCTGCAGCTCTTCAAGTCAGTGGAGCTTTTGCCAGCTCTGGCACTCAGGGTAGAGCCTCACTGGAGAGGAAGGACAGTCGACACATATCACATCTCTACTGCACCTGCAGCTGTAATGCATCTGTGGAGACTGAAAAACAGCCTGCCCAAAGCACCAGTATGCATTGCACACACACAGAGGAGCTTAATTTTGGTCATGAATTGTTCTTGGCTTGGAGAAAAACAGTCATGAAACAGTCATCATAAAAGCAAACATAGGGTGGCAGTGAAACTATTTCAAGTAATGCCTGCTGCTTCAGCTCTACTCATTCACTCTGGATCCAAGCCTTAGTGTGTTGCTGCTGATTGCCCAACTCCTTGTTCCTTTCTCTCCAGCCTATACGGATGACCTGGGTGCTGTGGGTGGAGCTTGCCTGGAAGATGAAACCAACTCACTTAGATTGGATGAAGACAGTGAGCATCCCCCCATGATCCTTCGGACAGACTAAACTTGGACCTGTGAACTCACTCCTGAAGCAGAGAACACTGGCTTGATGTTTCTTGAGGAACCTCGTGTTATGCTGCTATGAACTTTGACATGAGTTGGGAGAGAGGATGACAGACTCTTACAGTTTTAAGTCGTAGCTGTAGTTCTAATTCTATACAATTGGAAAAATATATGGTTTTCAATTCAGTGGCTTTTAATCTTGCTTATCTATTTTAGCTGTGTCTATTTTTTTTTGTTGCCAAAACCTGCTGTTTGTGCAGCCCTCAGAGCCTACTAGCTTTGCATGCATTCATGTGCCAAGCAAGCATAGGAGGGGGAGAGAGAGAAGCCACTTTATAACAAACTCAAGTTTGTATTTTTTTTATATATGTACATAATATTTAGCCTATATAAAGAAGGAGTAGAGAAGTGGTTCTGGAAGCTGAGACTGGTTCTGCACTGACAAAGGTCCAAATGGTTTCCTGTGCATGGGCTTGCAGGCATACCTAGTGACTGACATGCAACCTTTCAAATGCAATGGCCTGTTTTTTTGGGTTCTCCCTTCCCTTTCCTGGACCATTTTGTTAATTAAAATTCCTTCTGAATGTTGTGTATTTGTGGGACTGTTCTGTTTGTTGAGATGGAAAACTGGAAGTGTTTCCCTGCATAAGGATACAGAATATGGAAAGTGCCTTTACAGGGAAGGAATGGAATTGCTGCAGGAAGAAAGGTAGAATGAGGGGAGAATTGTTGGAGAATCTTGTTTGTACACCTTTAGTACTTGGGTGTCTGTAGTAGTGGCTGAGAAGCTTGTGGGTTTTTTTAGAAAAGAATTGGAATGCACTTTCTTTCTCTCCTATAGATTGTCCTATTTTCTTGGCAGAGTAGCAATAACCTTTTTTTATATTTTTTTAAATTATCCAAAGCAAGGATTCTGTCAGGCTGGAGGGAAGTCCCTGTAGAGTTTGGCAGCCCCACTCTATAAACAGCCTTAAGGTTTTCTGCTGGAAGGCACAGCTTCTCCTCAGTCTGGGGCTGAGTGCACTGCTCTGATAGTGAAGGTTCATGATTTTTTTCCAGATCTTGATGTAAATATAAATGATTTTGAAATATTAATTTTCTTCTGCATTCTCCTCTGCTGGGTAACAATGTTTTGCTTTTCTTCCTGTTTTTTTTCCAGTTCCCCTCTCATCGAAGTACCTTTTGTGATACGCTCAAGGATTGGTTGTCTCTTTGGCAATTTGGGAATAAATCCTTAACTGCCCTGACCCTGGCTAGGACTTTCCAAGGCTGAGCAGTGCTGCAGACTATTTTTAGGGTTGTAATGTGCCTTCTCTTAAGTCTTGGATAACAGTTAGGGAGCAAGTGATTAGCGAAGTACTTGGTGAGTGTTACTCGCCTTTGCCAAAATGAGCAAGCCTTGCCTTTTGTGTAGCAATGAAGGTTTCTTACTTCCCCCCGACTGCTTGCAAAGAAGCAAAAATAAAAACAGACAAGGAAGTTGCAGATCTTGAGAGAAGGACAGAGACTGAGTACTCCAGCTGCCCGTGAACTCCCTACCATCAACGGGCAGTGATGTGCTGTTAGGACTTGGTACCGTTAACAGGCAGTAGCAGGCAGGTTTGTCCCCAAAGCCTGTGTGGGCAGGTGGGCAGGTAGCCTGTGCCAAGAGAGCTTTGTGTCAGTGAGGCTGCTCTCAGTCTGTGTAAGTGGAAGGTATTTGTATGCAGCCGTGTGTGGGAGAGAAGGGATCAGGCTTGTTTATTCACTGAAACCCTCGACTGTCCTAAGCAGCTGGTTGGAGTGGCTTGTGGTGTCCTCTCCAGAATCCAGCACATCCACAGCAAACCCCTGAGTCATGCTGGAATCTTGCTTAATCTCTTGACTCTGAGATCTGGCTGATAACTCAGTTCCATGGTCTGGAATTATTTAATTTTTTTTGTTTTTACTGCAAGTGCCCTCAGCTTTGCTGTGGAGCTCTGAGCTGCAGAGTAAAATACAAATCTCAAAGTAAATGTAAGCTTAGTGAGTTTTGGCAAACTGAACCAGGAGCTGTCAGATGTCTGCTCATTCCAGACTAAAGCTGGTAACATTCCTGATAACATCCTTGGAGGCTTGGCATAGACTCCACAAGCACAGATAGCAGTAAACATGCACCAGCAACACAGGTCTGCCAAGCACACAAGTTTTACAACTCTTGAGTGTAACAAAGGCCATGTTACATAGATACTCCCCTAAATGTAATTACTAACTTTACTGCTAAAATGGGT
Source organism: Pithys albifrons albifrons (assembly GCF_047495875.1). Lineage (NCBI taxonomy): Eukaryota > Metazoa > Chordata > Aves > Passeriformes > Thamnophilidae > Pithys > Pithys albifrons. The sequence goes on from NC_092473.1 coordinate 13,474,766, forward strand.
AAAATTTATTGCACTAATTTTACCCCCTTCTTAACTTTAACACCCTGCTTTCCACAGGTGAGTTTGAGATCCTGTATTCACTGTGTTTGTGTGTTCCATATGCTCCTGCATCACCCACTGTGGAATTGCTGTGCTCTACTCAGTTCACTCTTAAGTAGAAACTGGAAGCCAGTTAAAGTATCTTTTTGTTGCTGTAACTGGGGAAATCTTTTTGGAGAGCAGAAGCATTAATATTTTGGAGTTAGTGACCAGAACAGAGCTAGCAGAGTGGAGCAGGTGGTTTCTGGTCCCCCCTGGCTGTGTTTTATGAGTGGTGACAGTAGTTTGTCTTAAGTTCATTGCATGAGGATATAAACTTTTTCTCAGAAAAAATGTGACAATATAATTTCTCTGTGATGGCCTTAGGCCCTCAATAACCACCCTGTTGTGGTGTGCTACCAAAGTTAAAAAGCCTTTCAGGTTGGGGGTTCATCCCAGTGACTCAAAGGTGTTTGGTTTTTTTTCATTAAACATACCAGAAATGCTGTTTGCAGCTGCATCCTCACCCAAGTATGGAGCATGTGATTGCACTGTTGTTCTCTGAGGATCAGGAGGTGTCTATAAACATTTTTGTTCTGGTGGTCTGACAGCCCAGGGTAAGCCAAGGAGGTTCCAGCCCTGTGCTGTGGCCACGGGCTTCTATTTACAGGATTATGGGAACTATGGCCCCTCTTAGTTTAGACTGACCTTCCTTGGAAGGACAGTGTTTGTTTTGTATAGCCTGTCTCTCTCTTGATTCAAGCTGCACTCTTGATAGCTTTTAACTCAGTGGAGGGTTGGGGCAGAGATAACTGAAAACAACCAAAGCTGGGGAGGGGGGAACACTGAAAAACTTTGAATCCTAAACTCAGGTCTTAGCTTGCAGTGGGATCAGTTCCCAGTGAGTACCGTAGGGAAGGAGCTGTTTCTCTTGATGTGCAAATAGGCAGTGAGTGCAGCTACTTGCTGCTGTCTCGACATCTGTCTGTTTACTCTGTATTTCAAGTTCTGAGGCAGAAAACTTTCATCTGCTCTGGTCTCTTCTTATGTCACTGTTTCCAAAATACAAGTGATAGATACAAATCTAGCAGTTAAAAAGCGGGGCCTGGCAGAGGAGGAGGAGGAGGAAGTAGAAAGCATCAAGAGGTTAGTAAAAGCTGTTTGTTCTGATGCCCTGTTCAGCAAGGCACAGGCATGAGTGATCTCTGGCATCAGGTGTGTGCTTGTACCTTGCTGCTTCAGGTCCTGCACAGCGAGTTTCTTGGCTCTGTTTTGCTGAAGGTGGGGGGTAGAGGGGGTGGCTTTTCAAGTCTGCCTAAATGTAAATAAATACCTGAGAAGACTTTTAATGCAGTGACAGGTGTCTGCACAGAGGAAACTCCATCTGACCTATGTGTAATAGAAGGGAAGAGTGAGCTGAGAAGCCACGGGCTCGGTGAGCGGGTTAGTGCAGAGCCCTGAGCGCAGCACTCCTTCTTACAACCCATGCTGTGCTTTCTTGGCTCCAATAATGGCATTAGCACCAAAGCAACATGCAGTAGGACAGTAGAATTTCTTCCCTGTGGGCTGCTGAGCTGTTCAGGATCCCACTGGTGTGTGCAGATGCTCTGCTGCTGTTTGCAGAGCGACAGGAGTCTTTGTTCAAAGCATTGGTGGGGATTAATCACTGCAGTGATTTGGGAAGTTTTTATTCCGTGCTCCAGCTGTCCTGGCTAACAGTCAACTTTAGTTAACCTGTTAACATCTGAGAGCAAGGCTGAATGTCTTCTCCACATGTGCAGAGCAGGCCTTTCTTTTTCTGGAATCTGCTGCCCCATGAAAGGCTTGCAATGAAGAAAGCATGGCTCTGACTGTAAATAAATCCTTTCAGATTCCAGTCGTACAACCAAAGGAATTCAGCAAATTCCTATTTTTCTAATCATGACATGCCTTCATTTTAATGCTCTTCTGACTGGCAAATCTCATCTTACACTGCTTTGAAAATAACGGGCAAGAAGTTTTAATTCTGGCTTGCAAACAGCTGCCATTGTGCTCGTTACAGGTGTCAGTGCTGTGGCTTTGGCCATGCGGCCACAGGGATCTGTGCTGGCTCCCCTGCATGTGTCCGACTCAGGAGTGGGGAGCTCCTCCTGAACCTGTAGCTCTGAGTTTCTGTGGGGTGTTGACTCAGCCCTGTGTCTACCTGGACCTATTTGCTCTTGCATTTGCTTCCTTACCTGGAGAAAACCCTGCATCCTGCAGTGCTCACTGACTGTTCGGTATCTGTGTCGATACGTGGAAAAATCTGTCTAACATTCCACCTCACCAAGTGTCTGGCTCTCACTGCTAGCCCGTCGCTCTTTGTAATTTTATAACTGCCTAAGAAATTAAATCTGTGTTGTGATAAGTATTCTGTGTCTTACTCCTTTTGTTTGCTGCCTGGAGATGGAGCCGGATAAGATCAGAGTGAGGCTATGTGGCCCAAACCAAAACACCAGCAGTAATAAGCCCTCAGTCACAGCTGTGCTTTGCTGCTTTCCACAGACACTGTCAGCTTGGGCTTTGCAGGGACTGAGAAAGGACTAGCTGAGGTTTTTCCTGGCACATTTTGCTTGCAAATGTAATTTTGCCTCTTGTTCCTCCTTAAAGCTGCTCTTTCCAGGACTTGCATTCATGTGGTTTTTCTCATGCTGCTCAGGTGAGTTTGATAACTGCCTTTATTCCTTTTGTCGTGGGATGCATGTCAAGCAGTGCTTTCATACTCACCCTGTGCTGTCACTCCAGGCTTGTTGCTTCTCATCTTCAAGTCCTGGAGGAAGATCTGGAGCCAGCCTGTGCAGGTGGGAGGGGACTCATCTCCTGCTTCTCTGCGTATCCTTCTGCAAAGCAGTGACAAGCACTTTGATTAAGATGGTCGAGAGGAGAAAAAGCCTTTCCGCTCTTGCTGGCAATGGTGGAGCACATGAGGATGAGATGAGGATGAGACTCGCCCTGTTCTCCTGCGTGACTGTTTCGTGGCGAGGCCTCGGCTGTGGAGCTGCAGGCACCTCCTCTGCTGTTGCAGCTCTGGAGGGCAATGCTGCCCTGTCGCTGCCGCTTTGTGCCTCCCCTTGCTTCAGGCAAAATAGGCTGCGTTAGCTCAGATGAGTGTCTCTAAACTGTTCATTCAGCTGCTGGTGATGTTTCCATCTTCTGCCTGGAGCAAACTGAAGATCTGAGAGAAGCTGCTGGTGGATTCAGGAAGTGGGAGCGAGTTCCAGCTGCAGTGGAGATGCCAACAACTCCTCTGTTCCCCACACCCCAAGTGGGTGGGGTCATCTAAACTGGCTGATGTTTTGACAGGTCCAACAGCCCCTCTGCTCCTGTCCTAGGGGAGCAAAGCAGAGTATTTTCCAGTAAACCTGGGAAAAATGATGGGTCAAACCCAGCTCTGAATTAGGCAGCTGTGGTTATGTTCAGATTGGCAGTCTCACGTCTGCTGGCCCATTGTGCACGAAATCCCAGGGAAGGGACTGCGAATCTCATCTCCAATTATTTCTTATTACAAGGATAAACATGGACTCGTGCCTGTGTTCCTTCCTGGCATGCTTTGTCTTGGTACTGACTAGGTTTTTGGGCAGCTGTGCTGTGATGATCAGGCACTGAGACCCTTTGCTATGAGGACTGAAGTCCAAGATGAAATAACTGAGCAGAAACGGTCGTGGTGTGAACAGCCCCACTTCGTGGGCTGTAGCTGAGCTGAACACACTACTGGAAGCAGAGGAAGGGGTACTGTGGCTGTGCTCACACTGCCCCTGGCCTGGCTGGTTTCCAAGTTTCATGCAGCATCACTAGTTTTTAGAGCCAGTGGGCAGAAAGATGCTGGGGAAGGAGCAGGCAGAGGTGAGCACCAGCACAGCTCTGATGCTGCCCATGCTTGGGAACACTTTGTCCCTCTGCAGCACCTGCTCCCAGCTGGATGCTCCCCACTGCCTGAGCATGCACCTCTCCCGTGCCACATCTAACCCAGACAAATAGCTGGGCCCTTGGCAGGGGCTTTTTTGGCTAATTAGTGATGCACTCTGAACTAATGAAGGCAATGTGCCCATCCTGCTGGAGCTGAGGACATGTGATGCCAGCTCTTCAACAGCGTGTCATGTTTTGGGTTGGGGTTTTTATCAGTGAGTTTTACTGAGTTGCAGGTTATAATAAAGGATTCTGAGATCGCCATGTCCAGGTAAGGCCATAAGGTAAGCCAGAGGATTTTGGCGGTATTTTGATATTTTGGCTACTATTTTGCAGCAGCAGGGAAGGCCCTAGGAGAGAGAGAGAGAGAAACTTGTTTCTGCACAGGTCTGTTTGGAGCTGGGGAGCACTGGGTCACACAGTGGCACAGATCCACTTTATCCATGTGGTTGGATGCACCTTGTCCACACGGTGGGTACAGTCACCTTTGGGTGCCTGTCTGGCATGTTCCTTCTCAGCATCTCCCTTGTCACTGCTGTCCCCTCCTCCCTACTCAGGGCAGGCTGGTGACACTGGCAAAGCCCTTCTGGTCACCTCACGAACTGCTCCTCCTCGGCAGCTCCAGATCAGGGCTGATAACTTAGTTTATCTGTGGAGGGCAGGCAGAGAAACAGCGCAGAGGAAGCCTGGCCCTTTGTCTGATGAAGGGGAGGGGGCTGGGGGCCAGCAGAGAGAGACCTGCTGTGGGCTCTGTGTGTCCTTGCCCAGCCCCTGAGCCAAAGCTGCTCAAAGAGGTAGAGGGCTCTTCGCTCCTGTGTGTGCCACACACTCCTGCTGGGAAAGCTGCTGGGAGGCTGGAGAAGGAGTTTCATCCAACCATGTTTGCCTGAAGGGACCGTGGTGGGGCCAGAGCAGAGTGGATCTGGCTTTAGCTGTGTGGCTGTGCTGCTGCTTTGCTGTGTTTTCCTGAGCAAATAGTACTGCAGCTTTTGGAGTTGGACCCAAAAATTGAGTCCTGGCAGGAGAAGGCAAAGGTTTCACCTGGCCCCACAACCTCTGCTGTTGGCTGAGCCTGGAGCAGGGTTGGTGTGTGGGGAAATGCAGACCCTGGGCTGTGTCCCCTCCCTATGCACCATCAGGGTATGGGAGACTCTGCTCCAGGTGCCCCCTTGGACCCTCCTGCTCTGTATGGGCACCAAGCACAGCGAAATCGAGCAGAGCATCTTCTCACCCAAAAACAATTTTGAAACTGAAAGCAGGGAGGGGAGCAGGCAACGTTATCTCGCCTCTTTTTAACGGCTCAGATAGGAAACAGCCTTTCATCGCTCCCAGGGTGAAAGGCAATTTACATTTCAAGAGGTCAGGACGAAGCGTTTTCTCTTTACCATCTGAAATTAGTTATTAAAAGTCTATTTGGAAACAAAACAACGCATGCACGGTAAGATGGCCTCTGCAGGCTCGAATTAACTGCTCCTGTCATCCCTGATTTCCCTGGCTGCTGCCGGAGGATGCTGGATCGAGGAGGTACAGACACTGCTGGAGGTGCAAATGGGACAAAACCATGAGCTCCTGGCTGTGGCTGGAGCTGCCTCAGGGGGTGGGTCTCCCCTGGGAATCAGGAGCTTTGCACCCCCTGCCCTGTCCTAGCTTGGCTCTGGTTAGGTCACTGCAGTGAGGATAAATCCATACCCATCTCCCTGCAAACACTGCTTACTTCCAGCTCCCAGGCTCACCCTGGAGTGGGACCTCAACCTGGCTCCAGCAATCCAATCCTGCCTAATAAAAAGCCTCTGGCAGACCGAAGCTTGGCCAGGGTTCACTGGGCGCTGGTGCTTTGTTTTCTCAGCTGCTGCCTCTGCCCTCACCGCTGCCGCTTATTGATACCAGAGTTTGCATTAGCAGGTGCACTCTGGGATATTCAATTACCTATAAAGAGCTGGAGCAGCACAAGGCATTGCTGGAGGGAGCAAGGCGGTTGGTTTGGGGTTTTTTTTCCCCTTGGTTTTGAGTGTTTTGCTTTGGTTTTTAACGTGCTTTTAAAGGAGACTTGAGGATGGGTAAAGTGTTGGCTTTGAATAAATAAAAGACATAAGTAAAAAGTGGAGTGAAGAGGGGGAGAAATAAATAAATAATCCTGTTTATGAAATTGAACAGCTGGGTAGAAAAAAAATGATCTCCGGGAAGAAAGCAGCTCCCAGGGCTATTTTTAGCTCTTTTGTTTCTTCCCCCCTGCCACCCCCACACAGGCTGAGGGTTTGGTGTGTGTCAGTCCTGCTGTTCTCCCTCACCTTCTGAGTGCCAGGTGATGTGCTTTTTTTAATTATTTCTTTTTTCCTTTTTTTTTTGTCATTATTTATAGCAGGGAGATTGGGGGAAGGGCAGCAGCATAAGAGGAGGCTGTGCTGTTATCACCCTCAGCCTGGCTGAGGAAAGAGTGGGGCAGCAGGGGCTATACCTCTCCTGCAGCTCCTATCAGCAGTGTTGGTACCCCAAAGCTGGACACGGTCCCCCCTTTGCTCCTCAGCAGCTTCAGGACCTGCTGTAACCCCCTCAAAATTCCCTCTGCCTCGATCCTGAGGGGCTGCAGTTGCTGTGCTCCCAGCAGCTCTGGGGCAGAGGTCACATTTAGTGCATTCTCTCCTTTGTGACCCCCACACTGTTGCAGTGACAGGGCTGGACTAGCCCCTGGAGATCCATCAGGTCTTTATCCTCCCACTAGGCACCATCATTCCTCAACCCACCCCAACAATGCTTTCCTCCACCACCCTCAAAGACAGTCAGTGCTGCAGCCTTCCCCTTCCCAGCCATCCCTCCCAACATCGAGATCCTCCCTCAGCCCCAGATCTCCCATCACATCCCTCCTGGATGCTCCTGCTGCCCTAGGACCCTTCTTCCCCCCCTCTCCCTTGCCCCCAGTCCCCCCCTCAGTGAGCATCCCCATGGGCTCCAATCTTTGTGCCTTTATGGAAGAAATACATAATTCTTTTATTATTCAATTAGGAATTAAACACACAATCAGGTGATCGCTTTAAGAGGATTTCCTATAAGGCAGGATTTGAATAACGGGACTGTGAGTAATATATTCCCCTAACTGGTTTATTCCTTTATCAGATTTTTTCCCCCTAAGCACTTTAATGCATTTACTTTCCCATTGTCGACACTTTTCTCCGCACTCTTCCTCCCTCCCCAAGCTTATGCAAATCCCTGTAAGGCGTTTAATGCGCCGTGTGTGTCAATAGTGCCCAAATCTTCACGACAGCATTAGGCTTCATGCATGCCCCGGCTGATTAAGGGGGTGGTGGGGCCAGCCTGGCTGCCCAAACCCCCTTTCAGCCCCCGCCATGGGGCCAGGGAAGGGGCCCCTGCACTGAGAGCTGCATTTTTGTAGAGAAAAGGCTGGAGCTGAAAGTACCTCTTTTTCTTCTGCAGGGCGGAGTGTGAATAGGCAGCGCGGGGCTGCCCTGTCTGCCGCTGTTTGCTGCCCTGTCGCTCAGCTTTCAGGGGGTGTGGAGGTGTTAAACTGGGGGAGGGGGGATGTCTGTGGGTGGGTGGTGAGTGGAGGGGGAAGAGGAATGTGGTAAAATAACCCATGAGCCAATATCAGCATTGATTTTTGTGTGCATCACCTGCCCATGTGGCAGCGGGTGCATTGCCCCTGGGTGCCCACCTGCCCCCCGGAGCCCTGTGGGAATGGCTTTGGCATCACTGGCAGGAAAAGCAGGGGGTTTTTCCCCTTACTGTGCCACCAAGGGCTGAGGTCAGCTCAGCCCATCACCATGCCCAGCCCCCCTTGCACTGCCTCTTTGCTTTCTGAGGTGGCCTGGGTTGTTGTCGTGTGGGCCTTATTTTTAGAGGGGGGAAGGGGATTTAAGAGCTTTCATGGCCATGGGGTCTGAGGTACCTGGTGAGTGAGGGAGAAACCTGGAGCCCCAGCTCTGGGGGGGCTGTATTTGCCCCACTCACCTTGGTGGAGCATTCATTGTGAAAACCTACTGGCAGCCTCTTGAACACCAGGGAGAGAGAGGTGTGGTGAGGAGGTCGGCATGTGGTAGCACAATGGGAATAGCAAAAAGGGCTGTCCTGTAATTCCTGGTTTTCCTGTTGCCTGAAGGTTTTGTGGCTGCTGGCGAAGGCCCTTTGTGAGCCCAGCATAGGGGAAACTCTCCATCCAAGGGTAACCATCACCATTTTCTCCTTCCAGTGAAAAATCCCTCTCAGCCTGGGTCTGTCGATAGCCCAGTGAGTGGGAGCGAGCTGAACTGGCCCTTCCTGGCGTTGTTTCCTCTACACCCACCACTGATTGTCTCCTGTTTCACCCTGTCCTGCTGCTCTGCCTGTGCATGCAGCAATTATGCAAAGTTGCAATCAAGGAACTGAATTAGGAGCTCATCTTGGATTAATTAGTGACAGATGTAAATCTGTTCCAACAAAGAGGAACAAGGGGAGTGTAAAGGCCATGGGTATCCTTGCAGGGTTTCTCCATCTCTCCCAGGCTGGTTTCAGGGCAGGAGGGATGCACAGAGTAATGCCTTGCAGGAGAATTGGGGCATCCGTGTGGAAGAATTTGGTTCTTGGCCTTGGGATGAGGGCTGGGTACCCCAAAGCTGATGCTCAGCCCTTGCATCTCCCTGGTGCTTTTAAACTCAGAGCTTTGGACTTAGAGCATCTCCTCCCACCCCAGTTCTGCTGCAAAGCTTGGGGGAAAACCATTTAATCCCTGCGGCCTCCAGTGCTGAGCTCCCGCCAGCACCAGGGATTTCTGTTCGCCTGCAATTGGCTTGTGACAAACCCCTCCACTTGCATTGAACAAATTCCCTGGCTACTCCCTGCTCCTTGCAGGCCCCAATAATCCCCTAAGTGTGACTCTGGCCAAGAGGCAACATCCCTGATTAATCCCTGCCGTCTCTGTGCAAAGCCACTGCTGCCAAGGATGCTCCCAGTGCTGGCACGACACGCTCGGCCGCGCTGGGAGCAGACCCCGGGGAAGGATGCGAAGGATGCAATGCTATTTAAAGGAGCTTTTCCAAGAGGGGATTGGAGGCTTGAGAACAGTCTTCTCTTCCCATGAAGCGGAAAAGATGGATGTGCTGTGCTCCCGGGAGCACTGAGCATGGGGGTGTGGGAGGGGGAGTTCAGATGTTTCATCCCTTTGCCTGGTCCCCTCCGCTCAGCAGTCACAGGGGCAGTGACACTCACCCTGGCTGGTGCAGAGGGGACACCCATTGGGCATGAAATGCTCCAGGCACCCTGGCAAGATGAGCATGGCTTGGTTAAGGAACTCCTTAACCAAAGGATGGTTTGTGGCTGTGCCCACAGGGATGAGAACAGCAGGGACAGCCCCTTTCTGTGGTCCTCAAGGGTTTAAAGTTGTGGCTCAAGATTTTTCACAGTGTGATTGGACCTTTCAGGTGTGCAGACATCAAAAAGGTCTCTCCTTCCCCTCACCTCTGTGCCAGCAATGATTAATAAAATTTGACTCTATTGAAAAGGCAAGAAAGGAAAAAACAATACAGGACATTTCTGGAGACCATCCTAATCCAGTGTCTTGGAGTCAAATGAATCAGCAGCGTCTTATTCTGCTGGTGGGATTAGTCAGTGTTCATCCAGGCTCCCAGAGTGTGAGGTGAGGCTCTGCATAGCAAGGAGCAGTGGCGAGGTGGCCACAGGGTGTTGGCTGCTTCATGGAGCCAAGCAAATCCCTCCTCATAATCCTGCAAGTGCTGTGGGGCTGCTCCAGCTCGTGCTGGGAGCTGTGGGACAGCAGAGAGGGGCAGGACAAAGGGAGCAGGCAAAAATACCTCTGAAAATCTGAGGTGAGGGTGAAGGATGCTCTGTGGCTGTTGGATGTGGGGTGCAGGGGGAGGCTGCAGGATGGGCCTGTGTGCATGGGATGTCCCTCCTGCCACAGCATCATGCCTGGCTGAGTTTCCTGGCTGTTAAAGTGGGTCAAGCAGAAACCCAAGGAGCATCCAAGCTCACCAAACTGGACCCAGCTATATGGAAGCTGAATTATTCAGGGCCAGCTTAAAAAATTGAAGAGCCCAGGAAAACTCCAGAAGAGCCCAGCCCATGGGACTCCCCATACCCCTGTTGGGCAGAGGCAGCCCATGCTCAGGGGCACCTTGGGCACTTTGGGATGGGGGACAATGTCATTTCAGTCTAACACAGTCCTTGGGTCTGGGGAAAGCAGAGAGAAAGCACTCAGAGAAGTTCACATAGATTCTGTAGTCCTCCATAGCCCTCCATGCTGTAGCAGTTTCCTCAGGTGCCCCAGCAGGGCTCTGTCACACCCACAGGCAAAACAGCTGAAAGGGAGCCCCTTTGTCTGCCAAAATGAGGATCTCTTAAACATGTAATTTTAGACAGTATGCAAAAAGTCAGGGGCTTGTTCCTTGCCATGAGGTCTTTGGTTGCAGCAACTCCCCATTGCTCAGAGAGTACCACATCCAACTGGGAGCTGAGATGTCCCCCCAGTGCTGTCACTTTTAAAGTACCCCCTGTGGTTTTATTCCTGGGGCTTTGGGATGGGGAAAACCAGCTCATGGGGAGAATCCCTGTGGTGAGTAATGCTGCCTGGCGAGTGCCGGGAAAAGGCGGGTGCACATATGCTGCAGCTCATCCTGCTCTTTTCATGGAGCATTCACACTGTCTGGGTGCCAACCAGCAGCAGCCACAGCCAGGGAACCCCCATCACAGTTAGCCCCTTTTCTTACATTTCCAAGGCACCTGGATGGAGTCTGGCATAGGGCAAGGGGACATACCCTAAGGGCAGTGAGGTGCTTTGAGGTTTTACAGCAACACTATGAAATTAGAGCTGAGCAAACCCAGCCGAAGCAAGCAGGCCAAAAAATGCCCCCATTTCACCAGTGTGCCGAGCAGTGCAGGTGCTCAGCCCAGAGGGGAGTGGGGAAGGCTGAGCCCCGGCTCCGGTCAGAGCTCGGCGCAGCAGGCGGGTGTGCTCTGAGCCAAACTCTGGCTATTTCAGCCAAGGAGAAAAGATGGAAATTTCCACCTGGCCTGTTTTCCTCCCTGCGATGAATTTGTAGGAGACCCTTTGCTCAGACCCACTCCCGACAGAAGGGCTGAGGCGGCACAGGCGGTTTTGTCTCTAATTTCCTCTGGCGTGAGCAGCAGCAGCAGCACATCCCACCGGCCCCGCGCTGATTTACACAACGCAGCATTTATTGACTGCGAGGAGATTGTAATTCACAGCCCGGCGCGGTGCGGTCACAGTGTGCGAGCAGAGATGGCTCCTCTCCTCCTTCCCGCTGCCTCCATCCTCCCGTGCTCCAGGTGGGGAGAGCTGGTCCCCCACGGCTCTCACCCAGTTCAGTGCGAGGGGGCACTTGCCATGTCTCTCTATGCCTTGCTGTTCCTGCGAGAAAACAAGATAGCATCGAATCCCAGTGACAGAACCTGCCGCCTTGGCCAGCTCACCCAGCCCAGGCGAGGTGGGGACACCCGCGGGGTCCCTGCCTGGAGCACCCGCCCTGAGGACACACATCCCTTCTCTGCACAGACATCCCCACCGCCCCATGCTGCTGATTCCCCTCCTTCTCTGTTTCCACTCTCTGGTTAGGCTGGGGAGGAGAAACCCCCCAGGTGCTTTCTCAGAAAGCTGGGGGACTGTTGTGTTCTGCTATCCAGAGCTGCAATCCATCTATCCACCCGTCCTTGCTGACCCATCCAGCCCCTCCTGCACCAAAACCTTTCACAGCGCAGGGATGACCCTCTCCCTACAAAGCTCATGCCCTGAATATAATTACCGATGCTTTCTTCCTAATTAATCTCCCTTGCAATTAGCTCCGGGCCTCCAAAATCCCCCTAAGGCCCCTACAGGCAGTACCTACATACGGCACCTATAAACGGTACCTACAGGCGGTACCCCACAGACCGGGGATGGGCGTGCTCCGCTCATCGGGAAAGCCTCTCCCGCGGCCCCGGGGCCGGTGTGGGGGCTCGGGGGAGGAGCGGGGGGCCGGGCGGAGGCGGGCGGGAGGCAGACCCGGGGGAGGCAGACCCGGGGCCGCCCCCGCTTCTCGCCGCCGCCGCCGCCGCCGCACTCGGTGCCGGCCCCCTCCCGGCGGAGGCTCCGGTATGGCGGGGCCGGGGGCCGGCGGCCGCCGGGGCTGAGCGGGGCGGGCCAGCGCAGCTGCCGCAGAGCCGCCGCGGCGGAGAGAGGTAAGAACCACCGCGACCTGTTGGGTTCGGTCGGGACCGCCGGGGAGCGGGGGGGAGAGCGGGGGAGCCGCCGCCCCCAGAGCCCCTACCCCCCTGAGCATCCTCCCCAGACCTCCCGAGCATCCTCCGTGCGCGGCCGGGCCCGGGCTCCCTCCGCTCCCGCCCCGGCCAGCAGCTTCTCCTTCAGCCCGGGGGACGGGGGTTTCGGAATGGCCCCCGGTTATGGCAACTTTGCCCCTGGCAAGATGCCGGGGATCTTTTTGGCATGGCAAAAATCGTTTCTCTGCCCTAACGGGGAGGCTCTGCAGTGCCCGGGGGTCACCCAGAGCCGAGGGGCAGCGGGGCAGGGGCTCCCCCCGGGTTAGACCCGTGCCCTTGATGGACAAACACCCCTGCCCCCGCGCTGGGTGCAGAGGGGCGGCAGGGTGTAAATCCGCAGGGGCAGATGGATGTAAATCCAATGGGAAGAGAAAATCTAATTTCCAGCGGCGCAGGGATGATCGGGCGAGCGAGGCGCAGAGTGCCGGAGGCTGGTCCAGCTCCGCGGCTGGGCAGTGCATCCCGCATCTCGCTCTGCTTCTGCCCCCGGGAAGTTTGGGCCACACACAGTAGGTACGAGGCGTTTCCAGTCTGCATATTCTCCAGCTGGGATTTCTGCTTTGAAAAAACCCTGCAACAGGCTTTCCCGGCATCCCAGGAGATGCTTCCCACTGGGTTTTATTGCCTGGGGTGGCACTGGGGTGCTGGATGAAGGGGGATCACAGCCAGCTCCTCGGGGAGCAGCGGGATGGAACAGAGTCTCCAAACAAAACAAGTCCTGCTGGGTTGTTCTGCCCTCGGGGCTTTGGGATGGGGGCCCTTGGGGCCCACCCTGGTGTGGTGCAGGGCAGGGATCCCAGCCCAGCCCCCAGCCCTCCACCAGTGCTGTGATCTCGGTGCAGCCTCAGGGCTGTGGCAGTGCTGCCCTGTGGCACCGTCCCTGCAGGGAGAGATGCATTTTAGTCTCTAGAAATGCCCTCACAGGGTCTGTGGGCACCATGTTTCCCCCACCCCAGGGGTCCTCCAGCATTTGACCCATCCTCGCAGCTGGGGAGATGCTGGAAAACCTCTCTGCTCCAGCAAATGCCATGTCTGGCAGGGAGACCAAAGAAATCAGTGCCATTGATTTTCCCTCCCCTGCCTGCCTCAGCCTGCTGCCTTGGAGGAGATTGTTTTTCCCCATCCTCCCTGGATGCCTGGGGGCTCTGCAGGAGGTGGGCTGGGGGCAGGCTGGCATCCAGCAACCAGCACCAGGAATTCAGTGCCATCCTGGGGGCACCCTGTTTTGGGTGTTTCTGGTGGGGTTGCTGGAGGATATCAGATGTTTGGGGAGCTCATTTTGGGATGCATTGAGTGTGGATCCTCTTGGGCATGATGCTGAGGTCTCCCTGGCAGCTCTCTGAGCACGTCCATGTTGTGGTCCCTCAGAAAAGCAGATCAAAACAAAGCAAGGTCTCATCCCATCCTCTCCCTGAAGGGGCTGCAGGAAGTGTGTCTGCCCAGGCCAGTGGCTCTACCCCAGCCCCAGACACCAGAGATGCTGAAAAGGGCATAAACCAGAGCAAGCTGTGCTGCCTGAGGAGCGCAAGGGCTTCCCAAGGCAGCGGGAATCTTCCCTGCAGCCGTCCTCCATGAGTGGTTTTAATCCATTAATTTCTCTAATTGCTTTTGGAAATCACAGCAGTGTTTGTCTTCAGCAGCATCCCAGGGAGGTGCTGAGCCAGGATGGGGCGAGGGCTGTGCCTTGGGGCTGCTCATGTGGATCTCCCACAGGCACTGCCTGCCACACCAAACCCAAACTTCTGCCCAGTGTGTCAAGGGATCCCATTCTCCCCAGGGAAATCACCTTTCCAGGTGGAAAAGAAAAGGGAGCCATTGTGATACTCTGAGGTGGGGAAGGCTCAGGGCCACCCACATGCCATCGTCCCTTGCAGACCCCTATCACCACCCAGGGGATGATCCCCAGGGGGAACACAGGAGCTGGGACCCACCTGTGTCTCCCGGGGGTGTCACTGCCCGCCCTCCCTCCCTCCCTCCCTCCCAGGCTGGCCAGGATGGGCTCGGTGGGGGCCGAGCGCTTCAAGGAGTTGAGCCCGGCAGGGACGCCCGAGGGCAACGTGGTGATGAGCTTCAGCTTCGACAGCTACCAGCTGGAGGAGGACGAGCTGCAGAGGGGCAGCCAGGCCAAGGGCATCCTCACCTTCATGGAGCCAGGTGAGGGGAGGCACAGCCCGAGCTGACCTGCAGCCAGGACGTGGGTTCCCTGCTGGTTTTCCACCCATTTAGGAAATTCCTGGGTTGGGTTTAATAGCCACAAGTGGCCTAAAGTGCCACAAAATTGCCCAACAGCTTTTTTCAATGCTCTTTGTGCCCATGTGAACACCAGCACATCCCGTGGCAGTGGGCTCTGTATGCTGCCAAGGAGTTGAGGGTTTGTGCCCTGAGTCTCCTGCTCGTCTCACCCCCAGCCTGCAGCTTCACCTTTCTCCATGCAGAGTTCAGGAGTGCTCCTGGGATTTACCCCAGCCCTGCTCCATATGCTGAGGCATTCCTGTCCACCTCCACATCTGCCTCAACCCCTCCTGCACCTTGACTTGGGCTGTTACCTGCACTGTTCCCTCAGCTTACTCAGCTGCAATTAAAACTCATCAGCCCTCGAAGCCCAGGTGTTTTCCTGCCTCCTGGGTCTCCCACTGAAATGTCTTTATTTAGGGAAGAAGTTTCTCAGGGCTAGGGCTGTTTATTTGAGAGATCTATGAGGTGCTGGATTATGGAGTCATCTTTCATCACCCTAAGACTGGGATCTGACACAGGTCCCAGAGGTGCAGCAGTGTTGCTGTCACATCTCTTTCTCTTTTTTTCCCCTTTTGGGGCAGTTTCTGAGGATCCCGAGCCCCAGGACCGATATCATGGGATTTATTTTGCCATGCTGCTTGCTGGGGTGGGATTTCTCCTGCCCTACAACAGCTTTATCACCGATGTGGATTACCTGCACCATAAATACCCAGGTAGGTCTCCAGCAGCTGCAGCACTTCTCTGCCACCCCAAACCTGGAGAGAGCTCAGCTGCTCTGCCAGGGGAGCTGGACCCCTGTCCTCCCCATCACCTGCCTCTCTGCAGGGACTTCCATCGTCTTTGACATGAGCCTCACCTACATCCTGGTGGCCTTGGTGGCCGTCATCCTCAACAACGCGCTGGTGGAGCTGCTGAGCCTGCACACCCGGATCTCTGTGGGTGAGTGGGGGTCCTCACACCCCTCTGCAGTCCTGTCCCCAGGCTGTCCCCCTGCCACCATCTCTGTCTCCCTCCCACAGGCTATCTCTTTGCCCTGGGACCCCTGCTCTTTGTCAGCATCTGTGATGTCTGGCTGGAGCTCTTCAGCCGCAGGCAGGCCTACGCCATCAACCTGGTTGCTGTTGGGGTGGTGGCCTTTGGCTGCACAGGTATGTGGGAGAGCAGTTGGTGCTGGGACATGCACAGCTAGGAGTGGGAAGCAGCCTCATTCAGGCGCCATGGCCTCCTGGGACAACCTCTCTCTCTCTGATCACTGTGAGCTCACCCTCATGTGCCTGCTCCATCCCTTCCACCTCTCTCCAGGCACCAGACTGTGCATTGGTCACCAACACCACTGATCTGGGCCACCATGGTGGCTTCCCAGGCCCCGCACCTGCTGGCCACTCCTGGTGGGAACAGACTTGGTAGGGCATCCAGGGAGGGAGAAAAAAGCCTCTGGCTTTTGGAGCAAGGAGGGTTTGGGAATGCTACAGCTTTCAGCTGGCACAGCACATGGGCTCCCACCAGGGTTTCTTCCCCCTTTCCAACATTTCGGTTGCAGCAATAATCCCTCCTTCTCCCCTCTTTGTATCTCTCTGAAGTGCAGCAATCCAGCTTCTATGGCTACACGGGGCTGCTGCCCAAGCGCTACACGCAGGGAGTGATGACAGGCGAGAGTAAGTACCCATGTCCTCTGCCCATGTCCATGTCCCACCACATGGCCTTGCTCAGAGGGACCCTCCTTCACCTTCTCCTGGGTCCCAGTGAGTCACACCTGGGTCCTTGCTGTCCCCAGCACAGCCCAGCTGGGCTGCCAGCAGAGCAGGGACCCTCGGGGTGTTTAATGGTTTCTAAATCCCTGCACTGCCACACTAATTCGGGGGTTGAGGTGTCTGCCAGGAGCCGCCTTCACCACCCCAAAATCACTGCTGGCAGCTGCTCCATACTGGGAGGCATCACATCCAGGCAGTGGGGGGATGATGGGGGTCCCTGCTCTGTGGGACTCAGCAAGACCCGGTGCTGACAGGTCTCCCACACCACCAGGCACCGCCGGCGTCATCATCTCGCTCAGCCGCATCTTCACCAAGCTGCTGCTGTCAGACGAGAAGGAGAACACCGTCATCTTCTTCTTCATCTCCATTGGCATGGAGCTGACGTGCTTCATCCTGCACCTCCTGGTGAAACGCACCCGCTTTGTCCGCTACTACACAGAGGGCTCCCGCAAGGGCCTGCCTGAGACCCGCGGTGCCGGCGACCCCGGCACAGGCTACCGCGTCCACCATGACGTCACCTCTGAGGACGTCCGATTTGTAAGCCAAGGGTGGGTCTCCCTGCTGCCCCTTGGGGTCCTGCCCATCCCTGGTGCTCAGCAGTGCTGTCTCCTTTGCCCCCACCAGGAGAACCGGCAGCAGGGGCAGCCGAGCTCCCCCCAGGGCAGCCCAGGCCCCGAAGCTGAGCTGGCTGGCAGCGGCACCTACATGCGCTTTGATGTTCCTCGGCCCAAAATCAAGAGGAGCTGGCCCAGCTTCCGAGGTGGGTGGTGGGGCAGTGGCCATGGGTGGGTTTGCAGCATTTTGTGGAGTGGAATTGGTGATTGGTGATGCAGAGTTACAGGGAAGGATCATCCCCAAAGCGGAAGAAGGGCTTTCGACAAGGGCATGGAATGACAGGACAAGGGGGGAATGGCTTCAAACTGACAAGAGTGCACTTGGATAATTAGGTCGGATATCAGGAAGAAATTCTCCCCTGTGAGGTTGGGAAGGCCTGGCACAGGTTGACCAAAGCAGCTGTGGTTTCCCCCATCCCTGGAAGTGTTCCAGGACAGGTTGGATGGCGCTTGGAGCGACCTGGTCTGGTTGAAGGTGTCCTCACCTATGGCAGAGGGGTTGAAACTGGATGATCTCTAAGGTCCCTTCCAATCCAAACCATTCTATGATTCTACGATCCCTTTCCTAATGATGTGCCTAAAACTATGGGGCAAACTCACCTTTGGAAGCCTCCCTGGGGGTCAGGCAAAGCTTTCAGGCTCTGCAAGGGGAGCGCTGCAGTTTTGGCTGAGCTGTGCTGCCTGTCCCTGCCAGACATGCTGCTCTACCGCTATGTTGTGTCCCGGCTCATCTGGGCCTACATGCTCTCCATCGCCATGACCTACTTCATCACGTTGTGCCTCTTTCCCGGGCTGGAGTCGGAGATCCACAACTGCACTCTGGGGGAATGGCTGCCCATCCTCATCATGGCCATCTTCAACCTCTCTGACTTCGTTGGCAAGGTAGGAGAGAGGCCACCACCAACACACTGTGGGTCTGTCCTCCTTTTGTGTCCTCTTTCTAAGCCACTTGGCTTCACTGAGGGTCATCTCCACCCCATGGCTACCTAAACACCATGAGGCTGCTCACCTACCAAGGCTGGGCCCCTCCAGCAGTTGGTCTTTCCACCATTTCATCTCTTCGCTGCCCCATTTTGGGCACTGTATTGCCCTCCCCAGCCTCCTCACCCCACTCACCCTGGTCTTTGACCCTCCCTGCAGATCCTGGCTGCCCTGCCCTATGACTGGAGAGGGACCCACCTCCTCGTCTACTCCTGCCTTCGCGTGGTCTTCATCCCCCTCTTCATCATGTGTGTCTACCCCAACGGACAGCCCACCTTCGGCCATCCCGCCTGGCCCTGCATCTTCTCCCTCCTCATGGGCATCACCAATGGCTACTTTGGCAGTGTCCCCATGATTCTGGCTGCAGGGAAAGTGAGCCCGGAGCAGCGGGAGTTGGCAGGTAGGACTGAGCCCTCATGGGAATCCCGTGTGGGGTGGCCAGAGCAGCCTGACACCCGTGTCCCTTCCCACAGGGAACACCATGACCGTGTCCTACATGACAGGCTTGACGCTGGGCTCGGCTGTGGCGTATTTTGCCTACAGCCTCACCAGTACCTCCCACAGCACCTGTTTCTACACTGAAACCTCCAATGGCTCCTTCACGCTGGGATACTGAGGTCAAGGGTGGGGCAATGGGGAAAAGATGGGACCTGCTTCCCACCATGGTCCCCACCGCCCCACCTGGCCCATGTCCCTCCTCTGGGAGCAAGCCTGGAGCCAGAAAGCCACCGCAGGGTGGACAGGGACTGGCATCCTATTGGCACAGGGCTGTGGCATCCCAAAATAGCCCGTGCTGCCCAGCCAGGTACTGAGCAGGGCCACTTCTTGGGGTGACATTCCTCCCACCCCAGGGGACAGTCCTGTTGCTTTTGGGGGGCTCCCCATCAGCAATGTGCAGCTCTCCATTGGAGGCTGGGGATCTCCTGTTTGAGTCAAGCCATTGCCAGGAGGAAGAAAATACTGCCAAATCCCCGAAGGGATAGGACCAGTTGTGAGGAGGACGGAGATGGGAGGGCTGGTGAGGAAGAGAAGAGCAAGAGAGGAAGGAAACACTCCTTCAGTCCCCCGTGGCTCTGGGAAGGTTGGTCTCGACTTTACATTGATGGTCTCGACTTTACATTGATGGTTTTCACCAAGAATGGTTTGAAATCACAGTCCCTCCTCTAAATATGCCCAGCAAAGCATAGAAGACTCAATTCAGTTCTGCTGGTTGGGAAAAAAAACGGGGTTTTTTTTGATTGTGTCTTGTTTCCCCCTCCCCATAACTACAAGAGAGGCAGGGTCTTGCCTCTCCCTCACCCCACACTGTGAATCTGCCCCGTTGCAATGGGGCAGGGCGGGTCTCAAGGCTACAGCACTGCCAGTGCCACCCATGGGCCACTGCTGAGCTTTGAGATTTATTGCAAGGAGCATAAGTGAACCTGATTAAATGATTAAATGTCTTTGAAATGAGTGCTGGTCTTTAGTTGTGCCACTGGCACTGCTGGCACTTGGCTGCTAGTGAGAGGCTGGGCTGGCAAACACACACAAGGTGATGCTGCTGCCTCTCCTGTGGGTCCTGGGGTGCCCCTTGTGCTGCTTCCCAGCTCCAGGGTCCCTATTGTCACCTGGGGTGGCATTACTTGTCACTGGGTCCCATCAGACCCCTGCCAGCCTGCAAACTGCTGCAGCAGAGGGAATGGGCCAAGAGGAACAGAAGGCCTCTGGAGCAGGTGCCAACACTCCTTTTTGGGACCAGCGGCACCTCGTTGTGCCAGAAGTTGGAGGGTGCCCCCCAACCCAGGGAAGCAAGCCCAAGGAGGCAGTGAGTGCCAGGCCTGGCACCCCGACCCGGCTCCCCCCCCAGCACTGGAGGGTCTCACCGTGCCAAATTTCCTTCTGGCTGAAGTGCAGCTCACACCAAAAAGAGCAAATCCAGCATTTCATCCTGAACATGTGGTGCCACAAGCTTGGTGGCAGGGAAAGGACTCACACCTCCAGCCCACACCCACCAGAAACCCTGGCCCTGGGGTTCCATCCTGTCCCTCAGTGCCACCACATCACACTGAGGGGTTCTCCTCAAAAAAGCCATGTGGCACCTGGGTTAGGTTTTTCCCCAGGGCAGGAGCTGAGCCAAAAAATGATCATTGCCACCAAGGGGAGAAAAACCCCGCGAGACAAAGAAAGATGCTTTGTTGGGTTGCTTTTTTTCAATTAATTTTTTTTTATGAAAAAAGATCACACGGAGTTCTCCAACAAACAGAATGCCAAAAAAATTGTTTTAAACAAAACATAAACAAAACAAAACAAAAAAGACAAAAACCTGGCTCTCCTTTCCTCTCGATTGTCTGAAATATCCTTGTGTTCCATAGAAGGCAGTGGGTTTTAAGTGCTTTCTATTTAACATTAGCATAAAATCTCTCTCGCGCGCTCTCTCTCGCTCTTTAAAATATGCTCACACAATTTGCTTCTAGAAGTACAGTACACTTTGAGCGTGGGGGGTGTGCCTGTTCCCAGATCATTTACAATCACAATCCAACAGGAAATAAAAAATAATATTCTAAACGTCAGACTGTGTTCATTTCTGCCGTTGTGGGTTTTTTCTTTTTTTTCTTTTTTATAATTTCATAATTTTTTTCACAGTTTTAAAAAGTTTATATTTATATATATATATTTATATTTATAATTAAAAAGTTGAATCCATTTAAAGACTTATAATACAGGAGGGCTAAAGAGTCTTTTGGTACATTAAAACTGTACAGGCTAGAACCGTCACTGTCCGCCGTGCCGAGGCGCCGGTGGCCCGGGGTGGAGATGGTACGAGCTCAGCACCATGTGGTTTGTTTAAAGGACGAGGGGTAAACTCTGCAGAGATGTCCCTCTCCCCTGAGCCCTGGCCTCCAGTCTCTGGTACACAGCTGGTACCAGGGCGGAGAGTTTCCAATCTGTCCTTGGCTTAAGTGTCTCCCCACCGGAGCCTGGGCTGAGCCGGGCCCTGCTCCGCGTCCCAGCGATCTGTAGTGCGAGTCGGTAGTTGCAAAGATCAGTGCGTCTCTTGGAGTTGTGTTTAAGTGCAAGGATGGTGCATCGTTCTCCTCCGGTTCTCCCCCGGTGTCCCCTCCAGCCAGGTGTAACCCTGGAGCAGCAGTGGTGGTGCCACAGGTCCGGTGTGTGCCCAGTGGGAGCAGACGGCAGGTGAGCTGCTCTGTGGGCAGTCTGGCCACTGGATGGAGCGAGCTGAGCGGTCCCGTCCCTGAGCCCAAGGTGACAGCGGGGCTCTGGCTGTGGGAACACAGCAGGCAGGCACAGCTGGGTTCACACACTGTCTCCATCCAATCCCTTCAGATGGGCAAAGGCTTCCCAGCAGCTCCACGTTTCTGCTCAGCCAAGGCTGGGAGGGTAAAGGTGGGTGAGGGATGCCGGAATCCAATGTCCTGTGGTCTTCTCTCCTCCAAGCACCGAGCAGCAGCTTTTCCCAGTCATTTCCTGCCCCTTCACTGCATGCTCCAAGGCAAGTTCTTTGTTTTCCAAGTGTCACCTCCCTCTCTGGGTGCTTGCTTCCCCCAGCACCTTTCCAGGGCAGGAGGGATGCAGAGTGACAGAAGAGGGTTCAGACTGTTTGTTCAAAGCAGTGGGAAGGCAGCACCCCAGTTTGGATGTTGGCTCCTCTTCCACCTGGCTCCTCCCAGCCCACAGGATCTCTTCTGCTGGGGCCAGCCCTGCCCCATTGTGCTCCATGCTGCCAGAGGGGCCTCCAGGGAAAAGGAACTGCAAAAGGCGCTGAAAGGATCGAGACAAGGCGCTGAGAGAGACTCATCTCCTTTCTCTTTCACCCTGTCCTTCCTAAAGGGTCATGCGAAAATAAGCAGGAAAGGGAATATAAGGACGGAGAGGAGCGCACGCAGAAGGTGAAGGGTGGGTGTCCTTCCACGCACGGGCGGCTTCTGAGTTACTGATGGGGGCAAATGACACAAAAGGGATCCCTCCTGCCGGGGGGTCCCGCTGGTGAAATGATCACGAGACCCATGTGCTTTCCTGGACCAAAAGGAGGAAGGGAGAAGTTGGTCAAGTGTCACCTGACTTAGAGCCACTTCCAGAAGAGCCTTGGGGTTTGGTTCAAGCACCACCACCATACCCAGTGGCATCTTCCTCGAGTCCTGTAACTGCTTCCCAACCCCTTTCCTCATCCCTCTCCCTCCTCACGTCTCTCGCGCTCTCCTGTCTGTAGTGTGACACAGAAATGAGCATTGAAAGAAACAATCATGTCGTCTGAACAGGCACGTCCTCAGGTTTGTCCCGTCGCTCCCAGGGGGTGGCACGTGTCCCCTGGGCGGTCAGCAGATGACAGGGACCCCGTCAGTGTTGAAGATCATGCCCGTAGTGGGCTCGTAGGTCCCTGCAAGGTAGTAGAGGTCCTCACTGTCTTGGTATTTCTTCGTCTTTAGCATCTGCTCATATTGATCCAGACCAACAACAAGACACTTGTGTGAGATGGTCTGGACATCGTTTTCATCCACGTGAGAGGACTGGTAGAGGGCTCGCTGCACAATAGGAACAGAAGGAGGTGGGAAGGAGCTATTAGATCTCTCAGTATTTACAGCATCATCTTCAATATGTAGGAAAAACACCCATCAAAACCAGGACAGGGCTCTGCTCACACTGAAGAACTTCCCACTCATCCCAACAGACCGGAGGAGGGACACTGGGAATCCACATAGGCACATGGGCAATGGGTGCTGAATACCAGCCCACTGTTCCTCCCCACATCCAGCACTTGCAGCTATTCCCCCCCTCCCAGAAAGACCCATCCCAAGTCCTGGGCACTGCAGACTCAACAGACAAGGCAAAGAGCAAGAGCCAAAGAAGTCTGGGGGGCATTTCCCCAGCAGCATTTTTTACAGGGTGCCCAGCATTCCCTCCCAGCCATCCTCCAGCCTCACCAACCTCCATAAAGTCCTTCCTCTGACTGGATGCCTGCAAAGCTGTGGACAGACTCCTGCCTGATTTCTGATCCCAGCGCTGTGCCCAAGAAGAAAAGAGGAAACAGAAATGAAAAGCAGGTGAATTAGTTGTTTTTCCATGACAATACCTCCTACCCACCTCATGTACCCTTGGCACTTCAATCCCAGCCCACAGCCACTGGGAATAAACCCCAGGAGCCTGTTAAAAACCAGCTGCACAGGTGTGCAAAATTCAATGTTTCTGAGCACCAGGTGAGTCATTCTTACACTCCAAACACTTAATTTGGCTCTTGACACTCTTTTTGGGCCAACATAGAAGTCTTTATTTCCTAGTACAATAAAACCCACCACTTCCCAGCTCAAGGGGCAAACACACCAGACTTGCCTACACCACAGGCAGTCCCCACAATCTGAAAGGATGGGGCCATCCCCAGTCAGGGTATCAATAAGAAACTGGGCTTTGGGCATTCTCCTTGTCCTTGGAAACAAAAGGGGGACAGGATCTTTGCAGCCTTCTGGGCAAAGGACACCAGCCTACCTTGCCCTCATTGAATTTCTTCCCAGGGTTGGTTTCTTCTGGGTGATAAAACCATTTGACCCGGACCACCATGTTGTTCCCCCACGACTCCCACATGCTCTGGATCCGGCCAATGTAGGGCAGGTTGGGGCGGCCGGCGGAGAGGAAAACTGCGCAGTCTCCAATGCGGATAATCTCCTTACCCCGCACAATGGCCTTGTAGAACAGCTTCCTGGCCTTCCCTTTCATCCCACGTCTCTGCCAAGAGAGGATTGCACAGGTGAGCAGCCAGGGATCATCCAGGCTTTCTCCACCCACAACTGCTTGCCCTGTCCCACATGCAACCATTTGCAGTCAGCAGAGCCACAGTATTCCCAAAGGAAATGAGGACATGCCATGCAGGATGGCTCTGCCAGACACAGCAAAGGCCAACCCCCATCTCCTGCAAACCAGAGACCTTGGCTGAGGACACCCCATGACAGCAGTTTCACCATCCCAGAAAAAGAAGAGTAAGAGACACCAGAAGGAAAATGCCAGTGCCAAGCACTATGGAGCAGTGGAAGAGGCTCCACTTACCTGTGTGGGTTTCCCAAACCACTTCCACAGCTGCCGTGCAGGGAGGAAAGCAGCAATCTTGGGCCTGTTCTCCACCGACGGCAGCCGCTGGCGCTTGGCCAGCTCCTTGGTGGTGGGCAGGTGGATGCCCTCGCGCTTTTTGGGTCGGCTCTTGTTGCCACTCTGTGGTGGCGCCGGCTGCTGCACCGGCTGCTGCGCCGGCTGCTTCTGGCTCTGCGGGTGGGAGGACGCACGGGATTTCCCTGCCTGCTTGGTCTGCTTGGGTGGGAGGGTTTGCTGCACTGAGGAACTTGGCTGGGCCTCAGCTACTTCGTCGTCAGAGCTGCAGGAGGAATCCTCATCTGTGGTGGAGGAGGAAGAAGAACTGGAGCTTGATGAAGAAGAGGTTGATGAGGTGGAGGAAGAAGAGGAAGAGGAAGATGAAGATGAGCTGCTGCTAGAAGAGGAAGAGGAGGAGGAGTTAGAGGAAGAGAGAGGGGTGGATGCTCTTGAGCTGGCTGAGCTGCTGTCCTGGGCTTCCCCTCGGTTCTTCTCAGTCTCCTCCTCTCCCTCTGACTCTGAGCTGCTGTCACTGCTGTTACTCTCAGACTCTTCCACTGGTGCTGGAGCTGCTGCCTTTTCTTCCTGGTCCTTTGAGGCAGCAAGGCTCTCCACTGAGCTATCAAACTTTCCTCCAAAGCTGGCAGGGGAAGGGTCTCCTTCAGCCGCTTTGGCTCGGGAAGATTTCTGCTTGCCCTCCACACTCACTGCAGTGGAATAGCCCAGTCCCAGGAGACTCTTCCCATCTCTGCGACTGGCCAGATTTGAGTCCTCCAGCATCCTCATCGCCTCCTTCATCTTCTTTGTCTTTGGAGACATCACACCCTCATGGTCCAGCTTGATCAGGATTTCGCTGTCATGCTTCCTCTGTGCCTTGACCATGGTGCCAAACTCCTGTGTCTCTTCCGTGGGCCGCCCTTTCTTGGCCTTGGCTTTTGATACCGAAGCCTCACTGGAGCCAAAGGCCGCCAGAGTTCCCGGGAGGTCGCCATAGGGTTCTGTGCTGAGGATGCTGCTGAACACAGCAGGCTGGTAAGTGGGTTGTGGGGGGCTGTGCAGCTTAGTGGAGATCTTCATTTTACTGGCTTTTGACCGTTTTTCTTCCGTGGGAGCAGGAGAGCCTCCAGTTGGCAGTGGTTGCGATTTTCGTGAGCCTTTCATGCCTGGCTTTCCCAAGCAGGTTGCCTTCTCTGGGACTGAAGAGGTAACAGGTGAGGACTCAACCTGATCCTTCTCTTCAGGCAAGGAAGCCTCTTCTGCAGAGGGGAAGAAACACAAACACATCATGTTATTCATCCAGATGGGCTTTATTAGCTCAGACTCAACCAGACCCCACTGCTGACCCGTCCTGTCTCTGGACAAGCAGGAGGGCTTGTTCCTGCCTGCTCAGGTAACTCCCAGAGGATGCAGGCTGTGAACAGCCTGGCCTGATGCCAGTGCCTGTGAGCAGCTGATGGGTAATGCTCAGAGATGCTGCTTCAACTTCAGGGGACCCAAACGGCAGCTCTCCTGCATCTTTGTCCCTACCAATGGCTGCAGAGATGCTCAGCTGACAAAGGCACCCTGCTCTGCAGCCTCGACTGACAGGAGGAGGCTGTCACAGCACAGACCAACTTCTGAGCCAGCCTCCTGCAAAGTGTAGCCACAGCAGAGTGAGCTGATGTATGGATGCTCTGCACTCAAGCAGTGCATCCATCCCCATTCAAATCTTGCTCCAAGCAACACCTCTAATTTGGGGAGAGCAGTGGGGAACTGTGCAAGGACTCCCTAACTCCAGGTCTGGTAGCAATGACAACCTACCAGCTTTTGCCTTGACGCTTGGCTTTCTCCCTCGCCCTTTGCCCTTTGACACAGGCTCCTCTGACCCCAGTGCAGCTCCCTCTTTTCCTTCTCCAGTATCTTTACTGGATTTACGGCTACGGCGCTTGGTGCTGGGCACCAAAAGGGCAGGGGAAGGCTCAGCACCTGCAACAGGTCAAAGAGATGGTCAAATACAGTCAAATAACACATAAAACAGAGATGTGATTTAGGCAAAGTATCCCACCCAATTCTGCCATAGGGACTGGGCCTTTTTCCCTACGGGTGGTATCCCACCCCAGCTCTGTGTGTTCATAATCAATGGTGCAAGTCTGTGAACTCTTCCCAAACTCTCAGAGGCAAGTGGCCTGAAACTGCCTACATTTCATAGTGGGAAGTGTCTTGAATGAAACTGAAGGGAAAGACTCACACTGGATCTTGTAGTCAGGTGGGAGAAGCCGAATGTGAGACAGCGGGATGCGTCCAGTGTCCCCGTCATCAAACTCTACTGTGATGAGATCACCATCTTCCTCCAGATCCAGGGTTCCTGTGGGATGGGGGAGCAGAAGGTGGGATTAGGAACAAACACCAGAGTACAAACCCCTTGCAAGAGAAATGGGGACAGGGGGAAAGACAGGGATACTGCAACAGCCCCAAAATATCCTTTCCTAGGCTGTGCAGGGAGGGCACAGAAGGCTCACTCTGCAATGGAAAGTCCCTGATAATACTAAACCAGCCCACCCAGAGTGAAATTCCCCAGTCAGCAGCACTCCTTAAGAACATAACAGCCATTCCAGTTTGACTTTCCTCCCCTTTCCATTATTTCCTTCTATTCTTGCAGACATTCACTTCTCTGTTTTCACTGTGGTATCTTTTTTTTAACGCACATTTTGTAACTAGTCTCAGCAATCACAAACTATTTCACCATCTCCAAAAGAAGTTATGTTCCCACCCTCTTTTCTTGCATCAGCATTACTGGTCTGTAACTTGCAAGTAATTCTTTCTTCTTACATGTAGTGTGACCAAGAGCCCAAAAACAAGGCCAGCCATGGCAGAATTGTCCAGAGCTGTTCACTTTTTAATGGGACCAGATCAGGGAGCTGACACATCAGAAGCAAAGCTGTGAGTGTGTCCAGGTGATTTAGAAACCTCCACAACCTCAGAAATCATTGGTGCCTCGAGTCAATTCTGACTTTCTAAAACGCATTGAATTTCCCCGATTTTTTAAGCTCCTAAATGGCTCAGACCTCTTCCTGACCCAACAGGATGTCACTAAATCAGCACCATGAATGTGCTGGATGGCCTTGAATGAGCAGGGCAGCCTTACCTCGGACAACAGTCCCTGGGTAGAGGCAGCGGTACTGCTGGCTCCAGTAGGCTGCAATCCTCGTGCCCTCGGGCAGGAATCGCACTGAAGGGGGTTTCACATCGATGATCTGCTCAGGACAAGAGAAAGGCAATTGATGACATTCCTAGCACCAGCAAAGACCATCCCACCACACCTGGCATGGAGCAAAGCAGCTTTGGAGAAGGCAAGGGACAGTCTCCCTGCTGGGAAATGGCCACCTGTCTGCTCACAGGGACAGGGTAAAGGACTATCCCTGCTGGAATACAGGACTAGTGCCCACTGCCAGTGGGGGAGTTTGGCCATGGGGCAGTGAGCACACCAAGGGTTGTTCTGCCCACACTGGTCACCGAGGCAGGAGCAGGGCATCCCTGCAGCCCCAGCTGGGGAAGAGAAGGAGGAGGTTTCCAGCTTGCCTCCCCCAACCCAACACAGGGCTCAGACACCAAGGACAGGCACCCTCTGGCCTCACATACCGCTTCCTGCAAGAGCTGCTCCAGGCAGTAAATGTGGGGACGGTTTCCCCTCTCGCCTTCCACCACCACACGGTATCTGAAACACAAAGGCCTGGTCAGACATGGCACAAAAGAGACATCACCCTGACCAGTAACTCCTCCCTCTGAGCCCCACCACCAGTTTATGTCAGTGCACTGAATGAGAGGTAATTGGATTTTCCTCACTGCTGATAAACCAGAGTGAACTCTTCTTCCCTCCCTACCAGACTGTCAGTCTCTGGACAGCCAGCATTACACAACCCCCAGTGGGATCCCTGCAGAAGCTACATCCAGCAAATCCCAGGTGGATACAGCAGTCCCTCAACTCACATGTCTGGTGAATGCACTGTCTTGACATGCCCAGCATAGAGCAGCTTGTCATCCATGGGGATGAGGACACGCAGACCATCTTTCAGCTCATCCTTGTCAATGATGCAGGAACGAGGAGCTGTGAGGTGTTGAAGCAAGATGGGGATTAGAGAGCACCACACATGGAAAAGGGACAGCAAGGGGAGAAGGAAACCTCCTATTCCCAGCATTACCCTCCCCTAGCAAAAGGCCAGTAAGCCCTTTGCAGAAAGGGCTCCTGCCTAGCTCCTGGCAGAGGTATCAAAAAATTACGTAAAGTCCCCAGTTTTAGTAATAATAACATACTAATAAATGAAAACAGGGCAACTCAGAGACTGGGCTTTAACTATATGTCACAGTGGGCCACTATGACAAGGCTTGTTTTTAACTAAATTGACTTAGAAAGTGGTATCTCCACCCCAAGGACTCCTATCTTTGGATGAGAAATGTGTGAAAGCAGCAGAGTCCTCCTCTGCCCAGCCCCTCTACCTGTACAATCAGTCCCCAGCCCCTCCTGCCCTCACCTGGTGTGGGTGGTCGCTCGACTAACATGCTCAGTGGGATGTTCTCATCCTCTGAGAAGCTGCTGTCTTGGTTAGGTTCAAAATCCTCCTCTGCTGCCATGCTCTCCATGAGCTTGCTGACAGCTCCTCCTTTCCCTCGGTTCTGCAGGAGAGCAAGCAGCACATCAGCTGGATGACCACAGGCACAGTCTGATCTCATCTCACCCCCCTCCAGCAACAAATAACCTGAGGATATCGGGCCAAACTTGTCTCCATCCTCAGTACTGTTAATCACACAGTGTTAAGTGGGTGTACCCAATCTTTATGCTGGGTTTATCCCAGGCACCACTGACAGCTGACCAAAAGCTACTCCCCACATCCTCATTACTGGAGGTTAGGAGAGGCACTATGGAGCAGACAGCTGTAGCTTTCACCATCTCTGCACAGTGTTCCTGACCCTCTGCCCTTAGTGAACAGGTACCAGGCACTGTTCCTGTTTCCTCTCAAATCCCCACAATGTTTCTTGCTGTTACACTCAGACTGTAACTGTTACATTCACAAATCACGTGAGAAGATGCAGCAGTGTGTGTTATAAGACATGACAGGCTACAGCAGTGGAGCAGAAACCAGCTGTGACTCAGTGCTGAGCAGCACAACTCCATCCCCATCACCTTGATCTTTGCTATCCATGAAAGCTCTCCCTCCACCCCGTGGCCGCCTTAGAGAAAATCCTGTCTTCTCACTAATTTGAGGGATGAAGGCAAACAAACACCAGATGGTAGCGGCAGGTACTCTCTGAGTCTTCCCAGGATTTTAGGCTTCTTAAACCAGCATTTTGCCAGTAACACACCCAGCAAAACCTGCACATCCATTTTCTCACCCTCACACTGCAACACTCGAGGAAAGAGCAGGGCTCTGTCAGCCACCTTCCAGTTCACCCACACTAAAACCAGCCCCTCACCTCTTTTTTCACCTCCTTGGCTTTCACCTTGGCTTTGCTTTTCTTGGTGGAGCCCAGGGCACTTGCCAGGCTGACACGAACATCAGATGGAGAGCTAGGGATGCCAGGAGGAGACATGGACGAAGAGGAGGAGCAGCAGGGTGTTTCTTTACCCTTCTTCCGCTGCTAAAAATAAAAAGTAAATGCTTCTGTCAGTGAAGAGAAGATTAATAAATATCTAGGCCCAGGGAGAGGGGAAAGGTGGAGCAAAGCAGGCTATGCACAGGTAGGATGATGTTCAGCCAGCAGTTTGTTCACTGACCACATCACATTTCCCAGCTCAGATTTCTGGCTTCATACACTTTGGGAAGAGCTTTTCATTACCCTGGAGAGCAAATCCTGTCCATCAAATCCTTCTCTAAGGAGCTCCAAGAAGATCCCAGTTGGCCTCATGTCACAACTAACTTGTCTAACACTCCCCCATCAGTACTGCTCCATAACACTGCCAGGAACTGAACAAGTCAGAGGGAGCTGAGCTTTCAGCTGAGACGAAGATCCAGTAACCCAGAGATCACTGCCACCCTCAGACAGGGACAGCCCTCAGATGTCACCAGATAAATCACAAACAGCCTTAAAGGCCAGCACAGGGGCCACAGCTCAGAAAGCAGATAAGGTCACTCAGAGAGTGGGAGAGAGATTTCACAGATGTTTCAATGAAGGATTGCCCACTCTGGCCAACCCAAACAGGACACATTTGGGACATGAAGAATGACACAAGTAACCAGCCCCGTTCAGACACAACAGGTTTTTACTCCCTCCAAATCAGATCCAAGTCTGACAGGTCCTCCACGTGCACATGGGGCTGGCAGGGGTGACAACACTCCTCTGCCCTAGTGGAGTTAACTGCTCTCCCCTCATCCTCACCCAAGGGTCCCACACCAACTTTGCCAGCACATTCCTCACCTTGCTTAGCTCCTTTCTCTCCTTTCCCTTGCTGCTCTCCTTTTTGGGGCTCATGGGTGCCCCCTTGCCACAGCGCCCAGGCTTGGAGACAGGAGTGGAGCTGGCAGGGGCTGCAGATGTCAGCATGGCCGACGACGTGGTGGCGTCGTGGAGGAAGATCCGCTCGCTCCGCCGCCGGTTCCACAGGTCATCATCGCTGGCCTCCAGCCCAAACTCAAAGCTCAAGTCCTTGGGGGATTTGAATTTCTTCAGCTTGCGGCCTTTCTCAGCCCCAAGCTTGGCCTTGTCAGCACTCCCAGACCCGGAGTCCAGGCTGCTGGAGGCCTGGCTTGGTGCGATGCTGCTCGATTCCAGTGACCCCTTCTTTCCCCGCAGCAGCCCTGAAGGTGACTTCTTCCTGATCTTGATCTCACTCTCTGAGTCGGTGTACTCAAACTCTGTCCCTGGGTGCAAAGCATTTAACCATCAGTCAAAGCCCTGGGTGAGTGAGCCAAGAGAGGCCACATCCAGCTGGAAGCTTTTGGGTTCCAGGGAAGATGCTTTGCCTGTTCAACAGAGCTCTTACCTGTTCCCCTTTCCAATTCCCCACAACCCTCAGATCTGCATTTCTGCCCCATAAAACACTGACTTCTCTGGAAGTGACTCCTCTCTGCTCCAAAGCAGAGCCCAACCACTCAGGCAGTGTGGTTCAGCAAGTTCTCTGCCTCCAGCTTCTCCCTTCTCCCACAACCAAAACTGCTGGAAAGCTCTTAAGATACTCTTAACACTTGGCCCTCCTCAAAAAGGAGTTGCCCCACTGAAGCCAAGCACAAACCCAACAAACTGAGCCTCCCACGCCTCCCGGTGGGAGTCCTCTCCAGTTTCACCTTTGTTTCAGGAGAAAAAACTCTTTTAACAAATGCAATAAACCCGTATTTCAAGCTTAATTTTTCTCATTGGCCAAAAGACACCACAGATCTTTTTATTGGCTCAGGTAATTGCCTTAAGCCAAGAGAGGTAAATGATCTTTTGTCTGTGGCAAATGGAAATCCCCTCACATGGGCCTCTGCTGAGCACCACGGGCAGAGCAGTACCAAGGGGCCTCAGATATTGTACTAATGCCAAGATGTTCCCCACCATCAGTGTGTTCCCCTGAACCTGACAGAGGAAAGCAAGATCATGTTTCCAGGGGCAGAAGGGAAACTGAGGCAGTATCTACACACCCATGGGCAGGAGGCAGGCAAACATCATTTATGGAGGAAAATGAAAATGTACATGGCACAAGCAAGGAAAGCTTCTCTCAGTCCTTCTCTCCCAAACACGCTCACTTTCCTGGGTAAATTCAGTCTGTAGGAACCTGCTCTCACCTTCTACCCAAAGCTCTTTCCCTGAGACAGCCCCAGCAGGAACAGGAAAAGAGCCAGCCTGCCAAAACCAACACTGGCAAGGCTCAAAATGAAAACCCCACTGGAAATTCAAACACTCCTCTTCTCTCACTACCGCATGAGGTAATTTCTAGATGCTTCCAGTTTCAAGGAGGGCAGGTTACAAGACAATAAATTCTTAACACAGAGGCTGCTGGAACAAGTTGGCAAAAGCCTAATATAGCATGGAAACAGTGCTAAAACAAGCCAGGCTCCCAAGGAGGACATCATTTTCCATTCTGAAGCGTGCTATAAATTCCATTATCACTTAATAAATATTAATAGAGAATTTATAAATGGAACCCATATAGATCTGTCTGACCGGGAACAATGTCACCAATGGGCACTTGTGCAGCAGGACATGGGGAAGGAAGAAATGAAACTCTCAACACATTGAAACAGAGAGAGACAGGATAGAAATCCAGGGTCTGGCACTGCAAACACATGAGCAGAGGAAGCAATGCTTGTTTCAAGTCTTGCTGGCTTGTTTCTATAAGGAAGCTGATGGGATGGGCTGACTAAAAAGAGTTTTTCTTTTGGCTGGTTGTCTCTGCTTCTCTTGGGTATCCCAGATCAGCTGCATTTAGCACATGCTTCCTTCCCCAAAATGTAACAGCACTTCACTGCCTTCTGTGCTCTGTCCAAGGGGATGGAGCATCCCACTATCTCCCTTTGCAGCATGGCTGTTGAGGATTTGCCAGGTAGGAAAAAACACTGACAAGGCCACAGGGAACTGTCCCTAGGGAAGCCACGTCTGCAGCTGCTAAAGCTGCCATGCCTGTGACTGGTTCTTGTTTCCCTGCCAGGCCATTTTCCCCACCTTCAGCATCAGGACCAAGTAGTCAGAGCACAAAAAGGGCAACTCAGTGTCTGGGTAACAACCTGCTCTCTTGCAGCACAGCTGGAGCCTCCTGAACCTTCCACCTTGCCCCCCTGGCACCAACCCAAACTGTGTAACTCACCCATCAGGCTCTGCCGCTCCTCCTTCTTCTTCGCCTTCTGCTTGGCCTCCAGCTGGATGATGGAAAGCGGAGGGGGCACGATGGGGCTGGGCATGGCGCTGGCAGCAAACCTGGCGAGAAGGCCCAGGCCGCTCTCATCGAGGGCAGGCGACGACAGCCTGTCTGTGCCGTCCGTGCCATAGTCCTCTGCCTCCTCCTCTTCCTCCTCCTCGTCATCCTCCTCCTCCTCCGAGCTCGAATCTAGCACGCAGAAGAGAGGGAGCCCGTTACACATCTCGCGGAGTTGTGCAGCGCCCGCATTTCCAAACCGAACCGCAGCTCTCCTGCTGCTCTGTGCTCACCTGAGCAGCACTGAGCCACCCAGGACTGAGCCAGAAGACACTGGCCATGATACACACATGTCCTGGCCGCCACAGGGCCGGTGTCACCTGTCTGTCACCACCCTGGGAGGACACAGCAATACAGGGTAGGGCAAAGAGGGTCCACTCAAGGCGAGGGAGGGAAGAGCAGGGTGCTGGCAGATTTGAAAAGGATGCCACGCACCTCTTCCGTGCAGCTTTAAGGAGGAATTAAAAGCTTAATTCCTTTGAAAATCCCAACCTGGGAGCTGTGGGATTCCCCTCCCGCCCACCACCACTTCCTCCATAATGAAATCATTTAGTGTAATCAGAATCAGAGATCAGCATGGAAGGGGAATACCAGAGAGCAGCCTGTGCCATGGCGGGAGGCAAGAGGGGACAGAGAGAGGAGAAGGGGCAGGAGGCAAAAATGCAAAAGGAGGGGGGAGAGAAGTAATAACTTGAAAGGAATGGATTTGGAATGCATAAGGGAGGAAAGTGTAGGTAGTGTTGGGAGACAAGGAGGAGTGTTTAAACACACTACCTCAAAACTCTCCATGCCTTTCATTTCCCGTTCTACAGCTCAGACTAGGGAAGCCCAGCTCAGCACAGGAAGGAAGAGCTGCCCACAGCCAAAATCTAATTCTGGCAAAGAAATCATCCTCACTGCCACGGCTGACACTCACAGAGAGCAGTGGG
Source organism: Pithys albifrons albifrons (assembly GCF_047495875.1). NCBI lineage: Eukaryota > Metazoa > Chordata > Aves > Passeriformes > Thamnophilidae > Pithys > Pithys albifrons. The sequence continues at coordinate 13,508,433 of NC_092473.1, forward strand.
CTGGGGGGTTTCTCTATGCTGTATATACAGCAGGTATTTTCGGGGTAGAAGCTCTGAGAGTGGCACCTCTCCCTTCCTACAGCACTTCCCAAGAGTCTGTCAGCAGCTCAAAAGCAATTAATTTTAACAGCATCTCATCCAGTTACTTCTGGTGAGCAAGTCACTACACAAATGCACATGTACCACACACATACTTATACACACATATAGGAGCACTTATAGCTGTAATATATATATATATATTTAACAGCAAAAAGTGGGTCTGGAAAAGATATTTCATTTCTCTTGAAATTGAGGGCTTAAGTAGGATCATTGAGGCTGCTGGAAAATTTCCACCACTAGCAGGAGCCCTGCTTTGAGCCCACTCCCCAGCTCCTTCCAGCCACTATCCCTGTGTCTGAAATCCAGCCAAATGAGAAACCAGATCCCTTCAAAATGAGCTGGAATGAACATGAAAATCCTTTTCTTTTCACATATGCCCTCAGGGATAGATAAAAACGTCCTCAATACTTGCTTGTTCAGAAAAAAAATGCAATAACACACGTGTTATTTTTCCATGATATTAGAAAGAATGGGAATAGCACAAAACAATATTCTCATCCTTGTATTTTATCAACTGAGGTAATGGGCAGCTTTTTTTCTTGCTTTTTAGTTTTCTGAACAAGGACAGCTTATCTCTGTAGCATACACCAGATAGCCACAGAATACTAATTTTTAACTGCATAAAAATCCCTTCTTCATTTCAGTTGCTGTGGTGGATTTCCTTGTGACAAAAAAATGCTACTAAACCTGCAGTAAGTATCAAGAAATCCACAGCCCTGTTCACTCCTTGCATAAAAATCACTGGCAAAAAAAAATCTGCAGCAAATTGGGATCAGATTCCTTCCCCTACCAGAAAATGGGGCACAACTGCTGTTTTCCTGCCATGTTTTGCCAAAAAGGAAACAAATCCAGATGAACTTGGTTATTCTGAGGTGTGGAAAACACCTGAGTGAAAAGCAACAAAACCTTGCCTGAGTTCAATGACACACCATGGGGTAGTGAGAGCCTCTCCACACATCCCATCTGGCTCTGAAATTCAGCAATTTTCAGCAAAAAAAGAAAAAAAATTAAAAAACCAACCTGTACAGCAACTCCTGCCAGACTTACAGAGCTAGCCTGTGGAGGGAGTGGCAGCTGGGGAAGAAAATGGGTAAAAACAAGGGGAGAGTTTGCAGGAAAACCCCTCTGTGACCAGTCCAGCCCCCTTGGTCAGCCGTGTCACTGCCCAGCAGCTCCAGTATTTCAGATGCACTCAGGTTAAACCGATTTAAAATCCAGGATGAAAGTGGCTATTCCTCACACTACAGAAAATACACTATACAATCATGTACCTGGCAGTTATTCCAACCTCCTTCACAAACACGGCATCACACTATGGAAAGGCAACTGAAGACAGTCCCTTGTCAGCATTTTTACCACAACACTTATATTTTTATCTGCAGGAGATACAATTTTCAGCCTGAAAATAACCCCTTTTTAACACAGTCACAGCACAGATCTATCCTCCTCCACCTCTCATGGCGAGGACAGATCTTGCTAACCCCACTCCATATGCACAACTCAATCCCTGCTCTGCTTCTTTCTGGTTTTCCAAGGGACAAAAAGTAACAAATGAAACAAAAAGAAGACATTTAGGGCTCTGTTCCAAACCCACATGCTTCTAAACTAAGTCCCCAACTTCTGGTCATGGTGGCAAATAAGCTGTTAGTGCTCTCTGGCCATCTGCACAGCTCCCTGGAAAGCCCTTTTTTAATGGAAAGCAGGAGTTTTACTCCCACTGTACCCAAACTATATGTGGGTTTAAAATTAACTATGCACAGATGCCTTTACACAATTGAAGCCTCAGGGTTTTTTTCCTCCTGAAAAACTAGCAATGGGGGAAAAGATATTTTAGAAAATCATTTTTTTCTTCAACAGTTATTCTGTTGACACTGAGCAAGGGGAAGGGAAAAAAATATTCAAAGTTAAAAATATCTTTTCTAATTGACATTTTTAAGAGCATGTATATGTGTGTATATACCCACACACCCAACCACACGTGTACATACAACTCCACAGCCAAAACAAACAATAAATTCATATTTAAATGCTACTGATGTCAGATAAAATGGAGCCAAACTTTTTTTTTTTTAATTCTTACTTGCATTAAATTAAAACCCAAACCCAGTTAAAATACTAAGTTTTCTCATGACTTTTAACAGCTAAGCTGTCATGGTAAGTTACTGAAGGAGAGCAATAAATGAAGATTTGTTAATGATGAACAGAAACTGGTTAAGCAATTTGGTATTTAGAGACTCATGTATGTAACAAGACAGGTTGAGGAGGGTGTGGAGAGGAAAGGTTGGGGTAGGGAGGGAGTAAAAACACACACTTAAAAGAGTAATTTCACATTGTAAAAATAAATAGCATGATTTTCTGGTAACACCAAGCAGGCCCACAGCATACAAAGCAGGCTAAGTACAGGCAGACTTTAGACAGCTACTGGGTCATTGACATCTGATTTCTGTGATCTGTCCAAATTCTGAAGGTTACTTATTTTTGCATGTCCAATTTAAGATTGTACCTTTTCTGTTTGGGTTTCTTTTTGCCAAATAAGCCAATTCTCATAACTGCAAAATCCCCCCCCCCATATGTGCTGTGCTGTTGACTCCAGAAGTGCTTATAGAAAAAGAATTAAAATGCTACACCTATCACAAGGGAGTAACTGTGCAGGGAACTGGTTATCACTCACTGCTTTGTTTTCCATCGAGGTCAAATCAACCTCTAAGTCGGGGAAAGGAGAACAGCAAAGAAGGTACTAAATTCTTAAGGAAAACAGTGTGGAGGAGGAGGATATATGGGTTTGGGTCTCAGAAAGCTCAAAGAATTACCTGTCCTGGTGGTTTTCACAGCCCCATGTGCCTTTAGCCCACATTAGCAGTTTCCTCTCCAAGGTCATTGGATTAAAAAGCACAAGTTTTGCCTCTTACCAGAATGGCAACATGATGTTTGGTCTGTAAGAAAGCAGTGTGTCCTCACCTCCTCTATCTAAAACCAGATGAAAGAAAACAAGTCTTCTCAGCTAATCCTACCTCTGACACAGATCCCGGCAGGGCCATGGCCAGGCAATATCCCTGATACTGGGCCAGTCTGCACTGTGGCCCAGAAACCTCTGAGGACAGAAGCAGAGTCTTTGCACCTTGGAGCCATCTGCAAATCCCTCCCTTACCTGGGCTAAGGGGTTCTCAAAAAGTTCTGCAAACAGAAAAGCATTTCTGGAGTCCTCAAAACACATCCACACAAGCAAACCTTCCAGGTAAGATTGTTCATGGACAGAGAAAAGTCAAAAGTGGACAGCAATCATCTTCAAAATTAAAATAACCAAGAGAATGCAAAGAGCTACGTGTCATAATTCATGGAGGCAACATCGAAAGGTCTGAGGCTGACAGATGACATAAAGAAAAGTTATTTTGCCTACCTACATAACAATGGTCAAGGTTCAGGTTCATGGCTAGTGACCCTCGCTGAGAAGTGTCTGCCCTACAACCAGCCAACCACTTTGCTTCTTTAGTGCAGCGTGAGAGCAAATGCAAGAGACCGACACAGACATTCAAAGCATCATGGATAGGGGCAGGGGTGAAAGGGTTGGTCAAGCAGCTGCAAGGAGAAAGCGAGCACTTCTAGAAAAGCTGAGGTTATTAATCGGTTTAGTATTCAGGGAAAGCCATTAGAAACCCTATTACCCAAATATCCCTTCAAGAAATGCTTCTGACAAAGAACCAAAAAAAAAAAATTACATTCATTAAAAAAAAATCAAAAAACAAACAAAATCAAATTTTAACCAATAATCCCTCCCTGCCTCCCCCTCCATGTCCACCTCCCACCCCAGGGGGTTTTGCATCTTTGGTTTCCCCACCATTAAATGACACCTCAGAGGGATTTACAATGCCTTTCCCCATTTGTTCCAGATTCCCCAACCTCCTCCCATATCCCTTCCCCTCCCCAGGTTTTATCCCATAAAACTGGGATTTTTAATTTTTTTTTTCTTTTTGATAAAGCAGACAGGTTACTTGCAAAATAGACAAAGTTACCTCTCTGCTTAGCTGGAGCAAAATCAAAAAGCAAACTCAAAAAAACCCCAAGAACTTGGCACCTAAAAGAGATTGATATCCTCAAAATTTCCAACAGCAGCAAAACAAACAAAGAAAAGATGCAGGAAGGAACAGGGAAGGGAAGAATGGAAGTTAACGCAGACTCTTCATGGAAATGTGACAATCTCAGCTTTACATAAAATCCACTATCCCCACAACTTGTTGGGCTCTCTAAAGAACAATTCTTTCTTTTTTTTTTAACCACAGATTTCTCTTTTGGGTTTTCTTTGAAATGCATTGGTGGGTCCAGCCCAGAGCCACATCAAACCAAATCAATGTTCTGTATCTTTCTGTCGTGTTTGATCTTTTTTTTTTTTTAAGCTTAAATTTTCTTTGGAGGTTGGGTTCAGAGGGAAGAAAAACCAAACAGGTGCACGGAGGAAATTAACATCAAAAAAACTCAGAAAAGAAAAAAGAAAAAACCCACAAAAACAAAACACAAGGCAAACTATCCAGCCCCATTTTCAATTAACAGCCCTGAGCAGTGTGAAACACTAAAAGGCTTTTGCTGGGCTACATCCAGCTCTGCCATGTAACTTAGATGATAACAACTGGGGATGCTCTTGCTTAGCATTCAGCCCAGCCGAGCCACTTTCTTTCGGGAGCTGAGGGCTCATTAAAATGACCTTTCCCCATGATTATTATTTAATGAGTGCGCTCTAAAACAGAAACCCCTTGTGCCTCTCGAGGCAAAGCCTCAAGTAATCTCTTTTCCCACTGAAGTACTAATGACAAGCTGACAAAAAAAAAAAAAGAGAAAAATTGGGGTGAGGGTGAGGGAGGGAAACTGCAGAGTTAAATTTAATGCAGTAATTGCCACATCCTTGAACACCGTGGGTTATGTCTGGGGATCTGAAAAAAAAATTACCACCCAAAAAGAGACACAAAAACACAACATAGAGGTTTAAAAAAGTTAAAAAGAAAAATTTCTGGTTGCTAAATACACCCAGCAGTCCCCTATAGCAGCCAGGAGTCAGGTGCCTCCATTTCTATCTGCCTGTCTAGAGAGTGCTTATCAGGAAACAAACTGAAAAAGATAAAACCAAAAATGGGTGAACAAAATAAAAATTAAACCAAAAGGGTTGGGGGGAAGGGGAGGGGAAGCCTAGGCTTTATGTGGACAAAGGCAGCAGGGATATTTGAATAATAGAGAGTACCCCAGACTAGGTTAATTCCAGTTCTACTGATGGGGAGTGGGAGCAGGAGGGGGATGCAGAGCAGGATGGAGTGAAGCAGCAACCTAATCGCCTGATAAGAGACACAGCAAGAGAGACAAGGTACACAGGTTTAGTTAAAAATGAACTCGGTATGTTTAATAAAGCTTGGAATACCAAATTGCAGTACAAACATCAAGTCACACGGCCACACAACAGTACCCCGGTATGGAAAACAAAAAAGGGAGAAAAAAATAGAAAAAGGGGAGGGAAAAGACAAAGGGGGAGAAGGAAATAAAAAAGAAAGAGGGGGGAGAAGACAAAGGGGGAGTAAAAAAAGGGAGGGGAAAGGAAAGTAATTAAAAAACCTTTCAAACCTCGACAAGGCTCATGTCAAAATAAAATAGTAAGAAATAAAATAATAATAGTAATAATTATAATAATAATTATATAATGGTGGTGGTGGCAGCAAGGAAGGAAGTGAGGGTAAAACTGAAGGGTGGAAGGGAACAGGAAAGCAGGGAGAGGTGGACACTAAAACCCAGTCAATATAAAAGCTCTAAAAGAGCCAGCCAGTAGAAATATCACAATGATACAGGTACAAAAAGGATAAAAAATAGAAAAATAGCCGTGGGGTGATACAGCAGGCTACGCTGCCAAGGACAAAGATGGCCGCCCTGGCTCTGGCCATCCACATGGCCGACCCCTGCCCACAGCCCCTCGCTCAGCGCCTCGCCCCACCCGCTCGGGCTGCGTTTGCTACAAACTAGTAACCTTGATCCAACGAGTCCTCCGAGGAGTCGCTGAAGGACGATCCCTCCTCGGCCTCCCGCAGCAGCAGGCAGAAGGGCTGCTTGCGCCCCGCCGCCGCCTTCGGCTTGGGCGGCCGCGTGGCCGTGGCGCGGCGTGGGGACACCTTGGGACCACCAGCGCGGCCCTTGCGAGCGGCCGTCGTGCTGTACAGGCCGCGCGGCCGCGGCTTGGGCACCGACGGGGGCTGTGCCGGCCACTCGTCCCTCAGGGGTCCCTCCTCATCCTCCTCCGAGTCCGTATCTGTGGTCAAAGTGGGTGGGAAGAGCGTTACATCACAGGGTTTGGGGGTTTGGGGTGTTTCGTGGGGAAGGTGGTCCGAGCAAGGAGGGGCTGGGTGGATGCTGCCACTGTCCAGCCTCTCGCTCAATGAGTGGCTGCTGCATAAACACAGAAATTCATGTTGCCTTCTTTCCACCAGAAACACACACTCTCCACCTCAACCAAACACCTCCTGTCCTCCCCTGGGACAAGATCCAACGAGTGTTTTAGCTCAGCAGCAGAAAACTGAGGCAGACATTCCCACTATGGAGATGTCCATCAAAAGCACAGCAATGTCAACAACTGGACCATCAATGTGAATTAGTCTCCACCATGGTGATACTCTATACTCTTGACCTAAAATCTCTTTTTCTACACGAACCAACTCTCCCAGAGGGTTTGCGACACGGGCAGCACATCTAACTCCAGATGTCTGACTCCAAACACACCACCACCGACACTCCATGGCGTACACCAAGGCAGAGCAGGGACCAAGCCGCTGCTCCATCTGCAAATCGTGGCTTTACAAAGCTGCTAAGCCTCGTGGGCGGTGAAAAGCCACCAGCAGCCCTCTTGAGCATCTGATGAGTGGAACAAAAAGCATATGGTCCCCCTGGACACAACAGAAGCGGGTATAAATTGTCACCTCCCCACTTGTGAACGCACCATTGGCTCCACAACGTTACAGACACTGTGGTGGGGACTGTTCCAGCCTGTGAGCAGCAGCAGATGCTTTCCACTGTTAGCCCAGGCTGGGCATCACTCCCCAGCGCCACTACATTGGGTTGTACAGAGGAAGAAACAAGGCATGGTAAATTTAGGAGGCCCAAAGCCCAAATATGCAAATTATTCTGGACACCTGACTTTTGCAAAAATTTGCGGGAAGAGGATGCTCAGCTCTCCCCTTGGATCTAAGGCCAAAGTTTTCAGGACTCCATCTAGAAAATCAAGGGGTTATGAGGCAGAAGAACTTGGCACAAGTCCTGCTTCTCCTCCCCCACATGAGCAGCCCACCAGTCATGGGAGGTGCTGCCATATGCTCGACCTGCCTCCCCAAATTCACCATGCCTGACTGACCAAGTGACAGGCTGAAGCCCTTTCCTTGAACCTGCACACAGCTGAAAACCCACACACCAAAGCTAAGCCATTTCTTCCGTGAGCTGATACTTGTGTGGCAAAGTGGCACATTCCTACGCTGGGACACTCACTGGACAGTGGTCAGGTAGAAGCTCTGTTAGGTTTGGAAAGAGTTTTTGTTCATGAAACCACAGTACCAAGTGCAAGGGCACTGTAACAGCTCCCTGTCAGGAGCCAAAGCTTCTAGCTGCAATGCTTCCTCCTCCCATTAGCTCCAGAGTTCCCAGTTTAGGAGCCATGTGTCTATCCTGGAGGGTGAAGGACATTCAAGAACAGCACTGCTGGGTAGCACTTACAGCACCATCAGCCAAAGGTTGTGTTCGAGTCCAGTGGACACAATGGCTCTTTACTTTGCCATGTAAATGGCTAGTTTAATGCCAAACATTTGTTCCATTGGAGAATCACTAGCTCATCTTCCCCATTAGTGAAATTTCTAAACTGGCGTTGCACTGGGAGATGTTACTTGTTATGCACACAAACACTCCATGAAGGTTTTAACACCATTTTAAATAGCTGCAAGCAAAGGAAAAGATGCTTGTGCAAGTGAGCTGAGACCATTACACAATCAGGTCTCAGACCATAAACTCTGCCCCAATATCTGCCTGAACTGTTAAGGACTCTCCTACCTTTGCTTCCCTGACACTACTGGCAATTCTGATTTTTCCTTCTGTAACAGGGGTTGGTTGCTGGAACCTGTGCCTTGGGTGCACTTTGGGTTCAGAAACAGCAATCACCACACAGGATGTGGGGTGGGGACCGGTGAGACAGATGGGAAGGCTGAGCACAGCCAGCCAGGAACCAAGCCACAGGGGTAGGAGGATGCTCAAGAACAATGGTGTTGCTGGCAGGCTTTGCCTTTCCAATGGACTCCACAGCATAATCCTAAAGCCAACCCTACTGCACTTGACAAGGACTTCAAAAGTCAACCCTTAACCACCTCTGGAGCAGAGGCTCTGAGTGCTCGTCTGACAGGTAGGAGGAGAGTTTCTACAACTACCAAAAGTGAGTCAACTCAAGTTGAAGTGGGTCAACTTCTTTCTGGAAGCATTTTCCCACACTGATGATGAGAACAACACAGGTCAGAGAGAGACACACTCTTACTGGCTACCTCTTGCACAGCCAAGAGGGGTGGACAACCCATGCTGACCCCAAAGATGCAGCAGCATTGATTAGCCAGGGAAGAGGCCACTTTTCACTCTTTAGCAAAAACCAGACCCATCTCCCAGACCCTTCTAAGAGGCCAGAAACCCTCATCACAACCCCCACAACAGAGAGAAGAGAGAAGAGAAGAGATAAATGAGGGATTACTTACTATAGGAGTAGCTGCTAACTTCAGATATTGCTGGTGAATGGGAAACCTTGAGCTGATTTTTGACTTTTAACCCCACTTCCATCTTCTTCATTTTGGCAGCCACTTTGTTTTTACCTTCCTTGGTGGTTTTCAGTGACAGGCCCAAGTTCTTGGCCAGGCTCTTCTTCTCCTCCTTGCTTGGCAGAGCCTCGTGGGGTGGGAGGTACCTGCTGCCACCTCCACTAGTTTTTGTCTTTCCCCCAGAGCTGTCAGAAAATTTGAAGGGGGATTTGAGCTTGTCTTGTTTGGTGAGTGACAGGGCCTTGTCAAGCTTGCTGGCCAGCTGTTCCTGATCTGATGGCACCTTCTTCTTTTTGATCTTTAACTGCTGAGGTGAAAGGAAGAGACCAGATGAATACAGAGCAAATACCACAGCAGACCTGAGGGATTTTACTAGCCCTCATAACAGCCTCATGCATGCTAGTTAATAAAGCCTCAAGATGATAGTCTTAGGTCCCATTTGCCATAACCCACTATGGTGCTAGGGAGGAACAAGAGGAAGATGTCAGCAAACAGTACAGTTTCACTCTTACTGAGCACTAGAAAATCACAAGATTAACTCAGAAAAACTGAATGTTCTTCCAACAGAAACATGTTCACAGAACAAGATGTTTTGGAGCTCTTTTTTCTCAGCACCTGGTTTTTAGGATATGTTTGGGTTGGTTTTACAAGCTTTTCCCTGAATCATAAGGATTAAAAAATCTTCTTTACCCAAAACCTCAGCCAAATAAATACAGATTTCCACATAATCAACCAGCTCCAGAGGCTAGGATGCCAGAAAGACTCAAATACTTCTCAGCAAGAGCATCAGCATCACTGCATTACAGCCAGGGCTGTTAACATTCTTTTCAGCATTTTCTTGCTTCTTGAAAAAAGTAAATATACTTTATATGTGCTACAGCTAGATAACAGCAGCTCTAACTCAGTACTTTGCCTGTGTGCACTTTGGATTCCATCATAAGCTTAAAGCTCCAGTAAATATCTCACTGCCTCAACAGGAGCAGAAGAAAACTCTGCATTTAAAATAGCAAGGTTGTGCTCCCTTTCCTCCCTCGCTTCAGAAAGTCCATTCCCTCTGCTATCTCAGGGTAAGACAAGCCCTGCTCTGGATTCAGAGCTGGTGCAGCACTGCAATGCTCTGGCTGGCTCGAAGGCACTTCACTGCTGCCTACCAAAGAGGTTCAACCTCTGACAGCCAACGTTATAGCCCCTCTGCTGCACAGTCCCCTCTCGTGAGGAGCATCTAAACCTACGTGAGCTGAAAGCAGACACTGGAAGATTAGGAGGAGTTATCCAGACCAAGCCAACACAAGCAAAGCAGGAGGAGAGACTGGCTTTTGGCCCGTGGCTTCAACTTCCCCACGAGGGCACTGACCTCATTTGAGAAGCTGGGAGCCGCATCGTGCTCTTCCCAGCTCTGGTTCCTCCCTTTCATCTTGCCACTGCTGCTCTCCACATCCTCATCCTCCTCCGGGAGGGCCCCTTTGTGCCTCTTCTTCATGCCCTCGCCAGTCTCAGAGTCTTCAGAGAGCAACAAGGACTTGCTCAGTCTGCAAGCCAAGCACAGGATGGGTCAAGGTGGGGGGCTTTCCTCCCTGTGAACCCCACCAAGCTCAAAAGTGAGGTTAAATGCCTCCTAGGACAGTGGGGATCCTCAGCATGAGCCAAGTCCACTGTGAAGTGACAGCAGTTTGGACCAGGTTTTCCACCAAACAGGAGAGCCAAGAAGCCCTTCTTGCACACTCCTGGCTACCAGCACAGATGAGGGTGCCTGAAATCAGAGACCTGCAAGGTGGTCTCTGAAAGGAAATACTTGGTGTCTTGGTAACAGCCACCAAAAAAGCGTCTGATTTGGTACAGAGCAGGAACAGGGAGGACAGACAGCTGAGATGGCCCTGGAAGTTTTTTCCCACTTCTACTTCCATGGGCTCCATAGGTTCAGAGAGAGATTCCTGAGGCCCAGGGAGGTGCCTCACGGCCCAGGCACTTGTTTTGATTGCTCAGGTATGAGCAAGGAGATGGCAAGGAACTGTCACGGGAGGTGACATGGAGGGACAAGGGCCTGGCAGGGACTGGCTCGCCCTGAGTGATTACAAGCCTGGATTCTCTGTGAGAGGCATTTGTGATCTGTGTCACCAGACTTGCTTTGGGATTTGGGCGGAAAGGAGAGGGTAAATAAATAAGAAAAGAAAATAAAAAATAAAGTAGGTGAGACTATAAGCACGTCTTTTCCTACTACTCAGCTGTCTCCAGTAAGTCTCTGGTGATGATCAGTCCACACCTGAAGACCTCTACTAAGCCTACATTAACAGCTCTCATATGCCACCTCCTTCACACTAAGCCTGCTGGTCATACAACCACAAAGCCACTGACACAGGGCAGCCTCCTCAGCTTCCAGGCATTTTCCCTCCCCTGCATCCTCTCTGCTGACCTCCACAGACAGCTAAACCAACACCTCAGGCCCTGGACACCAGCTGAGTGTGCATCTCCATCTCCCATGCCAGCCTGCTCAAGCACTCCTGTGACACCACACCATCACACACACACACATGCACAACTCCAGACACCTCTGGATGCCTCCTGCCTGTCCAGCCACCCAAACACAAAGAGCAAAACATAGAGCCACCAAGAGGACAGATTTTCAGAAGCACTGGTCAGTGGGAGCTGGGCACCTGAATCTCATTTGTAGTCTTGAAAGGTTATTTGCAAAAATATGGAGCACAGAGGGAGGCAGCTTGGAGGTGGCTTCCCACTGAAGAGGTCTGGCCACCTACAGATGGTTAGACGGCCCGTAGTGGTGGGATCTGGGCATCCAAACGAGGGCAGCCAGACTTTAAAAACAGAAAAAAAGCAGGAGAGAATGATCCAGACTCTTGAAAGAGAAAGTTCAGGTGAAACCAACTCCCACTGATTCAGGAACAGAGAGGAAGACAGAAGAAACACAGCAGAAAAGTGCTACCAAGTAGATAACCTGGAATAGCCCTGATTTTCCCATTTTTGATATCAACATTCCTGCAACCAGCTCTACAGCACCTGCTTGCACCATCTGCTCTCCTGAAAACACACGAGGACACACTACCTGACACCACGAGCTCACCTAGAGGTCCCTGCCCAACCGGCTGCTCCGTATCACCTCACAACTGCTCAACTGCCTGTCCTACTTGCACACAACACCACAGACACCTCTACCTGCGGGGAGGAAGGATGCTGGCACTGTATTCCAAGGACACACGTTAAAGGCACACGCTTCCATAACACCACCGCAGCCAGCGACCGGCCACGGTGAGCCCCAGCTCCATCCGAGATGCTCTCCCCAAGTAAGACCCTGGCGCAGCGACCCTGCCATTTTCCCGTCTTCCCCAAATTCCAGCCTTACTTTCCACTCTTGCTGTCACTCTTCCCTCTCTCCTTAATGGGTGACAGAGCGCTTGATCCAAGTTTCCTCTTCCTGGGCCTTCCAGGGCCTCTTCTCGCCAAGCTTCTACTTTTCTCGTCATGCTTTTCCCTTTAAAAAAACCACACGCTTCACTGTTAACCAAGGCAACAAAAAGAAAAAAAAGCAAAGAAAAATAAAGGCAAAAGCAAACTTTGCAACCAAAGAGCAAAACAAACAGGAAAAAAAATTAAAGAAATCCAAAAAGAAGAAAAAGGGAAAATAATTAAAGAAAGCAAGCAAGAACAGGAGCCAACCCAGAACCTTCGCCTGCCACCAAACTGCTAAACTGAGCTGCTGAAGCCAAGGTTGTCCCTAACACGGTCTCCCAGCTGCATTCACCAGTTACCAGGTTGTTGTGTCACGTAGCCTAGGAGTGTGCTGTGCAAAGCTCTGGCGGGATGTACCAGGAGGAGAGGAGAAGAGACAGGGAGGGATGGAGGGTTGTTTTTCCTCCTGGACCAAAAGGCAGCGAAAGTGCCCAGCTGAAACAAAACAAGACCTAGTGAGCAGCCTGTGACTTACTCGGAGTCCCTTCGGCGCTGCAGCTTCACCAGCTCCCGCTGCTTCTCCTTGTAGCGCCGCTGCAGCTCCGCCAGCCTCATCCTGTAGTCCAGCTCCATTGCATCCATGTTCTCAATGGCTGATTTGATGGAGTACATCTAGGGAGGGGAGGCAAGAGGGGGTGAGAGGGTCAGTCTTTTCCAGGTGGTGCACTCTGGGTGCCCATGCTATGGCAGAAAGCCCTTGGTGCTGACAGAGGAGCAGAGACCCCTTGCCCACAAGCACAGCCCCAGAGCAGTACCCAAGAAAACCAGCCAAGCAAAGATGTTCTGTGGCTTATGTATGGGATGGCATCAGCTTTGAGGGACTACAACCCTGGGAAAGAACCTGCAGGATAAGATACAGTCATGGAGAATCTTTTACTTTCTTTAAAAAAGACAGACCACAATTTATCCTATCTTGGAACACTTACTTGCTGGGTACAAAATAGTTTGTTGGTCTCTCTCATGGGTAAGAGTCAGCAAAGAAAAAAACAAGGAAAAGCCTTCCTGACACTATTTATTTATCCTGTCTGCCAAAACAGTAACACACGAGTTTCTCTGGCTTTGTATACACACACCACTTTTAGGGCTGACGAGGATCCTGCTGAACTTTGATTCACAAATGAGGCAGGAAGCTACATCGGACACACCACCTCCTTTCAGTCAGGAACATGACACAGGGAAAGTGCCAGATCACTCTGCTGAATGCAGACACTCAGCACGAGCCCCCCAGACAGGGGCTGCCACAGTGAGTTGTGTCAGTGGACGCACCAGGGCTTTTCAGGCTCAGCCACACTACGAGCTACTTACTGGTTCATCTTTCTTCTGCATCCAGCTGTACTTTTTGTTGGGATTCAGCTCGCGAGGCAGCCGGATGGTTTTCAGACTTTCCATAAAGGGGGTGGAAAGTACTTCCATGAGCATGTGGGTGCTGGCAGCCAGCAAACTCTCCAGTGTTGGCCGGACAGGAAAACTCTCTGGACCTGCTGGGAAGGACAGAAAAAAAAAAGCTGTAGAGGTTCACATTCCAAGACTGCTTCTCCCATAGGCACAAGGAGGGGCTGATGGTCCCTTCTGGCCCATGGCTGCTCAAGGAGCCTCCCAGCCACCCTTAGCTCCCACTTGAGATCTCCTGTTGTACCCAGCCATGGTGCAGGTGGCAGTTCCCATCATGTCTCACCTCAGGAAGTTACTGGAAGGTGAGATTCTTTTCAGGACCGGCCAAACTCTTGGAAAGTGTCATCTGGAGCTACTGGGGCCTCTTGTGCCAAACCCCAACAGACTGGAGACTCAGTGCCTGCCAGAAGGGTGTTACCCTGGCAGCTCTTGGATACTGGGGCTCCGTTTCCGCTACACATACCACAAACTGTCTAGACATGGCGAGGGCCTTTGGAAGGGATAGCAGTACAAAAGCCACACGTAGCTCAGCCTACTGCAACAAAAAACCCTGCTCCAACACCATCTGAAGTACCAGCCTCTCCTGCAACTCATGGCAATGCTCTCCTTGCTGCCTGGCTATGGCTGCAAGAGATCCCACTAGTGCCTTGGCTCCTCTGCCCACACGCAGAGCACAGGGACCATACAGTGGGAGTCCCAACCTGGCCTAAAGCTGATCAGACTCCACACTGACAACTTACTTTGCATTTCTTGCTTCCGCTTCTCCAGCTCCATCTCTGCAATTTCACTTAGCAAAGTGATTCCTTGCAGGAAGGACTGCTCGAGGGTCTGGTCAGTTAACACCTCCACCTTCATCTGAGGCGGAGTGACAGTGGTGGTAGTCAACAAGGAACAAGCCTGAGGCATTTCTGTAGCAGCCACCAAAGCATTCATCCCAGCCAGTGGGTCACCTGGCTTGATGTCCAGATCCGGGATTTGGCAAGAGATTGCCTCTTCTGTGTAGGAAGGGATCTCTGGCCCTTGCTCACCCTCCTCAGGGGGAAGGCTGGGAAACTCTCTTCCCCGGGGCACATCAGCACTCTGCAGATCCATGGCTGCAGAGGCCTCCTCCCGCTGGGGCGTCAAGTCCATCTCCGGTGCCTCGTTCTCCGCATGCACGAGCAAACCGTCATAGTCCATGTGCATGGAGCAGGTTTCAGCCCCACTCCCAGTCTCTGGCTCAGCCTCTGCTTCTGCAGGGCAGGCCACAACCTGGTAAGGAGGTGGGCAGCTCTGGAGGTCTTCCTGGTCCTGCTCCATAGCACCCAGGCTTTCACCTTGATGTAACAGGAGATTGCAATTCTCCACATTCTGCACTGGGACGGCTGTGGAGGTGGTGATGTTCAGAGTCCCCATGTCCTGCTCACAGATGCCTTCTTGGCTTTCCTCCATCTGCACCTCTGATTTCACCCTCTCTTCCAAGGATTCCTCTTCTGCTGCTGCTGGGATGGGCTCTAGGATTTTGGACGGAGACAGGTGGATGGGCTTGACCTCTGAGGAAAGCTCCATGTGCTCAGATCCTTCAGCAGGCAGTGGGACATCAGGAGCCAGGCCATCTGCATCAGATGCTGGGGCGGGCTGGATGAGGTAGGGATAGTGTCTTCCAAAGGAGGGAGGCAGGGACTGAAATGGATATCCAGGGGGGATCTCTGCAAGATATCAGACAGGACAGGCTGTGTAATGGCTGAGTCTCCTAACCACCTTCTCTTTCACTAAGGCATAGTTCCCTTTGCCTTCACCATCTCTGGTCTCTTTTTGTTTTCAAGCAGTAGCTGCTTTGGGCACCTCTCTCCTGGCCAAGCTGCCACAGGCAGCAGCACCCCAAAAGTCCCTTCTGCACGTTTCTCCTGTAACTGGAAAGGGATCTGCCTCTTGCATCCTCTCCCTCTGGGACTTCAGCCCTGCAGGAACCAACCCAGGCTCGACATAAGGGAGGAAGAGAGGCTACAGCCCCAGGTACCCCTATGACTCAGGCATCAATCCCAGTCCATCACACTAAGCCTGCTCCTTGCTTCTGCCCTGCCTTTTAGAGGAGCTATGTGGTTTTCCCTAAGGGAAGGGACAGAAGCAGGAAAGACTGAGGAGAAAAAGGGAGGCAGGCACAAACACAACAGGACTCTGCCAAAGCAGGGCTCTCTTACCTGGGAACAAGGCCTGATATGGACTGGCAGCCTCTTTTTCCAACTCCAGGTCTTTCTTCTCCACGGTCTCAGGTGCCTCTTCCTTTGGAGGGATGGCAGGGGCAGGGGGTGGAGAGGCGGGGGGCGGGCTGGAAGGATGGGAGCTGGGGGTGGCAGGGTAGGAGTAGGCTGGCTGCGAAGGTGGCTCCTCCATCTTTTGGATCACCTCAGCTTTGAGCACAGACACGGGTGAGGCCCTGGGAGAGAGGGGAGGTGGACTCACAGCCTTACTGTAGGACGTGGAGGCACTGGGAGACAGCACGGGTGGTTTTCGGTGCACCAGTCCTGGGGCAGAGGAGGAAAGGCCTGATTTGGCACTGTCCAGACTCCGCTTCGTCACCTTCTCTTCCATATCCACACGCTGCTCGTTGGCCTTCAATCTCTCCTGTGACAAGAACAGAGCAAATCTCAGCATGGCATCTCCTCCTGTTCCTGCAAAGTGGCAGTGACCTACCCCCAAAGTAAGACCAAAACACAGTCTTATCAGATATGCACCAGAATGAAACACCATTTTAAGACCAATCTGACAGAGGGTGACACTGATCTGCAATAGCTTCTTTACAATTCCCAGCTCCAGGAGTCCTGAGAATGATGTCTCAAGCTTTTGCTTGTATCCAAAGCGACCCACTTCTATTTCTAAGTCTCCAGCCTTGCAAGCCTGTATGTAAAATGAAGGCTGAAAACTGGAGGACCACTATAAAAATGAAGGGGATGTAAAACACCCAAATGAAAGCTCATTGATTTTCAAAACCATTCTGTGAACAGTAGCTGCCTCCTGGAACCAGTGTGATTGCTACAAATTCTGCAGCTGCTTCTCTGAGCTGCTCACAAGGTTTGTTTGGAAGTGACCAGGGATGAAACCACTCAACTATACAGAGACATCCCTAGGGAAGGAGTCCATGTCATGCTGCTGCTGGGCAGCTCTCCTGACAGCACTGCTCAATGGCTCTACACCAAACCTATCCAAACCCCACACTAACTGCAGGATACACCAAATGCTTCGTATTTCAGGGACCACGGAAGGATCACTCATTGCATCCATATCCTTGAGACACAACTGCCACACAGGCACAGCTGCTTCTTCTCTGCAGACACTCCAACTTCAGGCTCATTTCACACCCAAGCAAGAAGATCTTGAAAACATACCACAAGCTGGGCACTCCTCTGCAGCTCCATGGCGTGGGCTGCTTGCTGCTGCAGGATGTACAGCTCGTGCTGCCGCAGCAGCTGCTGATGGGAGAGAAGCTGGAGCTGGTGAGCGTGCTGGAGGGAGCTCCTGGTCGGGGGGTACATGGCAGGCCACAGTGGGGGTGCCCGGTCCATCAGCTCCGCTGGGGAATGAGCAGAGTTGCAGTTAGGGAGGCAGCAGGGTACAGATACTTAGAGGATTCAGGATTGCTCAGGGCAAGTATCTCTACCACAGTCCCAGGCTGTGGGGGATGCCAAACACTGGGCTATGCAGAAATGCAGAGGGGCACGACTGCTGTACTTCCCTTGACAGCTTCAGTCCTATCACCCCTGGGTCCTGGGGTCATCAGACCTGCTTTGCTCTTTAGCCACTCTCATTTCGACGGTCCATGGCTGAGCCCATGATAGATTCTCCTAACCAAGGATTCTACCTCTACAGAGTCATACAGGGGATGAAGAGCCATGCTGCAGATCACACATTTCCATATCCAAAACACACCTAATGAGAGGCGAGCTCACCCCCACCCTGTTGCTGTGGTTGCTGGTCCCCATGGGTACATAGGCTTCTCTCTATCCCTCTCCAAAGACTGGTTTCTCCACAGCTCACATTCTCAGGGACAAGCTCACATCCTTACCAAAGTGTGGCAAGTGCTCACTGGGGATCACAACAAGCTGCCCCGACTGTGGGTCTCTGGCAAACTGGTAGGCGGAAGGGAGAGCTCCCCCCATGGCAGGGGGAAAGCCCGGAGTCATGCCCTGGTGCAGGGAAGGGTGACCAAGTCCTGGAAGAAGAAACACCCAAGTTACAACTCAGGGGATGCAGGCAGCTCCTACCCACATGAGAAGTCATCCACCATTTCATTGCTCCAAATACCTCCTTCCCTTTTCCCAGTCATCAACGAGCAGCCTCACTGGGCATGTAGCAACACCTCTCCCTGGATTTCATCAGTGTGAACACCCCATGGACACTGCTCCCTTCCAGGGCACTCACCGTAGGGATGGCCAGCAAGCCACATGGAGGGGCTCCCTGTCCTGGGGAGCCAGGGGTGGGCTGCCAAGTGCGAAGCTGGGTCTGCAGACCAGCGCCCGGAGCCCGCCAAGGCTGGGCCTCCTGTCACCATGAGGTTGGAGTTCAAACCATTCGTGGTGCAGCTGGAGGGGTGTATCCGGGCAAAATCTGCCAGCTCCTTGCTTTCTCTGTTATGGAGGAGGCAAGAGAGAGAGGATCAGAGTGATGGAGGAGCCCAGGGGTATGGGCCAGTATGGAGAACAAGTGTCTGTAAACCATTCAGTCACTTGAGGAAAGCTGTGATGGAGGTGGTTAACATCACGTCCAGAACAAATACCCCATCTTTCCATCCCTTTAGAGCAGGCATGGATTTGCAGCAGTCTGTTAGGATTCAGGATCTGTCTATAGTCCCATCTTCCCCACTCAACATTTCTCTCTGCACCAGCAAGGCTGGTGCCAGCACCTATACCAGATGGAATCAGCCCTGTCCCCTCTCTGGACAGGTTGTCCCCAAGCACAGCTTGTGGCTCTACATCATGAGATCCCATCTCCCTCTGATCCTCACCTGAGCAGCTTCTCCTGATCCCGTTCCAAGCGCCCTGCCAGGAGGTGGCTGTCCCGGTGGCGGCTTCTCTCATCTCCACAGTCATCTTCAGAGCGTCCATGCCCTAAGAGACAACCCAGCACCATCAGACAGGACAAACAGTCTGGGGAAAGCTGTCCCCACTCTCCTGGGCAGGGAGAGGCCATACATGGGAGCCAGCATACCCAAACATCACTCCCTCTCCCCAAGGTTGTTTCAGGTTCAAATCCTGAAGAATGAGACAAGGCTTTCTGTGTGATCAAGATATTCTCACTGAGGCAGCTCCTGGTAGATTTATGTGGTTTGAAGTTCATGTCTTCAAGCCATCATGGGACCCACTTACCAGGCCAGGCTGGTCTTCCAGGACAAGACAGCCACTAGCCTGGAAGCAACAGGACCAACAGGACCACTGTTGCTGAAGGACAGTGGCAGATTTTCTGTCTCAGGAGAAGAGACACAGCTAAATGCCTACATGAAACCACCAAGTTCTACTTAGCATGTCTCATGGAGGGAAAGGATTTTATCTCTGCACCTTCTGAAGCATCTTCTGCTCTTATACACCAGCCTGGGAGCACTGGGTATGCTCTGAATCCCTGTCCTTCTGCAACAGGCAGAACTAACAATATGGACCCTCACAAAACCAGCACACTCTGCTTTGTAATTCAACCTGTTAGCAGAAATCTGCAACTCCCCCGAGACATGCAACAAAGAAAGGGTCTGGCATGGCAGGGACACATATGGTAGATGAGGGCAGCAATCCAAAAAGGGGGGATGGATGTTTGGCTGGAGAAACCGCTTGTCCAGAATCAAACAGCTCTTGCAGATACTGCCTGGCACTGTAGCAGTGTCTGTGAGAGGTTAGGAGGCACTTCACAGGAGTGAACAGCAGTGCCAAGCTTGGCTCTGCCAGGACCAGGTACTGGGGCCACCCTTCCCATCTTTATCCAAGGTCTTCACCCCACTGCCTGATTTTAAGCTTGCTTTCCCCTAGTTTTTTCCCTAGTTTCTCTCTTGCATACTCTTTTTTTCCACAATTCCCTACTGTCCCTCTTCATGTTATGCTTCAGCAACACGATCCACTCCCAAATTCCAGCCCTGTTTGCAGTGAGCACCCAGCCTGTCTAACAGGGCCAGGAGGAAGGTGTTTGCTTCCCCCCAAATCCTGGTGCTCCCTGCCAGCACATCTCCTGCCCAGGCCATGCTCTGCATCCCACAAGGCTCAGCAGTGCAGCACAGTCTTGCAGGACTGCACCCAAGCAGCCCCTTCCAGGGTCCTCACTTTCCTGTCTGGATATGGTTTGGCACATGGGAAGGCATCTCAGAACATCAAGTCTATTCTGCTGACAGGCAGTCTTTTCAAGGAGAGCTCCACTGTGTATTTCCACAAACCTGGACAGCCCATGGGTTTTCTGCTGTCAAGTCTCCAATTCCCTCAGCTTTTACTGTCAGAAGGAATCCAGGAACAAGACAACATCTTTCCCAGCTCCTTTCCCCAAGGCTCCTTCCATGGGCTCCAGGCAGGAAACAAAGACGCTTTAAAACCTGGCACACAACTCTCCCTCCCGAAGGACTTTCCAGGGTCACCACATCTCCCTCGCAGTCTGCCAGGACACCACGTGCAGTGGATGTCCCCAACCAGCATCTCCTCAATTTACTGAACGATGCCCCACGCAGCCTCTGTTGCTCACTTTTACTACTCAGGCTCCACAGCATGAGGGCTCACAAATCCCTCTGGAGCCCCAGCATCCTCCATGCCTCTCCACTAGCACCCACACTCACTCAAAAATCTCCTTCCACACTCTAACCCAGGTTCTCCCTCCTTGGAGGTACTTTTTGTATTTCTTTTCTCAATCAGTGCCCAGCTGTCTCTTCAGTGTCAGCAATATGGAGCAAGCCCTTGGAGAGCTCACAGCCTGCCTCCCTCCCTTCCTCGTCACAAGGTGAGTTGGCCCCCACTCCCAGACTCCCATTAGAGACACATTATTTTGTTATTCTATCATTGCTCCTCCCTCTCCCCTCTACATGCCTGGTGCTCTGTTATTTCTAGACAAGTTTATCATCTTTTTTTCATCCCTCATGCAAACACACACATGCTCTCTTATTCCTCTAATTCCCGCCCAGCCTCTATCCCGCCAACAGGACAGTCCCTTTTCTGGACAGACTGATGATTGTCCGGACAGTGAATGATCATTCTGTCTATATATATGAACATGACGCACGGACTGCATAAAAAAATTCAATCAGTTATGCATGGAGGAAAGGCTTAGGTCCGTTCCCTTGACAACCAATGCCCGGTACTAAATACTTGCATTTTACTTGCCAAATACTACAGATTAGCCAACTAAAGCCTGCTTTCTCCTTCTTAAAAGGTCTAAACATTCAAGCACCGTCCACTCAGCGCAAGCAAGCTAATGTTATTAGACGAATATCTCCTGGCACACAAAGGGGGGGCAGCATTTGGGGGGCGAGAGGAGGAGAAAAGCAGTCTTGTTTTCTGTCTGAAAGCCAACTGCATCACTTAGCAACGAGCCCAGAGGCCTGCCAGAATTCAACCCTTGTTTGCAGCCTTTTAGTTCAGCTCAGTAAATTACATTTAACGCAAGCTGGGAGCGTCTGGGATGACTGAACGGCTGAACAAACAGCTCCCTGTGCTGCCCACGAGGTCCTCGGTCGGCTCCCGCCTGGCTGTGGGGAAGGCACCGGCAGGCGATGGGAATGGGGAGAGGAGCTGCTGGCTCTCAGAGAAAATGCTTCTCACCCCTGAGGTTTGGGAAAGGGGGGCAAAGGCAGAAAAACGGGGAAGGCAAAGGCTGAAAATGGAAAGGCAATCATTGCTCGCCTGCCGCTCACTTTGGCATCGCTCCTTGGCACACCAGAGCCTCGTGCCAGGCAGCCCCCAGACATTACCTGGCTACATGAGCCAAGCCAAGCACCAGAATCTCTCCAGTGCCATCCCCCTCCCACCAGGAACACAGCTTAAATCAAAAACGTGAGATTAAAACACACCATAACAAAGGCGGTTTGAGGAGGGCTTTTTCTCAGTCACCTCGTTTGCTAATGGATCAAACATATGGAGAGAATTGCCCTCAGAGGTCAACAGAGGGGATGGAAGTAGGAACAGGGGACTCACTACCTTGTCCACAGAACTTTTGCTTCCCACTGTGTTTTACAACATGCCCTTTGGTGTGAAGGGAGCCAAAGGGACTGAGGATAACAAACTCAGCTCATAGCACACAGTCTGCACTGGGTGGCTGTGCTTCCCAGGGAACAGATTCCTCAGGGAAGCCCTGAGACACACCTAGAGAACCTACCTTTGATGCTGCTGAGAGATAGGGAGCGATCCCGGTCTGCCAAGCTGGGCCCCAGTTTGCTGCTGCTGTTGCTGCTGTTGTTGTCCTTCTGCCGGGCCACAGCCACGGCGATGCCGACAGGCAAGTGCCTCACCTCCACTTCGCCCTGGGAGCCAATGCTCTCACGGCCAAAGGATTTGGCACTCTCAGGTCTCTCGGGGTCCCTCTTCAGCTGCTTTGATGGCTGCTGCAGCAGCAGCTGCTGCACCTTGGAGGCTCCCAGCTGTGCAGAGTCCAACTTCACATTGCCCAAACCACCAAAGGGGCTCTTTTTGCCGCAGCTCTGCCGGGACGCCGTCTCCTTGGCAAAGCTGCCACTGTACTTGATGAGGCTCTGCATGGCCGACCCTTCTCCGTGTGAGGTGGGGTGCAGAACGTCCGCAGCGCCCCGCGAGCCCACCACCGAGGACCGTGGCAAGCCACTGGGGTCAAGGTAGACCTTCTTGGCTTCCTCCTCCACCCGGCTGACGTGGTTGTGCTGAGCGGCCAAAACTGCCATCTGGGTGGTGGCAAAGTTGCCCATCTCAAAGGGCTTCCACTTCTGCTCTGGTGGTTTCAGCTGACCGTGGTCCAGGTGCTGCCGGGAGGAGTCCAAAGTGCCATAGACTTTTGCTGCTTCTTTGGAGCTGGATCGCTGGAAGCGGTCCCGCTCGCAGGGGCGATGCTCTGCCTCTGGACTCGGCTTCAGCAAGTCCTTGGAGGCCAGGAACTCCCTGCTCTCTGGAGAGCCCAGCCCCGGCCGGTTGAGGAAGGGCTCTGAAGTGACCTGTCTCTTCAGTGCCATGGAGTTTGTCCTGATCACCGAGCCCTTCTCTCTCAGAACCTCCATCCTTTTGGCATCGCTGTGACAAGAGAAGTCCTGGGACAAGAGCGTGCGGGAGGCATCCGCAAGGCACCGCTCCGTGGGCGACTGCAGCACCCCCACCTTGCCGAGGTCCTTGTCCTTCCCCTTGTTGTCTCGGGCCTGCGAGGCGATTTGGATGGGCCCACTCCTCTCGTCATAGGCTTCGACCGAAGGCACGAAGGTGGGGGCGATGACTTTGTGCTCCCTCCCCAGCTCCTTGGCCGGCGGGAAGATAGTGTACATGCTGGAATGGACGGGCTGTGGAGGGAATGTTGTGGCTGGCGTCATCTTCCCTGTCTGTGAGGGGTGTGGGGACGGGCAGCTACAGGAGACGTGCAAAGTGCCCACAGAGGGCAGGAGGGGCTCCCCCCGCTTCAGCCGCTCAGCGTGGGCGTGCGCAGAAGGCCTCACGTTCTCATCATGCCGAGTGGGATCCTTGGCACAGCGGTCCTGCTCGGCACCCAGGACCTTTAGCATGGGGTCCCCACCACCATTGCAGTTGCTGAGGGAAGAGCTCTGCAGCGGGTTCTTGGACTTGGGTTCCCCACTGCCTGTACCCCGATTTGGCATGTGCTCAGCCAGGAATGGCGACAGACGCTCACCGACCTTCACGGCCTTCTCCACCACACTAACCTTCCGGTCACTGTCGGGCTTCGTATCCTGTGTAAGGTCAACCACACTGCGGGGTCGGGGCTCCTCCTTCGGCTTGCTCTCCTTCTTGGCAAAGGGCAGGGACAGATCACTCCGGCATGCCCGCTCTTTCCCGCCGGAGTCCTTCAAGCCTTCTTTCGAGCTCTTGTGCAGCTGCCCAAGGTCCTTTTCCCGGAGCAAAGTGCTCGACGTGTGGCTGCCCACAGTCCTTGAGAGGGGAGGCTGAGGGTGCAAAGGGGACTGGCCTGCATGGCCAGACAGGTAGAACCCATCTGCAGAGAAAAAGCAACCAAAATTATCACAGGCCTCCAATCCCTTCAGTCCTACACAGAGACAGACAGGTGAGAGGTGGCAAACCAGGAAGGAACTTGTTTCAAGGATGCCTCAGACAGGAGGGCACAGGGCAGAGGAGACCAAGCAGGTTTCTCCATGTGGGATGCAGGACAGCCCTGTCTCTGATGCACACTGGGGCTTCTAGGAGGGACAAGATCAGATTTCCTAGAGCACAGCTATATCCAAAACCTTGGTACTGCTAAGACCAGGGAACATCCCAGAATGTTCAAGCCAGGCAGTTCCTCCTCCTCATCCCCAGCACCCCAGCATCCAGCAGCTCCAGCAGCTACAGAAGCACAAAGCACAGGGTGAGCATCCAGGAGTGACAGGTGGGAAGGGCACACAGGGTCCCAGACTCACCTTTCTGTGACTCAAAGAGGCTGTGCTGTCCCAGCTGGGCCAGGAGTGGACTGCCGGCACTGGGAGGTTCGAGGTGGCTCAGGGGAATGTACGATGGGTAGAGACCGTTAGGCAGATGGGAAAAGCCTGCAGAAAATGGGAAACAGAAGATGGAAACATGTTTCATCCCAAGCAGCACGTTGCTTTGGAACAAGCCCCGCGGGAGCACAGACTGTTGTGGCTGTCAGTCCCGCGCGCCAGGAGCGCCGGCGGAGGGGACGCACACAGAAATCACACACACCACACACAGCCCATGGCAGGAAGCACTGCTCAGGGACCCCACTTTGGGTACTGACCCCTCACTGCTGGTTCCCCAGCTTGCCCCAGGCACCTCTGCAGGACTCCAACTCTGTAAAAAATGGAGCATGCTGCAACCTGAGCAGAGTCTTAACCTGAAGACTAAACAGTCAAACCACCTGGCTGGTAAACTGTTTTATCACAAGCACAGCCACCTGTTGGTGAGGGCACTCCCCAATGTGCTTCCAGAGCAGCGATAAGACCCTCCTGCCAGCACAGCCCGTCACAGCTGCAGGTGCCCAGCACTGGGTACAGGCTTTGAAAAAACATGAGAACATCCTCCAGAGCAGCTCACACAAAGCAGTTTCTTGTATCCAAACCCAGCATCTTATCCCGGAGGAAGGCAAAATAGAGCAGAAAACGTGACACCCATCCACGTGTTGATACAAAAGCATCATGTCCCCAAGGCCTTGTTGCTAGTGGTCTGGATGATGTGCTGGATACTGGGCCCCCCAGCAACATCCTCATGCAAATCATCATCATCCACGTTTCCTCAGTGAATACAATCACCATCATAGTGGTAATAACACATGCTTTTGGCTACAGGCAGCAATTCCTCTCCAACACTGCCACCAAACGACACCCGTGCAACACTACAAACCCAACTCTCTGCCAGAACCAGGATCCCAGTCAGAGCCATCATTTAAAAGCTGAGTAAAAGCCATCAGGAGAATCTGAAGGAGCCCTCTGCAACCCTCCTCCCTTCCACTCAGCTCCCATTAGCAACCAACTTCCCCAAAATTCAATGATCCCACTGAAAGCAACCAGACAACAACTTTTGTCAAGAGTCCAGCATCCAACCAGATCAAAACAACATCACACCAAAACCCATGGGGAGCCAGAGAAGTTCAGTCCCTAAAGCTGCACGTGGAGCACCATCTGCGAGAGCTAGTCAATATTTCACATTATTTAGACAGCCAGGATCTCTTCTGCGTACATGTTTTCATCCCGGCATATGGGCTACACCGACACGGTGCTCCGCACAGCTCCTGGCCCAGATCCATCGCCCGACAGATCCCAGCGACACCACCCACACACGCCAACCCTCCAGCGGCAGGACCAGGGGAGCTGCTGTGCCCACCAAGTTCAACCCAGAGCCCATTTCCAGCAGGCAAATCTTGCTATTTCATTTTTCCCATGGTGCTGTAAAGGCACTGAGCGCACATGCATGTCCACACCTCTCCTTGGTAACCCCAAAACCTGCACTGTGAAGCATTCCTGAACACCTTTTCTTACTCCCAGAGCTGGAGAGAGCCGGATAGAATGCAGAAGCATTCAGCCTGGCTTAGCTGTGAGTAACTCCACTCCACAGCACATGTGCCTTGGCCGTGCCACCCTCACTGTGCTGCTCCGGTGCTGCTTCGGCATGGCTGGGCTGGCAGCGAGCCAGCATCTGGAGCAGGAGTGACACATTTCTGAGGGAATGTGAGTCCCATCTGGCAGAGCACATGGTTGCAGCATGGCAAACCCCCTGGAGCACCCCATGCCACACCAGCCCCAGGGCCCCAGCCACAGACATCCCCACATGAGCCCCTTCTCCCAGCCAGAGCTCGATCCCAGCTGCAGCTGCTCCCGCAGGCGGGAACTCCGCTATGGAGATCACGGAGAGACACATCTCATGGCTGCAGACACCGCTGAGCACAGATACCCATGGCATAGCACCAATTGCACTTGGTGCAAGGACATGGAGCCACCTGCAGAACTCCAGGGAGGGGACACAATCCAGCTCTGCCATCCAGCACCAGGACACCTGCATGTGCCTAAGCAAAGAAGCTTAACCCAAAGAAACATTTTAATACCAGTTACATTCCTGGTCCTACTGGGGCAACTCGCTGCTTATGCCATCTTATTATGCCCAGTAATAACAAAAGGTCAGTCCCAGACCCAAACGCCCCAGAGCTTCCCCTACAATCAGCATCATCACATCCCACTACAGTGATCCAGCCTCAGCTCAGGGCTGCAGAAGCAGGAGGAATGGGAAGTGTCCAAGATGGGGACAGGTTGAGGAGGGACAGATTGGGGACCCTACAAGGCAGCGTCACCAGGACAGCTGGGAAACAGCAGCAGAACTGACTTTATGCCACCAACCCAGCTCCAAACCCACCTGACATCAGGCAGCCCTTCCCAGTAACTTCCACAAGTCCACAGCAGCAGCACTGCTCCTTGGAGAGACATAAGCCTAGCACAGGAGCTCAAAGCACATCCCAAAGCTTTGCAGGTGGAGAAACTGAGGCACAGGCCAGTGCAATGACTTGGCTGCATCACTAGGCTGACCAGCAGCACCACTTAAACCCCAGCCTCAGGTCTACCAGTGACACTGTTTCCTCTTGCTAAGTGCCCAGGAAAGCTGCCCAGGCTGTATTTACCTGGCTTGTTCCCTGCCAGGAGCCAGAGCCAGAGCAGGGATCTGAGCTACAGCCTTCCTGGGGATGAACCCAATGCAAATCCAACCCCAAAGCACTGCCAGAGCATCCCTTACTTCTTACAGCCCTCCAGCAACCGTGCTGATGGGCTGGTATAAGATTCACACACAGCCTGAAACCTGCTGCCCCACTCCCCTAGGCAGGACCTGGAGGAGAAGCTGCTCCTTCATGTGCTGAGGAGCTGCACTCGCAGGAGGCGGCCACGGGCAAGTCACTCCCTCCTTCGATCTCCGAGCCAGAAAACGATGCCAAGGGGAGAAACTCTACCGCAGTGAGCAACGCACAGCTCACCCCAGCCATGGGATTCTGCCAGGAGAAAGGGAGGGGAAAAGGGGAAACCACAACCATCTCCATCTGCCCGGGGCCAGAGCATTTGCTGAACCAGCGCAAGATCTGCTTTGCCCAGGGACACGCCGACAGGTCTCGGCAGGCTGAGCCACGCTCCTCCAGCCAACTGCTTGCCCAGAGGCAAGTTGGCACCATGGTGCAGGCAGGGAGGTGTGAGTTGGCATCACAGCCAGCCCCAGACTGGTTGTGCCCCCCTTCCTTGCCAAGTTACACTGAGCCAAACATGTGCACGTGCCCATCAGCACGGCCTCTGATCGCCTGAGGAAGGTACCATCAACACTTATCTCATGCCAGCATGGGCACAACACTATCCAAAGCAGCCCAGCTCTGAGGGCAAAAAGGTCTAGGGCACAGAGACTGTCCCTCAAGCCACCTTAACCCTGAAGCAAGGTGACAGGCAGCAGCTAAAATGCAAACCTCTGTGATGCTCCAGTGGGTGCAACAGAAGGACACACTCATCCTCCTCCTTCCCAGCTCCAAGACGATAAAACATACCTGGTTTGCACAACTGAGACATAAATCACAAAGAGCTGTTATTAGAGCAACTTGGTGGGTGCAGCTGCATCAGCCCAGTTGAAAACATCTTTTTCATCTTTGCTCAGCTCTCCAAAACGGCACGAGTTTGGGGGGAAGAGGTACGGCCCGGTGACTCACCACCAAGAGGGGATGTGACCGATGAGGGGATGAGATACCAGCGACCGCACAAACCACACACCAAACGTCCGGAGGCGAGAGGTCGCACGGGGGGAAGTGGGAGGGAAACAGGCCCCACGTGCTCAGCCTGCTTGGGGTTTGCCAACGCTCCCCATGAGGAGAGAGCTGACAGAAAGCATCCCCTAGCAGAGGCTGGTGAAGGCAGCCAGGCGGCAGTGCCCACAGTGGAATGGGCTGCCATGTGCCACCAGTCACACAGAGTTTTAAACCTGTGGGCTCTCTCCAACTTCGTTCCCTCAGACCCCAGGCCTGCAATTCAGTCCCAGCTGGATAAGGTAGCCAAGCCTGGGTTGTGAAAGAGCCAAGTAGGATGGGGACATGCTGGAGGCGACACGCTGGAGCTGACACGCTGGAGCTGAATACATCTCTCCTGCGGATACAGCTCCAGCCAATGAGCCAGGCTACATGTCTGATGTGACATGGGTGTGTGCCAGCACTGGGAAAGCTGCTCCATCCCACCATGGCTGCAGACAACTGGCTGGCACCTTCATGGCATCCCCACACTGCCCCTCTACACTGGCTGCCAACCTCATGCGGATGGGACAGCTCACTTGGACAGGGGACAAGGACAGTAAGTGGAAGCAGCACAGAGACACCACTCAACAAGGAATTTACACTCCTGGTCTGGCTCCTTGCTTTCCAAACTAGCCAGCAGTACCAACGCACGGCATCCACAAAGCCTCTGCTCATGCCCTGGGACGGTCTTCCAGTCTCTGCTGTTATAAAATCACAGAATCATTTAAATTGGAGAAGACTCTTAATCAAGTCCAACACAGCTGAACAGCCTCAGCAGCCTGTACCAGGCAAGCAGGTGGACACGTGCAATGCTGGCTGCAAAGCACACCCTGAAGCTGAGCCCTGGGCACGAGCCATCCTTGCCTGGAAAGTCACGGCCCCATCACCGGAAGACCAGCGGCCTCCAGCACCCAGGGAGAAGTGAAGTAACTCTCCCCCATTGGCCCCATCTGCCAGTTACATGTTTCTGCCACTTATGAAATATTTCCAACCGCTGGCATCTCACCCCATCCGCCCTGGGCTGCAATGGATGGACACACTGCCAGAAATCAGGCCAGCACCACACAGTGCTCTCTGCAAGGGGCTGTGGCCGCAGAGGGGTCTGAGCTGAAAAGCCTTCAATCCAAGTCCAGCAGGGCTGGGAAACACAGCAGTGTGGCTTTAGGTTTATTTCCATGGAGTGTTTTCCACTGGGCACTCAAGGGAGACTTGCAGCCCCACTGCAGCCAGGGTTCTCCCAGTTGGCTGCTGGGCTCAGCACAGAACAGGAGCTGCAGCCGCCCTTGGCCAGGAGCACAGTCACCTCTTCCCCAGTCCGGCTTGAGTGCCTCACAGGCAGCCAACTGGGACAACAGTCCACACCACAAACAGCTGGATAAACGCTTATGTCCTCATGAGTCCTGCCAGGGAGGGAGGGGAAGGGGGAGAAGTCCAAGCACAGCGAGTGTCCCTCCCACCACCAGCAGGACAGACACGAACTAGCACCAGCTGCCAAGGCTCACTGTCATCAGTGTATCCCTGATCCTCTTCCTGCAGAAACAGCAGATTCCCGGGGAAGACTCTTTCAGGGCTCCCCCTCCAGCACACACCTCCCCATCTCTGCCCCACACAGCTCGGCGAGGCACGGCCACAGCTATTCCTCATGCACACATTTATGGCTGCGAACAGCTGCAAGCCCGGAGTGCTGACAGTGTAAATCTTTGCCACCTCCTCCCTTGCCTGCCAGGGCAGCTCTAGTGACACCCGAGGCACTGGAGCTGCCTTGACTCTGTGCCACTCACGAGACACCAGCGATACGAGCCCCTGAACAAGCCAGGCTGAAACCAAAGCCCCCAGATCAGATGTGCCTGGACTGCAGCGGTGGCCAGTCCCCATCCCTGTCCCTGTAGCCCCAAACGGCTGTCGCAAAACCCAACACAGCCACATTAACAACCCATGCCACGGGACTGGCAGTTGCTTCAAAGTCTTAATTTACAGCCTCATTTCTCTGCATCCCCTGAAAGCTTTCGATCCCATCCCCAGGATCCAGAACAGCCAGGGCAATTTAACTCCCCATTTAATCTTCTAAGGGCCCTGGCAAGCTCGGAGGCAGCATCCTCGGAGGGGGGTCCGTGCTGCCTGCCTTTGCCAGTTCCAACACCACAGCACCACTTTCCTTCAGCTGCAAAAATCGCTACCTTAAAAGCAAAGATGAGCTCTCCCTCCAGCTCAGCACGGCTCTCTATTGTTTTCTTTTAATTTTATTCTATTCCACGTGGGAATCTTGTGTCCAGACTGCTTTAAGTGGCTCTTGCTCACTATTTACTACTGCTTGCAGCTGCGTCAGCTCAGAATACCGCTGGCTCATGCCGGGTTTCCGACCAGCCCAGCCGCAGCCACTGCCCCGTGCCGATGCCATGCCAAGGTTTGCCTGCCGTGTTACTCTTGCAGGGAATCACCAGCTGCCCTGCAGCCACGGCACACCGATGAACAGGGTGTGACCAAAGGGCATGGGGGTTCCCGCCCTCTGTGAAAATAAGTACCATCAGGCTGAGAGAGCCCTGCTGTTCACCTCATCCTCCTCCTCAGCGAGGAGCTGGAACAGCTCCAACAGCCTGGAGATGGTGGAGGAGGAGAAAGTGAGAAGTGGCTGGAAGGGCTCAGGGGACTGGTGGTCGTGCCTCGGCTCTGCCCCT
This sequence comes from Pithys albifrons albifrons, assembly GCF_047495875.1. Taxonomy (NCBI): domain Eukaryota; kingdom Metazoa; phylum Chordata; class Aves; order Passeriformes; family Thamnophilidae; genus Pithys; species Pithys albifrons. Next base: position 13,539,241 of record NC_092473.1, read on the forward strand.
GGTGTCCTGCAGATTCAGCTTCCACCATCTAACAAGTCAAAGGCAATCCAAGGTACGTACCAGCACCTCAGGGTTTGGGGACGTGAGAGAAAGACACCAACGCGACAGATCTTCCACAAGGTCACCCACCAGCTCCCCACTGACAGCATTTCCATGAAGACAGTGAGAAGTCACCCAGGTGGGGACACAAATCCCTCTGGCAGAGAGGTGGCTTTTCCTCCTACTGGAGCCGCCAGGAGGGAAACCATCACACTGGGACTCTTGACATGATGTGCAGCCAGTCCACATAGCCTGAAACACAGAACCTGGGAAGCACTGATCTGGTCCCACGTTAATCCTGATGCTCTAACCAGTGCCAACACTCCTGGGTCAATGCCGGCTGCTACAGCAGAAGCTTCTCCCACGTGTCCCCAGCCTGAAATCCACCACCACGTCAGATGTCTCTCCTTTTCTGCAGGCATAATTAAACGTGACACCCCAACAGGGGTCCAGCAAAACCTCCAGGCTCTCCCTGCACAACCAAACAGCTCTCCTCAAACAGCACGGAGCGACTCAGTGGGTTCTTCAGCTCCACATTTACTAAAATGCTGGATGGAAATTTTAAAAAATAGTAATTTAAACTCTCAAACTGATTACCAGAATCCCCAGGAATGTAGAACCTGGTTGCTAGATTGCAGTCTTACCTTCCTCTCCTCATTTTCTAGGACAGTATCAAAATGTCTTTACTCTGGTCCATCCTTCATCACGGTGAAGACGCTGGTGGCCAGCACAGGGGTCCTACAGCTGACTGCTCCTGGGACTAGGGACACATTTTCAGCACAGGGGCTCCCCCTCCTTTCTAAGCACAGAAATTTAACTCACCCCACTTTTTCAAATTTTATTTCTTTCAATCACCCAAACTCAGAGCAGAAGACAATGCAAACAAGGGAACCCCCCACTCCCTGAGCCCTGGCCACATATTTAAGCTAGCACCACTCACACACCATCCCGTGCATCCCTTAGAAAACAGCTCCTTACCCTTCGCTGCCAGAGCCGGGAAAGCTACGAGCACTCGGTGGGGGGAGGTTATTGTGGGATGGCACCGGGTGCTGGTCCCCACATCACCTGCCCCGAGTGCCTGCCAGCAGCAATTAAATCAGCCTTCAAAGAGAGATCCTAGCTTTCCCAGCACCATTAGCCATGCCCTGGAGGGAACACGGTCTATTTTCAGCCACAATGACTTAAGATCAGGTCACCAGCAGGTTAAATGGGACTGTGCAGCATCATCTCCCTGCCCTCTCATTCAGAAATTAAACACCGCTGTGTGATGGGCAGCACCAGCCCTGCGGACACACCACCTGCCTGCTCCTCCCCTTGGCTCCCCATCGCTGGCCACGGACACCCACTGCTCTGTCTGCCTTCCCTCTGCGTGGGGTGGTGGGTAGGATCACCTCTGAGTTCCTCCCTGCCTGTCCTCCTGCCCAGCACAGTGAGGGGTCATGGCCAGAACAGTCCACACTGTGACCAAGCCCAGGGGTATCAGAAGGCGCCTCAGCACCCCCAGTTCTGGAATCCCAGGTACACACCGTGTGAGACCAGGGTAGCTCATCTTGCCACTTCACCAGAAATCAGGTGGCCCAACTGCAAGTCCCCATGCCACTGGTTTCTCCAGGGTTTCACCACAGCCACCAGAGAGGTGGCATCTCTCCACAGCAGCTCCATCTGCTCTACTGGTAGGCTCATCACTGAAATCCAACCAGTCATCCCACCACTAACATCTGGCAGGGAGGTGGCAGCTGGATGTGAGTTTGTTTTGCCTCCCAGGCCCCTGCCAGGCGCAGGCAGCACAAGCCAGGATGACTCAAAGCCCTGGGAGATGTAGACTCCATTGCTGTTTATTATAAACCCTCTTGTTTACAAAGCAGCTGCCGTGGCTCAGCACCTCTCAGGGTGCCTTGCAAAGGGAGGTGGCTCTGCAAGGGAAAACTGAGGCACAGCACCCCCAGTCAGACATGAACACCCCACCACCAACACGTGTGTGCTCAGCATTGACACCACAACCATGGCACAACACTGGGGACCTGGCAACGAGAGGAGACCAGCTCCTAGAAACACTCCAGGGCTGGAGCAAGGACACTGCCAGTGACCCAAAAGTGTTCGCCAGCTCCAGCTTCATGATTCCCAACTGGATATGGCCTGGCCAGGACATGTTTAAATGCAAGGTGAAACTGGATGCACCTACATGTACTGCTCAGTGTGCCATAGGTGTGAATGCATCCCTTCCCTGAGTCCAGCACTGACCTCCACAGCACCTTCAGGGACCATAATTACGCCAAGAGAAATTCAGCAAGGGGCTGCAGACATCTAGGAGTGCAAGAAAGGGATCCACTCACAGATCACAACCTCATAAGCCTCTTTCCCTTAGGAAACCAGGCTCAAAAGCTCAGCCTCTGCCCAGCCTCTTCTCTAAATCCCACATTCAATCCCTTTCCCTTCCACATCCTCCTGAACATCAGTCCACACCAGCTCTTCTGCACCAAAAAATGCCAAACCATGAAGTGAAGTGGTGTCTGCGGCCAGCAAACGCCCAGGACCCCACACCTCCCCTCTGCTGACAACAGAAGATAAATGCAAAGGCAAATACTATGATGCTGCGGTTTAATTGCTGATAAATTATGCAAATCCATATTCAAATTGAGGTCCAGCCCCTGGGCTCTTGACAAGTTGCCAAGCTGGCCCTGATGTCACCAGGCAGGGATGGCCAGCCCTCTGTCAGGTGAAGCAATACATGGGTGCCTTATATATGTACCTGAACACACACATACACACTCCCACATCTCAACTGGGGAGACCAAGGAGCACCTGCAAGAACGAATCAAGAGTGACTTTCACATTTCTCCTTCCTCCCAGCTGCATTCAGTGTGCCCAGGAAAGGCCACCAAGCCTTCAGGTCCTCCACAAGATGGAAGCAGCTCGGGCTGACGGTGGGCGAGATTCGAAAGAGGATAGAAGATAAAATCCACCTTGGCTGGGGCTGGGAAGGAGGGGAGGCAGGAGGGGAAAGCCTAAAACACTTATGCCAATACGTCAGCCCTGAAGCCAAGGAAAGGAAGATCTGTCCACAAAATAATCACAGAGAGGGCTCATCTGATGAAAGTAGGAATTTCCGATTCCACACAAACCCCGACCATCCATTAAAAGTAGCAGAAGAATTGCTGCTTTGTGTCACTAATCTCATTAGGGAGAAAGCCCCGCTGTAACGCAGGCATTGCAAAGGGAAACCCCAGCACACTGCACATGCCAGGAGCCCTGCACAGTGTGCCTGCCCAGCCGAGTGCAGCCCAGACTTCTACCGGCACCCCAGCAAGGTAGAACTCACCTGCCCAGATCTTCACTCACTGGAATATTATCCACTTGGCTTGTGTGTGACATGGCATGTAGGATGTTCCCCCACCCAGCAGACCAGCACACAAACACCAGAATGACACATGGTAACACGGGGACTATTTCATCCACACCCAGCAACGGGTGCTGCCTGCAAGCAGCACAGAGCCCAATCCCTACAAAACCCTTCCTCCTCACCAGGCTGGCCATTGCCATTATTATGTTTAATTTTTTTTAATTAAGAGCAATTAAATCAAATGTATTAAAAGCATACTCAAGCCACAGGGAATTCTGCTGAGATGGGATGGGGGCAGAAAGGGAATCAGAGGCAATACATCTAACCACCAAAGGTAAAAAGGGCTGTTTGCTGGGAGGGATGCAGCAGGGTAAGACGGATGGAGGCAGAAGCAGGAGCAACCTTTGCAGAAGTTACCGGGGATACAGCTCCAGAGGAACAGGGCTAAGTGCCCTAAAATCTATATGTTATTCCTCTAAAAAGGCATATTCTCTCCTGAACATAGCACGTTGCTCCTTCTCTTGCTCCGAGCCCACCATGTTTGGCTTGCCTGCCTGCCTCCAGTTCCCTCAAAATGGCTCTTTGGCCACCGCGAGCAATGAAATTTATTCCCAAGGTCACTTCAATCCTTGAGCCACTATTTCAAGTCTGGCTGGATTTAAACAAAACCCAGCCTCAGACACACCGAGTTTCCCCTCAGCCCCTCCTTTCTGCCCATCATCTCCCTGATTTAGAGATACCAAACTCTCAACTACCTTTCGCTTCCCATAACCGTCAGCGACAACAGCTGGAGAGGGAAACGGGAGCATATTGTGCACCCAACAGCTGATCCTGGCGGTGTGGGGAGGGAGCCCAACTGTCACCGCCGCGGCGCTGCCGTACGGGGGGACTCCTGCCACACACCCCCAGCCAGCACGGACACCGACAGGGCCAAAGGGTTTGTGTGGCCGCCGTCCCCTTGGTGCTCACGGGCTGGAGAGAAGTGAACAATAAGCAAAGCAAATAAACAGCAGAGAGAGAGAGATGGTGGTGGTGGTGGGCGCATTGTGATGCCTGCAGACATCTGTGGCAAAACCAGCCAGAAACGCAGGGCTGGGAGAAAATATAGGGAGAAGAAAACCCACCAAATCCTTGTGGCCAGGGTGAGACAGACACGCTGGACCACTCCCCTCCCAAACTCTGCTTTTTAAACCGCATCCCCAGCTGGAAAAGCCAGCGAGGGGCTATACAGCCAGACACGGCACTGCTCCCTTGTCCCGGCTCCACGGGCAGGAAGCTCAGGGCTGCCCTCGGCTCTTCACTGTCCCAAACCCCGCCTGCATTTTCAGGTGGGTCGGGGCACACCGTGCTCTCCGCTCTTCACTGTCCCAAACCCCGCCTGCATTTTCAGCATTTTCAGGTGGGTCGGGGCACACCGTGCTCTCCGTTCCAGCAGCGAGACCGAACAAAGCACTCCCTTGTCCTCGGCACCTTGAGCAGGCGATGGTGGATCGCGTTACCTAACCCAGACCAACATCTCATCCCGGCACGGCAGCTTTCGTGTCAGCACATGCCAGGCTGGCCCTGATTCCCTGCACCACCTCCCGCCCGAAGCTTTAACTGGACCAGTTTAGTACATGGTGCAAACACACAGGGCCTTGTTTCAACTCGTCGGGCGCTAACCCCAGCTCCAGGAGGTGATCCGACACCCGCCCGCCGGTCGCAGCCGCGGCCGAACCGCAAGGCGCTCACCTGGAAGGCTGCCGTAATGACGTTAATTCCCCTTAACAATGTTCATTTCCATATTCAACAGAAGATGGTGAAATGACAAGATGGGGGGTTATTTACTGTATAATTATAAACTAATTTCAGCTTTACCCTGGGTTATCCTAGGAAGCAGATCTAAAATTTCCCTTACGAAAGCCCTGCTCTGGTAACCATGTCTACAGTGAGATTAATTCCCAGCGATTTCCATTTCTCCAACAGCTGCTGTGCTGGGAAAGAGCAGGACACTGTTCTCAACACCGGGAACCTGCCCAGTCCCCCATGCCACCCTCGGCTAGGATTTCTAATACTGTCTCATCCTCCAGATCAGATTTTCTCTGGCACACCATCAGTCAGGAACAGGACCCATGGTTTTCCAACCCCACCAAGGAGACTCAGTGCTAGGTGGGGGGCAAGGCTTGCTCAGGGATTGCTAGAAACCACACTAATAAATCACACCTTTATCATCCTTGTGTACCAGAGGCTCCTGCCCATTCACCTAGGAAGGGTATTAAAAAGCCTCACACAGCAGAGGATTGTGCAGGACCTTGCTCCGAGCAAGTTTACGTCCCCACGCTGGCCCTTGGGCTCTTGTCCATGTTCCAAGCCCGATGTCCCTACGACCAGCTATCATCACTTGTACCCACAACCCATCCGACCACCAGGACCTTGGGAAAATCACCGGGTCATCAGAGAAACTGCAGAGCGCAGGGTGGGACATTCCCAGAAACACACAAGTTCCTTTTCCACCACCATTTCAGCCCAAAGGGACTGCTCCTGCCTTCCTCACAGCCTACAAGTTGGCTGCCAGCCCGAGGGAGCTGCATGGACATCACTCCATGGCCGAGCGCTTCCTCCACCCCCGGGGATGCCGGGTGTGAAGAGTGTGACGGGACCGAGCACAACATCCCTGCCAGCACAGTCCAGCATCACCGCCCCTCCCGAGCCCCATCGGGACAGGCAGAGTCACTGCTCTGCCTGAAAACACATACCAAAAAGCATCTAATTTCACCAGGGCCCCAAGGGAGGAGAAACATCCCCCTAGGCAGGTCTCCAGTCTGTCCACATTCCTCCCGGTGTTACACGGTGAACCCCTGCCCAAGGAGCCCCCGTGCTCAGCCCCTCGCACCACCCCCTGGGCGGGCAGGGAGGGGGAACTGCGATTTCAAGGGCCATTAAACACCGATGGTATTTTCCTTGCAGCATCAAAATGTGACCAAAAAGAGCTGTGTCAAACCACAGCCAAAATCCCACCGCTGCTCCGGGAGCCATCATCCTCCTCCCCAGCCGAGTTAGGGGCAGGAGCACGGTATGGATCAGTCCAGCACCAAATCCATGCTATCCCAGTATCTCTATCAGCAAAGCAATTTTAGCATGGATGGAACCTGATGAGCGAATTGTGCTTCCGCTGGCACTGCCGATGGCAAGGCCTCCTGCAAAATCTGCGGGCTCAGCAGAAGCACCATTTTGCCATTATAAGGATGGCTACAGAGGGATTTTGCTGGCACAGCAGCACTATCCTAGGGGGAAGGGTATTTTTATTTCTTTTCCTATGCTCCTACCTGGCCCAGCTGACTGTAAAACTTCTCCCTGGGCACAGCAGGCCTGAAAGCAGGGACAGTCTCCAATCTGCCTTAAATCCCTGCATTTGAATGCACATGCTAATGTGGAAGTAGGAAAGCAAGGAAACCAAAATCTTTCCCCTCTGTCTGCCCACTTTCCTTTCAGCCACTGCTCTGGAGCTGGATTTAACACGTTCAGCTCTGCTCATCCCGGTGTGTGCCTTTTCCCAGGCACTGGAAAGTGTTTCAGAAGCATATTTTAATGGTCATTCTTTTATATGTACACAGATCTGTTCTGGCAGCTCCCACCCAAGAAAGCATATTTCAGCACACACCAAAAAGCACATTTTTATTAACATCACTATTATTTTAAATTCAGAGAGTCTCTTTTTGAAGGTGGGTGATCCTTGCTCGCACACAGCCCTGCTGTGCCTGGCAGGGACGTGGTCCCAGGGCAGCCCTTCGCAATCGCGTCTGGGGGAGCCTTTTCCACCTCTCCCAAAACACAGAGGCTGCCAAGAACAAACACACTCCACCGAAATGGAGCAGAGACCACGACCCAAAAACAGTGGGGTAGGGAACGAACAAAACAATAAACCCCCCATATTTTGAGCTGCTGCAGAGCAGAGCGAGCTCGCTTTAATGGACTCAGCTGCCCCACTCCGCCGATTGCAGATTTTTTCATGCAAGGTCTTCCCAGCAAGCTCTGAGCATGAAATTCCATTGCAAACAGTCCCTTTCCTCCCCTGTCCCTTGGCAAGGCCCATTAGGAGCACCCCATTGCTCCCCAGCCCCCCAAACTGCCATGCCCTTCTCAGGAACGGGGAGACAGCGATGCCCGAGAGCGCAGGGGGTACATGGAATGGCAGCTCCGCATTGATGGCCGGCTCGTCTCCCGCCTCAACCTCCAGCTCACTCCTCCCTCCACGAGCTTCCAACAAAGAGGCTTCTGTCTCCATCCCCTCAGCCTGCACAGCAGCGTCCAAAATGCTACCACAGAGCAGAAATCCCCGCGAGAGGAGCCGAGGGTCCAGGGGTCAGCGGACACAGCCCAGGCGCCCGTACTTTGGCGCTGGGGCAGAGCCCGGCGGCCGGAACGGGCAGAGGGGACGGGAAAAACAAGGAGTCGGTGCCGCCGATAACTGGATTCTCAAATATGGCCAATCGTGCTATTTTTACAGGGGCGTATTTATTTTCGGAGGACGCTGGGCCGGATTTAAGAGTCTCTTTCTTCAGCCCGATGGTATTTAAGGATCGGTTTGAACTGGCTCTATTTAAAGGCTTCGCCTCCTGCCCACTTTTCTTAACCCCTTGCACAAGCCTTTGCTTTCCACCCCGCCAAACCCCTCCTAGAAACAAAACAAATCCCCCCCCCCCCAACAAAAACCAAGCAACAACAAAAAACAATCCACGCACCAACAGCACTGTAAATGCAAACCTACAAAGGGCCCCTCGGTAGCAGGAAGCAATCATCATTCCAGGCGATATTGTTAAAGCCGTAAAAAACAACAACAACAAAAAAATATCCCTGCCTATCCCACTGCTGTGGTTTAATGGGAGTTTCGGCTGTTAATTGTACGGATCTTTTTAATGGAGTTTAGCCTGGCTGGGAATTGCCATGACGAAGCTGATCGTGCAGAGAAGGGTTGGCGAGGATCATGCCGGGGAGCGGACAAGGAGACCGGGCACCACAGAGAGGGGATTTCAAAAGACTTCCAGAGAGAGAAAATAATAAAAACTAAAGTAATAAAAACAGTAAGAACACATTAAAAAAAATCAGTGGTATCGCAAACCCCATATCCTCTGTGAGGAGACTCGAATCCGAGGCTCGCACCCAGCACAGTGGGAAAGCTCCCGGACAGAGTCACGGAGCTTGGTCAGCTCAGAACTCAGTGCCTCCCTCCTGGCCTGAGTGGATTTCAGACAAGGAAACTTTGGGAGGAAAAATAAAACAAAACAAGAAAAACAAAAGAAAAAAAGAGAAAAAAATTACCCAATAAAAAATAGAATAATTTAAAAAATGCAAGAACTCGCACTCGGTTTGGCTTGAGATTGTTCAGACCAATATTTGCAGAGATCTTTTATTCTGCTTCAGTAGGAGGTGGAGGAGAGGGGAAAAAATAACTAAGGTTAAAAAAAAGGGATAAAAAAAAGACAAAAGGGAAGGAAAAAAGGTGTTTGCCCATGTGCTTGGCCTCATAGCCGATTCACTTTACACCTCTCCTCTTAGCACCTGGGAAATTGGCACTGCCACCTAGTCTAAAACTAATAAATCTTTTTCCCTCGATTCGGGCTGCTTCCTTCTCTGCAGATGTTGGCAATCAGGTTTGCAAATTTCAAAGTCATTCATCCCGGGCGGCTGGGAGAAAAGCAGGTTTATTATTGCAAAACCTGTCACCCTCCCAACGCCTAAAGTAAACTCCGAGTCACCTCTCCACGCCCAGGGGAAGAAAAGGGGAAAAAAACCCATTAAAAATAGAGCCAAGCGAGGGAAATCAAACGGTCAAAAATCCCTCGTGTCCTCCCCGGGAAAGCAGCGGGCAGGAATGCGGGCAGGAGGGCACGGGCAGGGTCCTCCCGGCAGTGCCGGACCCCGTGAGTCGCTGGGAAAGGGAGCTCGGAAAGGGCGATAAAAATAAAACACCTCTAAAAACCAAAAATAATTTAAACAAACAAATAAAAAGCTGACTGTGGAAAAAACCCAAATTACATGTATTTCAATGTCTGCCTTTTTTTTTAATGGAGATACTGCAGTGGAGCTGCCCGAGAATGAAGCAGGTCGAGAAAGGGAAAAATAAAAGGAGGGAACAGTCCCTCCATGGAAGTGTTTTGGTTGCGAGTTTAAAAAAATTACCGAGAAAAAAAACCAAGTAAAAAAAAAAAGGAGAAAAAACACCAAAAGCGGCGGTGCCGCCAGCGCTGCCCGGAGGCAGCGGGACCGCGGCGGGGCTCGGCTGTACCGAGCAAGAAATCAACAAAATTGACCCATTTCCCCCCTTTTTCCCAGCCCAGGGATGGGGTTTTTTTTGCCTGGCCGGGAAAGACAGCGCCGGGCAGTGAAGCCCCATCCGTCCGCACCCTGGTCTGTCCCTCTCTCAGCTTTCCCGAAAATCCGATTTATTCCCTGGATTTATTCCGCAACCGACTCGGCGGGGATTTCTCTCAGCGCCAACAAAACCGCGCGCTGGGAGAGGGGATTCTCATCGGCTAGCCGCGATTTTTCCCCCAGTCGCCTATTTTTTACTCCATTCCCTTATTTTTTCGCCATCCCCCTATTTTTTTCATATTTTCCCCACACTCCCCTATTTTATTCCAAAACCAAAACCACGCGAAGCAAAAAACCCTCTCGGGGAAAACAGGAGAAAAAGCTGCGAGCGCACAAATCCATGATTATTACTACGACTATTATATTTTTCGGGGTGGCAGCCCGGGGACCCGCCCGCGGCCGCGGAGGGAAGGCAGGGAAGGCGCGGGGGGCACCGGGGGGTCCGCGGAGCTTACCCGGGTGCGAGTGGAGGCTGATGCCCGATGCGAGGAATTTGCCGGGCTGGAGGGCGGCGGGGAGCCCGGCGGCCATGGGCCCGGCGGCGGGGGCCAGGCGGCCCGTGGCTCCCAGGCGGTGGCTCTCCATGGCCAGCCCGGAGAGCAGCGGAGGGGGGCCGTGCACCGAGCGGGGGGGCCCGAAATCTCGGCCATCCATCATCCACTCGCCGGCTTCACGGAGTCTCCCGGATCGCTGTCGGTGCCCGCCACCGCCTTCCCCCCCACCCCCCCGCCCCCCACCCCCCTCCTCCTCCTCCTCCTCCCCCAAAAAATCAGATGGTTTTCAAAAATAAGGCGTCCAAGCGTCCCATGGCGCGGTGCAGGGAGCCAGCCCCGGCGCGGCGGTCTCGGCGCTGCCTGAAAGGGAGAAAAAACGGGGGTTGCGGTGAGACGACATGTCCCGACACCCCCCTCCCTGCTCGCAACCATCCCCTAAAATACCCCCCAAAAATACCCTCCAAACCCACCCTCGCCTTCCCGGGATGGAGGGTAGAGAAGGGGGAAGAAGCGGGAAGAAAAAAAAATCTAAGGAAAACTTGTGGCAAAACACGGGGACAGAACCAAAACTATTTAAAATAATATTTTAACAATTTAATTTCTTTTCCTGCAGAGTTTCATTTGGCACGGCCGGGGAGCGCCCGCTCCTAGCGCGGCTCCGGCGGGACCGACCGGCGGGGATCGCGCAGAAAAACTAACACAAAAACCGCGAAACAACAAAAAATAAGCACCTCTATCTTTCTTTTCTTTCTTCTATTTTTTCCCTTTTTTTTCACATTTTTCCCGTTTTTTATTCCTTCCCCCGCCGCGAGCTCCGGCATCGCTCCCGCAGCCCCGTTCCTCGCCTCTTTTCCCCCATTCCCAAGGCTCCAAACCACCGCCTGCGTTTGTTGTCTTTTTTTTTTTAACTTTTCCCAGCGCCGCTTTCACTCGGGAAAACAAACCCCTTATTATCATTTCCCGGCAGAGCGAGAAAAAGAAATATATATATATATATATAAAATTATTTATATTTATACTCGCAGCCTGATGAAAGGCTCCACTCCCCCGCCGCGTTTTGCACCGGGACAGCGAGAAATAATCAACACTTGGAGGACAAAGTGGGGCTTCTCCCCCAAAATTCCTTCCGGGAGCCGCCGCTCCGTCCCCGGCGCTGGGCGCTCCGAGCGGGGGAGGGAGGAGTAAAACAGAAAATAAAAAACAGAAGGAAAAAAAAGGAAAGAGAGGGGGGAACGCGAAATGGTAACCAAAACATCACTGCTTTGCTTGGGTTGTTTTTTTTTTAAACTATTTTTGGGTGAATGTCGGGGTTAATTAAACCCTGCCTGCGTGGCTGCGCGGGGCGAGCCTCACCCTGCGGAGCGGGCGGACGGCGGCTGGGGAATGACAAAATAATTTAAAAAAGGGTAAAAAGGAGGGCGAAAGCGATGCGGGATGAGGAGGGGGGGATGATGCGGGTACGGGTCCTACCTCAGGCCGCCGCGGTGCGGGGCATGGCGGCGGCGCGGGGCTGGGGCGGGGGTGCCGGCTCGCCGCCCTGCCCGCAGCCCGGCTCCTCCGCTCGGCTCCTCCGCTGCTCCGCTCCGCTCCTCACGGGCAGCAGCAGCAGCAGCAGCAGCAGCAGAGCGGCAGCGACGCGGTGGCGGCCGCGCCATGGAGCGGCGGGGCCCCGCCGAGCTGCGGCATCGCTTCCCCTCACACACTCACACACACACACTCACACACCGCCCCCCGCCTGCCCGGGCCGGCCCCGCGCGCGCGGATCGGCGGCGCTTCAGGGGGAAAAAAATAGGAGGAAAAAAATTTAAAAAAAAAAAAGGGGGGGGGGGGAGAGAACGCGAGCGCGGGGCGGGCGGGAGAGAAAAGAAACGAGGGGGGGAGGGAAAAACGGCGGCGGCGGAGCCATGAAACACGCATTGTTCTACGGGGGCGGGACCAAGGCGAGCCCGCGCGTTCTGATTGGCTGGGCGGGCTGTCACTCAGCGCCGGGTAAACAGGCGGCAGTTTCCAGGCCCCGCTCGCCCCGCCCCCGGCGCGCCCGCGGCCGTTTCCAGGCCCCCCCCGCGGCTCCGGGTCCGAGCGGGGATGGGGATGGGATGGGGATGGGATTGGGGATGATGGGGATGGAGGGGGGGCACCCCCGACCCCCGGTATTGTCTGTGCGGGTTAAATCCTCCATCCCGCCCGGCAAGGGCCGAGGGGGAAGTGCCGCCGGGCCCTCTCCCACGGCCCCGCCGCGGACAAAGCCGCCTTTCAGCGCCGGGGGGAGCGGGGGAGGGTCCGCTCCCTCCTCACGGGCTCCGCCCCCCCAAAAATTCAAAAATAGGGTGAAAAGGGAGGCTGGGGGAGGAGACACACACAATCCCCCCACCCCCGGTTGGGGGGGGGGGGTCGCCTCCCAACGCTGCCCGCCGGCCACACCAACTTTTACTTTTCTTTCCTTTCCTTTTTTTTTTCCTTCCCTATTTTTAATTTATTTTTCCCCCTATTTTTAACTTATTTTTCCCTCTGCACCCATCTCTGCTCAGCACTGAGCACCTCTCAGACGGAGGGGACACCCCATCGCTGCCAACCCCCCGGCAGAGCCTCCCAACACACCCCCCGCTTCTTTACTTAAACAAAAATCGGCTTTATAACGAAAGAGAAGAAAATCTAATTTAATCCGGTATAAATTAAAAGTAAGACTAATAAAGCGTCACCCCCGACCCCCCTCACTTCCATCCCGGCAGGAGTTTCGAGGCGCCCACCCGGGACATCGGCCAGAAAACGGGAGAAACAGCCCCAAAAATCGCCCCCGACCCTCCCCCCCTCCCGGCACTTTCCTGCTTCTTTTTAATGGTTTTAAGCAAAATCCGAGCCGAGTTCCTTGAAAAGCTCTCACGCTGCGCAAGGCGCTGGTTTAAAGCGAAAACAATAATAATAGTAATAATATATATATTTTTATGTTTTTATTTATATCTAAGAGCAAAACTGCGTCAGAGGCGAGGGCTCAAACCCCGCTGCTTCCAAGGGGAGGGCGCTTCTTTTCCCAGTCTCCTTTAGCAAACCAGAAAAAAAAGGGGGAGGAATAGGGGGTGAGGAGAAAGAGAGAGGGGGGAAAAAAGATATTAATGGTTTGATCGCTTTTATGTGGCTTTAAAAGCATATTTTATAAATGTTTAATGCCTTCACGCCCGGACCTCCCCGCCGCTGTCCCCGGGCCGGGGGGTTGGCATGTCATAAATCAGGGAAATGCTAATAAAAAGTAAAAAAAAAAACAAAAAAAACCCCCCAAAAAAACAGGCTCGGGCGGGGCGGGGGGGGGCGGGGGGGGGCGGACCCCCCCCCTCCCTGCAGCTCCAGCCCTTCCTCCTCCTCCTCCTCCTCCTCCTCCCCTTCCCCCGACCAGGAGCCATCTTGTAGCAGCAGCTCCAGGCTGGGGCATCGCTGCTGCAAAACACCGAGCCGACCCCTTCTCCAAAAAGAGAAAAAAAGCCCCCTCATCTAATATACACATTTTTCTAATTATTATGATGATGATGATTGTTCCCTCCCGGGCGCACAGCACCATTTTCCCACCGTTTGCCACATGAAATCCCAGCCCCCTTCTCTTCTCCCCATTATTTACCCCCCAAAAGGGACCCCCCCTGCGCATTTGGGGGGTGGGAGGGGGAGACACCGCAATGGGGGGGCTGCGAATATTTCATGGAATTTCGGGGGGGGGGGGGTGGCGGCCGCTCCCACATTTTCCCTGCAGAGCTTTGCCGCAAACACTTCTTTCTCCAAAAATACCCATTTTTATTAAAAATAAGATCATGGGGAAGGGGTGTCCGGCTGCTTCCCCATCCCCATCCCGATCCCGGGACCCGGGGCTCCCGGCAGGTTCCCACGGTGCCGCCCGCCCCCGGGCCGCCCCCGGGGAGGGGGCACCCCCTCCGCCCTGCGCTCCGGCTGCGCTCCGCCGGCTCTCCGCTTGTGCTTTCCCCTTAGTTTTCTTTATTTTGCCCTTTTCCCCCATCTTTTTTCTTAATTTTTCCTTTTGTGTGTGTGTGTTTTTGTTTTGTTTTTTGTTTGTTTTGTTTGGTTTTTGGTTTTTTGTTTTGGTTGGGGTTTTTGTTTTTATTGGGGTTTTTTGTTTTGTTTTGGTTTTTTATATTGTTTTGTTTTGGCGGAGGTTTTTTTCTGGTTTTTTTTTTCTCTTTTTTCCCAGTTATTTTTCCTCTCTTGCCCCCCCCCCCCCCCCCGGACGAACACGAAATTCCCCGTGGCCGCCCCCCGTTCCCGCGGAGATGGAGGGGAGTGGGCAGGAGGCGGTGGAGCCCTGCGGAGCTCAGAGCCCCCAGCCCCACTCCGGGTATTGTCCCCCTTCTCGGGATGCAGGTAGGACAGGGTGGGAATCTGGGATGGAGGGGGAGGCTCTCTGGAAACGTGGGAGGCGAAGCAAACTGGTGCCTCCCACCCCCAGTGCATCTCCCCCGTTTTGGGGGGCTGCCAGGGCTTGGGGGGACACACTCACCCCTTCATTGCCAACCCAGTGCTTGGATTTGCACCCGTGGGTGGGCACACCCACTGGACCCCCATCCTCATCTGCTGGGACTCCCCCCCAGATCAGTCCCCTTTTTCCCCCCAAATCAATCCCCTTTTCCCCCCCAAATCAATCCCCTTTTTCCCCCAAATCAATCCCCTTTTCCCCCCAAATCAATCTCCTTTTCCCCCAAATCAATCCCCTTTTCCCCCCAAATCAATCCCTTTTTCCCCCAGTAACCCCCCCAGTATTCCCCATCCACAGCCACGGGGGGGGGAATGCTGTGCATCCCGCTGTTTTTAACGTGCTTAGTACACATTTCCAGGGTGTTTTTGGAGCTATATTTAAAGTGTGCAGTCAGTGGCTGGATTTAGAAATCCAGGCATAAATCACATTAAAACACGGACGGCGACGATCCCAACGCGTCGGCAAAGCTTTGCCCTGATTTCATTCCTTCCCCCCATCTTAAAAGCAGGACCCTGACAGCAGGGTCGGACCATCCACCCAAATAAAACCCCCAAATAAAACCCCCAAATAAAACGCTATGGTGCCAGAGGTGGCATTTAAAGGCAAGGGGGTCCCTGATGGGGTTTATTCTGATGAATCTGTGGGGATTTTATTCATCTGTTGGGGGGTTTGATTGGTCGATTCCAAAGCCTGGGATCTCTCCCCACCCCAACCCCTTGCCTGCAAGGAAAGAGCTGCCATCCATGGGGAGGGGGCTGTGGGGGTGGACAGTCCCCATGAGAAGATCCCCGGGGAAACAGCTTGGGAACTGAGCGAAGAATTTCTGATTGATGACCCGAACAGCCCAGGATTTTGTTTTTCCCCATAAATCCTGGCTGATTACAAACCCCTGCACTCAGCCTGGCTGTGGGCTTTGCATGGGGTGGGGAGAGCCCAAGAAATCCCCCCCAGGGGCTGTAACCAATGCTGAGCAGCACCAGCTGGAGGCTGCAGCATCCTCCCACCATTCCAGCCCTGCTGATCCATGACCCCACCGGAGCAGGGAAGAAAGGAGAAGGGCCAGGGAATGCACAGAGATGTGATTGGAGCCCCCCAAAATTCACAGCAGTTCCGATCCCCACAGCTCTGGGGTTTGCAAAGCCAAATGTCTCCCAAAACACAGGCTGGTTTTCAAGCCCAAATAAAAAAGCCCAAATGGGCATTTTTCCTTGCCCAGCTCAGGAGGGTGGGTGTGTATGCACAATCCCACCCTGTTTTCCTGCTCTGCCACCTGCAAGCTCCTTTCCCCTCCCAAAATCCCGTGTTGGGACCCCCAGTGCCAGGACTGCCCTGTGCTGGCTGCCCTTTGCTTTTCATAACCTCCACCAAGCCCCTGGTACTGGGATTTTGTCCCAGTTAGACTGCATCTTGGATACATCAGGCTGAGTTTATTTATTTTTTCCGTTTTACCCAATAATAAGCTTTTTTCATCCAAGATCAGGGGGAAAAAAAGTAGGCAGGGAGTAGGGCTGACATGCACAACCCATAGAGTGCTTTGAGAGGAGCACGAACCCCAAAGCTGTAATTACTGCCTGCGTTTTTTGGCTACGAGCCGGTTGCTAAATTGGTCGTAAGACACGGACATGGCAGTTACACCTTTCAGCAGAAAAAGTGCAGTTTAGTGGAGAAACGTGCCTGGGAAACCTCCCCAAAACTGCAGTCCCCATGTAACACCTCAGTATTACAGGTTCTGCATTTGGGAGTTTAAAACAATCCTCCATCCAGGTGAATGGGAAATGAAGCTCCAAATGGCAAGACCTTCTACATCAACAGAGTAAATTGGGAATTTTTGCCTTGATCTGTCAGCTGTATCAAAAATACCCTCCTGGATGCAGGACACAAGCAAGCGAGAGGCAGGAACATGTGCTATTTTGAGGTTCAATATAAAATAGATACCCTTGGCTTCAGCAGTTCTCTATAGCCTGGCCCACAGGAGCTGCAGGTACTTTCGTATGCATACAAAACATTTTAAAATGGAAAATATTCACAGCTGCTCTCGCTGTTTTGACAGGGGGGAAGGAATCGCGGGGCATGTTAAGGAGATATTAAAAGCTGTGGTTTGAAGCTCCTAAAGCATTTACTCAGCAGGAGAGCCAGAGAAAGAAGTTTAGAAGTTAACTGCATACTTGTGTGCCTTTGCTCTGTCCTTCTTAAAATTCACCTCTCCTATCTGCTTCTAATTTAAACAAGCAGAGCCCTCCAGGAACTGGAAAATCCAGATTTGCAGCATCTCCCAGGGAAAGACAATTTCCTACGTGCCCCCCCCCAGAACGAGGGTCCTGCAAAAGGTTAAGCTTGTGAGTGCCTTTGGTTTCGCACTAAGTTAATCTCCTCCCAAAATAAAAGACCAGGGGAATGCTGGTGAAAACTGCACTGATGTTGCCAGCTGGTCCCTGGTTTAGTCTCATCCCTCTTCCAGAGCCAGGCATGGATTTCACCACCACTGCAGGTGTTGAATACTCATCCCCACACCGTGCCCTGGCCTGGTTCAGCTTCCCCATCTGAAAACAGGGCAAACCCATCCAGCTCTCCGGGGTACATTACGGTGGCTTAAAATTAACACTCACAAATGTGTTTTCAAATCCCTTCATGAAAGGCACCAGAAGCACTAGGTGTTAGCAGAATAGATCTTTCGCCTTTTAACAGCTGTTAATTGCCATTAAAATCAAACATGCACAGCTTTATTGGAGCAACATCCGAATTTCCATGTTGTGTGCAAAGTCTGTGTCCGCCCTCGGTCGTGCTCTCTTGCACGTGCCAGCCACCTCGACAAGGTGTGATGGATAAATCCTGTCTCACTGGTAGTTACCTTGCACACTGGGACCCATTTGGGGGTCTCCTGATCCAGGCTTTTTCCTTCACCCTCCCCATCGTGCTCTGAGTCGTTGCACCAGATCTGCCGTCATTGCACAGAACTCCAACACACCCACCCTGACTCGCGGCAGAAAACAAGATGGGATGCAAAACCTGTTCCCAAAAATACCCCAGAGAAGCAAGCAGGAACCTGCCTGCGAGGGACTGGGTGCCTAAGGCTGAATCCAGCCCGCAGCTGCCAGCAGAAGCACGTGCTGGGTGTCACAGGGATGGGAATAGCCTACTGTGGAGTAAAGCAAAGTCACCAACGGGCAGGGCCGGGGGAGGGCTGCCAGCACTGCCCTCCCAGCTCCCTTTGGAGTCTGCTGGATCAGCCCCATCCCTCCATCACCCTGCAGCCCAGATCTGGGACTGCTACATGAGAACAGCCAAGCACCAGGCAGGGGAGAGACCCTTGATTTTGTGGCAGGAGTTTTCCCCCTGTCCAGAAGCTGCTGGCTCCTCACATCCCTCACGGGTACATTTATGCACCCCTAAACTGCCAGACCCACCTGGGAGTGCCCTGCACCAGGTACCAAACTGCTGGTGCTAAAGCAGGTGAGATGGATTCAGCAGGGCAGGAGAGGAAGAAGTATCTGTGGTTCCAAGCATCTTGTTAAACCCAGTGTTTCCCCCCAAATCCCAGCACAAGAAGGAGCATCCATGGCTGGCTCCCAGGGCTATCCTGTCTCTTTTCCCATCACCCCAGTCCTCGGCAAGGGGGAAGGGGCGGTTGGACAAGAGGAGCCCTTTCTGCTCCACAAAGCTCATCAGCCAGCAGCTCTGGGCTTATAATTATTATTTCCTTAAAGACAAGCCGAGCAGCAATAGACAAAAAAGCCCCCTCTTGTCGGAGCTGGAATTTGATGTCCTAACGACTGTTTTTGTACTGTGCCTGTTAGAGGAAAGAGCTCGGCAGGAGGGGGAAAGAGTGATTTAATTATAGAGCTGCATTGTGATTTTGCACACATAGCTGGCTGTTGTAATCAGGTTACAAGTGTATCTGATTTTCTTCCCTCCCCTCCCTCTTCCTCCTCTTTCTCTCTCTTTTCTTTTTTTTTCCCCTCCCCGTTTTTCCTTTCGGTGGTCCAAATTAGCTGCTTATGTTTGGGTGTTGCTCAGACAAGCTGTTATTTGCCTTCACTGAAGATCTTGATGAAGGGCACAATGTTTCCAAAGAATCTCAGCAGCTCTTTGCTGGAGGAAGCCAACGGTTCCCAGCTCCAGCAGAAACCCCCCAGGGGTCCTGGGCCTCCCCTCCTACCACCACAATAAGGGGGGACACCCACAGACATTATATAATATATATATTTATATCTGTCATGCTCCCCCTCATGCTCCCCACAAAATTCTCTCAAATCCAGGATTCCTGCAATAAAATGAGGCTTATGAAGAAGAGGAGAAGCCTGATTTACTTCCACTGGGGCAGCAGAAGGGAAAGAGAGGTGGAAAAAACCCTCTTTAAAAAGAAACTTTGTGTTTTCCTATCTGAGGCAAGTGATGCTGCACTGGAATTGGGAACTGTTGTTGGGTTCATTTAGGAATCTATTGTTGTCCATGTGAATTCTTCTTTACATTTCAAATAACAGGATTATTTCCCTAGGGGGTAATATCCTGTAATTTGAACACAATAATGGGAATAAATTACTTACTTAGAACTAATAACGACAGCCTGATTCCAATATATATAGGAACTATAACAGCTTTGGTTAGTTAAAGTGTAATTGTGTCAACGGATGACATTTTCTTTCAAAGGAATCTGAATGACTTTTAATTAAATTTTCTGGGGGTGGGGAAGAGAGGGAGAGATACCCTGGGAGATCTGGGCTGCGAGGCTGTGGCGGGTCCCAGCGGCGCTGCCCCAAGCTGAGCTCTGCCCCAGGCAAACTCCGCCTGCAGTTGCAGTTTCCAGGCCAAGCACAGAACAGGGAAGAAGAAAACCAGCACCAAACCCCATGGCCTGGGGATGGAGAGGTGGAGGGATGGTGGGGTGGAGGAATGGAAGAGGTGGAGAGGATGAAGAGGGTTGAAGGGGATAGAAGGATGAAGCCCAGCCCATTTCCTGAACTCCATCCTTGCAGAGGGCAGGGTAATGCCCATATCCTGCCCCAGGCACCACTGCACTGCCTCTGCCTGTGTGGGGGAATGGAGGGGCTGACAGAGGCACCAGCAGCCAGGCAAGGTGGCTCTGCTGCTCGTGTTGGTGTCATAGAATCACAGAATTATTTGGGTTGGAAGGGACCCTAAAGACCATCTCATGCCACCCCATGCCACAGGCAGGAACACCTTCCACTGGACCAGGTTGCTCCAAGCCCCATCCAACCGGCCCTGGAACACTTCCAGGGATGGGGCAGCCACAGCTTCTCTTGATCACTGAACACCAATGGGCCAAGAAAGCAAAAATCATAGAATCACAGAGTGGTTTAGGTTGGAAAGAATCCCAAAGAGCATCTCATTCCAACCCCCTGCCATGGGCAGGGACACCTTCCACTAGACCAGGTTGCTCCAACCTGGCCTTGGACACTTCCAGGGATGGGGCAGCCACAGCTTCTCTGGGCACCTGTGCCAGGGCCTGCCCACCCTCACAGGGAAGAATTTCTTTCTCATATTCAATCTAACCCTGCCCTGTGTCAGTGTGAGGTCATTCCCCCTTGTCCTGTCACTCCAGTCCCTTGTCCAAAGTCCCTCTCCAGCTCTCTGGGAGCCCCTTTAGGCACTGGAAGGGGCTCTCAGGTCTCTCCAGAGCCTTCTGCTCTCCAGGCTGAACAACCCCAGCTCTCAGTATTGCCACCTCAGCCCAGGGGTTCCTCAGGGAAGGCAGCTCTGTCCAAGGAGGACCTGCACCAGCAGTTGTCCATCCCTGCTCCTCACCCTCACCCCAAAACTGCCCTGCAAGCCCCTGGCTCTGCACATCTCCTCACCACTGCCTTCACTGCCAACCACTCCTCAGGGTTATTTCTGAATCAGCAGCACTCAAGGTTCCCCTTCAGAGGCAAAAAAAAAAAAGCATCTTTCAGCTGCCATGTGCAGAAAGCCAAGTTCCTGCCCCAAAATATCTCGGAGAGGAGCTGTGTGCTGCTGCCAGCAGCTCCAGCCTCCTCCAGGACTCATTTTCCTCTGTTTATCTTGAAAATATTTCTGTGCTGAGGTCCCACCCCGTGCGGTGGAGCCCTCTGAGGCCACCTCCAGCCTGACACACGGCCTCTTGTTTATCCACAGCCAGTTTTACAAATAGCTTATTAAGCCCAGAGGTCTGTTTGCTGGAGGAAAACCTCATGGAGCAGCTCCTGCAGCCCATTCTCTGAGACTCCTGCCAGCTGTGCCCCCTCCCAAGATCCCTCTGACATGCATTGAGTGGCTCAGGCCTCTGGTTGCAGATATCAGTGTCCACTGGGTTTGGGAACTGCTCCTCATTTAATAAAATAACCAGTGTGCTGGTGGTGGAGCTCCCACCACCCTTGTCCTCTCCTTGCTCCCAGGGCTGATATCCTGTCTGGGATTTTGGCATGGCACAGGGATGCTGTGGGCACTGCCAGCTGTGGTTTGTGTGATCCTGCAGTGACACCTGCCATGTAGTTTTTGCCTTTAGCAAGACTCCACTGCAAGGGCTGCTGGTTTTGGGGGGCTTGCAGGGAATATATTTTGGGGGCTGCTGAATTTGTCATGCTTTAGGTGTTGCTGAAAATATTCCCAAACCCTTGAGAGACAAGGACAGTTGGATGCTGCATGCAGTGGTCCTGGCAGGAAGCCAGCAGGATGATGCCTCGGATTCCCTGTCTGCACCTCTGCTGCCCACTTGGCCCTGGAACCCCCGGGAGGGAGCTGGGCTGGAGGGTTTCAGCCCACAGCAAACAGCACCAGGGATGTCCCACAGGGTTTGAGCCTGACTGTGGGCACATCTATGTCCACAGGGTCCAGCAAACTCGTGCCTGAGCACCTCTGTCCCTTGCTGCCACCTCTGTCCTGGGAGGAGCCTGGGTGTGCCCAATCCTCAGTGTCCCAGCACCACAACTTGGGATGCTCACCCCGAGCATCCCCTCCCCAGGACCCCCTAAAGCATCGCCCCCTGATCACACAGCCCCGTAACACAGCAACATTCATAACCTGGCTGGCCAGATTGAATTACCTGCCCCTGGAAGAATAAAGGAGGCATTCAGCCATTTTTTTAAAGTCTTTTACCCTGCCAAGGCCAGACACCACGATGATGGTCGAGCACAGAGGCAGAGAAACACGAGCCCTCTCCTCTCCCTCCGAGGGTGACCCCGATGTGCCCCACATCCCCCCCTTCTCCGACCCTTTCACACCCAGGGAAGCACATGCTTTGCTCACCCGTCAGGAGCTCCCTTATCTTTTAATAAAACCTTTAAGAGCAGAAGTCAGGCAATGCCGGCACAAAGGCAGCTCAGCCTCCTCCCGGGACATTAATCATTTTCTTTGACACGTTTTGCTAATTATCCAAAGCGTTTGCCTCGACAGGGGAGAAATTGGGGCCTGGGAAAAAAAAAAAAAAAAAAAGGAAAAACGTTACAAGAAGGGGGAGAGGTGGAAAGGGAGGAAGAAATGGGGGAAGAAGGGGCTGACGTCACCCCTGTGCTATTCAGCATCCCTGGGTATCACCTTGCTGGAAGAAAACCCAGTCCCAACCCTTTCCCAAGGACTTTGGGGTGGTGTGATCAGTGATACACATTTTACCTTCCCCATCCCACTCCTGGTTACCCCACTATTGCATTTTGCAGCCACGGAGGGTTATTTGGAACACGCTGTTTGGAGGTTTCACTCACAGCTTTATCTTTTACATGGCTGTTAATCCTCAGGACACATGTTTCCTATCAGCCCTTGATATTTAACATACAATAAGTGTCTTATTAAATCCCAGGGACTGGCTCCATGCAGACCACTCACCCCAAAACCTGCCCAGGGGGCACCCCAGCTTGGGCACTGCTTTTGGGTGTGCAATGTGTTATAACCAACAGGAAGAGAAATATAGTGGAGTGAAGGCTCCTCTGCACAGGAATTCAACCTTTAAATTGGGTTTTGGCCTCCTGAGAAGCCACTGCTCCCACACATGAGGAGAACACCTCGCAGTTTTTTTAAAAGACACTGTTTTTAAGGGTTTTCTGGCAACACTGTAGTGATCAGTGACATAGAGATGAGCTCACCCTGGGCAAAACCAACTCCTGCCCCAGCAAAACTTCTTTTTCCAAGAGTCCAACCCAGTTTTCACAGGACCTGATGGTTTTTTTGAGGAGAGAGACCACAGAGAGAGCAATCCATAATCAAATCACTCTAATCCACCACACTGAAAAAAGAAAATCCCAAGGAGGAAGCATCACCTCCTCATGCCTCCCTCCATCCCAACATATCAAAATGTTGGCTCCTGGCCCATCCCTGAACATCCCAACTCCTTGGGGAAGGACAGGGCAGAAAACCAGATGATAAAAACCCCTTTTTTCCACAAAACCAAGTGTAAGGATAACAAAATGAGGTGATAGAGCCCACCCATTGTAAGACACCCACCCATGGGTGTTCCCTGCCCACAGCCACTGGCCATCCCCATCCATGGGTACAAGGGAGTGGGAGCAGCATCCCAGAGCCACGTCAGTCCTTTGGGGAGCATTAAAAAAGTAAATCATAACTCTTTGCTTCTTTCCAGCACGAGTTTCTCATTGCTGTGGGATGACACACACTGTCCCCTCCAAAACAAGACGCTGTATTATTATTCTGTTTCTAATTTGGGGGTTGGAAATTATTTTCCATCCCAGATTCCAAACTAAACCATTACCCCCGCTCCCCCTCCAAAAAAAAATTACTAATGTGCTTTTCAGAGAGCAGTGGCACGGTCAGTGCTCTGAGAGGAGAGGGTGAAGGTTTGATACAAAGCATTGAGCACCAAGGAACATCCCTCTCCATGCCTGTTTCCAAGAACATTAAAATTAAAAACAATTCAGTTAAATACAGAGCTGGCCCAGACTCCTGCTGTGACTGGCTGGGTCTGGGATATGCTGGTCCCACTGGGAAAGGGCCGTGCTTCATTCCTGCCCTCTGAAGGATTTGGGAAAAAGGAGGTGAAAGTGAGTATTTGGGAAGCAGTGCAGTGCTGGGAACCTGACACATAAATCAACATCATTCCCATTTTTGAGTGCTTTAACCCAAATCTACCAGTGGATCCTGCTGGCTCCCTACAAGGCAGCAAGAAGCCAAGCCACGCAGCGAGGTCCCACTTCTCCCACTTCTCCCTGTCCTGCCTGGCCTTGGGGACACTCAGAACAAGCCAGGCCAAGTCCCCAGCCCTGTCACTCCAGGTTGTGCCACAAACCTTGTGGAGAGGTTTGGGGGGGCTCCTTGCAGCCAGCGGTGCCGGCAGACACACCAAAACCGGCACACAAGGAGCTGGTGGAAACCCTCCAAGCTTCCTCTGCCGTTGTATAAGAGCTGCTCAAAAATACTAATCCCCAAAAAATTCAAGGCTGGGAGCGTGACCAGGCTGCCTCCCAGGCAGCCAGCACAGCAGGGTTTGCACAGCCAGCCCTGCACACATCCAGGGGGGAAAATGCCTTCAGGTGAGCGAGCTCCGCAGGAAGGTCGGGGTCCCAGATGTTTTCATACCCGTGATCCTTAAAAAAAAAGGCTGCAGAAGCACGGAGGCAGAATCACCCAGCATGCCGAGCGCCGCTGCAAAACAAGGAGTTTTTCCATGAGTCACCAGTGGAAAGACCAGATCAGGCATCCCATGGGTGGGCTTGGCCAGAGCTGGCTCCTCATCCCCACCACGGCTGGGAGGATGCTCAGTGTGGGGGATGCAGCACGTACAGCCCCGTTCATGGCACCATGCTCGGCCCCCAGTGTTCCTGAGGCTGCTTTGGGGTCACACTGGGATGGATTTGATGGAATCTCCAAGCATTGAGCGTCTTGAGATGTAGGGGTGCATCCTGGTGGTGTTTAGTCTGTATGAGCAGCACAGGATTTTCCTGACCACTCCACCTTTTCCCCAAAGGGACCCTACACAGCTTCATTGCTCTGTCACTGTCACCCGCACTTCACAGAATCACAATCACCGACTGTTTTGAGCTGGAAGGGATCCACAAGGATCATCGAGTCCAACTCTTAAGTCAGTGACCCATACAGGGGATTGAACCCATGACCTTGGCATGATTACAACCAAGTTTTAAACTTCTGGAGTCCCCTAAAACCCTCAGGGACTGAGGGAGGCAGTGGCAGAAATAAAAAGAAATAAAGAACTGGTGAGGGAGCACCACGGAACAAACAGGTTTGATTTATGGGTTGCGGGAAGGGGCGAGTGCGATGACAGGCAGCGCAGGAAGTCCCGGGACCGTAAATCCCAGTGGGAGTGGATAAAGCCGATGTGCTTCCATGCGCCGGGTGGGAGGTTACGGGGAGGGCGGCGGGTGAAGTTTAGGCAAGCTTTGGGTGGAGTGGGGTTATTTTTTTGGTTTATAAAAAGGCGGCGATGAGGGGGAGGCGACGCCGCAGCCCCGAGGGGCAGCACTCAGGGCAGGGTGGCGGCGGCAGCCCGGGAAGGGACAGGATCGCATCCTCGGGAGAGCTGGAGCTCCGACCCGTCATCATCACCAGCACACAATAACAGCAACCCTGGCTGTGTTGTGGGTACAGAAACGGCACGTACTTGTTGCTGGCCGGGTTTCCTGGCAGCCCTAGGCAGGATTTGGCTGCGCAGGAATTTGGAAGCTGCCTTAAATCCAGAAAGAAATGAGAAAAGGCTGGGAGCGACTTTGTGGGCAGAGTTCAGCTGCAAATCGCCGCTCGGCAGCAGCTCAGCGCGGGGCCGGCCGCGGCCGCCCTCTCCCGACGCGCCGCGATAGGGATGAGGTCCGGGATGCGGCTGCCGGGTATCGGCAATAGGGATGAGGTCCGGGATGCAGCTGCCGGAGATGGCGCCCTGGTCCATGGGAACATCGAGGAGGGCTCCCCAGCACCTCCGAACACCACTGCCTCCCTTCTCCCCCTTCCCAAAATGCTTCCTCAGCCACAATGCCCCTCAGCATCCAACCCCCCATCCTACCTCTCACCCGACTGAGATGAGCCCTGCGACTGATGGAGCCAACATGAAACTCCATAAATCCCCCTCACCTCTAGCCCGGGGCTGCCGCTGGGCACTCTCGCCTGATGGATGCACTGGCTGAGACGCGGGTGGATGCCAGACTTCACTCTTACCTTGGGATGGACAGGACAGCAACAGCATTGCTGGGAAGATCCATGGTCAGCAGCCTTGCTTCCTGCTCGTTTGGAGGGAATAGAAGGGAACAGGGATGAAAAAGAGGCAGAAAGTGCCAAGAAATCTAAAAGTCAGCAACAGAAATGCAAAGAAATTAAAATTCACCCCAGAACCTCCTATGGATATTCAAGAAGGTGCTTCCCAACCTCTGTAGCCCTGCACAGGCAGCTGTTCCCATCCAGGGGCGGTGCAGGGGTCACTTCAACTCCACACCCATCATAAGTCCAGCTCTAGCTCTTCATGTTCCCACATCCTCCTTCAGGGATCTGTCTGCTGTATCCTGGCTCACTGTAGTTGTGGGAAATTCAAAGTTTCTTAGGAAAAACAAGCCCAGTGCCTGTGATGGGGGATTGACCTGCACCTTGGCTTCCCCAGTGACATCCCTGAGTGGAGAAGGTCCTGGTGATGGGTGGTACCCAGTCCTGCATCACCAAAATCCAGGCTGCACCTTGTCCTGGAGAGCCGAGGAGGAGCAGCCAAACACTTTCCACTGCAGTGATTTTTTTATGTCAATTAGGAGAACACTTTTAATTACCAATGCCATTACCCTGTGCACTTGCTGTATAAACACAACCTCTCCATGGTGGTTTAAATAGACTGAAATCAGACACCTTCCTTAAGGTATCCACTGGGATAAGCAATTGTCCTTGCCATTCTGCCAGAGGGAAGGGGAAGCCCTGGTCCAGGAAGCAGGATTTCTACAGGAATATCCCAAACCCATCATCTCTGTGTTTCCCAGCTCTCCCCTCATTCAGGGACAGGGACCAACACAGGACTCTGTGCCACAGCTCCTGGGAGTCCCTATATTTGCCTTAAAGGGATTTTCCTGTCTTCTTGCCCTGGCTCAAACACCATCCTTTCCTACAGCACCTGGCACATGACAAGCATTATTCAACATCCCAGCTAAGGTTTTATATATTAATCCTTTAACTCTCAAACTGGAGCTTGCCGGGGAAAAGTCTAGTTTCTGATGGGAATGGGATTCCAGCCACAGCACTCCCAGTTTTTTAAGCATCTCATTTGGCTTCTCCAGCCTCATTTTGGGGAGAAAACAGCTTTTCCATTCTGGACTGTGTCTCATGCTGCCTCTCCCTGATGAAGAAGCCCTTGAACATCATGGAAAGGTCTTGGCTTTGCTTTGATGGAAAGCTGCTTTTTCAGTAAAACTTCAAAAACAAGCTTTTTGTAGGAAAAAATAGATGGTTTGGGATGACTAGGGATGCTCATCAGGGATTCAGGGCTGGTTTTGACCCCCTGGTGTGTCCATCAGCCCC
Source organism: Pithys albifrons albifrons (assembly GCF_047495875.1). NCBI lineage: Eukaryota > Metazoa > Chordata > Aves > Passeriformes > Thamnophilidae > Pithys > Pithys albifrons. The sequence goes on from NC_092473.1 coordinate 13,566,356, forward strand.
CCAAAAAAGCCTTTTTTTGCTCATTGCTAATAAATCCCTGCAAAGAGGGGAGGGAAAAGAATTCCCTGCATGCCCTCACTTATGCACAGACAAGGAAATGTCGTTAAACTAAACCAAACAAACGAATCCAGAGGCAAAGAGAAAAATCACATTATCCTGAATCATAAATCCCGGAGAGGGGTATTTACAGGCTGAATTGCCAAGTGCATTGGAACTGCAGAGCACCCGAAGAGCAGATAGCCATAAAGGCAGACAACGGCCCTGGAAAAATGCTTTGATTAGGATCTGGGCAGCATTCAGCCCAGATGTTCATTTGTCAATGGAAGAGGGATGGGGGGGAGGTGAGAAAGGCTTTAAATTAATCTTTACAACTAGAAAGGAGCTTGTAATACACACCATATGGGGAGCAACGTCCTTGGAGCCCCCTCGCCTCCCCCCGGCCCGGCATGTTCGGAGCCAGGCTGGGACCCTCTGGCCGGAGCGTGTCCTCCTGTTTCACCCCCTGTTTTCTCCACACACCAAACACCCTGTGAACCCACACCCCTTCCACATGTGCTTTTTTTTACCACAAACAAAACAAACTGCAATTCCTCTTATAACACCAGACCTCTTTTATTATTCTCCCCCCCAGACCCAAATACCTGCTCCCCCCTCCCTCCAATATCCACATGTGGTTTCTTTTTAACCCTTCTAAGATACCAGTGGAGTTGGAGGGGGGGTTGTGTGTGGAGAGGAGGGACAAGGCTGTTTATTAAATGCCAACCATTCAAATTAATTCCCCTAATGGACTCGCCGACATCATGGTGTGCATTTAAATGAACGCTTTGTCATATTTCATAGCCAACCTGCAGCTCTCTGCAGAGCAAACCTGCTGGAAAGCTGGGAACAGCAGCAATGACAGGGACAAACCTATGGAGAGATAAATAAGAATTAAATACAATTCCCAAATGCAACATGGGGGTGACAAGAGAGCCCAGGAAACCTTTAGAAATTTGGAGGTGGGGTGCAAGCAAAACCCTAGGCAGGGCACAAGGAGCTGTGTGATGGCTGTGGAAGCTTCTTTTCCGCATGGGAGGAGGAAAAGCCCTCTTGCTGCTGGTGCAGGAGGGACCAGAAACCCCTTGCCCAGACCAGCACAAAGCCACTGCTTCCCAGCTGGAGTCTGGGATGTCCCCCACCAAAGCCCCGCCACGGCAGGGACCAGCCCTTGCTAACCCTGCAGGGACCTGGTGAGGAGGCAAACCCCTTCCATCCTGCACCCCCAGCCAATGCATCCCCCTGGACCCCTGATCTGGGGGCTGATAGTGGAGCTGCCTGGCCAGCATGCCCCCTCCTCAGCAAGCTGTTACCTCTGCAGAGCTGAACATCCCAGAGCATCCCTGCTGCTCTTGAGTAAATAGGCCTTCCCCTCCCCAGCATCCCCGGGACAGTCACAGGTTACTCTCCTTGGCTCTGGCTTCAAGAGCTCCCAGTCCTTTCATCAGCCTGGTGGAAAGTCAGTGCGCACACACACACACACCCTCTGTGTGCTGCAAGCACCAGCTACCTTGTGCTCATAACCTCTCCTCCCATCTTGTTCCCTCTCTTCACTCACCTTTAAGAGCTGGTGGAGGGATTTCTTTCCACCTATGAAGGTCCTCCTCCTTTTCTCCATCCTGCCCCACTCAGCTTCTGTGAGATCTGAAGGATGAGGAGGGGCTGGGGGCTGCTCCCCTCCTCTTCAGCACACTGGCCCAACGAAGGGCTTTTGCACACCACAGCGGCCAAGGGAAGGGGAATGTCATGGTCCAGGATAGGGATACAGGCAGCAGCTTCAGCCACAAGTTTGGCAAGGGCAGGAGAGCAGAGGGAGCAGCGAGTGCTGGCTGCTGGGTCTCCCCTCTCCTTCCAGCCCCACTGCAGGCTGAAGGTCACTGAACACCAGTGGGCCAAGAAAGCAAAAATCATAGAATCACAGAGTGGTTTAGATTGGAAAGAATTCCAGAGAGCATCTTGTTCCAACCCCCTGCCATGGGCAGGGACACCTTCCACTAGACCAGGTTGCTCCAGCCTGGCCTTGGACACTTCCAGGGACAGGGCAGCCACAGCTTCTCCAGGCAACCTGTACCAGTGACTCACCACCCTCACAGGGGAGAATTTCTTCCTAAAATCTAATCTAACCCAGTACTGTTTGCAGAAGGTTCTCATTTAGAGAAACATCTGGAGTCAGCACTTCTCTCTCAAAGGGCAGCAAAGGGTTCAGAGGACACCAGCCCTCACGCTGGGGAGGAAGAGGAGGAGGAAGGAGCCCATTTACCTGGTCCTCTAGGGAGGGGACATGGCATGTTTCTGCTTGGTGTTGGTTGCCTGGCCTTGAGTGAGCAAGGCACCATCCCCTCTGCCAGTGAGAAGGGTGAAAACTCCCCGGAACCTCAGCCAGAACAGCCCCTCCAGGTCACAAAGCAAGTGTTGGCAATGCCCAAGGGCCCCACAAGGGCTTGGCTGAAGGACCCTGGGGACCCCAGGGGACAGGAGGAGCAGGGATGCTTCTGGTTCACTGGACTGTGGGTGAGTAGGGAAAAGGGCTTATAGAGGGGCAGTCCTTTGTCACAGCACAGGCAGGGGATGTCACCCCCTTTCCCAGGTCTTTCTGGACCTTCTCCCAGGTCCTCTCAGGGTCCCAGGGCAGGAGTATCCCCTCAAACAGCAACTCCTGGGGTGCAAGTGGAAAGGTCCCATTCCATCCCATCCCATTCCATCACACCCCCGGCAGGTTCCCAGGAGGTGGCAGGACCAGGCTGCAGTGACATCTGCTGGGCTCCCACTCGGGGCCCCCCCAGCCCGGGCTGGCTGCAGACTCTCTGGCACTGCACAGCCCCACGCCCAAGCAGGACCCGCTCCCATGCTGAGCCCGGAGTTTCCAGCCCCAAGCCCACTCCGATCCTTTCCAGCTCCCGTTCAGACACCTCCACACCGAATCCCTCACTGCCAGCTCCTGAAAAAGCCCCCAGATCACCACAGCTAGAGGAGAGGGGCAGCACCCCCCAGCACCCGAACTCCTTGAAGAGAGGTCTCAGGGGGTGATCTCGATGCTTCTGAAGAGACCAAAGAGCTAAAAAGCCTGCATTAAGGGAGAAAATGCACAAATTAGGAGTGGGGGTAGGGATTGGAGGAAGGGGGGAGTTGTTTATCTAGAGCTGATTTTGATTTTCCTCTTTCAAATATCAGCAGGATGCTGAGCCTCGCCTCGTTATGCAAATAGAAGCAATTAGAGCTCACCCAGGCTCTGCCCACGTGATGGTTTATGGCTCTCGCAGAAATCCTTCCTGCTGCATGAGAGGAATAACAACAGCTCCCCGTGCCTGCTCCAGCCCTGCCACGGCCAGGGACACGGGAGGGCTGGGAAAGGGAGCGCAGAGCTGGGACAATCCCCCATAGCCACCCCCGGGCCTTCCAAAGTCCGCAGAGGACTTTCCCAAGGAAAATCACCCTCTCTTCCATGGGGAAACCAACCACACCAGCAGTTGAGTTCTCACCAGCTCTTGGGACTAGAGAGGAGGAAGGATGGAGGGGGAGAGCATCACTGGGAGAAACACCAGAGCCTTTTTCTCTACCAAGGCACAAAGTCAGCCCCCAGCAGGACATTGGTTTGGGACTCGGGTCCAAGTGGATGCACTTCACTGAACTCCATCAGAAAGGGGCAAAGCAAAAGGTCCTAAATTCCCTGAACTGGGTTTAAAAAGCAAAGAAAAGTCACCCCACAGGGCACTCCAGACCCAGTCCCAGAAAACTCACCCTCCTGCCACCCCCAGTCCCACCTGGGCTGCAGGAGGAGGCAGGGTGGTGGCTCCGGCCCCCTCTGGCACTCACCTCCCCAGGGCCATGTGCCGACCTGCAGGGACCAGGCACGGGAACGTAAATCAGGCTGGACTCCCATAAATCCATCATCTCCCTCCTGATTTACATCCAGGTAGCTGGGAGGATTTACTAGCAGTACCTGCCTCGAGTTTCCCGCCCCCAGAGGAGCAGAGGGGAAAGAAAAAAAGACAGGCTCCTTCAGTATTGATCTTGCTCCTAAATCTCTTTCCCCCCCTTCTTCTTTGGATGCAAATGGAGATTGATGAGCCCAGGCCAGTGGCTCCTCACCTCTGAGGGCCATTTCTATGTGTTCCCAGGGGGAGGAGTGGGCAGAGGGATGCCCGCAAGCCCACAGAGGCCATCACCCCATCATCCATGGGCAGGAGGGAGCTCCCAGCACCTGGCTCAGCACACAGGTACTTGCTGAGGAGTGGGATGAGGGACATCTTCATGGATGGAGCAGCATGAGGGACATCATCAGAGATCAGTTTTGCAGTGGTACCTCATTTAAGCCAGTGAGTGTCCCACAGGAACTCTCCAGTCTGCATCCCTGTTCTAACACCATCCCCAACTCCATCCCTGCACCAGCTGCTCTTTCCCAGTGTCTTAGGTGGGAAGAGCATCCATGAAGCCCTTTCCATCTCCCCGAACAAGAGACAAGACACTCCATCTCACACAATGAGGCAAAGTGTGATTGCCATGGAGAGATGGAATTCTGCAGCCACAGGATGGTTTGGGAGTAAGACCCTCACACCTGAAGGATGCCAGTGTGACCCCAAGCTTTAGGAATTACCCAGGCACCCAGCAGCAGGATCTGCAGGCAGCAGGAGCAGGCAGGGAGCTGGGAAAGGGCTGAGTCAGCACTCAGGGAGTTGCCCCCAGCCAGGCCATTCATCAGGCAAGGGTTGGGAAGTTGCTTTCCTTCCGTAGCAGGGCCAGGCAAATGATTCACAGAGATAAATAATTCAGCTGGAGTTTGGCCGTCCTCTGGCAGCGCATTGCCCGCGAGCTGCTAGCAATTATCCCGCATTTATTTGCGATCCTGAATTTTCAGTTGAATTATTCAGACAAGTCGTTGCTGGGCTGAGGAGAAGCCCAGGGGAAGGAGGTGATACCTGAAACGACAGGAGGAATCACCGTCAGGACGCGGTGTTGTTGTGATAGTTCTGCAGTGTGAGCGGTACCCGGCACTGCAGCCCCGCGGCCGGAGGCGACGCAGGAGTGAGCGGATGGATGCGGAGGAGGCACCGGATCGTTGGGTTTCCACCACCCCGCTCCATTTCCAGCCAAGAGCCCCCAGACATCCCTGTGTTTTCTGCTTCCTACCAGCAAATTCCTCTGCTTGAGGAAGAGGAGATGGAGGAGAGGCAGCACAAGCAGAATAAACTGATTTCTGTGTGGATGAATGTCTCCCAAATTGTTTTAATGAGCCATCTCCCTAGTTCTCCAGGCAGCAGGGATGCTCAGCAGTTCCTCTGCAGCCACATAAACCCACGTGGTGGGGACACCCACACGTGTCTTAACTCACCCAGAGTAATCAGCTGAGGGCTTGGCCTCTGCCCCCTGCAGCAAACCAGAGCTGGTCTGCAAAGACACACAGAGATGGGCTTTGGGGGGAAAAAAATCACAACTTAATTAAAGCAAAAAAGACATTTTCTTGAAGGACAAAGCAATGCTTCCAGGAGAACAGGAGAGGAGCAGCATTGCAGGGACACAGGGAATGTCACAGAGAGTGAGGTTTCTCCAGCTCCAGTTGCTGGATGTGCTTCTGCTCCTGGCAGGGTTTGGCTCTTGCTTCCAGAACAGAAGATTCTCCACAGCAGTGAGAGCACCAGCCTCTGGCCCTTGCCCAGGCAGCTCCATCTGCTCTTCATTCCCAGAAGAAGAGTCTGATGAAGGAGAAGACTCAAGGCCAGGTTGGATGGGGCTTGGAGCAACGTGGGCTAGAGGATTGGAACCAGGTAATCTTTAATGGTCCCTTCCAACCCAAACCATTTTGTGATTCTCTGAAGACTCAGACCAGGCAAGGCAACCTGACACCTTCCCCAAAACACAGCCATGGGTCCCCAGCCAGCAATTGGGCTGGAATCATCATCTCTCATCAACACTTCACCTGAAGTGACAGGACTCTGAACCTCCCACCTGCAGAGAGAAATTTGGCAGGTGACTCCTGAAACACACAGATGGACTGAAGAGTCTAATAATAATAATAATAATGAAATAAAATACAATCTCATAGTTGGATATTTTTAAGACCAGCTTGTGATTTAAAGGGTTTAACTCACATTTACTTCTCAGGGCTGGCAGTGACTGTTCCAGTGCCATGACAAAGTGTCCCATGGTGGGAAGCAGCTTTGGCAGAGCTGGAAGCCACTCTCCTTTCTTTCCAGGGCCAATCCAGGCACACACAGTGCCCAGGGGACACAGCAAACACCTCTCTCCTCTCCTTTGGAGGGGTGTGGGGCCCACGGTGCCACAAAGTGTCTCCTTGAGCCAGGAGCTTTGGCAAACTCCCATCCTCACAGACTGAGGCTTTGCAAGGCTCTTGAATTAACAAACCTCTCTCTATAAGCCAACTGCTGCAGGCTCTGGATCAATGGAATAGGTAAAAAAAGAAGAAAAGCAAAATAAATTTGCATGACTGTTCCCTGACGAATGTTTGATTCCACAAAAAGGAACACGTCTCCTCTGGCTGGGCTGAGATCCTCAGCAGTAACAGCCATTCCTTCTGTTTTCTCTTGAATTGCCAGTCATGCATTTAAAATTACTTTTTCCAAAAAGAAAGAAAAAAGTGATCACCTCAGGAGATGCTGACTCGGAGGCACAGTCCCAATGGGAGGTGTACAGGGAAGAAGGAGATACCAGAATCACAGCAGCTCCTTTCTGGTCTGCCAGAGCACCCCCAGAGGAGTATGAACCCCACAGGACGGTTCTCCCACTGCCTGGAAGGGACTCAGTCATGGGCATCAACTGCTGCCTTCCTCCACTTCTTGCTCCTCACCCTGACCTGGCCCCTGCCAGCTCCTGGGATGTTCAAATAATCCTCAGCCAGCAGCCATTTCCATTTCAGCTGGGACAGTCTGGACAAATGGTCTTAGTGAGTTAATTCACAGTATTCCACCCAAATTTGATGAGGGAGCAATTCATTATATGCTGCAATCTGGTGTGGGTGGCAGCCAGCACCCATGGAAGGAGGGGAGGCATGGGCAGAGGTTTGGGCACAGGGAATGGCCCTGGGGTTCAGAAGTCCAGGAAAGTTTCCTGCCCAGGTGCCTTTGAGGGGCAGGATCTGGGTGGGAAGACTGGAGGTGGAAAAAGCCACTGAGCACTGGCAAGGGGAGCCAGCAGCCAGGAAGCATGATGGGGACATTGAGGACTCCCTGACCTGCTCAGACCAAGCATCTCTTCAGCTCTTTGGGTCCTGCCTCTTTAGTTTGTGCTTGATCTTGCTGTCCACTGCCTTGACTATATCCCCTTTACCAGGGTTAGGAGACAAGACCCAAAGGAACCACAGAAGGAATCTCAGCATCTATCCTACCACCTCACCACTGAGCCCAGCCCCTTCCCAGGACTGGGGTCCCTCCTGAACACCTTCCCAGGACTGGGGTCCCTCCTGAACACCTTCCCAGGACTGGGGTCCCTCCTGAACACCTTCCCAGGGTGGAAGCTTCCTTTAATGCCAGCTGTCCCAGGGGATCTGCGTGGCTGCCTGAATGCAGCTGGGCTGGGGGCTGGCAGGGGCTGATTCAAGCACTGGCACATAAACACACCATCCTGGAAAGAACTCATAGGGAGCTCATGGTCGCCAGAAGACCTTCTCCATCCCATCCCATCATCCATCCCATCCTGACCCACCCTGTGAGAGCTGGCTTGTCAGGAATTCCCTTGTGTCAGGCTTCACCAGCGATAAATAAGGGAGGAATGTGGCAGCTCTGGCCCCAGGAACTGTTGGGTTTCTCCCTCAGAGAGGTAAAATGAGGCCTCTGGAAAGCCCAGTGCCCTCACCGTTGCCAGGGCTCTCCTCTCTTCCTCCACCAGCCTGGGGGTGACAGTGAGGGTGCCCAGAGCTTCTGTCCCTGCATGGCCTGAGGAGAGGATGGGGCACAGAGAGGCACCCCAACACCCCCAGGATGGGGGAGAAACACAAACAACAAGAAAGATTTTATACAAAAAGTAGATAGATCCATCCCAGCTGATGTGTGAGGATAGGAAAGGGAGTGGGGGAGAACAGCAGCAGCTGGGATTTCAGAGAACAATGTGGGGAGAAAGAAGAAAGAGAGAGGAAGATGAGTGCGGTTGGGTCGCCTGTGGTTGTCAGCCCTTTCTGGGGGGAGGGCAGTGTGAAAGTCAGTGATCAGCCAGATCTGAAAACAGACAAAACTATTTCCACATGCCAATAAAACCCCAAGCATGGAGGGTTTGCAGGGCTCTGGGGGCCCCATGCTGCCTCTAAACCAAACCAGAGGAGCTGGGAAGCTCACCCAGGCAGGAGCTGGGACGTGGAAGGGAATGCAGTGATGGCATCTGACCTTTCTTTCCTTGTCATCCCCTTCATTGCCTGCCACAGCTCATACCTCCCAGCATTGCTTGGTCTGTGCCAAAGGGACACATGGAAAAGCAGCTGGGCAGTACAGGCTTTGCTTAGAGGGGCTGGTGATGCTCATGGATGTTCCACATGGGTCTAAGAGCTGAGAACCTCAGTCATCTCACTTGTGACTTTGGTGGGCTCCAGCATGTGGGATTGGGGATTCAAGGGCTGGAAACATCCCTGATGCCCCGAGGCAGCCTCTCCCCAGGGAGCTGGATGGTGGGAACATTTTCCAAACCATGGATAAAAGAGACCTGTTCCCACCTGTGTCCCACCGTGCAGTGACTTTGGCTGAGCCTTTCCCTCGCCCACGGATTAGTCACGCAGCCGTAACACCCCGTGCAGTTGCCGGGACCTGGCTGGAGGGGGAAGCAGCTGCCGCCCTGCACCGCTATAAATCACCGCGCCGAAAAGCACAGCACCCACCTCCCCACTCCCCGGCTGTAAATCTGCAGGAGCAGGAACCACAGCCGCTTATCAGGAGAGGCCACATCACTGCCCGGCCCGGCTGCCCACGTGGGATCCCTGGGGAGAGGAAGAGGATGCCGGGTTGCCATGAACTGCCAGCAGTGCCCGCAGCCTTATCAGCCGGGCAGCGCCTGCCCTGCCCCTGCCAAGCTCTGCTCCCACGCTCAGGGCAAGCAACACCTGCATGGTTCCCGTGCAGGAACCACCAGCTCTGGGCTGCCAACAGAGCCAAGCAAACCCCAAGCCCTGCATGTGAGTCCCCAGCCCTCCCTGGAGCTGTGTCTGTTCCTGTGTCTCTGCACCCTTCCTGCCACTGGCATGGACAAAGGTCAAGCCCCAATCCCCGTCCCTCAGTCTGGAGGGAAATTCTTCATCTTTTCCTGTTTGCTCAATAAGCACAAGGACAGAACAACTGTAATGTTTTCCTCTTTGTTGCAAGAGTTTAAGAAACCTTGGACACCTCAATCCTACAGGAACCTCCTGTTCTGGGTGGTACAGGAGCCAGAACTGAAGGGCTGTGCATCCATCCCCTCTGAACATGGGAGAGAAGGCCATTGAGGAACATGTCCAGGGACACACCAAGGAAGGTCCTTGTGCACTTGGGGAACATTTGGATACTGAAGGGTTCACTGGGAAGCTGGAAGTCACTGCCACACACAAAGCCAGTGCCACTGCCCCACAAAAGGCTGTCCCCTAACTACACCAATTAACAGTGCAGAAGAAAATCAAGCCCAGGTCTGTGCCCCATCGTCCCATCCCACTGAGGCAAAACCATTGGGCTCCGCAGCCTTCTCCAAGGGAAAGGATACAAACCAATGTGCCTTACAGAGGGTGGGAATTGGAGGTCTGCTCCCAACATCAGAGCAAGGAGATGCTGGCACACCTTTGCACAAGAAAAGCAGGCATGAAAGAAACACCCACAGCTCAAACCAGACTGGATCCGTTCCTGTGCCACAGTCACCAACAATCACCAGAGGTGACAGTCAAACCGGAGCCAGAGCCCTGCTGTAAATGAAGAGAGACACGTTCTGATTGGAACAACTGGGCCTGAGTTACAGCCTGATTGCAATGGGCTGCTCACACATTTGCTGACCAGCTGAGCTGGGCTCCTGAAGAGCTGCTTGTAGGGCAGGGTAGGATTACACTGAAAATGGGAACATTCCTCAAAATCATACACCCTGATCCCGATGGAGTGGGTCACCCTCCCCATGGCAAATGAGCCAAAGTCAACAGAACAAGAAATGGTAATGGGAGGTTTGGAGATTGAAGGTAGTGCTGAAAAGCAGGTCCAAGGTGCAGAGAAACGATACACTGAGTTTTAAAACAATAAAACCTGGAGCAAACATCAGAGCTCCTGAAGGAGACCAGGGAAAGCCCTGCCCTCTCCCACTGCCCTTGGTCTGAGGTTTTCTTCTGTGCTGTTCCCACCCAGATGAGCTTAATGATGTGCTGCACACATCTGCCAACCATGGAGGAGCTGGGAGGCTGGAGATACAAAATGCCTCTTCATCATCAACTACCCTCACGAATGTGGATTGGGAAGCTCAGCCAGGCTCATGTCTCTTCACTGCACCAAGCCAAGGGCTTCTGAGAAGAAAGCTCTGATCCCAGAGGGACCTCAGGAAGCCATCCAGCTCCATCCATGGCAGGACCTGATGCACCTCAGGCTTTGCTGGCATGAAAGCCGTGCTGAGCGCGACCCTCCTGCACAGTCACTGCCCACCCTGAGGGAATGGAAACCACAGCAGGGTTTTACAGTGGCATTAAACTCAATGTTCCCAGCACCTCTGGTAGCACAGAACCTGCTCAGAAGGGTTACTCCAGCCTGAAGGGCAGATTTACAACAATCAAATCCAAATGGAGAAGCAGCCACAGGGCTGTTTGCACATTCTGCCAAGAAATGTCAGGCCTCCAGCATGAGGGGGGCAACAATGGGTTCCTTCCTCTCTTCTTTCTCTTTCTTAGTAAATTAAAAATAATACTAATGGTAGTAAATGCCTCTTGGCTTCATCCTCTCCCATCAGAGCAGATTCAATTAGCAGCTTCCCCGAGTGGCAGAGGTGTGATTTACTCCCAGAATGGGATGCATTAAGATGCAGGGCAGCGGGAAGTTTCCATCTGCCCCCCAACCAAATTCCCCAACCATTCCCACACTGAGGATCAGATAAGATTTCCTGCTCCTTTTCCTCATTAACAGGTTTGGGAGGCACAGCTGTGGTTTGGTTAAAGAAGCCCTGAAGACACGTTCACCTGGGGGAACCCCAGACTCCTTTCCTCACACAGAGTGGATGCTGTCACCCAACCATGGGATGCTCTCTGTGTCCAAGCATCCTCCAAAACAATGTTGGTACCCAGAAGCTGAACACAAAGTGCTTCATACCCTGAGCTGAAGGTGCTGCTGATAGCCAAAGCACCCCAAAACATCTCAGGCCTAAAGGGAATTCCCACAGTACTGGTGGGCAGCTGAACCTTAACAGGTTCTATATCCAAATGGCCACAGGATGTGGCTGCAGCCTCATGGCATCCAAAACGCTCAGCGAGCTGGAGCAGCTGCAGCCATCCCCATCCTGGCACTGTGCCCCACATGGGGGGTTACCAACCCCCCTGGAGGACCCCAAACCACAAGCTGTTCCTTTCCCACCCACACCTCATCCTCCCGATGCTCCCGGGTGGGTTTCCACATCCCATCCCGGTTCTGAGTGCCCAGCAGGGGCTGCAGTGTCCAGGGAGGAGCAGCAATGATGCTCCACACCACTCACGTCAAGCCCTCTGCATCCCACAATTCCTATTTGATTCCCTTTTAAAGGGGCTGTAACGCAGCATGTATTTATACTTCAAAACAGCTTGTTTGTGTAATTGCCAAAAAAATGTTTAAAAAAATTTTAAAAAAGACACAAAACAGCCCTGCTACAATGACTAATTAGCTCACTCCTGCCTCGTCCCCTGTAAACAAATGTATTTGTAACCAATTTGCAAGCACTTTGCATAAGGGGCCCAGAACACTCGTGCCTGTTTGATGCGTTTTGACATTAATTTGATAATAGCAGCTTAACAAGGAATCCAGGCTCCCCAGCTATAAATATGCTACTTTTCCACTTCCTTTTATCTGCACAGTGAAATAATGTTTTTCCCCCTGCTGCAATAACCACCATCCAACCCTTTCATGAATGCCCTTTATGTCCTTTAGCATTTTCAAGGCTGCTTTGCTTTCTTTTTTTTCCTTCTGCTGGAGAAAGTAAAAGGTTTTTATTAGTTGTATTTTTAATTCCTGTTCATCGGGGGGGCAAGGAGAAGAGAGGACAGTGATGGTGCTCTGATAATGCAGCTTCCAGGAGACAGGGATGAGAGACTTGTTTGTTCAGAAATATTGCTCCATCCATTTGTACTTCCTCAGAAAGAGAAAGCTCATCCTTTTTCTCCTCTTTTCCACTCGCTGTGGCTCTCCCTCTCCATGCAAACCTTCACCACCACACCAAAATCAAATCCAGGCACAGTGAAATGGGAATGGGACCCTGGAGTCCACTCTGATGCCAACCAGAAAGCAAAAAAAATGGCTGGATCACGGGGACTGAACAGAGGCTATGGCACATCCATGCCCTGACATTCATTTCTCTTCTCCTTCTGGTCTTTCTCAAGACTTTCCACCTTTCCCCATGGTCAGAACATTGCTCACACGCAGGTTCTCCCTCCTGAAGGCATCCTCCACCTCTGCCTCACCCACCAGCCCTGGGGAGAGGCCAACTCTGGGGCTGAGAAGTACCAAGCCCAAAATTAGCACCTTGGAAACAGCTCGTTCCTGTGGCCACAAACGAAGCCTCTGGGAGCCAAAGCAATTTGGCTGCTCCTCTCCACGCTCCCTTCTCTCCTGCCTCCCCCTCGGAGCCAGCAATGCAGAAGCTGCTCCCACAGTGACCCAGGGGTGGAAGTCACACAGAGCACAGACCTAGAGAAACTCTCCTCCTGCCATCCCAGGCCTGGAGATCTCCCAGGCAAGGCCCCAGCAGGTGAAAGAACCAGAGCCTCTCGCTGACATCAACACTCCATGTGTCCAACTAATGACTGTGCAGGTGAGGGTAAAACCAGAAACACACTGAGATGTCCATCTCTCCCCGTGCCAAGCTGAACGTTTCACCCTCAGCCTTTCCACAGCTCTGCTCCAGTTCTTCCTCCCTGAAACCGAGTCAGGTACCTCCTTGCCAACAGATAAGCTGGCAGAGGACACAAGATCAGTACCAGATGGGAAGGGGGATGCTCTGCACGGGTCTTCCTTGGGTTTTCTCCCATCAGTGTTTCGTACCAACCACAGCCCCTTCAGCCATTTCCCAAGTCCTCTGCTGGGATCCCAAATGCCAAACCCCATGGCAAGTCCCAGTGATAAGATGGAGGCTTAGCAGAGTCCAAAAGCACATTCTTTCCTCAGCCTCCTCCCTCCTTATCTCCTTCCTCCCTCCCCCCAAAACACATTTAGATAAAAGTTATTGGAACAATAAAATCCATGAGTTAAACACAAGCACAGGAGGGATGGAGGGAGGGTCTCTGCTCCGTGCTTGGGTAAGGAGACCTGCCAGAACCAAAAAGCAAGAGGAGAGCCCAGGATTCCCTCTGGAATAAAACTTTGGATCACTGCAGGCAGAGATTCCAGCACATAGACAGTCCCAACACAAGGCCTGCACAGACTCACTCACCTTTTAAAAACTGATCACACCCCCATTCTGAGGTTCTCTATTTCACCCACCTGGACAGAGCTGACTTGAGCATGTGGGTATCTGAGCTGCACCATTTTCCACCAAGCTGCTCGTCCTGTGTGTCTATTTGGTAGATTTTCTTAATCCAAAGTGAGTGCTGAATCCCGGTTTCCATGTACCACTATCCCTAAAAGCAGCAACACAAGAGACAGCTCAACAGGATGCACATTTTCTTGAGCCCAGAGGCTGCATGGTCCCAGCTGCACCATGGTCCAGCACATCCATCCCACTTCCTCCATCCCTTCAGTGTGGGAGGCAATGGGCTTTCAGGGATCCAGGGACAGTATGTTGGACAGGGCAGAATTTCTCTTGCCAGGGCAGGTTAATGACTGCAGAGTTTCCTTCATCACAAGCAGCCCATGCTGTCTGTTCCCACCACCTCAGCTCAGCTAAATCCATAGTCATGGTGGTACTGATGGAATTTTGGCCACCTCAGTTCACATCTAACCACATCCTTGATTTCAGCCCTTGGATTCATCCAAAGCAGTGGTGCAGGTCCAGACCATTGCCTGGGGGCTGGAGTTGTCCAAGTAAGGTGTGGATCGGGCTTCTCAGGGTCAGGGACCTTAAAGTCACTGTGGGTCACTTATCCAGGGATAATGGTTATAGAATCCCAGAATGGTTTAGTTGGAAGGGACCTTAAAACTCACCTCATTCCAAGCACCCTGCCATGGGTAGGGACTAGACCAGGTTGCTCCAAGCCCCTTCCAAGCTGACCTTGAGTGTTCTGTCCCACAGCAGCACGGCCCAGCAGCTGAGTACCTGGAGATCCACAGAGAAGAAGCATTTCCTAAACACAAAGTAGCTCCTTCTTTAGCACCTCCCTCAGTCTCAAACACCATGGTGTGTGGAGCAGCATCCCAAAACTTCAAACGTGGGGGAATGGGGCTGTAAACCCAGGAGTAGAGCTCATCCCAGCACTCCCTGTGACATTCCACAGCTCCCAGTCCAGAGCAGGGCTGCACACACTCCTCACCTCAAAACACAGTGCCAAAAATTGTGCCTCCTGGGAGGAGGGTGGCTTTGGGCTCTGGATTTAGAGGGAAATAGGAAGCAGGAGGCAAGGAGACAGACCTGGTTCCAAACGTTTCACTCTTTATTTGAAGTTTTACATGCCACCAGCGTACATGAAAGTTGCACATTCAGAGTTCAACTCACCACGAGGACAAAGGGCAGATGCAAACGCAAGTGTCAAATGAGGCCATAGATGGAGGAGCCCAAACCCAGGAGCTGGTCGGTGTCTGTGACCAGGCTGTCACCCTGGTGGCACCTGAGGTGTCAGGGGTGAACCCCCAGTTTTAGGGCCACCTCCCTTTGCCATCTCCCAGGTTGTGAGCTGGGTCTTCTCTCCCAATGCAGCATCCTTCCCTTCCAATGAGCTAAACAGGCATTTTGGTAACATCTCCACCAGAATTGAGAGTGTTTGGAGACCAATTGCCCATTTAATGCTTTCCTGAATTCCCTTTTCTATCAATGCCAGCAGTTTTTACAAGGAGAAACAATTTCCACCCACTGTTTAGAGGGAGAGATGACAGAAATAGGGACTCTTACACTGACATTTTATTTTCAAAGAAAGTTTTGATAGAAAAACATTTTCCCCAGCAGCCTTGGGCAGGGAGTTGCAGCTTCCACTTCAAAGGACAAACTTCAAAAACAAATCCAGTGTCCTAATGGTTTTGTGCTACATTACTTAATTGTCATACAGCTAATTAGCAATGCCTGATTTCACATTCTCTGTACAGAGATGAAGTTCACAAAAGAAGGGGCTACTTAAAAGAATAAATAAAACAAGGCACCAGGCAGCCAGACTCCGACAACATTAACATAAAATGTTACACTTTACCATTTAAAAAACTGAAATAAACTCCCCATCATGATTAAACCTATATTGATCCGTCTTCCTTCAGATCTCAGAGCTTTGGATCTCTGCAAGGAAGGAGGGAGAAGGCAACGCAGCAAGCAGGGGCTTAGCCTGTGCTTCTCTCTATGTATTTCGCCAGCGTGCAGCAGAGATCTTTAAAATTCTAATTATTTCCTTATCACCAAGTAAGATTGGGATCAATAGATGGTACAAACTGACCCCTTTCCTCGAGTGTCAGGGGGAAATTAAAAAAAAAGAAAGGGGAGGGCGAACCGAGAGCGTCAGAGGTCAATGCCAAAAAACAATAGATATTGATGTCTCCATTCATTTCAAACAGCGGAAAGGTCAATGCCTCCCTTGCTTCATGTTTTATGGCTGAAATCCTGCTGCTAACAGCAACAATGTTAGTAGTCAGACCTCATCCATCCTTTTTTATTATTATGATTATTTCTAACCAGGTTAGCCATTTTGAAAATTTGACGAAAGCTGAGAAGCAGCACTGGGGGCTGGGTAGGAGGAGAAGAGGGGAAGCTGCCCTGGAAATTAATGGAAGGGATGGTTTCCATTAGTTTTTGAGTTGGCCTGTCTCCCTACCTGTGCCCCAGTTTGTCCCTCACTGCCCCCTAAAAAATGAAAAGGGCCTGAGGCAACATCCCTTCACTATTAATCATTATTCCCCGTACAAGATCCCAATTGGTTTCTATGGAAATGATTCTCCTGCTGGAGTACCCTGACTGCCTGTGCATCTCATCACAGAGGCAGGAGAGCTGCAGTGGAAGGAGATTTGCCTCTGCAGCACCCAGCACAGCTCCTGCACTGCCCTCCCTGTGGACACGGAGAAGAGCTTTGGCTGGACACTCTGCTGGGACTGGCCAAGAGGGAACTGCATCTCCCAGAGCAGGTGAAACAACCCTTCTGCAGAGTCACTCCACCAGTGGAAAAGACTCAAGTTTCTGTGGCCCCATCCTAGAAAGTGCTGCTGGGAGAGAGCACCCAGCACCTCACAGGTACTGTCACCCACATGACTCTCACACCTCTGAAGATCAAGGTGAGGGGACAGGTCCTGGTCTGCTCCCTGGGATCTCACACACCTGGCAGAGGAGGAGGTAGGGATGTGAATTAAAGTGAGAAGGGTTGTGGCTCTGCTGCTGACCAGCAGCCCCAGCCCTGCCCTGTGTGCCCCAGGGAACAACACCTCGCCTGCAGCAGAGAGCAGTCAGCATCCCTGAGAGCTCCCTGCAGGCAGGGCAGCCTCCTCCTCCCTCCCACAGGTGGGGAAACTGAGGCCCAGTCTCACCATGTGTGTGACTCCATCCTGCCCTAGCTCCTCTCACCCCAATGTCTCCTGCCAAACCACCTCCCCAACAGATAAACCACTGCAGTCCGAGCTCCCCAAAGGGAGAGGCTGTCACCACACAGCTCCTTCCCCAAGCAGAGCAGTGGATACACTGCCACTTCCCAAAGAGACTGTGAAATCAGCTTTGCCAAGGGCTGAGGAGGCAATCCTTAACCCACACTGCTCAGAAACCCACAGGAACGCTGATGACTTTGCCCTGCCCAATTCCCCACACTAAAACCACTGTCACTCCGGGGCCTCCCAGCCTGCAGGAACCAAATGCCACTTTGCCAAACAAGACTTTGGACATCATTAGAGCAGCAAACAATGGCGGATTTTAGGCACTAACAGCACCTGACCCAGAATACCTTCTCCCACAGAAGCATGGACACCTTGTTGGTCAAAGCAAAGATTTCTGCTGCAGTTCCCAAAGATTGGAGGTCTGCTTTGGAGTGCAGCAAGGACAGGAAGCAGGATCCTAGAGAGGCACTCCCTGGGAGAAGGGCACCTTCTGGAAGTGAATTAATGCATTTTAGACTATGGACAGCAGCATCAGCAGGCTCAGGGATCACCTCATTAGATGCTCACAGACAGCAGGAGGGAGATTTCTGGAGAGATGGGGACAGAGAGCAGAGAAAAGGAGGGGGAAATTCATATTAAATAAAAGCCAGGAGCAGAACACCCATCTCTCTGCTCCCCTCTCCTCCTCTGTGACTGCCTGCAGGAGTCTGAGCGCTGAGTGGGCTCTGAGTCCCATCCACTGCTCCTCTCAGAACATATGGAGCTGTGTTTAATAGCCCAGCTCTGCCAATTGGGGACTATTAGGGTGGGTTCTTTTCCCAGTGTAAATGTTGCAGAATATAAATTGTAATTAACACCGATGCCAAAATAGCACTTAGAGAAAATAAGCACATTATTAACATCTGGTGAATCCTGCCTGGAGTGCAGAAGCAGCGGAAATTCTCACTCACCATAAGAGGATTTGTAGTAGAGGTATTGAGCACTGGCCCAGAGTTGGGGAGGAATTTTTAGCTCTTTATTACAATTTGGGATGCTACATTTATCACCTGTGGGTGACCTTTGCTAGCTCTGGTTATAACTGGTAGCACCACCAGGACTTCTGACCCACTTGCATGAATACAGATGCCCAAACAACATATCCCAGGCAACGAGTAACAGCATCATAAAACACGCCTGATTGCTGCCCCCATCAAGAAGACACCAGGTGGGTGGATATGGACATGCCAAGCCAAAGGCACAGCATGTTCCATCAGGGGACTCCAACCCCAGGAACACAGGGTTAACATCCCCACCAAGCAACAGCTGGTTTCTGCACACCACTGCCCCCCAAGCCAGGCTTTCCAGTGGGATAGGACAGGGGAGTTGCCACAGCCTGTTTGTGGAGGGGAAATCCCTGCTGAGGGTGGGAATGGCCTCGCTCCTGTGGCACTACCGAACTGTTGGGATTCCTTCACAGGACTTCACAGGTTCCCTTAGGCACCAGAGAGCTGGCTCCATACCCTCAGCCTTCCCTCTGCCCTGCCCTGCAGCCAGAGGGACAAGGAGGAGAAGAAAGCAGCCTTGCCAATGCTTCAAACAAGGAGGAGAAAGCAGCTTTGCAAAGAGTCTGCCTAGTCCTCACTAGTTATCCTTGGAATGAAACCTGGACAAAAACCAAGAGATGAAGTGATCTGAACTGGACAGAGCAGCAGCTCATGTTCTTGCCAAAAAGTCCATCAGCTGTGCTGAAGTGAGGCAGGAGAGAAGAAAGCTGTTGGAGAGGGAGAGAAGGATTCAAACAGGCAAGTAATGTGGCAAGAGGTAGAAAGAATGACCTCATCAGGGAGAACAGGAAGGAAAACAGTGGCAGGATGCCAAGAACAGGGCACCAGCTTCTGACACTCACCTGCACGGAGCCAAACCTGAGGCAGAGCCTCCAATGCTTCAGGAGTGCAGCATTCCCAGAGGAGCACGAGCCAGTGTCACCATCCTGCCACCAACTGCAAACCAGAGACTGTGCTGGCTCCCCAACCTCAGCAAACCAGGCAGGGGTTGGTTCCAGCAAGGCACAGGCCTGTGCCAGCAGGAACCTGACACTCACCTGCTCCTTACACTGTAACCTCTCCGAGCACAAGGGTTATTGCAGCCTGGCTCAAAATTCACACCTGCAGGACAGACTTCCAGGCAAGCTCACACCTGGCTGATGGGAAAATAAGGAGGAAAAGTCTTGCAAAGCTGAGAGATGCACTTTATTCTAAATTCTAGCCCATTAGACCAGGCTTCCTATGAACACTGAGGGCAGAATGTTGTTTGGGAGATGGCATCTTGTGCAGAAAATGTTGACAAGGAGATGGGGACATCATCTTTGGACAACTCTGGGCCTCCCCAGGAAAGCACTGCTCAAGACATTTGGGATTTAGATTAATTTAGACAGCTCTGGTCAGTAGCTGCTTTGCAGAAGACAGACCTGGTCAGTTACCAAGGGAAACTCTGCCACCCAGAAATGTAGCTCCAGGAATTCATAACTTGGCTTTTGGTACAGCTGTCTGATGCTTTCAAAAGTGCTCAGTAAATAAGGCAATATGAAAGTGATCCAGACCACTACTGATGCCTGAGGAAGTTCTGTGGAGCAGAGAAGCCAACTGAAATCACACTGTGAAATACTTCATAACATCTCTAAAATTAGCATGAGCTCAAGGCATGGGATATAAGGACAGAACTGGAACACTACATTCCCATCTACACTGCAAGACAGACTGCATATCAAATCAGATCTGAGCCTCAACTTATTCACTGTAGGCACCATCTACCCTAAGACAAGCATTTCCAAAAGAGCTGAGAACTTCTTCCACCAGACCACTGGAAACAGCATCAGCAAGAAAATACCATGGTTGAGGTGTTAATGACTTTAATTTGTTATTCAAAAATAAAGAAGAGTCCTTATGGTACTTCTCAAACAAAAAACCCCTTCAAATATCCAGGACTGCAGGTGTGTGAGTACAAATGCCTAATTGTAACATAGAAAAGATGTGATGCACTTAATAGAGCAACACATTTTTGTGCCTCTTAGCTGGCCTAGGCCTTCTACTTTGCCAAAAACAGACTGAAGCAAAGAATGATTTCCACCAATATCACAAAGCACACTGCCAACATACACAGGGGCCCTTGGGAAAGACACCAGGGGACACAGGGGAAAGAGCATCGTTACATCACTTTCTCTTACCTTTAACTTCAGTAAAATAACAAAACAATTCATATTAACTGCAAGGAAATACTTATCAGATTCCAGAAGCCTTTGAGACAGGATTTTCAGATGCAAGCAAATATCCAACAGATTTTTCCCCACTGCAAAGGATCAGCTTTTTTTTTTTTTATTTAGCAATTGCACCTGGTTAAAGTGATTGTACAGCATCCAGAGAGGTGGCCAGGAGCTGAAGACAGGCAATCCAGGCCAACAAGGAGCTATTCCATGTGTTCACACTGACTTGTCCTTTCCATGCTGTGACAGTCACCACCACAAATTGGGAGGTTCCTCAGCCACTCTGCTCTTAAACAAGGTAATTTCATCCAAGTGCCGCATGGGGACATCTCTGATGACCTCTGTCAAGTCCTCGTGAAGCAGAGGGAAAATGACGACATTTAACGCAGGCCGTTCTGCCTGGAAACTAAATCAGACACAGGTTATTAGCCAGGGAAAAATACCAATTCTCCAGTGCAAGAGAAGGGAATGGCACGGATATCGATCATGCAGGGGCAGGAGCAAGGAAGGCTTGTCCAGAGGAGGCAGGAGGGGCAGCTGGAACTCCAGGTCTCACTCTCTCCTGTCTGTGCCAGCAGGGAGTGCAGGCTGGGCTTGCCCCCCTTCTCAGCGAGTCTGCTGAGCTGGCACAAGCCCAAATTGCACCTAAAATGGGGAGGGAGGCAGAAGTTTTTAAAATTTAATAAATAAATCACAACATACAGGTATTCTCAAAGGACCAGAGGTCCCAAAAGCTCTGCCCAAGCAGTGCAAGGTGCTCGGAGATAACAATTTAAAACCACCTGCAAACCAGCAGCAAGTTGCAGAGCCATTAGGAAAATCAGGCCAGAGCAGTGCCAGGCATTCCCTCGGGGCTGAGCCTGGGATTATCACTCCAGGCTGGGTTGTTCTGCATGCAGAGTCTACACTCTGCAATTAGAGCACAGGCAAGTTTAGAAAGCTCAGATGTGCAGATAAGCATTTAAGTGTGCTCGCTCTCTCACACACACACACTGCAGCCTCCTTTTTAATCCAGGCTGCAGGCAGAGGAAGAGATCTGCAAAAGTTAAAGCCATTTAAAAATGTAGAAAGAACCACACAAAACAAAAAAGCCCAAGTCCCCATCAGCAAGTACTCTACATGACAGCAGCCTGTGAGGAAGAGAAATAGTATTACTCAGTATAGTGCAGCAAGAGTTCAGTCTTCTAACACTGGGTGGCAAAACTGTACCATAATTCCCCTTAAGAGTTACACCCTAAGATTAAAAAGGTTTGTGACTCTTAGCCCTGTGCCACCTCTGAATGGTGTGACAAGGACGAGTTCATTGTCACCCTCAAGGAGGCAGAGCCACACTGGCAGCACCAGTCCCTGCAGGATGTGCTGGATCTAAAGAGAAGCTCAGTGCTCAACAAACTACTCTCAGACAGGTGAGCCTGGACCATTCCCAGCTCATCTCTAGTTCTGAAATGGCCAGATTTCTGTCAAACACAGAGGGATTCAGTTCCTGGAAACAAATGAAAATCCCAGGTAGCAACACATCCAGCTGGAGACAGGAACACAAAAAGACTGGCATTTCCTGGGAGACAGAAAGGATATTTCCATCCACAAATGATTTGGAGTAGAGCTGCCAAAAAAGTGGCAGCGAAACTCCCATTCCCAGGCTAGTTGCTGAGTTCTGATGGGTTAAATTAATTTGCCTAAGTAGCTGCAGGAGTGAGGATTTCCAGCGCTACCTGGGGCAATTTTATCTCTCTCTGCATCACAAACCTGCCCTTCATGCTTCATGCCTAAGGGCTGGCAGAAAGGGACACGCTCCTGAGTGGATCTGGGGGTTTGTGTCGGAGCTGTGCAGCTTCTACTTCCACAGCACTGCCCTCAAGAAATCAACCAGCAAATAACTGCTGATCTGGGAGGCAGCTGGTAAAGTCTGCAGCGAAATCACATAAAATACAGCCAAATGTCTCTTTGATAGTCCCTCCTCTGCCTCAGCTCTTCATGTTTCTTATCCAACACCACAGTCCTGCAGAGAAAATCATGTTAATAGACCAAGTTTACTGAAGTTCAGCAAGGAAGAAACTGCCGTCTCCCCAAGGGAAAGAAACCTCTGCTTCCTCCTTTGTATACAGGCTCTCCCAAATTGGACCTGCATGCTGCCTTCTCACCATATACAAAATTGTAGTTTATAAGCAGCCTTTACATGTAGCTATAAAAACAAGAACCCAGACAAGTTTACATGATGAGCTGCCACCGAGACAACTGAAAAACCCCAGTGCAGTAATAAGTGTCCCTTTCCAAAGAGGGTGGGTTTGTATGAGGGGTTGGAACTTCATCTTAAAAAAAATAACACACACAAAAAAAAAACACACAAAGGAAAAAAGAAAGCATTGTAATTTTCTTCCCTCCCCTCAACAGGAAACTGTATGTTACTGCAAACCTTGTAAATTCCATAGCCCAGCAAGTTGACGCCGGAGAATTCTTTCCATGTACAATTTGCGTGATTTAAGAAAAAAAAAATCAAATGCACATGGTTGACTATTATTCTCAGCTAAATGTGCGTGCAAAGCCTCTCCTTTAACTGCCTGTTAAAAAACACCCTGATTTTAACGAGCAGCTGTCACAATGTTAAACTGGGATTAGCAGTTCCCAAAAGCTGCCTCCCTCTGCAATCCACGCTCCTTTAGTCCTTCCCCGCAAGGCAATTCCTTTCTTCATACACCTGTCCAGGTGGGCTAGATTAAGTGAGAGGCACTTAGAGCACTAGTCTGAAAGGCCCCAGGCATGGGGAGGAGATAACAAGAAGGGGAAGAGAGTGAGTTAATGAGTTGCAGAATAGCTCCTGTAATCTTCTTGAGGGTTCTTTCCTCATTCCACACCTGGATGGACTTCAAACTCCATCCACCTCTGCAAACGCATGGCTTGTAAAATTAAAACCCGAAGGACAGAGAAGGATGTCGACCTGGGGAGACAAAAGAGCTGCAGTTTCAGACATGAAACCCTGCTTGCTATTTTTTTTTCTCCAAGGGAAAAAAGCCAAGGATATGCTTGCTTGGTCTCTCCTACAAAACCCCCAGACTAAACTCATCATGATTAAATAAATGAAAGCAAGTTTTCTAGGCAAACGACTTGCAGCCCCTTCAAAACAGATCCTTTAATCAGGAACAACCACGGGGATAACAAAGAAAACACCCCCCCACCTCATATTTTCCAATGTCACCTCTGGTCCAGCAGACTCAACACCAAACCAACAACCACCCAGCAGGAACTTTCACAAGGAGGTCTCCAAAGTGTCCTCATTTGGATGTGGACACAGAGCCAGCCTGGCCTCAGCAGCTGGTTGGAATCACCCACAGAGCTGGGAAACCAGCGCTGAAGCACAGCCTGTGTCACAAATTCCTCCCGGCATCAGCAGAGGCACAATGTCTCCCTGCTGGTGGGTCTTGAACAGGTTGTATGTGGATGAGAGGGTTAACAATGCTTTACTGTTTGTCTCCAAAATTATCCCAGAACAGGTGTGGACTGGACACAGTAAGGTTATTTTCAAGTGAACAGCTTGGTAAATAGCCCAACACTACACTCTCAATTACTTCCAACCACTGTAGTAGCATTTGATATGTAGGTCAGGGACAAAGTCAAAAAGAAAAAGTCTAAAGCAAGGCTGCACTTTGATCAGATTTCCTCGATTTTAGCAAGACAAAAGAGTCCCTCCCTGGAATGCAGTTATCTCCTGGCAAACACTGGTATACCTCTCCAGAGAGGCCAGAGAGTCCCCTGGAGACTCCTCCTGCTGAGAGAGCCAAAGGGCAGCCCAAAGCCATGGGGAATCTCACCAGCCAGCCTGGAAGGATGGATTATACCCCCCTGCAACCCTCTGCACCACAGACACTACAGGATGACAGCTCCCCTGTGTGAGGTGCTGCTCAAACTTCCCTCCTTCACTTGTAAGGAAAGGACAGGGCAGTGTTTGGGGCTGAGGAATTTATTTCCCCTTGAGATTTCCAGAGAAACCCAAGGAAAGCCCTATGCCAAATTCCGATGTTTCAGCACATCCCACTTACAGAAGTTGGCAAGCAGGACTGAGGACACACAAGGTGGGTAATTAAGCACTGCCAACAAAAGCAGCACACAGCAGATAAAGTGAGGAAATACGGTGTATCAGGAGTGGATCAAGGCCAGATTTCTGAACTCCACAAACTGAGCTGAACTTACGGGAAAAGAGGCTCTAGAGATGGAAGGGAAGGAAGGAAAGCAGAAGCTTGATTTAGGGGAACAGAGCACGTGTGGGCTCCGGTTGGCACGACTCTCAAATGCAAAGCAGTATCTGCTGCAGTCACACACCTTCCCTCCTCTCCACTTAGACCTGCCCCACGGGCTGGTGAGCTGCTTCTGGAGAGGCACAAGCTTCCTAAGAGAAGAAAATTCAGACCAATTCACTTCTTGCCCTGTACACAGCTCTCTCACTTACATTCACAAACTCCTGTTAATCCTCTGCTGGGCACAGCCTAAGCCTGTTTTCACTGGAGGACTTGCTCACATCTAAAAGTTCAAGTGTGGCATCTGTCTGGAAAGCAGCTTACCTGAGCCAGGCTGGAAACTCCCTTTCTGAAGCATGGCACAGTGGAATGGAGGAAGTGCCAGGACAAGCTGGAGCAGCTGGCAGCAGCATGACCCAACAAACACACACACACTTTCCTCATCTTCTCAGGAAAGGCCAGATGAACACCCAACATTTGTTTCACTGGCTGCGTCCTGACCTCAGTACCAGGGAACTGCAAATGCTCTCCTGGCTTACAGTGACTGCCAGTGAAGCTTCTCTAAAGCATCTTCCAGCCATGCCAAAGAAACTGCAGGTGGGATTCTTCCAGGTCCCTTCCTTTGGGAGCAGGGAGGACTCTTGCCCTCCACTGAGCCCCCAGAAGCCTCTCAAGACAGGCCCAAAGCCTCCCCACACTGACTCTAAAGCAGATCCATTCCTCAATACCATTCTCTCTTCCAGCCCTGCCAGAGTGCCAGCGCTGAGCAGATTTCATTTCCAAACCTCAGAAATGGACTTAAAAAGTTCCCAGGGAAAGTCGTTGTGATTCCTCTGGTTGCTCTTAACGCCATATAATGAGGTATTTTCTCCATAAAGCGTTTTCCATTAGGGGTGTCTTCCATCCCTTCATGTCTACACAGACAAACCAACATGCTCCAAAAGCCTGTGATTTTTCCTCACTGTGAGTCCCACTACAGCCTCCAACC
Source organism: Pithys albifrons albifrons (assembly GCF_047495875.1). Classification (NCBI taxonomy): domain Eukaryota; kingdom Metazoa; phylum Chordata; class Aves; order Passeriformes; family Thamnophilidae; genus Pithys; species Pithys albifrons. The sequence goes on from NC_092473.1 coordinate 13,591,667, forward strand.
TGAGACCAAGGGGTATAGATTGGACTCTGGAAATCCTTCACACACATCACTGCCAACTCTCTCGTTATCTGCAAGGCAGCATCATCTGCCACTGCACTGAGCCACAGGGAAGGAGCAATAACACATCAGACTCATCCCGAGCCGAGGCAAATTACATCTCTCTGCTGTGGTTTCCCTGTAAGGCATGAATGGCACTCTGCTACTTCTCCTGTGAACTGAGGTTTGTATCAAACACGCCTGCAGACTGAGGTTCTTACATTATTTTGCCAGCTGAACTCTGCATCAGTCAAATGTGACCGGACAATTAGAGGGGGAGGGAAGGAGAGCCCAAAGAGCGATGCCAGAGCGCCCAGGACACGTCCTAAGGGAGTGCTCTGCCAGAGCAAGCTGAAAGTTATTTCCTAATCTCTTCCACAAATTAAAAAGCTACTGCAATAACTGCTCAATTAGATTTATTTTACTATGGAAATGCTTTAAAGCTGCAGTTAATGCTTCCGTTCAGCCTTTTACACCCTCATGAAGAGAAAGCACGACAGTACCATTCCAATATTATTTCTCAGCCAAGAGAGAGAGGACAATCCTTGAAAGTTATTTCATGCACAAACCAATCTACCCGCTGAGGAAGGTTTCAGGACTGAATTCCCTTCAAAACACATGAGCTGGCAGTTAAAATGAGCCATTTGGGTCAACCACAGGAATGCATTTAAAGAAGGGCATTTGTGAGTACCCTCAAAAGAAGATAAATTAATATGGCAAACTGGGGATGGTCCCACAAGCTGTGCTGGCTCATAAAGTATTTGAACCCACCCATAAACAATATCCCTGGTAGAAGCAAAGGTGTGTGGGCCACACCTCAAGCAGTCACAGCCTTTGCCAAGCCTGCCAAGGAATCCTTGGGACGCAAGCTGACAAGGATGCAGTTTGTTATTCAGTCTGTGACAGAATGATTCAGGGGTTTCCAAGAGCAGGAAATGAAACAGACAATGAAAGCTTGAGCAGGATGCTAATGATTCACTACACCAGCCTGGCCATGCATTAAGCCTTCTGCAATCCCACTTCTGTGGGGCCAGAGCCCACAGCACACTGAGGGGGCTGGGGTGGGATCAGCAGCCACCACTGGCTCTGGGACACAGGAATTCTTCAAGGTCAGAGGGAAGAGAAGGTGGTGAAGGGATGCAAAACCACCTTGCAAATCTTAAAAAAGCCCTAGGTGCTAATACCAGCTTTTTGCAGTGTCAATCTGACTGCAGCAGTGCGGGAGCGACGCTGCAGAGCTCTGCTGAATTCAGAGATGATCCTGCACTCGCCTCCTGCCCCTACAGCCCCCTCTGCCCCCTCTAACAGTAAAAGGATTACCCAAAAATGGATTTTCAGAGGCCAAGCCCACAACGAGAATCCAGGCAACAGGAATACTGCAGGGATATCCAGGGCAGGGGGGAATGCTTAGCCCTGAGGTGAGCAAAAATTCATTTGTGACAGTTCAGTCCTGTGGTAAATGGCAGGAGAGGAACTGGCTCGCTCAGCACTTTACAAACACTCAGTTTCAGCTCTGTGCTCCCACCTGGAAGCCTTATTTCTGCAACTGAATCCCAGGAGGGTGCTTCTCCCCTTCAGTGAGCATCATGGCTCTCACAGCCACACAGGGCCACTGGAATCAGCAGTTCCAGAAAAGGTAAGATCCAACCAAGATTTTTACGTTAAAAAAGGGCAATAACAAGAGAAATTTAGGTAATGCTACAGAAGATTGAATAGGAATATCTAATTCAGATTGAAACAGCTATTCCTAGAAGGTGGCAGGAATCTTCTTGTGAGAGTCACTTCAAACTAAGCAGTGCTCATACCTGACACAGGCAGAAGGCAGGGTAATGTAAGTGTTTCTTTCTGTGGGTCTTGGATCCCCAGAATGGGCAGATTGTTCTAAATAAGTGAAATTCTCTGCAGTTTCCAACACTGGTTAACCCAAAAGTCATGCCAGTCGGAGAATCACATAATTTTTTAGGTTGGAAAAGCCCTCTAAGATCACTGAGTTCAACCATTCCCCCAGTACTGCCAGCCCCATGTCCCCAAGTGCCACATCTATATGGCTCTTAAATCCCTCCAGCAATTCCAACTCCACCCCCGCCCTGGGCAGCTGTGCCAGTGCTTGAGAATGCTGTAGGTGAAGAAATTGTTCCTGATAGCCAACTTAAACCTCCCCTGGGCTCAATCTGAGGCCATTTCCTCTAATTCTGTCACTTGTTACCTGGGAGGAGACACCGACCCACATCTTGCTACAACATCCTGTCAGGGAGTTGTAGAAAGTGAGAAAGTCCCACCTGAGCCTCCTTTTTTCAGGCTCAGCCCTGCAGCTCCCTCAGCTGCTCCTCCTGTGCTCCAATGCCCTTCTCTGGACACAGACCCCAGCCTCTAAATGTCTTTCCTGTACTGAGGGGCCCAGAACTGAACCCCAGAGGGGCCCCACCAGTGCAGAGCTGCACAGGTGCCACGTGCTGGGGACTGGCACCAGAGTGGATGGGCAGCAGGGGCAGAGCCTGGGCAAGGACAGCCACGTCCCCACTCAGACCCCACAGATTTGGGGAGATGCTGCTGCAGGACCCCAAGCAGCCCCAGCCCTCTGCACCACCTCCCAGCAGGTCCCAGGAATTCACAACACACTGTTGGGAGACACGAGCAGCCAAGCCCCCAGCTGCCCACCCACCACCCCAAAACACACTCCAGCTGCACTGTGGTTTTTCCCTCTCTGCTGTGGCTTAGCTTGGATTCCATTTCAATAAATCACAGCTCTCCTCTACACCGTGACACTTTCCCCCCTGTATGAAGAATCCCTGATTTTCTCAGAGGTTTTTGTTTCGCTTTTGGCTTTTTGGTTGGTTCTCTTTTTTAATTACTCTTTTATTGTAGCTTTCTAAATCTTTTTTCCAAAGTGTTTTTCCAAGGACTTTTCATTGCCTTCTACTGCCTGGTGTTGTAGAGTCCTTGAAATCATTACAATGGTAGGAGCTATTTAAACACTTCAGCTAAACCCGACAAAATTCTAAAGGCACACACTGGAAAATAAAAATCTGTCCTTGAGGCCAAGAGGATATTTGCCAAAGCATTTCCCATCCCCTTTCCAGCCTGTTTTCCAATGGTAAGCTTCACCAGGAAAGCAACTTCTCCTGCACATTTGTGAAGTGCCCACTAACCACACCACGTAGCTGGACAAGCCTGAAGTCATCCAAATTCCTTGCCCGCAGCATTTTTGGGGCAGAGAAATTCAGGCATATAAATGTGATTATTTAGCACACAGCCATGGTAGGCAGTGGGACCTTCCGTGGGTCACAGCTCCATCTACTGACTACTCCAGTAAATAACTCTGGAAAAGCTGCTGGAAGCAAGAATCATCCCCCCTGGACCTGCCTTTGGACACAGCACAGCAGCACAGCCCAAAAGGGAGAAGCAAATTCACCTTTTCTGCAAAGAAGCCTCTTGGCACAGCAACAGGTCTGGGGTCATGCCTGAACCTACAGCCACGGGGCCTCCAATTGTGGTATTTTAGTGTTTCTGGAATTACTGCTGCAGTGGTTTGAACAGAGTTACTGAAACAGGCACAACACGCGCTTGGAGCTGAGCACTCCAGCAAAGTTTGGGTCCAAGCATAAAATGGAAAACCTTGTGTTTGTTGGATCTGCTGCTATCTGAAGTGTGGCAGCAGCTGAGCACCATGTGACAGGAAAAAAAATGTCATCTTACAGAGAAACTGAGACTAGACCACCGTCATGTGAAATCTGAGGAAGATCAGGGACGTGGATACGGATCACTCGAGCCACATCTCCTACTCCAACCACCAGGCCCTTCTTGTGTGCAGAGTATTGCTCTGAATCATAAAGGAGATCACCCCTCCCATTCACACTGAAGGAAAAAGAATAAAGAAAAACACTGCAATGATTTATCTGCCCAGAGGGAAACAATCTTTACAGTCCTCTCTACGGCTCAGAGGAGACCTTGCCCTTGCAAGCCTCCTGTTTGCTGATGAGGCTCCAGCTGAGCCCAGTTCTGCCTCGTGTTTCCTTGCAAAAGAGCCAGAGCCGATTCAGATGCTTTTAATGACTTAAATACACAAACTAGTTTGCCCCAAATAGCAGCAAACTTCAACCAGAAACTGCTCACCAAAAAGCTGGACACCACAGGGCCTGGTTCAGAGCTGTCACAAGACTGAGAGACATGAAAACAGCTCTCTTTTCAGGCCAGTGGAACAGAAATACATAACACTAACCTCATTTCACAGTCAAAGGGGAGAGTTTGGGAATCAGTTCATGCTGTAAATCATCAGTGTGATGCAGCAGATTTAATTCCCAAGCTCCCACTACCACACCCTGTATATACACCATCTTCCAGTACAATTCCACAGCTGAAACCAGTCTGTTCTCCCCAAATGGATCCCAGTCTCTTCCATGACCCAAACCCTCCCGTGCATCCACGACTGAAAAAGGATTGCCCTGCACTACATTGCATTTTCAAGCCCTCCCAGCTCTACCTCCTGCAGCAAACTCCTGGGCCTTTCCCATTCCCACTCACATTTCTTCTTTTCTTAGAGGAATTGGGAGTCTCTTTGGTCCCATCTCCCTGTTCAAAACCATCTCTCAGCCAAACACCACCATCTCCATAGTCCTAAAACAGAACTCTGATCCCCTCATTGGGACCTGAAGAACACAGATCAGTTGCCCCAGCTCAAGAAAAGGAGCAAACAAAGGCTCATTGCTGTCCCTCCTCTCGCCTCCTCCTTCCCACCATTCTCTGTGTTTCCCATGCAGCATCTGTACACATTCCAAGCAAATGGAAAAAAATAAGGATAAATCACCTTATTTCCCTCTGGCACTAAGACATATAACTTCCAACTTGCTGCCAAATGGGCTCTTCCAATGTAAAACTTGGATTAAAGAGACACCAGCAGCACACTTTCAGAGGAAGCCACGCTGTGTGAGTTGGAGCCTCACCCACAGGTTTAAGCTCACACACAGATTTTACTGCACATCTCTCTGCCCATGGAGAAGCAGTAGAAATGCAGCCAAGAGAAAGTCTATTCCTGACTCCATCTGAAGGCACATTTGTGCAAGGATGAGAATGGGAACACTGGAGGAGTCACGTGGTTAAAGACTCGCTGATGGCTTATGGAAGACTCCAGGCTTTGCTTACACATCATTTTCTGTATTTTTTTCTTCCATTTTATTACTAGAGACAGTTGCATGAGAAGGGGATCTTTGTTGCTTAGGAGAGCATCTGCTCCCACTGCTTATCCTCCTCCTGAAGTCATAATCTTGGGTGACATCAAAATCGTTTCCAGAGCCACCAATTACAATGTCACAGAGGATTATGACTTCAGGTGTAGAATTTGCAGTGGGAGCAGATGCTTTCTTCATCAAAAAAAGAATAAAAAACCCCAACAAAACCAGCTTCAAAAAATCCTGTTTTCATAAAGTGTCTCTATTAATAAAATATAAAAGAAGAAAATAAGTTTGACAGCCAGAACTGTCGCTAAATATAAAAATAGTTTTTAACATTTCCATGAGGCATCAGCTGCTCCTTGGAAAGTTCCCAGGGTTTAGATTATTAAGAGGTACAGAATGTAGTGAGAATCTGTACATGACAGAGAAAATGAGGGAGAAAAGACTGCAGAATGGTGTATTTCTGCTCAGTAAGTGGACATTAAAATTTTGGCCAGCACTGCAACGGCACCTCAGAGAAGAGGGAAAATAAAACACAGGAACTGTGGATTTTTGGTTCTTTCTAAGGATCCCCAAAGCACAACTGAAATCAACCCAGAAATGTTTTTACAGATATGAAACGCCATGAAAAACAAACTCAAAGAATCCTTGTTGGATCACAAGGAATTAACTCGGATGCTTCCAACGGTCCCTACCCCAAAAGGACACAGAGGCTTTCAGAGGCAGAAACAATCTCGGGAGCAGTTTGGTAGGGAGCTAATACAGTCACAGGCTCTTCTGGATTTGATCCACGGAAACCAGCCAAGTGTAATAAGTCAGTTTGAAGCTGGAGGAAGGCTGGGGGGGAGGAGCACCCTTTAGGATGCACTAATAACGCCGTGTGATTTGAAATTTTTATTAGAGCTTAACAGGGCATAGCAACAGTAGGTGACAAAGAAAACAGACTGAAGACGGGGAAAAAGCCTTATAGAAAAAAAATAATAATGGAAAGTCTGTTGCATGGGAAATATTTTGTTAGATGACCGCCACTATTAGGAGATTTCCAAATGCCAAGCGTAATTAAAAGCTCTCTTTTCAAATGCAGTTCACGACTCGCACACAAACGTTTCCCACCACGTGAGGCTCAGAACACTGCAAGGGGCCAAGCAAAATGCATTTAAGAACTGCCAAACGTGCAAAGGCAGTTCGTACCAATTCTCCCCCCTCACACATCCCCCAGAAGAAAAAACCCTTCACAACAACCCTTTAAAGGCTTTGAATTGCTCTGCCAGGGGATTATCAGTAAGTGACATTTATAAGTGATTAGAGGACAGAGAATTATCTTAGTCACTTGTGGGAAAGGAGAAAAGCTTCAAGGTCAAATCTCTCAGTACTTAAAATGTCGGCAGATGTTTTGTTTACACAAAAAGTGTCATTTGATTTATGATGGAGCTTTACATCCAGAACTTCAACTCAGCCAAGGGAACTGCAGAGAACATGGGTGGGAATGGAATCAAAAATTCATATAATACCTTCAAATACTTCACTGATTCACTCTTATTAAAGTAAGAGGCCAGTTTACGTGCCAAGCAGTTACACAGTACCTATTAGCTTCTTGGAACAAGTGCTCCAAGCCATATAGACCTTGGCAGGCAAGGAAACGAAGATAAATCTCCAACGGCTCCAGAAAATCCCACATCAACCCCCTTCCGCACTCACCTCCGGACAATGGATTGCTGGAGATTTTTGCAAACGGTAAGAGATTCTCCCATAAACATGTGGCACATGATGACCTCGAGGCAGCTGGCCATGAATGACATCACTGCGTCAGACTGCAGAGTCCCGCTCCGGGAGACGATGCAAAGCCGCTGGAGAGAGGAGCAGTGACTCAGTGCCTGGAAGAACTGGGCGCCCGCACAGAAGTACGGCTGTTCCAGCCTGCAGGAATAAACAAAAACAACTCAATGGGCAATTCATGCCAGGGACAGCTCTCAGACAGGAGGGAAGACAGCACATTCACGGGGTGCTGGCAAACGGATCGAGCAGCAGCCCCGGACACTGAAGGACAAGGACACAAATAGGTAGAAAGGCCCTAAGCTGCAGAATTCCGGTGCCTGCAGGGAGCAACCCTGGAATAACCCTGGTTTTGCAAGTTTTCCACAAAGTATGGTGGGTAAGAAAAGCTTTGGGGCTGAGCAGCTGGTCTATTCTGGTCCTACAAGCACAGCCTGGCTTTTGCTACCTGGCATCCACTGAGCAGGTGATGTGGATTTAGGAACGTTCTGCTCCAGTGCACAGGCACCGATCAAACTGGTCATATCTTCAGTTTAACATCTTCAATTTACTGCCTAGAGAGAAGCAGGCATGAAAAACACACAGGGTGATGCAGAACTTAAGCCTCTGGGGCTGAGAGTGACCACAACCAGCCCTGGCAAAGGATCAGACCTACTGCTCATCCTCAGGAAGAACAACCATCATCAACTCAACCTTTACCTTAAACACTTGGCCCAGGGAAGAGAGACAGGATCTTCTCTCCTGCTAATCCAGCAGGACAACAAAATGACACAGTGAAGCCGTACCTGGCCAATGGGGGACCTGTGTTTTAACCAGCAACATAACTGGGTGACTCCCTGACAGACTCAGCCTGCAGGAAGCAGAACCTGTTCAGGGCTGGTGCCACCAGGAGAGTTCATCTGCTTAGTGCAGATTTACTACAGGGCTTCAGAGCACTTGGGAATCTCAGTCATTGGGTCAGGAAGGCCAGAGCTCCAAGAAGGTTAATCCATTAGGTGATAACAAGCTGTCGGTCCCAACCTGATCTGGATAATCTCTGCATAGACTTTTGTAGTACCCAGGGATATCTCAGCAACTTAATCCTGTTAATTGATAAATTCTGTTTTAGTCTCAGCCTGCAACTGCTGTCGGGTGGCACTGCCTTAAGAGAGCCTAAGAGCATATCAACACTCCGGGCAATAAATGAAAAATAATATTAAGGAAATGCGGAGCCTCTTCAATTTTTCAACAGTATTATTTGGTCACTGTAAATTTAGGACAAAAAGAACAGAATTTTCCGCATCGACAGCAGGTTTGCAGGTGAGTAATCTCTGAGACGCGCCAGCCACACTTGCAATGCCGCCCTCAACTCGCTAGATGGCAATGTTGCTTTGGAACAGCCCCTTAAACTGGTTCCGTAGCCTGGAAAACTGGGAAGGCAAAAAAGGGTGGGAACAGCATGGAATTAGTCAAATGAAAAGGAAACTACAAAACGATCCTAAGCACATATAAAACCCTAGATCTTAGTCAGAAAAGAGGACAGCTTCCATCGAAGCGTGGTACAAGGAGACACTCTTGTTACAGCCTTTATTCCAGGTTCTACATTCCCTCCCACCTGTTTCTTCACTCTTGGCCTCCATTTCAAAGCCTCTGCAAACCACAGGGCCCGGGCTGAGCAAAGCAACACTGCACACCCAAACCTCCTTCCCAGCCTCAGTCCTGCCATGGCTATTTACACTTCTGAAGGTTAAAGGTACATTCATGTAACCCATGAGACAGAGCAAATGGATTTCCAGCACTGCCATCCTTTGGATGAGGGATCTACATGTTCCTTGCCTGTTATAAATGGGAAGTGGCAGAACATGAAAACCCTCCTGGGGTTTTTTAGCCACCCTGGATCCCTTCACTATTGCAGTGGATCAGGAACAGGCCCACAAACACCAAATGATGAGCAATAATTTCAGTCACAGTAACTGAACTGTGACCACAGAACGACCTTGCTGTACAACTGTCCAGCATTTTGGACCCTTTTGTGAACAGAGGATGACAATGGGACTAACAGAGCCTGCATTTTCACCAAAAAACCTGATATAGGGGATAAAAAAAGATGAAAAAAGCATCTTCCTGAAGTCATAACATTTCTGTTCACACAGTCTCGTGCAAGGAAACCACCACAGTTTGTGCCCTTTGCTTTCACAAGCACATTTTGGCTACCATGAACCTCCTTTGTGCACGGCTTAGAATCAGATCCTTGAAATCCTACCAAGAGAGGAACACCAACACAACAAACTCTAAATTTGGAGTGTTTTCAGTAAATTATCAAGAAAAGAAATAATTTTTAAAAAGTAAGATTTTAATACAAACCAAAGGCAGAAAAATATCTCGTTGGAAAACCTAGAGAGAACTCAACATTATCTAGACAGTGTAGGAATCTCTTCCTTCCTGGCAATTTAAGAGAAAGCCAAAAAGTCAGCAAAGGCTCATAGTATTTAACCTGCCCTGACAGGCTGTTAGCTCCAAAATATGCAGCATCCACTCTTCCTTATCTAAAAGGAAGGCAGTCACAGTACTTTTGGCTCTTAGAACACTGGTTAAAGGGCATATCCTGAACCTTAAATGAAAACACACAATGTCTTCCCATTCTGCATAAGTCAGGAGGAAAATACCCAGTTTTCAAGCCATTGCAGCTACTTTGGACCAGAACAGTTTTAACAGCAGCCACAACAAACCATGGATGACATTTCTGGAGGTCCACAAACAAAATAGGAGATGTTGAAGGGCAGCCCCTCACCTGAGATCTCTCAAACATTTGCAGTGTTTCAGCATGTCCATGAGAGCAGACATATAGACCACCTTCCCCATCATGCCCAGGTTGGCCAAGGAAAGAGTCCGCAGGTGCTGGCACTGCAGCCCGATGTGAACGAGCCCAGAGCCAGTGAGAATATTTGGCAGCTGTGCTAAGGTGAGGCTCTGCAGGTAAGTCAATTGGCTAATGGCAGCCACCTCTGAATCCCCCACTCTCTGTGCCCGGACACAGGGAGGCAACGAGTTCCGAATTGCTGGCTCGTTGCGGGGCATGGCAGAGGAAAAACTGGACCCAATGATTTCCAAGGTTTCCAAAAATCGGAGGCTTCCCATCAGAGCCCAAAACACCGAGGACTCTATCTTCTGATTTGCCTGGTCAGCTAAGTTCCTTGGATATGTCTGTACCCCAATCCGAACTTTCCTTCCAAATGTTTGGGGCACCAAATTAGGTGCCGTTGGAGGCTTCTCCACGCTTGCAGCAACATCTGTGATGGAGCAAACCGGCAGTGCTAATGAGAGCAGGTGCTTTAGCCTGGACAGGAGCTGGCACAGGTGGTTCCCAATGCTCTCTGAGCTGTGATGGTGAGCTGCAGACAGGTTGAGGTGTCTCAGGTTGCAGCAAGACACTACCAGGCTTTCCAAAATGCTACTGTCAATGTCATCTTCTGCTTTCCGAAACAAAGACTCCGGAGCCAGACAGTGAACGCAGCCACTGAGATTCAAACTGGTCAGGCTTTTAAGATCCTTCCCACCATTAATGACCCTCTGGATCAGGTGCCCACCAGATAAGGTGCATCGGCTAAAGCTGAAGTAGAAAGGGTTGTTGAACTTCAAGTGTTGCAGGAGCCCTGAGCCATTAATCCAGGCTTTGGGCAATTGTAAAGCATCCAGACATACATTTCGAGCCATGGAGTCCAGGAGGTTTTTGGTGGCTCCCGTCTCTGCAAAGCTGCCGGGGGCAGAGATGAGGAAAGCGTGGAGGTTCTCAGGTGTCCGATCACTCAGCACTGCCAAGTACAGCCTCACCACCTCCTGATTGACGTAGCCAGGAGCCAGCCTGGCATAGAAGATGCGGAGGTTCTGGTAGTGGGGCACGTTGCTCTCTCCCACCATCAGCTGCCCAGAGAGCATAAACCCCTCCCGCGAGCGGTCGAGGATCTCGAAGTACAGCAGCAGCTTCTCAAGGCTCGTGCAGCACGGAACGACACCGTACGACGGCGTGTACAGGGTTTGCTTCAGCTCCAGGACACGGCTGAGAGTGGCTTTGCACTCACTGCTCAGCTGGCTGGCATCGAACCCCGGGCTGACATCGATGGCCAGGGAGCGCAGGTGCTGGAGCGTGGAGAGCATCTTGGAGAGCCGGAGGGAGGTGATGGGGCACCCGGACAAGTTCAGCTTCACCAGGTTCTTGCACCGTGTCACGTGGTCGATGGTGGAGCTGGGCAGCCAGTAGCACCCAGCCATGTTCAGCTGGTAAATCTCCTTCCCGATATCCCTCATCAGCTGCTTCACTTTGTCTTTGTTCACCTGCACCCAAACAAAACCACATTCAGTGAGATACAAGGCACTGACAGTTTCCCAGAGATGGGGATAAGAGTGGTTGGCACTTGGATTATGTGGCTCATCTAAAGGTTTGGGGATGGCAGCCCAGACAAAGAGTAATTACACTGCTGGCAGCTCAGTGTGCCATGCTTCAGACTCCTAAAATTACACTTCTTTAGCTTTTTTAGCCTGTGCATTTCTGCACTACAGCTGTTCAGCAGCTGAGAGGGGAGTGGAAACCATCTCCATTATATACCAGAAAATATATTTCAGCAGAACTAACTATGGAAACTTAAACTGAAAGAACTTTTCCATTCCTCTTCATCCAGTTTCCTTTTCTGGAAACAAGAGAGCCTTCCCCTCACCTGCACTTAGTGATAGACTTCCCATAAAACACATTACCCTTCAGTCCCAACCTTTATTTCTGTTACAGCACATCCACAAATTCTGGCTCCACTGACTACACACCTGATAACAACACACACACAAGATTTTTCTCCACAACAACATGGAAAAGATGTTTTGAGAAAATGGCAACTCAAACGGCTACAAATGGAAGGTCACATTCACTTTCATTTTAGCTTCCAGAAACATGGAGAAGGTAAGTTTTCACTGACAGCATTTTATAAAACTAAGGGAGCACAGTTCAAACAAAGCATTCTGGAAAACAAATGCTTTTATAAAAACAGTTAATTGTGTATTTGAGTTCAGAGTTCAAGAACAGTCCATTTATGCAGACACTGGAAAGTTCTACTTGGCTTCTTTCAGAAGTCAGATTTGTTTGCACAGCTACCAGAAGAAACAAGCTGCTCTCCCCACCTTATAGTCCTTCTGAAGTAGAACTGTATGTGTCAGACTCTTGTCAAGGCAAAGTGTTGCGAGTTTCCTGCAGGTTCTCCTGACATTCAGGACAAGGTCTGTGCAAGGGACGTAGCTCAGGATGTGCAGAAGGATCTCGTCAGAGAACTCCATCAAGTTGACACCATTGCTTTCCTCCTCACTCTCCTCACTTACAACCTCCTGGGGGGAAAAGAAAATGAAAAAAAAAGGAAAAAGATAAAAGATACTTGCTCAAAAACTTCAGCAAAGCTTTAGAGATATATTCCGAGTCTCACAAGGATTTTTAAAGTGAGACAAAACCAGACATCTTTTGGAAACCTGGACCTTTAACTACTTCCATCTGCATGAAGGAACCAAAAGGTAACAAGGGGGTAGTGCCAAACCCCACACGAAGCCACAGCACCTTCACTGGCTCCTTTGCTGTTGCTGCTTTACAATGGGAAGAAAAACCAATTTCCATTTATTCCACATTCAGGAAAAGTGACTGTCCCTGACTCCTTTTGTAAATATACCGCAGCAGCCACTTTCTACATCCTTCCTCCAGGCGCCACCCGTTTCAATACCTTAAGAGTTATATAACCATATATGTGTGTGTGTGTATATATATATATGTGTATATGGTAATATATAAATATATTTACACACACCTCCCAGCACCGCAGCCCAGCACGGCCTCGCCCACAGCCCCTGCCACCTTCCCACACCGCGACCCCGAACCCGCAGCCCACAATGTCATCCCCCTGAGGGAACGGGGGGCCGCTCCCACCGCACGACCCCCGGGGAGCGCCATCCCCGCGGCCCCCGCCCCGAGGCCCGCCCGGCCGCCCCCGCCGCGGTCACCAAGGGGCGGCTGAGGAGCGAGAAGCCCCCCCGAGCCCCAGCTCACCTCTCCGGAGCGGCTCATGGCGGCGGCCCCGCCGCCGCAGCCCGCTCGGAGCGGCCGGTCCCGGCCCCGCTCGCCCGGCCCGGCGCGGCCGCCTCACGGCGCTTCCGGCGCGGCCATGACCCGTTCCCCGGCAGCGCCCGCCCCGCCGCCATCTTGAGTGTGGCAGTGTCCCCCGCCGCCATCTTGAGCGCGGCGTTCCCGCCCCGCCGCCATGTTGAGGGCGGTACACCCGCCTCCGCCGCCATGTTGAGGGCGGCGCCGCCATGGTGGGAGTGGCGGGGCCACGGGATCGGGTGGGGTGCGAAAGGCCCCTGAGGGCATCCGAGTTCAACCTTTGACCAAATAGCGCCCTGTCAGCCGGACCATAGTGCTCAGTGCCTCGTCCAGTCTTTGCTTAAGCACCTCCCACAACGATGAGTTCACCACCTCCTTGGACAGTCCATTTCAATGTCTAATCCCTGCTTCTGTGAAGAAATTCTGCCTGATGTCCAACCTAAAACACCTCTGGCACAACCTGAGGCTGTTTCCTCCTGTCCCTTGTTCTCTGGGAGCAGAGCCCGACCCTGCCTGGCTCCCCCTCCTGTCAGGGAGTTGTAGAGAACAAGAAGGTTCCCCCTGAGCCTCCTTTTCTCCAGGCTGAGCCCCGCCAGCTCCCTCAGCTGCTCCTGGTTCTCCAGACCCTTCCCCAGCTACATTCCCTTCTATGGGACTCACTCCAGCACCTCAATGTCCTTCCTGAATTGAGGAAGCCAGGACTGGACACAGCACTGGAGCTGCGGCCTCACAGAGCCCAGCACAGGGGTCAGTCCCTGCCCTGGCCCTGCTGGTGGAATCCCAGCATGGTTTGGGTTGGAAGGGACACATCCCCCTGGGCTGTGCTGCCCAGGGCCCCACCAGCCTGGCCTCAGCACTGTCCCCTCACAGCTGGGCAGGCTCTGAGGGCATTGTCACCGTGGGGGTGACACCAGAGCTGTCTGTGTGGCAGCAGCTCCCTCTCCTCAGCCCCATGCCCACCATGCTGTGGTGTCCGGCTGGCTCAGCCCCCTCCACCCTCCACCACTGACTCCTTCAGCCCACAAAGCCCTGAGTGGGCTCTGGAGATGTAACTGTGCCCTGTGAGGAGCCCCAGGGTGCAGCAGTGACTCTGGGGGTGGAGGGAGCCGTTCCTGTTTGGCAGGACACCTGTGCCAGGGTGTCCTGCAGCCCCCGGGGCGCTCGCTCCAATTCCACCCTGGATTTCCATGGATTTGGGAGAACCATCATCTCCCGGTTCACACACTGGGTGTGGAAGACAGGACACCCATCAGCACGGAGTGGGTTGACATGAAGGAGGTGTAGGTACCCCTTCTTGCCAGGAAAACCCTAAGGATAAACCTATTGCCTTTGGTTTCACTGGGTGTGTGTGCACCCACTGTCAGTCTGGGCTCAAACCAGGCTAAATGTTCTAACTGTGTCTGTGGGTGTGAGATCACAGAAATATGGTGATTTGGGTTGAAAGGGATTTAAAGATAATCCAGTTCCAGCCCCTTGCCGTGGGCAGGGACACTTTCCACTAGACAAGGTTGCTTCAAGCCCCACCCAAGTTGGCCTTCATTATCATACTATATATAACCCCTAAAAAACGTATTAGAGCTACTGTTGCTTAAGAAAGCAAGATTAGGAGCATGGTTTCTCTGGAGAGGGACGTTAGCACAAGAGCATTCATTGAATCCCAGAATAGTTTGGGTTGGAAGGGACCTTAAAACTCATCTCATTCCACCCCTTGCCATGGGCAAGGACACCTTCCACCAGTCCAGGTTTGCTACAAGCCCCGTCCAACCTGGCCTTGGACACTTCCGGGGATGGGACAGCCACAGCTTCTCTGCCTAACCTGTGCCAGGGCCTGCCCACCCTCACAGGGAATAGTTTCTTCCTATATCCCATCCTACAGTTCAGTGATGCATGGAGGGTTGTGCAGAATCCCCCAGGGTTGCATCCATCGCACACAGCCATGTCCAAGGAGGGCAGCACGGTTGTATTAGCTCCTCATTCCAAATCTCAAGTACAGACAGGACAAGAGCTCTGGAATTTCCAGTTACGTGTATGCTTCAGGAATTTTGTCCATAGAAAATGTGTTTCAAAGATGTCCCACAAAGGAAGATGAATAAGTTGCTATTTTCTTCTTGCTTGATTGTTGCCATTTAAGGCCATGAATTACATTAGGGTTAAATTGGGGGTTTCACTTACAAATAGCAAGAGCCTCAAGTCTTGATTATGTATTTTGCTTCTAGTTCTATGAGAGGGCTCTGGAGTCAAAGAGGAAAACCACTCTTAGCCTTTAGATGAGGGAGAGCCTCAGTAAGAGGATCTGTACCTGCTTTGTCATGTGTTTCACTTAAATAAAAGGTAATGACAAGCTAAATCCAGAGGCCCTTCAGTCAAGACCAACTCGTTTGACATCTGGGAAAAATACCAACTTACCATATTTGCAGTCATCAGGGAAAGCAGAGACCAGGGTGGAGGAGAGCTGCATTTCCAATGCAAATGGTAAATAAAATCATGAGGGAGTCCCAAAGGCAGAGTAAAGGCCCTGCCCAGAGAGCCAGGGCAGCTGGAGCAGCCAGAATTGGGAGCAGCCACAGGTTCCCTCCAGCCCTGGGGCATACATGGACCAGAAGGCAGCTGACAACCCCAAATAAGAACTGGGAACAGAGATAGGTGTAAGGATCTCCTGAGCAGAAACCAGGCTTTGTAAGAGGAGCTGCATTTGGACTCGTGATCCGCCAAATAAATGAGCAGTGTGTTGGTGCAGATAAGACACAGAGGTTGAACACGAGGCCGCAGCGCGTGGTGAAGGAGGAAGGAAACAAACAGCTACACTGAACTCTGCCGTTTCTCCTGATGGCTGTAGGAGCTGGCCACATAGTGTGAGGAGAAACCCTCCCTGCTGTGCCTTACTTCAGGAATGGTCTTCTCCATGTGGGCACCTGGGAGCCTGCCGTGAGCTTGGGTTCTGTTCAGGGCTGGGCAATCTCAGGGCAGACTTCAGTGATCTTACAACTAATGCAAGTTTTCTTAGCCCAAAGAAGGCAGGCACATACTATGCTGTAACAATCCAGGCAGTCAAACAAATTAATACCAGTATCAAGATATTTTGCCCTGTATAAAACAAAGTCTCTTAACTGTTCAAGGCCAGACTGACCTGGGGATTGTTTTTTCTGCTCTGGAAAGTCTTGCTTCATGTCTCTGAAGACTATAGAGCCTGGACATCTTTTTTGCCAGTGTCACTAAAGCCCAGCTGGACTGCAGCAGCCACAGCACTTGGTATGAGTGCACTGCTAGCTCCACTGCTGGAAGTGATTCTCAATCCTTGATACAGTTTAATACTGTAAGGCCTGCTAAAGTGGATTACAGATGGGAATAATGCAAGTCATGGCAGGCTCCAGGTCAGCAGTCCTGCAAGAACAGCTTCAGAGACCAGGACTGCTCCTGTCCCAAGCACAGAAGATATCACATTCCCATCCCTGAACTGGTACCTCAGAAAGGCCGCTGTCTGCAGCTGATCCTTTGCACCTTCTGAGAGGACTTCTGCAAGGAGGCCAGTGGAGTTTGAGTGCTCTGGGATTTCCTGGGACTTTTGCACGCAGCCAGCTGGCACCTGTTCTGGAGAAGCACATGCTCACTAATGAGAGAGCCAGACCCTCCCCATTCAGAGACCGTTTCTGGTCAACTGTCCCTGACACAGCTGAGAGACAATGAGGCCCTTCAGGGCTAAATCCCAAGAGCTGCAACCATCTCCTTTGCCAAGGACATCGCTAATTCCCGGCCGTGGCTTGATTCCATAAGCAGCTCAACGAGGTGACTTTCCAGGTCATCAGGTAATTGCAGGTGAGGTGCCAGTGACTGTCTCCAGCAGGAGCGAAAGTTGGGAGCTCTAAGGAAAGGAAGGACATAAAACATGTTTGCTCAGCTCTCTTGAGCTGAGCCATCACTCCTGGGGCAGCTACAGGGAAGCAGGAAAGGGCTGGCTGGTTTGCAAGGATCTATAGCCAAGTCCCACTGTCTCTGCAGCCTGAGGAATCCTGGAACATCGCCACAGCTGAGCCAGACAGGGGGATGCACTCAGCCTGGCCTGTGGGTGGACATAATAATCCTCCTGGTCTCCCCACAACCCCTGGCTATTTCTGTGCTAGAGAGAAGGAGGAGGTAGCGAGGGCACTGATTATTCCCTACACATCTTCTCCTTTGTCTAGAATGGCTAGAGCCAGGCCATGGCTAAAACAGCTCCTCTGCTGCCCTTCCTGACAGGCCTCTTGGTATGTCCCCACCTCTGAAACAGCAAGGGGCGAATCGAAACTTTATGACAGAGAAACTACAGTTAAAAAATTCCCCTTCTTCCAGCGCCTGATGCTGCTGAGAGGAAACCACTCAGTGCTCCCCCCTGCTTGCAGGGAGTTGGGAGCAGTGAGTAATGCTCCAAGTGGTCCCTGCCCCACATCACATTCTTTTCTCCAGCATGTAATGGCCCAGAGGAGGGATAAACAGAGCCTTGCTGGAGCAGCCTGTGGAGTAGCTGTGCAAACCATGGCCTCATGCTGGAGAGGATTGGGAAGGGCTGTGGAAGGCTCAGCCTCATTTTACTGGGCAGCTGGTTGCCCCAAAACAGCAAGTGAAATGGGTAGAAAGGGGGGAAAACCCTGCAAAGTGTTAACTAAGAGGAAGCCTTGTCTGGCTCTGGAGCAGGAAAATCATCCTGGCTGCCCTGTGTCCCGTGACTCTGCACCAGCCCAGCACCTACCCTCTCCCAGTGCTCACACCTCTGCCCACCTGAGCTGCTCTCGGCACTCAGCGTTTTGCTGCTCTGTTGTTTCTCACCACCACCACCATCTCTTTGTTCTTTGTCTCAACACATTTTCCCACAGAGATCAGTGCCCATTTCAGAGAGGGCTGAAGAAAGGCACCCTCTTTTCCCTATTACTGTCATCTCGTCTTGCCTCCTGGCCTTTTTCCTGCCCTGCTCCCACCAGCTCTCTCCCCAAGAGCTGCCATTTCCTCCTCCTCACCCCATTTCCCCAAGACCTCAGGTTATAAACCAAATTTGGGCCTTGCTCCAAGCTGTTTCACCTCCTCTGTTGCAAACTGGTGCTTCCAATAAGGTGTCAGCTCAGCTCAGCACCTGCATCTCCAGCCCTGCCAGGCTCCCACAGCACCCGGGAGGGAGGCTGGGGAGATGAAGGGCAGAAACCAGCAGGTCCAGCCAGAGTACAGCATGAGAGCAGAGCAGGAGCAGGCCAAGCAGAGGATTAAAGAGACACTGGAGCCTGTTCCCTGCCTTTCATCTGCTGGAAGCATGACACAATCACAGTTATTAGCTCTTCAAAGACAAGCAGGCTGGTGGAGCCTGGGGAAGCCAGCACACCTGAGAGCAATGCTCAGAGGTCTGGTCTGCCTAAGCTGGGAATCAACAGTTGCACCTGGCTCAGCTCTTCCCGGTCCCTGATCCAGCAGCCTCAAGTCATCTGTCTTCTTTCCACAGCAGTGGCTCTAACTCCAGGTACTCATGAGCTTGGCTGTGTCCAACAGGGTCAGTACCCAGCATGGCTTTGAGAGGGTTCCCTTCTGCAGCTGCTCCTTTCCATGAAGCCAGAGAAGCTGATGAAACAAGGGTGAAGCTTCACAGAAGGTTCAGAGGACCCAAAGATGGGGACAGAGCCAAGAACCCATGCAAACCTTTTTGGCAGAGAGGCTGGGCTGGAGGCAGGTACCTGCACTACCCTCAGCAAGTTCTGGAGTTGTAGGTGTCACCCTCTGCCAGAATTTCCTCCCTCCTCCCTGCACCTTTTTCCCAGCCCCACCCATGTAACACCCCAGTGGCTCTGCTCTCTGAAGTCAATTTTTTCCACTTCTCTGGAGACTTTCTCTTGCATTCACCTGAAAGCTGCTCCACCCAGGCAGCATACTGCCAGGGTATGAGTCTCACAGCCTGAACTCAGGCCTCCCCTCCCAGGGCAAACCAGCAGGACAGACAAGCTTTGACACCTGGAGCAGTAAGATGGGACACTGCCCCACACAGAGTTGCATACTCAAAGGAGCCTTGGCTAAAGGAGAAGGCAGTTGCTTTGGCACAGTTACAGCAATCCCACACCCCACTTGCTTCTATCAGTCTAAAGCCAGGCATAAAATTTAGACACACACACACAGAGCATTTAAGAAGGTGCTGCTGGGTTCCCACTATGCCCAGTTCTTCCTGCACCTCCATTGCACCCACTGCCAGTATCTAAAAAGCTGCAGCCCAGAGCAGCCTTTGGAGAGACCCACAGCTGGGCAGGATCAGCTCTACCCCCAGTATCACCAAGAAACATCTGCCTTGTGCCCTACAGCACCAGCACCCCCCACATCCTGATAGCAGAGGTGTGCAGCCTGGCAGGATGAGATCAGAGCAGGGAGCAACTGTCAAGAAATGGTATGGAAAGAAAAATGAACCACCAACACCAGTCAAGCCTCTATGGTGTGCACTTTTATTTGAACTGGTCTTAAGTCAGTGTACAGGTAGCCCCTCCCTCCCCCACATACTGGCCCTTCTGTGAACCTGTGGGGGGCTGTAAAGCCTTCATTCCCATCTATCACTGGGGAACACAGCCTGCTTGCTTGACAAATTGAAGAGAAAAAGGATCAAGTGTGTTTTGTTTTTAAGGCGGAAAGATACAAAAAGACACTTGTTGGGTTACATAATTTACAGACAAGCAATTATAACCTAACACCAGTAACTGGCATCGGCTCCCTCCGAGCTGGGCTGTTGCCTTCACAGAGGCGAGTAACTTCCTGTAACAATGCATTATAACAATATTTGGAATGACTATTAAAAAAAGAAACAAATGTACAATCAAAGTCCTCAGATGCATTGTAGAACTTTGGGGGCGTTCGCTCCAACATGTTTCATTTTAAGACTGCTGCTGACACCTTCACCGTTCCAGTTTTTTAATCCTGAGTCAAGCGCCAAAAAAAAAACAAATAAAGCCATGCCAATCTCTTCTTGTTTTATGCGCATTTATGGGTTTCATTTCGTCACAAGGGTGTGGGTGTTGGTAACAGTCCGGTTTAGAAGCATTTGCGGTGGACAATGGAGGGTCCGGATTCATCATACTCCTGCTTGCTGATCCACATCTGCTGGAAGGTGGACAGGGAGGCCAGGATGGAGCCTCCGATCCAGACAGAGTATTTGCGCTCAGGTGGGGCAATGATCTGCAGGGAAGAGGAGGAACCAGTCAGACACAGCCTCATCCTACACTCACAGCCCACGCACATCCTTGCAAGACAGAGCTGCCTAATTCTCTTATCTAGCCGTGGCCGAGATACCATTTAGTCCAAACAGGATCAAGACACAGCCTTCACACACCCACCTCCCTCCTTTGCAGCCAGTCTTTACACTAATCCCATTATTCATACAGTTGGGCTGGTGCCAACCTGTCCAGACCCAAGGCCATTAAGGCTGCACCAGACACAGTTTCTATCTTTTCTAGCAGGAGCTTAGCTTACCCACCCCCTCCACCCTCTCTGTTTCAGCCCAGCAGGGGCACTGAGATGCTTCCACAACTTCATCCTACCTTGATTTTCATTGTGCTGGGTGCCAGGGCTGTGATCTCCTTCTGCATCCTGTCAGCAATGCCAGGGTACATTGTGGTACCACCAGACAGCACTGTGTTGGCATACAGGTCCTTACGGATATCCACATCACACTTCATGATGGAGTTGAAGGTAGTTTCATGGATACCACAGGACTCCATACCTGTGAGGAAGAAGCAGTTCTCAAGTCAGCAAGTGCTCAGACACAGCCAAAGAAACATAAAATGCTACTATGGGCAAACATGAGACCAGCAGCACATTCACTGGGAAGGCTCTACAGAACTGTGGCTTGGACAAGCTCAACCTCTGGCTCTACTGACCCAAATCCACCAAACAGCTTTAGGCTGTGTGGGAAGTGAGGCTGACTGGTGGGATAGGACAGACTATGCTATGGACCAGCAGTAACATGGTAATGTCACTGCCATGGTCTTCAGGTTACCCTTCACAGACTGAACAGGGGGGAAGCACAAGGTATCCTAGAAGAGTTGGACTTACCCAAGAAAGATGGCTGGAAGAGGGCCTCAGGGCACCTGAACCTCTCATTGCCAATGGTGATGACCTGGCCATCAGGGAGCTCATAGCTCTTCTCCAGGGAAGAGCTAGAGGCAGCTGTGGCCATCTCCTGCTCAAAATCCAGGGCAACATAGCACAGCTTCTCCTTGATGTCACGCACAATTTCTCTCTCAGCTGTGGTGGTGAAGCTGTAGCCTCTCTCTGTCAGGATCTTCATGAGGTAGTCCGTCAGGTCACGGCCAGCCAGATCCAGACGGAGGATGGCATGGGGGAGGGCATAGCCTTCATAGATGGGCACAGTGTGGGTAACACCATCACCAGAGTCCATCACAATACCAGTGGTACGACCAGAGGCATACAGGGACAACACAGCCTGGATGGCTACATACATGGCTGGGGTGTTGAAGGTCTCGAACATGATCTAGAGAGAGACAATAAAATGTTGAGTCAACAGCAAAAAGCAAGGTTCTTGCTATGGGTCTATGCCAAGTCCATGCAAGTAGTTTTACTTTTGCCCCTAGATAAAGAGACATCCCTCCACTCCCCTTCGAAGTCCATGCTTAATCTCACCTGGCCCCCACCCACACCTGCAAGGTCAGAACCTGAGCAGGGACACCACCACCACAGACCCATCTCTATATCACAGCAAAGAACAAAACAAATGCCAAGTTAACTACAGTACAGTCACTCAAGGCTGTAAATGGATTAGTGTGCCTAGTCAGAAACAGCAGTTAGACAAGTTGCTAGTTCAGTCTCAGAGAAAGCCAGCTTAGAAGAGCAAACAAAACCTGTCAAGATCCAGCAAAGAGGAGACTCAGGTCAGGAAAGGAAAACCCTGTAAAGATGGCAAAAAGGGAGAATAGTGGTGAAGGAGAGAGAACAACATGGAAGAGGAGAGCTGGCCTGCAGCAGCATCTGCTGTAGCTTCAAGCTCTAGAGTTCTACATACCTGTGTCATCTTCTCTCTGTTGGCTTTGGGGTTCAGGGGAGCCTCTGTAAGCAGCACAGGGTGCTCCTCGGGGGCTACTCTCAGCTCATTGTAGAAAGTGTGGTGCCAGATCTTCTCCATGTCATCCCAGTTGGTGACAATACCGTGTTCAATGGGGTACTTCAGGGTCAGGATACCTCTTTTGCTCTGGGCTTCATCACCAACATAGCTGTCTTTCTGGCCCATACCAACCATCACACCCTGCGCAACAAAGAAGATGTGTTAAGTACAGTTGAAGGACACATCCAACTGAGTGGATAACCCCCTTTTCCCAAAGCCAAGTCTCCAATTACTCTTCCTAGTCTATGAGGCAAGGCATTCAGCCAGCTGCTCCAACACACGCACAAAGGCTCCACAGGAGGCTGCACTGCCCACCAGCTGTGCTGCAGCACACAAACTTCTTGTGGTATAAAGGCAAATAGAATGGCTTCTTACTCTTGTGGAGGAAGGGAACCACTTCCACTAAAACCCCCTTATTTTAGTCGGGTATCAGGCACCCCCAGCCACCTACCTGATGCCTGGGACGCCCCACGATGGATGGGAAGACAGCACGGGGGGCATCGTCCCCGGCAAAACCGGCCTTGCACATACCGGAACCATTGTCAACAACGAGCGCGGCAATATCATCATCCATGGCTGGCTGCGGGAGGAGAGGAGAGAAGGAGACATGAGCATCACCAGTCACGCTCCGAGCCCCGAACCCGTGGTTGCAGGCGGGAAGCAAAGGCGATGCCGCCAGGGCCTTCCCCACCCATTTCCTTCCTGCCGGCGCAGCTCCGCTTCGCCCGGCGCCCGCTAGAGGGGGCGACGCCTCCCAGATTTCGGCGCTGCGCGGATTTGGGACAAAGGAAGTCCCTGCGCCCTCTCGCATTATTACCATAAAAGGCAATGGATGGAGCTCCGAGCCTCGCCCGCCACCGGCTTTCGGGGGGACGGCGGCGGCCACACCTCGGGCGGGGCGGCCACACCCCAGCGCCCGCCGTGTGCCGGACCGCGGGGCTCGACGCCTCCGCGCAGCGCCGGGGGTCACGCCCGATGCTCGCCCCAGCAAGAACCGTATGCCAGCCGGGGCGGTTCAACACCTCCCTGCACATCTGAGGATGCGGGGGGGGGGGGGGGTGTCACACGGTGCTCGCTCCAGCACCCCACCCTGTGCCAGACAGCGGGACTCGACACTGCCATCCAACCCTGGGAGTCACACACAGTGCTCGTCACTGTGCCCCACCGAGTGCCAGGCACAGCCAGCGGGGCTCCGTGTCTCTGCTTCCCAAGCCTCAACCCACCACTACACAAAACCGCGGGACAAACACCGGCCACCACGCCCAGCCCACTAGTCAAGCGTGACCGGGGCTCTGCCCCATCAGCCCGCGACACCACGGGCGGGAACAAAGCCAGGGAGCCTCATCCTTATGCAACGGCCGCCCGCCCAGGCTCAGACTCAGCCCTGGCCGCGCCGCTGTAATCCGGTGTTGGGGGGCGGCGGCAGCTGCCGCACATGTGCCGCCCCGCACAGGCAGCCTGGGAAGTGTAGTCGGTACCGGAGCGGGCAGCCTGCCCGTACCAGGGCTCCCGGTACATGGCGGGAGCCCCCCAACCTCGCATTGTTCCGATCCACAGCCTCGTCCCGCACAAGGGATGTCGCCCCCCTTTCCTACGAGCAGCAGACACTAGGGCTACCCGCATGTGCGGGGTGGGGGGGCCGCGCCCCTCCCCACCAGGGACAACGCCCCCGGTGCCGAGCCCCCCACGGGCGGCTCCGCGAGGCGGACAAAGCCCCGCGACCCTCCCCGCAGTCCCGGGACACAACAACCGTCCCGCTCCCTCCCCCCAACCCCACGAACAATCAATCCTCTTACAAGGCGGATTAGCCCCACAGGCGGCAGCGGCGCGACCCCCCCCCCCCGTCCCTCCGCAAGCCTCACTCCGGAGCTGGCGTTAAACGGCCAACCGCGCCCGTACCCTCTAAAACACGGCAGCGCCTGCGGGGCCGCCACCCCGCACGGCACACAAAGGGCGCGCCTCGTCCCACCGGCCCCCACCATCGCACCGACACCAACCAATCAATCCATCAATCAACCAACCACCCAACACCACCTCAGTACACCATCGCCACCCCGTTCCGGCCGCGGCGGTGCCGCGCTCACCTTTGTGTGGAGCGGCGCGGTCGGAGCCGGGGCGGGCGCGAGGCGGCGGCGGGAGCGGGGCGCGCGCGCGGGGAGGGCAGCGGAGCTCGCGGCGGCTCCCGCCCGCCGCCCGCGCGCGCCTTTTATCGGCGCCGCCGCCGCCGCCGCCTCGCCATAAAAGGAAACTTTCGGAGCGCGCCGCTCCCATTGGCCCCCGCCGCGCCACGCCCCCCCGCCGCGCCACGCCCCGCCCAGCCGTGGGGGGAGCACCGGGAGGGGCGACGGGACACGGCGGGGTGGGGGACACGGCGGGGTGGGGGGTGCAGCCCCGCCGACAGCGCTGGGTGGTGTGGAAAGGAAGATGTTGCCGCGGTGCTCGCCCCTGTGCTCGCCCCGCTCCGGGGTTGGCGCTGCTCCGGTGCCCCCCGTGCAGCGCCCCCACCCCACCCCAAGCCTCGCACAAAGCCCCCCGGGTGGGGGGTCGCAGCTGGTTCGCCCCCCCCTTGCTCTGCGGGAACAAAGCAGATGCAGCACCCCCTCTTTCCCAGGGGGTATTCTGGGGGTGAAGCGCCCTGGGGGTACCTGCTGTTCTTGCCTGCAGCGCTGCCCACTCGGGGCACGTGGAGCGCCTGTCACCTGCCCCCCTCGGGGCGGGTTGGCACCGGTGACCCCGGCCCGGAGCGGGTTGCAGGGCCAAGTTCGCTGCTGATGTCAGCAGGCAGCAGCGACACCGCTCCTGCCCGACACTGCCAGACCCTTAGCCCTTGGACCCACCCGGGCAACCAGGAACGCTGCCGACGCCACAGGGCATCAGTGAAGGCCGTGTGCCTACAGTGGCTGTGCCACCTGGGAGCAGGGAACGCTCCACCGGCTCTAGTGTTGCATCAAGTCAAGCAGAGGGCCCTGGTCCCCGCTCCCCATCCCACCCCGCACTGACAGGGGACACCACGGCAGCAGAGGCTTGGTCAGATTGGGACAATATTTTTTTGTTCTCTGATCCAAACCTTGCTGGAGTGGGAAACGTGGCTGCTGTGGCCCAGGCTGCCCTTCTGCAATTCCCTCCTTGGCTGTGGCCATCCAACACTGGTCAGGGATAAAGGCGAGGGCAGTGGCCACAGAGCAGCAGCGACCAGAGGGCTTTGCGTCTCCGGAGTGTTGTGCGAACACAGGCTGATTAATCAAGTTAATTAAGCAGCCCTGTAAGTAAAGTAGCAGCAGCCACTCGCAATCTGTTGCCGGTTGGAAGCGCACAGACTTCAGCACAGGGACCTCGGATGTGTAATCTCAGCTGTCTGAAAACAGAGATGACAGGGAAAAAAAAATAAATTCTTGGTGAAATAAAAGCTAAAAGTGCCTGTTTTCCGCCAGATACCCCTTGTCCGGCATCATGGAGGGGGAGCCAGCCCTGCCATCAGGGTCTGGCAAGTGCACACCAACAAGTCCTTTGTCACCACGGAGCTGCAGAGATCATGGTGAGGATGAGGATGGGGCTCCCTCCCCAGACTGCCAGTGTGGGTCTGGCTGGGGGGGTACCCAGGCATTATTTCCCCCCTTCATTGCTCCCTGCTGTGGGACAAACAAAGGAGGAGAGCAGCAGGAGGAACCTGCAAAAGCCTGTTCAGACGGAGATTTGTAATTACCTGGGGGGATGGGATGTGATGGGACATTGTGTCTGGATAGAAACATTAGAGCAGTCCCTTTCCTTTGGGTGGCATTGCCTTCCTAAGGAGCACCTTGTCCTGGTGAAGGTGCCCTAAAACCTTCATCATGGCTGCTTCCAGATGGATGCTTTAGAGGGGATGGTGTGGAGAGACAGGAGACCTGTGGACTCTTCTGGGGCACTCCAGAGACATGCCTCATCCCTCAGGGCAGAGGTGGCCATGCTGATGGATGGGCCAGCCCACCTTGGGACCGTGCCATCCCCTCCCTGCTGGAGATGGCTTTGGTGATGGAGCGAAGTCACAGGGACTGTCCCCCCAGGAAGCCCTCAGAGGAAGGGGAACCAGCCAGGGCTTTCTACAGGGCCACACCAGTGCAGAGTTGTCTTTCCCCATCATTCCTCTGCCACCTCAGGTGGATCATGCAAGATCTCTGTAGCACAGTTTCCCTCACAGTAAAATGGGAGTCATCGCTGTTAATTACCTACCTCACGGGGAATTAATTAATGTTTGCACTGCACTTTGAAAAGGCTGATTATTAATTAGAAGATTATACGTCAAATAAGGGGAGCCACAAGGCACAGGTAGAGCTGATGGCCCTTGAGGGTGTGAAATGTGGTCCATGAACACGCTGATAAAGTGGGGAAAAGTCCAACAATAGCACCAAGGTGATGGGTTTGGCGTGGGGAACATCAGCAGGAGGTCAGGGCCAAGTGTGGAGGCCGCCAGGGCCCATGGGAGTCTTGGTCAGCTGGACAGGAGTGCATCAGTGTGATGGGATGCTGGGCTCTGCTGCATCCCGGTGAGCCGGTTGGGTGGAGCTGGGCTGGGGAGCCAGGATGGGAGACAGCCCATTTGGCGGGGAGTGAATTGCCAGGCAATTAGAGTCTCTTGATTATCACACTGAATCAGAAAGCAATCAATCCGCCAGCATCCGGAGGGCAGTAGGACAGGCCCTGTGTCTCCCAGCTTTAGGGGTGGCTCAAGGTCCAGCCTCGGTCGGGATGGCAGGATGTGGCCTCCAGCACACAGCCGGTGCCACCACTTCCTCCCAGGCTGGACACACTTTGACAGCAAAGCCACCAGACAGTCGTGTTCACCACCCAGACCATGCACAGTGTGATGGACCAGGCTGACTCCCTGGCTGTGGCTGGGGCTCTCCTCCCATCCCTCCTGGGGTGTTGCAAGAGCAGAGAGGACAGAAAGGGGAACCAAGCAAAGAGCTTCCCAGCTGTCGTGTTACCCTTGGGCAGATATCACAGGCTCCCAAGTTTCCTTGTTTTGCTTCACTTCTTCCTGCTTGTCCTTGGTGCTTGGCTTACATTGACTCTGGACAAAACTATCCAGGGGAGGATCCTTCTGGCCTTCACCAGCTGATATGGCTGGGCTTGAGTTGCTGCAATTATGGGACAACATGTGAGCTCTGCTTGTCACTTGCTTCTTCCAGCCCTTCCCCTAGAGCAGAAGCCCTTTGCCCATGCAGGGGTGGCATCTGCCACATTTTTGTGGAAGAAAGAGTCAAGAGGGGAAAATAATCCTGGTGGGTTTTGGACTTGGCTTGGATTTCTGCACATCCCCTTCAGCAGCAGCTCCTCCATCACTGCTGTGCACTTGGGCCTCCCTCCTCTCCCTCCTGGTGTTTGGACAATGAGAAGAGAGGTGGAAACTCCTGAAAACACCCCAGTCTCTTCAAATCACCCTCACACAAGAATCATGAAGGTTTTTTGGAGCGGTGCCTTTCCCTTCCCTTCCTGCTCCCCAAGGGGAAGAAGGAAAGGTACTAACCACATCCCCAGTTTCACAGGCACAGGGACCATCTCAGTACCTTCCTCTTTCAATTTTCTCCTTGCAGCGTCAGCTGTAACAGGAATTTGCAGGAGGTAAAATCTAAGCAGGAACCCCAGGCCCAGCTCCCCCTTCAGAGATGTTTGGGGGCCTCACTGCAGCCCCCATCTCTCCCTTTATGGGAGCATATTCAGCATTAAACCTGAAGCAAAACAGCCCCTGACATTTTCCTGGCTCGCTGCGTTGCATCCCCGATGCCAGCTCATCCCTGATGAGCTGCAGACTCTCTTCTCCCCCTTTATGCATCACTCTCCACTCTCACACATCCCTCCTCGAGGTTCCTGCTCCTTTGTATTGATCCTCAAGCTCTCTCTGATCTATCAGTGCCTTTATCAGAGAGAGACAACAGCCTTTCCCTCCACAGACCTCAATGTGCAAGGACTGTTCTCCTCTAATCTGCATGAGTGTGTTAAAGGTGCATTGAGCATCCCTCCCATCAGCAAGGAAGAAAAAGCATTACTTTATATCATGCTGGAAACCTGTATGAATTCACTGTTTTCCATTTTCCAGGTTTTACTGAGGCTGTTGGAAAGGGCACAGCCCTGCCCAGGTAGCCGAGGTGATGGCAGGGGACACGTGCCTGGTTTTTACAGCCTGCTGTTGCTGATAACAGGACTTTGCTGGAGGGGTTGAAGCCCTGAGCAGTGATTTTTCTCCACCCATTTTCCCAGCTCTGTCTGTCCTCGCTGCCTCCAGCCTTGTCTCTCCATGTCCTGTGCCTTCAATGTCTGTGCCAACACTTCCAAATCCCGATGCTGGCCCCAGAGTGCCCCAGTCCACACAGGCAGCAGGAGGCCAGGGCTTCATTCCCAGCCTTTTAGGCAACCAGGTCAGTATCCACCAGCTGGTGCCTGGGCTGGGACCCTCTGCCCAGCTCCATGCTGGTGTCTCACAGCCAGACCACTCTCCCACCCTGCCCAGGCTGTGCTGGCTCGGCTGGAGCAGAGCAAAGCCCTCCCTTCCCCCACCGGTTAAATGTGTTGCCGGGGCTGTCTTGGTTGACCTTGATAGCAAGAGCCTGCGAGGCCCAAGCCTTGAATTGTTTTTGTCCCAAGGTCATTCCCCAGCACAGCACGATTACACCGGCACAGCCAGATCCTGCGGTGATGCCAGCCGGGCTCCCTGTCTCGGCCCTCCTGGCCATCCTGGGCACCTCTGCAGTCCACTTCTTCCACAGCAATAGCACAGGTGTAAGCTAAATCCTATGCTGGAGCTTCCCTGCAGGCACAGAGAGTGGTGGAGCAGCCCTCCCCTCCAGTCAGGCCTGGCATCAGCTTTGGGGGATATTTCCTCCAGCTAAAAACAGAAGCAGAAGAGAAAAAGCTGATTCTCCCTGGGTTTTTTCTGCAAGTCTCAGCCCTTTGGCCCAGCTCACCCCACCCACATTGTCACCCAAATGCCACTGACTGACCTCTCCACTGTGATGCAGCTCCAGGGGGGGTCTTTCCATAAAAGAAGCTCCCTGGTGTTCAGTCACCTGTCCTGGCAAAAGGCTTCCACAGGTGTTACATGGTGCTCTGCCAAGCCATACGGTGCATTTTCAACTGCTGCTTAATTGCTTTGAGAATTGATTTTTCTTGGTCGCAGGGCAGCAGCTGGATGGAGTTTTCCACTGGTACTATACCTAGGAAATGAAACAGATCCTGGGCTACCCAAGCACACTGGGAAATTTGCTTTGATCTCTGTTAGGCTAATGGCACTTTCCATCTGGGGGCTTCAAGTCTTTGGCAGAGGTGACCTCTCCACCTCGGAGAGGGAGGGAATAGTGCTGCCTTTGTTTTCTGTGTGAGAAACAGGGACACTGAGCACAGAGATGCCTGTTGCCCCCTGTTCAGAGTGGCTCTCCCACCCGTGCCAAGTATTATAAAGACTTGTGACTCTGCAGGCAATTCTGGTTTAGGTTTGGGGCATAATCCTCTTTTATCTCCAGCAGTAAGGGTTGTGAGGGTCCAAGACCACTGTGCTGTGCTGCTGTGTGTGCACCTGAAGATGGGGACCCCCACTCCTCCAGTGAGCCCAGAACTGCCCCAGCTCCTCCTCCTGTGAGCTCAGGGAACAGGCAGGCGAGAAGGGTTTGCCCATTCCTAGAAGGAGGGATGCAGGAGCTGCTCTGGGCCCTGTCCCAGCCCCATCCATGCCTGGGCTGGCCCTGGGCTCTATTTGCACAGCCGGTGCCGAGCTGTGACGCAAGTGACTCACCCCAAGTAGGGAGACGAGACGGCAATGGAGGAGTGGGACCTGCTCTAATCAATGTCCCAGCCACTCCCCACTCTCCTCCAGGTTCAGATAAACCCCCAGGGGTGATTCAGTCCATGCACAGCACTCAGCCCTTTCACAGAGCCACCAGAAGTGAAGCCCAGTGGCCATCCATCTGCCCCTACCTTGGGGAGCAGGTGCATGGGAGGAGGGCTGGGTGGTTTTCACTTGGTGTCAGTCAAGCAGGCTTGTTTCTGGTCCCTATGGCTGGGATAACAGTGGGGCTTATGACAGTCTGGCACTGAGGGAAAGAGAGAGCCTGTGTGCTCTGCAGGGGGATGTTGCTCCCAACCAGCCCTTCTGGTCCAACTTACACCAAGATCTTCAGCAAACCCAGTGGTGACCTTGCAACAACATCATCCCTCCGATACCATCCTGAGGCCACTCACACACAGACTGGGGACAGCAGGAAACCACCAACACAAAGGCCAGGTGCAGAGGCACCAAGCCATGCTGCAATTCTTTGCCTTCTCAGCCCATTGCCCCCGAAGTTTCCATCCCTCACTCTCCCTCAGTGCTTTGTTTGGCTCCTTTCACACATTCCTGCCAGCAGGTGATAAGATCTCAAGAGAAAGGCAAACAAAAGCCCTGGGTGCCATGTGCTGGCTGTCATCCCCTGACACATTAAGGTGCCTTGCTACCTCTCACCAGCTCTAACCTGGGACTAGCCAGGACACACTGATCTTCATCCCACTACAGCCTGGGCTGTGGGATGAAAATCTGGAAGGAAAAAACATGAAGGGACTTGTGAGTTGTCAGGGGGAGGACAGCAGAGCTCCACTCTTTCCTGGTCCCTGTTGCCACTCTTGGTGCACACTCTGCTGTCCCATGCAGGTGATGTGTGACTGGGCAGGCATTGAGCCCCTCTGGGGTGGTGGAGGTGTTATCAGCTCTGAGAATATTTGAAAAATGCACTTAAATCCCATTACAACATGGAGCACTCACAGGTGGCACTCCCTGAAGCAATGGCAGGGCTGGGCTTTCCCTGCTTGTCCTGGCCCAGGTGTCCCCAAGGCACCCCGTGCATGTGCAGGTTGATCTGTGAACACATCTCTCTCTCCTCCAGCCTTTAATGATAAATGGGGTTAAGACTTCCATGCTCCTGCTCTCTTCCCTTCCCCGTGCCAGAGATAGAGAGGTGGCTTCCAGAGCAACTCTGCTGATGGAGGACAGAGCAGCAGAGCAAACCAAGCGGATACAGAAGCCACCAGGACCACAGTGGGGCTTAGACAGACATGAGGAGTGGCCACTGCCTCACCAGTTTCTCAGCCCAATGAAGCGGCAAATCAGCACGCAGAAAAAACAGGGAGCATTTTTCCTATGGGGGCTTTGCAGGAGCCCCCTTGGTTCCAAGCCCACTACCCAAGGCTGTGAGATGGCTGCTCAGCACTTTTCACCCTACAGGAGCTCTTGTTCTTGTTTTTGCAAAAGTTTGGGGTGGGGGAGGGGGGGGGGAGAAGCAAGAGGAAGGCAAAGCCACCGGCTGTGGTGCTGGGAATGAGGAAGCCCAGGGCATGGGCTGGCACAGCCTGGGCTCAGTCCTGGCTGCAGCCTGGCAGGGCATAAGGTGTCCCTGCTTCCCCCTGGCATTGCTCAGCTCGGGTCCCTTGCTCAGAGCTGGCTCAGTGGGCAGGGGGACTGCTCACCCAGTCCCTCAGGATCAGAGCATCCTGCCCAGAACCTGCAGCCTGTGGGAGCAGGAAAGGTTTTCTCCTGCCCGTCCTATACCGGGTACAGCGCTCTGAAGTTGAATCCAGATCCCTTCCCTTGGCTTTTTCCTCTGCTGTGGAGGTCAGGTGAAAGAAAACAAAGAGAGGCTGAGATGGTGAGAAGTCCCCCTTCCTCACCCAGAGCACCCACCCCTCTCTCGGCACACATTTTAATTAACTCTGAGTGGCCGAGGGACCAACCTCCCTGGCAGCCCTCAGCACAGCCCAGGCTGGGGAAATCAGCCTTAAATGGCAAAACCTGGCCCTGTCTGCGGTAACCAGCTGGAGGAAGGCAGCGGAAACCGGAAACCAGAGAGCAGCTGAGGCCCTCTGGCCCCCTCCATGGCTTTGCAAACCCTAAATTCACCAGGGATATACCTTAGAAATTACACCCTCCCTCCTCTGCCCTATCTGAGTGCTGGGGATGCATAGGATGGGTCCCCTGGGGTATCCTGCATCATCTTGCACCCTGGAATATCCTGCACCCCCTGATCATCCTGTGTCCCTGTTCCTGTGACAAGCACAGGGAAGGAAGAGGCCTCCATATTTCCACTCCCTTGTGCATCAGCTCAAGGAACAACAAAGGACAGGAGTCCCCCTGCACCTCAACTACCCCTGAGCCCCCATTGTTAGTTTTGCATGTTAACTCCCAGCAGAGTCCAGGGCACAAATTACTTCCAAGAGAACTCTTCATGTTCAGCAGTGAGAACATTTCTGAGCTGCCCAAGTCTCCAAATACTGGGATGGAAAGAAGCTTGGATGCTCACTCATCTCCTGGGGATTTTGAGATTCAGCTTTTTTTCAAGCTCAGCTGCTGTAAAGGAGAGCCTTGGATCTCCTGGCAGCCCAAGGCCCCCAGCAAGGCTGATGTTCTCTGTTGGGCTGTGGGCAAGGAGGGGTCTCACCATGCAGGATGAGCCCACCAGAATGATGAATTTCTTCCCATAAATCACCAGTCCCACTTGATGAACTCTGCACTGGTGTCTGGCGTGTTGGGAGCCCCCAGTGTTTGCTTTGGCTGGTTTATTTGCCATCCCACTTTTTTGGGATGAATTTATTTCCTTCGTGTGGCCCAATCACATCCTGATAGTGAGAAGACAGCGGGCTGTCAGCAAGGCACTCCTGGCTGATGCTGGGGTGGAGAACAAGGTCCTTCACTCAGCTGCTCCGATGGATTCCCTGGAATGGGACAGAGCCTGGTAAGCTGCATGATCCCAATGCTGAGATTTGCTGCGTTACCATTTCCCAGCACGTTTCTCCATGAGCACTCTGCCAGCAGACTCATTAGCTGTGGCATCTCATTAAAGCAACTGTCCTTGGGGGAATTGGCTTGTACACAGGAGCACTGGGTTTGGTGTGGCCCTTTTCCTCCTCACCTTCAGACAGCAGCGAGGACCGAGCAGTGGGAGAAGACCCATCCATTGGGATATGCTCAGCAACTCCCCTGCTGCAAGGGAAAACTGCAAAGGGAAAGTCAGAGGGAGAGATCTGCACACATCAAAAAAGAATCATCTCAGCAAAGTCACGATTATTTAAAACCCCTGCAGACAGTCACAACTCCCATTGAGCCTGCGGAGGAGGTGGCTTTTTCCTGTGCCAGGACCGGTTTCCCAGCTCGCCAGCCCAGTGGGAATGAGGCTTTGCCCGCCAGCCCCGCTCTGTTGCAGGGTCCCCACCCCAGCTGGCCAGGGGATGGGGAGTCACAGCAGCCTCAGACCCTGGACTGGGAGACGAAGTATGGAAATGACCTGGAAACTGGCTCTGGGTGGATTTAATCCCGTCTGGTTTCCTCTTCTGTGAGCTTCATCCAAGTCTTTTGACATTATTTCCACCCCCAAATAAATATGTTTCCAGCATGGGATATGATCTTCTTCATCAAACAGAAGCACCAGCCCCTTCGTCTCCCTCTGCTCCAAAAGTCCTCAGTCTTAAATAGGACACAACCATCCCTGGGTGGAGATGTAAATCTCATAATTCTAAACCCAATTTTAAACAAAATGGAACTGTGGGAAAGCAGCAGAGCCATCAACTCTATAACCATCCAGGGGAGCTGACTGTCACCATTAAAGGTCATCCTGTCACCGCCAGTTGTCATCACTGGGTGACTTCCAGGCTGCTTCCCATTGCTCAATCTTGCAGAGAAATCACATATGTCCAAGGATGGAGACCCCACAATTCACATGGAAAGTGTTTCCTCATCCCTATGCCACATGTCTGCTGCTGACAGTCCAGCTTAGGATTTCTGCCATCAGTCACCGTGGCCATGGATGACAAGGTGGTCCCTTCCTCTGCACCTTGCCCAGTTGTATCTCCTGTAACTTTTTTTCTGTTCTCAGATCAAGGGAAGCAGAAATTTCCTGCAGCCCAAGCACCAGGGGTGGCCTAGGGCATGTTCTAAAGTCTGGGAGGCTTTTTCCAGCCCATCCCAGCTGGCTCTAGAGCTCAGATTTCCCAGCCCACCTCAACCCCACTTTATTTCTATGATTCTATGATTCCATGATTCTATTTGTAACACTTCACACCTTGGGAGGGGTGAGCATGAGCAGCTCAAGGAGGAGAAGAAAGACAAAGATGAAAAGGGTTTTTAAACCCCTTCAGCCTAACTTCTTAAAGCTTCAGATAAGCTCAGCCCCTCTCAGCATGAACTCCTGGTGCTGGGAGGACCCCATTGTCCCTCCAATACAGGCAGCAGAACCAAGCCACAGGAAAAAAAAAAAGACCCTAAGCCCCTTCTCTATGGCTTTATTTTTCTGCCAGCAGCTGCCAGGAGGAGTCCTGCTGCTCAAGGAGGTCGGAGGGTATTTTTTCCCCCTGGGCTGTGTTGACCCGGGGTTGTGTGAGCGCTGCCCCGCAGCCAAACGCAGCTGCCAAAGCAGCGCAGCCGGGCCGGGCGCCCGCGGGAATGCGGGTCCGTCCTCCCGCACGCCGTTCCCACAGTCCCAGCCTTCCAAGGGCTCGCCTTCTCCGAGGCGGAGCAGCGCTAATGACAAGCGAAGGATGGTGCCACACCTGCACAAAGCCGTTTTTGGAAGGACACCTGGGGAAGAAATGTTTCCCATGTCGCTGCTCTGTAATTAGCATTAATTACTAGGGCTTGTGAAACCTCTTCCCCATTTACTCCAGGCAGCATCTGACGGAAATTGTGGGAATCCTGTCCGGCTGAGTCAGCTGGGAGCCAGGGAGGGGTCGATGGGGCCCCTCAGGGTGCAGGGGTGAGTCCCAGGGGTCCTCCCCTCTGCACCCCCAGCCCTTGGGGACAGAGTTTTTGTTGAGGGGCTGCAAGGCTGGTTAACACACTTAAGAACAGCTGAGGCTCATTCATTTCAGCCATCCCAACAAGCTGCCAAGCCCCTTCCCCAGCCAGGGGACAACCTGGGACATCCTGGGGATGGCAGAGGCCTTCCACGTACTGCCCTTTAAAGCATCCTTTAAAGCACAGCAGAGTGAGAGGGTCCCCACCATCACATTTCCTCGGGTATTCACCTCTCCCTCAGCTCATTGCTGTCAGCAACACCCCAAGATATTATTAGAGACTGGGGGAAAATCCACCCCAGAAACCTAACCCCAAGCAGCTGCTCAATCACCACCCAATGGCAGAGTACTGCTGCCTGAGTCACTTTTTTTTCTTTAATAATATTAATGATTAGAATGAGTCAGGATGTTTCGTCATCTGGAGTGGCTTCGTAGTCATCTCACCCTGCCCCAGTGACTCCTCGGTGGCCTGGGGCTGGGGACAAATCCAGCCTTCCCTCCCTCCCTCCAGGGTGGGGTGCAGCTGCTGCAGCCTCACCCGCAAACTGGCAGCTTTTGGCTTCAAAATAAAATTATAAAACAAGAGGAAAATCCCTCCCCACCTGCAGGGGCTGTTTTCTCCCTGTCTGCTTGCAGCAGCTCAGGGTGCTCCAGGATCCTGGAGGGATGGGGTGACCCCAACCACCACTCTGTGTAGGTGTCTCAGTGGCACTGGGCATCATGATGAGGACCCCTGGGGCAATGCCCAGATGACTCTCAGCTTTCCTCATGTCCTCGCTGCTGTGACCTCCAGGGATGGGCCACAACCCTCATCCTGCATGTGGGACCCTCGTCCCTCCCCAGGGACCCAGGCGTCCCTCAGCCTCCCACTTGACCTACCCTCCTGTCCATAAATGGAGAGGTTTGAGAGCCGTCCCCGGGGTGGAGGAGGAGGAGAAAAAAGGAGAATAATGCCAAGAATGCAGGACACAGCTGAGGAGCCCAGTCCCACAGTCCCAGCCCCTGACACAGGCTGGGGGCTCTGGGGTGGCCACCCTGGGTGCTGAGGGAGCCTGGGCAGAGCCTGGCCCTGGCTCTGCAAGCCACCCCACCATGGTCACTGGAAAGGTGCTATTTTTGTTTCTGTTTCTCTGCTTTTCTCACCAGCTGGGGACTTTCCAAGGCTGGACTGCCCCGTTTCCATCTCAGCACCACAGTGCAGCCCCCGGGGTGCACAGAGCTGTGTTCCCCACACCCTGAGTTGTGTCCCTTTGCAGCAATATGTCCCCTGTAATGCTGTAACCCTGTAGCAGCATGACCCTGAGCAGATAATGCCCCCAATACTGCAGCTGTATCCCCTTCCAGTGATGTGTCCCCCTGCAGACACATCTCCTTGCATCCTCTCTACCCTTCACTCAGGGCCTGTGGGTCCCCCAGCCTGTGGAAAAGCCACTCTGGGATGGACATGGGATGCAGGGGTGGCCTCTAAGGTGGGTGGCACAGAGGGAGCCAGGAGCCACACGCCCCGGCTGGCACTGCAGGCCAGGCCTCCGCTTGAGGCCAGAGTCCAGCTCCTTAAAATAGAAAGTGAAAACATTCGGGTGCCCCATCCGGATGGGCGAGAGGGGTCCATCCCCGCCTCCACCAGCGGCGCGCCGCCCCGACGTCTCCGCACCCACTCTGCTCCCCAGCCGCCCTTTCCCCAGCCCGGCAGTGCCCATCCCCAAGGTCAGGGTGGATCCCTTCGGGTTCTCTCGGAGAATTGCTCCAGCGGCTCGCTCAAATCCTCCATAAAAGGAAAAACAGCCAGCAGGTAGTACTGCCAAACTTAGTCATCCCCAGTCCGGCAGCGCTCGCAGCTCCGTCAGCAGCAATTTCCTCCCCGCGCTCCCTCTGCGCGGGGGGGACAGGGCGGAGCGGCTCTGCCTCGGCCAACACCATGGGGAGGGTTCCAGGCATGGCCAAGGGCTGCTGCAGGACACACTGGGCGTAGGGAGATGCTGCCATGGTCCCACACAAGATCCAGGGGGGGAATCCACCCCCTGGGGAAAGCAGAAAGTTTGCACCTGGCGCAGCAGCACCGTTGTTGGTCAGGTGCCAAAATACCACTTTCTGCCAAGATTTTGGTCCAGAGGCACGGAAGTATGAATGTACCTAGGAGCACTTTGAAGCACCTGGAGTTTGGTGGGTGATGCCTGTTTGTTGCCCGTGGGACAGGTGTCATGGAGCTCATCATTATTATAAGGGACCTCTGGCCCCTCCAGAGCACAAGGACTGGATGCTGGTCCCATCCTGGTGGCTCCAAGGATGACCCCAGAGCTGGCCCATCCTTCCCCAGCCATGCCCAGAGTAGGACATGGGGCATCCCCGAGTCTCCCTCATGTCACCTCCTCTAGCCCTGACTCTGCCTTGATTTCCCCAGAGAGGAAGCAGAACTGATCACCTGCTCTGCCCTGGGGTGCTTTAATGAACCTGAAAGAAGTGACCAGGGCCCTGTCGTGCTACCACTGCTCAGCTCACCCCTGCTGGATTGTCCATGTGTCACATTCACCTGGAACTACCTAACGGGAAGCAAACACCCCAGGGTGTGAGGAAGCGGCATTTTCTCCCATTGCCTCAGGAGACAGTCTGGGTGTTGGTCTGGGTGGTTGTGTCACCCACACATCCCTGTCACCTCTGTGTGGGGACACAGCAGTGCAATGGGGTTGGAGCCAAGGAAGAGAATGAGGGTGGTGGCATCCCCACTGCACAAATACCTCAGAATACTCCTGGAGAGTTCCATGCTCAGCTGGCTGTCATGAGGGTTTTGAAGACAGCCTGGCTGCCCCAGTAAATGATTCACCCCAGCAATAAAAGACTGGAAACATTCTGGTGACATCTCACAGCATTGGTGACACCTCACAGCACCAAAGGCACTTGCAGGACCATGGCGTGTGGGGTGTCCAGGATCAAGGAAGCCCTGAGAGATGGCCAGGGCTGCTTTGGGGTGCTTTGTACTTTCCTAGTGCAGTTTCCTCACGTGCTTTGGTGAAAAGTGATCAGCTCTGCACAAGGACCAGGTGCCTCCCAAGCCACAGGGAGCAGCAGTGGGGATGGTGCATCATGTGGGGTGGGGTCTGGGGCATCTCTTGTCCCTGTGCTGGGTACCACGATGTGGATCAGACTGTGATGGAGTGAGCAGTTACACCATTGTTTTGTGAAATCACAGCACAAATGAACCAGACTGAGCACTGACAAGTTGGAGTCTACTGTGAGCGGCACCGAGCCTGTGGCTTCACTGGCAGCGATTGGTGGCACTGGGACACCCAGTTCCCTGTGCTGTGATGATCACTCACACCCTGAGCTCAAATCCTGCAGCACCCGCTGCCACACAGAGCTCTGGCTCGTGTCCACAAGTGATGCCCAAGAGGAAGCGACCTGCTCCCGGAGAGAGCATCCCAGGAGGGCACCAGCAACGCTCCCGTGGCGCCGGAGAAGGCACACGCCCCCACTGCCGCTCCCTCGGCGCTTTGTTCGGCTCCGCGTTGCTGGTCCCGGGGA
This sequence comes from Pithys albifrons albifrons, assembly GCF_047495875.1. NCBI lineage: Eukaryota > Metazoa > Chordata > Aves > Passeriformes > Thamnophilidae > Pithys > Pithys albifrons. The sequence continues at coordinate 13,630,161 of NC_092473.1, forward strand.
GGATTCCCGGGAAGCGCCCGCCCATCCCGCTGCAGAGCGCGGGCGCGCTGCTGGGTGGCGCTGTTGGGATGCGCACTGCGCGGGCGGGCGGCGCAGCGGGGCGGGATGCGCGCACCGGGGTGCGCGGAGGGGGAGCGGGATGCGCGCAGCGGGAAAGGGAGACTGTGCACGCGGGATCGTGCACGCCAAGAGGGACAGTGCGCATGGGATCGTCCATGCTGCACATGTGATCGTACACGCCAAGAGGCACAATGGGATCATGCAAACTGCACATCAGAACACGCACACGACATGTGGGATCATGCACACCAAAACACACTCTGCACATGGGACTGTGCACACCAAGATGCACAGTGTGCATGGGATCATGCACCCTGCACATGGGATCACACACACCAAGGTGCGTGCTGCACATGGAATCATGCAGGATAAAATGCATGTTGCACATGGGATCATGCACGCTGCATGTAAGAACACACATGCCAATGTACACGCTGCATGCAGGATGATGCTGCACATGAGAACACACGTGTTGAGTTACATGTTGCATGCAGAGTCACACATGTGGGATCATGCACACCAAGATGAACACTGCACAGAGGGTCATGCATTCTGCATGTGGGATCATGCATGTCAAGGGGCACACTGAGGAAGTGGAATCATGTTGAGATGCACACTCTGCATGTGGGATCATGTTTGTGGCACACAAGGCCATGCATGTTGACATGCACATGCTGCACATGGGTTCACACACACTGAGACACACACTGGACATGGGATCATACATCCTGCGTGCAGGATCACAGCCACCCAGGTCCATGCTGCATGTGGGATCATGCATGCTAAGATGCATGTGCTTTGCATGGGATCACACATGCTGCATGTGAAGTCATGTGTACTGAGATACACCCAGTGTGTGGCACACACATGGGATTGCACATGTCAGGAACTGTGCATGCTGCACATGGATCCCAAGGTACACACACAATTGCATGCACCAACACACATGTTGCACAAGGAACTGTATGAATGACACAGGATTGCACACACTGACACACACATGGCATGTGTCGTTGCACACATGCACACTTCATATGGGATCACACACACCAAGGAGCACACTGCACATGGTATCACATGTACAAACAAGCACACTGCACATGGAACTGCACACAGCAACATGCATGTTGCACAAGGAATTGCACGGATTGCACACACCAACATGCACATTGCACACTGGACATGGGAGTGCACACACAGCACACCCTGCACATGGGATGACATGCACCAAGGTGTACATTGCATGCAGATTGCTCACACCAACATACACATGGCACAAGGAATTGCAGGCCCCAGTGGATTGCCCACTGACCAAGGACCCCACCCAGCTCCAGCCCCCCAAGCCATCATGTTCTCCCTGATCCTCACCTCCCACCAAAGGCCTTTGCTTCATCCCTCGACACCCATTCCTGTCCTCTCCAGGCCCCCTCAGGGTGGCTCTGCACAGGGGTCACGGTGCCTCCCCCAGGAAACCACCTCCAGCCCTGTTTTGGGGTGCACCCCCAGATCCAGGGGCTGCTCCATTCTCCCAGCCCCACATCACCAGGATTTGTACTCCTTCACCTTCCATTTCCAGCTGGCAATGGCTGGATTTAACTCCATCTGGGGGACGACAGGAAGGGCTGGGGAGGGGGCTACCAGCCCCTTTGCTGAAGAGGTGACTGCAAAGGCCATCTCCCCTACCCCCATCCCCACCCCTGGCCGCCTCCAGCCCAGGGCCTCCTGCCCACAGCCGCCGGCCGGATGCCCAGACCCTGTGCCGAGGTTTTGGGTTTCAGGGCAGCCCCCCCGCCCACATTCCTGCCTTCCCGGGGGGCCTCCCACAGCCAGCACGGCCAGAGCCGCCCCCAGTCCCTCCCTGCAGCCATTTGCCCATGGACAAAATTGGCCTGTCAGCAATGGGGAGCAAGGAGAGAGGGGAGTGGGCAAATCAAAAGCCCCCCAACTCTCATTGCTGTTGGTTTCACATCAGCAGCCCCTGGATTTGCCAAGCCAGAGGTTGGATTTGGCCCCTCTTTGCACAGGACGTGGCCAGTCACACTCAACAAGGGGCTCCAGATTCGGGGTGTTACCCCCACCCCAGCCACCCCTCCTTGCAGGTTCCACAGGAAGAACAGACTCAACTTTCATCCCAGTTGTGGTTTTCCAGATGCCAAATGGTGAAAACAGCTGAACTCCCTGTGCCTCAGTTTCCCTATCTGAAAACTCCCTCCAGCCTCCCTACAAGGACACACAGGAAAACCAGACACTGAAGGGAGATGGGCATGGATGTACATAAGGAGATAAATGAGGGGCTATGAGGGCTCTTGGGCTGTCCATGGGCCAACACCCTGGTCTGGAGCAATACTCTCTGCCCTGATACCTTCCAGCAGCCATTCCACACCAGCAGGTCAGCTTGTGTCACCAGGACTCCTGGTATCCAAGGGATGCTGCTGCTGGGGGAACTTGAAATCCTATGAGAAAACACAATGGGGAGCAGGAAATTGAGTGACTTGGGGACCCAGTTCACCTCCTTCTACCATCTCCTGCATTTCTCAGCCCTATGGTTCAACTAGAGTCCCATTCCCTTCTGTATCCAAAGAAAAAAAGGAATTACAGTGCCCCAAGGAGGTAGAGATAGGACCCTCTGGTCCAGCACCGAGGGAAATGGGGAGGGCTGGTGGAAGGTGCAGGGCTAATCCCCAAAGGCCCTTTCCTAATCCTGACTAATGGACTCTTTTCACCATGGACAATGGAGTTATCCATCTGGAAGGGGATCTCCCGGGCCAGGAAGGCACAGCTGGTGGGGCCAGATCTGGGCAGGAAAGTTTGACACCCCTCCCCCAGCCTCAAACCACTGCTTCCAGCCCCTTCCCTGGGCCAGAATGCCACCTCCCCCTGCAGGTAAAGGTGTATGCTCTGCTGCTGCCCTGCATCCCATGCCAGGATACCCCAATACCTCCACCAAGGAATCAAATAACCTCCTCTCTAAGCCATGGGTGATAGAAGACCCCCTGCCCCTCTCAGCTCCTTATAGGGATCCCCTGGGCCATCCCAGCTGGCTCCTATTACTGCTCCTATTACTGCTCCTCCGTGCTTAAAGAGATTGCCCCCCTGCTCTAGGGGTGTCTCGGGGGAACCCCCTGGTCCTACTGGAGCTTGGCCTCTGTTTCTCTCCAGGCTGAGCTTCAGCTCCCTCACCCCACCAGAAGGGACTTTTGTACCCATGGCTGTGGCTCCCAAGGGGATGGGGATCTTGGCACCAGTTCCCTGCAACAGCATCCTGCAAAGGGTGTCTGTGTCCACTCCAAATCCTGCAGTGACAAGATGGGGAGATGGCAAACACAAACACATGAGCTGTCATCTCCTCCTTGTCCCCCATCCTCAGTGGCTTCACCTCAGCTTGTCTTCTCTTCCTGACATCCCTCATGCTGCCCTCTGACTCATTTCCAGCTGCTCCAAGGCTTCTCCATCCCTCTTATGTTCTCTTTGGGATTCACCACGCTCTATCCTGAGGTGAGGGTGGAGCCGATGTGTTGTGTTGGGTCACAGTGGTGTGGCCCAACCATCATCACCCCAGCCACGCTCAGACCAGCTTGTTGGGATGCTGTGGGTCCAGAGACAGCGCCATGCCCTGGAGATTCGGGCAGCGAGTGCCTGAATCTTCCCTGCCCTTCCTTCCTCTGCCCACCAAACCCTCTGGCAGCCCTGGATGAGGCCACAGGCAGGAGTGGCATCGGACACATGGACTGCAGTGGGAAACATGGGTTTGGGCATGATGGAGGGAGGAAATCGGAGCAGAAAGGAGCTGCTGTTGCACGCTGAGTCACCTGCTCCGCCCGGCGCTGCCTGGGCCGGGTTATTTTGGAGCTGCGTGGGCAGATGCTGATAACACACTTTCTCCTTCCCTGCAAACTCTTCTGTGCTGACTGTGCTGCAGCAGGAGATGAAAAGTGGGGGCATGAGGTGGGGCTGGCACTGAAGTCTTCCCTCTTGGTTGGGGTTGTGGCTACAAAAGCTCCCAGGGTTCTCACATCCTCCACTCGAAGAATGGGAGGCAAAGAATGGACACATCCTGACTTTAATGTTTTTCCTGTAGTTTTTACTTTGTTTTGCTTTGTTTTGGTTTTTCTTTTTTTGAAAGGTTGGAAAACATCCCCTGCCACCTGATATTTTGTCCTGCAAAATGCCCTGTTGTCCCTTGTGTCCTGCTCCTGGACACTTCCACGGAGTTACAGGAGCCTCGTGCCCCATGAGAGCCCCCGGGGACCAGGCAGAGCTCTGGATCCAGGACAAAGAGCATTGTCCCTGCTGCAGAGGTTAATCATTGCTACACAAAAGGTCTTTTAAGCTTTCCTAATAAAATTCCTTTTTCTGCTGGATGAACCAGGCTCCGACCTCCGTCCCACCTCCTCAGGGTCCTCGAGGGAGACAGAGGAAGGGGCAGGTTTTCACTTTAGCTTCTGATAATGTAAAAACCACACCAGAAAATATCAGAAAACAAGCTGGGGTGGGAAGAGAGGACAAAGTCCTGACACAGACCCTACATGTGCTCTCATCCACTTCCTTCCTTCATTTGCCTGTGCTCAACACCCAAACTGCTTGAAACAAGGTGCTTCAAGCATTGTCATCCTGTGCTTTGGATGCAATTAAATTAGGCTAATGGGATAAATCCAGCTAATGGAGCTGAGCAAGCGCCATGACCAGGGCCATGTCCCCTCCTGATGACCAGGAGACATGGGAACATGGCTGAGCCCTGGAGACACTCCGCCACTGTCCCTCACTTCCTGGGCTGTAGGGCTGAGCAAACCTTCTTGGGGCAGCATCCCCTGGGAAAATACTCCCAGAGCTGGTTCTCTGAGAGAGACTCCATGGTCTCTGAGCCCCTCTCTTAGGGCTGCTCTTTGTTTTGCCTGGTGCTGCTACTTTTTTTTTAAATACTGCCTAATACAATTTTAATGAGGCCAGGGCGCCTGCCAACTGTCGGGAGAGCCCTCAGAGAACCTCTGCTGAGCTGGCTGGTGGCATATGGCAGTGGGGCCAGGGTAGCCTGGCACCCCGGGGTGTCCCCTCGGCCCCCAGCAGCAGCCAGGGACACATCGGGGACCTGGGAAGATCGAGCTCCCAGCTGGGGTGTTGGGTCTGTGCCTGGGGCTTGTTCCCAGCCCTGATCCAGCAGTCCCCAATCTCTGTGTGGTTTTGGCAAAGCCCTTTATCCCACTGCAGGACAGCTGGGTGGCTGCACAAGGTCACTTCATCCTGCACAAGGGCTCCTGTTGTCACCAAGCCTTGTCCCACATCGGGATGGAGTTGGCTGGAGAGATGGTGACCATCCCTCTGTGGGGTGAGGGGGTACCCACATAAGGGGCCTTCCCAGGCCAACCTTGGCCATCTCACAGACACCATGAGGCACAGGGACATCCCTGGGACATCAGTCCACATGTGCCATGGGCAGCAAGGTGGGATTTGCAGCCTGGAGGGGTCCTGGGGGAAGACGGTGGCTGATGTCCTCTGTGCTGGAGGTGAAAACCTGCCAGCAGCCCCCTTGGAGTGAGCCCCCCCAATTGCTCCATCAGGGACAAGGAGGGCTCAGGCCAGGCTGGGGGCTGAGATGTGGCTTGAAGCCAGAGGACAGCCGTGCTCTGCGGGGTGACCTGGTGGCACTGGCTTTGGACACCCCTGACAGAAACAGCGTGCCCTGCATCCCACCCTCCCTGCACTGTCCAGCTCTGCCTTCCATCCCAGTTTCGTGAGCTTCACTGAAAGCCCTGGGACTGCTTGCAAACAAGGTTGAGCTGCCACAGAAAGTGTCCAGGCAAGCATGAAAATCCGAGGGCGTTTCTTTGCCTGAGGCAGGCAAGGCAGGGGTCACTCCATGACCAGGGCTCCTTTTCTCTTGGCTTTTCTCTTTTGGAGCTGTGATCTGTTTGAAGTCCCAGCGGGTGGGTCACTCCGCCCCTCCAAGAGGACATGGCCACGCTCCGGAAAGTCCTTGTCATGGATGCCGTGTGCCAGGGATTGGGTCTCCTGCAGGAGCAGCAGTGGGAGGGCTCTGGGGGGGTGACCTCAGAAGCGTTTAGTCACGGCAGCTTCCAAAGATGACGGGAAATGCAATATATACAGGGAAACCCAGCGCTTTTCCTACTGCTCCAGTGCACCGACACACACGGATGCACTGGGGAGACAAGCTTTGGCTGCTGCACCCCCGAGTCGGGGGGCACTGGTCACCCTTTGCCACTACAGTGATGCATGGGGAGTTCTCAGATGGTGTTCAGGGCTCTCCCATCCCCCTCGAGCAGAGGGTGCAGGCAGGGTGGGTGCAGGCAGGGTGGGTGCAGGCAGGCTGCTCACTCCTGAGGGGCAGGATCTGCTGAGCCAGGCAGTGCCACCATCCACTCAGTGCCACCGTCCACCAGTGTCACCCATCCATGCCACTCTGCTGGGCTGTGAGGAGAAAACAGGGTGGGGGTTTTTCCCCACTGCATAATTACTATTTTTTTTCTGTTGAGGAGAAAAGCTGTTTCTTTCCTGGCCTCTCCACCATCTGCCTGTGGCGGTCGTGGAAGGCAGAGCCTGGCAGCTGTGGGGCTGGGCAGCCGTGGGGCTGAGCAGCCGTGGGGCTGGACAGCTGCTTGGCCTCATGGCCAGGCCCTAATGCAGGGGGGCTTTGAGCCAGAGCAGGAAACAGGATTTGTGGGACAAACACGGATCTGCCTCACTGGAGCTGAGAGGGGATCTGTTTCTAACCCAGAAAAGAGGCTGTGGGGTTGGCTCTGGCTGGAAATGGTCTGTCTGGATTTGCAGGGCTGGGTGGCAAGGATGAACACAGAGCAGGTCTGCCTGAGGCATCCAGGAAAAGAAACCCCGTCCCAGCCTGGCAGGTTCGCCCTGGAGCAGTTGTGGCAGTGACCCCTGGGCAGGGGTGGGTGACTGTGATGCCGCCCCAGCGGGGAGCAGTGGCTCTAACCAGTATGGCCAGTGCAGAACCAGTGGAGCCTGAAGAGCCTTTGGGGGGTGAGAGTAGGATGCCATCCTGCCTGGGTTGGATGAGCCCGAGGGAATTCTTTGTGCCAGCCCTGAGCATGCACTGTTGCACCCTCCCACCCTCACCCACGCTCAGCTCTTCACTGTCCTGCTTCAGCTGGGACAAGCAGTCCAGCTCCCTGATGCAGCTGAAAACCATCCCATCTGTCCCTCCCATCATCCCTCTTTCTCCTTCCTGGTTCTGTGCAGTCCCCCCAGCCAGCTCTGCTCTGTAAGCACAGGGTTGTGCTTGAGCCAGCTTCAAATTGCCCACAGCAGCCATGCTCCTATTGATTGGTGTTTGTGTCCACTTTATAGACACAAGGAGTGTCCCTGTCCCCAAGGAGCAGTGGGCAGCACCCCTGGGCAGCACAAGTGTCTCTCTCCAGGCTGGACCCTTCCCATCTTGGGGTTAGTCCTGCTGTACGTGCCATGTCTTTGCATGCACAGCAACACTGCCCATTACCTCCTGAGAAAGGGCCTCAAAATACCACCTTGTACAGAAGCGCCCTGGTTTTCCTTCTGGATTTGCTGTGGGAATTCTGTTCCGCAGGGCCAGAACGCTCCAGACTTGCTGGTGCCTGGCACAGGGTGCTGGGATGGCTCAGAGATGGCACGAGGCCACAACATCTGTCACCCTTCTCCACATCTGTCCCACAGCCCTGGAGGGACAGAGTGGTGTGAGGGGTCTGGCAGTGTCTTGGAGCAGGATGGGGATGTGCAATCAGAGGGACACTTGCAGTGCAGGACAGGGACTTGCAGCTGAAGGAGGTGTATTGCAGTGCAAGGGATGGTCTCATAATGTGAGGAGGTCCTGCAATTCAAGGGAGCTCTTTCTATGCAAGGAGGGGCCTTGTTACACAGTGGGGGTCTTGCAATGTGTGTTTAGGAGTTCTGCAATTCAAGGGGGCTCTTATTGTGCCTGGAGGGGTCTTGCCATGCAATGAGGACTTGTGTTGGGGGAGGGGCTCCTGCAATTCATGGATGCTCCTAAAATGCAGGGAGAGGTCTTGCCATGCCAAGGGGTCTTCCAGTGTATGGAGGGGTCTTACATTTCAAGGGGGCTCTTGCTGTGCCTGGAGGGGTCTTGGAATGAAGTGGGGACTTGCACTGTGTGTGGGTCCTGAAATGCAGGGAGGGGCCTTGCCATGCAGCAGGGACTTGCACTGGTGGGGGTGGAGTGTCCTGCAATTCAAAGAGGCTTCTAAAATGTATGGAAGGATCTTGTTATACAGTGGGGGCTTGCATTGTGGGGATCCTGCAATTCATGGGGGCTTTTGTAATGCAGGGAAGGGTCTTGCCATGCAATGGGCATCTTTCAGTGGGGAGTGGTCCTGAAATTCAAGGGACTCTTGCCATGCAGAGGGTACTTGCATTGTGTGTGGTGGTCCTGAAATTCAGCTGGGGGGTCTTACAATGGGCGGGGGGTCCTGCAATTCAGGGGGGGTTTGCAGTGCAAGGAGGGTCTCTCCACGCCGTGGAGCCTCGCAGTGGAGCGGGGGATGGTGTCCTGCGGTTCGAAGGGGCTCTCGCCGCGCCCGGCGGGGTCCTGCCCTGGCGGGGGGCCCCGCGGCGATGCGGGGGGCGGGCGGGGGTCGCGGCGGGGGGCGGCCCCGGCGGGCGGGGGGTTCGGGGGGCGGTACCGCGGCGGCCGCGCTATAAAGGCGGCGGCGTCGGGACGGGCGCGGCGTCGGCGTCGGTCGGTGTCGGTCGGTCGGACGGTGTCGGTCGGTCGGCGACAGGGCAGGATGACGGCGAACGGGACGGCGGAGCCGGTGCAGATCCAGTTCGGGCTGATCAACTGCAGCAACCGGTACCTGACGGCGGAGGCGTTCGGATTCAAGGTGAACGCCTCGGCTGCCAGCATGAAGAAGAAGCAGATCTGGACGCTGGAGCAGGACGGGGAGGACTCCAGCGCCGTCCTGCTCAAGAGTCACCTGGGCCGGTACCTGGCGGCCGACAAGGACGGGCGGGTGAGCTGCGACAGCGAGGAGCCGGGCCCCGACTGCCGGTTCCTGGTGCTGGCCCACGGCGACGGGCGGTGGTCGCTGCAGTCCGAGCCCCACCGCCGCTTCTTCGGCGGCACCGAGGATCGCCTCTCCTGCTTCGCCCCCGCCGTCTCGGCCGCCGAGAAGTGGAGCGTCCACCTGGCCATGCACCCCCAGGCCAACCTGTACAGCCTGGCCCGCAAGCGCTACGCGCACCTGGGGCCCCGCCGCGACGAGCTTGCCGTGGACCGCGACGTGCCGTGGGGCGTGGATGCCCTGATCACCCTCCTGTTCGTGGACCAGCGGTACAGCCTGCAGAGCTGCGACCACCGCCTGCTCCGCAGCGACGGCCGCCTGGTCCCCGCCGCCGAGCCCGGCACCGCCTTCACGCTGGAGTTCCGCTGCGGGAAGGTGGCCTTTCGCGACGGGGAGGGCCGCTACCTGGCCCCCTCGGGGCCCAGCGGCACCCTCAAGGCGGGCAAGAGCGCCAAGGTGGGCAAGGACGAGCTGTTCGCCCTGGAGCAGAGCTGCCCCCAGGTCGTGCTGCGAGCCGGCAACGATAGGAATGTCTCCACCCGGCAAGGTACGAGGGGATGGGGGCAGAGAGTGGGGGGAACGGGACACCTCGGCCACCGTGGAGCCCCTGGGGTGTCGCCATGCGCTCCTGCATCCCTCGGGTATCGCCTTTCCTCGGGCATTGCCTACCCCCAGCAGCCCTCTGCATCCCTCAGAGATCGGCATCCGCTGAGCATCTCCTGCCCTGAGCTGCTCTCCATCATCCGCCCCGGCATCACCTTCCCTGCATCACCTCAGAAATGCCACCTCGAAGTGGCCTCCCCGCATCACTGCCCCCTGTGACAGCCCCCCAGGTGCCCTCAGCATCCCCTGCCTTCCTGCTGCAGCCACCCCACAGGGTGCCCCCTGCATCCCACCGTCATCGCCTTAGGATCATCCTCGCTCAAACCCCTTATCACACCCCTCCCCTGAAGCCATCCTCTCCCCTTGGCCACCCCCCTGCACCCCTCAGCATGGCTGCCCGCCGTCCCTCCCCCAGGCCCCCATCATGATCCCCCCGCACCACTCCCACATCCCTCTCCCTTCCCCCTCCAGCATCGCCTGCCTGGGGCCCCCCATCCCTCCAGTACCCCCATCGCTGCAGCATCTCCGCAGGGTGCGCTGGGTGGGAGGGATGGCGAGGGGCCTGCCTTGGGGTGCAGGGATGGACAGGGAAGGGGGCTGGGAGGGGGTGGACGGGGTCTTCCCTCGCCGAGAAGGAGGCAGGGCTGTATCCATCGCCTTCCTTCCTATGGAGCTCATTGTTCGCCCAACAAAGCCTCCACCAACCTCCCCCTTCCCCGAGCAGCGCTGAGCCATGTGCCCTTCGGAGCGGGGCCCTGCGTTGCTGCGGGTGCTTCGTGGGGCTGCGGTTTCCCCCGAGGGGCTGGAGTTCCTCTCGGGTGGGGGGCTGGGTGGCGGCGTTACATAAAGGGCTTTACCTAAACTCCCGCATCCTTCATCCACCCTCACAAAGGCAGCCGTCCCCCCGCGCCCGTCCCCGTCCCCGTCCCCTCCGCTCGCCCGAGAGGCCACCGGGCCACCCGCCTCGAGCGTCGCGGCCACACGGCAAAGCTCCCCGGCCACATGGCCACCTGGCCCCTCGGGTGCCCGCCGAGCATCCCACACCCCCCGGGGATCCGTGCTGGGGGACGGGGGTCCTGCTTCGCCGATCAGGGGGTGCAGGGCTATGGGACCCCCGGGGCACATCCCCAGCGCGCCAGGTCAGGCCGGCGCACGCCGGGCGCGGGATGGGTGCGAGCATGTCTCGCTGCTGCAAAGCCCGGAGGGACAGCGGGGAATTTTGGTTTTTTTTCTGTTTATATGTAATATTTCGAGGTTAACAGCTCAACGCTGCTCCGTGCCCGGGCAGCTCTGTGCAGCAGCTCCCTGCCTTTCTCCTGTCCTGCGCCGCAAAGCAGCCCCTTCAAAGTAAATAATAAAATCTGCCGAGTTGTGCAGTGGGGGGATTGTTTTCCCAGGCACAGGGATTTGGGGAAGAGGAGGAGGATGGCGATGGCGGGAGGATGGCGGGAGGCTGCCGCAGCGCTGTGGGGGAAGGGCAGTGCAGCCCTTTGTCACCAGAGATGGGGAAACCAGATGTGGGGGGAGATGTGAGGGGCGGGGAGGCGCTGGTGGGGGACCCGGTGGTGCTGGGGGAGCCCATGGAGCGGGTGGGAATGCTGCTGGCCGGCCCGCCCGCTTTGTGTGATTTGGAAGAGATGGGGAGAGCAGGAAGGGGGGGCACACAAATCTCCCCAGCAACAGGGGGCTCTGGGCTGTGCCCGGCCCCTTTCCAAGCCAAATACAACGGGAAGTGCTGCACATCCTCGCTCGAGTCCGTTTTGGCCAGAGAAGCCGTTTTCACGCGGTTTATCCTTCCCGATGGCAGCGAAAGGCTGGAAGCTGCTGCTCTCCCTTGTCCTGTTGGGAAAGTGCCTTGTCCCAAGGTTACCAAGAAGGCAGCCGAAAACCAGGCGTCGGAGGAAGCGGTTCCAGACAGCCCTTTCCCCGCCGAGCTGATAAGCTGCCGTGCTGTTGGCAGATGCGCCCATGGCCACGGCGGATGGGGGAGGTGGGATGTGGGATGCGGGCAGGGAGCGACTACAGCTCAGCTCAGCCTCGTGGGAAAAGGCTGCTTGTTCCTGCCTGGAGTAAGGGAGGGAGCAGGGCCGGCAGTGACTGTCCCCCGTGCCCCATGGGAGAATCAGGATGGAGCAATGGGCCTTCTGTGGCTCTCTTGGCTGGGATCCAGCTTTGGGACAGTGTTGTCCCACCAGTGCCAAGTCAGCGCCTGGCTTGGAGCCTCCTCCGTGTCCTGGGGATGGCTGGTGTCACCATCCCCTGCACACAGGGCACTGGGGACCGCGACACAGACAATCCCAGGAGAGGAAGGGGTGGGTGCCACCCCTGCCTCTCCTCCAGCCCTGGAGCTGGAGGTGTCCGTGGGACCTTTCTTCTGCCTCCAGCCCCGGAGGGATGGGATCCCAGGGCTCCATGAGAGCCCCATCTCCCGGCTCGGGGTGCTGCCGGCAGCGAGCAGCCTCCTCCCCTCTCAATGACTCCTTTCTAGCCCGGCTGCGGCAACAAAGGGCCCTTTGTGGGCGCGAGGGTCCCCCGGGCAGAGCGCTGGCGTCCTCCCTGCTGGGACCCTGCCAGCCCCCCACCCGCCCGAGGTGTGCCCCTACCCCCTCCTGCAGGGGGGAGAGGTTGGGCTGGCTCCAGAGCAAGGAATTCCAGGAAAATGGGGTCTGGGGAGGGGGTGAGGGAGCAGAGCAGTGATGGGAGCACGTCTGGGCACGCCATGTTGGCAATGGGGAGCTCTGCTCCATGGCCAGGAGTCCTCCTGCCTTGGGGTGGGCTGGATTTACCCCCCCCACCCCCCCCACCCCCCCCCAGTTCCTCTCAGTGCCATGTCAAGGCAGGGAAATGTGGCTCCAGGGCAGGGGACATGCAGCCTCAGATGCAGATTTCCATCAGGAGATGCCAAGTGGCCTGTTGACACTTGGGGGATGCCACAAAGCCACAGGAAATCCACAGGGAAGGAGGGGTGGGTTTTTCAGGAAATTCATGTTTCACCCCCACCCGTGACCCCCTTTGCAGAGCTGCACCCCCAGCAGAGAAGCTGCCAATCCCTGTCACTCCAGGCTGTTGCTTTTAGACAAAAACCTGTTTGGATTTCTGTAGCAGCGCAGTGTAAGCCGGGCCCAAGGGCAGGGAGGGGGCAGGATGACTCTCAGAGCACATGTGGAGGCTGGAGGTGGAGGATGCCAGAGCCCACAGGGAGCCCAGACCTGACCTGTGCCAGCAGCACTGGGAGCAGCATCCCAATCCTGACTGCTGGGACATGAGGACCCCAAATCCTGCCCTGCTGTCCTGAGGAACTGGGGACATTCCCGTGCAGGGAGCCAGGTTTTGGTTCTTTCAGACACAACCAAAGGGGAAATGGAGAATTGGAAAGGTGCTCCTCTCCATGGAGTGCATCCCACTGAGCCTCACTGGCATCCCAGGATTGCTCATAGGAGACCTGTGCAAGTTGAGTGTAGAGGGAAAGTTTTCTACATGTCATAACTGCCCACACGCTGGGCCTGCAACCCCCTGTGGTGTGGAGGTCGACACAGCCACAGCAAACTCTGCTCCTTTGGATGGAGAAGCTCTCATCTCTGAGAGGTATGGAAAGGTGTGTGTGTGCTCTGAATTCCGTGTACATCCACAATCCTGGGCTGGAGAGCAGCGAGGGCTCTGACATCAATCTGTCAGAACCACAGGGTTGGCAGCAGCTGGAAGGCTTGGCAGCTGAGGACTTGGGGAGCCCTTTCCTGCTCCAGTGCTGGCTCACCCTGTGGCCCTTCCCTGTCTCTCCAAAGACCTCGAGCCCAGGGACTTGGCATGAGGAAGCCCTGGGGAGACACATGCCCCAGCCCTCCCACCTCCAGCCTCCACATCCTCCCCACGATCCCGTGTTGCAGACAGAGCCGGAGGACATCCCACGCCAGGAATTTTGGGGAGTGCAGACTCACCTCCCGAAGAACTGCTGTATGCTCGCCCCCCTGCCGCCTCCAGCTGTAATTAGCAGCTTCGTCAAGGTCAGGCAGAGCGGTGCCAGCTCCAGACTGTAAATTTACCAGGAGCATTAATTAATCCATGATTGCAGTGGGAGCGGCTGGGCCAGGCTCTGCGGGAGAGGGGACGGACACACCTCCTGCCACAGCCCTGGGCTGCCACAGCAGGAGGTGGCTGAGGGACAGCCTGTCCTCCACCACGGGGACATGGGGACATGGGGACATCTCTGGGGGTCCTGCCTCCTCACAGCCTGTGCTTCCTCCAGTTTCCCCTGTCCCACCCAGCTCTGAGCCCCCCACCCTCCCATTCCAGCCCTTTGAGCCTCCTCCTGCCCCAGCTGTAGCTGCATTCCTTTCTGCTGAGTTGGTGTAACCCAACCCCGTGCTGCTTTTGGGGAGGGGGCAGTGGGAGACCCTCCTGCTGCTGAGCCTGTCCAGGAAACAAGGAAAACCAAACCTCCAAACAACAGCGAGTGTGGGAAATGGCAGGAGAACATTGTCAATGGCACAAGAGTGGGGAGGGAGAAAGTGGTGGGTGCTCTGTGCTCCATGGTGGGGGGTCTTCTGGGAGAGGTGACATTGTCTGGAGGCTCCTGGCACTCCCTGTCCTGTCTCCAGCCCATCCGATCCTGCCCTGTGGCACAAGGCATCCCCTTGGCTCTCCCCAGCATGATCCCTGCAGGTCAGTGAGTTCTTCCCCAAAACATGCAGTGATGTGAAGCACCCCTACCTGCTCCTCCCCCACAAACCACACAGACAGCTCTCACAGGTCTGGGGGCTCAGGGGTGCTGCCAACCTTGAGTGATGGGCAGCATCCCCCAGTGTCCCCTCCCATGGCCCAATCTCTCCATGAGCCCCAGCAGAGCCCCTCTCTCCGTTTTATGGCTCTGGATTTGGGGTGGAGCTGCCTGACACCAGGATGCCAAATCAAAACCAAATGTTTCCACAACCGCTGGCTCAGCCTCCAGCAGCTCTGGGAGGCGGCGCATGTGGGACAGCCAAGGACGTGGCCATTGGGGCTGGGACTGGTGGCCAGGCAGCACCCACTGCCCCCTGTGCTGCCCAAATACCCCAGGGAGCGAAGCACCAGGCTGGCTCTGTGTCCATCAGGAGATTCATAGAATCACAGAATGGTTGGGTTTGGAAGGGGCCATGGACAGGGATACCTTCCAGTAGACCAGGTTGCTCCAAGCCCCATCCAACCTGACCTGGAACACTTTCAGGAATAGGAGGTGCAGAAGGTGCTGGAGGATGCCTGGTGAGAGGGGATGCTGTGAACAGGGTGGCAGCCATAGGCTGGTTTGGATGTGAAATGTAAGATTATGGCCAACAAAGCAAAGCCTCTAAAGACTGATCCCTTTGGGAACAAAGTCTGATCCCTTTGGGAAAGGTGGGAGATCAATATGCAAAGCAGAGGATGCTCCTGGATGCCTGGATGGGGATGCCTGATTGGAGATGCAGGTGGGCAGTGGGGAGCCCCAGGGAGCTGTATCTGGAGGAGCTGGGGGAAGGCACCCCCATGGCTGGTGTGGGGGGTAGATGGTCCCTCCCCAGGTGGGTCAGCACCTGCTGGGTGATTCTGCTCTGGAAAGCCCCTGGTTCCAGTAAAGCACAATCTGTATTGCCGCCCCTGGGCTCCTGTCACAGGTTACAGATCCCACTGGTGATATTGGATCCATCTCCATCCATCCCAGCTCTAGGTAGACAGGGAGCAGCAAGGCCAAGCTCCCTACCCCAGTTCCCTCCCCAGAATCCATCTGGGCACTCGGACTTGGCTTGGCTCAGCTCCAGGCTATGGCTTGTGATTTGGATGCCCAAAGTGGTTTTAGGCAGAAAGCCACCAAGCTGGAGAGCTCTGGAGTAGATTTGGCCCCTCTAGCCCTGACTAAGCAGGTTTCCTCAGGCTCAGTGCCTGGTTGGATGTGGACGTGGCCCATGGGCCTGGTGGTGGCCCCAGGACTGGCTGCATCCACCCCTGCCAGGGAAATGCTGTCTCCGACCCCTTCAGTGCAGGGAAGGGTCATCCTGGCTGGCAGAGCTGGGAAATGAGCTGGTGCCAATGGTTTTGGGGAGTCAGGGAAAGGCTTGGCTGCCCCAGGGCTTTCCCAAGCCTCCTGTCCCTGCACACCTCACTGCGCCAGCGGGCTGTGACAATTTGTGGATGAAAAGTGGTGCCATGGTCCTTAAACATGCCACGAGCTGGGATTCATGTGTGCTGCAGTGGCCTCTGCTAATGGGTTGAGTAACTTGGCTGTCACCTTTGGGAAAAACTACAGCCCTTTTCCATATGAAATATCTGCATTGGTCTTTGCTTGATCATAATGGAGCTGGAGAGTCAGGAGTGGAAGCTTGTGGCTGTCTCAGCTCAGCCCAGCCATAACACCAAGCAGCCAAAAAAACCCCCTGGATTTGAACCCAAAATGCCAGAGGGGAGATCTCTGTGAGGGATCTGGGAGTCACCAAAGCTCACCCAGGGAGCAGGAGCCTCTCTCAGTTGGGTTTCCTGGGCTGCCCCCAACCTGGACCTGCTAGAGATGGGTTGTGGTCCCCACTCCCTGGCACCCTCACCTCCATCTGCCTCTGCTCCATAGGGATGGACCTCTCGGCCAACCAGGATGAGGAGGGTGACCAGGAGACCTACCAGCTGGAAATCAACAAGGACACCAAGAAATGCGCCTTCCGGACCTACACTGGGAAGTACTGGACCCTCACCTCCAATGGGGGCATCCAGTCCACTGCCTCCACAAAGTGAGTGCCCTGTGCCCAGCAGGGCCATGCCTGGGCTTCACGGAACCCTCTGCATCTCCCAGGGGAATCCAAGGGGGATTTTGCAGCCTCAGTGCTCACCCCAAAACGCTTCCCAGCAAAGGCAGTGCATTCCCCACAAAGCCAGGGCTGGGCTGGGTCTTGCCGCCCATGATGTCGGGAAGTCCCTGGGGTCACACAGTCCTTCCAGGCTGGCTGGGGCTGTCGAAATGCTTTTCCCTGCAGTTCAATCCTGAGAGCCAGGCGGAAACTCCAAAAGCACATTTGGCTGCCTGCCTGCCTCCTGCCTGTGGGGCAAGGGCTTCCCAGCGGGATGGCCACCACAGCGTGGTTCATCCTGCAAAAACAGATCGAATCAGGGTCTCCTGCTGGAGCCATGGCCCTTTCCAATCCAGCAGGGTGGCACTGGCAGGGTCCCTGTCTGTCACACCCCCCTGACTGCCCCCTCTGCCCCGCAGGAACGCGAGTTGCTACTTCGACATCGAGTGGTGCGACAAGCGCATCACCCTGAAAGCTGCCAATGGCAAGTACGTGACGGCAAAGAAGAACGGGCAGCTGGCAGCCTCCATGGAGACAGCAGGTAAGGGACCCCCTTGGGGACCCCCACCCTGCACTGGGGCAGCAGGGGATGAAAAAAGTGCCCTCCCTGAGCAAGGGTTTTCTTCCACGTGATGCTCAGGGATGCAGGCAATAAATTTTCTTGGTGACTGTTTCATGTGAAGTGAGATGGAAGGACATGGGGTGGGTGAGAAACGGGTGGGGGGCACAGCCCCTCCTCCCCACTGCTGCCTGCCAGCCGTGGAGTCTCGGCTGCTCTCACAGCCCCTCTCCTCCTGGCACAGGTGAGACGGAGCATTTCTTGATGAAGCTGATCAACAGGCCCATCATCGTCCTGCGTGGCGAGCACGGCTTCATCGGGTGCCGGAAGGTGACCGGCACCCTCGACTCCAACCGCTCCTCCTACGACGTCTTCCAGCTGGAGTTCAATGACGGCGCCTACAACATCAAGGGTGAGTCCCAGGGGTGACTGTGGGCTGGGGGGTGATGGCCATTGGGGTCCCCATGGTGGCTCACAAGGCCACCTTGTCCCCTCTCCTGCAGATACCACTGGGAAGTACTGGATGGTGGGGAACGAGTCGTCCGTCACCAGCAGCAGCGACACCCCCGTGGACTTCTTTTTTGAGTTCTGCGACTATAACAAAGTTGCCATCAAAATCAATGGCAAATACCTGAAGGGGGACCACGCCGGGGTCCTCAAGGCATCAGCCGACACCATTGACGCCTCCACCCTCTGGGAATATTAATGCACTTTAGGGTACCTCCTGTTGCCAACTTTTCTTTCCCTTCCTCTGTCCTCTTTTCCTTTGGGTTCTAATTCTCCTCTCTGTAACAGGATTTTGAGACTGGCTTGCCCTTCCCTCCTGCCGTAGAGTTGGTGCGTTATGTGGGAGGTGGGTCTCCATAAATCCCTGTAAGAACTGGAAAAGTGGTGGGGCAGCCTGCCTATAGCTCTGTAGAAGGGTCTGTCTCTATACCCCCATCTCTGTCTCCCTCCAGTTTTGCTGGGCTTGGAAACGACGGTATTCCCCTCCCGGCCCTGAGCATCACCTTAGGTAGCTGATTGTCCTCTCCTCGGTTAAAAAAAGGGAATAAGATCACCTCTGAGCTCACTTCTGCCATATCAGCACTGGCACTGCCTCAGTCTGTGCTCAGTGTCCCCTGGAGCATCCGTCCCATCCTGCCCTGCTCCAGCCAGGGGCAGAGTGATGGTGCTGGGCTCACCCAGCTCCTCCTGGCTCCCCTGGCAGCTTTCTCTCCCCTCCTGGTTTTTGGGGCAGGTCCATCCCCAGCTGAGCCATAAGAGATGACCTTACATATCACAGCATCCCTGGGAATGGGGCTGGCGTGTGCTGGCACACATCCCTGTGGAAGGGCCAGTAAGCTGCCCCCTCCCCATACACCTGGAAATGATTCTTTAGGGTGATCCCGTCTGGAAAGCCTCAGCCTTTCATCTCATAGAGCCCTGTGCTCCTCGTGTCCCTCCGCCCCTCCTCTTGTGCTTCTGGGTCTGGAATTGCATACCAGACTCTGGTGGTGGGTCCAGCTTGGCAGGTGCCTGCCCTGAGGCTGGTCCTGCTGCTGTGCCTGGAGGGGAGGGCGTGGGGGGACGCAGATCCAGCCCATGCCAGGGTGGGGGCTTCATCCAGCCCATCTCCAGCGGGCCTCGATCCTGGCAGGAGCCCGGCTGGCCGATGTGACCTCTCTGTCACCGTGGCTGGAAGCATAAACTGCAGATTTTAGTTTACAGAATAGAAAAGTTCCTTAGCAAACTTTGCACAGTGGTATTTGCTCAGTACCTTTGTTGTTTCTCTTCTCTCGTAAAATACTGGAACAGTGAAGCAAATCACTGAACACCTAATGCTGAATTAGGAACCGCCCGCTCCTTCCTGTGGGATCCCCCGAGGGGGACAGCTCTCGGTCCCGCCACCCCCAGGGCACCTGGGCTGGGCTCTCATGAATTGCAACCCTACTGGAAAAGGAAAAAAACTAAAAAAAAAGACCAAAACAGTATTTTTGTTAGTCTCTATTTATATATGCTCTCCATGGCACTGTGTGACCAGCTGTTGTCTGTACTAGGTCTGCATTAGAGTTTAACGCTGTCTGTAACGGGTGATGCTGCGTGTTCCTTAGGGTGTTGAAAGGCACTTTATCCTTTGGGGCCTTCCCAGGGCCAGTATCTGCTCCCTGCAATCACACCAAGGAGCCTTTTCCTGCGTGGGCCCCCTCCGGGGGGGAGTGCTGGTCCCAGCCCACGCCAAGGGTGCTCGCGGCATCGCTGCCGTGCCAAACCAGGGCCGGTCCCTCTGCCCGAGGCCAGGCAGGGGCTCGTCAGCCTTAAAGCCATGAGGAGGGTCTCCCTCCGTAGGAGCTTGGTGCTAAACTCAGCTGGGAGAGCGAGCGCTGTCCCTGCCAGGGGGACAGCTCCGGGCTGGGATCCCTTGCCGGCGCAGGGGATCCTGGTTGGGACTCTACCTCGGCTCTGCGCTCACCTCCAGGGGCTGCCCGTGCCCCCCTGGCACCACGTGCCCCTCGAAGGACCAAGTGTCTTGATGAAGCCCTGCGTGACCCTGTGACTTGACACACACTCTCACTGGCCTTCACCCCCACCCCGTGTTGCCTCTCCCCCGTCCCTGTTGCAGTTTGAACCATGTGATTCCCGCTCCGGCTTCTCCCGTGTGACACTAGGTCAACATCTCTCCTGTTTCCTCTTATCGGGTGTCGTGACTGAAAACATCTCACTCTGAAAATTTAAGTTTTGGGTTTGTTCATTTTTTTAATTATTATTATTTTTTGTAAGTGCCATTTGTATAACTTAAAAAAATAGCTTCAAATGGAGAAAGATGAATTAAAAAATAAAACCTGCATTCGGACTCAAACTGGTGTGTGATCTGTCAGGGCTGCAATGGGCTTTAAATGAGGCATGAGCCCATAGAGATTTGGGGTGTTGGAGCCTTTGGGGGCCAAATTGGCTAACAAAAATTGAGCTGGTTCTAGAGGGCTGAGGAGTTGGTGGGAAGGGAATAGTGGTGAACAGGATCATCTCCATGGAGCTGATGTAAAGCCAAAGCCAGCTGGAGGCTGGGTCACCTCTGGGGATGCTCAGAACAGCCTGAAGTCACTGAGCCCCCCAGGTGTGTTTGGGGATGGGTGACACAGGGATGGGACAGGGGGAAGCACCAGCAAACTTGCCCTCCCAGCCAGGAGCAAAACCATGTCCCCAAGGAACATTTACTCCTGACTCAAGTGTTTCACCTCCATATGATGGCCCAGCTGGGAGGGAAGAGCAATGGGGTGCTGGTTTTGGGTGTGTGGTTTAGTGGGGTCAGCAATCAGCCCCTGTGCTTGGTGATAGAAGAAGGTAAAGAACTAAGGAGGGAAGGAGATGGGAAGCCCAGCCCAGCCCACGTGTCCTGCCAGAGGAGCTTGGATGCCAGGGATGTGCCCCCAGCCCTCCAGAGACAGTGGAAACCAGCCATGAATCTCAACCAACCTGCTCAGGTGTGATGGTGGGGCCAACCCCAGTCTGGGCTGTGAGGAGGGTGCAGCACGTGCTCACAGGGGACCCTCCCAGCCACAGCCTGGCTGGGCACCTGCGGGGCACAGACACACTGCAGCTCCTGTGGGGCTTTTAAAGTGTAAAGCTGGTTTGGAAAAAGCAAAGTTTGGGAAAGGAGGGGCTGCCCAGCACCCCCCAAACACACAAATGGGGGACCTTCACCTGATACCAGATGGGGGCTTGAGCACTGCAAGGGGCAAAGGAAGGAAGGATGTTTGTTCCTGACTGTATAAACAGGGAGAAGTCAGGGCAGCACAGGAAATGCTGAGCAGCTCCAATTGCCCTCACTGTGACACCCATGTGTGCAGGAGCACACCCAGCTGTGACACCCCCCGGTGACACCAGGCCTTGGCACGAGGCAGCCTTGCCAGCTCTGGCAGTGGGTGCCTGCACAGGGAAGGGGCTCTGGAGCTGCAGGAAGGACCCTCACCCTTCCCCGCTCCCCCAGCTGTCAACACACATTTCTTTTTTCCCCTTTAAGGCCAACTCTGCCTTTACCATTTCCCACCACTCCTGCAGGAGGGGAACTCACCCCATCCTGGTTTCCATTTACAGGAGCGACTGGAAACCATTTTCTACCCAGATTTTCCTCAGGAGCACGTGGAGCACATTAAGCTGTTCCAGGAGCATCAAATGGGTTTTGCTTTGTGACCTGTGGAGTTTTACTGGCACAGGCTGGGATCTGGCCCCACTCCCTGGCACTATCCCAGCACCAGGCTGGCACAGGCAGGATGGGAGGACGATGTTTCATCTGTAGCAAAAGCACAGAGGTAAAGCCAGAGTGCACAAATTTATTTACAAAAATTCAAATTACAATATAATACAGGAACTTTTTACACACATAATATTAGAACTGTTTACTACCAGAATGTAAAGAAAAATATTTTTGGAGGTTTTTTCCTTATTTTTTAATAAACCACCTATTTATTTTCAGCTATTGTTATACAAAGTTGCAGAACATGCACATTTTTACAGGTTTTTTTTTCTTTTAATATAACGTTTTGCTAAGTGCAAATACTAAGTTTCTCTCTCCACCTTTAAGGCAAGTAAATGGAACACTCCAATTAGCCATAAGTACCTGTTATGGGACCAGCCTGGGCACAGCAACCTCCTCGCTGCCTTCTGACCCCTAAAACCTTTAACAAGTGGTTCCAAGGTCTGTGGGGAGGGAAAAGGGATGCAGGAGTTAGAGATCTGGTGGTTGTGCACTAAGTTTTGGGCTTTTTTTTTTTAATAAATCAACAGAGATTCAGAAACCACAACTTGAGGTCTCTCAGGTTAGAGGGGAGGAGCAACCCTGAGCTTTGGCTGCAAATGTTTTGGTGCAGGGGGTGTTTGTGTGGAGAGGAGCAGCACTGGGAGCCCATCCCTGGGCACAGACCAGGCACTCACCTGTTCTCATGGACAAAAATGAGCTCTTGGCTTTGACAGGGGACGCAGGAATCACAGTCCTCTCTTCCCCTACATCCTCCAGGCTCCTCCAGGACCGTGCCCAGGACAGCAGTGACCCCAAGGGCCCAGTCCCCAACCTCCCTTTGCCAGCTCTGCCTGACCCTTCTCCATCCCCCCTGATCCACCTCTGCACTCCCCTCTGCCAAGGCTCAGTTTTCCATTCCCACACATCCCTAAAAAACAGACCACCCTTTTTTTGCAGGATCACCACCATATTTCCCTCAGTTTGGGTTGAGCTGAGCCTCAACTGCTGCCACCCCTCCCTTCCCTCGCACCTCTGGGGAAGAGGAAAGGCCTCAGGGAGCCTGGAGGGCTCACCCGAACCAGCCCCAGTGCACAGAGAACATCAGCTATTACAGAGAGGATTACCTTTCGATGGGGAAAGCCATCCCTGCTTCTTCTGACCTGGCTCTGTTTACTCACAGAGTTTACTCTGCTCATCCAGCAGGACACCCTGCTCCCCCCTGCCATGGGAATCACTCTGTGCATGGCAGCATTTAAACCTGCCTAGAACCCAGCTGAGTCTGAAGTGATAAAGCTCCTGCAGCCCCCAGAAATAAATTAATTTAACAAAGAAAATTCCAGCAGCAAAGGGAGTAGCAGTTGGTTGTTAATGCCAGAGAGCACACGGGGCAGAGGAGCCGAGTGGAGCATCCACAGGGTACATGTGACCCACAGGCAATGGGAAAAACTGCTGTCTGAGCTCCAAAATGCATGGAAGTCCCCTCTGGGAGACCTTTCTGGGGACAACAATCCCCAGATGCTGTCCCAGGCTCCTGTCCAGGAGTATCCCAATGACCTCCTGTGCCCAGCGCTCCCTGCATGCCCAGAGGGATGCTGAGGGTACAGAGAGTGCCATGGAGAGGGGTTGGCAGGAGCTGTGGAGATAGGGAGTTTTACCTGAAAAAAACCCAGCAATTAAAACCACGAAACACCTGGATGCTCAAACACAAGGAGGAGAGTAACAGGAGGGCAAATGCACCCAGAGGGTTCCCAGCAGGACAGAACAGGATGAAAACCAGAACAAACCCTTTGGAGAACAACAGCACAACTGGGCTGCTAAAAGCCAGCCCAGCATTCCTGGGAAGAGGGATTTTTCCCACTCCATTTTCTTTTCTAGAAGGGGCCCTGTACTAGACAGCAGAGCCAAGGGCTGTGGGGAAAAGGCTCTGTGCCACCCTCCTCCCACAGCCCAGCACTGCACCCCCAGCTCCTCACAAGGAAGTTTTGCTTTCCCTCACTTCCTTAGCCCAGCAACACTCAGGTTTAACTTTTAACATGCTTTTCCAAAGCCAATTAAGCTGACACACACTTTCAGAAGTTATTTAGTGCTGTGGAAGCAGCCAGTTTCCTGCAGCACGAGGCTACAGCTGCCTGTTGCGTTGTGGGGGTTCAGGTACAGGGGCTCCCAGGTCACTGTGTCTGCCTGCACAGCTATGGGAGTCATTCCCAACCTTCCTGCGACAGCACACAGCACTGCCTACACTTCTCTCTGGGTGTTTCCCAGGCAGTTTTGGCAATGAAGGGCACAGCTTCAGCTTCAGGTGGTTCCAGCAGCTGCTTGAGCACTGCAGGCAGAGGCTGGAGGTTTGGGATGCCAGAAGAGAACAGCAAAGCAAAGGCCATGTTTTGGAAGCTGAGGAGTCACACAGCCCTGGGGGAAAAGACAGAGCCCTTCAAAGGGGGAAAGTTCAGTCCAGCCAAGGATTTGGGTGCCCAAATCTCCTGCCACTTGCTAACACCCCCAAAGAGAAGATGGCTCTGGGCTCCCCACTGATATCTCGGCAGTGGGATGGCTGCTGCAGCCCCTCACTCCATTTGCAGAGTGAGGAATGCTCAAAACGCAGGACTGACTTGGTTTTGAACAATTTCTTTCTGCTGGGAGGTGCCAGCAGGGTCCACAGATGCTGGAGAACATGGGAACTCCACCCTGTGCCTCTCCACAGGCAGAAGGCCGGGGCAGCTGCCTCCTGTTCTCTTGTTCTGAAGGTCTTACTCAGATGCCAAGTCTGTGCTCTCTTCTCCCAACACTCACTTGACTGTGCAGCAGCTGTTCTGGCCAGCAGGAAGGCAGGACTTTTGGAAAGTCCCCGAGGAACAGCTGGATCCCCATGCACCACAAAGTCTCACTTTCCCTCCCAACAGCTGCCTGAACACGCTTTGTCAAAACGAAACACCTGGATGCCCAACACAGGGTGGAATCCCACCCCTTGGAAATGCAGCACCAAGCCCTGTTGCAGCACAGGTTGAAATGTTGGATTGCAAAGGTTTGGAGAAGCCCTAGGGAGGGTGCAGTGCAGGGACACTGAGTCCTCTGGGGCTGGACAAACCCAGAGGGGCTGGAGCAGGAAGAGGGTGCTGTTATGTGGTGGCTTTGCCCTGCAGGGACCCTCCAAGTGCTGCTGGAACCGGGTCAGAACCGGTGCCGGGGCTGAGGGCCAAAGTGCATGGGCAAGTTGGGCTCCAGCTGCACGTTG
Organism: Pithys albifrons albifrons; assembly: GCF_047495875.1. Classification (NCBI taxonomy): domain Eukaryota; kingdom Metazoa; phylum Chordata; class Aves; order Passeriformes; family Thamnophilidae; genus Pithys; species Pithys albifrons. The sequence continues at coordinate 13,654,639 of NC_092473.1, forward strand.
ATCTGGGGAAAGTCAAAGTTCACCCTCATGTTGGGCAGTGGGGGCACGTAGGGAGCGGGGATGGGCCCGATGTTGAGGGGGATGTTGTTGTACATGGGCCGGACGGGGGGCAGCGGGAAGGGCGGGTGCACAAAGGGGTACGGTGGCATCCGGGGCTGGTGGAAGTTCTGAGGAACAGGTCTGGGGATGACTTCAATCCTCTGGAGCTTCTCCACAGGCTTTTCCATGGGAGGGCCAATGCGCTTGAAGCTGTTCTCTGCAGAGGGAGGGGGGCAAAGAATGAGTCACCCCACAAACAGAACTCCCCAAGGACCATGGTCTGACATTTGCCATCAGCCTCCCCCACCCCCAGCACATCCCAGAGCTGCTGCTCCCCAGAGCACCACCCTTGCTCTTCCCTTGCTCCCAGTGCCACAGAGCACAGCACGAGCTGCCTCCTTTCATCAGTGCCACCCCACAAAGGGGCAACATCCCCTTCTCCAGGGATGTGGGGCAGCCCCTGTGCCCCCCATGACACAGCACTGAGGTTTTGCTGCCCTTCAGCTGCTTTGCCAAGTGCAGAGGAGACAGGTCTGTGCAGGCATGACACCTGGTGCCACCCAAGAGCTGGACACCAGCCTTGTGCCTGCCCACAGGCCCAGCCAAAGTCTACAGGCAACAGTACTCTAAAAGCTAGATGGGTTCCCAGGAGGAACAGAATCCAGTGAAGCTCCAAGTACTTGTTGGTAGCTGGGAACCCTTTGCTGCCCCATTGTGCTCAGTCTGATCCCAAAGCACAGCTACAGACTGGGACTTACCCCCATTCTTTTTCCTTTGCTCCTCTTCAGCCTCCTTCTGAATCTCCTGGATTATCTTCTCATCGTCTTCCTGGAAATCACAGGAATACCAAGAGTCAGTGGGATAATTTCTGCTGCAGCAGCTTTCTGTTCTCTCAATGATATTCTTCTTTTCAAAATGGGGAAAACAAAAAAAGGCGAATTTGGCTGAATTGTCCTCGATTGGGGCTGGCCAAGGTGTAGCCAAAAGCAAGGCTGTGATGGGGGAACTGCAGCACAAATGACCTGCACTCTGTGGATTATGAACAAGAGGTTTGGATCAGCTTTCCAGGGAGACCAGCACTAAAATTCATTGACTTGATGGAAACCAGAGAACTGCGACCCAGCTCCACCCCTCTGAAGAGCTGTTAATCTTTTAAATGGCAATAGTCTATTAAATATTTACATTATACTAGCACTTGTAGAGTTTTTGGCCCAACAGCTGGAATTAACACAACTTAAATCCTGGCTCTAGTAGCTAAATGGTGCCATTTAGATCTTATCTGTAACTCTGAGAAGGGCATAAATAGCAATATGTTTCTTTAATGTCTGTCTGGAGGTTATAGCAAGAATATTCAGAGCTGCTGCTCACTGAGAACACAAGGACAAGCCAGAAATTGAAATTGTCCTTCTGCCTCTCATCAGCTTCTGTTCTCTCGACTCAAAGGAGCATCAGGGAGATCAAATGACACAGTGAGGCCTCAGGTGAGTTTCTGCACTGCACCACAGAGAAAACAGCTCTCGGGGTCAGCAGAGAGGAGAGAACTCCCTCTCAGTGCCAGGCACTGCCATATGTGCAGCAATGGCAGTGAGGTCCTGCCAGGCCCTGCAGGGCTGAGCTGCTGCTGCTTTGTGTCCGTCCGGACAAAACTGTTTCAGAGAGAGAGCCAAACCTCCTGGGATGTGTTTGGACACCCTTGGTGCTGGTTATTAGGGAGGAGGGCTGAGAACAGGAGCTCTTGGGTGACACACAGCATCAGGCACTCTGCTCTCCTGCACCCAAAGGTGGTTTGCTCTCCTCAGGTGCTCACAGTGGAGCAGGAGGGAAACCCCAAGCCCTGGTACCCCACAAGGCACAGGACTCTGCTTTGTTTTATTCACTCTAAGTCCAGTACTGCCAAAACACATAAATTTCTTCCTGAATGCTCTTAACATGGAAAATATCCTGTATTTTGAAGAGTGCTCAGAACTAAATTTAAAATATGCTTCATGTGTGCAGCTATGTTGGAATTATTTTAAGCTTCCCAGTCCCCATCTCACAGTCCTGCACAGTCCAGCAGCAATGACTGGGAAGACTGGGGAGAAGTTCCCTCCTGCAGCACCAGATAAGGTTTCCCTGGGAGACTGAAGTTATCTTAATGTGCAAAAAGCAAAAAGCTCAATACTTCTCCCTCCCTTTTATTATTCTGTGAGTCAATGGTTAAAATTAAGACTTTCCAGGACATGCCTTTTTCTTTCCCAAGCAAGCTGCTTCCATGGACTGTTAATTATAGCCTATCTATCTCCATAAAAACTGCTGAAGAATGGCTCTTCTGAGCCCATATGGAATGTCTAACTGCCCCCCAAGTATTCAGACTGTGATATTCCCTGGCTGGAAAACCACCTGGGCATGTTCCACAGGCAACCAAACATTCCCTGCTCCTTCACTGCCCCACCAGGGCTCTCAAAGTATGGCCCCAAAGGTTTGAGAGTTCAATGTTTTTTCTTCTCTATCTTTTTGCAATGCTGTTGAAAATGCAGATAACCACCACCCACATTTTATTGCTACTTACTGTAAAAGATGTACTTTTGAAGGTGGTTTTTCTTTTTAGTTGTATGACAGGAAATATATTTTAAGCCCAGCTGAGCAAGATCACCTTAACTCCTTTCCTCACACCAGGTGAGGAAACCTCACCTTAAAGCCTAAAAATGTGCAGAAGTGCCTCATAACTTAAAAAACAAAAAGATTGTTACTTTAATCTGTGATTATGGAAGAAATTCTTCCCTGTTAGGGTGGGCAGGCCCTGGCACAGGTTGGCCAGAGAAGCTGTGGCTGCCCCATCCCTGCGAGTGTCCAAGGCCAGACTGGATGGGGCTTGGAGCACCCTGGGATAGGGGGAGGTGTCCCTGCCCATGGCAGGGAGTGGAACAAAATGATATTTAAGGTCTTTTCCACCAAAAATCTATGATTAACTCTTTGAAAAGGAGCTTTCCAGGGACACCACCATCCTGCCCCCACCTGTGACGCTGCAGTTCTGTCAGTGCTGCCCAAACCAACAGCACAACTCCACAGGATCCTCCTGCAGCAAGGGCTGCTCAATCCTCCCAGTTTAAACCAGAGCTGACCTGGACACATCCACCTGCCCCGGGGCAGAGCCAGCTGCACCCTCACCCAGGGTGATCCTGCTCCAGTTCCTCCAGCTCCCACAGCACCAGGGCAAACCTGGAACAGCCAACCCCACCTGCCAGACCTCCAAAATGACTCCCAGCCCACCAGGACAACATAAAACACATCCCCTAAATGCGGCAGCCAGAGGTCCCCACTCAGCCCCTCTTGGGTTTCAGAGGGCACAGCTCACAGCACTCCCTGGGTGCAAAAATCCTGCCAGGAACAGACCTGGATCAGGATGACGAGTTCCTGACTAGTTCTGCAACTGCAAATTGCAGCAGAGGCGCAACAAGACACATCTCCAAGAACAGAATTATCAGCTCTGTTGCTCCTCTGCTGATAAAAGTGCATTTTCCCATTGGCAGGTTTGGAAGTGCTTACGTTTAATGCCACATACCAAGCCTTGGCCTGGAATTTTTCTTGCATCAGTATTTCTGAAGAACTGGTATCTGTTAAAAGAACAAAAACACCCTGCACAACATGCACCCTCCTACTTAAGAGGCCGACATTAAATCTGGCAAGTGATGAATACACAGCACAGTTCAATACCTGCAGTATTTAAGAAAGATCCACATCCCAATGGAACAAAAGAATTGATAATACGTAAACAGCAAGATAATTTTAGGATGTTCCTGAAAAAAAGCTGATGCCACAAGTTCTGCTTAATACATATCATGCAGGTCAGAATTTAAAAAAAAATAAGTCCCAGAGCTATTTTAGGGAATTTTGCAACACAATTCTAATTCTTTGGAAGCCAAGACTGTTTTTTGGTAATTAGAGAGAGATGACAGGTTCATCGAGGGGTGAAGCATCCACACCAAAAAATTCAGATTTCATTAGCACACTTATGGCTGGTTTTGTGGTGAGAAACCATTTAACATCACATGGGGTGGAGGCTGCAGAACGATTTCAAAAGCTCCTTGTGTCCGTTTTCCCGAGCGGGTTCAAGTTCCTTAATAAAGGATTAGATTATAATTTTAATAGCCTGTTCACAGGCTGTGTGGATAGAGGGGATTTATCTTGTCAAGTTAACTGTCATCTTCCTGTCAGCTGCCTTGCCTACAGCAACAACAAAAGAAGAAATTAAGAAGAAGAAGGAAAAAGCAACCCCCAGACCCTGAGGGGTCTCAGCACTGGCCAGCCTGGGTGTTTCTGGAGCAAGGATGTGACTTGGCTCTTCTGTGACAGAGAAATGCAGGGCAATGCTACAGCACGGCCCTTCCCCACACTCTGCTGCATCACGGGAGAAGGGAGGTGGCCAAGAGGAAAATGCCAAGGATCTCTGGGATGTATTCACCCTTTTTATCTGCAAACACTGCAGAAAGCAAACACGCTCCTTTAACAGCAGCTGCGTTTTCAAGTGGCAAAACAGGACTGAGCTTTGCCCCAGACCCGCCGCAGGATGTTCTGTGCAGGACCCATCCCAGTTCCACAGCCAAAAACAATAAACACTCATCCCCTGGTCAGTGTGGGAGCCTGGCCTGGGATCCTCCACCTGGGAAAGGATCTTGGCATGGAGGAGCTTCTCCTTTCAGCCCTCTCCCACTGAGTCCAGGGAATGCAGCGAGCACGGAGCCAATCACGGCAGAACGGATGGCGGGGTCAGTGGATGGATTAGCTGAGCAGCCAGGATGGGTTGGTAAGAGAGGCACCTTTTCATGGCAGGGAGGCCTTACAACAATGCTGGGGCAGAGGAGCCTCATCCAGCACCCACACAGGGTCCTGCCACATGCAGGAAGAGCCTAAAGAGAAACAAACTGCCCTTGGAAATGAGAAAATAGAGCAGCAAAGGAGATAAAAGCCCTGCAAGTCACACAGAGACAACCTCCCTGCAAATAAAACCTCCTCTGCCCAGAACAAAAGTGCCAGCCAGGGAGCTTTTGAAAACTCTGTTTTTATCTCCTGTGCTTCTCGTTATCTTTAATTATTAAGTGTCACAGGAAAGCGGCTGCCGCCTCCTGAAAGAGGGAAAACAAGAGACCTGGTGACTATTCTGGGCTGTGCAACCCCTCCCCTGCTTCAGAAAGTGCCTCCCCAGTGCTGCCTCCCCCTTTCTGCCTCTTCACTGCTTTTTTTCTCCACGTACGTGTGGCCGCAGCCGTTACTAATAAACTTGAAATGATTTTTCACGACAGAGGCTTCCAAAGGACTGACTGAGGGGTTTTGTTTCAAATCATTCCCAGATCAGCTGCGGAGAGTCTGAGCAAGAACAGGCCTGGGCTGTCTCCGGCGTGTGCCCCGTGCTGCAGGAAGCAGGGATGGAAGCAGGCTGTGCTCAGGGATGGAAGCAGGGATGGAAGAAGGGATAGAAGCAGGCAGTGCTCAGGGATGGAAGCAGGCTGTGCTCAGGGTTGGAAGCAGGCAGTGCTCAGGGATGGAAGCAGGGATGGAAGAAGGGATAGAAGCAGGCAGTGCTCAGGGATGGAAGCAGGGATGGAAGCAGGCTGTGCTCAGGGATGGAAGCAGGCAGTGCTCAGGGATGGAAGCAGGCTGTGCTCAGGGATGGAAGCAGGGATAGAAGCAGGCTCTGCTCAGGGATGGAAGCAGGGATAGAAGCAGGCTCTGCTCAGGGATGGAAGCAGGGATGGAAGCAGGCTGTGCTCAAGGATAAAGCAGGCTGTGCTCAGGGATAAAGCAGGCTGTGCTCAGGGATAAAGCAGGCTGTGCTCTGACTGAGCAGGGCATCCATCCGCAGGGCTGCAGGACGAGGGGGCCGCGATGGGGACGAGGCAGGCGCTGCCGTTCAAGAAATGCAGAGTTATTTTAGCAACAGCCATTCCACATCGATGGGTTTCTGCAAATTCCCTGGATTAACCATATGCTTGTGATTGAGGCATTTTATAGCAGTTAACCACCCCCCCTCCCCCAACCCACCACAAACCCCACATCCTAAATTTAAGGGAGCTTCCCCCCCTTCCAAATCCTAAAGGCAGCGCCTGCACTTCATGCATTTCCTTAATGCATTTGAAGTTTTACACAGTCTTCTCTCAATATCATATTTTTATAACACCATGAGGAGGGATAATTGCAAACACCTCATGATGATTAGTCTTCTGCTTTGAACTTTTAACGATGGGCTTTTGGGAGGGTTTTAGAAGTTTACTGAAAACATCTTAAAGCGAAAAAAAGCTGCTGTGCAATATTCCTGATAGCCCAAAGATGAGTGTTAAATTCAAAATTATACATTCGAGGGCAGAACCTGGTTTACAAAAAAAGTCAAAATGCATTAATCAAATTGCATCCTGGGATTTGTAAAAACTGGATAAAATGCACACAGCAGCCTCAGGTGTGCTAAAGATACTTAGAAATCAGGGCAAACACAGCCCCTGCATCCCAGAGCCAATTTATAGAATCACAAAACATCCTGAGTTGGAAGGGACCCACAAGAATCACCCAGTCCAGCTCTTGGCCCTGCACAGACACCCCAACAATCCCACCCTGTCCCTGAGATAGCTGTCCAAACACTTCTAGAGCTCTGGCAGCCTTGGGGCTGTGTCCACTGCTCTGGGGACTCTGGTCAGTGCCCACCACCCTCTGGGGGAAGAGCCCTTTCCTGAGATCCAACCTAAACCTGCTCTGACAACTTCACGCTCTTTCTTTCTGTCACAGAGAGCAGAGATTGGAGTGGCCCCTCATAAAGAAGGTCCAGACCCCAATGGGGTCTGACCTCAGCCCCCTCTTCTCCAGCTGAACAGACTAGGTGACCTCACCTGCTCCTTGAATGGCCCCTCTAGACCTTTCCCCATATTTGCAGCTCTCCTTTGCTTTATTCCCACTGCTCCTTCCCGAGTTTTGTCTCTGGCAATATTGCATCAGCCTCTCCTGCAGCTCCCAGTGAGCCCAGTCAGAGCCCACACGGACTGCAGGGCAGGCACAGGAGGAGTTTTGGCCAAGCTGCTTCCTGGGAAGAGCTCCTGGAACATGTTCATCTCCTACAGGGGTGCAGGGCACTGATTAGTTCCAGAAGAAAGGCAGGGAAAAAGCGATTCCTGCCTGTCCCCCTGGAATCTGCTGCCCACAGCCCAGTGCAGCGAATATTGCACCGAGACTTCTAAATCAGACTCCAGCCTGATTACAGCGTAGGGACAAGATTTTAACTAACCTTTAATTATGGGAAATTTTGAAGCCTCTGCTTTACTCTCTCAAGATCATTTGAGACAAAGGCTGACAGATGCTGCTGTTCCTAGAGGACTGTCTTTAATTTGTTTTTAACCTAAGCTAACGAATAGGTTTTACTTATACTTTCACAAGAATCATTTCAGTCTTGGAAAACATTAAACATTTGGAAAAGAACAAAGGTCCCCTGTTTTAAAGGAACATGAATTTTGCTGTAAATAATAGTGACCAAGACCCAAACCAGATCCTTCAAAGGTCCACCCATCATCCCTGACAATGGACAGGACACTACTGATGCAACAGCCTTTTGCTCTTTCAAATCCTCATGTCATGACTCAAATTCCTTTCCTCTCTTCACACCTACCAGGATAACTCCTGTTTTCCTGTCTCATATGAGAGCACAGAACACCCAGGAGGGCTGGGATGGTGTCACCAAGCCCCTCATGAAGGAGGACAATACACTCAGGTACCCACCACTGTTTCAGCCCCAAGCCAACACTTGTGTTTCACGTTACTCTTCACACTACAGTGAGGACAGTCACCCAACTTCACCTCCCCAGCCCACCAGTGCTGTCATCCATAAAAATAATACAAAAATACAAGAGCAGGCAGTGCCAGCTCTGTGCTGACAGTGGGAAATTTCTCTCTGCCACAACATTGGTTAATTAGAGAGCTGGAAAGGGCTTGGTGACAGTGGCCTCTTTGTGCTGCTTATTTATTTATTTATTTGAAGTACAGTACGAGCTTTTTGAGAGGCCTCATGTTTTCTCTGGCTCTGAACAAACCCCCTCACCCAGCACAATCAGCAGCCTGACAGGAACAAGGGATGGCAGCGCTGCCGAACCCTGGATCGCATCCTGCTGGGAAACAGGGAGGAGAGGGACAGGAACCCCAGATGCACATAGCCAGGTGCTGGAAACGCTACAGGGGTGCCTGGAAGGAGGTGTCTGTGTGTAGTTTAACAGCTTGCTTTGACAGGATAATGCAGGGAATAAAAGCAGGCAAGCAGAGAACTAGGAAGTTCACGCTGGTTGCGACATGCTGGGAGATCCCCAAGAGCCTGAAGGTAGAAGGGAGAGATTCAGAGTGGCTTTTCCCTGGCTCTGTGCAGGCACAGGACTGTGCACATCCCCTGCAGAGAAGGGGGCTGGGAGCAGCCTGGAAAGCTGCAGAGGCCTGAGACAAAGAAACACGAGGAAAAAGGAAGCTCAGACAAGCCCTGGGAAGGCAGATGCACATTGTTGCTCTATGGCTTTGCTGAAATCAGGAAATTCAACTCCTGCTCCTACAAACATTCCTCCCAGATTTCTGCTGTTGTGGACCTCTATTTACAGAGACGCTGCAGCGAGTTTTCCCATGCCTGTCACAGCTCCAAGCTGTATTAAGTTACTACGGCTCTCTTTGCAGCTGTTGACAACAGCCCTGAGAATGGACCCAACTACAACTCCAGACTTGCAGACTGTTTTCCAACGGGTCCATCTTTGTGACAGGACTCAGAACCAGCAGTGAGATGATATGGCACCAAAAACACAGTTCCTCTTCCCTCCAGATGCCAAGTCATGCCAACACCATCTCAGTTGCAAAACTAGGACTGAGTCCCAGTAATCCCAACACCGGTTACCGTGCCTGGTGCCAGCAGTTCCCCACCAGCTCTTCCTACAAGCCTGGCTCCCCAGGACAGCACTCAGAGAACTTCCAGCCAAAGCCTTTGTCTGACAGGAGCTGTTTTTCCCTAAAGCAACACCAGCTCCTTCCAAGCTGTGGTCAGCTGTGACTCTGTGCTGATGCACCAATGTGGTTTTTAGCTGCCTTGGGAAGGGGAAAAAGCTGTGCTGGCTAAACCCAACCACTCTGGTGGAAGGCACGTATTTCAACGCACTGGTGCGGGAATTGTGAATGAAACTGGGGTGAGAATCCTTCACAAAAGGCCTTTGTTACTTACTGTGGGGTCTGTCCAGAGGGAGCACTTGGCACAGTCCTGGCAGGGCGCCCCAGGGGAGCGGGGGTGCTGGCAGAAGTGGTCGTAGCCGTTGATGGCGGCCCGGCAGAGGTAGCACATCTGGGCGCCGCAGCGGCACGACATGCGGTTGCAGCCCTCGGACTTTATCAGGCCGGTCCCACACTTGTGGCATTTCCTAATCCGGGCAGCTGTCATCTTCTCTTCTCTGCAGGAAGGGGACAAGAGTTACCACAGGGGTGCCTGACTCTGCAGCCTGGGATACAATTAGTTACACTGCCCCAGCAATGCTTTAACCCCCTCCTCCTTCCTCCTACCCCATCCCCACAGTCCACCACTGTTCCAAAGAACAGCAACAGACCCTTTCCCTGTACTCTGCGTTGGGGAGGCCACACCTTGAGTGTTGTGTTCAGTTCTGGGCCCCTCAGTTCAGGAAAGAGATTGAGGGGCTGGAGCGGGGCCAGAGAAGAGCAACGAGGCTGGAGAAGGGACTGGAGCACAAGTGCTGTGGGGAGAGGCTGAGGGAGCTGGGGGTGTTTAGCCTGGAGAAGAGGAGGCTCAGAGGTGACCTCAGCACTGTCTAGAACTCCCTGAAGGGAAGTTCTGGCCAGGTAGGGGTTGGTCTCTTCTCTCAGGCACTCAGCAATAGGACAAGGGGGGCTCAAGCTCTGCCAGGGGAAATTGAAGTTGGAGAGCAGAAAAAAATTCTTTGCAGAGAGAGTGCTCAGGCATTGGAATGGGCTGCCCAGAGAGGGGGTGGATTCCCCATCTCTGGAGGTTTTACAGCTGAGATTGGCCGTGGCACTGAGTGCCATGATCTGGTAAAGGGACTGGAGTTGGACCAAGGGTTGGACTTGATGATCTTGGAGGTCTTTTCCAACCCAATCGATTCTGTAATTCAAAGAGGTCTGGGCTCAGCTCCACTTGGAGCCAGTCCACGACAACTCAAGAACAAAGTAAGAGAAGGGAAGTCAATCCCTGGCTCAGTGTTGCAGCCCCAGCCCTGGCTTCCAGGACAGCCAAAGCGCCAGGCTCTGGCTTGGGAGGAATTTTAGCTGCAAGTCCAAGGCCAAAGGGCACGTGGATGCTTGACTTGGCTGTGGAGAAATACAGCCAGGGAGATAAAGTTCAGGAAAAGCAAACCCTTGGCTGTCACCTCTAGCTAGTTTTATGTTTGCTTGTTGCTCTGGCTACAAGTTGCCATGACCATGTATTTCTTTTCCAAGCCTGGCTGCTATTCTCCAGATTTACTTGGCTTTTGTTAAACTGAAATCAGTAAGTGAAAAACAGTCACAGCTTTCCCCACAGAGACTGGGCTTTCCCTCTTCTCCTAAAATTTTCCAGAAAATTGGAAAATTGCTGCTTTAGGTTTGAGAAATGAGTTTACTCTAAGAAAGCTCAAGTGGGAATCCAGGACAAAGCACAGTCCCTGTTCCCAAGGGACATCCTGGCATGTGCTCCAGCACAGGCGCTGCTCCCAGCAATGCTATTTTGGCACAGAAATGGAAGAAAGCCTTGGTTGTTTAATTAAAAGATGTAAGAATATAAATTATCATCCTAAGGGCCAATTTCCTGACCACCAGAGATCATGTTACACTTTAATTCACAACCTAGAAGTGAAATTTGATGACAGAAGAGCAAGGACAGTGTGTTTTCATGAAGGAAGCACCATTCTCTGGCTGGCCTGGCAGTGGGGAGGGATCATCCTCAGCCAGGCATCCCCACCCTGCTACTTCAGTGGTGGACCTGCAAAGTCAACACACATTTGGGAGATGGCAGGGAGGTATTTTTGAGGATCACAGCCCCACAAACTGCTCCAGCAGCACAACCAGAGGAGCAGGGAATGGTGAGGTGGGACCTTCCCTGCCTTGCAGCCACCCAAAGCTCCCATGCAGTTACACCCACCACGACCTGCACCCAGGCTTTTGGACATGTGCTAACAATAGAGACAAAAAAGCCCAAATTGAGACTGACTTTCCTCTGAGCTGCAGCTGCTCTTCCCTCCTCTACTCAACAGGATGCTGTCCATGCAGATTTTTTTTTTTGGAAACTTTGAGCAAGGCAGGAAGTTTGGCCTGAACTCCAGCTGTGCTTCCCTTTCCTTATGCAGGGCTTCAAAAAGGAAGTTTTTATTGTATCAGACAGTTAGACTCATCTATGCACAGCAACATTCTGCTAAAGGTTCTGAAACTGGGGTTTTTTTTCCTTATTAGGGACATGACAACTTGTTCCTCCCTCTCATCCCTCTTTCCTACAGGGGAAAGGAGTAGCAGGGAAAAGAAATCATATCATATCTGTAAAGATTTTGTTCTGAATTAGAGACTGAGAGACGAGCAAGCAACAGTCATTCAAAACTCATTCAAAACCTCAACTCATGCCAGACACTCTAAATCAGAGCAAAGGATTGGGCAATGTGGGCAAGTCCCACTTGGCTGCACCAGACACGTAACTCCATGGGTGAACCTTCCCTTGTTTCCTAAAGGCACAGGATTTTGTCATTTACTGCAGCAATAAGAGAAATTAAAATGCAAAATATTTTAGGGAAACACTGGGGATTTACCCCTGTGTATTTCAAAATGTGACTCCAGTCTGTAACAACTCCTACAAACTGGTTAGAAACAGGGACAAGATCTGCAAGGAAACACATCCTCTCTCCCATAAAGCAGCAGCTGAGCAAACCATGCAGTCTCCACTCCAGATTTTCAAAGGGTAATGACGACCTATTGTGACTCAATCCACTCCTTTGCCTCTGTGCAACACCTCCCTTCTCCCCCAGCAATGTTAATGGGGGTTTCTCACCTCTGAGCAGCACCAGGTGCCAGCCTGGAGACACCAGGGCAGCCAGAGGAGCAGGCTGGGCTGCTGACAACTTTCCCACATTCTCAAATTACCCCCTGGATCTGCTGCCAAGTATCTTTCAGACAGAAATCCCATCCTGGGAGCCCTCTGACCCACCCAGGACCTCTCTGCTGGAAGGTGGTGACACCCAGCAGAAACTGAGGGCCTGTGGGGGGTGTCTCCCTCTCCACACCATTGCCCAGTGATTACCAGTTCATCCACACCTCCCTTTTTCCCTGGTTGTGGAGTTCACTTACATGGATGTCCTGTATTTGATGTCATCCTTCTCAGCCAGCTGCTCACAGGTGAGGTTCATGTGCTCCTTCCACAGCCCCTGGCACTTCCGACATGTTTCCTGAGGAGGATAACAAACATTAAAGGGAGAAAAGATCCAGCACACCACTAACAGCATCAGGAATTGGGAAAAATCCCACCTCCTCCCCCACCAAGCTGCAGGTTCTCAGCTGAGGATGGTACAGAGGTCTGCAGGTCTGTCCTCTGCTGGAAAACAGAGACAGTCCATAACTGGAGTCAAGGGTCTTTCCAAGGCACAAGGAAATGGATACAAAATGAATCCATAAATCCCATGGGACAGCCAACAGGTTCACTGGTTACATCCCAGAGGAGACTGCAGAGGTGAAAATGTCGTGCTAAAGGACACCAAGTTCATCTGTTTCCTGACCAAAAACCTCCATATAAAGGGAGGTTCCACAGGCAATGGAAACCTTCAGCTGCATCAAACACTCTGCTTCACCAGGAATACAAGAAAATGTACATATACACATATCATGCTTTGCAAAACCTCACAAAATAAAGTTGCAGCAGCTTACATCATTTAACAGCCTAAAAAGGCAGAATACAAACACCTATAAAACAGAGATGAAATATGAACAAATAGTTATGAATTTAAACCAGAATAGCTAAACTGAACTTAAAAAAAGTGACTGAACTCTCTTGTTCTTGCAAACTCTCCAGCAACAAGGTCTAGTCTGGGACTGGTAAAGCTGCATGGAGAGCAGGGTTGCTGTGGAGGGACAACTGGCAAGGGAGCTTGGACCAACACTGGGGACAGAGCTAATTTTTTGGTTGGCTGGCCAAATAAAACATAGTTTTGTTTTGTGTCAAACAAGAAATTTTTCCTTTAATTTGAAGATTAAAGAACATCCAGATCAAACTTGAAAAAAGTACATGTTTCACAATCCAACTATTTTGTGTTCAGGATGGCCGGGGCTCAGGATCTTTGATCCAACTCTCCCCCGGCAGGAAAACCCGTAAGACCGTGCAGCATCCTCCTCCCCCACATACCAAAGAAGGTTCCAGAAGAACTTTGCCCAGCCCTGGTCTCACTATCAGTAAAAGATGACAACTGCAGAGACAGATCTTGTTTGATTGCATTACCTTCATTTTATTTTAATGAAGAAATGGGACGTTCATATGAGACACGATAGAAGAAACTGCTTCAAGACACACGTAGGCAGCAACACTCTTTTGATCGCGAATCAGACAAACAGGATGAAGGCCAAAGCTTCCAAGGAAGCCACCCCAGGAAGGGGGAGTGTGAAATGTGGACTTGTTTGTATCTGTGCTCGCTGGGAGATGCCCAACAGCTCGTGCTTTCATCTGGAGAATGAAAGGCTCCCCGTCCTGGCTGCTGAGCTGGACGTGTTTGCAGACTGAGGGGTAAGGGCTCAGCAAAAGTGGAGCCAAGTGTGTGACTGGGTCCCAAAAGCTCAGCAGAGGATTTTGTGATCACTCATCTTGCAAATGCACCCCTTGGCAGGCAGGCACTGGTTTTAAGGGGCAGTAAATACCTTGGTCCTACTGATCCTCATGAATCATTCATCACGCCCTGTGTTTTCCTGCTAAAGCTGTTAAAACAGGCACCATTTTGTGTGCATTTTTGGCAGCCCACATCTGGCTGTTGGAAGCACAGGAGGAGCAGACTGGGAGCTGTTCACATACCTCGATGAGGACCCACCTTCCCCCTTTATTCCCAACACCTGGCCACATGCCATTCCAAGATAAAAAGTGCCTTACATTGATTTTTTTACGTACAGCAAGAGTTAAGAACAGCCTTTAGAGCCCTGTTACACAGAACTGCTTTCACATGCCAGCAACAGAGATTTAACAGCTTTTTGCCAGGAGGGTTGGCACACTTTCCAGCCAGGAGCCTGCTATTCCCGATTACTTAACTCCAGGAGCCTCCTCTGCTGCCGAATTAGAAATGATGTCCTTCTGAAGCAGATGGTGCCGCTTAGACCTTCATCCCAAGTCATTCCCTTTGCCTTTTGCTCCTGCCTCCAGCCTGGCAGCTACAGGAGAGAGTGCTCTCCCTGGAGCTCAGGCTGCTGTTATTTGCCAAACAGTTGCCTCATGCACTCAGGGAAAGGGATTTCTGTGCAGGCAAGGAGAAAGGGAAGAGGCACGGCCATGTGGATTCCTGGGATGGCACCACAGGAGGTATCCGCCTCTCCAGGCTGTGGCACAGCAGGTCCATCCCAGCTGTGCACATTCCTGGGATCCCTCCCAAGCTGTGTGCACCTCCAGGAGCTGCAAACCCACAGGCAGCTCTGCCTGTGCCAATGCACTCCATGAAGAGGGATGGTCCTGTGGCTTCCCAACTCCCGAGTGTCACCTGGTGCTGCCTCTGATGGAGCCACGTCCTCTCTGGAGCACAGGCAGGGCAATATGGGCCATACAAGTGTCATTAGCAGAACCTGATGCAACTTTTCCTTTTCCCCAAAACAATGGCACATTGCTGGTGGTTACAGGAACTCGTGTTGGACCTCTTTGCACAGAATTGCCCGTGGTTCAGACAATGGCAACTGCTCCAGTGCCATAACTGAGGCTACAGCCCTCACCCAAGAAAAGTGACTTTTTAAAATTTTTACTGAGTTGAATCCAACCCACTTGACTGATGAGGTTTTGCACATCTCACATGAGGACAATTCTGAACAATTGGGTTCAATTTCCACAATGAGTTCTTTTATATTAGAACCAGCTTTTTGTTTGATAATGGAACATACTCTGCCATTACCACATTAATTAACCTAAACACACAATAAAATAGCTGATTTTTTGCAACCAGCCTAGATTATTTCCACGGAAAGAGCAGCACTTGGCACTAAGACTGTCAACAGCAATATCAGGCACCACTTAAACCCACACAAAGAGGGAACAAGTCCTTCCCAGCCCTGAAATCTACTGCAAGTGTAGCAGACAAAAAGCAGGTCAGACCATCAAAATAAAGATCCTTCCCAACTTCTTCAGTACTTGGTCCCTTAGCAAACCCTGTTATACTCATGTAAGTACCTGTGTTTTAGTTTTAACAGTACCTCAGCCAAATACATCATTTCTGGATGGCGTGAATTCCATGTGTTCTCCTGCCTTCCCCCATCCCACTCCCTGCAGGCAGGTACGGCCAGTCCAGCTCCTGCTTTTGGTGCAAGGGGCGGTGTGTTCACAGAAACCTTGGCATTGGAAACGGCTCCAAACCAGGCATGGACACAGGACATGAAGTATTTGCTGCCTGTTACATCTGCCCGAGCTTGGCAGGCAGCCTGGGACAGCCCATGAATGCGCCGGCCGAGGAGGGGAGGATGTGATGGAGAGGGTGTTTAATCGCACCCTGTAATCTCCTCACTGTACATCTGTCGGAGGCACAGGCTCTGCTTCCTCTCCTCGGCCGCCAGGAAGCAGCCAGGATTAACACAAACATGTTTGGGTTCGGCAGGATCCTTTGTTCCCAGGTCAGCAGCTTTCTGTGCTCAGGGCCAGCCTGGCCAAGGGTGGCCACTCAGCTTTTGGCACCACAACCCTTCATGTCCTTTTTAGTTCTCTCAGCATCTGATGGAGGCAGCAGGAAGTGTTTTATGCAAATCTACCACCTTCCTCAGCACTTCCGCTGGTACTTCCAATGGATGCCAGTTTTAAGCCTAGCCTAAACTTCTTTTTTCCATCTATCATCAACTAAAAATAACTCTTTTGGTCCAGCCCACATATCAGGGTGGGGAATAAACTCCCAAACTCGAAGGAATCAACTTCTCCCCGCCAGTCTCCACGTCCTCTTGGCCACAGTCAGGCTGTTGTGTGCACTGCTGGCACTGTAGATGCAGCAGCTTTCCCAACTGCAACCCAAACAAGTGCCACATGGACAAAAACATCAGATGATACGCTCGGATCCCACGGCATTCCCGCGTGTGCCGTGGGAGTTCACAGGGAGCCATTTACTGACTGAGCAGAAGGCAAAGGCGGTGGGGGAAGCTCGACTGCAACAACCACAGGCGACAGACCCGGCTGTCGGCACCGCCCTCCGCTCCAGGGGCGGCTCTGAGCCAGGGCCAGCGCTTCCCTCGGCTCTCCATATGCTGGGGAATTAAATCCTTGTGCTGCTGTGACTCCCTGCAGACCGCAGGAAGGGCGAGGGGCAGTCCCAGCCGACTGCACACACAGGGATGGATGCTGGGAGGGAGGTGAGACACCCCGTGATTGATTCTCTGCTTCCTCCTGCTCTCGGACACACAATAGCACAGGCCAACCTCAAACAGGCTGAGTTTTACCCAAAAGCAGATGTGAATGCAAGTGTCTTAGAATAGCACCTCAAGGCCAGTCCGTACTGCACTGGTTTAATTAAAGAGCTGCAATTCCCAACCAGATGAGTTAATGGGAAAACCAAGAGCCACACAGCCTTCCTCCCCACAGAGTCTCGCTGTCCACAAAGCTGCACAGACCTTAAACTAAAAATGGATGCAAAAGTAGCTAAATGAAAACAACCTTTAAGCATGGATAAGCTCTCATGAACACACTCCTTCAGGGCTGTTTCTGGGATTTCCTACATGTTAAGCCGGGATCAAGAGTCTGTAATCCAGACCAAGGCAATCCGTTGGGGTGAGAGACCCCTGTTTAGGGATGTACAAACACCCAGCACAGGGCGGTGTGACCCCAACTCCCCTGCCCAGCACAGAGAGAGCTCCTTCCAGCACCACCTCCTGTGGGAATATCCAGTCCCAGAGCTGCTGGCAGGTACCAAGCCCAAACACACAAAATCCAGGGACTGTGGAGAAACAAACGCTGTGCCTTGGAGGGGTGAGGAGGAAGGGGCTGGAGGGGGTGGGTTTGCTGCTCCCCCTGGGCACTGGGCAGGGTCCCCAGCACGGCTGTTCCCCGGGCAGCGCTGCCGCTCAGCGGCGGCCGCTCACACCACAGGGATGGGGAGGAGAGGGAGGAGGAGCAGGAGCAGAAGCAGAAGGAAGCCAAGAGAAACCCAGGAAAAAACTGAGCTTTCCTCTCCCAAGCACGGCCACGGTTTGTTCTGCGAGGGGAGAGATTACAGGGAGAAATAAAGCAGAGGCACAAGCCTGGACAAGGCTGTGAGAAGGTGTAAAAACAGGGACCTAAGAGTGACTGAGAGTTAAAAGCTTGATAAAGAAAATATGCATTTATATCTACCAGGAACCACAGAATAGAATCATTAAGGTTGGAAAAGATCTCCAAGATCATCAAGTCCAACCTTTAAAAAGCTCTAACCAAGCTTCTATAAGCCATATATTAAAATCCATTACCAAAAAATTATGACCCCAAGCAGTGCCTCCTGTTTTGCCTGCTCATTATTAAATTGAGCACATTGTACTCCCTCCCCATCTCTAAGACATGGGAGATACTCAGTGCCCTTTTCCATTCAGAAATGTGCTGGCAGGCTGGTTGCCACAAAGTTTTGGATCATTTGTTAGAACAAAGAATCAGAAACATGTGGTAACTCTCACCTCTTGCCTAAGTCAATAGGACTATCTTATATCTGTAATTAAGAAGTTCCTGAAACACACAGACCAAACCAAAGTCATGTTTTCCCCTCTCCAGAGCTTGACTTTAAAAGGCCAGGTCAGCTGCTGGTTTGGGTGAAGTGGTTAGAGATCTATGGAGCAAAAATAGCTGCAAGAATCAGCATCATTGTGACCCTGTGGCTGGTCAGAGGCTCGTTCATCTCACACTCAAGAGTAATAAACATCTCTTTCACTGAGAAAGATCATAATTTAATTTGAACTTGTTTTTTCATTACTTGGGTTGTTTATAAAGAAGTATGTTTGTTTCAAAGCCACTTTCTCTCAAGCTCCAAGGGAGTGAAGAATACACCAAAAGGTGTTTGCATCACACATCCACTGCACCAGGATCCCTTCTCCTGAGCTGAGGAATGGGTGTTTCTCACAAGGATAAGCTCTCCCCCCAAAATTATGTTTTTTCAGAAGCTGGTGCCCTGCCCTGAGCAGGCTGGTATCACACACAGCAACTCTCCAGCTCAGCACACCTGGAAGTTTGGATACGGCCAGGGTGGATCGGGTTTGTGACCTACTCAGAGGTGGTGACCCACCAACCCGAGCCCACCTGCAGTGCAAGTAGGAAACCACTGCTTGGCCACTTTATAAAGGCAGGTTAAATCTAGCCTGGGACCTCACACTGGAGATGTTGGCTACATCACTATACCTGAGGTCATATCGCTCCTCCCCAGGGAAAAAGTTAAGAGCAACTCAGCACACGCTACTGGAAACACATCTGTAGCTGTCAAGCACAGCTTTGAGATCTGTTGGACTGATTACAGATAACAGTGATTGCC
This sequence comes from Pithys albifrons albifrons, assembly GCF_047495875.1. NCBI lineage: Eukaryota > Metazoa > Chordata > Aves > Passeriformes > Thamnophilidae > Pithys > Pithys albifrons. The sequence continues at coordinate 13,673,340 of NC_092473.1, forward strand.
TTCCCAGCCAAGGTAAATAATTAAATACCAGCAGAGGAGTTCAAAGCCTCAGCAGCTGCCCCTCCTGCTCTCCCCCAGTGCAGATTCCCAGACCCCATTCAGCAGAGATCCAGGAGGTTATCCAGGTAATCCTCTGCACAATCTCACACAAAAAGGAGATGCTGCTTCCAAGAGCTACAACTTTAAATGATGAAATGTAGCAGGGCTAAGTAACTGTGGAGTTGGTGGAAACAATAGAGACCTTGGGAGAAGAACAGATAGAGATTTCAAGGCAACCGGTTTGATTTTTAAAGGATAACTCCTGGAGGAAGGTCACTCCAGGTGTTGCACCAAAGGAAGGTCCAGGCTAACAAAAGCAAGGTATCTTATTTGCAGGGGTACCTGCTAACGATGCATTGTGAGACTGAGAGAAGGAACAATTACCGAAGTTAATTTTGAAACTTCCCTCTTGCACCACTACTGATAAACAAATCTCCCCATGGCCCCAGCCCAGACACAAATCCCCACCCAGGGTTTTGGGTGGCAGGAAATGGAGAGAGCCTCCTTCAGGTCTGTCCTCTTTTCGTGGTCCTCTCTCCCAGATTTTGTTGTATTACAAAAGGCTCAGCACAAGGAGCTCTAGGACAGCTGTCCTCTCCTCCATCAACAGTTGTGTGGAGACCCAGGTTTATGTAACACACCTACAACCACTTTTAAGGACTCTGCAATATGGAAAATTTGATGGTAATTTAGCAGAATTAACACACTTCACTTTCAATTTAGAGCCTCTTTAACTGTGCTCTCTACCTACAGAAGTTCACACTCCGGGGCATCACAACACCAGCCAAGGGATGGGGAAAGGTGAACTCAACAGAGCAAAGCTGGTAAATAGTTTTGGTCTACGTACAAATCCACTCTCAGAAATTGGGCAAGCACAGCTTGCTTTGCCAAGGAAATTAAAGACAAGCAAGGGGTAAACCCCACTCTAAGGTGTTGCTAACTTTAAGCTGCCCAGAGTAAACAAAATAAGTAAAAAAAACATGTTGGGGAATGAGCAAGGATCCAGAAAATAGAAGGCAAACTGGTATCTGGCCTCCTTCAAAGCTCAACATTCAGATGATTTATTGTTTTAATGACTGTGTGGTACAGAGTTACCTCTTACCTGCTGCTCCCCACAAGAGCTCTGTGTGGACAGGACAGATTTGGACCCCGAGCTGAGCCACAGAGTAGCCAGTCCTGCAACTTTGGTATTTATAGTGACAGTATTTACAGCAGAGCAATGAGAACAGCCCTGTGAACTGGTAACCTCCATCTTCCACGTTCCCCAGCGTGACACTGAGTCATCTGCAGCTCATTTGCCACGCTAAAATAAGGTCGTGGTGAAACCAGAGCCTGTGGCCCGTCCAGCAGCTGCTGAAACTTCTACAAAGGCAAAACTATCGAAAAGTACAGTGTGATGGAAGAGCTCACCCCAAAGGTCCACTGCAGACATGCAATGGATTTCCTCCTGCACCTCAAAAACTGTTCAGATGCCTGTTCAAAATAGCGACAACAATAATAGTAACAATAAAAGATACCAAGCACATGAGTATACACCAAAATAAAGTGCTGAAAAGTAATCAGGGAAATAGAGGTGCTGGCAACTCACTGATTCCTCTTTCAGAGCCCCCAGAAGATGTTTCCATTCTCTCCAGTACCTAAAGCACCATCAGCTGGGCCTGGGTTTCTATTTGGTGCAGAAGTGGCAAAATACAATAGCAAAACTGCAATTTGTGGGTGGTTTTTCAATCCCTGCTAAGGCTGTTTGGCCCTGCATGATCCCTTGTGCCTTCCCAAGGCTGCAGGGAGCAAAGGGATACTGGGAAGGACCCACCAGCCCTGGCAAGGGACAGAGGGGATACAGAGATCCCAGACCATTGAGCAAAGTGCCTGTTGACACCCAGCCCAGCCTAATCTTGGCCAAAGCTGATCAGCTGCCTTAACTCCTGCAGGAGGACAGGCAGGTTAATTCAGCAGCACTGCAGTGTCCTGCCAAATGAGGTAATTCTGGGCACATTGGTCTTCTAAGTTGAAAAATTGCTTAATTTGTAATTTAATTTTCAGTTAAGTCACATAATCACTTTCAAGTCATTTTTTTTAAAAGCCACAGAAAAACATGGGGCTTGGAAACACTTTGGAATAAGAGAAAAACTACCTTAGATCTGCAGACTTTGAAGCTAAGCTGAGTTACCAAGCCCAAAGGGAGTCTCTCCACCTGCACCAGCTCTGACCAGCAGCTGGTAATGCAGCAAGACAAGCTCCCTTCCACACAGACCGGGCAAGAGGCAGCAGAAATGAGACCAAACCCAAGGCCTGCAGCACTTGTGAGGTCCCAGTGCTGTGCAGAGAGGCCTCCACAGCAGGAGCGAGACGGGAAGAGCTGCAACCCCGGCCTTGTGAAATCCCAGAGTGAACAGTTCCCCTTCTGTTACACACACAAACACCCAGCACAAAGCCTGGTTCCCCTCTCCCCACGCTCCTGCTTCACACAGCTTTAATTAAGCACATTGTTCAAGTCATGGCACGACTTGTCTGTGAGCCAGAGATATTTCAAGCCTGTCATCTGTAAAAGCAGAAAAAACCCTCCAAAACCCCCCAGAAAGCACGAGCCACGTCATCTCCAGGGATCTGTTTGAGATCCAGTGGTCACTCCCAAGTAGCAACAATCATTTCTGCCATGACCAAACCACAACAGCAAAACAGACCAGAATATTTCATGTATCACTGACATCAATTCAGCTTTGAGGGGAGAATCCTGGCTGGTTCAGAAGGAAAGCCATCCTAACACCCCAGGCCACCAAGGAATGCAGCTCCTGTTGCAGATCAGATGTTCACTGGTCACCTTTACTGCACACACTCCCTCCTCCTATGCTCATACAATAAGAAAGAACAAGAACTGCAAGTATGAAGCACTTTGGTATGGCTGGATGCTGGTAAGGATTAACAGTGGTGTTTTGGGATTACCTTATCCAAAGGATGGATTATTAAATGATGCTGTACATGCTCCAAAAGGATTGGGTATGACACCCTCAGAGGAGTGAGCCACGGAGAGAAATGCAGAGTGTGGGACACTAAAAGATTGAATCAACTGTTTTGGCAGCACAAGTGAGATATTTAGAAATAGTCTGGTTTGGGCCATTTCCCCAGCCCCAGAGAGACTTCCAGATCCTGTTCCCATTTTCCCAGGATGTCTATTGTAAAGACAAGGAGAGGAAGGAAAAAATAAAATAGTGTGATCACAAACACAACCATCATTAAAACAGAGTTGAAGAATATGCGGATGCTCCTGAAAACCACTTCCAAAGTGCTTCCCCAGAACGTGGGGAAGTGTTTGGCTCCTACTGACCACTGGGTAACCCCAGGGAAGAGACTTTCCATGTCAGCAAACCCCACTGCCTTTCCCACAGCCAAACCCAAGCAATGGAAACACCTTTATCTGGAAGAGAAGTCCCAACTGCACACCTGCAACCAGACACGGCGATCCAGGAAGGGGTGGCTGGAACGAAACAGTCCCAGGAACTTCACGACAGACTCTCCTAACCAGTTACTCTTTTTTCCCCTCTTAACTTCAGAACTCAAGTGCCACATAAGAACCAAAACTCAAGTGTTGGCCAACAGGTTTTGCAGGGAAGAAACATGAGCTGTATCACTTAAAAATCGAGCAGTAAACCGAGTGCCAAACGAGCCATTTGCATTAACCTTGTGAAAGAGGAGATGAAAGCACTTGTAGTAAGAAACAGGAGATTGATTTTATTAGAAAAATACTTTTAAGGTTCAAATTCATCAAACTATTTGCAGTCAGGGATGATTTGTAAAAGACATTATTGGCTGACAAAGCCAGCTTTTGGCTTCCCAACACCATCAGCAAGTACCACCCAGAGGGACATTACCTGTTCTCAGCTAATGAGTGACACCAGTGCCAAGTGCCAGGCACAGAGACCACATTAATGCTGTAGAAAATGGCTCTTTAGGGTCCAGGAAAAAAACTATTCCCAGACATCTGTAGCAGGCCAAGGCAATTTGCTTGGTGTAAAAGACTGAAGGTGACTGTAGAAAAGAAGAGAGCATTGTCTTCCTGTGCTTATCTAGACTCAATCAGAGCTATCTAGACTCAATCAGACTCCAAAAATGGAAAACCGCCCTGGGTTTGAACCAGATAAACTTCTCCCCATGAAATTAAGGGCAGTCACAAATCCTGATTGCTGTCTTAAGCAACAAAACCAAAAATCCACGGCACCCCTCAAACAAACCAACCCAGCACCTCCGGGTAGATGTTGTAACTTGGTTTATTTTAGCCTCGAATTTACTGTGTTGCAAATCCCATCCCCACCCACTGGGAGCTGGTTGGACCAGCCCCTTCCTCCTGCCCCACTTCTCTCTTCCACTTCTGACCCAGGATTTTATTGCAAAGGGAAACCAGAGATGTTGGCCATAAAAGGGAAAGACCCATCTGTCACAATTCTGCGGAGGGGAGTCAACAAGAAAGAACTTCAGGACTTCCTTAAAACTCCGGAAACACCCGAGGCCACCGCGGTCCCCCCTTATAAGGATTAAAGGGTTCTTCTCCCGCTTCCCTCAGGGAGAAGCACGTGGGCATCCACACCAGACAGGGGGGAGCACAGATGGCTCATTTTGAAGGAAGACAGAAGGAGGGGGAGACAAAAAGAGATGGCAGCAAAGGGGCAGAGCTGGGCAGTGTTCAGGGAGCTCTGCCCGGGCTCCTGTAGACGCACAATGTACCCTTTTCCTCGGTGACCCAACATGCTCCTTTCCACACAACCCTAATTACACATCTGCTGGAAAACAATGCTTAACAAGCTGAAAATTTCATTTACATCAGGAATGCATTTGGCCTTTTAGTTATGGCATGTTTACGTTTGCTTAACAAACCCCTGAGTTTCTTCCATCAGATATTATTTGGAATTGCTGACCTCAAATGCAGACGTGCTCAATCCAACAATAAAAGGAGTCAGAAGTTATAAAATCAGGAACATTAACTTTGCCTTTTTTTTTCTTTATTGAAAAAGTATTCTCTTTCCTTTACAACCACATCCATGCTTAAACCCACTTACAAAAAGAGGAAGATGAGATGACCCTGCACTGAAAATCACCCACTGGCTGCCACCAGCACACTGCCCCTCACATTTCAGATGCACCAACAGCAGAAGCTGACAGGACAATTTCACTTTTGTTTCACTTTCAGAATCACAGAACAATGCAGCAGTACTGGGTGGAAACTCCAAAACTGATTATGAGTCCAGAAGTAAAAGTTAATGCTGTTTGTCAGGACTCATGAGGGCAGATGATGTCAGCACAGTGGTGACCGGAGAGAAAAGTCAGTGTGATGCTCACAGGGCACATTGAGATCCCAAGACATTATTTATTGTAGCTTTTTTATGGGGGTTTCTACTCCTGAGGAAACTTTATAGTTGGAGCTTTATCATTTTAAAGAAAGTCAAGGAGTCGCTGCTTTGCACTTGCAGTGGTTCCAACTTCCTTCCTGTGGTTCCCACCTGCATGACTGGTGCATCTCCCCAGCACCAGTAACAGTCTCTCAAACCAGAAGAGTTCCAGCAAGAAGTAAAACCAAACAACACCAAAGATCTGGCTCCTTGCCCTTTATCCCGAAGGAAACACTGCTCTGTCCCACACCAGACCTTAGGACAAGCTGCTTCACTCTGGGCACCTCCCAGAAGTTTCCCACTGATCTCCAGGCAAAGCCTCACCAGCAGAGCACCCAAAACCACTTCCAGTACTTATTGTGAATTTCATTTATCCACGTTCAGCTGCATAAGCTCAGCCTCTGGTAACACACACTACCAACAAGTCCCTTTGTGGGTTTGGTGTGGTGGGTTAGATGCTCCTCAGCAGCCACAGTGAGAAACTACTGAGACCCTCAACCCTCTCCCCCCTTTTTTAATATATAAACACTACTGCTTGACTTCCCAGGAGCACAGAGAGGACATGCTATAACACAACCCACAAAAACCTCAGTTTGGTTTTGGCCACCAATCTAGAGCCTCTCCCTTGGAAGAGCAGCTTTCCAGAACTGTGAAAATCACCCTATCTTACAGCAGGGTCTCTTTACAGGACAGGAAAAACTCCCCCTCCCCAAGACACTGTAAACCACCAAATCAAACACAGCTCACACAGGCTGCAAGGTTTGAGTGTATTATTTGAAATATACTCTTATCAAATCAGATCTTTACTTCCTACTGTTTGGCTGGTTGTGGGTCCCACTGCTAAACCTGATGCTGATGTTCTCTTGCCAGCAAGCCAGTGGCCTGTGTTACTTATCCCAACAACTCCCAGTGACAGTTTATTTTACAAGGCAAGATCCTCAGTTTCTTACTCAGAGGAAAAAAGAAAAAGTACAAAAGAACAGGTATGACACCTAATCTTACTGTTTTCGAATGCAAAACCCCACAAGTCCTTTTTGACACGAGGCTCCTAAAAATAATACATCCTGAAAAAGTCCTGTTATTTTTATACAGTCACAAGAATCACTGGATTGCTTCTAATTATCCCATCCTTCCTTGGAATGTCTATTTGTGTGCAACGAGACACAACTGGTGGAATCATAACACATCTTGAATTACAGGCAACTGGGTAAGTTTAGTATCTCCTTGTGAACACTTTTGAGAGAATGACAGTTAAAAAAGGCCCATTTTGCTGTGGTCTTTGGAGTCTGTGTTAAAGAGGTGCCAGATCTAAGTAGAAACAGATCCTACACGAGCCATGACTGAAAACAAATCCAGTCTCTAACACAGATTCACAGTAGGATTAGAAACATTCCACCTAAACAGGATCAGCAGGGAGATTCCTAAAAAGCCCTTACAGCAGGACTAGTCCATTGGACTTCACTGTTTTCCCTGCAAATACATCCTTACTGCCTCTGGCTTCCAGGGGACAGTGACCTCTCCAGACTGGTAATGCAGAGGAACCTGCTTGGGGCACAGCAGAAATATAAACAGTTATCCATCCTGACTGGCAGCTGGTTCTCCCCTGGCAACCAGGCCATCAGTGCCCAGTCCCTGTGTCTCCCATGGTGCAGTCAGCACTCAGCTATTAGTGGCACTCATTATTGCATGTCTAAATATTTGCATGGCAAACTTGCTGGACACTTACTCATGTCAGGCCTGGCTCCTGCCTGATCTTAATCAGCAGCCCCAGGGGGAGAACATTCCCAGAATTAGCACCTACAGCCCCATGTTCTTCTAAGCAGGCTGCACCTTGTAAAGCTGGAACTCAAACTATCTTTCTGCAGTTATCTTACACTATTTTTCCTCTTTTGATAACATGATGCTTCTATCTGAAGAGTCGTCCATTGCAATGGGTATTGTCATGGCAACACACCTCCCTCTCTCCCCTGCCCAAACCCATGCCCAGCCTCATTGTGTTCATTACTAGACGGGCACACAGCACCCTGCATACAGATGAACCCCTTTTATCATGGTCTCAGGGCTCCTCTCCCTGCAGTTTCACTCACACAGCTCCTGCTATAGGGTTATGGCTGCAACAGGAAAAGGGAAAAAGTCTTACTAAGTAAAATTTCCTCTGTTCAAAGAAATAAGCTTTATTAAAGGCATTTTTGTAGTGTCCACATTTTTGTTGCACTGATTAAAATGAAAAGAACAGGTTCATAACCAGTCAGAGCAGTGCAGTAAAAAAATAGTAATATTTACAGCAGGTATAAGAGGATTTTGCTAAGGCAGCTTGGACATGCTGATAAAGAAAAAGGGGAAGATCTCTCCACAAAGGATCACACTCAAGAACAGGGCTCTGGAGCCCTCTTATGGCAGCTTGCACTCAGCTTCCTTGGAGCAGAATTCCGTGTATTCCTCACAGCGTTATCTCAGTGTAGACAAGGATGAAATGCCATTGAGACTGGGTGGGAAAGGACATGATCCATCTGGGACTAAGCTTTGATGACAAGGGTGTAAACCCCACACTTCCAGCTCCTTGAGTGGTCCTGCTGAGTGTGCAAGGACTGGACAACCCCATGTTCAAAGGGGGACAGAAGGCACTGAGACCAACAACCTTCCCTGGAGCTAAAGTGCTGCTTCAGCAATAGAAACACCTGAGGGGAGCCAAGGAAATTACCAAATCCACTGCTCCAGTGCCAGCAACTGCTCCACAGGGATGTCAGGCTGCCCAGTGCCATGCTGGAAGGCCAGACTGGTTTCACACCAACCCTTTCTTTACTTCTCCAGGCCAATAAATTCTGACAGAGCTGTTCAGTTCTGGACAGGTCCAGAACCTCTGTCCAGCAGCCACTCAGGGAGCAGGGTGCTTGCCTTCAGCAGGGAAAGCACAGCTGCTGGGCTCTGAAGGGGTTACAGAGATTCAACAGCAGGGAAATATTTATGGAGAAAAGATGCTGAGCTGTGCATGTTTCCCAGGATGGAGATGGTTTTAATTTACCTCTTGCAAAGGCTGTGATTATTTGCTGCTGGTTTTTGTTGAAAGCAACTATTCGAGGCTCAGCTACTCCCTCTGGTGTCGCAGCTCTGCAGCTGAGCCAGAACAAAACACCCCCCAAACCCACACAGACTACAAGGAATCCTGCTTTTTTTTTCCCCTCTGGAAAAGAGGAAGCAATATTTTTAAGCATTAGTGATTACCATGGCGTGCCAGGCACAAAGCCTTCTTTGACTACAGCATGCTAAGGACAGCAAAGATATCTCCTAGAGTTTACAGCTCTAGACAGAAAATTTCCTTCTCTTTTCCAGCTTTCCCCTTTGGAGACTGGTCTGACTTTAGCTGAACTGCAGCATCCATCACACTCTCCACTAGATTTTCCTTCACAGCAGCCCCCCAGGTGCATGGTTCTGGTCAGGATTGATATGCCTCTATTAAAATCTTAGTTTTGATATTTTTATGAGAAATTTTAAAACTAGGAAAATATCCTCACTATTACTAGACTGGAGTCAGGCACCCAATTCTCCTGGCACTGGCTGTGCCTCATCAACCCTCTCACATCACTCCATAACTGCAGAAATCTGCACAGCCCCACAGACAAAAGGAACCAGACTTCACCATGGTTAAAACTATCACCTCCCAACCAGTGCAGCCTCCCCAGGCATTTCCCAGATGCCACCTTGCTGCATGGCATGGCTCTTCTGCTTTCTTCTTCAAGCCTCAAGCTGCTCTACCTCTGCTTTGTCTGTGTTTCTTCTCCTGTCTCTCACTACTGAGCTGCCTGTGATGCTGATACAGCACTGAGGGCAACCAAGACACAGGTCCTTGTCCTCCCCTTTTCATCTCTGGCTGCTCCTCTCCCCACTCCATCTGGGGGATGCCCCTGCATCCCTCCCTGTACCAACATCCCCAGCTCAGCAGCAGCTTATCCAGCTTGGCAGAATCCCTCCTCAGCCACGTGAGTGAGGTTTCCAAGCTCTGCTCATAAAGCAACTACCCCACCCACTTCACATTCTCCGATTAATACATACCTTGAAAGGAACCATAAATATTGGCCTGGATTTTCTGTTAATCTTGCTCTGACAGAGCTATTAGGATTACTGGAGTGTGGGTTGATAAGCAATGGGGGGAGTGCTGGAGCGTTTTGGGAGATGACAGTAACACCTCACTGTATTTCACTGATGTGGATGCCTCGGTGACCTGCACTAATCCACTTGGAAATTACTATGAGAGAACAAAGAGTCTTAAAATACAAAGCAGGAGGTGGAGTGCTGCAAAGAGAAGTTTATTTCAAGACAAGCCTTTCCAAATATATGCATAAACATCTGTGTCCAACACTAAGTGGAGAGCCACAAACAGAAATGAGCAGAGAATAATCCACAGCAGACCTCCCTGCACACCCACATCCATGTGAAGGAGGATTTCTCCAGCAGGAGAAATCCAGGAGCCCCAGTTTACAGCATGACCTTTCTCTCAGTATGCTTGGAGAGAAATAACTACCCTCAGCCTGAACACTTAACAAACCACTGTGCCAAAACAAAGCCTGTTTTGCAGAGTTCAGGCCAAAAGCAGTTTTGGATGCAGGGATGACCTACAGCCCTTTCCACACAGACCTCTTTCTCTTGAATATCAAAATGGTGCTTAAGTTTCTCCACCAGCATAATTGGTGTGACCCAGTGTGGCATCACTACAAGTCCCCCCAGCCCTGTGTTGTTTGAAGGGCACTCAGGAAGCACTTTATGGACAGGCAGGAATGCTGCTGCTCTCTGGGCCAGGGACAGTCTGCCCCATCAGTGGTGCTTTGCCTGACAGCTCTCTAAATTCCTCCTCTTTAAGGTTGCACTGTGGCCTTTGAATCACACACATTCTGAGGCTGTCTCTCCCCTGGCAGTGCTAATTAACACGCCACAGGATCCTCAGGAGGGTGTTACCTACTGAATCCAGGCTCCCACTGCCTGCAGTCCTCCAGCTCTGTGGCTGTCAGCCAGCCATGTCTGTTCACACCTAGGCTGGCTTAGCCTGGCCAGTCTAGCTGGAGCACAGCTTGAAATCCTGGGGCTACAGAGAGTGATCATGTTACATCAATAGACTTCAACCCAGAATGAGCCAAAAGTGACCATTAAAAAGGGTTTCCTAAAAACATCTCTTCCCTCTATCAAAAATTCTGTTTATAACTAAGTATAAAGTCCCCCCTTCCCTCTTTTCAATCAAGATATCCAGCTTGGTCCAAAAGCTCCAAGATGACTCAAAGCACGGGTTTTCAGCCAGCTCTGCCTTTTAGACTTTTAATACTAACTTATCATTATCTGTTACATTTAAAACATTACACACATCTCTGGAGGTGTACCCTGACAGACTCATCAAGTGATCTCATAACATTTCTCCTTAAAGACTTAGCTTTAACATCTTACTGTAAGGCAGATTTCTAGACTGCAGAGAATGATTTCAAACTTTTCTAAGGGTCTTCTGGCTTTCTGTCAATCTTGACTAAGAATCAGAACACTTGGTGTCACTAATGCCATAATATGAAGAATATATGACCTTTCTCCAACTCTACGTGCCCAACATGCAAGTCCAAGGACTACAACAGCTTTCCTAGTAATTGGCATTGCTTGCTTTCACTTTTCCACAGTGATGTGAGGCACTTCAGAGGAACTAGCCCATCCAAATTTTTGGGACAGCATGTCATCAGACCCACAGACAGCAGTGAGAAGGTTCGCCGATACTGCAGAGAGGCACTCCCAGCAGAAAGCAATCTGGAATAACACATGCAAACAGATCACGGGGATTTTGCCTCTTCCTGAGAAGCAGCTGTAATGATTCCATGTGGGAGACAAGTCAGAGGACTGTCAGAGGGCCTTGCTCTGTTTTGGTGTGGCTGTGCAGTTGCACAACTCATTACACACAACAACAGCTCACCCAATGCATTGAGTAAATGCCTCTCAGTTTTACACAGCCAGATCAGCCAGGCCAGCCTTTCCCCCACACCCTGCAGCTCCCCAAGTGCCTCTGGGCTCCTCAGGGTCGGGGCTGTTTACCCAGTCTCACAGGCAATGAAAAGATTGAAGAACAGGCACACAGGAGAGTGTGTATGTGCAGGCACACACACAGCACCCACACCAATGGCAACACTCACTTTTGCAGATACTTTCTGGGCACTGGTGATGACAGATCTTCAATTTCTTTCAAAAAAAAGCTGAAGAATAATCCCTGATTTCAGAATAATCATTGATCGCTGTCTTAGCCATGGCAACTTGCCACCTCTAAACGGATGCAGGCGAAGCACAACATGTCTCTTATTCAGCAGCTACTTCATTCCCATTTACTTTCAGAGCTCACAGGAGGGAACAGAAAAGCCAACAGCTACAGCTAATGCTCAGCAGCTCTCTCCTGATCAGGCCATCACATTCCTCACCCCACTCTGCTCACAGCTGGACGGTGAGGCTGCCCCTCGCAGCGACAGAGATTGGAGCTGCCCCACACGCACCCGGCACAGCCATCGCCCCCCAGGCATCTCCCTCTGCCTCAAGACACCCACGCTGGGACTGAGATAAATTGGCATGTGTGCTGCAGAGTCAGTTATCTCCTAATGGAGGTAAAGCACAAGGGAAGTAATTGCAACACGTGATGGTTCAAGCTGCAGAGAAGGAACCTGATCCGTGTGTTTGGTGAGTGCTCAGGGCCTCTACCTGGTCCTCAGAGGGTCAACCACATTTCTCCATATTTGTACACCTTGAGTTCACCACAGCACTTGGATCAGGAGGAACAAATGTATCATTGAATGGTTGGGGGACTGGAAGGGACTTTAAAGCTCACCCAGTCCCAACCCCTGCCATGGGCAGGGATGTCTTTCACTATCCCAGGTTGCTCCAAGCTCCATCCAACCTTGGACACTTCCAGGGATGGGGCAGCCACAGCTTCACTGGACAAATATAGTTATACACAAGGCACTGCCTTTTGAAAGAGCAGTGCTTGTTTTTTCAGATTGGGGTCAGACTGGACTAGGTAAAGGGTACTTTGCTTTTAGAGACCAGCTGTGTTAAGTCTCCTGTGCAAAACACGGTTTAGTCTGGCAGATGGAGATGCTAAGCAAAACTCATTAATCTGTTAGCACTTTCACCCACCCACCAAAATCCCAGTGGTCTGAAGTCATGGTTTTCTGACACAAATCTAGAAATCTATAGCTCGTACAACAGCTGCAAGCAGAATAAAGTTCCAAGAAGAAAAAAAAGGTTTCCTTTAATTGCATGGGTAAGTCAGAATTATTCAAGACAGGGATCTCAGTAAGCAAAATTTGTGTCTGAAAGTATCTGCATGTGTGTTTCTGGTAAAAACTAGAAAAGCCACCTAATGACTCCTGTAAAGTGCCTGTTCTTCACACCTGAGACACACGACAAAGGGTTAAGGCCACATGGCAACAAAACCCTCCAAAAAAGAAGTTTTATTAAAAAACACCCCAGCTTTCACCTGCAGACAGAACAGCTACAAAAGCAACTCTTGTTCACATAACCTCATCTCACTGTCCTCTACTCCAGACACAGAACAACAAAGACCAAGCCTGTAAACAACAACTAGAAAGTCTAGAAGCTGGTGAGGTGTGCTCAGTGCTGGCTGGTGCTGAGCCTCTCTCCATATCTAGAAAGGTTCATTCTGGGAGGCCAAGAAAACTAAATATAGTAGCAGGCTACCAGCAAACACAGAACCTGGCACAGCTTCCAGCTACCTGAAAAATCCATCCCTCTCCCTGCAGCCCACTCCGATGGCTGCGATCCTTTCCCTTGTTTGGGGAGAACGTGCCGTAAGGAGGGTTTGCTTACAGGGCTAATTGCACACACAAACTTAGGGATGGAGGCAATGCAGTAACAGCTCGGATATGCCTCGCTCAGGGGATCATCTGGCTCTTTCAGACTGGGTTTTTCATTAAGCCTGACATCCTCTCACAGATAGGAGGAAGCATCCTCACCTCATGTGGCAGGAGCCAAGGCCTCGTACAGCAACCCCTCTCCAAGAGCATCTGCTTTGTTTTAACCTCTGCCCTTTAAGGAGGACACAGAAATGAAAAAAACCCCAAACCCTTCAAGCTGCAGACTGGCTTTGTTGGTGTGTATGAGGCTGGATGTCGTGGTGAGGCTTTTAAATCAGAAAAGGCCTCAGGGAGAGCTGCTCACCTCTTGGCTTCTGAATGGCATCTCTGCCATGAACAGCCCATGGATGTTGCATTTCAAGCTGCAACCCTGAAGACAGACCCCAATTTCGACTGGGTTTTGAGATTTAGCTTAAAGGCATGCATGCCCCCAACACAAAAAAGGAGGTCAAAGAAGCTTCTTTTGGAGAAATAAATAGAGCAATAAAGCATTCTTTCAGATTGGCTTCACAGAGGATAAATCACTGAGCAAATACAGCCATCTTATCTCATTGGCAAATGGCACGTTACAGCATCCAGCTTTACAGGAAATGTGCTGCTTGGTCAGAGAGCAAACTGACTTCTCATTGTCCAGAAAAATGCTGCTCTTTACTTTTTACAGGACTAGTTTGTTTTTTAAAAAAAAACACCCCATGATCTCTAAGTAGTGCCAAGCCTGCTTTGCCTCCTGCCTCCCAACGCTGTCCTGGATGCCTCAGGACTTCCTGGCAACCTCACAGCAGAAACATGATCCATCTCCTCTGACCAGGAGGACAAGTTGGTTCAAACAGCATCCCCGTGCCCTCCTGCCCTGCACACACAGGTGGGATGCAGCAACTGTGGGATCTCCCAAATGCCAGGCAGGCAGAGCTCTCCCAGCCCATGGAGGTAAAGCTTTCCAATCCCTCATTTTCAGCCTGGTTGTCCCTCCTTAAGTCAAGCAATGACACAAAGGGCACCCAGCGAGGCACGCAGCCACCCCACAGCTAAGGGGTGGTTACAGCCCCATCGCTGGCCACGGGACCCAGAGACAGCACTGCCTGCTCAGCGTTTTGGCACTGATTTATGACGAGTGTGCTCGCGTTTCCATTAGCCACAGCTCTCTCAGTTGACCCCTCGGCTCGGAGAGGCAGAGACTCCACATTAAACTCCCATCAGCTCTCAGTCCCGCTGACCTCAGCCCCAAAACACGCAGTGATGTTTTACATCAGCCGGGGCCGACGCATTCCATTAATGCTCCCCCGGCTCGGGGAAACATCTGCTCTGTTTACACTGGTAGCAGCACAGAGACCACTTAAAGCATCACCTCTGCCCCTCCAGCCCAGGGTGGGAGGAGCAGCCACGCACGGGCCAGGCCCTGGACCCCCTGGCCCCTGGCATTACACCCTGGCCATTAGTTATTCAGCAGGGCAGGGGTCACTTCAACCATCACGGTGCAGGAGAGGTGTTGGGGAGCAGCAAAGGAGGTGGATTCCTCCAGGCCAGAAGTGCAAGTTTGAGAGGGGAATTTGTGCTGACCCCAGCTGAAGATGAACAGGCTGACTGGAAATAAGAAAGGATTAAAGAATGCCAGAAAATGATTAGGGTTTTTTTAAGCACAATGGTTTTATGGATTCAGGCAGAGATTCAGCAGAGGTGGATGGTTAACACAGGTCAGAGGTCACACATGGCTCACCTCTGTGCCACCTCTCCAAGTGTGTATCACAGAATCCCAGACTATTCTGAGTTGGAAGGGACCCACAAGGATCATCGAGTCCAACCCTTAAGTCAGTGGCCCGTACAGGTGATTGAACCCATGACCTTGGCATTATTACAATCAAGTTTTAACCAACTGAGCTAATCTCAGGGTCATTATCCTCAGGGTGCTGGGTGCTAAACCCACCCTTGAACCTCTCCAGCTCCATGACTCGGGCAGGGCCACGTGCAGGGTGATTCTTCACACAGAAATAGGCAGGGACTGGACACCTTCCTAAAAGCACAGCACAGTTCATCCAAAACAATCCCCCAAAAGCACCCCAGGCACCACCATACACATCAGCACCCACCAGCTTCTTCCTGGGAAAGCCCGACAGCTCTGAAATACCTGTTCAGGTAGGGGATGCTTATCTACCAGTACCACGTGCTGGAGGGTTAGGGCAAGTCTCCACCAGATCAAGGAGATGTTACTGCATATTTTCCCAAGGATTTTTGGCAGCTAAGGCCTCCAAAAGGCAATCCCAAACACTTGATCCTATTGCTCCACTGTTAGGTGTGCATTAAACCAACCCTGATGTCTTTCTGTTGCTGCTGGAAGCTTTCTTTGCTATTAAGCACCTAGTCAAGGCTACAGCTGCTAACAAGCCCTTAAGGACACAAAAACATGCAGCAGCCTTGGAATATCCGACAGCATCTGCCACAATAGACAGAGCACATACAGGGCATTCAGCAAGGGCCATCAGCCTTTAGGATAATGAAGTCAGGGGCACAGTCGGCTATTCCCATCACTGATCATCTCCCCATTTCACAGATTTGCTGCATTTTAGATTTTCACCCTTTGACAGAGCTTGGACTATGAACTCAAGCAACAACAGGAGAGGACCACAAAAGACCCAGACTCACAGAGGGCTTAGACCACTATTTAAACACCCCTGTAAACCAGCAGCAAACCCCCAAAATACCCCTTTTGGTTTTCCTTTTAAAACTGCTCACTAATGAAGTCTGCTTTGATTTGAGCTGTGCCACTCAATTCAGTTGACTCAATCCCACTGATCCTGAATGCAATGGCAGGTATTGGGGAAGGATAAAAACTGTATTTACTCTCAACCTTCTGAAATACATTAGGGAGGAGTGACACAACCTACACAAGCACTCCCTGTTTTTCACTTCATTCCCAGTGTCCAAAGTGTCAGCAGGTCACAGCTTTGCCAATTCCACTGCAAAGGTAAAACACTGAATTAAGAAAGCAATTTTATCCAGTTCCCTTTCAACCAAAGAGAAGAAAATTCAGTCAAAGAGGAAGAAGTTGGCACAGAATGAGAAATCAAATTGTCCCTTTCCGGTTCCTTAATTCACATGTTGGGGGACAACCACAGCTGGGAATTTCAATCTCTGGAGCAATTAAAGAAAATTAAATTCAGGGAACGAAGCCTTATGCACTCAAAGCTTCATTAACCCTGTTGCCTTTTAATTAAATATGTGCACATGAAATTTTGGACAGAAAGAGCATTTCCCTTACTGACAATGCTCAGTTTTAGTGGTAAAGCAGAACTTGCCTATAGGAAAAAAAAAAAGGGTAGTGGGATAGTAAACTCTAGACCTCTCCAGCTCCACAATGGCTTTATTAAATACAGTAGAAATTACTGCTATCACCAGCTCCCACTTCATGGCCACGTCTGCTCTCCCTCAAATGCCCTCAGCTGCATCAGCAAAGCTCTGCTTTGGGCTCGCTTCAAGATAACAGGCAGCCCCACCAGCACCATGGATAAAACATGAGCCAGAATTTCAGAGCCCAACACTTATTACGATCAGTAAGAGAAATAAAGTTGGTGAGCTGCAGCAGGGTGGGTTGTAGAGCCCGTGGAGAGGAGATTAGAGCAGCAGCCTCTCCTTTAAATACTGCTCATCCCTACAAAAGGCTCAGGCAGGAGCCAAAGGCAGTGTGTGACTAGGACAGTTTAAAGGATAATCTTTGAAAGGGGATATTGTCAAGTCTGCCCAGCCTAAATATCAAACTGGCTTTGTGTGAGTTACCATCTGACTTGTGAGGGAGTCACGCTGCTCCCGCCTTCCCGGGGAATATCAATGGATCAGCTCCGAGTTCATTGGGATGCGCAGCCGCCCGGCAGGGCCCGAGCACTGAGTGCTTTGATGCTCCCCCACATCCACCCCAAACAGTGGCACCCAACTGGTGCAGGGGCAGGCAGTCACACATACTGGGAGCAGCAGCACAGACAGGGAACAAACACAAGGTCCCTTCACTGTCTCCAAGAGACTTCTTGGGAATCTGACACCCCAAGCGAGACATTTCACCCAGTGCTCTCACCCCTCATCATTTGCAAGCAAAGTTACACCTCTAGGAGGGATTAGATTTCAGTTAGTTCTTCTAAAGCATCTTTTTGGGAGAGAGCCTTGTCCTTTGCCAGCACACTGCAATCCATTTTGTGTTTGTGCTTTGCTGCTGACCCATGTATTTGAGCTGCTTCCACTGCTCAAAGACAACCCTGTGCATTTAGAGATTACCTTCCCCAACTGTCACTTACCATAAGAGCTGAAACGTTTTACAGCCAATGACACTTCCTTTTTCACACATGCCCCCCTCTCAAGGGACGAGCTAAGGTGACAGCACAACTGTTCACACAAGGCCTCCAAGGGACACCAGATTCCCAGGGGGATGCTCTGCCCATCTGATGAAGAAGTGTAGCTCCATTAACCAGAAACAGGCAATTCCTTATGCCCACTATTCACAGGTTAATTGTTGCATCCCCAAAGTAACGTCCTTGTTCTGGTTTCACAGCAGCCATACCCCCTAACATGGAGCAGAACGAGCCATTTGCTGCTGGAGGATGCCCTTGGTGCTACCAAGGACAACCTGAACATGCTGAGCGTGACAGGCTCTCGCTGAATGCAAAAATAAAAGCAGCCACTTTGCTTCCTCAGCCTTTGACACCTGCAGGGGAAGGGGCTTCCTACTACAGCACCAGCAATGAGGAGCACATGAATTTTGTGATGCCTGAAGTGCTGCCAGGCAGAACACAACCCATCACTCCATTCCTCTGCTCCTGGAAATTACATGTCCATTAACCCTTCTGTGTGTGTGAGATGGGTTTCCCACCTGCAAGCAGCAAATAAGCAAGGAGGATGCACGTAGTGAGCATGCACAGGTGTGGGAAGGGGGGGAGGAGACATTTCCAATGCAAAGCTGCTTACACACAGTTCTGCTCCCCATTCTGATGCTATCACTTTATGATGACAGCATTTCCTGACCCAGATTCTGTCTTGCTCCCTATTCCTCTGCTACAAGTAGTAATTAGTAATGTCAGTGTTCTGGCTGAATTGCTACAGTTGCATTAATAATGCAAGAGTAGTAAAAGAGAGAGCAGAAGAAAAGAGGTTTGAAGGTTAAAAGCAATAGGAGAATGTGTTTTGGGGGGCACTGGAAGGGGGTTGGGGGAGGAGGAGGAGAAACACTGGCCTACTGAGATTATAAACCATCGACTTCAAAACATGTAATTCCTTTCAGGTGGAAGTTGTGAGTGAGTCAGTCATGGCTAATTAGAGGATAATATGCAAATAGGAATGACAGACAGAGGTGATTTTTACTAAATTAGAAGTAAACTAGTGTTTCACCTTCCCTTTCCTCCTCTAAACTTGCTGCCTCACCACTTCATGTTCCTGTTTCTCTGTTACTCATGTTTCAGAGGTCATTGGTAACCTGGGATCCCACACATGACACACACTGAAGTCTCCTCTCTCCAGAGAACCTGAGACCAGCCCATACGCGCCCATCTACAGCCCAACCTTTAATGCCACTAATGCAGCTGCTCTGGGCACACCTTACCTGAGGCTCTGCCAAGCTGTTTATGACATGTACTCTGAACCTAAAATAGAGCTGGGTTTGGACAGGTGACCCAGCACCTTCCTGTGCTGCCAAGACCAGGGAGTCTCCTCCAGCTGACAGACAGCAGGTCCCTCGACAGCAACAGCCTCACCCCCAGGAGCCACCCCATGGCACTGAATAAAGCTGCTGGAACTGCATCGCCTGGAAACCTGTCTTTTTCCTTGGATTTTCTCTCTTTCATTTCCTGCTAAGACCAAGCATAGAAACAAAAGCAATATGGGAGCCTACAGGTGTGGTGTTGATTCCTCAGCTGTTTCTGTAGCTGAATAAAAACTCTCATGGAGAGTGGAAGGGCTGACGTGTCTCCTGCACACCAGGGAGGTGGCTTGTTTGGGGCTGACTCTGGTCCAACACCTAAAAGCAGGGATCTTCTAAAGGAACTGGTGATCCTGTGTTTTCTTGGGGATTTGTAAGAAATGTGAGCTCACTTTGAAAGGTCTTCTCTCCTACGTTTTGGCATTCACGGTTTCCTACATGACAACAGGTCTCTTGTGAAGTGATGATGTACAAACCAACACACATGCCCTTTCCATGAGCTAAAATCACACACATCTCTCCCTCTTGAAATACGTATATCAATAAATCAAGCTTATCAACCTAATTATTTAACTGCAGCACAGCTCACTCTGATGCTTACGAGAACTGCTCCAAAGTCCTCCAGCTCAGATGACTACCCAGAAGGGATAAAAAGCCAGCAGGCTCATTGAGATGAGCTCATGGAAGACTGGCAAGGGAGGAAAAAAAAACTGGAGGGATGAGCTTCAGAACTGCATGGTGTTTTCAGAGACCTTCCAAGTATCACTTCCTCTGCAGAGGGGAAGTGAGAGGAGCTGGAGGTTCTCGGATACAAACAGCTTCCCCTCCATGACAATGAGAGAAAAGAATGGGTGTTTTTAAAAAGAGAAAAAAAAGAAAAAAGGAAAGCAGGCCAGCCCTGAGCACACTGTGACCAAATTAGGAAACAAACTCTACTGACAGCCTCCAGAATGGCCATCGCCTGCAGCAGCCTTGTATTAGCTCAGGAAGTCTGATGACTGTGTCATCTGCTGAAATCAGAAAGGAGAAGCAAAACACCTCCTTGCACTCCACAGGCCAGGTTAGGCCATGTCAGGCTGTGGCCTGAGGGAGCCATCAGCTGCCCTGACAGTGCTATTCCAAACCTCTGCTGCTGACTCATGCCCCTCCAAAGATAACTGCCCTGGAAGCACTAAGGTACAGCAAAATGAGGTGTATGGGGCTTTTCAAGTGCATTTTTAAGTGCTTAGCTGTGGCAGATGAAGCTGAGGTTAGAGATCAGTGATTACTATGACAGGAATGTGAGGGGGAGGAAAGAGAGGGAAGATACAGCTTCTTGAGTAAGGTTGGAACAATGTTTTTAATTTGGCTTAGGAACAGCCTTTTTCCACCCTCTCCAACCTCCATTTCCACTGCAGCAGCAGCAGGACAACAATGCTCCAATACTCTGCAAACACACAAATACACAGAAGAGTTTTGACCTCAAACTGCCATGGAGGGCACCTGTACAGAGCTCCACAGCAGTGCCAGGGCAGCTTGGTGGCATCGTACCTGCTGTGAGGGCAGACAAATGACAGAGGTGAAGCTGCTTCACTGTTTAAAAAAATAAAATAATCAAAGAAATCAAGCAATCCGAGCTCTCTAGTCCATGCAGAGTTTTAAGGTGACCATGTTACACCACTCCTTCCCTTGTTCTCTGAATGAAATGGAAGAACACCTCTCCTCCCTTTCATTTTCAAAGGAATGTAGGAGGAAAAGGCAAAGCTTCCAGCTCACCTCAGCATGCACTGGGTCTCAACCTTAGCACAGCTACAGCTTTCAAGGTCCTTCCAGCCCCAGCAATTTGGCTATGGGACTGTCCTGCCAACTTGCCACGTTCAAGGTAGCCAACATGCTCTTATCCAACCTCTCATGGAGTCCATCAGCTTATCTCCAAAGTCACTGTCATCATACCCCTGCCCTCCCCACCACGGCTGTGCTGCTGCTCTCAGTGGCCCCTCTGCCTAAACAGTCACAGGTTGTGCCCAGGGAAAGGTCAGACAAGATGGTGAGACTTAAATTTCCAACCCCACATGAAGTTGTGCTCAGTTGATTGCTGCTGGACCTTTCCTCAACAAAGGACAAATCCATGGAGGGAAGGTAGCACTGCAACCTTGTGTGGACCTGACACAGATGTATTCACTGGTCAGTGAACAGCACAACAATTGCCTTTTCACTGAATGGATATTGCTATATAAGGTAGAAAGCAAGCACAGGAGTAAGCTTTGTTGTTTGAAATTGCACTGACTTACATAGTCTATTTTTAAAGGGACTAGTTTGAGTTCCTCCTTTCAGCAGCTTTTTCTTCCCCTTCAAGAGACAGATACCCCATTTAATCTGACCTCTTTCCTCAGGTCCATTTCCAGGCTGGGCTTCACCCTCTCCTCCTCTGTCAGACTCATTTATCAAGCAAAGCATTTCCACATACCACTGCATAAATAGGCTTGACCTTGTTAGAACAGCAGAGCACCTGAGCTCCCACTGATGGAGTCTCTCCACCTCACAACAGCAATTAACCCAGTCCACTCCTACCCTCTTTCCAGGTGGGATATTTTCAGAGCTTCCACAGCCCTTTCCCATGTGTTCCAAGGAACGGTGGCAGGTAAAGAGACAAGTCAAGGAGTGATTTTGGGCTCATTACTGTGCCTCCTTCTCTATAAAGGGGCATTTAGGAGTCAGCTACTGCTGGCACCACTCAATTCTTGCAACTGCTCCTGCCCAGCAAAAATCAAGGTGTATGGGAGTAGCCCTTGCATGTGGCTTTTCCTTGTATCCCAGGATAATCAGCTTTCCCAGCATAAAGCTGGAGATGAGAAGATCTGACTCTCAGCACTCCCCAGGCAACTCTGACTCTTCCCATCTCGGTGGGGTGGCCCATGTGGGTCAGTGTGTGTGCACTCTCCCTGCACGGGGCTGCACCACGCTCCTGTTCTCTACCTGCCTTTAGAGCTCGGCCATAAAACCTACCGGGGTTTTATCTGCTGCCTACAATCACCTCAACCCCACCTTCGACCTCAGTCCCTCCCTCCAGCCCATCCCTCAGAGGACACAGGGAATCAGCATCGCACTGGCCCTGCCTGCGCCCGGCACCGGCACCGCTGCCGCAGTGGAGCTCCAATGTCCTTTTATGGAAGAAAAATGAAAATCGCCTGCCCAGCCGTGGAGAGCCCCAGCACGGAGCGGGGCTGAGCTGACAGACGGAAACTCGCCATTTGTTGTGGGTTTGGCACCCGGAGAGCAGAGCGAGTTGCTGTGTGTGCTGCAAGGGAGCACAGCCGGGAGCGATGGAGCAGGAGGCAGCAGGGGTGGGGTGCCGAGGAGGAGCAGGGCAGAGCCAGGGAAAGGATGTGGTGCTGAGGAGGAGCAGGGCAGAGCCAAGGAAAGGATGTGGTGCTGAGGAGGAGCAGGGCAGAGCCAAGGAAAGGATGTGGTGCTGAGGAGGAGCAGGGCAGAGCCAAGGAAAGGATGTGGTGCTGAGGAGGAGCAGGGCAGAGCCAAGGAAAGGATGTGCTGAGGAGGAGCAGGGCAGAGCCAAGGAAAGGATGTGGTGCTGAGGAGGAAAGGGATAGAGCCAGGGACAGGATGGGATGCTGAGGAAGCGCAGGGCAGTGCCAGGGAAAGGATGTGCTGCTGAGGAGGAAAGGGATAGAGCCAGGGACAGGATGGGATGCTGAGGAGGAGCAGGGCAGTGCCAGGGAAAGGATGTGCTGCTGAGGAGGAAAGGGATAGAGCCAGGGACAGGATGGGATGCTGAGGAGGAGCAGGGCAGTGCCAGGGAAAGGATGTGCTGCTGAGGAGGAAAGGGATAGAGCCAGGGACAGGATGGGATGCTGAGGAGGAGCAGGGCAGTGCCAGGGAAAGGATGTGCTGCTGAGGAGGAAAGGGATAGAGCCAGGGACAGGATGGGATGCTGAGGAGGAGCAGGGCAGTGCCAGGGAAAGGATGTGCTGCTGAGGAGGAACATGGCAGAGCCAGGGAAAGGATGTGGTGCTGAGGAGGAACAGGGCAGAACCAGGGAAAGGATGTGGTGCTGAGGAGGAGCAGGGCAGTGCCAGGGAAAGGATGTGGTACTGAGGAGAAATGGGGCAGAGCCAAGGAAAGATGTGTTAGGCTGTTCTGCCAGCATGGACAAGCCACAGACAGGCCTCTGGACCAAAGCATATGCAGGCACAACTGCTCCATTCCCAAGCCCATCCCTGGAAGCGTTTCAAGGTCAGGCTGGACAGAGCTCGAAGCACCCTGGTCTAGGGGAAGGTGTCCCTGCCCATGGTGGGGTCTGTGAGGTCCCCTCCAACCCAAACCACTTGGTGATTCTATCAAGACATGTAGCAAGGTTCTCCACACCCCATTTCCTTTGCTTCCTTGTCCCAACAAATCCTCCATAGCTGCACTCACAAGGACACAGGAGGATGGGAATTTAAACACAGGAGTTGGGCCTTAAGGTCACTGCCACCAGAAAGAAATTAGAGGGCTCTGCCACAGTGAGTGCCCCTTTGGCTCTGCTCTCCACTAAAGCTGTGGGGCTAAGCTCCAAGTAACAATCAAATCCAAATAAACAGGCTCAAGGAAAAACATACGGATAACAGCAATAAGAATGTCTGAACAGAGAATGAGATGGGGCCACGGGACTCTCAAAATGTTTGCGCTGCTGTCAGGAAGCTGAATGAGACAGCAGACTTCAACAGCTGGGAAAACATGTTGCAAAACAAGAAGAATTAAATAATTCTCCTTATGTACATCCTACTCTGAGGCATTTTGGACAAGCTCAGTTTCTCCAACAAGAACAATCTTTTTTTCCATGTTGCACATCCACCCTGCCAGCAACAAATCTTGATATAGTTTAAGCCTAAACCCACAGCACATCTGGAGTCAGGCAGGGCAGCTCTGGGCAGCACAGCCCAGCCTTTAACACAGAAGTAATGGGCCCTGTGGTATGTGTTGGATGACATCCTTGGACAGCTGTGTCATCCTGAACACATCCCCTGCTGCTGGGGGCCTGATTACACAAACATTTCCCCCTGCACCCCATAAAACACTCCTTACTGGACCAGAGGTGGGGCTTGTTACCCACCCCTGGACCACAGGCAGCTGCATGTCCCATTGCTACACCAGGTACAGGGATCACGGGTGTCACAGCATGCCCCTCACCTCCTTCTGTAACTTCAGCTCTTGTTGACCATGCAACAATTTATTTCAGCAAGACCAGGCGTGCCAAAGCTGCTGCAAACCATCCGGTGTGACTTACACTCATTAGCAGTGCGGCGGTGCCGTGTTGGTGCCCTGCTAAGAACAGCTGTGCTCGGGCTCAGCTCACCAGGCAGAGCTCGCTACAAGTTTAAACCTGTCTCGCTTCCAACAGAAAATGAAGGTTAAAAGCAGCTGGGTGCATCTGTTCCCAGCCAGCACCTCAAAATCAATCCTGAGACATTCTAGCAGCTTAACAAGACATGCCCTAAAATTAAAATTAAAACACAAGGATTACTGTGGCCAAAAATCCTAGCCTGAAGATGAAAAGGTGAAAGAGCAGAGATTTTATCCAACTAACACAGGCACATCAATGCTCACTTTGTCCAGTGTGGCAGTTCAGCAGGCAAAGGCAGTCCCCAAACCCACTAAAGATGGGCACAGGAATGGCAGCTGCCCAGGCCAAGAGCAATGCCAATCCACACCATGCAGCCACCACTGAGACAGACAACTTGGTGCAATAAAGTAACAAAAATCCTACGCTGTGTAAAGGAGTTTTTAAGGAAAAGTCTTGGAATCACAAGTCCCTGCAGTGTGGCCTGGCTATGAAACCATTGCTGGGGGTTTCGAGCTCTCCGCTCTCCGTGCATGCATTATTTCCATGGCAACGGCAGCTCTCACCTCCCCATCTCTTGCTGGCTGAAAGCCCTGCAGTGCTTTGTGCTGAGACTGCAAAGAGGGGAAACCATCTCCCTCTCCCGCAGCACGGGGACAGCAGCAGCAGCTGGGAACAAAAGCCTTGTCTTGGACACTGTGGGGTCCTGGGAGCAGCAAGGCTGAGCAGAGAGGATGGGCTTTCTTTTCTGGTGGGAAACAGCACTTCCCCCACTGTGCTCAAGTGCATGCTCAGTCCCCAGTGCTGCACAACTCAACAAGCAACATGTGCCTTCCCTGGTTTTACCAATCTCCAGCTTGGGGTTTCTCTGTAGTGCTGGGAGGAGAAACACACACCATTAAAGATGAGAAATTTGAGCACTGCTTCCATGCAGGGATCCCTCCAAGATGGAGGGTGACTGAGCAGCCTGGAAAACTCTCCAGTCACTGGGAAACATGGCTCTGTGTGCAGTCAGCAACCTGTCATAGAGCAAAGCCTCAGTCCTCAGACAGGTGAGAGTGAGAGCTGCCTCTGCCCCAGCACCAGCACAGACTGCACACACACAGAAAGGGTGGTTGGGACATTTTTCCTTGGCTAACTGAGCTTTTCCTCCACCCTGCTGTTTGTGATATCAAGATTCAAGCCCTGGCCACCTAGCTAGAAGCCAAACTTGAGGCCACACAGCTGGAGCCACAGTGGCCCTGGCAGATGGTGCCAGCTCATCCACACACTCCCTGTGCACTCGGACACTCAGAGGGCACTGGCAGCTCTGCCCGTTGCCCAGGTCACAATTAACCACATTTTGGTCCCTGCAAGGCTCAAATGACTGGAACTACAGGTGAGATGCATAAGTAGTGACCTGAGTATGTGCAGAGCTCTTATGGTTGAGCCCACATACAGACATGCAGCCAAAATGAAAGCTTCCAGCTGGTTCCCATCACTTGCTTTACAACACACCCATAGCTGGCCCAATTATGAATCAATCTCCCTCCCTGCAAGATTTAAAGGAAAGCCTGAGAGTATCAACATGAACTCCCAAAGCAAGGCAAAGGATCAGGTGATGGAGCAGAAGAATACAAGTCCATCTGGTCCTCCTCTCCCCACCCTCGAAGAGCCCTGAGGTTTCAGGAGAGGCACATTTTGACCTTCCTCTTTCCACACTTCCCCTCACTTCAGGTTCAGCTGTGCAAGTGCAGCCCTTCCAAGCAGAGAGAGGGACTCCTTCCAGCATCAGTCATCACTACCACCGAGTCTGCCAGAGGCACTGCTAGCAAAGCCAAAGCATCCTCTCCAGTCTCTGTGGAGTTCCCTAGATTAGCCCTTTCCTCCCTAAAGGCAACTGTTTCCTGCAAGCAAGAGCATTAACTGAAATTCCTCATTCTGGAGAGAGACAGAGATAGTGGGAATATGAAGAACCACTGTGGCTGATGCCGTGAGACACCACATCCTGCTCTCTGAATTCCTCACCCTGGACTTCAAATCCTAAAGTTGTTAAAGACTTCTAAGAAGAGCACAGAGCTACTCAGCAGATTTTCAGCTAATGAATCAACACAAGCTGTCCAGGAAACCAGAAATCCAGCCCACTGGAATGCTGTAACCCCAGGGAGGAGGGGAACAGGCAGTACACTAGGAAGGAAATGAAACAGCAAAGCAGAAGGAAAGGAACACTTCAGCACTGATCCCTTTTACCACAGATACTCTGCTGCATTATACATTTTAGGGAAAAAGTGACTTCAATTTGTTTAGCACATTGAAAGGTTCATGTTTTTCAAGCCTAAATTCTGTTCTGTGGTGCTGACATATGTACATTTCGAAAACAATTCGGTTTTTGCAAAAGCAGTAAGAAAAAACTGAGATTGAAACGTGGATCAACATTGCCACCTAGTGCCTAAGAAACCTTCTTGCTCCAGCACCGGGACAACCCATCAGCTGTGCATCCCCTCCCAAATGCCAGGGGGTAGTTGTTAACAAAACCTGTCTGGAGATCAGGGATCTAAAATGGAATTCGGCAACTTTTATAAGCAGATTTCTACCCTCAGTAAGTTCAATTTTCATGTCAGAATGCAGAGTTCACTGCTGGCAACTCCAGCTTCTCCAGACAATAGAATTTAACTTCCCATTAACTTCAACTGTATTGTTGGTAAACCCACATCCATGTGAGAACCCAAAGCTATGGCAGCTACAAGCACAGGGTTAAAGCCCTCCAGAGGGATTTCAGTGATTAGCAGAAATCTCTGCTGGGGTACAGACAGTTCTGGAATCTCACATGAGAATTCACTGTTGTGGCTACAGTGACACAAGAGTGCCAAACACTGATCCTGCCCTGCCTTGGTTTGCTGGCACCAGACCCAAGAAGGGCCCTGCACACATCCACGAAGCTTGGAAACATTTCTGTGCCTCTATTTTTCCCCAGAACAGATGGGGAGCAGCAAGGAGCAGCTGGAGCAGCAAGTTTTCCCCACTCCATCCCCCTACTTGGCCTGATGGTTCTCCTGTTATGGCCATTATAGATTGAGATAAGCACAAAGATCTGCCCTTGGAATGGCTGACATTTCAGCCAGCTCTTCCACTAAGTTTTTTTGTCACTTCCAACTGGATATGCATTCAGGCAATCACATAAAATTAAAATGCAGATACTAATTCCCTCAAGGATACCATGTAAAGTTGTTTTGGCTCATTCTCCAGAAGTTTTGTTTAGTTAGAAGATTACAATTTAGTTTTGACTTCTAAACACCCAGTTCCTTGTTCACCTAAGACACTTCTACAAATGCAAGACAAGAACCTGCACCATCCATTAGCTTTTTTAGCCAAAATCTTCCAAGAAAGGACAGGAATCCTGCTCTCTTTATCAACAATGTCCTGAAATTCATCTGTCCAGTCACTCACTTAGGGAATATCAGTAGGATCCAGCATGTGGAGCCACATGAGCTATTCATTCACCTGCTGCCAGGAAGTGCACAAATAGATACTCCCAGCTCTCCTGAAGAGACTAAATGGCAAATATATCCCCCAATTACCTTTCTGCAGCGGGGATTAGGGCAGCTGAACCGCTTCACATCGTTGTCCAGTAAAGCTGGGAAGTTACAGAAGGGACACCTGCAGCCCAAAATAAGATGCCATTAATGCAGAGTGCCAAACATAGCTTTGCTGAAAGCAGATTTAGTGAAATAGCTGTGTGGAAGTTACTGAGGCTGCCAACCCTACGCCTGTCGCCAGGATGTGCTGACTGCTGCCTTTTTGCTCATATTTCTTCGATCACTTTCCTGTTTGCAATCAAAATATTATATGCTCAGCACTGCTTTTGACCATGTAATTTAGAGGATCAGCACAGAGCTGGCAAGCAAGTCTTGGGGGAGACAAGCCTATTGAATTTTAATCTGCTCCTAGTCAAAGGCAGAATAAAAACAGACCTGGGAAGGCAGAAGGCTGAATTTATAATCCAGCTCTTTGAAAGCTGCCTATCTCAGAGTCAGCACACATTTAAGGTCCCAGGGAACAATTTGTCACAGCAGAAAGTGCAGTATCCTCTGTGGGACACTCACCTGACGAGCTCATCTGCACAGGCAGCAGCCACCTCCTCCTCGGCCTTCCTCTCATAGTATTTACAGAGGATGTTCTCTGGAAGCACTTTCTCCAGCTCACTGGTGGGGAAGGAACATGTGCAACTGCCTTCCATGCAGCTGAGCTCTGACTAGGGTTGGAAAGAGAGAACTCAGGTTCAGGATGATACCAGCAAACAGCAAAACTCAGTACCCAGAACATTACTAAATAAACCAGTGCAGAGCCTTGCTCAGAGAGAATAAGAGCTTAAATCAGCAGATCCCAGAATGGTTTGAGTTGGAAGGGACCTTAAAAATCATCCAGTTTCAACTCCCCTGCCATGGCCAGGGAGAATTTCCACCAGTCCAGGTTGCTCCAAGCCCTGTCCAACCTGGCCTTGGAAACCTCCAGGGATGGGGCAGCCACAGCTGCTCTGGGCAACCTGTGCCAGGGCCCCATAATAAATTTTTTTTCCCCAGTATCTCATCTAAATCTACCCAAGATCACTGCCAGAAAATGGGTTCACTACAGAAAGAACAAGACTAGTTAAACAAATCAGACCTCAAACAAACACTGGGCATGTGGATGCTGTTGACAGCTGGGATCACAGCTCTCTCCAAGTCCACTGTGACCAGTCTTGGCTCCTTATTACTGAACATTCTCTGCTGAGAACCAGCTCTCTGTTCACGAGCAGCACGGTGCATTCTTTTCAATTAAGTCATGTAAAATACAGCTGCCAGTTTATACATTAACAGATCCCAGAGTACAACAGCATCCCACAGTTCCAGCATCATATCCTGAGGCAAAGGAGCACATTCACCTCAGAACAAGTTAATGACTTGTTTATAGCTCAGCTAAGTATCAGGATAATTGCTACCTAAATCAGAGGCTAAGAAGGTTAGTAGTACCATAGAGGAACCAACCCCCAAATTAAGTTGGGATAACATTGATATTATGAAGGACACACACTCTTCGATAGGAGGAGACTGGCCAAGGCAGAGCTAAGTGTCCTCTGTGCAGATACCACTGGTTTATTAAGCAGAAAATAAAAACCAGACACGTTATTGTTGTTCCTACGAACGTTGCAAAAAAGTTTTCCTAATAATCAAGTTGCTAAGCATGGAGCACAAAATATGGAGGTTAGTAACACTGAAATCCTGGGCAAAGATCCCACTGTGAAGTTGCTGGCAGCACTTGATGGTGAGACTGACTTGGATTTCAGGACACCATTCCATTCAAGTATTTCCTAGGAAGCGCATCTGTTTTAAGCAACAATGTTAAACAAACAGCAATGTCATCTGCCAACAGCAATCTATCCATTCTCCCTTTGTCCAGTTATGAAATTCTTACCTTCCCAGAGCCAAAAACTGCCTCCTGAGCATATTTAATTAGGCACTCCTTGCAGAACAAGTGTCCGTCTGTGCACTGAGTCAGCTCTTCAAAGGCAAACTCGCCGTAGCAGCAGCGGCACTCGATCATCTGCCCGTCCTGCAGCCACAGAGGAACCACATCAGCATCCAAACACCCACAGCTACAGCAACACACACACACACACACAACTGCAAGCCACAAACAAAGCCAGCATTAATCCTAAAAAACAGCAAGATACACACCACTCCATTAGAGAGCCTCTTTGGCGCTCAAAATTCCCCAAGCACAACCAGAAATTTAGTTTTAAGTCCCTTAATATCTACATGTCCTGCTTGACAGGTGCCAAAAAGCTACAGAACATGTGGTGATTAATAAATCTTAGCCCACAGGCAGAGGAACAGCTCAGGTTTGGGAAGCTGAAGTCACAGGGAAGCAGCAGAGTGTACACCACTCATGGGAAAAACAAGACTCGGATCTGTCACCCTCTAAAAGAACATTTTCCATCTGCCTGGAGACCTTGCCTTGGCCTCCTCACTGCAGGGGTGGAGAAGTCTGCCACTACTAAAAGCTAAATTCTCCCAAGTTTGAAGAGAAATGGGCATTGAGACCAAAAAGGTCCCTAAATTTTCTTGGTTTGAAATGAAAGATACAATTTTCAGGCTTTTAAAGAATTCTTCCTGCAAATGAGGAAGGGCCTTCCCACTGGCTGAGCTCCAACAGCAGGTCTGTTTTAAACAGCCATAATGGTGGGAGCAAGAGCAAACCTGGTGCTATTCCACTCCTATGTTTGTTCTGAGCAGCAAAGACACAAGCTGAATTACTACAGATCATTACATGCATCAATAGTGTCGTGCTGGCCTCAGCTCATCTGCCTTTCCTAAAAGCAGCCAACACACACCACACAGGTTTTGCCAGCTCAGCAAAAGCAGCACAGTGCAAATACAGCTTCAGAAAAGCTCTGTTCTAGAAGCCAAAAGAATCTGTAAAGTAGGAAGTGCAGAACAGTGTCTATGCATAAGTTGAACTCAACAGATCACATTTTAGATACTGACCTTCTGATACTGCTCCTCATTCATCTGCAGAGCCAGCAGGAAGTCTGCATGCTGTAAGGAGACATGTGCATCAGTATTTACAGGATAGATAAAGCAATTTTCCAAACTCTACACTCACTCACATTATCTCAGGGCTTACAAACCACCATAAAAGGCTCACTGTCTGCTTGTAACATCACTCAGCCCATCCCTCCAATCCATTAAGCTATTTATGATTCAGCTAAAACAGATGGGAGAAGCAAAGGCAGCAAGAACAAAGAACCAAATTCTGTATTATGGAGGGCTGCTGGTTCAGGTTTCCACGGGCAGAGATGATCTCACCCAACAGATCCCTCCAGAGAACATGAGCTTTGTGTTTCAGGGAGACTCCATCCATCTGCCTAAGAGACAAGGATCCTTAAGGAGCTGCTTTAGAAAGGACTGGGGGTGCAGAGCTGTGAATTCAGTCTTCCCTCAGCCTGTGAGGGGAAGACAACACACGAGGAGGATTCTGCTGCAAAACACACAGGACAAGGCGTTCTGGAGCCACAGGATTGGCACCTTGGGGAAGGCAGTGAGTGGACAGACTGCCTTGGGCCTGGTCATTATTCACCACTGAGCTGCAATTACAAGCCCTGAAGCAGCAGAGAAGCCTCATAACAATTAGAGGAAAGAATTAGTGAGTAGAGTTTTTACCACTTCACAACAAAAAAAGGTCCTGACTGGCGTTTGCACAAGTAGCAGCTGCATATTTAAATAAGAAACTGTTTGGCTTCTTTCCTTCAAAACTGAGTTATTGGGAAGAGACATATGTGTTAACCGGTAGGGAAGGGGCAAACATAGTTACTCAATATTTGGTTCAGCATTTCAATTTCTGTAAGAGACAGATTTTCATGTTTAGGGCCAAAACATGAACAGTTGTTGAAGTTGTTTGCACCAGAAGATCAAACAGCTCCTGTCACTCACCTCTGCCATCTCTTTCACTTTCTGCTCATAGAATTCCTGCTCCAGCAGCACTGGTGGGAGAAGAGAGAGCTTGTCATAGGTCCTCCAGTGCCGTCTCTTGTTCTCCAGGAAGAACATGCGCTTCTCAATTTTCACATCCCCTGAGGCAGTTAAAGGCACAATGAAATGGGATGGAGCAGCCAGAACCAAGCCTAAATCCTTCCTCCTCCACACCCCAGCAGCTGGGTAACTTCAGCAGCTCAAACAGCACTGACTGTTAGGCACTAATGAAGAGGATCTCCCAAACAGATACCAGGCTGTGACAGAAACTCAGCTGTTTTGGGACCACATCCCCTTTCAAGAACAGTGATTTGTGCTGCAAGCCAGTTCTGTTTACAATAATGATGCAGAGAGCAGAACACACACAGCTTGGCATTTACCTTGCTCAAATTTGAAGTCTATGTATGAATATTGATTCATTTCTTTCCTCCTTTTCCGCTTCCCGCTGGTTTCAGGAGACAGCTCCTGCCATTTTTTGATAGCATCTGAAAAGGCCTAGAAAACAACACACAGACTTAAACCCTGTGCCTGGAAGAAAGCAGAAGCACATACTTCAAGCTCAAACACAGTACAAACATTGGCATAGGATTCATCCAAAACTGGAGAGCCAAACAGCCATTACAGAGGCAATTTTACATCCTTCCTTTGCTCACCTTGTTGCTTTATATACTCAAAGTAATAATTCCATAAAAACAAAATAGTTGAATGATACTTCATAACACCTCATCTATTGACTTGCATTGAAGTGGATACCAGTTATATTAAACAGAGCTCGTTTGGGTTTTTTTTTGTTGCTCAGTTTGCTTTCTTTTGTGAGGTTCAAATACTCAGTGCTCCCTCAGTCTAGTGAAGTTTTTGTTTTAGTTAAGTCGTGGAATAGTAGAGAAAAGCTTCAGCAAGGGGAGTGTATCCGAGGAGCAGATCCAAGTGAAAAACTGGAAGCCACATTGACATGCAGTTTGTTGATACTTAAAACAAGTGCCTTTGCATCTCCATTACAACAAAGCTCTTATGTGGAATTCAGGACTCATAAAAGGAAGAAAGGACACTGAGGCTTGGGGTTCTTTTCAATTACATGCAGTCAGTTAACTAACAGCAGCAGTTAAACGTTCTAAGATTTAGCTAAATGTCTAGTTTTTATTGGCAATTATACTGCACTTCAGCAGCAACGTAGGGGAACGATTCTCAGTTTAATGCATCACCCACCATCAACCAGACAGTGTTTCCCCAGCTCTCCTATTAGAGAAAGTAAAAACTTCCTGCAGCATTCTGTCTGGCCAATAAATTTTGAAAATCTCTACTAAATGGATTAAAACTTCTTAAAAGGAAATGAAGATTATTATAAACCCCATAACCACACAGTAGCAGATGGT
Organism: Pithys albifrons albifrons; assembly: GCF_047495875.1. Classification (NCBI taxonomy): domain Eukaryota; kingdom Metazoa; phylum Chordata; class Aves; order Passeriformes; family Thamnophilidae; genus Pithys; species Pithys albifrons. Next base: position 13,706,491 of record NC_092473.1, read on the forward strand.
ACAGTGAGGCAAAAGAGGCCTCAGTGCTCTCTGCAGACACGGGAGATAAGCCTAGGAAAGAAAACAGACTCGAGCTGGAGAACCTTCCGTGTGATTGCATAGTGTCCCTTGAGCTCGTGCAGTGCCCACTTGATGTCCTGGCTGCTCAGCATCTTGAAGTCTGCCATGAGCAGGTCAGCGGCCTGGATAAAGCACCGCTGGTCCAGGGGGGCAAGTTTGGAGAAGTCAAAGTAGTCCACTTTAGGCACCTGAGGGGAAAATGAGAGAGATTAACAGGCTGCTATAAACACACACAGAACACCCCAAATCGCTGTTTCAGTGCTTAGACCTTCTGCAAGGACACCCAAAATTTAGGTTATGTGGCACCCAGATCTGGGCACCTACATAACAATCTCCTACATAACCAGAGCATGGCACAAGTGGGCAGCCCATTGCTCTGTGCATCTGTGCAGGTGACCTGCACAAGGTAAAATGTAGTTTAAAACCATCGTGTGTGGCTGCAAGAGACAGTGAGAAGAGGAAACATTCAGGTTACTGTAAAGGGTGAAGCTTTATTTGGCTCAGGGTTGAAAGATGCTTCCAAGAGTGGACAGAGGTACTCAATATTTCTATCTCTCTCAGGTCACATGTTTCAACATACTCAAAAGCTCAGAGAATTTTTTGTCAAATGAACTTTTAGAAACAGAATCAAGCAGCTGTAGGGAAATTTGCAGTTAAGAGACTGAAAGGCAATGCCTAAAGGCCTCAAGAGAGACCTGAGGGCCGAGGCTACTTCATGTGACAAGGACTGTGGAATTCTTGTCTCAGTTATCAAAATGAACACTTCGGATGGGGCAGTGACAGGCAGGGCAGAGGGGATCGCTGAAGGCAAAGCAAACAGCAAAGTCTTGGAAATCATCTTGCAAGCCAACTAACTATTGCTATTTAACACCGTCCTAAACATGCCCAGAGGCCTCCTGTGAAAGCACAGCTCAGTCAACCACTCTGCAAACACACACTAATCAAAGCAGACATCCCAAGGTCCACTCAGGCTGAACAGACTGGCCCAGAGGCACGATGGAGATGAGGATGCTCTCACTTGCCTTTGTCTCGTCCTGGCTGGCAAGCAGGCTGCTGCTGGGATTCAAAACCACTCTGCCTTCCTTCTTTGGGTAATCTGGGTTTTCCAGAAGAAAGTTGCAAAGTCTGAAAAGATAAATATAGTTACTTCAGAGCTGGGGAGCTCAGGTTCATTTCTCACTTACCCAGTTTTTAGTATTCTATAATTATGAGGCCACACAGGCAAGTCACAGCCTGCCCTGTAAGGACCAAGGGAGGTCCTAGACTGGAGCAAACTGCGAGAAAATGACTGAGTGAAAAATGATCAGCTGTGGGACTGCAGAAGGAAAAGCAAATAGATTTGTCTTTCAACAATTAAATTTACATATGTGAAGCTTGTATGGGTGAGCTACTAATCATCTATGGGAAAAACAGCATAAAAATCCGTACAAAACCCATGAGAGGTGGAAGTCTTCAAGAGAATATTACAGATTTAAATCTGAGTTAAAACCTCCATTCTCAATCTACCTTCACATTAAAGCAACCAGAGTAACTTGGTCTATGGAAGGCGTCCCACCCCATGGCAGGGGGTTGGAACCAGGTGAATTTTAAGGTCCTTTTCAACCCAAACCATTCTGTGGTTCTGCGATTAAAGCAGAGACAAAGGCATGTTTAAACTACGTATACATGCAACACATACTCTGAATACAGGTTTCACTGTAATAAAGCTTGAAATTACACCAGCATTGCCCAAATTCCAGTAGAAACTGGTCTGGTGAGAACAGCACTTGGAAAATAATCACTAAAATTGCTGACAAAATTGCATAACAGCCTGTAAATGCAGCATGCCCGATGTCCCATCACAAACACTTATAACTGTCATGTAAATGTCGTTTAACTGAGTATTTTAGCTCAGAAAAGACTCAGTAAGCAGTTTCCAAATACCTGATTGCTGGAGACCACGAGCAGCCCAGCAGCCCTTGTGAAAGCCCAGCCCTTGCAGGCTGCCAGGCTGCATCACCTCTCACAGCCTGTGCTCAGCCTCCCCAACCAGCTGTGCTGCCTCGGTCAAGGAACAGAAACTGTTCCTCAGTTTCCCCAGCTGTAGAATAAGATCCTTCTGAATGCAGCCAGGACAAGCAATTAACATTTGTAAAACTACTGGAAAGAGAAGGTGCTAGGCTGCAGCAAAGACATAATTGCAGCTAATTTACATTCCTGATGTCAGAAATCAGGTCCTAATTAAGAAATCTGAACTGGCTGGAAGCAATAACCCACTATCAAGGCACGATTACTTTAGCTCTGCTTTCACATTCAAAGCAGGGGCATTTCTTTTTGCTTAATCGGGTATTGACATATTGAGCCAGAAGCTTTTGACCGAGTGTGAATGCTCCTGCACACAAAAGCTGAATAGATGATACCCTGCTAAGAGCAGCTCCCACATCTTATCTTTCACATCACTTGGGGTTTAAGAAGATCATTTCGGGGAAAACAACAAAATATCTCCGGCACCGGGCATTTAATAGCTTCCATTGGTAAAAGATAACTGTTTTAATCCAACAACAGAAACTTCAAGGAGCTCAAACCGCAGCTCAGACGGTCAGGATGCATTTGAACTGTCCTGCATGTTGCCAATTCAATGCTCAGGGTTTTCGGGGATGTTAACCTTCAGTGTCTGACAATTAGTTAAGTGGGTCCCGGCGCACAACCACACACACTCCCGGCACTGTTCATTAATATCTGCACCACAGGACACAGAGCTGGTTAAAAGCCTCATCCCTGCCCCAGCCCAGCCACCCTTATTTATTATATTCCAAGCCTGATTCAGCTTGACACACCATGGAGATCAAAAGAGACCGTGCCAGCGAGGCTGACCAGTGCTCTGACCCGTTTGTTCTCAAACAAAAGCCGCAGTGACAACTCAAAAGATAGTTTGGTTAAAGGAATAAAAATATGGAGAAGAAATCTTTATCATGCAGTAAGTGGGTGACGCGCCGCTGAGCAGACACTGTAGCTGCCCACAGGGGAGCCTGGAAGCACCTTTTCATCTCACTGGGTCTGTGGAACACAATGGGAGAGAACCGATTCGGGAGCAAAAAGGGAAGGAACACATTAAGCCAGATAGAAGCCCATAGAGGGATTTAATTCCATCAGGCTTCGCTAAATCCCCGCAGGACACAAAAATGAGTTTTTCACACAGCCTGGGAGGGTCCTGCAGCCAGATGCCCAACTTCAATGGACCAATCACCCCAAGGAATGGTCTTCTACACCCCCACCACAACCATCCAGCCCAAGGTGAACCCAGTTTGTGGTGCCAGCATCCAAAAGCTGCTCCATCACTGCAGGGACAGCACTTTGGAAAGACAAGAAAGAAGTTACAGTCTGATGACTTCCTAACGAAGCCCTACTTTGGAGACACGACTTCACAACACAGGCAAAGCAGCAGAATGGGAAATCTATGCCCAATAGATGGGATCATCCTTAGTTCCTTGCCAGTTAACTTATTTATGGCCCAATAACTAATTCTAAGCCTCACGCACTTAAATGCTGCTTAATTAGTGCCCTAGTTAGCTGTGAAGGGCATTGCATTTATACAAGGGAATACTCTGGCAACCAACACCTATTCTTCATTCCTGTATAACGTGTTGGGGATAGCAGTGACAGTTGCAGAGAGAGAAAGAGAGGCCACCAAGCATCAGACACCAGTCACAAGTGATTTACTTCAAACCAGTCTCTCCTCAGTGCTGCTGGTGCCAACACACGCAACCCTTGGCTCTGCAGGCTGTACCCACAGGGGCAGGAGCTGAGGCAACTCAGCAATAAGGTTAATCACTTTTTTTTACACTTTTGACTCTAACACGACTCCCAGAGATCTCCAGCATGATGAAAACATATTCCTGAGCTGTTAACACAATTTGGGAAGCAACAGTCCCCATGCTAATTTTCCCTCCACTCCTTTTACTTCACTTCTTAGCTCATATTTCTGCTCAGTTTGACCAAGATTAGTCCCTCAACAGATCTCGAGAACCAGTTCTACCAGCCTTAAATGTGTTTGCTCTATTTTATCTGTAACAAGTGATGTGAGAGAACTCACCACTGCTGCTTAAGCAACTAAAGGAGATAAAAACCAACATCATGATACAAAATAATGAAGTACAAGCCAGAATCAGCTTTACCTGGAAAAACCCAAAAACCAGTGAAATGAAGAGGCAGGGAAACATTTTCTCCAATGCAAAACACAACAACCCAGCATACAAGCTACAGCACAACATCAGAATTATAGAGGATTTAAGAATAGCTCTCCTAGAAGTAAAACCCAAAAATACTCTGCTCTTCAGCAGTATCAAGGCAATGCTGAGGCCCAGACTGGATGTGCTCTAGAACAGCATCACTGGCTGGTGGGGACATGGAAATGTGCTTCAGTTGTAGGACACACCATGGTGTTTGGCTCTATACTTACACATTTAAGTCATAGCAGTTCTTGATGATGATTAATTCTTCAATATACTCTGTCTTCACATCTGGGAATCTTGCTTCCTACAGCAGGAAAAGCTAAAGGTTACGTAGGTATTAGAGGAGCTGAGCAGCACACGTAGCAACAGCACCAAAGAGAGGGATTTATAGGTCATTATCTGGCACACTCCTGAGGCTGGGGACAAAATGGTCAGGAGACCATTGGTATCCATCCAGCCTGGCTACTGCAAGCTGCTGGCTTTCCTTTGCTCCACAGGATGGTTGCTAACAGCTCTTTCTCAAAGAAGAGTGTGGGTAGTGATGTGAAAGGCCACAAGCAGCTGCCCTAATGAGGGATTCAGGCTCAGTGGAAACGGGGGAGGCACACAGGGATGATGTACAATACAAGGAAAGCTAGTATTTACCTTCAGCCAGACTGCAAGGAGTTCCTGGTTGTGTGCTGAAATACGACATTCCAAAGCAAAAGGGAAAAACCCAACAACACAAATACCCTCCCAAAGCACCCAGACACACCAGCAATGAGACCAGAACACACAACAAACTTTTACTGGCATTTCTGGGAAGGCTCTCCCAGCGTTTGTCACGTAACAGAGAACACCCTTTGCTGCCCTCTCTTGTGTTTCTGTACAGGTATTGCAAACAACTGCACCACGTGGTATTTTGCTTTACAAGACTGGACTGGCCAGGGTTGTCAAGCAAACCTGGCAATGCAAGAGTAGCTTCTTACCCATCTCAAAGAAAGTCACTGATCAACGAGGTCTTACTTGGAAAGAACTGAATTTTGTTGGATTGCTACTTAAAAAGGCATCTTCCTCAACCTCCAGTTTTCCCAAGTAGGAAGTGGAGGAAAGACCTGGAGGAGCTGGGGGTGGTATAAGATAAAAATGCAGTAGAATATGCTTGTTTGCAAAACAATACTCAATAAGGCATCAAGAGGGATCCCTCCTCCCTAGCAATCAAGGGGAGGAGTGTGCAAACATCAGACACTTGAATCACCACATTTTTATTTTGCTTTATATTTCAAATTTACACCATGTTACCCAAGCTGCTGAATATATCAAATAAGGAGGGACCTTCCTGGTGGTTCAGCGCCCTCCATGCTGAGCCTCACACACAGAGTCAGCAAGGAGCATGTGGAGTTAAAACATACATAAACCTTCATGCTGCTTATCCAGTTATCCCTCAGTGCTACTGCTTGGAAATCCACACTGGAAGGGCAGCCATTACCTGTTGGCCACAGACCAAACTACTGCAGGAGAGGCAGCTGAAAGCAGCCATGGCTCTCACCTACATGTCCCAAGCCTTCTCTACCCCACTCTCTAACCTTCTGCCAGTGTTTGAGGTCTCAGCTTTTCTCATGTAGCTTTACATCCATTCCTAAAACAGCTCTACAGAGCTGGGTTAAGAATCAGCCAATCAAAACCAAACTATCAGATCCCTTTCAAGGGAACAAACCCATATTATTGCACCTCAAATGACAGTTTTCCAAGTGCTCCTCACCTGGTGCACAGCTGAGAGTCAGCCAAAGCCAGGAGGACCTGCAGCTGAAGTCACCAGGGCTGTGCTCTGAGTACGTGAAACCCCACACACCTTGCAAAACCCGTCTGAAAGCACCACACACAGAGGGGGCAGAGCGCCCCAGGAACACTCACCGTCTCCCTGATGAGCAGTGCAGTGAGGTCCTGCTCCTGCCCCGCAGCCCCCTGCTCTGGCACGTTGCTGGAGCCCAGTTCCTGCGAGCCCTGTGCGGGGAAGGCCGGGCCCGGCTGCTCGTTGTCCCTCCCCGCCTGCTGACCCGTCTCCTCGGGCGGATGTGCCGGCTGGGGGGAAGCAGGGCCTGGAATCCCATCCTGCTGTGGCTCTGGCCGGGGGAAGGCTGGGCCAGGAGCCTTCTCTCCATATGCCCTCAAAGGTCCTGGGTCTGCCTCTGGCTGTCCTTGCTGAGGAGCACAACCCTTTGCGACGGTGCGCGGCTCGTCCTCTGCCGGCGGGAAGCACCGGTGTCCCAGCTGGCTGTTCTTCTGCTCCACGGGGGCTGCAGCAGCTGTTCCTTCGAGGTTTTGCTCTGGCTCCAAGTTTTCTCTTTGCCATCCCTGGGCTTCCATCTTTTCCTCCTGTTGTGGTGGAAGATCTGCATTCTCCAGACTGACAGTTTCTGTGTTACCAACAGGCTGTGGACTTGTCTTTGTTGGTGGCAACAAACTCGGACCTGGCTCCTGGTTACCTGGAAGTTCAAAGCTGGGGCCATTGAGCTCAGAGGGTCCAGGCTGCTGCAGGACAAGGTTCACAGTCTCAGCCCTGCTTGGTCCAGCACTGCTCTCCACCACGTGATTGTACCCATTTCCCTGGCACAGCAGGGCTGAATCCTGCCCTTCCTGCCCATCTGTGCTCCTCGAGGGCTCCCCAGCACCTTTGGATCCTCCTTCTCCCACAGTGTTTGCACCCTGCCATGGAGCAGCAGGTCTGATGACATTGGGGCGCAGAGGCTGCTGATGTTTTTGGGTCTGAAAAGAACACAGACAAGAGCAAGTAGGAATTCCTGTCTGCACCTCAGAATCCTTGTTCCAGATACTTTTGCATCTAATCAAACTTCTGATGGGAAGCAGATATACAGTCTGTTTAGCAAGAAGTTTAAATAAAGCACAAAACTGCAACCCCCATATCTTGTTTCCCTGAACTCCATCCTCAACCTGTCCCCAGGTGCTCAAAGAACATGTGGCTGAACTGGGGATGCACAGGACTTTCAGAGTGGAATAACTTCCTAAGCTCACCTTAATACCCACTTCCCTCCCAGTAAAATAGTCTGGGAACAAGGAACTAACTGATGACATATTTGTGTTTTCACCAATTTATTTAAACAGGCAGGAACCAAACCTCAAAACATTAATCTCTGGCCTTGTTCTTGCCTCTGGCAGACAGACTGCTGGATGCCAACAGAGCCTGAGTGTTCTCTGCTACTGTTTTCAACTAAGAAACAGAAAGGTCAGCTTTGCAACCCATTTTCTCAATGCTTCTGGTTAATTTAACAGAAAAGTGGAATATATTCTTCATATAATGTAGATGTGAAATGCTGCAAAAATCTAAGTGAGTGCAACAGCCCAACATGAATGCAAATGGCATAGAGGAATATTAAGTATACAAGGTATGTATATAAATCAAACAAGGCATGGTTTTAAACACTACTGAAGATCAAGTCCTCTTGCACAGAATTCCACCTTTCTGGATTCAGATAGACAACTTCATGGGAGTTACAACCTTTGTTAAGTAGAACTTTAACTACAAGGTAGTTTAGCAGTCTAGTTCTCCCCTCCTGTGCCCAAAATATGATTAAATAAAGCCAGTAAAATGCCATCATTTCAATTATTTCAGACATTCCTCGTAGGCTGCTGTAACCAGACAGAACTCGAATGCATTAGATATTTGCACAAGACTTAGCTATACAGGCCATGAATAAAGCAGAGCAACTACAAGAATGAAAAATTACCTCTGCCAAGATGACCACGTCATCATCATCCTCCTCCTCAGGCTGCTGCTTTTCTGGCATTTCCAGCAACAAGGGTAATTCCTCATCCGAGGAGTCGGATATGGTGATAAGCCCTTCGTCCCTGCGGTTTATCCAGTCTGTGGCACAGCAAGCAAAGCAAAGGTGAGCTGTTTGCTCAAGGTAAAACTGCAATCACAGGGCACATACAGTGCCAAAACACCTGAAAAAGCAATTTTCATGTTTGCACTGTAGCAAAGGGAAAGAGGCACTCAAAGGTCACCGACTCCTCTGCAAGTTACTCTTGGAGCCCCTGAGCAAAACACCTGCACAGCCACAGCTCACCACAGCAGCACCTGCAGGAACACTCACTGACACTCACACAGAGAGTCTTCCATCCCAGCCTTCAGCATAAGTCAAGCTGCTGCAGAAATTGTTCTGAACAAGCCATATTTTTGCAGAGAAATCCTGAACTTTCAGTATCTCAGGGACACTACATTTTCTTTTGTTAACATGCAGTGCATTCCAGCAGAGAGAGAAGGTTCTCTGTGCAATTTGGCCTCTTCTGGAAGAGTGAGACTTCGCAGGAGTATCTTAAGCAGGGCTGAGATAGGGACTGGCTGTAGGTGCAGAACATATCCTGCCATTAGATGACAACCTTGTCCCTCAAGATTTGTCAATAGTTTGCTACTGAACAGAGGACAGACATTCAAGGGAGAAACAGGGTTTCTCTACCACAGAGAGAATATACCACTAAGCTTCTCCTAAATTTTGGCCTATTTTTTAGCGCATGAGTATTCATTTATCACCTTTCAGGCATACAGATAAAGCATCATTTTGAATTCCACCCTTGGAGGAATGGGTGCCAACACACACAACCCTAGGAGGGCACGCATTCAGGGCGAGCCTCTCTCCTATGGAGACCTCAGGAGGATGGATCCTCCTTGGAGCTGCTGAAACACTTCTACACAGTGTTCCCAAGAAGTCAGCAACCTCCCTTAAGGCAGTATAACATGAGAAAGACAAGAGCCAAATATTTTGCGTGCCTGCATAACATGAAAGAATTTTCTGGAGGTGGCTGAGTCAGCGTAACAGAGGAGTGTGTGCCAGGACAGAACAGACCACCAGCAGCTCCACCAACAGCACTCCTGAGTTTAGTGTCTGTGAATCCTGATGCTTGTAAGCAGAGTTTTACAGGGGAGTTTTGGAAACAGGCACAGCTCAGTACTCACCTTTCCCTCTGTGGCTGCGGAAGCTGTTCAAGTTAATCACTTCTTCATTTCCACCTCTCTCTGCCATTTTAAACAGCTGTACCCTCAAGTGTCAATGCCCAGGCATGGCAGTCAGGCTCATATGAGGAACTAGAAGGCAAAATAAAACCAGGAGAGAGTAAGGCAACCTCAGCTGCACACTAAGCACACTTCCTCAAGACCAGGCTGCTAAAAAATTTCATGGATTCTCCTGGCTCTCCCAGCTCAGTCTCTCCATGAGGATATTTTCCTGTACCCCCTTCTCAGTATCTAACATCAGACATGTCTACCTTCTGTGCCAACAGTTAAGACAGTTGACTGAGGAGTGCAATCAGGCCCAAGAAGTTTCTCTGAAGACAACATGAAGATTCCTACAGCTATGCAATCACAAAGTGAGGAGAGATGCAACTGTATCCAGGCAGGACTCAACCCCTCCCCACATGTGGATCTTTTCCTGTGTCCACTAAGTCCAAACCTGCTGCACCAAACCACATGGCAGTGTTCCTTCCACCATCATCTGGTGAGAGGGACAAAAGGCCCTTGCCTGAGCTGTTACAGGGCAGCTCCACATAAACCTGCATCTCAGACATCCCATCGATGTCATTACAACCATCCCTGTCTCACTCCATGCCATGAAGTCACACCACACACAGCACCAAGGGGAAGAGCCAACGTGGGAGTTCAGACCTGCTGGCCCAGCTGCTGAATTGCTGAGCCATGGAGGAGCCCCACTGTTGGAACAGACCCCCCCCCCCCCCAGCCTGAATCCCCTGAGCGCCACCTGGCCAGGGCACCACGTCAGAGGGACCAGGGATGGCTCGAGCTCCCTCCCACAGCATCCACGTCATGGCACGTCAGAAGGAAGCTGTGCCCCAGCAGGGCAGGGGTAAGTGCATGATTTGTGCCCACAACTGTGAACCAGCATGGGAACAAGTCACATTACAGAGCACACTTTCCTGCCACCATCTGCTGTTTCAAAGAAGAGATTTCCCTGATTTACAGCGAGTGTTTGGTACAAATTCCAGGATACACCATCCGCTCACAAACCAAAACACAGAACGTGACAGGAATCAGGGTCCTTCACAGGACTGAGCTTTTGGGACTAAACTTTGCTGCCCCAACCTGTTTCTCAGCGAGGCACAATGAACCAGAGGCTCCCAAACAGGACTGGGGGGCAGAGGAATCACTGCAACCTGAACAGGAGGTTTCCAGTTTATGCTCTGTCAGCTTATAGCTCTCAGTCCCTGCTATCATGGAGAGGCTGAACACGCAGCCCCCAAGCACAATTTCATCACTGAAAGGAGAAAGAAGGTCTTTTTATTGAAAAGTATTCATCTCCATATTGCAGCACAGAGGAATCTGTACTATTAAATATTTACTGATGCGTAAGTTGGAAGAAAATGATGGGTCTGCTATAAAATCCTGTTTGCTAGTACACAAGAGCACTATAAATTCCTCCTCAGTAATTCTACTGAACTTCCTCTGCAGGGAACAGGATTTGCAGCTAGGGCAGCAAAATGAAGAAATCAGTTCAGATGTATAGGATACAATAATAAAAATATATAATCCATTGCTTAACAAAGCCCAGCAGCACAGCTCAGTGCCCAAATCAGCCTTACCCAGAGGGAACCTCCAGCATAAAGGTTTCAAGGCTTGGCTACAAACAAACAGCCAAATTCAGCTGGTCCCTGCACTGGTGATGGCCCAAATTTAAGCAGGACATTGAGTGAGGGAACTGCAGAGGCCTCTTCTAACCAGCATTATCACAAATATGCAACTCCCTGTATTTGAGATCTCAGCAGCACACCCTGTTCCCAGCAGGCAGCTCCGAGAGCACCATGGGTATGGTGGTGCTTTGAAAACACCTGAAAAGCAAGATTTTGGGAGCATTTCCATGAGGTACTTCAGCTTCTGCCTTATAAGGAGAAATAAATCTTCTTTTATTTGCCAGACTGGCACAACAGCACTGTGCTCATCACTGCAGGCAGGTGCTGGAGCGGCAGCTCGAGAGCTGGGTCACTCCCAGTGCACTTGGTGAAAACCTTGGCCTTTCTAAAAGTTCACATCCACATTATTACACTTATGTTTTCCCTGGTGCTCAGGAATAGCTCCCACCTAGTCCTGTGCAGCGTTCTTCCATCCTCAGCCCTCTGAGTTGCTCAGCAAACAAACCCAATGCGCTTCTTGCCATTTCAAATACGGCGAACGGGAAGGGCGGATGGGACCGGCACAGCCAAGGTCACCGAGCAAACACTGCAAAGCATCACTCAGAGACTGGCTGGGGAGCAACAAGGGCGTTTGTGAGAGCCACAGATCAGCTCTCACAGCATCAGGCAGTGCAGACAGAGGCTGGACAGGTGTCTGCTCAGATCTGCTCCAAGCACAGCGAAGGGGTGGGATGTTTCTCCCCTCAGGGAGTGCATTAGCAGGGCTGGGGGAGCACGTACAGGCTGGAGTGGCACTGCAAATGCTCAGCACAGACACCAAAAAACATTCTCTCTCAAATGGTGCTTTGTCCAGTGATGGCTAAACCCCAGCTGTTCACACCCAGGAATGATGGATAAGCCATGAGCCACATTAAGGTTGTATTTTCTACAGGCTACTCTGGTTGCTGTAGAGAGGAACTTGCACACTTCAACCTTCAGCACTGAGAAAGGGGTACAGGAAATAATCTGAAATTAAATTTGGGATAAAACAATTGTCTATCCCTCTGTCCAGGTCAAAAACATGCAAACAACACCAACAGATACATCGTGGTTTAAAAGCAGGACTATAATAAATACCATTAACTGTAATGCACAGTCAAAGCAACAAAGAAAGAGCCAAGCCTGGAAAGAACTGGCAATTCTTTTTACTTCAAAATAGACTGAATAAAAACCCAAGGAGCTTAATAAAGCCCTGCTTTGAGGGTAAAAGCCAAACTTCCACTGAGAGCTAGCAATTCATTTTGTCAATACTCAGTACAGAGCTGGAGTTTAAACAAATATCTATAAGCATGGGCCAGTTCCATCTAGTGGCACGAATAAGAAGTTTATTCATGTTTATAGCACCAGGCCGCCAAGAATGGGAAGTAACAAGATCAAAGCCACCCTGGGGTCTTGCCCTACATAAACAACAATAAAAAAGCAAGGAAGACAGATGGAAAGAAGCTATTCCATGCTACCTCAGTGATTTCAGTGCCTATTTATAGGTAAAGAATAAGGCTACCTATAAGCAAGCTCTAACATGCCCATCAGCTTTTTTGCAATACAGTCAAGGACAGGAAACTGGAACTGTTTTTAAAACAAAGGACCTGGCAGCAGACAGATAAACACTTTGAAAGCTTTTTAGTTGTCTTTTTTTTTTCTTAAAAGGCTCCCACCTGCACTACAGCACATCAAGCGGGATTATGTCCAGGTGACATAAAAAAATCTCATCACAACTTCTAAGACTGACAGCACAGCAAAGACCACCACAGTTCCACTCAATTTCACCTCCATTTTTCACATTACTCCACATATTCATTACTCGGAATCACAGAATATTCTGAGTTGGAAGGGACCCACAAGGATCAGAGCCCAACTCCTGACCCTGCCCAGGACACCCCAACAATCCCAACCTGTCCCTGTCCTGTTGTCCAAACTCTCCTGGAGCTCTGGCAGCCTCGGGGCTGTGCCCATCACCCTCTGTTGCTGCACATCCAAGTTGTTTCCCTGCATAGACAATAAAACCCTCCCCATTATGGTTTTTCCTACAGCAATTTGAGAGAAGGACCCTTTAACAGAATATGCACTGGGAAAACCAGAGACCATCAGGGACTTGGATATAAAAGCTCTCTGAACTGAGCAGAGCTCAGTCTGACAGCTGAAGTCACAAGTACTTCTCAGACAAGCTCCTCAAACATGCAAAAATCTAATCCACAAAGCCACTGGTCCCAACCACTACTGTGACTTAAGGGATCAGCTGCTGTGAGGTGAGGCAGGTCTCAGGAGCACACAGAATGCTTACACAAGGATTTCCAAACCCCAGCCAAAATCCTTTCAAACACCACATTACATATTTTTAGCCTAACCTAAAAATAGGCACCATCAGTGCTGTGCATATATTTAATCTCCTGGTATATGAAGGAGTTTCTGGGCTGCAGTAAGTGGAGCAGAACTCAAATCTGCTCCCTCCACCTCACATTTGTGCTGTGATGAGCATCTTCAGATGGTGCTGGGATTTAAAGTGGCAGCCAAGGGGAGACCCCCCTCCTCACACAGTGCAAAGTATTTTCCCCCCTACTTACAGCATTTGAAATGTTGAACTCCCACATACCCAAGATGGGACCAGACTCAAAGTGCTCTTTCCTGGCTCCAGCTCAAGGCAACAGGACTAGACAGAAAGCACTGCAGGGGAGGTAAGAACTGAGATCCCAAACGAACAGGGGGAAGGTAAAAAAAAGAGCAGCTTGAAAGAGATGTCAGCAACATCAAATCAGTGTGTGTTTTATCCTCTCCCCCACACAGCAACACCACTGCTGCTCACCTACATTGACAGAAGAGCATCAACTCCCACTTTCTGCCTGCGGGCAGCAAACGTGTCTGCTGGTAGCCTGCGAGCAAGGTGAATTTCTGGCTTGTTTCAAGCTGCTAAAACAAAGAGAAGCTACTTAAATAATGCAGGGCTTGTGACAACCAGCAAAATGAAAAGCTAAAAATTCAGTCCTTAAAAAAAATTTAAAAAAAAAGAAGTAGAAATAAACCAGGCTGACTGTCAAGCATTTCACTGAAACGTTTCAAAGGGTTCACGATTTGCTGGGGGCTGCTCCTTGTTAAGAGTCACTGAGCAAAAGCAGGCAGAGTTTAACAGTGGATGATCGTGTTAAGTGGCATCATCCCAAGCAAAAATGAGAAATCCCCTGATCACAAGCCCAACAAGAACTGCTGGGCACAAACAAGCCCCATTTGCTGTGCACAAGGCAGCGACTGCCACGGCACTGCATTCCCAGAGGGACAGAGCAGGGGGTAACGTGGGGCTGCACCAGGGCTCCTGCCAGCAGCTTGGCTTAGTTCTGAGCTCAGGAAAAGTGGGAAAGTCACTGGTCCCAGCCCAAAATCCCAGCTCTGAAAGCAAGAGTGTGTGGGCCCTGGCTCACAGGCAAGATCACCTGGTTTACAGGAGCACAACCTGCTGCAGATGTTGCCCAAAAGCTCCTCTGAGGAGCACAGATCAGGGGTAGGATTATGGCAACTCCATCCTTGCAGCTCCATCAGCAATTTTTGGACTTGTAGCTTGTGATAAGGGGAAAAAACATGCCAGAAGATCATTTAATAACAGAACTGGCTGGTGAGTTATAAAACACTCCCAAAGTGTTTCCCACATTAGCAGCTGGCTTGGTTTACCAAATGATTTTAAACACACACACTCTCTGAGAAGGAGATGACAGGAATCCTGGGATCTGAGAAAAATCAAGGAACAGAAGGTGGAGCAAGTAAAACAAGCCAGGTTACAGTTCTGCTGCAGAAAGCCACAGAACTGGCTCCATCACACCAAAACATAAGACAGCGTAACACAAGAAGCATTTTATAGCAAATAAATCCAATCTGAATGTCCACCTCCCATTAGAGACCAGCTGGTCAACACACACAGATGGAAAGTGTTCCAGCAGCCCTGAAGTGCTCCAGGGATGGACATTACAAAGGTGGACAAGAGGGATGAAGCCTTCAAGCTTGTCTGGAAGCAATCACAGCTTCAAGTTACCTCCCAGAAGTTCCCTATTCCTCACTCTTTCTTAGCCAGGAAGGAAATGATGCCCTTTCCACCCAGGCTCACCACTGGTCACGGCAGATACTCAGATCACACCAGGAGACACTCCAGGAAGAGAGGCTGTGGATTAGCAGGGGATGAGCCACATCTACGTGTCACTGCTCCAGGCTAATGAAAATTGCTTAGTCAGGAGCAATCAAGAGAGCAGATATTTAGGGATTATTTGGCTTCAAATCACCAACTAGATTTTCCCTCATTCTGTAAGCCCACTCAGGACTTACAGGAAGCATCTTGGCTGTCTGTACATCATAAGACTTCTCATCAACCTTATCTGCAGTTCATCGTTCCATTAAGGTCACATATCACTTTTTAAGTACCAATCACCATTTTTATTGCATCTAAACCACAAAGCACAAGAAGAAAACAATCTGCCCAGTTTTATCTAATTCACCCAACAGCTGGCCACACACATTGACACCATCTTCCTTCCCAAACCTGTGAAATGTTTGCATTTTCCTAGAAAAGCCTCTGCTCTGTGAGCTTCTCTCCAAAATGTAAAACCGTTTTGAAACAGCTGCATTCATTTTGCACAACTGGGCAACTCAAATGAGAGTCTGGGATTCCTTTGAGCTGTTCCCTGGTGACTGGCATCAAGGTCAGCAGCTGGACCCTTCAGTGACTTCCCACAGCCCCCATCAGTTCTCCTGCCAAAGAAAAGGGCTCAGTGTCACCCCATCTCCCTGACCAGCATGAGACTCCTCCTGTTGATACAAGAAACAAACACTCTGCACAAGAGGTGGGGAGCTCTGGATCAGTCATTTGCCTCCCCTACCAAATAAAGTCCTGAAAAAACAGTTAAATTTACCAAGTCTGGTTGAAAAGGAGAGTTAATGCCATCGCCTGGAGCAGCTCATTTCAAGTGCAAAGTGGAAATTCAAGGCTTTGAGAGGGGCAGAGGCATCCCTGCAGTTCCTGCAAAGGGCAGTACTCTGCCTGCCTCAGACTTCTGGCATGTGCAAGATCATCCAGTATAATCCCCTAAATCCAAAACCTCCCTCCCACATCACAAACACAGGTGCCAGCTTGGCATTTCATGTTCAAGCAACCATTCAGGCACCAGCAGCTCAGCACATACAGACAAACCCAGCCTTGCTGAGCTCACAGCTTATCTCCCAAACTATCCTTTTAAAGAACTGATTTATCCTGATTCTGTGCTATTAGGGTGGGGGTGAATGTAAGAGCCCATGTGACTTGCAGCTTTGGCATTTCCAGAGCAAGTTTTACTTGCAGTTTCCTTTCCCTGAATTCACAAGTCCTTTCAGGGGAGGGGCAGAGGCTCCTCTGTGATTCAGACAGCAGTGGGTTTGAAGAGCCAGACTGCAGGTACCTCCAGGTGCTGCACATCCCTGTCACAGCTCTACATTAACTGCAGCTGCCTCCTCTTCCCCATAAATCCACATGGAAAAGAACAGGAGCAATGCCCTGTGTGCCCCAGGGTACACACCAGAGTGCTCTGCTGGTACTTGTACTTCACAGAGCTCTCCAGGAGAAAGGATTCTCTCCAAAGCATTTCCTCTCCAAACCCTCAGTAGTTTTTCCTCCTCTTTTCTTCAAGGAATCCTGAATTTCACTTAAAAAGGCTTAACAGAACAAAGAAATCCAAGTACAACCTTTAAAGTAGTTATTTAACGAGTTGGATGCACGTCCTCAGGAGCCTTCAGGGTACCATCTTAGCCTGTTTTTCACTGGAGAGGAAAGAGAAATGAGGGATTTAAGGCTGCTGGGACAGGCTGTGGCATTGACATTCACACAGAGGAGCAACCAGCAGCCCTGTTTGCAGGGGCAGTGGGAGCAGGGAGAGCCAGGCTGCACAAACACAAACTGCTGGGGAAAGGGACTAACCAGACCAAAGCTGGAAAAGCACAGTCAGGTTTAGTTACAGGACCAGCCAGAGGACTTTAAAATCACAAAGGATTGATAAGCTGTGATGGCATCCAGGATGCTGAGAGGTTGCCCAGTAGAGCAGCTCTGAAAACCATCTAAACTGCACTTGGGAAGTTGTGCTTCAGAAAAAAAAAAAGGCATAATGAACCACCAGGAACAAATGTGGAAAGAAAGGGGATATTTCTGTATTTTGTTTTAAGTGTGACCTGAACCTATCACAAGAAACTTTGCTTTCAAGCACAGCACACCTCACCCTGTTCACAAAGCTGTGACAACAAAAAAGCTGAAACTTGACCTTGAGGTGGCACAGGAGGGAAAAAACCCAACTGACTGCAGCAGCCCACCTGAGCTGAAAGGAAGGTGTCTGAGTCAACCTGCACGGGGCTTTCAGAAGTATTGACTTTTTTAAAAGCCTGCCACCAACCATTCCAGGTGTCAAACATCCCAGAGAGTGGGACTTCCAAAAGGAATGACTTCACAGGTCACACATTCTGGTTATTACAGCCCTGCCCTTTTTTAGAGCCACATTAAGCATCTGCACTTGCCTTAATTCCAAAGGTCAGTGGCCACAAGCTGTGGCTTCATATTCAGAAGGGTTTCACTGCATTACCTGCTTAAGATGGTCACATTCCCACAGCTTGTTGCCTCCTCTCACACAGTTCCTCCAGCATTTCTTACAGCTTTGAAAGGAAATGTCCTGGAAAACGTTTTTGTAGGATTCAGGTCAGACACCTTCTCTCCTCCCATATTCACCACAGTGGAGGTGGAAGAACAGAATTAAGAGAGTAAAATAAATTGCCAGAAGGGGAAAGATCTTGAAATGCAGCCTCAGCTGACCCTACACAGCCACAGCCAATACCTGACTAACACAAACCACACGTGTCCTGGTCCTGGGTCAGGCACTGCCTTTGAAAGGCTTTTACACAATCAATCGAAAGGTTTAAATATGTACAAGAGCCAATTTAGAGCCACACTGGGCAAACAGGCCAAGTTCACTGCACAGTGAAATGAGTGTTAAACGGCCTAATGTACTGAGAGTGGGACACCAACAGAAAGCTCCTAAGGCAGGTACAACACCTGAGCAACTGGGCCATGCTCTGCACCAATTTCTGTGGGAAAGGGCACAAAACAAGCTGCCTATTGCCCCCAAAACTGCAGCACAAGCAGCACTGCCACAGGAGAACTGCAACTATGTCCCCACTGCTCCAGCACCACAGACAACCAGTTGCCAAAAGATTTTCAAGCTGGGCAGCAACAGCTTTTGTAAAACTGGGTTTAGTTTTGTTTGCAGGCACGTGTAACCTTGTGGCCAATTCCAGCCCAGCAAGCTCTGAGCAGTGACAACCCAGGGCAGCCTTCCAGGCTCAGGACAGTTGTCCAGCCTGACTTCATTCACATCACGTGGCAGTGCCACTCTGGGATTTAGGCAGAGTGTGCTAAAATAGCAGAAAAGCAGAGAGGTTGCATTGGAGGTAGGTATCACTGTATCAGAACTGAAAACAGTGAAATTAGATTGTGGCCAGATTTAGAGATGCTCCACATCCAGCCTGAGTCTCTTCTGAGACTAGTAAAGTTCACAGAGGAGTGAATTATCAGCTAGCAAAGAAGAACTGCACATTAACTCTCCAGGTCCACAAGGCTGCAAGGTACCCACCAACGTCATCACAAGACAAGTGTTTTGCATGCACAGGACCACAAAACCCACCTCAGGCCACAGCCAAGAGGTTCCCCAGGCTGCAGTCAGGACATTCACCAAGGACACACAGTCTGCAGGCAGCCAATCCTTTGCCCACCCTCAGTCATCACACTCGAGTGCCCAACACTGGGTTGAGCCTTCCCACAGCAGAACAGAAATTCTCTTCCTGGGTGTTGCAATACCACACAGATTATTTAACCACCTGGGACAGAGAGCCAGTAAAAACAGCCACAAACTGCTGAACAAACAGGAGCCCATTCAGCTGGAGTGCTCTCCAGGCAATGTGTCCAAGGAGAGGTGTGTGTTCCAGCCACTGCAGGCTGGGCTGTGCCAGCCCTGGCGGATCCAAGGGCACCTCCCAGCAGATACACAATGAATCCTGCTCCACTACAGGATTCTGGTCTAACAACATACAGAGAGGACGTGAACTATTGACAATAGCCAAGTTGCTGCTCATGGGTCTTGCTCATCTGTAGCTGGAAATCCCAGCAGCAGGGGAGGTATGAAACGCCCTGAGCTGCTGCTCTCCTGAAAGGGAGAAGAAGCTGCTTTTCCTGCCTTCCCTTTATGCTGCTGCTGCTGTCATCTCCCTCAAATTGCATTACAGCTGATGACAGCGGAGCAGGGAGAGGAAGGAAGCCCTCAGCAGCACCCTGGCTGTGCTGCAGGCAGCTGCCAGCACTGCTGCCCTTCCCTCTGCAGCCCAACAGCAGCCTGTGCTTGCCAGGGGCACCTGGGTCACTTCTGCCATGACTGGCCTTCAAGCAAAAATCATCTACAAGAACCATCAAGGAGAGGTTTCCCTCCCCCCTCCACCAAATATAAAAATGCATCATGTCTTTGGGATGGGATTTGGAAGCAGAGGTGTAAATCTAATTCCTAACTCTGGTTTTGCAAAGACTGCAACAAGCCAATCTCTGCCTTCCTTCCTCCAAGGAACAGCAGGAGCAGAGCCCACAGCTTGGGAACGTGTCAGTCTGGATAAAGCAGCACAGGAGCCTCATGCAAGGAGTGCTGCAGACAGAACACATTATAGAGGCTGCTTTCCATCCTTATATTCCCCATACGAAGATTCCAGCCAGTGCAAATTCTGATCACCTTGCACTGCAGAGCAGGATCACGTGATGCCTCCACAGATCCCATCCAAATGTTCCTCTGAATAATGCAAACAGTAGCTTGGCCTCCTTACAGGGAGAGCAGATCGAGGGTGAGCAACACCACAGAGGCCAAAACTGGAAACATTTCAGGTCACCCTGACACCCACAGACACTCCCAGTTTTATTTCAGCTCAACAACTTTGCTTCTCCTTACGAGTGACAACCACAGGCTCCAAAACTCACCCTGGGAGCAGCCAGGCAGCACCAGCACAGGAGTGGGGCTCTCCAAAGCCAAGCCTAATTTAAATTCCCCATGACCTGGGTTAGGAACACTGGGAAGTGGCACCAGGGCTCAGGGCAGCAGCTGCCCTGCACTGAAATCCTTCCCCAAAGCCCAATGCTTTTTCCACTTAATCAGGCACTGACAGTTCCCCTCATGAACACAGGGAGGGAACCACAGCAGGGCTGGTAATTAGGAGAGAGGTGTCATTCAGAAGGAATATCATTTCCTGTCCTCAGGAATTAAGCTTTCACAAGGACTGTTACAAATTTAAAACCACTGCAAGCTCTCAAGCACTGACCCAGAGGAAAAACATCACTCCCAAGATATTCCAAAACAGACTTGAAATTCTGTGAAAGTGACACGAAGCTGCTGAGAACGAGACTATCCCAGCTCAGTGAAACATTCCTTATTATCTCACGTCTCAGTGCTTTGGCAAGGATAACTGATCCTGGTGGCTTTTTCCCCTCTTTTTCCTGTTTTCTCTGCCTACTCCTGCCCGATTTCCCATATTTCCCTGTTCCAGTAACCTGCTTAAAAACAAAAGTATTGCAGACCACTGTCAATCAGCTCATTATTCAGCCCCATTTCAACCACAGGAACTCCCACAAATAACATTATCTCCTGTGCTGCTGCTGAGGCAGATTGTTTCACACCTTCCACTGCTCACTGCATTTACCAAGGCACCTATTCCATCAGGATAGATCCTACTGAGTAACCCAGTTACAGGGAGCAGCTCCAAAAGCCCACCCATCCACCAACAGCAATAAAACACCATTATCTCAGTGCACACAGAATTCTGAGCCTATTACTGCCTTGCCTTTAAGTAGTTACAATGATGTCTGAATTCAATGATTTAAATGGAGCCTGAAAATCTCTCGAGACCAAATTCTGTCGGAAAAAAACCCCAAAATTCCAAGGAGAAGAATTAGTGGTGCAGTTCTGACTGTCCCAAAAAGAATGCAGGCCCAACACCCAGCACTGTGACACAGTAAACCACTCACAATAAAAAGATATAAATAAAAGTAAGACACCCATTCCAAATGAATGAATGGGACCTTCTTCCAGCAGGCACCCAACAACACCCGGAGGGCTCCATGTCCCTCGCACTTGGGTTTGTGCTGCTCCCAGTTGTTAATCAGCTCCTGGCCCTGGGATGTGCTTCCTGTCCCTCTCCAGCTGTGCCACGAGCTGCTGGAATTGCCTGCTCGCTCCACCTATTTTTGCCACAGGACTTTTTGGGGATTTGTGTCCAATTTCAAAGCACAAGTCCTGCTGCCAGGGATCGCAGCAGGAACGCCCACTGCATTCCCAGGCAGACAAAGCACTGCTCTACCCAGGCATCTGGACTCCCGAGGCAGCTCCTCCAACTCCAGCCCTGGGACAGGCTGCCAGCACCTGCTGGAACCCAGAATGTACCTCATCACCACTAACACCTGCCCCAGCTGCTCCTCCAGAGCTGCTGTTTGTGCCCTGACTGCCCAGCTGCAGCCAGGCCAGCAGGAAAACATCCTAGGAAGGAAGAAAAGGAGATGGAAGAAGGCCTGTTCCCAAAATGCAGCACTACCAAGCAGGCTGAATGTCTGCAGATCTTCAGGAAATGCGTCTGAGGCCTTTCCCCAGTCTTGGTATTCCAGGCACAAACTCCTGTCAAGATGATTGTTTATTAACATCGAGTCACACCAGCAGACACCCAGCACATGAAATCCATTAACATGTTTACAATTGCAGAAGGCCTGATGTAAGGCAGTGGAATTTTTGCACAGCATTCATCCTAGAAATGAAAAGCTCTTATTAAAGCTGTAAATCCCACAGTTCTGGGATTAAAAGCTGTCCTAAAAGAGATGGGTTTCACCACGTGGTTTGAGCTGCACATTCCTATGGCCTTGTACCTGCTCACCGTGTACCAGAACCTGCTCAAGATTGGGGTCTGCAGAATGAGAGGTCTCAAACATTCCCCCCTGCCTTCCAAATAGGTTGCTGGAGGAAAAACCCTCCTGTCATCCTTGTTGGAAGCAGGAAAGGCCACTTTAACTCAGAATGCAAAGGCAGGCTCAATGCCCAACAGAGGACAACTGCTTGTCCTCCACTGCTACAGCTGGAAACCTGTCACAGCTCCCAAGTGCATCAGGTGAGAGAGCAGAAACTGCAAGAAAGAACCAACCACCAGAGAGGCAGAACAGAGAAACTGGGATCTGCTGGTAGGTCTGAGCACCAGAACTGACTGTGCCCCTCAGACCCCAAGGCAGTGAAGGATCCTCCAGAACTGCTGCCAAAGCAAAGCAGGAGCTGCTGTTCCACTGGGCAGGCAGGGAGATGGGAGAGAAGCACGAGAAGGAAAGCTGTGAAAAGCACATGAACAAGGAGCTTAACTCCCTCAGCATCACACCTGGAAAATGAAAATAAAAGTGCACAACAGCAGCAACATCTTTCTCTTTCAAAGTATCAAAAGTCTCAGAGCAGTCACCAAACCATAACACCACGTAAGAAAATGATCCTTGCTTGAACTGAAACATCAGCAACTAAATTCACTTGTGAAAAATACCATCCTAGGCATGTTTCAGTAAGACTCTAAGGTAAGGCATTGGAGGATTCTCAGTTTGGAGGATTCTCAGTTTAACCCTGAGATCAGCTCAGTTAGTTAAAACTTGGTTGTAATAATGCCAAGGTCATGGGTTCAATCCCCTGTGTGGGCCACTGACTTAAGAGTTGGACTCGATGATCCTTGTGGGTCCCTTCCAACTCAGAATAGTCTGTGATCTGCAGAAAACTTCCAAGACAACACTCCAGGTCATAAAGTACAGGTGAGATGAAAATAAAACCCTCCTGGGCTGGACTCACAGGTGCAAACACCCATTATCCAGGTGGGGTTCCAGCCAGCACAGCTGCAAACCCACTGGATCCCCACGGGGGGATGGCAACCCTGTGAGCCAACCCCCTTTGTGCCCACCCCGAGGGGCTGCCCGCGGGAGCTCACCCTTCTCCTCTCACACACACACACACTGGAGCTCACCCTTCTCCTCTCACACACACACACTCTGAAGCTCACCCTTCTCCTCTCACACACACACACACACTGGAGCTCACCCTTCTCCTCTCACACACACACACACACTGGAGCTCACCCTTCTCCTCTCACACACACACACACACTGGAGCTCACCCTTCTCCTCTCACACACACACACACACACACACACTGGAGCTCACCCTTCTCCTCTCGGACACACACACTGGAGCTCACCCTCCTCTTCACACACACACACACACACACACTGGAGCTCACCCTTCTCCTCTCACACACACACACTCTGGAGCTCACCCTTCTCCTCTCACACACACACACACTGGAACTCACCCTTCTCCTCTCACACACACACACACTGGAACTCACCCTTCTCCTCTCACACACACACACACTGGAGCTCACCCTTCTCCTCTCACACACACACACACACACACACTGGAGCTCACCCTTCTCCTCTCACACACACACACACACACACACTGGAGCTCACCCTTCTCCTCTCTCACACACACACACACACACACTGGAGCTCACCCTTCTCCTCTCTCACACACACACACACACACACTGGAGCTCACCCTTCTCTCTCACACACACACACACACTGGAGCTCACCCTTCTCCTCTCTCACACACACACACACACACTGGAGCTCACCCTTCTCCTCTCACACACACACACACACACACTGGAGCTCACCCTTCTCCTCTCACACACACACACACACACACACACTGGAGCTCACCCTTCTCCTCTCTCACACACACACACACACTGGAGCTCACCCTTCTCTCTCACACACACACACACACTGGAGCTCACCCTTCTCTCTCACACACACACACACACACTGGAGCTCACCCTTCTCCTCTCACACACACACACACACACACTGGAGCTCACCCTTCTCCTCTCACACACACACACACACACACTGGAGCTCACCCTTCTCCTCTCACACACACACACACTGGAGCTCACCCTTCTCCTCTCACACACACACACACTGGAGCTCACCCTTCTCCTCTCACACACACACACACACACACTGGAGCTCACCCTTCTCCTCTCACACACACACACACACACACTGGAGCTCACCCTTCTCCTCTCACACACACACACACTGGAGCTCACCCTTCTCCTCTCACACACACACACACACTGGAGCTCACCCTCCTCTTCACACACACACACACTGGAGCTCACCCTTCTCACACACACACACACACTGGAGCTCACCCTTCTCCTCTCACACACACACACACACTGGAGCTCACCCTCCTCTTCACACACACACACACTGGAGCTCACCCTTCTCACACACACACACACACCGGAGCTCACCCTTCTCCTCTCACACACACACACACTGGAGCTCACCCTTCTCCTCTCACACACACACTGGGGCTCACCCTTCTCCTCTCACACACACACACACACACTGGAGCTCACCCTTCTCCTCTCACACACACACACACACTGGAGCTCACCCTTCTCCTCTCTCACACACACACACACTGGAGCTCACCCTTCTCCTCTCACACACACACACACTGGAGCTCACCCTTCTCTCTCTCACACACACACACACACTGGAGCTCACCCTTCTCCTCTCTCTCACACACACACACACTGGAGCTCACCCTTCTCCTCTCACACACACACACACACTGGAGCTCACCCTCCTCTTCACACACACACACACTGGAGCTCACCCTTCTCACACACACACACACACTGGAGCTCACCCTTCTCCTCTCACACACACACACACACTGGAGCTCACCCTCCTCTTCACACACACACACACTGGAGCTCACCCTTCTCACACACACACACACACCGGAGCTCACCCTTCTCCTCTCACACACACACACACTGGAGCTCACCCTTCTCCTCTCACACACACACTGGGGCTCACCCTTCTCCTCTCACACACACACACACACACTGGAGCTCACCCTTCTCACACACACACACACACACTGGAGCTCACCCTTCTCCTCTCACACACACCACAGCTCACCACACACAGCTCTGCAGCCTCAGCAGCCTTTGGTGGGATCCCCTCCAGCTGTCTGGGGGAACAGGGTGAGCTCCAGAGGCAGCGAAAGTCACTGGACACGACCATTACCTTGTGGGTCCCTTCAACTCAGAATAGTCTGATTCTGTGATTACATAAAGGCAGAGCACGCTCAAACTTGCAGGCTTTGCTCTCTCAGATCAGCAGAGAGGGAGAGGAGTGTCCCCTCGCAGCCCCCTCGGCCCCGGGACAGCCGTGCTGGGGTTTGTTCCCGCAGCAGCTCCCACCGCACACACCCGAAATGTCCCGAAGGGGGGTCAGGACAGAACTACAATCTTTTATCCTCCTCGCCCCCAGACCCGGTTTATCCCGAGCACAGACACCCGGCCGGGGGATCCCTCGGGGTGAGGGGGCACAGGGCAATGAGGAGCAGGGACCCGACCCCGAGGGGACGGAGTGTCCGCGATCCTGAGGGAAAGCGGGGAGGCCCAAAGGGAAGTGGAGGGGGAACAGGGCCGGACCGACGGACACGGGGACCGGCGCTGAAGGGGAGCCGGAGGAGGGGAACGGACGGAACGGACCCGCGTCCCTCCCTGAGGGGCTGGGGGAACACACCGGGCAGGCCCCGGCCGAGGGGCGACGAGGCCCCGGGGACCCTCTTTGTCGCCCAGCACCCCCGCCGGTGGGAGCGCGGCACGGCCGGGCCCCGCGGGGACGGAGGGCCCCCCCGGCACTGCCGAGCCCTGAGGGAATGGAGGCACTGGGGGGCCCTGAGGGAATGGAGGGACTCCCTCCCGGCACTGCCGGGCCCCGCGGGATGGAAGGACCCCCCCAGCACTGCTGGCCCCGCGGGATAGAGGGCCCCCCCCCAGCACTGCCGGACCCCGCGGGGACGGAGGGGTTCCCCCGGCCCTCCTGGGCCCCGCGGGGCGGAGGGGTTCCCCCGGCCCTCTCGGACCCCGCGGGGACGGAGGGACCCCCCGGCACTCACCGGCGCCGCCGCCCCTCCGGCCCCGCTTCATTTAACCGCCGCTCCCGCCGCTTCCGCCCGGCCCCGCGCCACGTGACCGCGCCGCCCCGCACCATCGAGAGGCACGGACAGAGCGCCGCGGGGGGACAGGCGGGCCCGGCGCGGGCAACCTACCATAGAGAGCGGGGGCAGGTCCGACAGCGCCGCGCCACGCCCCCTGCCGGGCGGGCGGGGTTTTCTTGAGGAGGGGCGGGGCCTGAGGGGAGGGGAGGGGCCTGTGGAGGGGGCGGGGCCTGAGCTGCACGTGTCGTGGGGGTCCGAACCCCACCGGGGTTGGATGGGAGAGGTTTGGGGGTTCTCTGCTGGAAGGACACACGCACTCTGTCCTTCTCCACTTGGGAAACACGAGGAAAGACAAAAACCCACCCAGGAAAGCAGAGATCCATCAGCATTCATGGCTCTGCTCTCCAGCTCTCGCTAAAGGGAGATTATAATTTCTCTCTGAAGGCTGAGGATTTGGAAAAGTAACAGGACAAGTAATAAGGCAAGAAGGGAATAAGACTGAGGCTGGTAAATAATCAGCTAAGGAATGACAGGAGGAGGACTTTCATCTGGGCAGTCCATATAGATCAGTTAAACCAGTTGCATTTCCATGTTTTATCCACTCTCTTCATCTGATTCCCATAAGTATTTTAACAAATAAACCTGCTGGATACCAAGAGTTTAAAGTTGTGAGTTTATTGCATATGTAACAAAAATGAACATGACCTCCTGGGTCCAGCCTACTGTACAATCACTGTTTATTCCAGCTGGTTCCATAACCACATTAAATAGAACTAGTATTTCTTTAAATACTTTGATTTAGACATAAAATGAAACATTAGTGTACAACTTTCACAAAATAAATCTGCAATAAAAACAGTGGGAAGAATAACAAGGATAGCAGCAATACTTAAAACATGACATTACAAAATAATAATAAATTAAAAAAATACATTATAAAGTGGTCGAGGAACAAAAACAAACCCAAAAAAATTAACAAATTAAAACCAGATCCATACTGTGTTTCTGGGAACTTGCTGTGCCACACGGCCCTGAACCAGGACACCCGCTCCAGAGGGCCTGGATCCATAATTTACAGAATCTGCTGGATTTTGGAACCACCTCGACTCGAACTGAGGACAAACTGCTGAGCGAGCGCCGGTCGCGCCATCTGGAGCAGCCTTGGTGGAGCAGGGTCTCTGCTCTGACATAATGCCCAAGTGAACACTCACACCCATCCAACAGTCCCGTTTCTTCCCGGCTGGAAACACGAGCAGAGTGGTGGTTTTCCTACATCCCTGAGCGTAGAGTAAAGGCTGAGGAGCAGGATCAGGGCACTGCAGGGCGGTGCCGGCGGACCAGCTGCTGGGTTTGCCGTGAGGACAGGAACAACAGACACACTGTACCTTGTATTCCCTCCGGGTCAGATCCAAGAGTATCCGCGCACAAGGTGGGACGTGGAATGACAAAATGGACACCGGACTCGATGTTATTCTTTGGGCAAGTTTGAGAAGTAACAACCAGTTCAAGTGCTGGCAGACCGAGTGGGAATGGACACACCGAGGTTCTCCCAGGCCTCCGGGAGCCGCTGGCTCCAGCCACACAAACTCCTGCTTGCATTCCGTCCTTCCCTGGCCTTGGAAGTGGCCACAGGGAGAACAAGCCATGGCTCCAACCCCATCCTGCCTCGCTTCTTGCTGCTCCTCCATCCACTCAACCAGCTTTAAGGCCTGCCTCAAATGCACGTACAGAACAAGACAGAAAATGTCTCTGTGGTCACTGAAGTGGCACGAAATTGCAAAGACAACACGATGGGAGAGGTGGTGAAGCTGTTGGGAAGGGAACTGAAATAATTAAAAGGACAGTGCCCTATTCTCGTTACCGTCAGCACGGAGGAGGTACCTTGACAAGGGCTTTTAAATACAGCAAAAAACAGACGGACTTTTCGAAACAACAATCCTTGCCTATTCTTATTTTGTGCATTCAATAAAACACTGACCTAGCAAAGACATCAGGAACTATCATATGTCAACTGTGTCGCTGACATAAAGCTACTTGACCTATAGATCTCCAAATCAAGGGCCTTTCCCTTCACCTCGCTTGGTTTGCACTGAGCCAGTTGTGCTGCAGGTAGAGTTTGTGTCATAGGATTTTTGTTAGGGCTGGGCTTTAGTCTCTGGGTTTGGGGTTTTATTTTTTAAACTCTTTTAGTGAAAAGTCCACATGAGACTGCATGCAAAGCTTTTGGGCAGTAATCCATTTTGCATTTTTCCTATCTGACTGGTTTATTGCACATTCAAACGTACTGAAAGGATTAAATACACTCTATGAACAGGTCTGACTTCGAAGCCATTTGGAAAAGCCAGGGCTGTGGGGACTCTGCTGCTCAGGCTGAGACCAGACGGGGGCTCTGCCACAGCTGCATTCCCTCTTCTCTGCAGGAGCTGCAGTTTCATTTACATCCCAACAAAGAGAACTGCAGAAACTGGTCCCCAAGTGCCAAAAGATCCCTACAGAACATGGGTCTGAACAGGCCTCTCCTTTACAGTGTTGCAGGATGAGCATCTGCAGCCACCCCGTGCAAATCTCACAATATGGTACAATTTTACACCTCCGATTCAACCCTTACTCCCCACAGCAAATCACAAGAATTATGGTCAATGGCAAAAAGAAAACCACAAACAAACAAAACAGAGCAAGATGCCAGGGTTTTGACAAGTGTCTACTTTCTGTCCTATCACAGTTTAAAGCTATTATCAAATTCAATTTAAAAAAAAGACAAAATAGAAGTATTCCAGTAGACGTCTCCTAAGAACCATCTCTTACCCACAGCTGAATTTCAATGCACTATTCCATAGACATAACATCTGTTAAATGTTTCAGTAATGAATCTCTCTAAATATCAGGCTTGCCAAAGACAAAAAAATCCTATACAAGCAAGTCTGCTTGACTTAGGTTTAGACATGTTTGATAGGTAACTGGGTCTCTCTGAAGCCACGTTATTTGTTAAAATACTGCCTCATCTTGGTGTGCAAAGTGGAGAAAATGTTAGTGATTCAGGTGTTTGATTTGCTTTTGTTTCCCCTGTGTTAGAGAACAAACCTTTTAATATTAGTTTCAGATATTTGAAAAAATAGCCTGATATGGCTCTCTGGAGAAATTTTCATCCCTGCAGAACCAAAGTCATAAATTCTTCCAATAGCTTTCCATAACATTTAAAATGTACTCATGATAGAGTTCCCATTTTACCTCAACCTCCAAATAAACCTTTCCCAAGGCCAAAAAATTTGAAGCTGAAGTTTGCTCTGTTAACTTGGCTTTTGGTGATTTCCATGTGAGTCTCAGAATTTAAAGTCACGCAGACACATCTCGGGTAAAACAGTGGCACAGAAATCACAGCTTTGGGACTGAATGGATCTTCATCCTCTGTCTCCTCCTCACAAGGCTTCTCTGCAAGGTACTTACATCTGAGCAAACTATGGAAGGTAATTCTGCAGGAGGAAATAATTGTTTTCATGTGCAAAACAATTAGACTTCAGCCAGGACAACCAAAAAGAAACCACACAACACCACTCAAGCTGTCCCAAATTCCTTCACTTTTCTCCACGTGAGCCACAGCTTCCACTGGGAGCTTCCTGCTAAGGCAGAACTTGGATTTCTTTACCTTTCAGTTAAGTGTTCATATGGAGGTATTTGCTGCTAGAAGTTGACTTTTTAAACAGGTGTTTAAAATGTGCAATGCAAATTCTGGTGCCAGTCAGACACTGCACCCGCTGGACTCTACAAAGGCTCAAAGTTGATTTAAGTCGAACTAACCAGGTGCACCTACCAGTTGCAAGTCCTCAGCAAATTAAGCTCATTCCTAATTACACTTTGATTCTCCTATTAAAAAACCCCACAGGTCGCTGACCCTATCACAATATGTGTTACAAATCTAGCAGAGTATCCTGTGCAACCAAAGCCAAATGCTGAACTTGGCTGCATTTTGTTTTAGGGGGGATGGAAGAAGAGGGAAGGGGTTATTGTAACAAAGGGGAGAAAATAGAATTGGGAACCACCAACAAAAGCCCCTACCCCCCCCCTCATCCACCAGCGGCGGAAGGGAAACAGGCCCATCTCTAAGTTGTCAGAGTTCTGATGCTTCAGACAGCTTAGCAGGAAGTTCACAGCAAGCTTCTTCTAGCTTTTGATTTGGTGGTCCATGAGCTAGCATCTGTTTCCTTTGGTTGCTTCTTCACTCCACAGCAAACCCACATGTCTCTTCCACAGCTGTCAACAGCTTCTCATAAAGCTTCTCGTAGGACTCGTAAGGCGGAATGTCGATCCGGTTAAAGCTGGAGGGGAGAAACAACACACTGGTGGTTCTGAAATATTTACTGGGGAAAACCAAAATGCTACAGCAGATACAGAGACAGGATGTGTGAAAACTCAGAGAAAGCCTCAGCCAAAGGAGACAAGATGAAACCCAACTATTTCTGCTGCAGGAATGCACAGCTTAATAAAGCAGCATTTGGGAGGAAGAGGAGGAGGAGGAAAAGGAGGAGGAGGAGGAGGCAGATGCAGAAGACTTGCAAATAAAGCAAGACAAGAGGCAGGCCCGCTCCCTGCCCTGCCTGCAGACAGTCTGTGCTGCTGCTGAAACCATTTCCTGCCTGTGATGGAGTGAGATTTCCGTGCAGGGGCTCAGGCTGTGCCTGCACTGCACCAACAGCACGAGCTTCCGACATCTGACAGCTTTTAATAAAGAAATAAGTGTACAAATGTCTCACTATCTGGAATTATCAGCTCTGGAATAAATGAAAATTACAGGGAGTAAAGAAGACAAATCAAGCTTTAAGAAAAGAAAATTATTTTGCTAACTGCAGAGTACAGATATTTCCAAGCTAACAGAGCACACTTGGAGTTATCCACGTATATCCCATGGCTAATCCATACCCAGGGCAATCAGAGATGACTCCTTTAAATCAAGACAAAGGGAGAGCAAGCACTAATGTGCAGAGCGTTTCCATCTTACCAAGTGTGGGCTTTTGGAAGGTTGTCTGTGTTTGCATCTATTAAATGGATGGTAAACAGTCTGGGTCCTGCAGCGCCTGTAGAACCTTAGACAGACATTCTAGTTAATGCACTTCAACAAAACATCATTCACACACACAAATTTTGCTGCTTATAAAAAGGCAAGAGAGGCAATTACAGTTCCAGCTGCAAACCTAAGTACATCCCAGGCTAAATCTGCAGAGATATTTGCAGCTGATGAACGGATGGCAGAAGCAATAGGGCTGTTCATGACAATCTATTTGCAGACTGGTATTTTGGAAAGCTGCTAAATTTGGTATTAGCAAAGTTGCACCTTCCAAATGAAAAGACTAAAGCGTAAAAAGGTTTTTCTTGTAAAGCAGAATTATATGTTTTAATTTTGAACATCAATTTACTATCAGCCAACAAATGGATTGTGATCAGGAGATTCCCATAGCCAAGGACAATGACACCTTTTGGATGACAAAACCTGAGATTTTCAGGAACTTGCTTTAAAGTCTAAAGGTTTGTTGCTAAACTAAGAAGGGAATACAATTCTCAGGTGAAAAAGTTCTTTAGTCAGCTCTATATTCATGTATATGTTTGCATGCAATGCTTTTAACATCAGTCCACAGGGCTGTAAGAGACAATCCCAACACAGCCAAAGCACTGCAGGGTTAACACATTAACCAGCTCCCCTCACTATCAGCAAGGGCCAAGTGTCCAGCAGCAGCAGAGCTGCTGACAAATGTAATGCTGCTCTCAGGATGTAGATTTTCCAAGTACTTGAGTTCTCCAGCCACACGCTGATACTTCACAAGGGGCCCATAAATACCACCCCACCTTTATCTCTTTCTCCCACCACAGATTAACTCAGCCTCCACACCAGTCACCTTGTAAAGCCTTGAAACCTTGAAGTGGGACACGTGTCGACCCCGTCACGAACTGCAGCAGCCTCGCCCTTCTCTCTTCATCAAAGGTTTCCACCGCCTGCCAGAACCACTTGACGATGTTGCTGTCGGCCATGCAGTGCTTTAGACGTGTGTTGGACTTCCAGTCATTCAGGTCTATCTTATCCAGCCCTCCAATGATCAGCTGGGGAAAGATCAGGAGGTGCTTTAACATTCTGAGTATATTGGATTTCAGTTAGAAAAACACTCATCCAACCACGTCATGAGGCGTGGGATTGTTTAAGGGGCTTCAAGCACCTTTTTGGGGCAACGTAACACTCCAAACCAGTACAGGGCAGACAGAGAATCTTTTGGCTGAACTGCTGTGAATTACCAGTACTAGAACTTGCACAAGCAACCAGAGTCAGTGGCCAATCCAGATGTGCTTTATTAAACCTGTGCTGTCTGAAAGGTACAGCCTCTCTTTATGAGGGTACAGCACAAATTTGGAAGAAAAGGCATCTGCTGAGTGCCACAGCATCGTTGTATTGATGCAGGATTGTCCTCGAGGTGCCAATACCAGCTACAACAGAATCCTGCTTGGTTAATGGGAACACTGGAGTTGCTTTGTTATTCCATAACAAACTCCAGACACTTTTCATCTGTTTTCTGATGCTGTTTGTGAGAGGCTCTGACACAGACCAGACACATCACTTCCATCTTTTTTCCAGATGACACCAGGCTGCAAAATACTGGAAAAGGAAATCTAACCACCTCTCCTGGCAATGATAAATACATGGCATAGAGAAAACTTCATCCCTCAAAACAAAACGTGTGTCATATTCTAAATTTCCAATAATATTCCACACTGAGGATCACCTTTCTGAGAGCTGCCATTCAGCAGCTGCCTTGTTGTGCCACCCAGACAGCACCCACTTACACTTGTTCACATTATTAGGGCAGTTGTGACTGTTCTGATGGGGACAGTATTGAAATATTTAGTGGATTTCTAATCTGCCTTTTTAAGGAAATGGAATGCAATAACTCTGTGGGATTAATCAAAATGAATGACTGACTAGCACAAAGCTCCAACACCACAAATGCTTGATATTCCACAAGTTGCCTTATTTTCTTGAAAAAGCAAAACCAAAGGAAAAATTTCTATAGCAGGTACCATTTTAAGAGCCTTTTGCACCTCAGGATTTAATAACAAGACAAATTAGTTTCTTTTGTATATGCTCTACCCTTCTAGTTCAGTCCCTGTAAAGCATGTCCTGTGTGCATATAGACACAGCCATGCATGAGAAGTTACTGGACAAAGCAAGTTCTGGGGTAGGCAACACGTCAGGTCTTGCCAACAATTCCTCAAACCTGCAGTGCTCCCTCCCTGCCTGGAGCATTATTCCTTGGATAGACACCATGGTGTATTTGTCTTTCCCTGTTCAAGCAGCCCTCTCAATAATATTAACCCAAAGAATGTCTAGAATAAACCAAAAAGGGTTTGGTTAAACAAATATGCTGCTTTCTGGTATGTAAATTGGAATAAGTTTTGTGGGGGACTTTTTGTTTATTTGGTTTGGCATTTTTTCTTCAGTGCTTGATTGTGGATCACACAAATTACAATACTCCCTGTGGATAAAACATACCTCAAGTTCCTTCTGGTCGAAAGGCTTAAGGAGATGTTGAGGAATAAGTTCATTAAAGCCCTTCTGCAGAGCCAGGAACTGTGCCTCTATTCCTCTCATAAATCGCCAGTTCACGTACAACCTGTGGTGGGGGGAAAGCAAAAGTCAGGGGTGATGAGCTGGATGGGACTGGGATGGTCATTGCAGGGCTGGGAAACACTCATTTTACAGAGGAACTTGTTTTAATACACACATTTTTTATGATGAAAGAAGTGCTTATCAGTTCCTTGCACCATCAGCAATTAATTATTGCACCATCAACAGAAACACCAGAAACAGTCACAGCTTCATCTTCCCAGGTATTACAATAGGGCATTGTGTGAAAACATCCCTGTCATTTATGACTCAGGTACTTCCACCCAAAATATCTGCTTCATTAGTCTCACTATATACAAAAAATTAATCTGTTTACTACCTCCTTTCCACTACATTTGCAGGATGTATTTCTGTTCTGCAATACCTGACATATTCTTTCTTGTTCTCTTCTGTCACTGGAATATTCCTGCCATTTGGTTTGAGTTCATGCTGTAGAATCCTCCCGAAGGCGTTGTGTTCCACACAGAAGGTGTGGTCCAGCACCGGCGTGATGTCGTTCTCTCTGGCAATGGACAGGCAGAGGGGAAACTCAGTATTTCTGGTACTTTGGTAACTCTCAGTGGTGATGCTGACAGTTATTCCAACATTTAGAATCATTGAATCATAGCATCGATTGGGTCGGAAAAGACCTCCGAGATCATCAAGTCCAACCCTTGGTCCAACTCCAGTCCCTTTACCAGATCATGGCACTCAGTGCCACGGCCAAGCTCAGGTTAAAAACCTCCAGGGATGGGGAATTCACCCCCTCTCTGGGCAGCCCATTCCAATGCCTGAGCACGCTGGAAAGAACATTTTTCTGCTCTCCAACTGCAATTTCCCCTGGCAGAGCTTGAGCCCATCATGCCCCCTTGCCCTATTGCTGAGTGCCTGGGAGAAGAGACCAACCCCCACCTGGCCAGAACTTCCCTTCAGGTAGTCTTGAAGCTAAACCTACTAACTACCCATCTGCATTTCACACACAATATTGCCTCAATCACTGATTTCTGTAGAGTTTAGTCTATGTTGAAGAGCCTGATCAAAATGGGACATCCATCAAACTCCAGCAGAACTCAGGATAATGAATAAAAGCAAACCTACAGAAACACACACACACACACACACATGTATGTGCACCCAGCAAGAACCTGATCTGCTGCCAATTATCAGTGTGAGGCATGGAGTGAACTCAACATCATCAGTAACTTCAAAAACAAAATTCAAACAGGATTTAGGAAAAGAAATTCAGAGAATGCAAAGCAGTGCTGAGGAGTCCCAAAGCTACAATGAATGCTGGGTTTTGTTCTGAGCTGTAAGCATACAGAAACCCAGATCACTTCCATTTATTTTAGTTTTAATCAAAGTTGATTTTCTTTTGGAGGCAGCTCTACTTCCCTTCAGAGCTCTGTCCTGAGTTTGGATTTTGCTACTGTGATATTCTACCACACCCATGAAATATTTAATGATTTAGTATCTACTTGACTGCAAAGAGAGTGAACACAGAGTTTGCACGAGAACTTTTCCTCAAGTACCTTGAGCTTTCTGATGTAGAAACAGGAGTTTAATGACTTTGTACAGATCTCCACCATGACAGCTTTTTTGCACTGTAAAGTGTTATCTCACTATTGCCAGCAAACTCTACCCCATTTTCTCCACAGTGAGACTATTGACAAATGCAGTACTTACAAGATCCAGACTAAGCTTTTGTGTAACTCTGGGTCGACAGATTCCAGATCCGAGAGCTGGATGGGCTTCCCCAGGAGCTGTTTGTAAAAGGGCACAGTGAAGCCCCCGTTGATGTAGTGTCCATGGAACACAGCCAAACCCATGATCCGACCAACAAAGTGGAAGTAAGACAAGTGGTCCTGCAGGGAGAGAGGAGATTGGGGAGGAGAGAGAATCAGGAGCTGGGAACACACTGACATCTTGTGGCTCCACCTGAGCCCTCTGCGGTATGTTCAGCACATCCTGAAACCCACTGGGCAAGAGGAGTCAATGTTTCCCCTCATAACATACCCAAAACTGAAGTGTTTCATGATTAAATATGTCAAACAAGTCCTGTGCATTATCTGATTAATAAATTGGATTCAAGTCCTCTAGACCTCTCAAAGGGCAAAACTTTGGAAAAAGAAAATCCCTGCAAAGCCCCCAGAATCCAAGATATGACAATTCCAAATAAATTAGTTTATTCTTTGTTTAACCATCAAAATGTAGTTGCTCTTGGGGAAGCAGCCCATGTGCTTGTTTCCTTCATTCCTTTCATGTTCCTTTTAAACTGACTTTAGGAAACTGAGGGGTAAGTCCTATGGGTGGCATTCTTCCAATCTCCCTCCTCTTCCAGTGCAAATGTCAGGAAATGTCATGTCAGGAAGAATTCCCTGTACTAATACAGAACTCCTGCTCCTTTTGGGGTCTGCATCAATACCAGTCCTCCAGTCAGAAATAAAGCAAGCACAGGAGTGTAGTGAGAAAGGGCAAGCAAGGGACAGATTCCTGATCACAGGGCTGGCACTGCTGGGAATGCAATGCTGTGTTCACATCCAGCTGCTCACAGGGAAGATGAATTCCATCTACATGTTGACTTCTCAGAATCACTGTGCATCCCAGCAGTCCTGAGGAGTCTCAAAGAAATCAGGTTTTTATCAAAGGACACCTCCTCTCTCATGTTTTCAGTCTCTGAACAAACCCCCTCTGCTCCATACCATATCAATATAAACCACTAACACCTTCTTATTCTGCTTTACCCTCCAGTTTAGACTCTTCTCCAGGAAGAACAGCTATGAAAGACTGCAGGGGACACCTGTTAAAGTAGGAATGTCACTCAGGAATTAATACTTACAGGATTAATAGAAGAGTCTGGATTGATTTGCAGCATGTAAATATTATCTGTGGAGTACTGAAAGAGTCCATAATAGGGATTCAACATTTCATGGCACAGTAAATACAACCACTCTCTGCCCAAAAAAAAAGGAAAAATTTAGAAAGGTGCAATTTCCATTTAAGTTTCAGATAACACAATTATTGTGAATTATCAGTTGTGAGATGCTTATATCAGAATCAGATCATTTTGTGCTGCCCTCCATTCGCAGACCAAAAAGGTATGATTAGAACTCCATATTGTCCTGCTGCACTCACAGGCAGACTTGGTTTAGTTTAGAAGCACTGAAGGGATTTGCATCAATTAGAGAAGCTACAGCAAGCTGTCAGATAATGCATCAACTAATTGAGTCTGAACAACTCAGCTTCCAAAAAAAATCCTGACTTGGTACAGAGTTCAGCTATTTGCAGCCTACAAGATCTGCTCCTCTGCAACCTGTACAGGATAAAGCAACATTCCAAAAATCTGTAGCTTAGAATCAGTTCAGTCACTGGTGATCTTCAGAAAAGCTGCTTTTCCTCCAGCTTGGTGAGCAGAGAGAATCTCTGCTTTCAGCAGAGGCCAGAAGGGACAGAGACCAAACACGTTAAGAGGAGGGGTTGGGTAAATTCTCCCAGTAACACACAAGGACCAGAACTAAAGCCATTTCTGACCTCCCAACTCACCCTGACAAACACCTCTTTGCTGTTAAATTTGGACACTCATCCCAGGTTGAAAATATGCTGAGAGAAATATCAATTTTAATGCTTAGAAGTGGAGCTGTACTGATCTGAAAGAGTCAGCTGCAACTAATGGGCAATTATGAAAGACATCAGGGCAACAGGATGTCAACACTGGAGACACCCAAGGTTGCCTCGGGTAAGGCAGCTTCGAATGTTCCAGTTTCTTTCCTTTGTCCAGGGATTGATTACTGAAAGACACCTAAGTGGGCAATGCAGCCTTTGTGGATTAGAGAAATTTCTCAGTGAATTTACACACAGCATCTGAGGCACCACAAAGGTGAGCATTTTAGTGATGCTACAATCAGCTCCAGAGCCTCAGATCTGATGCGACCCACAGGGAATTACTGTTATTTTTAAAGAGGGAGGCAAGTCCTCGCTAGAGTTTTAGCCTTTGTTTAGGCTTAGTTCATCTCCACTGCTGCTCTGACAGATCAGAGGGCTCTCCTGAATGTGGCTCAGACCTACAAAAAAGGAACCCCTCTCCTGTTGCAATCCATTCCCTGGAAATCAGAACGGTGTGTTTAACAAAACTGTTACTGTGACCTGGATCTGACTTCAGAGACCTCACAATCTCAGCTGATTACACTTTCCAGTTCCATGACTTTTAGAGGGACAGCTACTGAATCACAGGCTTGCACTTCCCAATCTACCAAAGACCGAAGCTACAACCTCTGCCTATAGAACAGACCATGAATAATTTATGTTTAACATTAACAGGTAACTCGAAAGGGAATCGTATCAGCCACGGGGAACTTCAAGGACAATTTTACAGTTGAGAAGTGTCAGACAAACCCCTAAATCTCACCTTGCTACTCCTCCATAGTCCAGGCCTTCCTCTCCTCGGAATTTCACCATAAGCCTCTTTTTCAAGTCCTTTGGCCTCATCTTCATTATCTGACGGTAGGACTCCTGTATGGGCATGGGTACAATCAGGTGTTTTACTTCCTTCCTAAAATTAAGTCTATTAAGATCTGTGTAGTATTGTAATTAAGATTTCTGCCTTTCTGTAATACATACATTGTTACTCAACTACAGAAGATGTGATACTGTTTGAGTGCCAAAATGAAGGCAATTTCAATGACAACTCTGTCCCACGTGGGGAGTGGTACTCCCTCCTCACTCCCTCTCAGGAGCAAACTTGCTATAACCAGCAATCAGTTTTATGTAATTCTTGAGTGACAAAAGCTGCTCTAACTAGTAAAAAAAATAAATAAACCAAATACCTCAAATATTTCCTCTCTGGATACTTCAATCCGACAGTGACCAGCCTGAGGTTGCTGAAGAGAGAGCTCATGTCTAAGAACTTTCAACTTTTGTACCAAGTCTCTTTCATATCTCTGTGCAGGCAACTCCTCCCCCTCTTCCAGTGACCCCTCATTGGGAGCTGGCAGAGGCTGCTGGCTGGGCTCTTTTAGCTGGCATTGATGGCTTTGAAAGAAAAGGAAAAAGGTTATTCTGGAAGCATAACAATAAGGGATATGTAGAACAATGATGGGAGAACTGGTTAAGCTTCTCCAAGAGGAATCTGGAGTGAAATGTGTATTCAGCTGGATAACTTGTACAGCACCATTGCCTAAGGTTCAGAGGGATGTGAGGAACACAGATATTCAAAATAAGGATCTCAGCAATTCTGAGCTTGATTTTTATATGGCAATACCCTGTGGAAGGTGGTGGAAGGTGATCACTGAATGCTGACTGAGCAGTAATCAAAGTTTGTGGGTATTCTCCCATATGGAGACAACTTTCAAGAGTGTAACATGAAAAGAGGTCTCTAATGGAACAAACAACAGCTTTATAAATGGAACTGTAACAACTCCAACTAATTTTATTCCAGTTCCATGCAAAGTGAGGCTGGGGATTCCTGACACAGGAAAAATACTGCATCTGTGGTTGTCAAAAGAAAAAGATGTACTAGTCCCAAATAGTTGCAGCTTCAGACATTCAACTATCCTTACCCACTGGTTCTTTATCTGGGTTGTGAAGTAATTATTTTTTACATACAGAGATTCCCCACCTGAATCAGATGGAGGAACAGTGTGATCTGGGCACAGGCAGCACTGCCAGGCTGCTCCAGGGGCAGCTCCACAACAGCTCAGCTGCCTCTGCACGATGCAGAGCTGGAGCTCCCTAAATCCTGCTAAACCCACACTGGCTGTGCACAGCACCAGTTGTCCAGACTCCAGCTGGCTCTATATTCCTTTTGTCTGGAGCTCCAGGGAACACAAAGCCAGTCCAAGTCCAGCACAATCAGCACAGAGCTAGAACTGCTCATCCAGACAGGCATGGACTGAGTGATGGGGAACCCCTGGCAGAACCCTGACCCCACAGCCCAGAAATTCCACAACTGTGTATTTGCTCCAGCACAGCTTGGGGCAATTCAGTCAAACCAGCTTAGAGAGATTAGTGTTGTGCCAAAACAAACAAGGTCTGCTTTAAACCTGAGGACTGCACAGCAGAGTAAAGACCCTTCTGAAGAGTCTCTGCAAACCACTTAGAGAAAACCAGCACTGAGAAGCAATGCTCAGACCCTGAGTACAGCAACGGTTCCATCTGTTCCCCAGTATTGTTATCATTCACGTTTTCAGCTCCCCAGGACTCCCAAACTGCACAAAAATTCCAGATTTAAGAATTCCAACTTGACATGAATTATTTATCAGGCAAGACTCTTACTTCATGATGTGATGTAATCGTGGATCTGTGAATTGTGTGGTTCTGTTGTTATGATCTACAAAATAGATTCTTCCTGAAACTGTACTTCTGACTTCCCAGCCTGGAGGCAGAGGTCCCAGCTCATCACAATTCACACTGTTAAGGTCTCTGAAGAGAAAACAAACAAGATGTTACTGCACATCTGAATTTAAGATGAATCCAGTTTACATGCAGGGGGCAGGAGGAAGGAATTTGGAACTCAGTGACTCCAGGCCATGGAAGTCTCTGGAAGGGCAGAACACATTTAGGTGATTACGGGAGTTCTGAGGGCTGCAAAAGGAGGAAAAGACTTTTTTCATAGCAAAAACTTTGCAGAAAAATTCCCATTAACACTAATGTGATCCATGTGCAGAAAACCAAATAATTAACCAAAGGCCTCTGCACCAACCAAAGCCGCCAAACCCCATCAGTTAAGCTTGCTTAAAAAAATAAAAGTCTTTAATTAAACATAATAAGAATTCTGATTATTTGATTCATAAATCATTGAGAATAAGGTTTTACCAACACATTCACCCCTTTCATCTTAGATAAACTTCAGGTATCACTTCCAGGCAGTGTTTGAACTCAGTATGTGGGATGTACTTAATAAGATATTAAAAATTAGGCTCCAGCCACCTAACAGAGGAAAACACTAAATGTGGCAAGAAAAGGGAGGAAGGAAACCTGAAGATTAATTTTAGGCACAAAAACTATTGTTAAGTAAAGCATTCTCTAGACAGCTGGCATGGATTCAAGGCTAAAGGCACTACTCTATTTCCTTACCTAACCATGGAACATCTGTATAAAGGAGTTAACTGAGAGGCTGTGGAAAGGTAGAACCCTCTGCACCCTGGAGGTTCCTTGGTGTCACAAAGAGTGTAAGCCAAGGGGACACACAGGCAGACAGACAAGCCCCTTGTTAGGCTCCTTAAAGGAGATTATGGTTGGGACCATTTGCTGTGATCAGCTGTGCATCTGAAAGTACTGCAGAGATCTGATTACTGCAAGTTTTAACCTACATCTCTGCTAAATGCCAAGTTTAGGGTTTTGCACCACAAGCTGGCAGTAGGAAAGTCACCTTTAACTACAGTAAGTGTGAGCTGTGACTCACAAGACAGTGCTGTGTCCAGTTCTGTTGCTGGCCCTGAAACCCTGGCCCTGGGATTTGGGGAGAGAAGCAGCAGGACCTTTCATTAGGCTGAGCATCCCTTGAAGAAGAGACAAAGCTTTGGGCACAGGAGCGTGACACGAGTGACACAAATGAACAAGCACCATCATTTCTTCTTCCAACAATACCAGCTAATCTAACATCAGCTATTTTCTCCCTCTCTCTGAACTTTATTTTTCATTTCCTTCCACACACTGTGCTTTTACCAACACTTGTGCCTGCATTACTTTATATCACTTTTCTAATATCCTGTATCACACTCCTGTATTATCCAGGCAGTGCAGCAGCTGAGAGTGACAAACTTCATGTTTCACTCTTGAATCTGGTGTGCAGGTGGTCCATGAAACTGCCCAGATCCAGAGCTTCTCAAGGAAGAGTGCCAGACCTTGCTCACAAAGACCTGGATTAACTGCAGGTTAAGGTTTAAAGAGGCTTTGCTAAATTAATCATGTAAAGGATTCAATTTTCTAGCTGCAAATCACTGGCCTCAAGCATAAAAAACCTCAGCTCCACTTCAAGTTTAAATATAACAATCTCTACCTCAATTACACATAAGTGAGCAATAACAAAGCAAAAGTTACAAGTTAAATATTCAAGAAACAACTATTTTAAGAAAGTAGCCAATTTTTTCATCAATTTGCAGTCCAAACTTTCATACAAAAACAAGGTAAGATGCAGAAATTTGTAGCTTCACCAAAACACAAAGTCACATTGACATTTTAGGAAGGATTTTTCAAACAGGAATTCCTGAAGGGCTACATATTTTTCCCTTTTTGTTTTACATGATTCACAAGCAAATAATTCTTTCTCTGAAAAAAAGAGTAATCCTTAATGTTTGGTGAAAAGGTAACTAGAAAGATCCAAAATTATTATTCTGTTGGAGCTCTCCCTTTAAATTCAGACAGGCCATTTCATCGATGTTTGATTTTAAAGATCCATCATCCTGCCCCACCCATTCACACCAACCCCCCTGACTTTTAACTATAAATACATACCTTGGTATCCTTGGGTCATGCCATGTGCTGACTCCAGTCTGTGTGTGCAAAAAATAAACCTGTCCCTGTACCGTTGTTCTTTGCTCTATAAAGAAAAGGAAGAAAGATTATTCTAAATTACAAATTTTGAAAGAAGTCTGAATAATCACTTCAAAGCCATTAGAATATTTTCTTTCTCAGATCTAGGAGAAAGTATTGGAGCCATCCCTCTGATCTCTGGCAGAATGTGCTGTTTTGTCCTTCAAAAACTTGCTCTGACTACACATTTCAACATTCTTTTGAAACTCACAGATCCATGCACCAAAATGTATTTTTATTTTTAGGTTTTGAGACAATCCAAACCCCTAAACTAGATTTCTTTACTCCTAGATTTGCTGTGCTCTTTTCTGAGATTTAGATTCAACTTAATCTCGTCCTCCCTAATCTTCTGTACTACTGGCTGCTTTGGTGCTTTTATATTTTCCTGATCTCTTCTCAAATGTGGGCTCAAACCCACACAACATGCCAAAGGGGAAGGAAAAAACAGCATTACTGCTCTAGTTTAAAGAGCTCTTTACACTTGCTCTCCCCAGATACACAGCCAGGATTAGCAGTGACTCTTCTGTAACAGCATCATAGCACAACCTCATGTTTAATGTACCATCAACCCCTCAGTGTATCCTGGCACAGCCAACTGATCAGCCAATCCCAACTCCCATCTGCACAGCTCAGCTCCTTTTTCAAAATGCACACAACGAGGTGCATGTGGATGCTGTTTGTCTGAGCAGGTAAACCCCTCCTGTGTATTAAAATGGGACATCTTTTGGCTCTGAAGTCTTTTGGACAATTAAAAGATGTCCATGCTATTGGGGTCATCCTTTGTCGGGGTAAAGCAGATTTGTGGTGGTCAGAGGAGGCAGAGACAACTCAGGCAGCAGTTTCATCAGAAGGCTACAAAGAAGACAAAGGACTTTATTTTTAGTTACAGCTTCACTTTTATCTACTCCTGTATATAACATGCTGGCACACTGTTGGTTAGTTAACTGACCTAACATACATGGAAAGA
The DNA here is from genome assembly GCF_047495875.1 of Pithys albifrons albifrons. Lineage (NCBI taxonomy): Eukaryota > Metazoa > Chordata > Aves > Passeriformes > Thamnophilidae > Pithys > Pithys albifrons. The sequence goes on from NC_092473.1 coordinate 13,749,699, forward strand.
TCCTGCTGGTTATAAGGTATCATAGAATCACAGAATCATAGAATGGATTGGGTTGGAAAAGATCTCCAAGATCATCAAGTCCAACCCTTGGTCCAACTCCAGTCCCTTTACCAGATCATGGCACTCAATGCCACGGCCAAGCTCAGGTTAAAACCCTCCAGGGATGGGGAATCCACCCCCTCTCTGGGCAGCCCATTCCAATGCCTGAGCACTCTCTCTGCAAAGAATTTTTTCTGCTCTCCAACTTCAATTTCCCCTGGCAGAGCTTGAGCCCATCGTGCCCCCTTGTCCTATTGCTGAGTGCCTGGGAGAAGAGACCAACCCCCACCTGGCCAGAACTTCCCTTCAGGAATCACACACTCTAGAGGTGGTTCTCTGGTCCCTCAGGATGCATTCATCAGTCACCTGAGACATCAGGAGATACACCCCCACACACACCCTGTCATCCCCACACACGTTGGAGTCGTGGGGCGCTCCTACCGTATCCCTCCGGGAGCTCGGGCGACTGGTGTCCGTGGGGCCGGTTCTGGGGTGTCTGCAGGTGTGTCCTGGCGTCGGGGTTGCGCAGCCTCTGCGCCTGCAGCCGCTGCTCCTGGCTGGGAGACTCCCCGAAGCGGCAGCCGCCTCCGCCCGCGGCCCCGGTCGTGTCCGTGTACGGCGCCGGCTCCTCCAGGAAGCAGCTCAGCGGCCGGCCCGGCCCCGAGTCCTCGTACACTGTCCTGAAAACGGGGACACTTCTACAGGTTCCATCACAACACAAGTGAAGGCACAAACAACTGTTTCTCTTGCTCTCTGTCGCTTCAAGACCTGCAGCTTTTCACCCAAGACATGCCATTTTCTTAATGTTTTATACCCAGATTTCTCAAGGAATTGCCACAAGCACTGGTAGCAAAAACTCCCAACTCTTACCCAGTTAAGCTTATTTTCTTCAAGTAATTACCCAGCTATAACCTTACTACCTGGACAGTTGACAGCAGACAGTGGATACACATTCCCAGGTGTCTTGGGTTGAGCTGGCAAAATGCCAACTGCATTAATCACATTATATTTAATCACACTGATATTTAATACTTCTAATGTTTATTATAGTCTTTTCACATATAAACATTGTTTTCTAATTAAGTGTAAAGAAAACAATCCTTACCCTTCATTCTCCAAAAGCCCTCTGCAGTCCACTACAGAACCTCCTGTGCCTATTCTGTCCCGTGTCTGTAAACTGACTGAAATAAAACCCATAAACTCAAGTTAATAAAAGAATAACTGAACTGCTTCCTTAAAAGCAACAAAAGCTAAACAGTCCACACTGATACAGGGGAAAATATTAAGGAAAGCTCTTACACAGGAGAGCCCACCACTTATGAGAATTCCTTCTATAATCTTAAAGCATTACTGATTTTTAAAAAGGAGAAGGGAAAGCAGAAGCTTATCCCCTCAAAACTTGGGTTTATTTCTGTAAATATGTCAGGTTCTACATCTGGATTTCATGAGGACCCAGAAAGAGAAGCTGGAAAAAAATTGTTCACCACTAGATGTCATCATTAGGGTGAGAATTCGGGGTTTGCCAATATATTTATACATCACTGAAAACGCCTGGCTGGGGTGGGGGCAGAAAACGTGGGGTAAATTAGCTGTAAAACCAGCACTGCCATGTTGAAATCTGGAAACAGGTTACATGAGTCAAAGGTATAAACCAGAAATCTGTAAAACTTATTTTAGCTCCTGCAGACCCCTTTTCCCACCCAGGATTCCCTGTCCCTGTCACCCTGGCCAAAAGCATGTTTTGCAGTGACATTTCCCCTTCCAGGGCTGCAGTAGAAGCCCTGGCAGATGCATTCCCTCTTTTTAATATTGTTTTCTACTATCAGCTGAGAGGAAACAAACTCCTGCATAGGAGCACAATGAAAACTTCCAGGTTATGTAATTTAATCCCATTAAAATGAGAAGACACAACACAGAAAAGGCACAGATGCAATGACAGAGGTTTCTTTTTTGACACAACCTTTGTCCCTGTGGGAGTTTACCAAGCAGATTAAATTCATGAGGTAATTCTTACCCACTATTTGGCCTCGGACAGCATCGGTGTCTGTGGGGTTGAGTTTGCATAGATCCAAACGCTGGTCTGCAAGGGAGAGTTGGAAAGATCAGCCCTGAGAAGGGGTGTGTGGGAACACTACTCACTGCTCAGGGACAAGGCATGGAGGGTTCTCCATCACACCAGGTGGGAATTGCTCTTACATCCAGTATCTTTTAGCCTGCTGATGGCATTGGAGAGGAGTCGGACACACCCCAGGAAGCCAGCTCCCTGTTTCTTATGGATTTTTTTATGGTTCCATACACTGATGGTTATGGAATCTGTTTTTCCAACATATCTAGAAAAATACATATTAAAAGAGTAATTTTAGAAATAATAGCCTCTTTTTACTCCACAGAATTGATGCTGCAATTGGTACAAATTCTGACACATTTCAGTACATCAGTCATGCCTCTTTATTATAAATACACAAGTGCTTACGCCCGAAATGCTGTTAATTAATGAATTACTGCACAATGATTTCACACAGCATGGGAAATTGATATTGCTGCAGCATGAATTTAACTACAGCCAGCCTCATTAAAAGCTAAACAACAAGTCAATTAACATACAAAACTTTAGAGTTTATGTTCCAAATTTCTGAAGGAAATAAATCACTACAACAAGGGCAGTCTCTGGTACAAGCTGGCTGGCACTGCCCCAGCAGAGCTCACACCAGGCCCTGTGCTGGGCACCTGACACTCATTTCCCAATTCAAACACCTAAAAGCAAAATAACAATCCTTTATTTACAGGTGATTTCTTGCTCAAAAATCAGTCCTCTTAGAGGGCAGGGCTAGATGGGATATTGGGAAGGAATTCTTCCCTGTCAGGGTGGGCAGGCCCTGGCACAGGTGCCCAGAGAAGCTGTGGCTGCCCCATCCCTGGAAGTGCCCAAGGCCAGGTTGGAGCAACCTGGGATAGTGGGAGGTGGCCCTGCCCATAGCAGGGGATGGAATGAGATGAGCTTTAAGGTCCCTTCCAACCCAAATCCTTACAGGATTCTATTAAATGTAACACTTGCTAATGCAAAATGCAGCAGCAGTGCCAACCCTTGATTGCATTTAGGAGACAAATCTCTGGAATATTATTGATTTATGACCTTCCACCCAACTCACAGGTCGTAATGCTGGTTCCATTTGGGGTCCAACGTGTTCTTCACAGTGTCAGTGGAATGGCACTGCCCCGACCCGTCCACAACTATTTTTGCAAATGGGTCAGGAAGTCCTGTGGAAGGGAAAAGGTGCAATTAAACACAGTCCTTTGGTTTGGTTCTTGCAAGGCAATGCCACTGTGAGCTTGTGCTCCCCCCAAGAAAGGAAAATAATTTTAGTAAATCCTGTCTTTGAGATGGATACTCTTGGTACCCCCAACACAGAGCTGTGAGCAGCAGAGTGCCTGGGGGATCATCAGCTGGAATTTGGGGGCCCTGAGCCTTTTCACCCCTAAATTCTACACAATCTGCAGCTCAGAGTAACATGTGCTCATGTAGGAATGAACCACAGATAGATGAGCCACCACAGTCATGCACCATCCACAAATAAATCTGATTAATCCAGAGCAGAGAGTTACACAATTGGGACATACTTACTGAAGAAATCTTTCTTTGCAAGATTCTTGGCACATAATACTGCAAAAGAAAAGAGCAGATAAAGAAATCTTAAAACTATTAAAAAAAGCTTTCTGGTAATCACATCAGCTAAAATAATACCTGATCATAATTCATAAAAAACATCTAAATATTAAATGTGAGCATTGTTTTCTTTATCTGTCATTGGAATATGGATTTACATAAAAATTCCTTTGCTGCTTTAGTTCTATTGTTACAACACACAGAAGATTTAATTAATGTCCCTTTGCATTAAATCCTCCTATTTTTCTATGCTTTTTGCTTACACAAATGCTAAACCAATTTTTGTTGTTGTTGTTTCAGAATCCACCCATTTTAGAACAAAGACTACACAGTTTCTGAACCAAGAAAACTGAATTCCCAAGTTCTGGGATTCCTGGAAGAGACCTCTATGCGAAGTCCCATCAAATGCAGTGCAGGCTCCTGCTCCTTGCACACAAAAGGGATACACAGGGAAGCAACACATGGGAGGAATCCTGCAAAAACAATCTGTGAACACAGAGAGGTTTTGGGATGACAGGACCTCACTCAGAGGAAAAATAAAATATCCTGAAAAAAAAATCCATATCAAGATGTTTTCCTTAGAAAGAACCACAAATGAGACATTGTTTCCCTCTCCCAGTTCTACCCACCAGCACAGCAGTTTAAGAAAAAATCAGATCAGGAAACTCACATCAGTCTCCATTTCTACCAATTCTATTACCAGTTACAAGTCTAATTTTGCTTCTCCATAAGGACTGCTCAGTACAATCTCAGCAATCCAAGTTGTTCAGCATCCATTAAAAACAACTCCAGAGCCAAAGACAAAAATATTAGAGCTTTAACTTATCTCAAACTGGGATCCAAGAGAGGAAGGTAACATAAAAGACCTAATTACTTTTGAGGGAATCTCTTTCCCTCAGTGGAGGAAAAAGATCTTTCAGCAGAGAATGAAGGCTCAGAAAATACTCAATTCCTCTTGCACAGACCATTCCTCCTTTCCATCTCCATCCTCCCTCATTCCTGACTTACCCTCAGCCTCACTGGAATTCTGTGTTGTGCAAAGGGAAGGTGCAAAAGAACAAATACTTTACTTATTTTTTACATACTTACTAGAATTCCACCTCTCAGTTCCAGAGCAATATTCCCTTCCTAACACAGCCAGCAGAGTAAGAACTGCCTCACCTCATGTATCAAATAAACAGACCAAAGAAATCCACTATTTAACCCAGAAGCTCATGGAAAAAAACACACAAATCCTCCGTCTTAGTAATAATTAGAGCAGCTGCACAGGAAACTGTTTTTAGAATGGATTAAAAATTACTTATTTCTTACACTGGCAAACTTTATAATCAGAGAAAGCTTCCCTTGTGTTCTTATTTTTTTTAAGAAAAATCTGCAGGACTAAGGCAATTCCATTTGAAACAAAACAGGATTACAGAATCACCATCCACTGCTCTATGGAAGCACGACAGAGCAACCTCTCATTTCCTCTTCCTGTTGTGAGTCCTTCAGAGTCCAAAATACCCCAAAACCAGGGACTAAGTACAGGTAAAATTAGAACTTAGTGTGCTACTACCAGTCAAAAGGAATTTCAGAATCACGTAACTCATTTTAATTCACCATCCCTAATTTTAAGAATAATTTATTGGGCTGGAGAAGTATGAAATCTGTAACTTCGTGCACATGGTCTGTCTGTATAATTATTACCTTTATTCCGTATTTCAGGTCTGCTTTCTAGAGCTAAACAGCAACATAAATTTCTAAAGTTGTTATTGAAGAATTATATTTTCCATTTAACTCTTTTCCCAGTGTCTGCAGTAGCTGAGAACAGCTGCCAATTTTCCACTCGCAGACTGTGAAACCCTCAATTTTAGGTTGCAAAAATCATTACCCTTTCTTGCAAGGAAAACATTGGCACAACAGCTAATAGCTGAAATAAACCTTTATGGAGCAATCTCAGGATCAGGCTGCCCGAGATGGACCATTGGCTCTGCTCCACTATTTGCATATTAAACCCACTGGAGCAAAAAATATTTTCGAGAGCTCTATCACTTAAAAGCTGTAGGTTTCTAAATTCCAGTAAAGAAACAGGTGACAAAGGTCAGCAAAGGGAGGCCTGGATGTGATCCCATGCCAGCAGTGGAGCAGACTGTGCCCAGCTGGGAATGTGCCAGATTTCTACTTAAACGCTTTGTCTCCAAGAGGAGAGACCTGTCGGCTGCTGCTTGAAGCCCCGAATCCCTGAACTCAGGTAGGTTTGGCTACAGAAGCTTAAAAAGTTATGCACTTTATCCCTGGTTCAGAGGTGGTTTAGGAGAATGGGATGGATCCTCCACTACAAACCAGGTGCTCTTTGCCCAGGCCTTGCCCAAACCCATCTCTTACCCATTTCCCAAAGTACTTTTTCGTTTGGTTTTTCTTTCTTTTAAACAAAAAAGGTTTTGGGCTTGTCAGCAAGAACAACCTCCCTGGATTTGTTGCAATGTTACAAAAGGTACTAATTCTCCTGACTTGGGCATTTACATTATTCTGCCTCCTCAAAGTGAACCGACTTGTTTGAGCCTGACCCAGGATGTGTTTATGCTCCGCTCTGGATTGAAGCTCAGCACTGGGGAACTTCTTCCCTTAACACACCAGATCCCAACCAGCACTGAAACAATGTCTTCACATCTAGATTATAATATTTATAAAGGGATGGGAATGTTTTTTTAAGTACCTGACATTACTGAGATAATTTCAAAGGCCAAATTAGCCAGCTGGGCAAAGTCCTGGTGTGAAAGCACATTTGGCAGGAGGTGAAGAAAGGACGAGCCTTAGACAAAGTCAGTATTCACCCTGAGGATGTAACCTGAGCGAGCTGAGAGGTTCCTCTGCCAGCCCCTGGCTGTCCACCCTGCTTCCAAATGGGAATGAATCATCTGCTGTGGTTCAGGAGGTGCAGTACAGAGCCCAGAGTGGCACCAGTGCCTGAACAACCCAATGAGAATTGCATCAGAAAGCTGCTGCTCCACCTCCTCTGCAGCAGCAGCAGCAGCACCTTCAGGAAAAGAGGCACAGCCTGGGTGAGGCCAGACCCTGCCTAGAAAATCAAAGCCTTGGTGTGCAAGTTCTGCTCCTGAATTGTCAGCCCTGAAAGGATGGATGTTGGTCTGCGAGAGAGTCTCAAAATCATAGAATGGATTGGGTTGGAAAAGATCTCTGAGATCATCAAGTCCAACCCCTGGTCCAACTCCAGTCCCTTTACCAGATCATGGCACTCAGTGCCACGGCCAACCTCAGCTGAAAAACCTCCAGGGATGGGGAATCCAACCCCTCTCTGGGCAGCCCATTCCAATGCCTGAGCACTCGCTCTGTGAAGAATTTTTTTCTGCTCTCCAACTTCAATTTCCCCTGGCAGAGCTTGAGCCCATCGTGCCCCCTTGTCCTACTGCTGAGTGCCTGGGAGAAGAGACCAACCCCCACCTGGCCAGAACTTCCCTTCAGGGAGTCCTCACGTCACTGACTCTGCATCAGCACTGGGTTAATTCACATACAACACACAATGTCAGTTTGGAAGGGACTCAAAAGGATCACCGAGTCCAACTCCCATCCCACCCCAAGATGCTACAACCGTTTCCAGCTGCACAGTGTACAAGGCAGTTGTGTTTTGAGACCTGGGGGGGAAAAGTAAAATTAATAATGTAAGAGATGAAAGTATTCCGTAGGTCCCAGCCCGTACCAATGCAAACCAGCAGGCAAATCCACAGCTGGGACTGCATCCATCCACACTTTGCAATTTAAAGGGATGAGCCTCCTTGATCCAATTAAGGACCTTTACATGTGGAGATGATCTGAGCCAACCATGGCCTTCAATTCCGTACCCAGGTTAATTCTGGAGACAGGACAAACCAGCACTACGTCCATGTCTTCCTTAGGAAAGCTGTGGGGGGAAGGTCTCAGGGAAGGATGGTGGCAAATGCACCTTTCAGCCATCCCTGGCCTTCCCCTGGATATTCCAGGTTAATAATTCATGCTTGTACAAACAGGCAGCCAGATTCCAGGATACACTGGTCCTACTTTCTGACAGAAGATAAACACAGGCCACCAGGCTGATGACACAGAGAGGATTTCACTTAATATTCCCTTCTGTATAGACCATCTTTAATCACAGAGATATGGAACACAATCATTGCAAGCATCACAGGTTAGTGGGGTAGTTTTAAGATAGAAGGAAAGAAGAACAATGAGGCTTTGGAACAGAAAGTAATAAAAGATCTTGACATAAAATGAAACTACTAAAATTACTGCATATCACTGGAAAATGAAAAAGCCACAAAGCAGGTCAAATTTGCTGCATCCAAGTAATGGAAACATCTCTGCTAATGCTTCAGAGTCTGCCCAGCTTTTGACTTGTGAAGTTGGCAGTCTGTGCTGAAGGTAGAGCTGCTCACAGCAAAAATCCCACTATTCTGAAAAGCAGGTTTTGGAAGGCTGCATGGTAGAAATAACATGCCTGAAGTGGGAAAAAAGCCTAAAAAAACCCAACATCCCCCCCCCCCCCAACACAACAAAAAACAAACCCAAACAAACAACACAAAAACCCCCAAACAAACAAACAAAACCCCCCACCACAACCCCAAAAGCAAACACTGGGTGTTCACCACACACTGCTCTAACGCCCCAAAGCTCATGGGCCACAATTAAAATCTTTGCTGATTCTGTTCTGTGAAATGACATCTCATCCAAATGGTTCCATGTATTTTGTGGAAAATACCCTGAATACCACAAGCCCCCCCCTTCTGAGCTGCCTTGACTCTGCTTATCATTCTGTTCCTGCAGATAACCTTAAATGAGACTTCTCTGCAGACAAACGTCTGGTTTTACTTCTACTGCCAGGCGACCCTGGGAAGAGAAATGTGAAGGTTTTATGTGTTTTTAAGGTTTTTTTTTTAAGGGTGACAATCATTTATATGTGTCAGGGTATAAAAAAATGAGGTTTATGGGCAAGATGGCTGAAGGCACCAAGTGTGTAAAAATGCAGTTTCTTTACAGCCACATCACTGAACTGAACTCCACAACTTTGTTCACAAATTGCAGTTTAAATTGTCACCACAAAGGCCACGCTTTCTATTCTAGCCCTATTTTTGTTTGCTTTAGGAATATTTTTGGTCTTCCTCTTTGTCTGCTTGAGGCTGAAATGCCCAAATGCACAGAGGGCTTTAACTTCTCAGAACTGCTGCAAGGACAGAGACAAACCAACCCACGTCCAAACTTCACTGCCAAACAGCCAATTAGCTTTGTGGAGCTAATTTCACACTGCCATGTGCCCTGAGTGGCCTTCTCTGATGATCTCAGCACCAGAGGGCCAAGGAGATCTGCAATGTGAGGCACAAGCCCAGCACAGAAGCCCCAAACCCCTCTGATGTCAGACCCTGCTTCGTGCCCTGCCAGTGGGAGACTTGCCCTGAACTCACGTTAAACCAGGCCTTGACTACCAGATTAAATCAGTGCTTCTTTATAAACCCCTCAGTTCTCAAAGAGTTGATCCACGAAGCCTTTTTGTGGCCCTTTTGTGTAGGCTGCAGTAAAAATCAAAGCCTCTTTTCAAGGCAGGATCTCCCTGTGGGTTGGAACTTGGCTTTGTGCAGCCCGTTGCAAACTTTAGACAACTTTGAAGAGATCTTCAAAAAACCACACACCCAGAAAAAGCCATTTTTATTAGCCCATTAACATGTCATTAAAGTATCTACTTAGCCAGGAATCCAAGCTCCATCCTACCTAAGCAGAAACCAGTCACGAATGAGAGGCAGTTCTCCTAGTGCAAACAGAATGAAGTTGACAGAACACAAGAGTTTCATCTCCAGCATTCCTGGGAATTGCACAAACTGGAAAATGTTCCTGGGCACTGACCAACAATAAATCTTCATATCCACACCAGCAAGGGTTGATTCAGCTCTCAGTAACATAAATCACTGAAAAACCCAGCAGAGGTTGGAGGAACAACTCACGAAATTCCCAGTTAATTGAGACTCTGTGCAACACAAGAGCAGTAAAGGAGGTTTAAGAATGAACTGACTGAGATGTAAAACTTGGAGAAACACTTGAGTTATGGAATCAGCTAAAGAACTTGGCAGGGATAAAAACAGGAGATCAACAGGAAGCTGAATTAATGCTGAGGTACAGAATCACAGAAAGGCACACAAATCAGAGGTGGAAATAAGCTTATCAATTATCCCTCATACCAACTTTTCTTTCTCTTCTTCCCCCTCTACTCACCCATAACAAATGCCTGAGATAAAGTGACCTCTCAGATTAAATCTTTCATTAAAACTCAGATATTGCATCCACTTCTTTATGACTTTGCTATACCCTCCTTTAATCCAGGCCAAGACCCTTGTCATACTCTCCACAGTTCCCTGTTTCCTAGACCTGCATAAATCCCCAAAGTATCCGAGTGCTGGAGTCCCACAGATCTGCCCTCAGCTCCAAAAGCAGAAGCTGCCCATGGGATTTTTCTGTTCCATGTACCACAGGGCAAATTCCAGCTACATTAAATTCCTGTTTCTCACTCAAATTTTACTTCCAGGGGCTTTTTTCACTGTTTTTAAAGTTGATTTTTTAGGGCAAACCTTTCACAAATTGCTGGTTTACCACCTTTAGCTGGTAATTCTTCTTGGCCCTGCAGAAACTGCCCAGCTGTAAGAAATGCTACTGGAGATGCTGGGAAAAGCTGAGACTGTAACTGGTGATGCCTCTTCTGTCATCAAGATGCCTTTGAAGTGCCTTCCTCCCTCACATCCTTCCACCTTTTCTGGGCAGACTGTCCCCAAACACAGAATCATAGAATGGATTGGGTTGGAAGAGACCTCTGAGATCATCAATCCAACCCTTGATCCAACCCCACTGTGATCACCAGCCCTGGGCTGGTGATCACAGTGGGGTTGGATCAAGACGTGGTGGATTCTCACTCAGTGCCACATCCACAGAATCACAGAATGGATTGGGTTGGAAAAGACCTCTGAGATTATCAAGTCCAACCCTTGGTCCAACTCCAGTCCCTTTACCAGATCATGGCACTCAGTGCCACGGCCAAGCTCAGTTTAAAAACCTCCAGGGATGGGGAATCCACCCCCTTTCTGGGCAGCCCATTCCACAGCACAAACACTGTCCCTGAGAACTGGAATTTCAGAGCTAAGTCAGTTACTGCCATCACTATCCTACAGCCATTCCCAAAAACACTCCTTCAATCACAGAGTTTTACCAGAAAATACGTGAACAGAACACGCTGTCTGTTGTACCCACTGTGTGGCTTTGGAAACTCAGCCCTCCAGCCCCACCAACACATCTGTCAGAATCACAGCCAAGTGGGATAATGATGTTGTAAGGAGAGATTTCCCAAATTCAGTTAAGTTTTTGCTTTGTCCAAGAGTTCAGAAATGGTCTCCCAACTTCCTGAAAACAAAGGATACACTCAGGCTTCAGCTACAGTATCAGCTTGTGAACACACTAATAAGAGACAGAAATATCTGTAAAGAACTCAGAAATTCTGTTAAAACCACACTGAACAATATCCTGTATACAAACTCTTAGCTGAGAACTAAACAAAACCAATTTCAATGACAAAATTCCTACTGGAATAAAAAATGGCCTTTTATCTTTATTCCACTTCAGTGTGCAAGTTGTAGTTACTGGGATCAACCAGCTCTGGAATTCTTCCCTTATTCAATCTCTTGCATCTCCAACCTCGTGCATTTGCTTTGAATAATTCATATTTCCAAGCAAGTGGTGTCTATCAGGACAGGCTTATCTGCAAGGCTTGCACATTCCTGTGCTCACACTGTGGATCAGACACCAACGTGTGCTGTGCAACATCATCACCATAATCAAGTTAGAAACACACCAGGAAACTATGTGGCCCATCTTTCTTACATTACATTAAAACTGAGGAATAAATCCATGCTGAGGTCTCAATACTTTGCTTTTATAGTTACCCAAGCACTGCAAAAGCATCTGGAAAAAAATTCCTAAAGCATGAAAAACATGTTCCTCCACCCACATGTGCTCATAACTCGGATTCCAAACTGAGTTTTACCGAGATCGCCAATATTTTGTACTTTTAACATTTGGGAGTTTTCAAAGCACCTTTTTCAAATCCCTACAAATGTCAGTACCTAATGGGGCCATAAACTCATCCCAACATTGCTCACAACAGGTCCCAGGCAGAGCTGGGGACTGAGCTCGAAACCAGCCCTACTCCTGGAGTCCCAGTAACAAAAGGTCCTTTCTAGAAATACTGTCCAAGTCTTCAGATGGATGGATTTGTTTCTCTGGAAACCACGAGAAGAACAACAGTGGATTAACAATCAAATACAGAAAAGAAAACCTGAACATTGTAGATAGAAGAGGAGGCTCAGAGGTGACCTCAGCACTGTCTGGAACTCCCTGAAGGGAAGTTCTGGCCAAGTGGGGGTCGGTCTCTTCTCCCAGGCACTCAGCAATAGGACAAGGGGGCACGATGGGCTCAAGCTCTGCCAGGGGAAATTGAAGTTGGAGAGCAGAAAAAAATTCTTTGCAGAGAGAGTGCTCAGGGATTGGAATGGGCTGCCCAGAGAGGGGTTGGATTCCCCATCCCTGGAGATTTTTAAATGCAGATTGGACGTGGCGCTGAGTGCCATGATCTGGTAAAGGGACTGGAGTTGGACCAAGGGTTGGACTTGATGATCTTGGAGGGCTTTTCCAACCCAATCCATTCTGTGATTCTATAAAAAAATTACTTGGGCAGAAATTCAGTATTAGCTGACACTCTGGTAGGGGAGACTGTGAGTCCCTGTGCTCAGTCAGTGCTTCAGGGAGGTGTTTCCTTTAACATGTCTCTGATCTCCACTGTCCTAAGTGAAATGTATAAAGCCTTGGATGCCCTATTTTCACTACCAGAAAGAAGCCCAGGACTCTCCCATGCAGCTGATCATTTGCTTACTAATACACATAAAAAGCTTCTCCAATAAATATTATGTTTGCTGTAAAACACAGAAATTCAGGTTCCCTTTTTTCCCAGATATTCTCTGTGGGGCTTCCCAGGTCACTACTATAACTGTATGTTTTATAACCAGTTTGTGGGACTCAAAATAATGTTTCTGTACCAACAGCAGCTTTTTTCCCCCCACAAAACACCACCCAATTAATGGACTTAGAGCTTTTACAAGCCATTCATTTCATAATTCCATGAGGAAAACCTGCACAACTGCTCTACGCTGCTTTATAACTGAGAAAAAGTGCAGAACAAGAGACCAAAACCAGAAGCAACACATTTGCAGGTGCTTCCCAGAGACCTACAATTAACAGGAGGGCCAAGCACTCACACCAATTAAACCAGTCCAGCCTTGGGGTCCTGTCCATGGAGCAGAACAGTTTGAAAATGTCAGGAACACAAGACACAAGTTTTGTACTTTCAAACTCAAAATTATCTCCACTCTGCTCTTATTTATATATTGTCTTGACTCAAAATATCTGCTTGTTATGCAGAAAGGAGTCTGACCTTCTGCTGCAAAACACGTGAAATCTGTGAAAGCAGAAACCTTGGTATTGAAAATCTTGGCAAAGCTTGGCCAGATACAGCCAAGTAACAGTTCAATAGAAACACTGAATTGCTGTCAAACAGTAAAAGGTCTGCAACTTCCAAGCTAAAACGAAGCAGATTTTTCATTTTAAAACCTAAAACATATGTTCTGTATCTCCAAAGAGTGGCTGGTATTTACAGCCCTTCACACACAGGTAGTGTCAGTATTTCAACAAGCTGAATGTTAAATGCTATTGTAAAGGAGCAAAAAAAAAAGGCAGTTTAACACAGTCTCAATTTAAAACTGAGATTTGTTTTTCCAGGCAAAACCAGTATTTGGCTTCTTTGATATCATACTGCAATTAAATAAGGTACAAAATCAACTTTACAGGAACAAAAGTTTCCAAAGGAGGTATTTTAATAAACAGTACAAAGTTAATGTCTGGTTTTCATCAAGTGCTAAGTAGATTTCTCAAAAGCAAGAACATTGTTATTTAAGAAATGAATGGTGTTATGTGTAAGTTGTAAACTATGTAAACTATTAGTTCATCCCATGAGGGTTTAAATGTATCAGCAGAAGAGTTATAGTTAAACAATTCACATGGAACGTTCCCTTAACACTCAATATTCAGTTTTAGCTCTGGGCTGCTCATCCTGGTGTGAAACTCAAACTGCCTCCTGAACCAAGAACAGGGAGCTGGCAGTGGAATTGCCTGGGTGACCCAGGATGCTGCTGAAGCTCAGATTAACTGCCTGCCAGCAAAACTGAGGGAAAAATCCCATTGTACAAACACTGACAACACAAAACAACAAATTTTGGTAATTTATAGAAGCTGTAAATAAAAGTATAAAACACTGATGACCACCATGGTCACAAAGTTCTGGTCAGGTGGGGGTTGGTCTCTTCTCCCAGGCACTCAGCAATAGGACAAGGGGGCACGATGGGCTCAAGCTCTGCCAGGGGAAATTGAAGTTGGAGAGCAGAAAAAAATTCTTTGCAGAGAGAGTGCTCAGGCATTGGAATGGGCTGCCCAGAGAGGGGGTGGATTCCCCATCCCTGGAGGTTTTTAACCTGAGCTTGGCCGTGGCACTGAGTGCCATGATCTGGTAAAGGGACTGGGCTTGGACCAAGGGTTGGACTTGATGATCTCGGAGGTCTTTTCCAACCCAACCCATTCTGTGACTCTGTGGATGTGGCACTGAGGGAGAATCCAACACGTCTTGACCCAACCTCACAGTGATCACCAGCCCAGGGCACGGAGTGCCCTGGGCTGGTGATCACAGTGGGGTTGGATCAAGGGTTGGACTTGATGATCTCTGAGATCTTTTCCAACCTAATTCACTCTATGATTCTGTGATGTTCACATTTCCTCATTCACACTGAAGCACTTGAGTGCAGTATCTCCCATAGAGAAATTCCACAGAAAAAGAAATTTAGCCTGCAGACTATTAGGTACATAAAAAGAAGGAACCTCAGGGAAGAACAGAGCCCTGGGCTTAAGCTGGTTAGGTATAACCCATAGTTCTGTAACAAGCAGTTGCCAGTGATCTGCTGCAAAGAATAACCCTTACCAAGCACCTCTCCCAGCACTACAACTGCAGTAACTGCTACCAGAGCACATTCCAGCAGGGACTGGATGGCTCCTCAAAAGGCACAGTCAACACCCCAAATTTTTCTGCAAATAAATGAAAAGCATTCTTTCTCTCAAGTAAGGCATCAGCACCGTATCTCTGCTCTAACACCACATACCTCAGGTTAACAAATGCCTCAGAAACTCCCCCTGATTCCAGCACACCTCTCTGTTCCATGCTTGGATTTTAACTGAGGAATGCCGAGTGCTTTTTGGCATGTTTGGATAGAAACGTAAAAAGCCTCAAGTCTTGTCATGTAAAGCTTTTCAAAGCCATGGGCCTTGCTGCCAAAGAAACTTTTTCATGCTCTTACAGCTTTTGCCTTTCTTATTCTCAAATGTGCTGCTTCCTTTGCGGGGAGGATGAGAACAAACAGAGGAGATGGAGCAGTTCCTCCTGAAGTGACCCAGAGCAGGCTCTGATTTAAAAATCAGGGCAGTGAAAGTCCATATTCAGTGAGGAGTTAAGAGAGTCCAAAAGCCCAGAGCCATGAGTTCATTTTGTTCTAGGCTACTCAGTGAGTGGCCAGCCAAAAACTGAACCAGCTGGAATTCATTCAGAAGTGCTTCTTTCCTCCCTAAGCTCCCTGGACTGCAGTTATCAACCTGAGGATAACAAACACATGGATCATCAGGAGGGAGTTGGTGCTGGAAAGGAGTGGCAAAGCCAAATAGCCCATAATAAATGAAGTTTTGATCCTATCTTGGATCTTAGAACTGAGGTATAAATGCTTTTAATGTCTTAGG
Organism: Pithys albifrons albifrons; assembly: GCF_047495875.1. Lineage (NCBI taxonomy): Eukaryota > Metazoa > Chordata > Aves > Passeriformes > Thamnophilidae > Pithys > Pithys albifrons. The sequence goes on from NC_092473.1 coordinate 13,765,294, forward strand.
GGGAAAACTGCCCACAGTAGATGGAATGGAACATTCCACTGACTTCTCTTCTTGATGGTTTCCTTGTTACCAGCTCTTGCACACATCCATTTTTGTCTTCATTACCATTCCATGTTCAAATTATACCTATGAGGTTCCAGACAATTCAAGAGATTCAAAAAACGGGAAAAATTACACCTTGACCATACAAATGAAATTTAAAAATTAATTCAGGCTGATTACATGCTGAGCTACAAAAGGGGAAAATTACCTTAATCTCCTATCCAAGAAGCTAAAATAAAGGTGCAAAGTTTAAAATCAGAAAGAGGGAAGAAAAACTATGTTCGTCCAAACCGAATTTTTAGCATCACTTCTCATTTTGAATAAGGTACATCAGCTGCTTTACAAGATTGAAAAAATTTCCAGGAACTAAAAACAATCTCCAGTAGTTTGTCTTGTGGTTATTCAGCCTGTTATAATCCCTTTCAACATCCGCCCAAGAGGCTGCAAATCGTTCTCCGCTGTCTTTGTCTCTTTTTTTCTGGTTTTTTTTCAGAGAACTGGCTCAAACCCTCCTTGTTTACAAATGAAACCGAGGGAGCCCCAAACACGCCTGTGTTTGTGAAGGGCAGGGACGGTAAAAGGTGAGCAGCCACCTGGACACCCGCCAGGGAATCGGCTTGTCTGGGCTTTATTGCCCGGGCGCTGTGCCAGTCCCGCTGAACTCCCGGAGGGGACGGTGGTGGCACCGGGAAGGAGGGGCTGCCACTGGAGGTGTGGGAATAAGGCAGCTGTGGCAGAGGGGAAGGAGAATGGGACAGGAACAAGGATGGTTCCAGAAAAAGACTGCAATTACAGAGATACTAATAGCTTTGGGAAGCCAAATTTTTATCATTCATTCATCTGCTTTCATTCTTTTGTTAACACCAGTACAGAATAACTGTTTTCTTCTAAAGGACATTTGCCCATCTGCTGCAGGAAAAACATCACTGCATAACGAACTTTCCAAGGAATTAGTAGGAAAGCTTTTATGTAGAGGAAAAAAATCTGATTTAATAACCAGTCCCATTTGAAAGCTACAATAAAAGAATGATGCATAAGAGACTGTTTTGGTGCTGCCGTTGTTACAGGATAAGTCCTGTCTACAAGGAGGACATAGACACTCTTCCTCCAATCCACCTAATCCCCTATTAGTCACCCAGGTGGTAAATCCCTAAAAGCACTTTGGCTGGGGCCAGGCAAACGCTGGATGAACCAAGTTACATCAGTTCTCATCTGATTTCCTGGCAATGAGGTGCACGTGATGGCTGCTCTGCCCCAGGAAATGTGGGTCAATCCGTGTGCATCCCGGTGCTGAATGTGCAGGCTCTCGAGGGACACTGTGACTCAGGAGCAGCCACAGGAATGGGATTATTGCTGCTCCGTGCCAGGGCGCTCACAGGGTGCTGCCCAACGCCTGGAACGGGTCTGGGAGCAGCTCGGAGCTCCCACACCAGAACATTCCACGTGTCTCATGGCCACGCTTCATCCACAGTGCTGAAGGGGCATGGAAGGCTGACACAGGCACATGGCATGATAGGAAACATCTCCCTTCAGAAGTCATTAATCACCCGTTGTGTCTGGGTGTAAACACCCAGATTTCCCAGCAGTGTGTTCCCTCAGCTGAGCAGCAGTGATATGATATGGACAATCCAAAACTGCTGCTGCTTTGGAGAAAGCTGCCAGCCTGAAGAGTCATGGAATCACAGAACCATAGAATGGATTGGGTTGGAAAAGACCTCCGAGATCATCAGGTCCAAACCTTGGACCAACTCCAGTCCCTTTACCAAATCATGGCACTCAGTGCCACGGCCAAACTCAGTTTAAAAACCTCCAAGGATGGGGAATCCACCCTCTCTCTGGGCAGCCCATTCCAATGCCTGAGCAGTCTCTCTGCAAAGAATTTTTTTCTGCTCTCCAACTTCAATTTCCCTTGGCAGAGCTTGAGACCCCCTTATCCTATTGCTGAGTGCCTGGGAGAAGAGACCAATCCCCACCTGGCCAGAACTTCCCTTCAGGCAGTTCCAGACAGTGCTGAGGTCACCTCTGAGCCTCCTCTTCTCCAGGCTGAACACCCCCAGCTCCCTCAGCCTCTCCCCACAGCACTTGTGCTCCAGTCCCTTCTCCAGCCTCGTTGCTCTTCTCTGACCCCGCTCCATGTCCTCCCATGACATGTCCCAGCTGGATGTGGTTAACCAATAACCCCATGGTAGCACCCCCTTCCAGCAAACATGATTTCTGATGAGTATCAAAGTTCAGCAGATCCATGTTGTACCCCTGTTATTGCTCTCTTACACAAGCAAAGCCATCCTCTTCACTTGAGGTATTTTAAGCAAAATGTCTCATTCTTGCATGACCTAAGGGAGGCACAAAACTGAGAGCTGAATGGCACCAAACAAGATTCCATGAAAAGAGGGCTTTTATTCCGGATAAAGCTGTATCAGCCTATGTGTTACTCCCTTGTTCTAATCATATAGGCCAGCATCTATTTAAACTGCCAAGTTAATGACTACAAATTTGATCAATAGTCTCTGTTTATTCAGCCCAGTGCTACTGACAGTCACCAGGGCTGAACAACAAAACAAACACACTGGGCAGAGCTGGTCTGTGGCTGAGCAAGAAAATCCAACCCATGAGGGCAAACACCCTTTGTCTGAGTGGGAAGGTGGGGAGGGAGGTCTGTCCCCATGGACACAGACACAGTCTCTCTCCTCTGTGCCCACTAAACATTTATCCACATCACTCTGCTTGCAGCCAACTCATGAGGTGAGTGAGCCCAAGCAGAACTAACAGCACAGACACAGGTGACTCCAACTCTTACCTTGTGCCATCAGGCTGTACTAAAACACTCCCATTTGTTTGGACATTTAGCAGGACATGACAAGAACAAGGGGATGTCACTAAGCCTTTGTACCACAAGCAGAGATTTCCCTCACTGTCACCATATCCACTACAGAAGGAAATTTCCTTTGGAGAAGCTTCAAGAAAGGCTGGAATCATCTTCTTGAAAGCAGGATGAAAACGTCCTTGACTGAATCTCCAGCCAAAAGATGCTTGGAATGTTTTAGTTACAGACTGGCTGCAGAGAGCAAAATAAAAATAGAGTATAGAACGAAAACAGATAAGTGGAGCATGACTGTAGCATTCTAGCACAGATTTTTCTTCTTAAAAAAAATAAACATTTTCATTGCAAAGTCAGTTTCTCAACAGTGGCTTAACAACAATGTATGTGGATGTTCCTCCCCTGGGCAATTTTTACTAACAACTTGCAAGCTACTCACTAAAGGAAACTCTCTTTCCAATCCCAAGTGAATCCACAGTCACAAGGACTGGGATCTTGGTCAAAGTGTTTTAGTGCATTATTCTGACCAGGATGTTTGGTCACAATTTTCTCCACATTACACATCCATCACTTTGCCTGCAACAGCAGCTGGTTGCTGTTTTCCTTGTACAAAATGTCAGTGTCCATTATATCAATAAATTATAGCCCCACCACAGCTCCAAGATACCCTGCTCAAAGGTATTACATAAATAAACTGGAGCTTGAAGGAAAAGATGATGCCTCTTCCTATGCAACCTTAATGTATGTGCTTCATATTCAGACAGGATTTTATGCAAGTGACACCACTTGGATGCAGGATCCTGCAACAAAAAAATTAAGAGAGTCCTCTTAAACAAAAAGTTCCTATCAAGCTACTATATTAACACATCCAAAATCCCAAATTTAATATCTATAAAACCAATACATGAGAACAGCTGGTTCAGTCAAAGCCTAAGACGTTTGCTTTCCACTTTAAATTGATTAAATAGATTCAATACACTACATTTTGCATGGATGGTTAACAGTGTTAATATTCCACATAAAATGAAATGCTGTATGAGGAACATTCACACCAGGGCTCTCTCCTCCTGGATGTGTTCCTTGCTCTCACAGTAATTTAGTATAACAGAGGCCTAACAATTTCACTGAACAGGATTACAAAAACCAGCTCTTCACAGTTCATGGCACAGAAGCTCCCAGAAATATCTATTTCTTCACTACCTTCTCCACACAGGGAATGCACTTGAAAAACAGGCTGATATCCTGCTTTGTGGGAAGCATAAAATAATATAATGTCTGTTGTTTTGTTTTTATTAAGAAGGTAATTCTTGTTTATCAAATAGTCAAGATATTAAAAGTCAGCCTTTTATTTGCATTCACATCACTAAGAGGACTCACACACCTCAAAATCAGATATTGCCCAAGCACTGAATGACAAACCACCAGATAAAACCAAAAGAGAGCAAATTTTAATAAAAAATTTGCATGGGAGAAAAACCTTTAAACACCATTTCACTCCTTCCTCCAATAAGCTGTGTGGCACTAATTTGAAGTGATAGTGCTGTTCTTTTAATTAAAAAATGCCAGTAGGAGGCTGATGCAGTGGCTGATGCTGGAAGGGACGTGCTCACAGGGCACAGCTGAGGCTTTGTGTAAGGAATTAACACACAATTTCAGCCGGGTTAAGAGGCAAAACAAACCCCTTAAGTCAAAACAAACATATAGGGAGTGTTATTACAGGTGCTTGATAAAGTCACCTGAATGTTGTTAAATTCTGGAGGAAAAAATAAACCAACAAAAAACCAGAACACTCTGACTGCAGCTGTGCAGTCCATGAATCTTCATTTACCTACTTAATTAATGTATGTCTCTCCCCTTTGTACCTCGAGAGTTCCTCTCCCAGGTTGTTCCTTTCACATCTCCTGTCCACAGGTCTGGGACCAGCACTGGGCACCCTCCTTGCCTCCTCTGTCACACCATGGGAGTGTGCATTTGTCCTACCAAGCTACTCATCTCCACGAGTCCTGGAGTCCTGGCATGCTCAACATCTCTGCCTTTATCAAATGTGACTGAAATCAGATGAAGAGCCAAAAATTAGTCAGAGCAGAATGACAGGTGAGATCCCTTTTCAGCCCAGTAATTTTGTACTCTAGAAAGAAGATTAAGCTTGTCCCTAAGTTTATCCTCTGTAAACAGATTCCACGTGCCAGGCTTCACTGCTGATCTGTGAAACACCAAAAAAAAAGCCACTAAAAACCTGATTAATCTAGAATAAGTCCACCTAAAATATTTGCTTGATCATTTCCCCTCAGTCTTGCAACATCCTAACTCCACCAGCCCAGAGGAGGCCGGGGCAGCCACGGCCAGGACACAAAAGAAGAAGAGCTGTGCACTGGCATTGGGGAGCACAGCAATCCTCAAACCTGCAGCGCTGCCCTGGGGAGGAACATCCCAGAAACAAGCAGGACATTTTGCCTTTACTTGGCATATGGACTAGCAGAGCAAGTCAGCTTATCCAAAGGCTTCTGGTGTATTTACTCACCACTCCTACAATGACTATTTCAATCACGTTTGCACTACCACCATCATCTCAAACATCACAGATAAATCTGTTCTCTTCGGCTGTTTCAAAGTCTGTTTTCTCTCTGCACACTTGCAGGATTTACATCCTAAGGCAATGAGAAAAAAAACTTGTTACTACTTTCCAACTGGGCTTTATTTTCTTTTTTTTTCCCCCTTTCTATCAAAAATAGCTCTCATCTACGTTCTAGTTGCATTTGGAAGTAGCACATGCAGACTTGATAAGCATCCTGTGAAGGAAATGCCTTGAATTGCAGACTTCTTACAACACATTTTCCCAAGCGACTTTTTATAAATCCCATTTCATGACTGGTTTGCTAATTTCTATTGAGGTTTATCAAAACATTATTTGTAGACAAGTCCAATTACTTCTCTGATTGCACAAATAAAAACATTGTAAAAGCAATGACTGTGAGTGGAAGTTCCAAGCCAAGCTGCTGGGTCACACTGAGGTGTTATTCATCCTATTACCAGACAGACCTTTAACTGCAAGGAGGTATTTCATTTTCAACTAAAGAACACAACAAAGAAAAGCACCTATTTACATGTTTCTTTTGTCTGCTTCTAGGCTGTGTCAGAGCAGTGCTAAGAGCTGGTGACAGCACAATTCCTGGAGCTGATTCCATCACCCTGAGCAGATCCAGGGGGTGCAGGTTGGTGTCAGCCTGCCCAGCTGCCTCTTACCTGTGCTCATTTATTGTGCTGCAACAGACACACAGGAAAAAAAATATTAACATTCAATTTCTTAAAAAAATCTTGGAAAAAAGGAATAAAAGATGTAGGTGTTCCTATTACAGCACATTAGCTGTAAATGTAACATACTATATTTTAGTTAATTATTGCCCAATATGCAGGAGTCAGCCTTACAAAGAGCCAGACACATTCCTGGGCTACAGCCTGGGCTTTTCCAAGAGGCAAATTTAATGCTGGATTATTGATGGAATGACAGGATCTCTGGGAAAAGAGGCAAGAGACTTAAATCTGAGTCTGGTTACATCACACAACTTGGTTACATCACACAAGGACCAAGTTGTATAAAGTCATTAAAGCCTGAACTCACCACTGGAGCCCTTCTCTGGCTCCAGAACATTCCCAGGCTGAGGGACCACACCATGTTCCAAGCTGGAACCACCCTCTGGGCTCTCCAAATTCACTTCTGCCTTTTAACCTCACCTCAATTCACTGCTCTGTGCAAGGGAGACCTCACAGAAGAGTTTTCACTCTGGTAAAAACAATTTCAGGGGTGGGTTAATCACATCAGCTGATCATGGCATAAAAACACTTCAGGTAAGAAACAGCTGAGAGGTGAAAAATCAGATACACAGAATTCCAAAAGCCACAACATCTCAGGCATTATTTTTCCACCAGGCCATTCCTGCTGTCTCTGGTGTGTTCAGCAGGGTATTTACAGAGACATGAGGTATGAACGTGCCCACTGCAGACTCAGCCCGACTCTGACCTGTCTGCAGATGTGGTTAAGAAAGAGATACCAGAGACACTGCTTGGAATTCCTTGGAATATGCTCTGAAGCTCCTTGGAATACACAGCTCTGAAGGAAATGGCTTTTCTACAGCCCAGAAAGTTCACCCAATTGCTCTTTCAGAGGCTGACATCAGACCTTTACCTTACATTCACTCAGTTCTGGACTCAAAATTTTACCAAATTAACGGATCCTCTTCCTGACACTGTTAAAAAAAACCCTTTCAGCAGAAAGGTGTCTGCTAATTAGACTTATAATTGCAGAATATGACACCTCTCCATTTTAATCCACAGTTTAAAGTGAAGTTTACAAAAATGTCTGCACATGGCAAAGAACCAAAACACACCAGCTGCAAGGATGAAGGACAAGGATTCCCCTGAAAGGGCATCAGTCACTGCAAGACTGAATAAAAATGAAATTCCTCATTTTTTTCAATTCTGCACTTGAATAGTCAAAAATAATACATTAAAGCAACAGCACAATCCATACACTCAGTTCATTTTCTGTCTAGTTTTGGTTTTCTCTTTCCTTTTGCTCTCCAGGAAAACAAAGCACGTGCATTTCAAAAGATGTTTCCTTTCCAATAAACTTTTTGGGTCAAACACCCCGTGTACTAAAGGATGTAAAAACACTGACACAGGGACTGAATTTTCCACTGTAATGTCTGGTTGGCTTTGGGGATGCAACACAAACCACATCCGGGGGTGAGCACCATGGAAAAGAAAGTTCAGGCTGATGTCAGGAGTTGCCAAAATAAATAAATTATTTTTAAATATAAATAAAAAGGCAACTGTCTTCAGTGGAGTTTTAACCTTTACTTCCAGGAGAAAAGTACGAAGAAGAGTTTTTAATACAGTGTCCTGGAAACACCAGGGAGATTAATTAGAAACATGGATTTTTAATACATGCAGATTTAATTTGCTATTTTGTGAAATAAATAAGGAGACTTTAAATTGGTAAGAACTTATGCATTTTATTTTAGTCTAATTATTAGAGGAAATAGGCAGATTTTGAAGGAAGACAAAAATGTAAACATATGTAAAGGTCAATAAAACACTTTTTCCTAATTCACTCATCCAAAAATGCCATTTTACCGCAAATAATGGAATGTATCTAAAAAGATCTCAACAACTTAAAAGAAAAAAGATTAAATCCTACCAAAAATATTTCTTTATCTACTACTGGTCACCTATGAAAGCAAAATCTACTGCAATAGAAACATAATACCAGGTTGCCTATGAAGGAAAAAGAAACAAATTTTATTTTCTTCAGCAGGACTTCTCCATAATGGGCTGGGAGAGAAACATCCACCATTCAGAAAAACCAATCACGGGTAAAACTGTGCATTAGTGAGGACATTCAGGGACACACAACACTCCTGGTCAATAATACTTGAAGTTAATAGTGTGGTTTAGCACAGCCTTCACTCCTAAACTCGCTGCTGCACAGCCCGGGGAGGGAATCAGGACCCAGAGGGGACAGTGGGAAGCTGTTACAGACGTCCAGTTCCATGGGATTTTCATAGAATCATGGAATCACTTGGGTTGGAAGAGACCTCCGAGATCATCAATCCAACCCTTGATCCAACCCCACTGTGATCACGGAGTGCCCTGGGCTGGTGATCATAGTGGGGTTGGATCAAGACGTGGTGGATTCTCACTCAGTGCCACATCCAGTCTCCTCTTAAACACCTCCAGGGACAGAGAATCCACCCACTCCAATGCCTGAGCACTCTCTCTGCAAAGAAGTTTTTTCTGCTCTCCAACTTCAATTTCCCCTGGCAGACCTTGAGTCCGTCATGCCCCCTTGTCCTATTGCTGAGTGCCTAGGAGAAGAGACCAGCCCCCCACCTGGCCAGAACTTCCCTTCAGGCAGTTCCAGACAGTGCTGAGGTCACCTCTGAGCCTCCTCTTCTCCAGGCTAAACACCCCCAGCTCCCTCAGCCTCTCCCCACAGCACTTGTGCTCCAGTCCCTTCTCCAGTCTCGTTGCTTACGGTTTAGGATTAAAAATTTAACCCACACAGAGCCACACACGGGGCTGGGACTCCCTGGAGCCACTGCCCTGCCAGGGACAATCCCTCCAGATGTGCCGAGGGCAGAACGGCCGCGCCGAGGGCAGAACGGCTGGAATGGCCGCGCCGAGGGCAGAACGGCTGGAATGGCCGCGCCGAGGGCAGAACGGCTGGAATGGCCGCGCCGAGGGCAGAACGGCCGCGCCGAGGGCAGAACGGCCGCGCCGAGGGCAGAACGGCCGCGCCGAGGGCAGAACGGCCGCGCCGAGGGCAGCGCCGCTGGAATGGCCACACCGAGGGCAGCCCCATCGCTCGCTGCCGGGATTGTGCATTATTCTGGCATCACAAACAATAATGGATTGTTTTACCCACAAACAGACGAACAAACCTTCCATTTAAATACTTACTGTTAAATTGTATCAGTATGCGGAATAGTGCCCACTATCCTCCAAAAAACCCCCAGGAAAGTGGAGAGCAGGCTCTGCCAGCTTTATCTGTCTATGCCGTGAATTGGGTAGCCTTGGGGATTTTTGCCTGCTGTGCTCAGTGTCCTTGACAACAAGCCAGTTTGAATTTTGGCCTTTAACTTGACAAAAATGACTTACTGAAGAGGAAGGCATCAAGCTATTACAGCCCTGTGGAGAGATTCTCTCTAAAACAGCATGGATGCTTACTCTGCCAATTCAGCTAGAGCATCATCAGATTTATATCCAGCTCCTACACCCCCAAATATTCACCATGTAACTGCCAGTTCATAAGAGAACATGTGAAAGAAAAGCTTTCAGCACTTGTGCTATGTCTTCCCTTTACATTTCATGACTTTCACAATTAGATGGAAAACAGTAAAATATCCCGAGGGACCCCCTGTCACAAAGTATTGAATTTCCCTTCAAAGAGATGTGAAACAAACTTGAAACACACGCAGCATCTTAACCTGTCACGAACCTACTGACTCCCTTTGAGCAAACATATCTGCAGCTTTCTTTTAACATTACATCGATACTTAAATAAATATTTTTAAATTGATACATACGCACTTGCTGCATGGTTTAAGAAATCACTTCTGTCTTTATCTGTCCCCAAACTCCCAACATGCACATACCTCAGCTCGTCACTGTTCAGCATCTTTGTATAAATCCTCCAGCCAGACTCTCACGGGAAGCTGAACTGGCACTGAAGCAGCTCAAGGGTGACCACAGGTTTTCTTCCATCAGTTTTCTCACGGCAGGTGACAAATTTTTGGCAACGAGGGTCAGCAGACCAGGAAGGAGATAACGCCTTGAGTGGCATTGCAGGAACTCATTTGTAAGCACCTGAAACACCACAGTCCCAGAGCAGCAGCTCCCTCCCCACCTGAGAAATGCTCTGTGTTAATCCCCACAGGATTAACTCCAGGTTTGCCAACAGACATGCCAGAGAAGGTGAGATGATACCAAGGTAAAAAGGGCTGGAGGTTGATAAACAAAGTGCTGCCCTCACTGCCAAAGGATCATTGTGGGATGGCAAAGCACTGAGGACTGTTGTGAAACCTGAACAGACCCACACACGGTGGTTGTCAACAAGTACCTCGAGACTCAAGATCTCACCAACTCTTTGTGCCCTGGCAACTGTCGGCACAGGAAAGAACAAACCATTTCCAGTAATGCTTTATTTCACTCTGGGAGAATAGATCAGCATCTGTTTCCATCAAAATTATGTAAGCCCTGACACAGGTAAAAGCTTGCAATTATATTCCAAACTTCAGTCCTTCTCACAGTAATATTTTGACTATTTCCAGAGGAATCATAACGGGGGGAAAAAAAAGGTTCAATTCCTAACTTAGGGAGAAAGATGACAGATGGAACATCTCTTCTACCCTTTTTTTTAATATTCTCTTCTCTCAGGTCTTAATTAATTGAGTTGCTCTGCTGTGCACCTACCTAATCATCACACCCAGACAACCAGTTTCATCACATCCTCCCCAAACCCCTCTGCCCTATCACGCTGCCTCCACCGAGAGAGCCCAAACCAACCTGGCAGCAGAGTGAGTAGTTACTGGAGAACCATAAATAGCAGCAAGTAACCCAACCAGAGTAATCCAACTCTAAGCATTTCAACTGGACCTGCTTCAAGTTGGGCAGCAATCCAAGTAAACCTCCAAAACACACACACAGGGATGGCATTTTCAAGCAGTACTTCTTCATTCTGTGACCCACTACCAAACCTACAGAAATTCAGAAACAACTGAGAGGGTCTTGTTGGTCTTTTCTTACAGTGCCAGTTTGAGTTGCTCTCAATGAAGTTTCAGTACCAGCACAGAGAACACTGTGGTGTAAAATCAGCTTCCTGACTGAGAAATCAAACACTGCTTGTGTTAGTCCAGAACTGATGATTGATTTTGAAACACAAAGAGAAAGGATGATGCTACAAATTTTAGAAATGTGATAAAGCTGTTCCAGGAAATGGATGAGAAAACTGTCCTTAGACTGGGGGGTATTACGGAATAAAAAAGAAATCGTGAACTGCACAACCATATCCCAAATTGCATTTCTTTATATGAAGACATTCAATTTGACAAAAGAAAGTTTCAAGTTAGGAATAGAGTAGTTATTGTTTCTACTTTTCCCGCCTGAGGGGATATTCAAACAAACTCCTTTTGGTGATTAAATTCACTTCCACCAGGACAATGGTGCTGGCACAGCTTTGACTTACTGGGAGAAACAAAACAGGAGATTTGCTCCCCACAGCCTGCCCAGAGGAAGAGGCTGCTCTTTGGATTCCCACTCTGGCACCCCCAAATGCCAGCTGGCCGGCTGCAAAGTGCTCTCCACTTCCTCCGTGAAAGCAACATTCTATTTATTTTTTTTCTAAATAGTTACACAGGCACTAATTCACCTTGACGAGAACTCTGATGCCTCCCAGGGCAAATGGGGAAGGGAGGCAGAGGCAGATGAAGCGTCTTGCTCAGCATCATCACACAGGAAATCTGTGGCCAAGCCCCGTGTCGAGCTCCAACCACAGCCGGCACCGGCTCCCCACGGACACAGGGCAGGGAAAATCCTCACAGGACAAAACACCGAGCTGTGGATTTCGGCTCCTCCCAGACTGCCACGCAAAAAACAAACACATTTGGAGCTGCTCAACCGCCACTTCCCAGCGTATTCCCCACGGCACAAAACTGGCTGGACATTACAGTCCAGCTGCCCTGGAGGGTGGGATGAGCAGCCGGGTGTTCCTGCCCTCCTGCCCCAGTGCTCCTCACCCGAACCTGTGCTCGTTCTGGTGTCCAACCACACAAACTGCAGCCACCCTAAGATGTATCTGCCATGCCTGACAGAGGGATCCTGCACAGATATTCACTGTTTGTGAACACGGCACATCAAAGTGTCCAGGTCACCAACATTAGTGTTGCTATTGATTAGTTCACTCTGCTGCATTGATCGATGCATTTAGCCATGAAAGGGAAGCAAAACATCCTGACATTGGGGACACATTTTAGTCTGTGACTCTGTAACAATCCTAAATGATCACTGCTCTTAAGGCAATGTAATGTTTTATCTTCTACTCAAAGTCACTATTCCATTACAGATTCCTTCAATTACAAATGCACAAAGTCCCAGAGCCACCAGTTACCAACTGGTCAGGTTGTGTGGCTGGGCCTTCCCTAAGCTTTGCTGACCACAGTGAACTGGAAGTGTGTGCAGGACACTCACCTGTGTCACTTCTCTTCCTCCTTCCCTTTCTTCGCTGCTGCCAATCAGCACCACCTTCCCCACAGCATCAAACTTATCACTCACAAATCTCCTCCAGCTCTTCCTCTCACCTCACCTGCTTCACCATCATCTTCCTCACTCCTCCCTGATGCTTCTGACACCACACCTGGGAGGATTCTCACCTACACTGCTCTTCCCAAACTGCCACCACCTGCAGCCCAGAGCCTTCCCAGGCCAGGTTTTCTGAGAAGAAAAGTGTTTTTACGCCCTTGAGGGATCTGAACTGCAGCTGAGGGATGTGCTTAGAGATGATTATTTGTGTTCTCCTGTTACACTGACTCCAACTTCTCTGTTAAAGGAACTGTTTTGCCATCAGTCCCTGACACAGCCATCTGACCACACACAGGAGGTCTGCCCCCTTTCCTGCTCCAGCCAGGAAGTGATCCATAAAGTCTCAACTAATGCCTTTTCCTTCCCAATCTTTCCTCAGTTCCACAGTGGCTCCAGAAGCCCAGCCAGCTTTTAACACCTCAGCTGAGCCAGAACCGATGAAGCCAGAACACAACTTGCAGATTTTCTGGTAGAAAAGTTCCATGTTTAGTCCATTTCTTCATGGCCTTTCCCATTCCATCTGTAATCCTTGCCTGGAAGCTGCCTGAACAGGCCTGTCTGACACCCAGCACAACGAGACTGCACGTCCCACCAGTGCTTGTGGGTGACACAAGAGTGTGACCAAGACACGTGTGAGCCTTGGGGATGATCAACCCTCTGGAACCTCCCAGGGAGCTGCGACTGCAGCAGCAAACAGAGGTCTCAGAGAAGCACATGGATAAAAAGGGACACGTTCTCCAGGAAGTTGCCCTGGCCCAGCAGATCCTGAGCTGACTTGGGGAGCACATGAACTCACAGTGTCATTTGATTTTTCCTATCCTGGTGTTGGAAAATCCACCACTGATGACAACACAGACAGGAAGAGACCACAGGACCATTGATTGGGTGGAAAAGACCTCTGAGATCAGCAAGTCCAACCCTTGATCCAACCCCACTGTGATCACCAGCCCAGGGCACAGAGTGCCCTGGGCTGGTGATCACAGTGGGGTTGGATCAAGACGTGGTGGATTCTCACTCAGTGCCACATCCACAGAATGGATTGGGTTGGAAAACCCCTCCAAGATCATCAAGTCCGACCCTTGGTCCAACTCCAGTCCCTTTACCAGATCATGGCACTCAGTGCCACGGCCAAGCTCAGGTTAAAAATCTCCAGGGATGGGGAATCCACCCCCTCTCTGGGCAGCCCATTCCAATGCCTGAGCACTCTCTCTGCAAAGAAGTTTTTTCTGATCTCCAACTTTAATTTCCCCTGGCAGAGCTTGAGCCCCCCTTGTTCTTGTTTTACTTTACTTTGCCTAGAACTGCTCCAAAGGGCAGGAGACAAAGCCATGAGTGTCTCTGGCTCCTCCATCACCAGCAGGGAAGGTTTCAGTGGAAATGAGAGGAATAGTCTTTTGGAGGAACTGAGATACAACAGGAGATCAGCACGTTTGTGATGCACAGGACACAAAGTCATTTTAACCTCCATCCAATTCATTGCTGCTGATGTATTTTTAATATTTCCACACATTAATGCATTATTTGCCATTTTTACTTCATTTTGATTTGCTTCAGGCTAGGACTGACATTAACTTGGGAGATCACTCCTGGTAATCATCACTCCTGGTAATCACCAGAGCATCCAGAATTTCAGGTATATTCACACAAATAACCTGCTAACATAAATACCTGTCCAGTATATGAAGGGAAAAGATTGTATCTTTAAAAAATCATGAGAGATTCAACCCCTGCTCCCTTCCCACTCCCACAGTGATGCTCCCAGGCACCCTCAGCCTGAGTGGTATTTACCCAGCTATTTTCAGTACTGCAAAACTTAGAGGGTTTCTAATCACAGGAAACACAAGGCAGGTAATAAATCATAACAAAAAAAAGTTCTCTGTCTTGATTCAAATCTGCTCAAACCCCCCAACAGCCAGAGAAATGAGAAACCAACAGCCAGGCTGGCTGCAGGGATTGGAAACAGGTAAGTCAGCACCCAGTCCCAGCCCAGCCAAGAACTCGGCATTGCCCAACAATTCCAGAGCTCAACCTCTCCCAGAGCAATTTATTTGTTGATTAAATACAGCAATTTTTGTCACACCACCCAGGTTTCCTGCTTGTAAAAACAGAAGATGTGTTTGAGCAAGCAGGAGATTCCTTCAATACGGTTAAAAAATGGAGAGCAATAAAATATAAATCCACCAAGTTGCTCAATAAACTGAAACTACAGACTCTTCCAGGAAATGTTCCCAGCTCAGAGAGAAGGCTGGTGCATGCTGAAAGTAAAAAAGCATTTTGCTGCAGCATTCAGCCTTTAAAATTAAACCCAACAGCTTCTCTCTGTTATTTAAATTATCTCCTCCAGCTCAGAAGGGCTATGACCACGGTCTAAGTTACTTAACTCACATTTTTATTGACTGACTTGCATAAAAATAAGCCACATTAATGACTGAGCTGACATTTGGTACACATCACCACAAAACTCATTTCAGATCAAACATCACCCATACAACCTAAAAATATTTCCAGCCTTCTCATGGCCAAGAAAAGGATTTTCAGATTTACATTATCCTCCCAAACTTTGGTCTTCTGAAGCACAAGCAGCACAGAATCAAAAGGATTAAAAGAACACCAGGGGTTTTATTTTATTTTGCCTCTGATTGAGTGTGTTACGTGCCAGGAGCAAGTTAACCTGTAACTGCAGTTTAACCAGCACCGTTTTCTCATTATTTGCCAACGCTTTGTGCACCCACAGACACGAGATCCTGTTCTAGGGATCAATGCCAGTCACCCAGAGCAGCACTTTTGGCTCCTGCAGCCCCAGAGACCTCCAACCATCCACTTGTTGCCTTTGAAAGACCAGACTGGACCTTATTTTTTAATAATTCACACAGCAGCCTCAACAAGCAGGAGCTGTGTCTCTTCCCATTAAAGGAGCAGGCTCGGCACCGACAGGAGCAGCTTCCAAAGGGCTTAATGCGGATCTTTCAGGGCACAACATAAAGTGGTTTATCCAGAGGCCTCTGAGGGAGGCAGGACACGCACAGAGCTCTGGGTGTCACCTCCTGCACGGACAAGGAGCTCCCAGAGCTGAATGAACAACCTGCCAGGTGAGAGCAGGTCAGGAGAAAGGAGGGAAAATAATAAATCACGCTTAAAAAAAAAAGCCAAGAGTAAATAAATGAATGTTTTCTCGTTAAGAAGTGAGTTATCCTCCTTGGCACACAGAAGGCTGGGGGGGTTATTAATGAAGAATTAAGTGAGGCAAATTATGAAAGGCTTTGCTGAAAGCCAGCCCATGGGAGAGGTGGCCTTGGGAATCCTCCTGGGAAAGGGGCAGGAGAGCCCAGGGAGGGGCAGGGCGGTCTGGATGGCTGAAGGGGGGACACAGGGACACCTCCATGGGGGAGGGTGGGAAAGAGCCCCCAGGAAGGGGCAGGATGGCCTGGTCTGTGTGGGGATGTCACAGGGGGGGACCCCACGGGGGAAGGGGCAGAGGAGACCCCAAGAAAGGGCTGGGAGGGGGGAAGGGGTGGCAGAGAGACCCCCACACAGGGAAGGTGCAGAGGACACCCCATGACGGAGAAGGGAACAGGGGGGTATCACAGGGACCCCCCCAGTTGGGAGAGGGCAGAGCAGACCCCATGAAGGGTCAGGGTGTGTGCGGGGGGTGAAGGTGCACAAAGGATCCCAGGAAGCTGCAGCGTGTCCTGCCCTGCTGGAAAACGACGGGGAGACAGTGACAAATTTATGCCACTTCAAGGGGGACTCAAGCACCCCATACCGGGGAGGGAGGGCAGGAAAAAATATAAATACATGAGAACCAAGAGAGGCTCCGCCGGGCCACGGGGGTGGAAGCGGAACCGAAAAACGCAGGATAAAAGTTCAGCCAGGCTGGGAGCTCGGCCCGCCAGGCCGGGCAGGGGGCGAGGCGGGGGGGACCCGGGCCCGGCCACACACACACGGCCCCGCCGCCGCCCCGTTACCTGTGAGGCGGATCTTGATGCTGGATCCGTTCCGGCGGGTACCGGGATTCGACATCGCGCCTGCAGCAGCCAGAGGAGAATAAGGAGGAGGAGAACGCGGCGGCGGCGCCGAGCTCAACCGGCGGCCCCGCGCTCCCCCGCCATGGGGGCCCGCCCGCTGCTCACGATGCCGGGATGGGCGGCGCGGCGTGCCGGGGGTGGGCACAGGCTCGGCCGCCTCAGCCCCCCGAGCCCCCCGATCCCCTCAGCCCTCACCGAACCCGGACCCGCCGCGCCCGCCCGGCCCGGCCCGGCCGCGCACTGCGCTGGCCACGCCCCCGACACGCCCCCGCGCACGCCGGAGGGTCGTGACGTCAGCACGCACGGCGGCGCGGCCGCGACCGGGCGCCATGATGGGAAGGTCGGAGAAGGGCGAGTTGGAGTACGGCGCATGCGCAGGAGGGCGTTGGGAGGGATAGCGCCTCCTGGCGGGGGGAATGGGATGGGGTGGGGTGGGAAGGGGATGGGAGTGGGATGGGGTGGCGTGGAGGGAGATGGGGTGGGATGAATATGGGAGAAAGGGGGTGGATTAGGAGGAAATATGGAGGAATGGGCGGGAATAGGGGAAGGGTGGGGGAATTAGGGGGGAAACAGGGGAAGGGGGGGATTGGGGAGGAATAGAGCTGGAGTGGGGGGGATAGGGGAGCATGGGGGGGGTATGGGAGAATGGGGGTGAAATGCAGCCTTAGAGGGGTGGCATGAGGGGAAATACAGAGGAATGGGGATGGATTGAGGGGAATAAGGGCTGGAATGGGTGGATAGGTGTATACAGGGGTGGGGTAGGAAGGAATGGGGGGAATAAACATGGAATCTGCAGTAATGCAGTTAATTTGGGGGAGTAGGGATGCCTGGGGTGGAATGGAGGCAAATAGGGCTGTCTGGGGGTGCCGAGGGGTGTCTGGGCTTGAACAGGGGCTGAGAGGTGCCATTTTTCTCTTTTTATCTTGCTTTCAGCCAGCAGAGCAGCAGCTGAAAGGGACAGCCCTGCCTGGGGCTGTGGGAAAAGCCACCCAGGATGCCCCCACAGGACAACAATCCAAAGTCAGGGGGGATGCAGAGCCAGCTCCGGTCTGTGTCTCCACTTACACTGAGGAAGCACCGACCTCAGATTCGTTTTACCCAGTGAAATGTGACCATTCCCAGGTGCCACTTCAGCCCTGTCAGCAGTGGGAAGGCACACACAGCCCAGCCACCACCCCCCTACCAGCCCCCAGGCACAGAGGATCGTTCACAGGCCCTTGTTTCAGTTGCTTTATGGTATTTTTAAGTCCACAGCTTTGGATCCAAGAAGCACTCTAATATTAAAATGCTGGGATCTGAAATGCAGAGAAGTGATACTCAGCTCTGGTACCCACAGTTGGGGCTGCACAGCTCCTCTCAGGGCACAGACTTTACTAACAAGTCCCTATTCCCTGGGTGGCCTGCAGGAGAAAAACATCTCTGCTGAGCAGAGCCAGGGCAGAGGAAGAGTTTCTGCTTCCTAAAGAGGTTTTCCCTCCAGATTAAGCTGCCTGTCACATCACCCTCTGCTGCAGCTGAGAAAGCAAAGCCCTGAGCCCACCCCAGGGTCAGTTTGAAGAGCCAAGCCCACCAAAACAGGGAGAGAAAGCTGCCCCCCTCATCCTGCACTGAGCAAAGCTTTGGAGATGATTCAAGCCCTGGGGAGCAAAGGTTCTCCCAACACTGCAGGGATGGAGCAGGGGCCAGAAGAGGTTCAAGAGCCACATCAACTCCATCCTCAGCTCCTGCTCACCTGCAGATGGAGATCACAGCTGGAAGGCTTGGGGAGAGGGAGGACAAGGGACAGTAACACCCCATGGAAACCTGAAATACCTCAGAATCAAAGGGCAGCTCTGAGGAGAGCCAGATCCATGGGATCTAAGCTGGTGGAGGGCACCAGGGAAACTGCAGCAGAGGTGAATCATTCCTACTGCACTATCCTCCCTCACAGCTTTCCTGCCAGAGGCCCAGAATTTACTCAGCAGCTCCCCCATCCAGGCTCCAAAGCTTCTGGGGCAAGTGAAGCAACACAGAGCAAGGGCAGAGACCCACCACCTTCTCCTGGCTCAGTTCCTTCTCTGCCAAAAGCATCTCCTCTCTCATACAGGGGTGACAGTACCTGCAGAAAGGTGAAACACTTCCCAAAGAGAGAGCTCTTCTTCTCAGAGCTGTTTCAGCCACTCCAAGTCAAGCCTAGAAAGTTTCAGCACAAGGATTGGGTCATAAGATGCTGCTTTCCAGCAGCTTGATATTCTTAGAAAGTTTCCACCCAGAAAACATGCCCAGAAGCTCCAACACATTCCTGCAAGGCCTGAAGATGCCACTGGAAAAGACAAATCATGTCATTTGCAACAGCAGCTTTAAGTGGGGGGGGAATAATCAAAGGCAATAATACAAAGCCAGAAGTGCATTTATTGACAAGTTTCAGAAGTTAAAAGAGTCAGCATCTCTGCTTCTTCTGAGTGGATGTCTGAGCTCTTCACAGGCACCTTCACCCACCAGCCCAGTGCTGTGCCATGACTTATCTTCAGAAGTTGAAGTCTTGCTTCTCCACTGAGAAATCATACAGCCCATCCTGACCAGTCTGAGGCTCCAGGTCTGAGTTTTCCTAGAAGGAAGGTGATAATCAGTCAGTTACAGGGTCTGCATCTGAATAAACCTAAGCTTTTTTACAGCAATTTATTGTTTTATTCTTGTTTCAAGTATTTGGATGCTGTAAGAAGCTGTTAAGCTCAGCTTGACTTTAACAGAGCCCTTGGAGGCCAGAGCAAGTCCTGCTGCTCCTCACAGCCCACTGAAGCTGCAGTGCCCCTGCATCCCACACAGCAGCAGCCAAACCCACGGGCTCAGGCACCAGGGGGAGAAGAAAAGTAGCTGCAGTGGAAGAACTCCAATTAAATTGGAACAGCAACAAGCCAGGACTGCTCAGGAGAGATTTACCTCAGCATCCAGCCCCTCAGGCAGGTACTGGAGTATGGGAGAGCTTCCTGCACAGGGACATCCCACAGACCCTGCTCTGGGCAGAGGACTGAACCAGGCAGTTGCTCTCTGCTGCAGCTCATGTCCAGGCTGAGCCTCAGCTCCAGGACTTGCCAGGCCTTTAAGCCTCTTCTCTGAGGTTTCCCAATCTACAAGACTAAGGCTGGGACCAAGCCTGGCATTGTGACAGCCACTGGACTCTTGCAGCTCCTGGCTGGTGTCCCATCCTCTTTTTTCCATAGATTCATTACCATGAGAAGGGTCAAGTAGATCCAAATGCAACCTGAGCACTGTTATCAGCTGAGTGGGAGGCTTCCATTCATAGTGATAAGCCAGCTCAGCTCTGAAGGAGGAAACTTCTCCACATTTGGTATTCATATCAGTAACTCCAGCTGATGCCAGTTTAAATTCCAGCAGCAAGATGCTATCAAGGCATCCCTGTCTGTTGTGCAACTCATTGGCTGGCACAACTTGGAGCTCTTACAGACCTTTAAGAGCAGCCAAAAGAAGCTGTAAGGGCTACTCCAGTCATGGGAAGGTCTCATCCAAAACCCTATTTCAATACCCCTAAACTCTGTTCTTCATTCCAGTGCATAACAGGTTCATATTTTCAGATGAGAAGTAGCAAAGGGTCACATACCTCCCCAGAAAAGTATTTCTCTATGATGTTTAGGGCAGCTCTGTAGACCATGTTGTTCTCATGGTTCTGCAAGTCTTCAATTTTCTCCAGACCACCGAGCTCCTCCACCAGCAGACACAACTTATCTGTCTCTCCCAGCTTCTCAGCTGCCTGTAGCATCAGGAAACCAGAACATCAGTAACAGGTTTGAAAGGGTCTATACTACAATTACAGCCCTGATCTACAAGCCAAAGGATCACAGTCCCTAAATTTATGGTCCCTACCCAATACCAGGGATATGACTGTGGTGTCCATGGAACAGCAGGCCCTGCTGGGACTACAGACAGTGGCTTGACTGCCAACCAAACCAGCTGGCAGGAGATGAGAGGGACACTTTGGGAACTGGATCTTGGGTCCAGACCTTTGGACAACCCAAGGCTATCCAAAAATAAGTTAAACAACATGAAGTCTCTCTCACTTGAAAAAAAACCCACCCCCAGCCACACAATGTGAGCATTTGGCTGACTCCTTGCTGCTCTTTTGGAGAAGGAATTCAAGGGATAAGAGATCTTACCATGAAGAGATTGGAAAGGGTATCCAGGATGATCAGGATAGTTTTGCTGTCTCTGGATGAGAGCAAGTTGAGCAGAGGTCTGAGGACCCCAGAATGGACGAGCTCCACCACCTGATCCACCGTTGCTCCAGTTGTGAAATTGGCCACTACCCACACCCCCTCCTTCTGAGCCTTGAAGTCACCCTGGGAAAGCAGCACAGGGAAGGCATTCCCAAGTTTTAGCATCCCTCCAGGATCAGTGGGAGGTGAGGACAGCCTTTTGCCCCTTGTACTCAGCTTGGACTGACCCCCCTTTCCCAGCCCCTTGAGGACACCTGGCAGAGCTGCCAAGAGCAGCTTCAGGACATGTTTTCTTGCAGGTGTACTGAAAAGTCTGAGTGCCGTGGCTGTTCCAAGGACCTCAACAGCTGTGGAACAGCCTGCTCAGATGGCTCTTGGGGCAGAGTGCTCCCCAAGTGAAGCATCACAGACCTCAGGAACTCAGTAGAACTGGCCCCATCCCTTACCTTGTCCAGCAGCTCCACCAAAGGTGGCAATAACCCACAGGTGATGATCTGTTGGATCTGCTGGGAAGGACCTGCTGCAATGTTACTGAGTGTCCACGCTGCTTCCTTCTGGATGGTTGGCTTTGTGTGCTGCAGGAGGCTGGGCAGGACAGCCAGGACACCGGCATCGATGGCTGCCTGGGTCTGCTGGTCTGTCCCTGTCACCACATTCCCGATGGCACGCAGAGCTGGAGTCTAGACAGGGATTAAAGAGGATGAGGAGAGGCCTTACCTCGGGGGATACATGTCAGAAAGTCCAGCAAGATCCCTCACTAAGTGCTTGATCCTTCGGGTAAGGAGAGCATTGTGTGTGATCACTGCTTGTTTACAGAGCTATTGTCCTCCTGTTTGCTCTAAGCAGCTCTCTCCAGTCTCCAGCCACAGCAGGCCAGGGCAGAGCAGGGGCTTGGCAAGTGAGCAGCCACCACTTCAGGGTAGGGGACAGCAGACCACAGCTGCCACAGAGAGTGAGGAGATGTGTGTTCCCCCTCCTCAGGTGTTTCTCCATAAAGGGAGCAGAGCATGGAGATTGCTGATAGTTCCCTACCATAATCATCAAGTGTGTGCTGGCCATGAGTTCCACGAGCCTTGGGAGAACCCCTGTGTCCACCACGAGTTGGATTCGGTCATTGGAGCCATCAGTCAGGTAGGAAACAGCCCAGCAGGAGTCAGTGATGACGTCCTTGTCCTCGTGCTGGATGAGGCAGATGAGGACAGGCAGTATCTTGTGCACTGCATCCAGGGGAGGGTAGGGGTTCTTGTTCCTGCAGAGGTTGGACAATGTCCAGGTGATGTTCCTCAGGAACCCAACCTGAAACACAAGGGAGGTGTAAGATCCTCACTGCCCATAACAGCATCTCAGTCCACCTTACACCGTTCTGTGAGGGTCCTTTCTCCCCTAGAGACAGAAAGCAGTGAGGCAGCACCATTGCAGAAGGGCAGAGGTAAGCCACAAATCTAGCAGTTCAGAGCTACCCAAGAAGCAGCAGGAGGAAGCCTGAAGGGCAAGTTCAACCCTTCCACATGCATTTGCAAGTCTGCCTTGCACCAGTTTCATCTTATTCCTAGCCTGAGATAGTCAAAGCTGGATAAGAAACCCAAGACTGGAAGATACCGCATTGACTTGGAGACTGTGCCAGCTCGACATGCCCAGCTTAGTGCATAGGCAGGGCCACAAAAGCAGTTCAGAGCAGGGTCTCATTCAATTATACAAACAGCTTGTTGTGTAAAAGGCAGATGACAGACTTCCTTCACCCATCACCCAAGTGATTAAAAGCTGTTAAGCCAAGAAAATGAAGGTTATTTACTGGAGTTACAGGTGACACCAGAGCCAGCAAAGAAGGAATCACATCACAATTGATAAGAGCATCTCTGTAGACAGGACCATCCCCTGTACACAAAGGGTTGGTTATTGTGTCTGCTCAAGTCACAGGACAGTCAATATCAAACAGCAATCAGACCTGCAGGGCCAGGGCTGGGTGACCAGGCTCCCCCACCAGCCACACACCATTAGGCACTTCCAGGTGGGAAGGATTCACTGGGCAGACTGGGGTGCCAGGAGGGCTGGGTGGTGGCAGGCAAACCAGATACCACCCATTCTGTTCTCCCTACGGACCACATTAGGGGGTTAAACCGTTGCAAGCAGGATGGAGTCCCACCCTTGCCTTTGGCCAAAATCCTCTTGCAGAGCCAACACAGGATCCCAGAGGCTGCCAGGCCACACCAAGGGGCTGAAGGGTTAAGAGGTTCATCAGGGGCAGCAGCTTGGACACAAAGCTGCAGGGAGAGAGGGCTGTGGCAGGGAGCACCAGTACTTTATGTCCACAGCACTGGCTCTGCCAGTGTCCCTCTGTGTGCTCCCACACCTTTCCTCACCTGCAATGTTGCCCAGAGCCCACACAGACTGCTCACTGATGTGCATGTGTGGGGAGGACAGGAGGGAGATGAGGGCTGGGATGGCACCTCCCTCCACTACTGCCCTGGTGTGCTCTGAGGTGCCAGAGGCGATGTTGGTCAGTGCCCAGGCTGCCTCAAACTGCAGGGCAGTATTGTCAGCTCCAGTCAGGAATTCCACCATCCTGGGGATGATGCCCAGCTCAATGATCTGATTGATGGGGGGATCCTTCTGCTTGGACAGCAGTCTCCTGCAAGAGGACACAGCACAGCCTGCCATGAGAGACCCAGTGTGGTGCCACCACAGCCCATAACCAGCTATGAGGTTGTGGCTTGCAGGGGAAGCACCATCTGTAAGAGATGACAGATCAGCATCCCACCCCAGCAAACCCTCATCAGAGGGGCTGCCACAGAGAGGGAAGACACAGCTAAAGGTGCTGAAGCAACAGCAGGGTGTCTGTTGGAGTGCAGTACCTCACACGTCCTTCTGGGACCATGATAATAGTCCATGCTCTACACCTTGCAGGAGTTTGAGAGTGACAAAAAGGTATGCAATGTGTTCTCTTCCAGCCTGGCTTTACCATTCCTGGGCTCAGAGCACTGGCCAGCCCTGCACACACCAGAGCTCACTCTTAAAGTTTCAGGCTCTTTTTCCAGCTAAAGACAAACATGTAACCTCTTCTGGACCCTCAGAAGAGGGTCATCACCCTGCTGCTAGATTGGTGATGACACCCTGTGATCCTCCCTGCACCCACCCCACTGAGGACAGTCCCACAGATCCTTGCAGAGCCAGGCTCTCCTCTCCTTGGCCTGCCCAAGCACTTGGTCCTTGATTTCCTGCAGGACCCAACATGATCCCTGGCATAGCAATGGGGGGCCATAGCCAACCCCTCAGTTGGGTTCAACCCCACAGGTCTGTGCTACAAGCACTGCCCAAGACTGACAGAGAGAAGGATGGCACACAGGGCACAGGACAGGCACCAGCTGAGGTTCTCCAGAGCAGTTTGGGTTACCACCAGACTCCTTCCCCATCTCTCCAGAGAGCTCCTCAAACAGGAATAAATGCCTTTTGCCAACAGGACCCACCACAGCTCCATGAGCCACCTCCCTCCTGGCACAGGCAGCCAGGCACGTACCTGGCGACCTGCGTGGCCAGCAGCTGCAGCTTGGGGTTGTTCCCGTTCACAGCCTCAGCGATCTGCTCCAAGGACAGCTGAATAACCTATGGCACAGGGAATGATTCACAATCAGACAGGGAGCCGGGACTCCCTTCGGTTACATCTCCGCAGTCAATCAGCTGTCTAGACCCGAGTCAGTCACCACTTCATATCTAAGCAACGTCTACTCTTTATGCAACAGTTTCGAGATGAGGCAGAGAATCCACAAAAGCCTTCAAGGCAACTAATGCTTATAATCAAGCACAGAAAGAGTCACTGACACACCATAATGGGCCTGCGAGCTCAGTAATTACCCCTTGCTGTGCAGGGAGCCAGACAGGAGCTGTGCCAGCTCCCAGCGAGCCAGAGCACCAGCCTGTTCTACCTGCCATCAGGGGAGGCCAGCAGGACATCATCTCCATGAGAAACAGCAGAGGAAAAGGCCAGGCAGTCTGAAACACTCCCCAGCACCGGCCATGGCAATCAGGAACGGCACCAGCTACTTAACCCAGGTCACCAGCTGTGGTCCAAGTAGAGGATGAAACCTACTGCATTGACCCTTCCCAGGTGCAAAGCACTCAGCACTCACCTCCTTTGGTCTGTCTTGTCCTGGAGAGAGATTCCCCTCCTCCAGATTAAGGGAAATATTTCTGCGCTTCAGGATCTGCTCATCCTTCTTGGCCTTCCGCAGCTCGATGCTCACCTCCACCCTCTGCATCCGCAGGGCCTGGAGGGCACAAGGGCACCATCCCACCCATGTCTGCATCATCCCATTCCCCGAGGAGCTCATCTCTGCAACCCCCTGCCCCCCATTTCCCACAGGAGGAGAACAGAGACCCAGCAGGCTGTCCTCGCTGTGGCCTGGGGGGTGATGTACGAGATGGGACAGAGTAAACCTCTCCCTTTGTGCCTCTCAAGGGCATGGACTGTTGGATGAACCAGCAACCAGTGGATGTTTTTAAAACCAGATTTGCTGAACTTGAAAGGCAAACACTCTTCTCCTCTACTGGCTTAAAGCAGGCTGACAGATCCCATGGTGTGACTGCCCTGACAGCCCCCACCTCGCAGGGATAACTGCTGCAGAGAGCTCAGCTGAGCCACCTCCCTTCCCCAGCTCACAGACACCCACCCAGAACACTCCCATCCCCCTTGCCTGGGCCACCACACTCCCTGCAGCCCAGCCAACCCCACATCACACCTCAAAAGCCACCTGAGCATCTCAGCTGGCAGAGCCATCCCCTGCCACCCCATACAGGTATATTTGGGGGCCCTGGGCCTTCAGAAGACTTTCCAACTGTTAGAAGGGGGAGCAGGCAAACCCCCGTGGCCCAAAGTTGTGGCACAGGCAGGTGGGTACTCACAGCTGCATCCTTGCCCTTGTTCTTGAACTTCCTGATGCGCTGCTTGTTCTTCCCAAACTCCATCTCAGCAGGGTTGAGAGAGGTGCCAGCTGAATGTCTTCACGTGTTCTTGTGCTTCAGGACAGAGCAGGGTCAGGTCACAATTGCCCAGCAACATCTCCTGCCATCCACAGAGGGGGCTGGGACCCCCTACTCCCACCAGCAGCCTGTGGGACCCCACACTCCCACCAAGGGAGATGCTGGAGGTCCTCGGCCCCAAGCAGGGCTTGGTAAGATCCTCACACACTGCAACTGAGCCAGTGAACTAAATACCAGCACAAACTGCCACTTAATATCAGGCTACAAAAATTACAGCTGCTGCTATAACCCCATGAGGAAGCCAGACAAACTTCCCATCGTTGCAGAAACATCACCTTCCCATGGTTCTGATCCTGGACCTCTCAGTTTTGCTTTGACTCAGAACCTAAGCCTGGCAGGGTCTCTTGCCCCCAAAAGGATCAGTTTAAGGACTAACCTAAGGACACACAGCCACATCCAAGCCTCTCACCTCAACTTGGCTTCCTACACCAGCACCCCAAGCTAAGAAAGACCCACAGTCAGATGCAGAGGCATAAAGTGAGCAAGTTCAACTGAGAAATGAGGTCTCCTGGAAATCCAGCAGGTAGTACAGAGTGCCTGGTGAACAGGAAGTAGAGACAGGTGAAAGTAATTTCTAAGCATCCCCTAAATCAAATCCACAGCCACACACAAATAAACCAATAGCTGGCCTTCAGACACCTTCTGTCAGAAAAAAAACAAGGCTCCCACCCAGCAGAAATGGAGATGTTTTCAGACCAGACACCATCAAGGGACCCCTAAACCCAAGCTGTGCATCAACACACTCAAGGGCTGGTCACACAGGAGCTCAGTACAGCCCCAAACAGCCAGGAGAGCCCAACAGCAGCCTCACCACAGGGTATAAGGAAATAAACAGCCACTCACACCAAAAACCACTTACCCCAACACTCTCTCTCATACCCCAACACCCTCAAATGCCTCTTTTATTTCCCCCAGGGAGCCACGTACTCCCAGCTCCTCTCCACAATTGGCTCTTCCCAGGACAGCCCCCATTATCCCCACCTGCTCCCTCATCATGCCCACCTGGATGCCCCAGGAGGGGGATGGATGGGCCACCACTCCTCCCCCTTGACCTCCTCCATGTGTTTTTGCTTTGCCCCCTTTGGCCTTGGTCTTGGCCAGACTTGTCACAGGCAATGCCAGTCTGTACCCATGCCATGTGCTGTGACACCAGAGACAGGCTGGGCCCTGCCACCTTGTCCCTGTGCAGGGGACAAGCAGTCTGGGAATGCCCCTGTGTTTGTCTGGGTAGCTCCTGAGTGGTGCTGCAGGCCAGGAGAGCAACACCCTTCAGTGAGCAGGGCCCAGGACCAAACTGTAGGAGTGCAGGGCACAACCAGTTCACTGTGTGGTTATTTCCAGCACAGAGACAGTGCAGTATCTGGCCTGCTTTAAATCATGGATTCACATCCTGGGGTCACACCAGCTCTGCATTTCAAGGCAAATAAAAAGAGTTGTACAAAGCTTCGTGTGGAAGGTGATGGGAGGAGGTCTGAGAAAAGACCTTCAGATAAATCTGTTGTTTGAAGGCATTAAAAAGCCAGTTGTGCTAATCCTGGCTGCTGTAGGTTTAAGCTTCAAGTGCCACTGGTTGCATTATCTTGTTTCTTGGCTGCTTGAGACAGGAAAATTACATTTCAATTGGTTTTTAATTCAGCTTAATCTGGTGCAAAAGTTAGCGTGCACCCTCTAATTTTGTTTTCTGAGCTGTTTGTTTCCACTGATTCCTAATCAGCCAACACTAAATCAAAACAGGCCTGGCTCAAGCTGAAATAGACGAGTCCTTGCAACCTTGCCAAGCAATTTAATTAAATTGGCTTAAAATCACACCCCCAAGATAAGTGGGGGCAGCTCCTGCACAGGCCAAACGCCGCGTTTTCATCCCCTGCCTGGAGAATTATTGCCCAAGGTGCTGCAGGATGGGAATGTGGACCAGGGCTGTGAGGGGTTCATCCTTATCCTGGGCTGCTCCTTTGCTCTCTGCTCCTTCCACTCCCTCTCCACCTGCCAGGCACAATCAGCCCCATCCTGCTCAGTTCTCTGTCCCTGCCAGCACAGGGAGGGAGAGGATGGCGAGAGAAAAACTCGTGTGGATGGAACATCCCCCTCCCTGTGCTTTGCTCCAGTCCCTGATGGCATGAGAGGTGCTTGAGGGTGAGGGGGGTGGGTCTGAACCCGTGCTGAGGACACAGCAGATCGATATTTGGGGAAGGGAACACAGGGGGGAAAAAAAGTTTTGGTTTTCAGCATAAGAAGAAGGTTTCACAGCTAATGGAGAGGAAAAGAGATAAAACCCTAAATCTACATGACAGTGTCCCCTGAGCTCAGCCTTGTGTGCTCAAGCTGAAAATCCACATCATGACAGGTATGAAAAGCTGTGGTTCTAGTTTAGAGGGTTTTTTTGAGGCTGTTTTCCCCACTCTGCCACCCTTCACCCCAACACTGCACCTTGGTGAGGCTCTGACTGGGGCACACGTGAAAACCACCTTTTATAAACCCTGAGAGAAAAGCCCTGATTTTCCCTCCTCTCCTTTTTCTGTTTCTGGAATAGGTTTACCCTCACTGCATGCAGAGAAAGGCACCAGTCAGGAAAGGTGTCAGTGTGTGGCATCTCTGTGGTGGGGTGAGACGAGGCAGGAACATCCCAGGCTCCACTCTGGGATGCTGCACAGGCACAGCAGGTGTTGGAGCAAACCCTCTGTGAGAGGAGAAGCTCAGCTGGCAGAGAGGAGCAGAGGGAGGGATCCCTGCCAGCCCCCAAACTTCTGCTCTCACACAGCATATCTTCTCTATCAGCAATAATGTAGTTCCATTAAGTTAACATCAACAAATTAATTTTACTTATTAGTTACACTGACACCCAGGAAATATCCATGTGGGCTCCTGAAACAGCTGATGATGTAACTGCTGGTGGATTATGGAATCATCCTGAGTTGGAAGGGACCCACATGGATCATCCAATCCAACTCCTGGCCCTGCACAGTCACCCCAACAATCCCACCCTGTCCCTGTTTTCCAAACACTCCTGGAGCTCTGCCAGCCCTGGGGCTGTGCCCACTGCCCTGGGGAGCCTGTTCAGTGCCCACCACCCTCTGGGGGAAGAGCCTTTTCCTGATACCCAACCTAAACCTCTCCCAACACAGCTTCATGTCTTCATAGATGTGGGGCATTCCCACGTGTGACAGGGATGGGGCCTGGAAATTCCTCCCTTTTCAGCAGGATCCTGGCACAGGGTCCTGGAGGGAGGCAGTGCTGACTCCACAGCCTGCACTGGTCCCTGCAGGGCAGACACAAGGCAGCCCATGGCCAGGAACCAGCCGTGGGAGGGTCAGGCTGGGGGCTGTTTGTGCTCTGTGCCAGACAGGGAACAGGCACGGAGTGAGTGCCAGCCCAGACTAATCAGGACAGGCAGAAGGTGTGAGAAGGGATTTACTGTTATCCCTGCCTTCCTGCTGAGCCAGAGGCAAAGCTGAGCACTGCAGCTGGATTTTCTGAGGCTCAAGGTATAGCTTGTTGTTTCCTCTAATTTAGTGTAGCAGCCTCAAAAATGAAGTCCTGCTTTTCCCCTCTGCTTTTCTCAGTCTCCCGATTTTCTCCCCCTGCTCCTCTGCAGCCAAGGAGCCACAGGGATGTCAGTTCAGAAAATCCCTGAATAGTTTTGGGTTGGGAAGGGACCTTAAAACACCACCCAGTGCCACCCCCTGCCATGTGCAAGGACACCGTTCACTGTCCCAGGTCACTCCAAGCCCTGTCCAGCCTGGCCTTGGACACTCCCAGGGCTGGGGCAGCCACAGCTTCTCTGCCCAACCTGTGCCAGTGGCTGCCCACCCTCACAGGGAGGAATTTCTCCCCAGTATCCCAACTAACCCTGCCCCCTGGCAGTGGGAAGCCATTCCCTTTGTCCTGCCCTCCATCCCTTGTCTCCAGTCCTTTCCCAGTTTTCCTGGAGCCCTTTTAGACACTGGAAGGGGCTCTGAGCTCTCCCTGGAGCTTCCCTTCTTCAGGCTGAGCACCCCCAGCTCTCCCAGCCTGTCTCCACAGTAGAGAAAAGAATGAGGAGGAAAAGGAGAAGGAAAGAAGTATGTTTTTACATCAGTTTGGTTCAAACAGCTCCTGCTGTGGCCATGGGACCAACTCTGGTGCTTTTCAAGGCAAAGTGTTCTTCAGTGCCTTTTTCCAGCCAAGAATTGGGATCACTGTGACATGTAGGTGCTGAAAAACAAAAAGAGTCACATTGATATTATACAGAAGAGATCTATATTTATTTATAAAGAGACCTGGAAGAGCTGGGAAATCCCTGGGAATTAAGAAAAGGGGAATTTCTGTGCAGGAGGGCAGTGGTGCAACACCACATGATTATCCCATGAGCTGGGCTGGAGCTGGTGGGAGCCTCAGGAAGGGGAACAGCAGCAGGGCTGAGTGGGAGCTGTGGGAGCTCATTCCCACTTTCCAAGGGCAGCTGTTGATGTCCATTCAGCTGCACTGTCAGCAGATGCCCCAGAAAACCAGGACAGCCCTGGAGTGCCTGTAACTCCACACCAGGCTGAACGTTAAGGAACTAATTTTAACTTCTAAGCATCCTCCTTTCTGCCAGCCACAGAGGGATTAGAGCAACAGTTTTTGAAATTATTTAAAAATAACATCAGACTTAATCATAGCTATTTATTAAATTCATTATCCTCTGTCAGTTATGGGACACAGATTCAGCTCCAGAAACTATAATCACCTATGGCCAAAAATCTTACTTTTTTTTTTTTCCTAAAGGGCCCCAGTAATAATTATTCTTTTAGTCCTTGAATCTGTAACTCAAGGAACTGAAACAGAGAATTCTATGATGAATTTGGAGATGAGGCACAACAGTGATGGAGAAACCTTGGAATTACTCAAAACCCCACATGGATTTGTACAATCATGCATGGCCTTGCTCCACAGCACCTGGAAGAAAAAAGGCTCTCTAAAGGACTGGAATACCTTGTAAATCATGCAGGGAAGAGAAACCCCATGAAAACACCAGAAAATCCATATAAATCACAGGATCTTGAGCCTCTGGATGACTCTTTGCTGTCAGGGACTCCACATGCAGCTTAATTAGATGAGCTGATGAGCTTTCCTGCTGCCAGACAGACGCTCCTCTTGCTCCAGCGCCTCCCGTTATCCCAGCTGAGGACAGAATTTCAACAGAAATTAGTGTCTTTGTTTAAAATGTGTATTTAGGGGCCTTCCTTTGAAAGCCAAGCTCAGGAAATGCCAACAAGAGGATTCGATGTGCATACCCCACCTGATCACAGGAGCTGGAGATCATTTCTGCTAAGCCTGGAGGGGATGCTGATTTCTGTTTGAGCTGCTTCACACCTCACAGACAGCACACTGATCTGGTAATGAGCTTCACACTGACAGAGGGCAGGGCTGGATGAGAGACTGGGGAGAAATTCTACCCTGGGAGGGTGGGCAGGCCCTGGCACAGGTGCCCACAGAATCTGTGGCTGCCCCATCCCTGGAAGTGTCCAAGGCCAGGTGGGACAGGGCTTGGAGCACCCTGGGCTGATGAAAGGTGTCCATGGCAGGGGGTGGCACTGGGTGGTCTTTTAAGGACCCTTCCAACCCAAACCATTCTATGATTCCACAATTCCTTGCACTGAGTGCTATGATTGAAAACGTGAGCACTGAAAAGTTGAACACTTGGAAGACAGACCTGAACTCTCTTTCCTCTGTGTACCCTCCCCTGTAGAGTTTCTGACCACAGAATTGCACAGACTGTCTCCTGCAGGATCTGTGACTCACTGAGCACCTGGTGGGATTTGGAAGTCCTTGGCATTGTCCCCATCAGACCCTCTGTGCCTCACAAGCAGCGATCTGCCCTTGTTTGGTTAGAGCCTGGTCCTGCCTCTGCACAGACAACACCCCCTGCAGCCCTCACAGGAATACACTGATCCTCCCCAAGCAAGAACAGACAACAGCTGAGAATGAGGATGCAGCTCTCATTATTTTCTAAATGACTAATAAATGCAAAAACATCTTGCTGTCTCCTGGGGCAGGTCTTTATATAACCCTGTGATCCTCAGCAGGGTTTTCCGAGCTGGATTCTGTTCCTCCCTGAACCACCAGGGATCAGTTTGTTGCTGATGCTGAAATGCAACCCTGAAATGCAGCATCCAAACTAAATTCCTTGTTATTCCAAGGCTTGTCACTGCAGCTCAAAGGCTGAGGCTCTACAGCAAGCCATGAAAAGTGGTTTTGTACACCTTGTTCCTGTCCTTGCCCTCCTCCACTTACAAACTCCTTTTTAATTGGGGATGTCACTATGGACACCTGGGCTGCTGTGTTACCCTGACAGCACTGAGGGAGAGGCCAGAGCTTTTCTTACATGTGGTCTGTATTACAGAGAGGACTTTTAGGTTAGATACATGGAGGAAATCCTTCCCTGGGAGTGTGGGCAGGCCCTGGTACAGATTGCCCAGAGAAGCTGTGACTGCCCCATCCCTGGAAGTGTCCAAGGCCAAGCTGGATGGGGATAGAATTATAGAATCATAGAATGGATTGGGTTGGAAAAGACCTCCCAGATCATCAAGTCCAACCCTTGGTCCAATCCAGTCCCTTTACCAGATCATGGCACTCAGTGCCACGGCCAAGCTCAGTTGAAAAACCTCCAGGGATGGGGAATCCACCCCCTCTCTGGGCAGCCCATTCCAATGCCTGAGCACTCGCTCTGGAAAGAAGTTTTTCCTGATCTCAGACTTCAATTCCCCCTGGCAGAGCTTGAGCCCATTATGCCCCCTTGTCCTATTGCTGAGTGCCTGGGAGAAGAGACCAACCCCCACCTGACTAGAACTTCCCTTCAGGTAGATGGAGCAACTTGGAGGTGTCCCTGCCAATGGCAGGGGCTGGAACAAGATGATCTTTAAGGTCCCTTCCAACCCAAACCATTCTGTGATTCTGTGTGGGCTGCTCTTCCCCTTATCTGCCCCATTTTCCAATCTGAATCACAGTTATGCTCCCCATCCCTGCAGGCAACAGGGCTGGACTCTCAGTCTCACTTCAACATGATGAAGGGATCTGTGTCAGGGCAAGAAGCTGAGCCCACACCAAAGGCAAACATCCTGCCCAGCAGACACCTCCCTGCCGGAGCCGCACTCTGCAGCGCCGCTATCGGACACGTCACTCACAGTCGCTCCCTCATTCTCCCAGGGAATATTCCCAACCTCTTCCCAGATAACCCAGCGTGTGGCTGGGGGAACCAGCTGCAGTCCAGCCCAGTGAGGTGATGTCCTGGAGCAGAGCATGGTTCTGGACGGGGTCTGTGCTGTGGAAACTGCAATGGCACGTCACTAAACCCACCAAGAGGCATCCCAGGAAGCAGAGAGCAGTCAGGCTGAGTCCTGGCTGTTGCTGCTCTGTCCCTGGGCTGAGCAAGCCAACAGCTATTTCAGGTTTGCCGTTTTGCCCTGTGTCCCTTCATGGAGAGCTCCGGTTGCTCCCCCTGCAGCTCTGCCCTCCTGGGTGGTCATAACACTTATTTATTCACATTACACATGAGCAAACAGATCAGAACCCATTATTTATTTGATGCATTTCATGTCCTTCTCTAAGAGTTTTGGCTGAGAACTATTTACAATCTTCATTCACAGATTCAAGGTTTGAAATAATTACCTAAAAAAGCCCAGAAAATACGAGTTTCTCCGGATGGATTCCTGAGGAGTTAATCACAGCTCTCAGCGCTCAGGGCTCGGGCTGGCCATGGTTTCTGAGGAATTACTCTGCTCCTGACGGGACATGCTGCGTTCCTAGAATCAGATTTTCAGGGTGAATAGTCAGTTACACATTCAGGAGGTGGGTGTAACATGAACTCTCTAATTTTCACCTCAAAGCAGTTGTTTATCTGAATCTTCCTGCTTGGAAACTCCATCCCAAGCGTGTTCACCCACAACACCCACAATGGCACTGCTGACAGGGTAACCACATCCCAAACACTCCAGAGGCAAATATAGCAGGGAAATACCTAAAGCAGAGACAGGAGCTGTTGTCTTTCATGTCTTTCAGGGCAGTTCATACCCACTGAGTAACCAAAACATGCAAGAGGGTAACACAGCAACAGCTTTATCCTCTCTGCTTGCAGCAAACACACAGAATTTATTCATCCTAAACATGAATTAATTTTAAATGAAACTTTAATTCCATCAGCAATGTGTCTGCTCCTGCCAAGGGTTCAGGCTGAGGTTTGCCTGCCAAAGATCAGCTCCCATGAAATCTGCTGTTCCACCTTGGCAAGAAGGACACGGCCAAAGATGTGAATTTTGAATGGGAAGTTTCTTTAGATGGTGTTTCTACTTCAGCCTCTTGTCCCTACGGCCCAGCAGCTGAGTTCATACAACACCCTACAAGGCAAGACAAGAAATCCCCACCAAACAAAGCATTATCTGACCTCTCCAGAGGGATCAAAGCTTCCCAGTCAGGCTTCCAGCACCACTGGACTTACAGATAAGGAATGTGTGGTCTCTTTTAAGATGTAATTGCTGGCTCAGCCCCTTTGGGCAGCTCTGAAAGAGCCTGTCCAGTCCTTGCAAACACAATTCCAGGACCTTGGGTTTAAGCTGGGCGGTACCTGATGTGTGTGATGGCTGGGAAGGGCTGTGGGATGGGAGCAGGAAGGGCCATGTGGCAGGAAGGACAAGGAGAAGCAGAAAGAGAAAAGGGTGGTGCCTGCAGGTGTGTGTGGAGCCCACCTGGATTTGTATTCCCTGTCTTTTATAACAGGTAGATTTGAATTCAGAGGTATCCTAACCATAAGTTTATTAAACTCCACATGATTCTGTGGAAATGGAATGTCAGGGTTTTAACTCACCCCCAGCTGTTGGCATGGCCTTGCCCCTTCCTTGACTTTTGGGACTACATTTACACCAAGCTTTTAAAAACATACATTGTCTCTGCAAACCTGAACACCAGTCACTCCTTCTGGCCTCAGACTGAAAGGCCAAAACAAAATAGACATATTGTAGGTACTTTGCTGCCAAAAAAGGAGCTGACAGTGGGTGAACAACTCTGGAAATGTAAACTGTCATCATGCCCTGCCTCGGTTTCCCCAGCTGTGAAAAGGATGGTGAGGAATAAAGAACTGAAAGTTCCATAAAAATCTGAGACCTGCACCCAAGAAACTGTTTGATGCCAACATGAACTATCTTGTCACCTGCATTTATCTTCTGTAGGTGTTTGGTTTAATGTTTCATTGATCTGCTTCAGAGACCACGTCAGTCCATGTTTCAGGGAGGTGACAGATTAATTACAGACCTGAGCCAAGCCTCAAATGTACATTGCAAATCCAGGCATCTAAACCCAGCCTGTCTACAGATTTAACCGTTTAGATTGGGAGGGGAAACGATTGCTGAGCTGTTACTTTCCTTATCTCTGCCTGATCAAAGTGCAAACGGACAGAGGACATTTCTCCTTCCTGCTTTCTGGGTGAAATTCATCCCAGAGCAGCAGTTTCAGCTGCCAGTGTTACACCAGGACCTCTCTGAGCCATGAAACTGGTTTCCAAAAGTGCAGCTCTGCTGCCTTGCAGTCCTTGCACACACAGATTTTTAGACCATCAAGCCTTTCAGGAGGATGGTGGAGAAATGAGATCACCAGAAGAACCAGGGACATCGCTGTCTCCAACCAGTGCCAAGCTGATTTCAGCCCAAGCAGTGGCCTCTAAACCCAGACACTGGTGGCCAGAATCACCTCCCCAGCCCAGGGGCTTCTCCCACCCTTCCCAGAGAGAGTCCTGGAC
Organism: Pithys albifrons albifrons; assembly: GCF_047495875.1. Taxonomy (NCBI): domain Eukaryota; kingdom Metazoa; phylum Chordata; class Aves; order Passeriformes; family Thamnophilidae; genus Pithys; species Pithys albifrons. The sequence goes on from NC_092473.1 coordinate 13,801,024, forward strand.
AGGCTGAGTCACAAGGCTGGCGCTCAGCATCGCTTGGGGCTGCAGAGGTGGGCAGAGAGCAGCCCTGCCCGGGCAGTGTGTCCAAACACAGCCACAGCACAGCCCCTGCTCCCTTTAATCATGGCAGTGATGGAATCAGCTCCTCCTCTGCGGGAGCAGCGAGCTGGGCAGGTCGGGCAGGTCCCCGGGAGGCACATCTTTGGGTGCTGGACACCACCAGCAGCTTGGCTGTCACCTTGGCAACGTCAAAGCTGGTTCAGATGTGTGGGTGGGGAAGGAAAACTGCCTGGAGTGTGGGACACAGTCTGTGCCGTGGAACAGGGCCCAAAAAATGCAGAGCCTTGGGACATGAGTCATGTCCTTGAACTCCCCTGCTCCCTCCTGTGGAATGGCTTTGCCAAAGGTATGGACTCAGGTGGTGACAAGGGTGAAAACCACCAAGGGCCATGGGAAGTGGGTGTGCCAGGGGCTCTCCTGGCAGTTTTTGATGGCCGAGGGCAGGAGTTGATGAACCAGCTCCTCTCTTTCAGGTTCCTCTGAGCCCCCATCCAAGAACTGCCCTCGCCAGAATTGGACCTTATGGTCTAAGAGCTTTCAGGAGAGAAAGATGGGACAAAAGCCCCCTGTTCCAGTGGCCTGGCACTGGATAGTGAGGACGACAAAGAGAAAGTGGGAATATTCTCCCTGTTCCTCCCTAGTTAATCTCTTGCTCTCTGGCCCCTCTTAGGAACTGTCACCCAGGTTTGGGATACTGACTTCCCAGTTCCTTCTGCTGCAGGTTCCTGTTGAACTGGGAGGTATTGTTGGTGTAAACAGAAGAGCAGCACAGGAAATTCTGGGCTTTGTCCATCTGCTTCTCAGCCAATGCTCCCCTTCTTTCCTTCTAGTTTTACCTTTTGCCAAAAGGTGAATACAAGATGTCCAGTGGTTGTGAGGGTGGGCAGGCCCAGGCACAGGTGCCCAGAGAATCTGTGGCTGCCCCATCCCTGGAAGTGTCCAAGGCCGGGTTGGACAGGGCTTGGAGCAATCTGGGACAGGGGGTGGGACTGGTTGAGCTTTAAGGTCCCTTCCAACCCAAACCATTCTATGACTCCGATTCCAAAATTTGAAAGGACAGAGGGAATGGCAAAGGAGCACAGGGTAAGGGCAGGACAGGAACCAGTTCTGATTCAGAGAACCAGCCTGTGCTGCTCTAAATTGTGTGTGTGACTTCAGTCTTCCAATGGCAGTTCATACCCAAGCCCCTTTTCCTTGCCTGTCACTTGTAAAAGCAAATGGCAAAGCACCAGCACTTGAGTTTTCTGCTTTTCTCTGCCCTCTCTTGAAATAAATTCCCTGCATTTCTTTTTGCCCATTCATAAAACAGAGGGGGATGTTGATCTATGGCTGCAATGAATCCACACTTACACAGAGCCCTGGTGGCTCACAGGTGGTCTGGAAATGGGAATAAATAGCAGTGGGAGGAATAATCACAGTGTTTGCAGAGAGCATGGAGATTTCTGAGAGAACAGAAATCTGTAGAGCAGCCTCAGGGGTCCTCAGCCAGGTGGGATTTCCCAGCACTTTATTTCCTGCAACCTGCAAAACCAAAATATATTAAGAGTTTTATTCTCTCCTGTCCTGTCCTGTCCTGTCCTGTCCTGTCCTCTCCTCTCCTCCCCTCTCCTCTCCTCCCTTCTCCCCTCTCCCTTTCCTTTTTCTTAATTTTTCTTTCCTTTTTCTTCTTTTCCCTTTCCTTTTTCTTCTTTTCCTTTTCCATCCCTGCTCTGACTCCACTACGGGGGTCAGTAAAACAATTCTGAATTTAAAGACATAAATAGCAGCCACATTTGGCCTCGCAGCAAAAATCCTGTTACTCAAGCCTCGTGGGATCCCTTCGGTGGCTTCCTATTCCTCCTTCCAGCCTCCTCACCGCCAGACCTCTGGGTTGTCGAGTCCCAGCTTGTCCCTCTGTGCCTGTTTCCTCCTCCACAACTTCTCCCCCCAGGCTGTCCCTGTCCCACACACATTCCAAGCCTGTCTTATGCTGCCCTCTATCCTTGGAATAACCTTCCTCCTCCTCCAAGCAACAAACCTTGATCCTCTTTTCCCAGCTTTCTTCCTGCAGATCCCAGTGTTGCCCAACCATTCCCCTGTGGGTCTCTCAAACCTGAAATATCCCAAAATCCCTTTTCCATAGGACTGCAGACTAAGCACACCAATAGAGTTTGCATTGGGTGTTCCTTCTTGGAACTGGGATTAGCCCCAAATCCACCAGGTTGGACCCCTGTGGAGAGTCTTTGGCAGGACTGACCTTGCATGGAATTGCTGCTCACAGCAGGAATTCAGCTTTTTGTGGGATCTGACTGACAGAAAATGTATTTTCTGGGTTGGTTTGGGTGGTGAGGAGTCGCTGTGCTCAAAGCCCAAGCCTTCAGTGTTGAGCATCCTCTTGGTGCTGACGTGTATCTGATTTCTCCAGGAATCCCTGGAAGACCAAGTCATCCAGATGAATCCTCTTCTGGGGACTCCTGATAATGCTGAAACCAGGAGGAAGAACAATTCCTTTCACTTTATAAGTACCAGCCCTTCACTGGTAGGTCTCTGTAGATCACACAAAGATCTTCCCTCAGAAAAAATACACCTAAAAATATCTTTAAATGCTTCCTCAAACAGCAAAATTAACTGCTATTTACTTCACATTTCTCACAAAGCATTATTGGTTCCCATTTTCTTGAACTGAGTTTGTCAGTCGGTTTTGCTTTGCCTTCATATTTTAAGATGTCAAATTTTCACATGACAAATAAAAATAGCTTTGATTGACCCCAAATTAATGCCCTTTCAACTGATCACTGCTGTGACGATTCAAAATGCAGATTATTTTCAATTTTGCAGATTTTTTTGCATATTGATTTTGAAATTGTCAGTTAAAAAGTGAAACCCTGGGGCTTTCAGCTCATTCCTGTTTCTGTGTGCTCCATACTCCTGCCATATGCTGCAGAGAAAGGAGGATTTCTTTAAGCTCTAATACAGAATCCAAGAAGAAAGAGGGTTTTTTATAGATCTGATCTTTGAAAAGATTAAATTTCCTCTCACTGACTTGCAAATTTGCCCCTACAGGCAACATTGTCTGTCCCTGCTGAACACCCAGAACCTCTCAGCTACTTTCTGTTTTCTTACAGATATTGCAATCTTGATTAACAGACTCATCTTTTATTTTCCCATCTAAGGCAAATTTATCTGAATTCACTGTGGTGGCACAGCCAGGCTGGCTGGGACTATCACTGGGAGTTGTAAGTAAGCAGATAATTCTCTATATTAACTTTGCTTTGAGTTTTTTCTGGTGTTGAATGGACCCTGTTCTGATTAAATCAGACACGCTCAAACCTGAAATGAATTCTGTGAACTGGAGGGATCTGCACTGCTGTAAATGAAACCAAACTCTGTCCCTTCTTCCACAGTGAAGTTACACAGTGTTTTAGATGATGACAAATTTATTTTCTCTTCCTTTAGTTGCCCCTGAGACTCTGAGCACACATAAAGGGCACGATGCCTCCCTCAAAACCTCTACACTTTTCATTTTCCAATCATATTGCAGCCATTACCAACACTCATCAGCACAACACCAGCATTGTCTTGCAACCAAGACCCCAAAAATAGCACTCCAGGGAAGGGTCATTGTTCTGTGCCTGCCCGTGTGCAGTCAGGACTGAGCTGAGAGCCACAAATTCAGCTCTCAAGGTAAAAGACCCCACCATGTTTCCTGACTAAAGCCCCTCAGGATGCAGCAAAAGGACAGAGGAAACATATGGACCAGTTATTCTTTAATGTGAGATTGTCTGCATCTCTCCTGCTCTCAACTCATCCCAGATTTGCATCATGCTCCGGGACCATATGTTGGATTTGCTGCTCTGGACAGTTCAAGGCCAAGGCAAGTTCAGGGTGTTTGCTGGAAGGTTTCAGCCTCTTCCAGCCCAGCCTGGAGAGCCAGGGCATGGCCAGGCCTTGCCTGGGTGGGCAGCAGCACTGGCCAAGGTCCTCCTGCAGCTGGATGGAGCTCTGTGGGCAGAGGAATGTCCATCACCCCCAAGGTCACTTGGGCTAACTAAGGGATAGCATCACATCTTCCTTGAACTTACTGGTGGGGCACTTTGTGTCCTTCGCTCCCTTTAATGCACAAATCCCTGCTCAATCCTCTGTGTCTAGGATAAGAAACCTACTCACCAGAACTGATCTTGGCCAGGGATTGAAAGAGGTTCTCTGCAGGGGGGGGTTGTTACTAATTATCCAGGAAGAAGAGGATTGCAAGTGACTTTTCCTTAGGCAGGCCAGAGTGAGAAAGGAAAGCTGCCTTCCCTTATCTTCATCAATGCATGGTGAGATCCCCCTGATGTGGCAGGGCTGCCACTAAGGTAAAAATGATCATTTTCTATCTGAAGTGTTGAGCTGCTCCCTGCCAATTGCTTATATCTCCTCAGGACAGGGGGGACAGCCTGGACAAGCTTTTCAATACTGTTGAGAAGGTTTGGGTGTTCAATCCCACTTACTTTGACGTGGCTGCCACGGCAAAATCTGCTGGGCAGCCTAAGCAACTCACCCCACAAAAGGCTTTTATCTTAAGTGATACACTCAAAATGTGGTTAGGAATGGAAACCTGGAAGAACACTCAGACTCCAGTCCAAAAGCTTGACTGGAGTGATGGTGGTTGGTGTAACCACCCCTTAGTCTGCCTGTCCTGCAGAAACTCTGCCCAATCCTAATTGTTACCTCTGGGTGCACCAAAGTGTGGTCACAGCAAACAACAGAGATCATGGAAGAGCCACTTGTCACTAATGGAAGTCTGGAGGAACATTAGTGAAAGTGGAAACACAGCAAACAGGATGCTGCCCCCCTGGCCTGAGCTTCCCACAGGAATAAAATTCAGCTTCTTCGACCTGAGGATAAATAAGCTACTGAGGAGCAGCTGGGAGAGCCTGAAGATTTGTTCCATTGTCTGTGAGCTGAAGCCTGAATGTTAAATATCTGCTCCAAAGAAAACGAGGCTGATGTAGGAGGTTCTGGTTAACATTCAATGGCCTGGGGTTTGAAGGACTTCAAAAGAGCTGGTACAGGGTTTGTTTGAAGCCTCCAAACTGACAGATCTGAAAGCTGTGGCAGAGACCACGGGTTAAAACCTGCTCATCTCACATACATATGTAATCTCAAGAAACAGCTTTTGTGAGAGGAAGACTTGACCCTTTGTCTGTTTTTGACACACATTTTCCTTTTTAATAACATTTTGAAGAGTATCTGTTACTGAGAAGAGCTTATTGGGAATATCTGCTGGCTCCTGAGACTATTACTGTAAGCAGGACTTGAGCTACAGAGAGATCAAACAGTCTCCAGCTGCTGAACTTCCAGTGCCCTTTCCAGCAGCTGTTGGTATTTTACAGCTCCCAGGATTTGTACATTGCAAACAAGCCCTTTGTACAAAGCAGATATGATTTTCACAGCCATGAAGACAGGCAGTCCCAAACCACAGCTCACAAGGAACACACTGCAAAGTTCTCTGGCATGTTGAGAGCTGGGTGCTCTCCCTGCTCCAGGCAGGGTGGGAGAGCAAAGCACAGCTCTGCTCTGATGGGACCTGGTTGGGCAAGTCTCAGAGGGCTGGAGATTATTTTAGATGTTTGGCCCTATGGGTTGGCCTCCAGCTTATGGTGCAGACTCAGAATTCCACTGTGTGGGTCTGTGGCCCTTCTGCCAGGTGGCCTTTGATGTCCTGGGATCCAGTCTAGAACAGGACACCCGTGGCTACAACATGACTTGGATGCACTTGGGAATGAAGTCCAAGTGAAAGCCAAGGAGGAGCAGGCAGAGATGGACAACACGGAGGTGGGTTGAGATCCCACACTTGGTGACAGCAAACCAGGACAAAGCCAGTGTGCCATGAGCTCAGCCTGTTCACTGAGATTGAAAAAGCTGCTCAAACCAGGCTCTTGTTTCGAGGGAATACAGAATGACCTTAAACAACACCCTGATTTTTTTTTAAGTGAACAGATGTGCCACTGAGAGGTGGGGCTGGCACCCACAGCTGCCACAGGGCAGCGGCCCTGGCAGATGGCTGAGCTGTCAGCTGAGGGCTTGATCCTGCTTAGTCCAACAGCCCTGCCTTGCCAGTGGTGGTGGAGCCCAGGGACAGTCCTCCCAGAGCCTCAGGGAGCCCAGTCACAGCAGCTGCTGCAGCCCCTGTTTGAGGTGTGTATTATTGCTCTGCTCCATCCAGCAAGCTCTGCTGAATGGGCTGTGTGTGAAGGGCTGGAGCTGCTTCCCTTCTGTCCTTCCCAGTTTGTTGCCAGCAGGGCTGTAGAGCTTGACTGCAATGATTTTTCTGAGTATGCAGCAAGGGAATGGGGACAATGAGGGATTTTCTTCCTGTTACTCAGATTAACACATTCATCTTCCCTCCAACAGTGGCTGACAAAGTTACTCAGCTCACAGGTCTGCAGCCCAGAGAGCTCCAGAGGGCTCATCACCAGGCCCAGGGGGAAAGCAGGGAAAAGCTGGAGCATCCCCTTGGCACCACAGTGCCAGAATGGAGGTTGCCAGCAGGACCCTGATGGCCATCAAAGGCTGCCACTGGAACATCCATCTGGGCAAATCACCCAATCCCCTCAAGCCCAAGGGAGGCAAAGGGGAAGAAGCTCTCTTTGAGCTGCACAGTGCTTTACACTGGCACGTAAGTGCAGAGCAGCTCTGATTCTTCCCTGCCCCTGTCTATAACCCTGCACAAACTGGAACATGCCCTTAGTGAGGTCAGGGATGAGCCCAAGCCCTCTGCACAAACAGATCACACTGAACTTCCATAGGTGTTCATGTACAGCAAAGTACTTTGCTGGTGCAAATCAGTGAGTCCTTGTTGCAGTGAAGCCAGAGGTTGGCTCTGCCACACAGAAATGTCCATCTCAGAAACCCTTTCCATTAACAATTAATTGAAAACACTGATTATGCAAATGTCTGACCAGTGACGCCAGAGCTGAGCATTTTAAGGTACAAAGAACAGCCGGCTGTTCATGACTCCCCAACATGTTGCCACTGGCCTTGATTAAAAATATAATCCTTACAGATATTCTGAAAAGGAACAAAACATCAAAAACTCAAGCCAAGGCTTGTTTCTAGTGACAGAAAGCTGTAGGAAAGTGACCTAAAAGGCACATCAGCCAAAGATTAAATTAATTTTTGCTGCCCTTGCTTATGTGTTGCTGGAAGAGCCAGAGCCCTGCAGCTCCTGCAGCCTGTCTCGCCTTTCCTGGTGGATGTGCCTCTCCTCTCTGCTGTGCTGTCACACAGCCATGCTAATGCTTAGCAGCAGGAAGAGTATTTAAGCATATTATCAAACTCCACCAGTTATTCATATACTCCACTGCACAGACACACTGACAGAACACGATCAGAGCATGAATCACAGGTCCTTTGGTCTGTCTTTTCTGCGCTCAGCAACTATTTCCTTTCTTTGCTACAAGCAGGTTTTTGAAAGTGGCATTTGTCTGTGCCAAAATATGTCCTGATTGTGCTTGGTTCTAGCAGTCTATAAGCCACATTGTCCTCTCTGTCAGCATATCAAAGTATGAGCCCCAAAGGTAAAAATGTAATCTCTCCACAACATGCTCTCCTTTGGCAGTGCTGCAGAATCACTTATTCAGGGCAAATGGGTTTTCCATGGTAAGGGCCCCCCGAGAGGACTGAGGCTCCAGGGAGTTCTTTAATGCTATTCCCATGCCAGCATTAACTCGTTTCCTTTCCCTGTACCCACAGAGAGGATTTCTCCCTCTCTCTACACAGGTTAACAATCAGAAGTCTGCTCTTTCTTGAGCTAACAGGCTGTTCTCTTGCTGTATCTGAATAGATCGTGCCTTTCCTCCCCTGCTCCTTTCCAGGTGTGGCACAGCTCCTCAGGGTGGCTGCAGAAGAACAATCATAGAATCACAGAATCACAGAATGGATTGGGTTGGAAAAGACCTCCAAGATCATCAAGTCCAACCCTTGGTCCAACTCCAGTCCCTTTACCAGATCATGGCACTCAGTGCCACGGCCAAGCTCAGTTTAAAAACCTCCAGGGATGGGGAATCCACCCCCTCTCTGGGCAGCCCATTCCAATGCCTGAGCACTCTCTCTGCAAAGAATTTTTTCCTGCTCTCCAACTTCAATTTCCCCTGGCAGAGCTTGAGCCCCCCTTGTCCTATTGCTGACTGCCTGGGAGAAGAGACCAACCCCCAGTTCCCTTCAGGTAGTTCCAGACAGTGCTGAGGTCACCTCTGAGCCTCCTCTTCTCCAGGCTAAACACCCCCAGCTCCCTCAGCCTCTCCCCACAGCACTTGTGCTCTAGTCCCTTCTCCAGCCTCGTTGCTCTTCTCTGGCCCCGCTCCAGCCCCTCAATCTCTTTCCTGAACTGAGAGGCCCAGAACTGAACACAACACCCAAGGTGTGACCTCATAAGGGTCCCACCAAGCAGTGGTGGGCTTGCTCCAGAAATCCCACATGCCCCTGCTCCTTAAAGCAGAGGGGGCTGCAGGTGAGTGAACACCAAAGGACAATCAGCACTGTCAGCCCAATGTGTTGGCACGCAAATGTCATTGGTTCTGGTGCCCAGTGCTTCCCCATCATCCCTCTGTGGAACGGATTAAACCTGTCAGGTAACAGCCTGTGTCTGCCACTGCATCCTTCTCTGCCGTGCTGAGAGACAATCCTGCTCCGACCTTGAGGTTTGTGCCCCTCCAGCACCGAGAGGCAGACAGAGCTGTGTCTGTGTGCCCGGGGAAGGCCCCACGAGCCCTCTGCAGAAACATTCCTGCACAGATGGGAGCCTGAGTGCAGCCCTGGATTAATGACAGGCTACATAATCCCCCCTCTGGCAGCCAGTGGCTTTCTGCTGCCCAGACAAATGTCAGGTTTCGATCAACCAGAAAAACTCGCTGCCTACAAGGATTGTCATCAGCTCAGCCCAGGACTGCAAGAGAGGAATGGAAAAGTTTGGGAAACTGCTTGTCAGATTTTGAGCTATCAAATGAACAGGGGTGGATCCTGCACCTACTTCCTTTGTGTGGATATGGTTGTTTCCAGCTGTGAAATGCAAAGGACTTTATAAAACAGAAGGTTTTCTCTCTCCAGCCTTAGTAACTCCTGTTAAGTTTATTCACTTCATCCTTTTTTGTCTCATTCCAGGAGCAGCAGGATGAGCTGGTGGCCACTTTGCAGAGCACATCCCTGCATTTCATCCACTGCATTATTCCAAATGGATTCAAACAGTCTGGTACAGCAAACCTCAGACAAAGCCACACTGTGCCTCTGCACGAGCCAGGGCTGGCTGAACAGCAAATCCTCATTCAGGAATGAAGGACACTGGGTCATCACTTCACCTTATGCCCCTCCAAGGGAATGTGAATCTGAGAGACACCTCCACATGCCAGAACCAGAGACAGGATGTCTAACAAACCTCTCATTTCATGAGAAGCACAAAGAATTAGGAAATACACTACCTGGAACTAGACACATTGGCACCACTACTTATTAGGCTGCACTGCCTCCTGCAACCCTGTTTTTGCAGGATCAGCCATGGAAGGGAATTGCAGAGGGGAAGAGCAATGTGAGTTTTCACCTATGACATACAATAAAGTGGAAGGGCAAGAAATGGAAAGCAGTGAACAGCAAACAACTGTGCTGTGAATAGGCAGTTACTCATGTTTGAATTCCAACACCATTACTAAAGGAGCTTCTTCCACTTGCAGATGACAGAGCTCTGCATCCTGTGCAGGGATCCTGTCCGTGGGAAGTCAGAGAGGGAGCAGGTAGGAGTGCTGCTTCCCGTGCTTCTGTTTCCCTCTCCAACAACTGTCAAGGCAGGAATATCCACAAGCTTCCTCACACCAGCATTTCAGTGCCTGGGGGACTGGGAATTCACACTGGAGAAGATTTCCAGCAGAGATGAGGTTCTCTGCACTGTCTCTACCTGTAGCTCTTATATCACTATTCCTATCTCTCCCTTTTCAATACCAAAACCTGAGTCCCAGCTTAATCTCTCAGGACTTGTGGACAAGAAGGCAGCATCGAAGTTGCCACTTGGCTCTCCTGCCCTGGGGGAAAAGGAGGACAGAACTGGATGTAAGAAGGTACCAGTGACTCCCACCAAACTGGGCTGACTAAACTGGTGGCAGTTGTGACTCAGCATGTCCTCGGTGGAGACAGAGCTGCAGAATTAGAGTTTCTACAGCAACCCACTTCCTCATGCATATAATGTTCTCTGTTACACACTCCCCAAACTGACTTTTAATCAGACAGTTCAGTTAATAAAATGCAAATGAAGTGCACCTTTAGCTGTGTGATAAATCTCACCTGCTCTTTACTATTCCTTAGTCAGGCAAAAATCCTACTAACTGATCATTTATCCAATTTAAGACCGGAAAGTGAAACGGAGAGAGATTGTTGTACTCATCCAACATTAGCAGTGTACATCATTAGGTTTGCACATATGCTTTTATCATAACATAATGAAAGCAGGAATTGTACCAACCACGCAAAAGGGAGCATTCTGTTCCTTCCCAAAATCTGCACTGCCCAACTTTTGTGATAATTACACAATATTCATCACTCCTCCAGCCTGTTCTATCCTTAGATTTCAGCTTATGGATGGAGATCACTGCCTCAATCTCCCTTTTAAAGCCAACAGCCACAAGATTACTACTATCATTTTTTCATTGTTACTGAAACTGCTGCCTTTCCTGTTGCAGGACAACACGTATTTTGGTTTTATCAAGGACAAACCCTCCACTCCTACAGTTGTTTCTAAGCCCCACACATTCTGTTTGCCACAGGATAGGCCTGATGGCAATTCACAGCAACATCAGAAGTTTCTGCAGCTGCTTTTCTGGGGAAAATTATACATTAGGGTGAGGAAAATAATCTGAGGTTGTCCTGTTCTGCAGAATTAAACAGGGGCAATTACAGGCACTGAGAACCTTGGGATGTCTGGGCAGGGAAGATAAGGGCTGGGAGAGAAAATAATGGCCATGTTCACTTAAAGACACTGAGAGAGCCAGTGACTTTCTTGTTAATTATTGATAGGGCAAGGGGCCTGAATGATTTCTTTCCAAAGCAATGCCAGGAAAGTTAGTAAATGGAGAAAATCCTGAAATCTGAGTCTAAGCCTGCTGCCTCCAGGGAGAGGAAAGAAACCGTCTCAGAAATTCAAGGCCTGGACTTTCTGCTTCTCAAACCAGCACAGAGAGAAGGGGTGAGCAGGAAATACAAGATTTCACTGTTCATTAACATTTAAAAGCTGAAACAAAGCTGCTTGGTTCACTTCTCGGGAGCAGGAACACACTGAAGGGAAGTTCTGGCCAGGTGAGGGTTGGTCTCTTCTCCCAGGCACTCAGCAATAGGACAAGGGGGCATGATGGGCTCAAGCTCTGCCAGGGGAAATTGAAGTTGGAGAGCAGAAAAAAATTCTTTGCAGAGAGAGTGCTCAGGCATTGGAATGGGCTGCCCAGGGAGGGGGTGGATTCCCCATCCCTGGAGGTTTTTCAGCTGAGCTTGGCCGTGGCACTGAGTGCCATGATCTGGTAAAGGGACTGGAGTTGGCCCAAGGGTCGGACTTGATGATCTGGGAGGTCTTTTCCAACCCAATCCATTCTATGATTCTGTGATTCAAAGGAGCAGGTCCAGCTCACACTCTCTTCACTTACTCCCACGATGGATAAATCAGTTGGTTTTCTGGTAAGAAAAGAAATAAAGTGTTGACCAAGATATACAAGTTTAAGTGAAACAAAAATGTTAAAGCAAATTTTCCATACAGGTGAAAGAAAATCTGCCTTTTTCTGGGGACACACCTTCCCAACTGCAGTGTGAGCCAAATGAACCTTAATAGCCTTAGATAAGAGAAAGCTTTCAAAGGGCTCAGGTCCCCTTTGGACTGGTGTGAATCTGGATCATGGTAAGAATGGTTCTGCATTTAAATCAGTTCAGAATCTGGCATGGAATCCTGACTTCTGTGCTGGCACACAGGTCTGCTCCTGTGTGCCATAACAACCTTTCCTAGGAGCTGGATTACTCACACTGGAGATATGAAACTGCTCTGAACAGGCATTTCAGGAAACACCAGCCCTCCCACTGGCATGCACAACCCACTAGGATCTGATAATAAAGTGACCACCTCAGGGCTTTTGGGACCATTATAATAGCAAAGGCTTGTTTGGGGAATCTCACTGTTTGAACTCCTTACTTCCAGGTGAAACCTTGCTGAATGTGGCCCAGCAGGAGGAGGAAATGAAGGAATTGGATGTGAGAAGTATCATGTCAAAGACTTGGGAGCTCAGAGAACAAGGGAAATAGCAGAGGAGCTGACAAGCCACCCTCAGCCAGGAGAAGGATGCCCTCCAACTGCAGGCTGTGTTATCCATAGGGGATGGTTTAAGTTTCAGGATTTATCGAGGCAGGGCATCAGATCCCTCAAATGACTCATAAAAGGCTCCTTTTCAGAATATGGAATGAATAAAGAGCATATGGGGATGATGCATGAGATTTACAGGCAGCCTAACTGTATCTTAAATAAAGTCCTTGGATAACAAAGGAGACTGAAAACAAAGGAGTTGTTGTCACAAGTCCCAAGTTCTGCTCCTGGTCAAACACTGAGGCTCAGCACAAGCTACAGCAAGATGAGGAGGCATCTTTTTAAAATGCAAACTGTTCTTTAGTGATCTGTGTGTGCACAAACAGATTTTTTTGATGCTTAACTTTAAGAATCTATGGTCAGAGCCATGGAGATCAACTATAACACAGGCATGTTAAAGGGAACTCAGGAACCTCAGGAAACTCTGCAGAAGAGGCAAAGTCTTGCATTTCTTTCAAATATGGAAGTCTGCTGCCATGAGGGGCAGGAATTCCAGCAGCCTTTGGTAGGATGAACTCTGGATTCCCATCCCTTCATGAGGAACTTGCTGGATACTGAGCATGCCTGGCCCAAACAATGCAATCAAGGATGGACCTCCTGAGTCAGCTCCTGGACATGAAGGAGCTGCCAGGAGTGCCAGCAAGAGGATGCTGCAGGATTAGCTCAGCCATTTGGAGTGGGATTTGGAAGGGCTGGGGACTGTCTTGGCTAAAGCTGAGAAGGAAAAGGAGGTATGAAGCATCACAAGAGGGGTTTTTCTGCCTTATTCTTCAGGGTAATGAATCCCAGCAGCCATTACAGCTCCTCCAGTCAGAGCACCTTTTGGGATGCTCAGATTTACTCAGCTCATCTCTCCCACAGCTTTTTAGAGTCTTTGAGCCTCTCATATACACTGGGATGGATTTAATTCTTCATTTCACTCTCCTGCTCTACAGTAATAGTCATTTCACAGCAATTTTTAGGGATCCTTCTACATAAAGACCTTGCATCTCCTTGACATTCTTCATTAATTAGACCCACTTTTACCTGGCAATATTGATAGGCCTCTATAAAAAGTCCCCCTCCATGTAACAACTTCCCAGCCAGCCTTGGGAAATGCTTCTCCCTCTCCTGCACCTGAACTGGTTTTTATTTAATGTAATTGGAGAAGTTTTAAATCTGCACTGGAGCAGCCATGTGGTTGTCTGCTGCTTCTTCTGAAGTCAGTGTGAACTTCCACAGGATGTTAAACTCACAGATGCCTCAGAATTTATTAACTGAATCTCAGATTCCTCCTAAAGAAACACAAGTTTCCAGTGACATTTTGTCCTGCTGCTGCTAACGGCTTGTGTGATCTGCAAAAACCTTTTCCTGTCTGCAGGCATCGGAGCACAGAGTTCAAACTCACAGCTCTCAGCTCGGAATGACTCAGTCACCAAATGCCAGAAGGAGAAGAGGGCTTTGGAGGGAGTTCATCAGGCAGAAATAACCGTTTGGTTTTTCTTTATTCTCCCCCATTCTCATTCTCCCAGTCTGGGGAAAGGGAAAAAAAACCCCATTGTCTACTTGCTTAAATGCTGTGAGACTGATGTGTCTGCACAAACAGGAAGGGGCCGTGTTTTAATAGGTATTAACTCATGGCAGCACAGTGGAGTGTTGCCAACCTGTGCCACTGCCCAAAAGAGCTGTGTGAGCCCTGAGGGAGAGCAGGATGCTCTGGGAAGTCCTGTAGGCCCACTGGAGACACACACAGAGCGCTCGTGCTGCTCTCCAGGAACACCTTGGATGAATCCATCCTTGGGGGCTTCACTCTGCTGCCAGGGCAGGGTTTACCTTCTCACACAACTCTGTGCACTAGTCTTGGTCTCTCCCTTCTTGGAAAACTGCAAGGTGAGGAGAACAAGGTGAGAACAAGGTGAAGATCAAACCTGTGCCTCGGGTGCATGAGGTGAGGGGCAGTTGCCATGGTTTCTATTTTTTAAATGGCACTCCTAGATCTGGTTTTGACATCTTGGGCCCTTCTGATAAACACCACCCATGTGTTTGTTGTGGCTGCCCCATCCCTGGAAGTGTCCAAGGCCAGGTTGGATGGGGTTTGGGGCAACCTGAAATACTGGGAGGTGTCCCTGCCCATGGCAAGGAATTGGAACAAGATGAGCTTTAAGATCCCTTCCAACTCAAACCACGTTGGAATTCTATGATTCTACGTTTATTACAAAGCTCTTTTTCACACTTATTCCCATTTTTTAACTACCTGGAGAATAACTGGGAACCAGAAGGGAAGATCCATAGCAAAAAGGCTCATCCTAAAGCAAAAATCTCAAAGTGCCAACTGCCAACCTCAATGAGGTGAAATGAGCCAAACTTGGAAGATGTTCTGAGGAATTTCCATGGTTTAATGTGCCAATTGGAATGGAATTTCCCAGGATAGATGTTAGTACTGGGTGCAATTGTGCTCCATCACAGCTCTGACAGGACCAGCTACACCTGAAAATCCCCTGACAATAAACTCCCTGGAAAAACCCACAGTCATACCCTGATCTTTCCAGCATTAACCCAATGACAAGCAGGAGTCCAGTTCAGTAATTCTGGCAAGCAGAATCAGAAATAAAAGAGTTTGTTTCCTAAGTCTTTCTCTGACTCATTGTCTGATATTTGTAATTCATCTTCCACATTCACCCACATATAAAATATGTACAATCACCAGGAAGTTATGAGGCTTAAGTGATTCATGTTTATGTAAGGCCTTCTGATCCTCAGATAAAAACTGGTTTAGAATTGCAAAATATTATCACAAATTAGAACTTTATTTTAGTGTCACTATTGACTGCTTTAGTGATGGGTTTGCCAGCACTGCTCTGACAAACCTCCTCTCAGAAATTAACTTCCCAGAACACAAACATCCAACTCTGTATTATCCAAACCACTAATTTACTTAGTTAAGGAGCTGAGTAGTTAAGGCAATATGTACAATCATTAATAAATACTGGCAAGCTTTGCTAAATCAAATTCTCCACGGGCAGTACAAGACCCTTGTGCTTCAGAGCAAGGCCACGGGGGCACTTCAGAGACAGAAGAAAAGTGAAATGCTGGTGTTGGTCCTTCAGAGCTGCAAACAGGCTCAGCTTCCTTTGTGCTGTGCCTTTGGGTGCAGAGCAGTTAATTAATGATGGGCTAAGGAGGAGCTTCCACAAAGGGAAAAGGGACTTAAGTGCCCTGCCAGTCCCACTAAAGAGACAGGACACAAAATCTCAGCCAAGACTAACCTGTTCACTACAGAGGAAAACCACTGATTTGGGTCAAATAATTTGCTGTAACATCCTGCCTTTTCCAGCACACAGGAGCCAGCTTGGGCAGCTTTGGCTAAGACTGAGGTGGCTTCAGATTAATACAGCCCTTTTAAACCTACCCTGTTAAAATGGAGTCTGGAGCCCACCACTCTTTAAACCCCTAAAAACCAGAACCAGCTGAGATCTAGCATTTATTATTCCCCAGGTGGATGCTGATGGTTTTCCTACAGCAGATTCTGACTTCTCTATGAGCTTGTGAAACCCCTGGGCTTGGCAAGATTTGCCTTTCAGCTCCCAGTGAAGGAACAGTTCAGCCAGTTCTGGGATCCAGCCTGTCCTGTGTATTCCCCACTTGCTGGGAACTCATTTTTTGAAGCCTGTGGAGCTGTGAGCTCACTGCAGGTCTCCTGCCACGCTGCCATGGCATGATCTGCTGCAGGAACCTCCTCTCCTGCTTGCAGGCAGTCAGCAAAATGCCTGATAAACCTTCCCACTCACATTACTGTCCTCCAAGGCACTCTCACCGGGGAAGGAAAGGTGGTAAATCAAACCAGAAACGAGGCCATAGTACACAGGATGCACAGGGCTACCTTAGGAATTCAAATATTTATTTCATCCAACATAGTTCAGTATTTAAATATTTAACTGAACACTCAGCATTTCTACAAAAACATGACCCACAGACCGAGATTGCAGCTGTTTCTACGAACAAGCCTCTATTTCCCTCAAGTAGCCAAATCAGCTTGATTATAATCCTGAAGGCCAAATGCCAACATGGTACAGGAAGCCAGCCACGCTGCAGATAACATCAGCTGTCTGCTGAGACACCTGGCCAGGCCCTTCCTGCTTTGTTGGCTCAGCATTCCCAGCTGTAGATCTCTTCCAGGAAAGAAAATCCAGGAGAGCTGATGAACATATAGAAAAGGGAGTGAAGAAATTAAGATTCTTGCTCACATTTCCACAAATTTCTCTCACATCTGTTGCTCACAGACACTGCTGTGTTTGTGTGTGCACTCCAGGCCTGCACATGGAAGAGCTGGAAGAAGACCTGGAAGCTGAGGTTATATTGGAATAGAATGCTCTGAACACATTCTAATGACTAATACAAATTGACAGCACCGACAACAGGGAACATTTTCATTTCAATTTACTTTAGAAATGTGAGGTAATTAATTCTCAGCTGTATCAGGAGATAGGTCTGTGTTGTTAAGACACCTTGCACAGGTGGGAAAACAGGAAAAGGATCTTGTCCAGGGACACAGAAAGCAGCAATGTCAGTTCAGGCAGAGCAGGGCCATGGGAAGGACAAAGCTGCCATGGCTGAGATGGCAGAGCTCATGGAGGAGCCTCAGAGTCAAACAAAGCTGGAGATGGACAAATAGGTCAGGAAAACAGAGATGGATGAACTCAGTACAAGCACATGGTCTTTGCAGAAGCCGAGGGGGAGAGGCCAGCAGAGAATCCCTGCAGCCATGGGTGAAGCCATCAGCACAAGGCAGGATCCAGCTCCCTGCAGAGGGAGCAGACAGTGCCAGGAAGCAGCTGATGATGCCAGGGAGCAGCTGTTGGCAGCTGGTGCTGAGCACTGCCCGTCCCAGCTGATGGAACAGGCAAAAGTCAGGACACTCTGCACTGCCCCGGGCTATTACAGTGATCCCAGTGCAATCACCAACCGGAATAAACTGAGTTTGCAAGAGAGGGAGGATATTTTGGCCCCTGGAGCCTTACTCAGCACCTCAGGACCGACCTCCCTCTTCCAGCTGAACTCACACGCTCACAGGCTGGAGGATAACCTGGCTGAGGCCGATGCCCAGCTGGCTGCAGGGGAGAGGAGCCAAGCTGCAAATAAAGCCATCAGGCTCTGAGGTGAATTCCTTGACAGCTTTGTGCAGTGTTACCTCCCTTGGATCCTCATCTTCCCCTACATTTCACCTGACTCTGGCAGCCTTGTCCTGTCTCCTCTCTGCCCAATCCTTCTCTGCTTTTTCTCTCCAGTCAGATTGAATTAGTTCCTCTCCTGGTTCTTTATGCAGTGGTTCCCACAGCTCTCCCAGCCCAGCTGGGAGCACCAGGAAGCTCAGAGCAGGCTCAGCCAGGCTGTCCACATACAGATTTCTCTCTCCTTGCAAGCAGGTGGCTTCAGGAGGCAGCTGGATGAGGAGCCCAAGGTGCTGGGGAGCACAACTGTCTGCAGAGGGACATGAACTGCCTCTGTTTTGCACACTGGCCACTTCAGAGGAACAAATCCTTTGTGCTACCTCTCACAAAGGGGAACTTTCTCATCCAGACTCATCTCTGGGCTGGTCAGCAGCTGATCTTGGAGGGGGTGTAGGAGACATGAGCCCTGTGTGGATACAAAAATAAGATGTGGATCCTTCCATGAGTCAGCAGCAAAGAGCAGAACACACACCCTCCTGATTGTCAGCCCACTGTCCATTCAGTGCACCTTGCAGCAGTTTGTTTGTACAAATCACATAAGTTTGGCTCAAAAATATACCAATATTTCATCTCCCTGTCTGACACCCGTGTCTTGGAAATTTCTGCTTATCTCCAAAGAGTAATTCTAGGGCTGCACCTGTATATCACCAGTCTGGCAAGGATTCTGTGCTCAGAACAATCACCAAATGGGTTTACTGTCATAATTCTTTGAAACACTGAGAGAAAACAGTGATGATGACAAGCCAAGTTCTGTTTCCAGTTGTATGATCTCAATTCAATTCACTGCAGTACAGCAAAAAGCAGGCAGGGAAAAAACACTTGGCTCCTGAACAGGGAGGTATTTTGAAGGCTGAGATGTCTCTAGATGGTCCAGAACTGTTCAGGTCAAACGTGGTGGTTCTGGGCACTGAGGTCAGTGCAGTCACACTCCCAAGAGGACAGAGCCACAGCAGTGGCTGTGCTGCCTCAAGCCCTGCACAGCTGCTGTGTCAGCCCAGCCAAAACCAAGCAGGATTTGGATCCAAAGTGTAGCTGGAGGAGGAGCAGAAAAGCAAAGCTGAGCTGCAGTGCCTGGTCTCTGAACTCAATACTGAAGTCACAATCTGGAGGACTAAATGCAGGACTGATGCCATCAAAAGAACCCAAGAGCTGGAGGGAACCAAGGAGCCCTCAGCTTTCAGGAGCCTGGGACTTGGGGCAGTGTCATTATTTGGTTTGGCTGCTGAGTCACAGCTTATGGATGTGAAAACTGTTAGGATACAATTTGGTAGGAGAGAGAGAGAAAGCCAAGGGCTCCAGCTGAGACAATGAAAATAACACTTGCAATAACAAACAGACTATTGAGATGTAACACTTGTACACTGACAACAGAAAACAGACCTTCCTGAAAAAGGCTTGAATTTGTGTAGTCTTTCTTGAATATTTCAACAGGATTCACTCTCCCAGCAGCCCTACAAAAGACATTAGAATTTCCTAAGGATAAAGCACGAAAGCTTTTTACAGTCTGTTTTCTGAGACTGCTGCCAGGATTCCACCTTTTCCCTGGTGAAAACAGTGATGGTGCTCTAGGAGATGAGGGATGCCAATTCTACCCCTCCTCCCTCCATGAGGTGCTCACCAGGGTATTTCTGCCCTCCTTCCCTCAGGACAAAGCTGGCTGTGAGGCTCCACAAGCAGAGACAGCTGAATCACTCCAAGCCTGGGTTGCCAATGTGGGGAAAGCCAAGCAGAGGCCTCAGAAAACAGTGGAAGACCTTGAGAGGCAAGAAATCCAGCTATCCAGGAGTGCATCAGCACAAGCCTGACCACCAAAATCTCAGACCTGCTACTGGAGGCCCTGGGAGTCTTTCTGTCAACTCAGGTTGGCTTTGGACTGGTCCCTTATTTCTTAATACTTTAAGATCTCTCTATTAAATGTCAAGTAATCTGTATGGCCATGAGAAGCAAGGCTAAGATTTACCACATCAAGAGAGAAGCCAGATGAGAGCCACAGCTAATTCCTGGGAGCACACAGCAGGCTTCTCATAAGCTCATTAGCTGACTTCCAGAAACAAGAGTACAGCTAAAGCAAAGGCCCTCCTTTACTGCAAGGCAAGGTATTCATCTCCTTTTAAAGGATAATGATATCCTGCTTTGAACTTTTCAGTCTTGCAGCACTGGTGGGTTGGCCACTGTTATTAACTACCACACTCAAAGCAGACCTAAACAACACACAGTTCAAACAGCACCGACAAACGCTCCTTCATTAAATTAGTATTTCTACTCTTGCTAGTGTTAGTGTAAGAGCATGAATAGTAGTGCAACTGTGCGATATTTGAATAAAAATGTTACTTAAAATAGGCACAAAGGCTGCTCCAAATCCACTGAAGTCCTTGGGTACCTGCCAATGACTGCAGTTGGCTTTAGAACAGATCCCAAGAGCTGAAAATCCCACATACAGCACTACATTGCTGGGCTGAAAAAAATCTGTTTCACCATCCCTTTCTTTAATGAAGCAGCTCTTTATTCTATGGTTCCTGTGGTGTGCTTGTCACCATGGCATCTGAATGCATGTGTGGATCATAAGGATATGTAGAACATTTGTGATTAAAAGCTCCTAGGAAAGAAAAATGTACCTTTATTCTTTCCCTTCATGACAAGCAGTTAGACACAGTCTAAAATAGTCTTGAATAACATCTTGTTTGTAACCGAATCTGCTTTGAAATAGAAAGACTCACACTGATCAACCCAGGCAATTACCAACAGCACATCTGCACAGGGAACAGCTGAAGTGGAAAACATTCTCTCCACAGCAGCATCATTATAGCTACAGGAGCGAGGAAGGCTATCACACTGCTGGGAACTGGGTGATCTTGTTAAATTCCTAATGGTGAGGAGAAAAAGCCTCGTAAACATTTTAATCACCCATTCAGAGGGACGGAGAGAAACTCTGCCAGTCATTAGAGTGGCTGCCAATTTAGCTGTGACTGGCTGGCAGGACACGCAGAGAAGTGGAGTGTGAAGAAAACTTGTGTCCAGTGAATGCTTGGCTTTATTTTTCCAGGCCAGTGCTGCCTGTGCTGCTCCAGAAAGAAGCACAGAGGCTTTGGTAAGATGCCTGCAGAATGGCAACAAAAAGTGCAAAGAGCTGCAGGTGGAAGTGAATTCCCAGAAGGAATGCAAACAGCTGAAAATGTTGAGCTTAAGGCTGCCTATGAGGGATCCTGGAATCTGTGAAGGATTAAGCACTGGTTTTATGTTAAAAAATTCTGCACACCATAAGCCCCTTGATTCCTGGTGAATGATCTCCGTGATGTCTTCCAGCACCAATTCCACTTCCTTATTTCTTGCAGTGCTTTCAGTCTCTGGGAGCATTCATTTAGTGCAATAAGAGAGAGGCTGCAGTGCCAGTTCTGGCTACCAGCATCCTCTAATTCTGAGCAATTCACTCAGGGGGCTGTGAACAACAGCCAGCTTTTCCCTGGGAAGAGGACATTCCCTTTAGCCTCAGTGGAGAGGATCCAGCACCTCCAGCATTCAGTTCAGAGCACATCAGTCAAACTCTCTCCTCTTTGCATCCCTTCTCCCCACTGGTACAGGAGACCAACTACCTTGGCTCCTTTTTCTCTTTTGTATAAAACCCACTTCTGTAAATTACAAAAATTGATCTCTTCCAGGAGGCTGGCAGATGACACTGTAAATATTTAGAAGACACTACAATCTGCTGTCCTTGTGGCCAACAGAAAACAGCGATGGACACTGTGGAACAGGTCCAGTGTTTTCTGGGCTCTCTCCCCCAGCTCTTTGCTCCAGCCTCCACCAGCTGGCAGAGAGCCTCACTCTGCTGCAGAGGGACGATGTGGTGTCCTGTTCCCATTTTGTGAGAGCAATCATCTCAAAGGGGGAGAGGGGAAAGCTGGGCAAAAACTGGGGGAAAATTCCCTTGATTTAACAGGCTTCATTCTTCCACCTCGGTGAGCACACGCAGCTAACAGGGCTCATTCGGGAATCCAGGATAATATTTAGCAAGGAAAGAAAAGGGCAGCTGATACAAAGTGACTGAAACCATTTCACGCTGTTTCCAGTCAAAGGATCTGTCTGGTGCACTCGGTAAAGTTCATAGTCCTGAAATAAACCTATCACATGAAATATCCGTTTTCTTCCCTGGAGGAAATTAAGGATCTGATCAATCAGCTGGGGGAGGGAGGGAGGGAGGGAAGGAAGGGCATCCAGGATGTGCCAAAGGTGAGGCTGGAGACTGAGCAGGATGAACTGCAGGTGGCACTGGAGGAAGCAGAGTCTTTTCTGGAGGTACCAATGCTGCAGATGGGAGAGATGCTTTCAGCCTGGTGACTGCTACCCACAGTCCAAGAGATGGTTTTTTTTATGTACAACTGGATGGGGTTTATATGTATAATTATGTATATCATTATTAAATTATGAATGTAATAAGGTTGCAGCACAGAGGTTTTAAGTCAGACATTAGAAAAGTTTTAAAATCATTAAGGGGAACTACTCCTGGGACCAGATTGTCTGGAGGTTGTGGATTCTCCCTTACTGGAAGTGAAGTGCAGTCTGGTCACACATTGTCAGGTGGGTCTGGCAGGGCAGGAGGGGATCCAGATTTCAGGCAGCACATTTCTAAATGACCTCCTGCAAGCTCTCCAGCCCTGTTTTAACAGAAGGTATTCCTGAGTGGCTTGGTACAAAATCCTGGTATCTCAGTTTTAACAGGTTGGAAAGTTACTGTATTTTTATTACTTGGTGGGCAATAAGTTGATAGAAGGGCTGGATCAGACCCAAGATAACAGACTGCTATACCATATGCTTCACTGGACTCCCAGAAACAATCACCAGCATCAATTGAGTCTCTGCAGGCGAGTCTGGAGGCTGCAGGGAAGGGGAATGCTGAATGATGGACATGGAGCTGACCAGAATGGAAATGCAGCTGGATCGTGCCAGCAGGAACAACAGTGAGCTTGAATAAACCACAACAGCACGTCCAGGTAAACTGGAGGGGGTGGAAGCAGCTCCTGGATGGAAAAGCACATCAGTTCTACTTTATACTTCAGCAACAAAGCAGTAGATTATGTACTCTTGTTTAGACAGACATGGTGAACACGCTGAGAATTTGCATTCAAAAGCCCTGGTTCTCCCACTCACACCAATTTCAGTCTGCAGTAGTTCCAAGAAACCTTAGACAAGCATTACTATCAGCTTTTGGTAAACTACAAACCTAAACAACTATTTATATGTAATTACACCAAAAAAGTTCTGTGTTTGAGAGAAGTTGTGATTGCTGTTTGAACAGGACAGCCAAGAAATGGACTAGAAACCAACACATACAAAACTAAGGAGCATCATTCAGCTCTTCATTGCTAAAATAAAACTAAGTAAATGAGTAAAAGGCTGTCTCTTTGTCGGAATAAAGTGATAAAACTACTGCCAAAAATCCAATTTTAGTAACTTAAAGACTCACAATGAAGATTCTTTCTCTCTATACATTTGTATATACATACACACACTCCAACCTAACTCGTCCTCAGTTACATCAGCCTCGATCAGAAGTAATTCCCTAGAAGTCAATGTGGCTGCAGTGACAGGCAAACATGACACTGAGATCCATAGCTGGGGATTTGTGGAGTTTGGATTTGAGTTTTGCTTTTTTAAAAACAATCTGGCATCACCTCACAGAAGAGCTTTGCAGAGAGGCCTCCTACAACTTTCAGCGTCCCCCCCCTTCTTTATTTACATTAATCTTTCATCTGCTTTCAGGACCTTTGGATCCAAAGGGATGAGGATGTTTCCCAGCACAAGGAGCTGCAGGAGCAGTAAGTGCTGCCTCTGCCCACCTCAGAGAGAGCTGGAAGAAGTGCAGACTGACCTGGAGGGCAGTGAGAACTCTGGAAAAGGCTGGGAGGGGAGCAGAGAGGTCATGGAGAAGGCCTGATGAACTCCATGTCCATGTACAGAGGAAACAGAACTATTTATGCAACAGCAACCTCACCAGAGAGCTTATGTGTGTGTGGTTTGACACTGAATCTTAACTCTGGTAAGCAATGCAGGATTAGGCCAATAATGGATAATATAAGGCAGATCTGATAACTGTGGAAAATTAAGAGCTCAGTCTTTAGAGATGTGACACTGACAGAAGGATTTTTTAGAAAAGCACCACCTTGGCCCAGCTTTGCTCCTTGCAAGGCTTATGAAAAGACTTTTAGCAAATTTGGTGGGAGAGTTAAGGCACTGCTGAGGAAAAACCCACCATAAAAGGGACAGAGTAAAACTCAGCCCCCAGTGAAACTCGAGTTTTCCTGGTTGTTTCCATGGTGCTCAGATTTCTCCTGTAGCCCACAGTGAGATCCATTTCAGGGGAGTTTTAAGCCTCCTTGCATTACAGATTGCAGCAAGAAATAACATACCTGCCACTTCATTCTGTGCGCAGATTTATGAAGCCACTTTAACATCCACCATTACCCTCTGCAGTGCTTTTCCATAAAGACCACCCATGACAGCATTTCCAAGAAGAGTATAACTTCTGGAAGGGACTGATAAATCCAAGGAGCATTTCTGAGCTGCAATTACGGACATTGGTTATAAAAACTGAGTCATAAATATGGCTTTAATTCGAATGGGATAAAAAATACAACCAATTCCTTACAATTGACTGACAATAAAAGGACACATTTTAAGCAGGTGAACTGCTATCTCCATACTAAACTGGGAGTTTAAAACTTATTTGTTATATAAAACCCACATGGCATTGAGCTTGTGCAGCATTCTGGAACACAATGGCACATTTATGTGATGCTGTTTTGCTGAAGAGCAGCTTGTGTTACTAGAATGCAATTTTTCTATTAAAGCCTTTGTAGTTCTCCCTCCACAGACTGCAGGTTTTTTATTATTATTATTTTTACAGCAGCAACACCAACAGTCCTCCAATGATTCATATCAGTAAACAGTAAGCACTAAATGAGCTGTGGGGCTTATATTTTCCATGAGATAAAAAGACACATCCATATCATAAACTGTGGAGCAGAGACTCTGTTTGTGGGGAATGCAATCAAATTCAGCTTCAGTCAGGGCTAAAGCAGCTGCTGCTGCAGAGCTCTGAAATAAATAACATCAGTGTATAAACCCAAATCCACACAGAAATTCAGAAAAATGGACTCGGGCTCAAGGTCTTTGTAAACAACAGGGTCTGTTTCTGCCTCAGAGGTGTATCATTGTTTTAGTTCTCATTTAGCCTGTGAGTAAACACAGGTCTTAATGCTCTGTAATGGAGAGCCCATTTGGCTTAACAGTGCACAGTTTTATAGAGGAAAAACAAACTATACAGTAAAATGTTCCACAAATCATCTTGAGAGCTTGAATGGAAGAGGAGCAGGTAAGACATTCTGGGTCTCTAAGACTGTTTTCTGCCCTCTAAAATCAGTTTGTTTACTACAAAATGAAAGCTGGGGCCTGACCTTCAATGCTCTACTAATGAGCATGAGGAAATCATCAGTGAGCACCGAGCAGCTGATGAGAGAGCAAAGAAAGCTGTGGCTGATGTAAGTCACCTCCCCACCTTTCTGCCCTTTATGTTGGCAGCTGGAAACCTCAAGGTATATATTCCATTATTTCTCTCCAGTGCTGATTTGAAAGCACAGCGTTAATAATAGATGTCAGCACTGGCTTTTTGTGATCCTGAAAAGCAGGATGCATGTCAGCTCACTGATTGCAGCCTGGCAAAATTAATCCACAAAAGAAGAAATTCACTTTCACTCTGCCTCCCTGGTAATCTGCATCACAGATGGCACCCTGAGGAATTCCTCCATTTCCTCTCCATTTGTCCTTTCTCTCCCTTATTACACAACTCCACTCCTCACACCTACCAGCCCTCCAACAAAGAGTAGGCTGGGTTGCCTCTCCAGCTCGTCAATGGCATTCAGAATTGGCACAGAGGGGAGAGGAGCTGCCAGCACTGAGCAGATTGCTCCTTTGGCACCCTGCTGACAACTGGCACTTCCCAAATATCACAGCGAGCCGTGGGTTTGGGGCACAGCATCTCCCCCCAGACTGAGCCTGAGCCTTCTGCCACCTTTGTGCTTTCTGCCACTGCATGTTCAGACAATGTCCCCACCCTCCATCTACAGCTCAGACACCTTCTTCCCACTGAGGGGCAGAAATGACACCCTAAAGTGGCATGAGAACCAAAACTACTGGCTCAATAACAGGAGGGGATAACACCTTTGGCTAGTCCAAACCACAGTGGTACAAAACAATAATCCCACCACCTGGTTTATGATCATAGAATCACAGAATGGATTGGGTTGGAAAAGACCTCCAAGATCATCAAGTCCAACCCTTGGTCCAAGCCCAGTCCCTTTACCAGATCATGGCACTCAGTGCCACGGCCAATCTCAGTTTAAAAACCTCCAGGGATGGGGAATCCACCCCCTCTCTGGGCAGCCCATTCCAATGCCTGAGCACTCTCTCTGCAAAGAATTTCTTTCTGATCTCCAACTTCAATTTCCCCTGGCAGAGCTTGAGCCCATTGTGCCCCCTTGTCCTATTGCTGAGTGCCTGGGAGAAGAGACCAACCCCCAGCTGGCCAGAACTTCCCTTCAGGGAGTTCCAGACAGTGCTGAGGTCACCTCTGAGCCTCCTCTTTGCTGCTGGTTTGGTGTTGTCCAAATCAGCCGGGATTATTCTCGTTGATTTCAGTCAATTCTGGATCCATCCTTCAGAAAGGCAGCTTATGATACACAGAAAAATTAAAGATATGGCAAAATTCCCCAGAAGGTAACACACAGATTTCAAATCTACATATCCAGCTTTCCATGATCTGTATAAATAGCTGTGCTCTCAATCTGTTTCATACCTTTTTCACTGCCTTCTTGTGTGGCAAAAGATCTGTGTCAGGAGCAGGATCATTACGTGCACCTGGAAAAGATTAAGAACAACTATTAAATTGCAATAAAAGACCTGTAAGTCAAGATGGAATAGGCTGAGCATTTAGCCCTGAAAAGAGGGGGGAAAACCCACCTTTATGAAACTCTAGGGTAAGGAAAACATGTACTAATACTTTAGAAAGATTATTCCAACAGAGGAGCTATGAAACTCTTTCCTGCACTTGAGTTTCCACATTCAGCACAAATACCTGAAAAGGAACATTTTCATTTAACAACAAACATATCCCAGAGGGAATGCAGCAATTCAAGGAAATCCAGACTAGGCAGAAAAGCTGCATGTAGGACACTCTGAACCCACTGGAGCACAAGGGAACTTCAGCACTTTGCACCCCATGCAGAACTCATCCATCAGAATCTTTATGGGGCCTGAGCAGAGCAGGAATGAGCCACTGGTATCAGCAGCTGATCTACACCCACAGAGGAGAATTTGCAAGGTGTACTGTCAGCAGCAGCACGACCTGCCTTTCATTTTTCAACTGCAACAAAACTCTTGAGCACAAGTTGCTTCAAATTCCTGGGGCAGATACCATTTTCCTATTTCTGATCCTCATAATGGCTCATCAACGACCCTTCTGCTCCTCTTCAGAGGAAGGAACTGGAAACAGAGCCAGACACCAAACAGAAACACCACGTGGAGCCTGAAAATTCTGTGCAAGAACAAGAGTTCTCTAAAGGAGCTCATCTTCCAGAAAAGATGATAACAAAACCAACCAGTGCATGCAGGAGCATCTGGGAAAGATGCAGAACAAACTGAAAATGGGCAGGCTGTAGGTATTTCCTGACCCAGCTCAGTGTTTCATCCCTTGGGAGTGGGACTCCATGATTCTTACAGGTCCCTTCTAACTTGAGGTGTTCTGTGATCACACAGTGGCAGTTTGTGCCCACCAGGGGCACTTTGCCTCTCCAGAAATCATCCTGCAGGAAGCACAGGTTCAGTTTCTACTGACAGCACCTCTGCACGTGGGGACCTTTGTAGAGATGTAGCTTCAGAGACAGTCACCTGAAAGTGCAGCATTCTTTGAAAAGGATTCTGCTGCTCTGCCCTCTCTGCAGCCACTTCCTGTCCTCAAACACGCTCTCTGACATGTGCACAGACATGAACGTGTATTTATAAAACACCTTTTAACCACCATTCTTCAGGGGCATGACTGTTCTCTTCATCTGTTTCAGTAAAAGATTTCTATTGTTAAATCAGTTTCTGGTACAGGAACAGGAGGCTGCTCAGACTCTGACCAAATGAAGTCCATACAGGAACAGGAAGATGCAGAGGAGAAGGAGATGGAAAGGCTGAATCAGCTCTAACCAAACTGCACACCAGGCACTGCACCTCAGCAAGCAAAGGCCTGGCTCCCTGGGAGGTTATCCAAGGGCTTCCATCCTCTGTGTCAGTGGATCAGGAACAGGCAGCAGAGCTGGAGCTCACGTGTTTGAATCCACCTGCATGAATTTATTAGAGCAGAAAAGGGTGTAGGATGGAGATGAGGAAAACATAGGTGTGCTCTCAACCCCAGCTGACTCATGCAGCTCCCCACAAAAAGGAGCACAGATGTTCCACAGGTCCCTTTAGGCACTTCTGCAACAGTGACTGGTCAGTACAGATGTGTTTTCACTATTGCTAAAGCAGAAAGGGAAAACCAGCAGCATTCTTCTCTCCAAAAAGGGACACACTTTAAAGACTAAATCCCTTCTCAAGGGCACCAAAACTCCACAGTCAGAACTGCTCTCAGGAACAAAGTCCCCTCATCCTGCCCCCCCAGGACATTTCTGTACACTCCAGCAGTCCAGGAGGGAAGACAGGGGGAAAACCCACACAAAGCAAGTACCCAGTTCCTACACCTTCTCCTTTCTCTGGGGTAAAAACCAGGGGGTAGCCCCTCAATGCTCCTGAAGTGATTTATTTCCATAGCAAGAGGTTGGATGGGCATGTGCCTAAACACTGCAGCATTTACACCTTCCTTCTCAACAAGGTTTTAAAAGATAAATAAGATATTAAGGCAACACCACTTCAATGTCCTCCTTTCTTCCAGGGTATTGTGTATGTTGCCAAGAGATGACCATTGAAACATTGCTATTAAAAACCAGGTTTGAGATATGAAACATGGGGAAAATATTAAAAGGCAGGAGAAGTGTGAAATGATCTGCAGATAAAAGAATTATCAGTGTGTCAGACCCAAAAGCTTGCAAATAATACTTCTCTAGCATATCTGGAGTGATGGAAGGCATCCAACACTATGTGTAGGATCTGTGCTAACACAGATTTGGGATTTTTCAAGTCAAGGACAGAAGGTGTGTCCTGGGCTGCCTCTTGCAAATAACTCCTCTCATCAATAGCCTTTATTTAAAGCCTTATTAAAGCTTGTTGTACAGGGGAAAACACATTTGTTCACAGCAAGGAAGCAGAACATCATGTTCAGGGCTGCTGCTCAAAATTAAGAGGCGAGACATTGCAGGGTGTTGCAACAGGAGGGGGAAGAGCACAGAAAGAGCAAATTCAAAGGAGCTGGGAGGCAGAAGCAGCTCCTGTGGCAGCACAGTGGGGTACAGACTGCAGGACATCAGACTGGGTTGGTTGTGGGAGAATTACTCCAGAAGGAGGAGGGCTGATCCCCAGTGAATGCCTTGAACCAGCCAGGGTTAACAATGCAATGTATAATCTTGCTGCCATAATCTTTAAAAAAAAAGGTGGTGAACAGTGCTGCTGTTTGATTTCTAGTGAATGATTTTCTGTAGGAGCTGGAGTAAAACACTGCTGTGATCCAAACACCCTGCTGTTGTTCACCGAGCTCTGCTTGGACAACTGGAACAAATGCATTTGGGCAGAGGCCCTCTGAAAAGCAGGATAACAGTGTGCAGACACTGCCAGATGTCAGACACTTCCCACCCTGCTCTGGAGGTGGCCATTTAGAGCCTGAGCCTGGGGCCATGCTGGCCTGAGCACAGAGATTCCTACCTGCTCCTCCACAAATCCACTCTGGCAGCAGGGGAAGAGCAGTCAGGGTCAGGCTTGTCATTCCCTGGAAAGGCTGAATGCAAAAAGACTGCACAGTGAAAGTTCTTTGAGAGAGATTATTTACCAGAGAGCAGGTTTAGATTAGATACCATGAAAAAATTCTTGCCTGTGTGGGTCCTGAGGCCCTGGCACAGGGTGCCCAGAGAAGCTGTGGCTGCCCCAGCCCTGGAAATGTCCAAGGCCAGGTTGGATGGAGCTTGGAGCAACCTGGGAGACTGGAAGGTGTCCCTGCCCATGTCGAGAGGTGGAATGGGATGAGCTTTAATGTCCCTTCCAATCCAAATTACTCCGTGATTCTATGAGAAATCTGGCCCCTGGAGGCAGTGGGAACAGACTTTCTCCTTTCTCATTCCATGTTATGACTGTTGGACACATCCCACTTAAAACAGGAGCTGGCAAAGGGGACACAGTGTTAAGCAGCAAAAAAAAAAAAGCAGGATATTTGAATACATGGTCCTTCCTCATTTAAAAATCCCATATTTGCAGTTACTGAAATGATTAGTGATTTATGTGATCTTAAGGAAATGTTCCTGATAATTCAAGAATATTAGTGATGAGAACCAATTTTGATAAATTGCTGTGATCTAATGGCAGTTCTAGAGAGGCAGGGAACACAGGTGGAAAAATTACATATTTTGCTTCTTCCTTTTAAACATCAGCCATGATATGACACTTCTGTATTTTCCCACACTGGGGCTAACAAGGCACATCTCAAATGCCTCTCAAAGCAAGACCTTTCATCAGCAATTACCTGTTTGTGCATCCAACCTCCTGGTTCTAAAAGTTCTCTTTTTGACCAGCTGTTACTCTTTTGCTGCATGAGGGTGTCCCAGGTCAAATCTTTTTCATAATATACCTTAAGGTCAGGCTGCCTCTAAATCACTCTCACTAAGACCCTTCAGCCCTGCTCCTGAGGCTGTAATCTCAGAAACATCAACATCCCTCCTGGATTAGCACAGAGTAATTGTATCAGCTCTACAGCAGGAGCAGTGGTGGAAAATTCTTGGGAGAGCTTCACTGGAGAGAGTCTTAGCTCTTAATGCTTCGAAGCCCTGCAGAGTTCCTCATTTAGATGCCTTCCCTCCATCTGGTGAAAATGATTTGTAAACGTAAAACTGGTGCTTAAAGTGTAATTTTGCTGCTGTTACATAATTTCCCTCGGCCTAGTTGAGTCTCTAATCCCTGCAGCTGATCCAGGTTTATTGTTGAGCCAATAAGGGCTGCAATGATCACAGAGCCACAGCCACACTGACAGAGCCTCCTGGCTTGTCTCCTCCCTCAAAACCAGACCTTACATTGCACCTTGGCCACATATATGTGACAAATATTTCTGATCCATCCTTCAAAACCTCTAAAATCAGCCCTACATCCTGTCCAGTCACCTCCTAACACAGGGCTTGGCTACTTCAAAGGAATCACTGAGGATTTTCCCCCCACAGCCCAGATCTGCCTTGCTGCTGTCTCAGTTTAGGACTTTTCACCCTACCCTGTGGATCTCAGAGAACAAACTGTTCCTTTCCCCAGAGCTGCAGCCTTTAATCTGTTTGAAGACTACACACATCTCCCCTCAGCTTTCTGTCCTCTCAACAGGCTCAGCAGAGCTGGGTGTTCAAAGACTCATCATTATTGACACCTTTTTCTCCAAATCACCCACATTTCTCTGGTGCACAGCCCAGGACTGGCTCAGCAGAGCAGGATTCCTGTGTTTATTATTTGTATTTTCTTACCTAAATGGACCTGCATGGTGTCTGATTCTTCTGCAACAAGATATTTTGGATTCCTGTTCAGCTTTTGACCCACGGACCCTCCATCCTTTCCAACTGCCCCATTCCCAGTCCTGTCACTCTGAAGTGAATGGTGTTGAAATCCACCTGCTGCTGAACCACATCCTATTTTTTTTCCATAGAGCTGTTTTAAATACTAGTTCTACCACTGTGTTTATTCTGAACTT
This sequence comes from Pithys albifrons albifrons, assembly GCF_047495875.1. Classification (NCBI taxonomy): domain Eukaryota; kingdom Metazoa; phylum Chordata; class Aves; order Passeriformes; family Thamnophilidae; genus Pithys; species Pithys albifrons. Next base: position 13,832,528 of record NC_092473.1, read on the forward strand.
GATCTCATCCCCAAATGCAGTAATTGCATTGTTTCATCACAGATGAGTAATGCACAGGTAATTCCCTGTACGAGCACTGATATCAAGGACTTTCTCCCTCAACCTGTTTTGCAACTCCTTTAGAGTGGTACCATCTAGACTTGTTTCCCAGTTTATTATTAGAATACCCTGCAAGCCAGTGGCAGAAGCTTCACTAAAAATCAAGATATATGACATACACTGCTTTGTCCTTATCTGCAATCCTTGTTGTGCTGCCAGAAAAGGAAATTAGATTGGCTCAATTCATTCACAACAAAGCCATACTGGCCAGCATTCACCTTCTTTCTTTTCCCTTCGAGATGCTTATAAGTTGTTTATTTTCTCTCAGACCTGAAATTAAACTCACTGCTCTATTGCTTCCCAGTGTGTCAGGGAATCACTCATCTCCCCCCATTCCCCCTGTTTTGTTCTGTTGCTGTACTTGAGCTCACAAAATCCCATGGGCAATGGACTTCAAAAATGCAAACCAGGAGAGCCCAAAGAGGGGGCAGCTCCTCAAGGGGATCAAGAGCAAAGTCTTGCTAATGCAATTTGTTTGATATTTGAGCCACAGAATCATGGAATGGTTTGTGCTGGAAAGGACCTTAATAGTTTTCTCCCCCTGCCATGGGGAGGGGCACCTTCCACTATCCCAGGTTGCTCCACGCCCTGTCCAGTCTGGCCTTGGACACTTCCAGGGATGGGGCAGCCACATCTTCTCTGCCCAACCTGTGCCAGGGCCTGCCCACCCTCCCAGGGAGAAATTCCTTCCCAGTATCCCACCCAACGCTGCCCTCTGTCAGTTTGAAGCCATTCCCTGTGTCCTGTCCCTCCATCCCTTGTCCCGCTCCCTCCCCACTCCTGGAGCCCCTTTGGGCACTGGAAGGGGCTCTGAGCTCTCCCTAGAGTTTCCCTTCTGGTGTTTGTGCTCAGTATTGCTGCCCCCTCTGTGTTTTCGGAGGCACCCACTGGACACAATTAACAATCGCACCTTTGCTTCTCTCTCTTCAGAGAAACAACCCGGGCGGGAGATCCCTTTTCCTTCCCCCTCCTTGTCCTGATGACAATAATGCCCCTCAGCGGAGCCCGCAGCGAGGTGGGCAGAGCCCTCTGGAGAGGATTGAAGAAACGGCCTCAGGGAGCGCCACGAGAGACCCACACTGGACACCACACACTCCTTCCCCTGCTCCAGCGCTCCCGCACCGACACGGGGGCGAGCCCATCACTCCTGTGGGCGCCTCTGTGACGGGGGTAGAGACAATCCACCTGCATTTTTACAACTTAAAACCCTTTCGTGGCGCTCAGATCCCCGCTCTGTGTCCGACCCTCCCCGGCGCTCCCTGCGGGGCTGCGCATGCGCCGGCGCTGCGCGAGCGGGGCGTGTCCTGCGCGTGCGCGGGGCGCGTTTCCTGCCGGCCGCGTCCGCCCGGGCCCGCTCGGCCTCGCCCGCGCCGGAGCGGAGTCGCGTTGACTGCCCAGAGTCCGCGGGTCCCGCTCCGCCGCCGCCGCCGAGGTGAGCCCTGCCCTGCCCCGCCCTGCCCTGCCCCGCCCCGCCTCGCCCTGCCCCGCCGCGGGGGACTGCGAGGAGCCCGCCGGGCTCAGGGGGTGGCTGGGGACGCGGTGGGATGGTGGGCGGGGGAGGTAAGAGGGAGGCGCCGCAGCATCGCTGCCCTAGTGAGGGGCGATGGGTGCCCTGCTGAGGGACCAGGGAGGGGCAGTGCCGGCCGTGCCCCTCTGTATGCCCCGCTGTGCCCGCCCTTAGCCCCCGCCGTGACCCCCCCGTCTGCCGTGTCCCCCATATCCTCCCCTGTGCCCCCCCATATCTCCATCTGTGCTCCCCCATCTCCCCCTCTCCGTGTCCCCCATCACCGTGCCCTCCATGCCCCCCATCTCCGTGCCCCCCAATTCCCACTCCATGCCCCCCATCTCCCCCTCTCTGTGCCCCCCATCACTGTGCCCTCCATGCCCCCCGTCTTCGTGCCCCCCCATATCCCCCTCTCTGCGTCCCCCCATATCCTCCCTTGTGCCCCCCCATATCTCCATCCGTGCTCCCCTGTCTCCTCCTCTGTGCCCCCATCAGTGTGTCCCCCCATATTCCCCTCTCTGTGTCTTCCCCATATCCTCCTCTGTGCCCCCATCTCCCCCTCTCTGTGCTCCCCAGCACTGTGCCCTCCATGTCCCCCCATCTTTGTGGCCCCCCCATCTCCCCCTCTCCATGTCCCCCCATCTCCCCCTCTCTTTGCCCCCATCTCCCCCTCTCTGTGCTCCCCAGCAATGTGCCCTCCATGTCCCCCCATCTCCCCCTCTCTTTGCCCCCATCTCCCCCTCTCTTTGCCCCCATCTCCCCCTCTCTGTGCTCCCCAGCACTGTGCCCTCCATGTCCCCCCATCTTTGTGGCCCCCCATCTCCCCCTCTCCGTGCCCCCCATCTCCCCCTCTCCGTGCCCCCCAGCTCTCCCCCATGCCCCCCAGCTCTGCCATGCCCTGGTGCTGGCAGGGCCTCAGCCCCCCCATCCATCCCCATCCCGCTGTCCCATGTCAGGAGATGCCCAGAGGAATCACCCCCTTGGGAGTGACCTGGAAGGGCAGGACAGTGGTGGGAGGTTGTCCTTAGGCACAGGCACCGGATTCCAGGTGTTTGGAAGTGCTGCAGGTGCAGGGATTAAAAAGATCCCTTTCTCTCTCTCCCTGGCACACATCCACCTTCCATCTGCACTTCCAAACCTACATCCTGGCTGGTTGCTTCTCCAGGGATGGACTTAGAGCACATATTTTTTACCCCTTGGAGAACTGACAGCTGAGCCCTGTATTTCCCAACCTTGATCCATTCAGTCCTTATACTGAAAGAATTCCTGCTGTACTTGATCCTTTCAGTCCTTACACTGAAAGAACTCCTATGGTACAAAAGTGTGAGATTCCTTCTTTTAATTCCTTTTAAAAAATAATTGAAACTCGAGGCCAGTTACTTTGTATTTGGGGATAAAAGCTGAGGGAAAGCTGCATTAAGTGCTTGACTAACAAAGTAATCCTGACATTATCTTCCCTGTGTGAGATTCTGGGGTTGGCTGAAAGAAAGGTTATTAATTTATCAGAGGGCCAGTGGCATTTTCCCTACTGAAATACGAGTTTGATTTTGTCTGTGTATTGGTAAGGAATAAATATAACTGGAAAACTTCAATAAGATTTATCTTCCTGAAGAAAATAGCACTGCACTTATCAGGGGACAGACACAGCAGTGCTTTTTGAGGTTTATCATCACTGTTGGGTTTTGTGGGTTTGTTACCAAACCAGAATGGAAAATAATCACTTGTACCAAGTTATGGAGCCCAAGAAACTCAGTCAATGGGAAGGAACAGATGATACAACTTTGGGAACAGCTAAGGAAAAATATTTCAAGTAGAAATTAGGATGGGACTGTGTTTTATATGCAGTGCCAACCTGTGACAAGAAGTGCCAGGGTTGTGTTTCCAAATAGCTGCATTCCTTGGGGAGGGGAGGTTGGATATTTTTACATTTTATTTCGGAAAGAGTAGCAAAGGCTGAGCATTCCTTGTTGGTGGAACAGCTCTTGAACTTTTCCTGTATATGGAAATGTGCTGCTACTGAATGTTGGCATGAGCTAAAGCAAGATCCTGGAAAAAGCACTTTGCAGTTGTGTTTTGCTTATATTCACACATGGAATCTCAAGTGATGGATGCCCAAGGTCAGAGGTAACTCTGATTATGTCAACACTTTCACATTAACAAAAAAAATTATTTTGCTTAGGGCTGTGTATATTTAATAATTTCATTTGATTGATAGAATGTGATTATTAGAACCATGAAACTCGTGCTGGTTTAAATTGTGAACTGGACCTCAAGCTTGTATAGTTGAAAGTTGTATCTAAGGACACCATAATTTGCATTTCATTAAAATAACAAGGCTTCATTTCCTTAAAAAAAAGGGGTTTTCCAGTTATTTTTATAAAGAAAAAATCAACTAAAATAACGTCTCTCCAGTTACTTGAATTGGTGAAGAAGTTCTGTCTCACCTCTGCTCCAAGATCCAGCACTTTCAGGATATTTGTTAAACTTTGTGGTGTGATAGTCATTGCTAAAGCTCAGTAAGAATTTACTCAGCCCTGGTTCACTCCTGAGTTTCTGTTGGATTGCCTTCATTTCCTGTTTGCTTCCAAATTCCTACCTTGTCCTGGAGTCTCCACCCTCTGCCAGCACGGCCTTACCTGGGTGTGTTGTACTTTCAGGCTCTGATGGGTGTGGATGTCTTGGAATGACATCACGGAGATGGTTCTTTCTCAATGTACCTGTGGGGGTAAAACACTTTGGTCCATCAGCCAGTGATAAATTGCTGTGAAAATCAGTGGAATGTGTGGAAGGAATCAACAAATCCACTTTGGATGTCTTGAATTGTGCACATTATAATTATTACAGGTGACCTTGAGTTTTCATGGTGTTGTTTTCCATCCATTTATGCTGCCCTTGGTTGATACAGGACACAGAATACAATATTTTAGAAAATAACATATTAAAAATATTTTAAGCAGCTTTTCAGGTGGATGCACCTTCAGTTACAGATGTTCAGCACTGACTCTTGAAATAGCCATAAATTGAAATAAAAACTAGATATTTAGCTTTTTAAAACAAAATACTCACAAACTGCAATGATTCAGCTTGTTCTTCTGGTGTTTGAGTCTCATGGGGGCAAGAGCCTGACTATCAAATAGTTCAGTGCTAGAATTACTTTGAAGAAATTACTAATTAGTTAATTACTAATCTTAATAATTTTTCCCTAGGATACATATAAATGGATTTATCAAGTAATACATCAACAGATCACATTTATGCTTCAGTTTAACCTCCTGACAGAATATTTTGTTGCAGTGCTGCCTGTGAGCCTGGAACACGTCAGGGTTTTTAACCACTTTACTGAGCTATGTCCCAGATATTTATTTTTTTAATTATTCTATTTCCATAGTAAAATCAGGAGGTTTATTAGATTTCTTGACAACCTGCTCCCTTCTCTGGGAGGATACACTAAGAAGCTGTGGCTCTTAGGGTAATTGCAATTAGCTAAAGCAAGCAGGGCAATTAATATTCATTGTCCTACTAAAGATACCAGGGCGTGTGGCACAGGCAGCTCTTGAGCAGCATTAACATATTTACTGAGTAAGTTGTGACCTCCTGCAAGTCAGTTGTACCACTGCACTGAAAAAAACTCAGTAAATGTTGAAATTTAGCTTTGTTTCAATAATTCTCTCATTTTGAACTGTTTTGTTTTCCTTTTTACACCTTTCAGCCCTTTCACTTTTTACAACATAGAAATCCCTTAAACTCGGAATGTCTCTACATCAGTTCCTGCTGGAGCCAATCACCTGCCATGCCTGGAACAGAGACAGGACTCGTGAGTAATATGGTTTAATTTTAATTTGTTTTTTCTATTGCTGTTCTCTCTTGATGTCAGTTTGTGGGCTTGGAATGTTCTGGATCACATTTAGGGAAGGTATGGTCGGATACAAAGTGCTAAATATTAATTGTTCTACATGTGATCCAAAAGCACAAGCTGAGCTTTCCTAAACTCATTGCAGAGCTCTGGAACAGGAGCAAATCGAGCCTTCCTGGTGTTCAGAAAGCTTTGCCTCTTGCTCTGCCCCTCGTGAGTGTAACCTGGCCCTCTCACCCTCTCTGACCCCCTGTTTCCATACCCCCAAACAGTCCTTTCTTTTAATAGTTCAGTTTTCCAATATAATGTGGACTTCAGTGTTCCAAATATGTTGTCTCTCTGTACAGAACAGTCATGACCATGGTATGTGCATCATGTGTATCTGTCAGACTAACAGAGAGGGGATTTAGGTGGGATATTGGGAATAAATCCTTCCCTGGAAGGTTGGGCAGAGAAGCTGTGGCTGCCCCAGCCCTGGGAGTGTCCATGGCCAGGTTGGACAGGGCTTGGAGCAACCTGGGCTGGTGGAAGGTGTCCCTGCCCATGGCAGGGGGTGGAAACTGTATGATCTTTAAGGTCCTTTCCAACACAAACCATTCCATGATTATTCAGGGTTTTCCAGGGATATTGCCCCTGTGTTTACAAACCCCTTGTGATGCTCTCAAATCTGAGAACAGAGCGTTTAGATGGGAAAGTCTTCTCAAATAAATCATTTGTAACCAACAAGCCTTCAGTACTATTGGATTGTTTTATTTGTTCTCTCTAGAGATTGCCATTAGCCCCAATAACCATGAGGTCCACATCTACAAGAAGAGTGGGAACCAGTGGGTGAAGGCTCATGAGCTGAAGGAGCACAATGGACACATCACAGGTGAGACTCTGCCGAGGCAGGCACAGACTTTTCCCACCCCCCTCATTTCCCCAGTGGGGACTGAAAAGGAAATCTGCAAGTGGTGAGTAAATAGATCTTTTTATAGGTTGGCATTCCCACTTAGAGAGAGCCTTGCAGCATTTTTCTGGACTGCATGCAGTGAGTGTTAGGAAGAAAAGCCCTATCTCATTTCCAGACATTTCAGTGGAGTAACTGAGCCTTTTTTTCTTATCTATTGCTTATTTTTCATCCGAAATGACATAATGAGAACACATTTTCAGTCTGCTGAAGTAGCCTGGTGGTGTCACAGTGATACATGATGCTCCCTTTCAAGTGCTAGCAGTAAAATTTCATCAAGTATATGACTGTAACGTTGTTTTATGGTTTCCAACAGCAATAAATACCCTTTTTTAGGGACTGTATAAACATTTGAAGTGGTCAATCCTGGACTTATGACAGACCATCAGTGAGCACATTTATTGCAGGCCCAGAGTTCTTTACATCCACAGTGAAAATCAGGAGGAGCTGCCACGATGAGTCACGGGATGTTACTTTAAAAATGTGATTACCCTGTGGCAGTCTTATATTACTGGGGTTTTTTCATGGTAGGGCTTTATTCTCTAAGGAAATAAAAATAATTAATACAAGCACTTGCTCAAAGCAGCAATATCCTTTATTCTGTTCTCAGCTCACTAATGGGCAGGAGTATCTGCCCAACAGCATTTTCCAGGAATTTTATTCAATTTTTCCAATTCTTGCTGTCCAAGAGCACAACTGTCTGTGCTGCTTTGTGAAGTCACTTGGGCTGAATTTACAAACAAGGTGCTGCTCCCCAAAGACTTTTCTCTGCATTTTACTTGTACCTGTTAATGTTGGAAGCCAAATATTCATGAGTTGGGAAAAGAGCTCTCCCTGCACAGTGTATACCTTTGGAATACTGAGTGCTTGGGGGTTGTAAGGAGTGGAGTTCAGCTGTGGCCACACACAGGAGCTCAAGTGATCAAACTGTTTGTAACCTCTGACAGGAGTGAGTCAGCTCTGCCACTCCAGCCCCTGAGCACAAGGGTCAAGGTCCTCCCCTCAGCTCAGGTTTGTGATGAGCTGCCCCTGCTCACTTACAGGGAGAGCTTTATTTACTCTTAATTGCTTCGTTTTCTGCTAAGCTAAAAAGCTGAACTTGCCATGGGTCAGAACAGCCCTGGTGCTGGTGCAGGACAAGAGCAGTAAAGAGGCAGGATGGCCCCTCTTTCACAAGACTCCTCTAACTGTGGTTTCAGACCACCAACCTCTTCAAAATTGAACATTTTAAGCATAAACCAATTTTGAAGTAGACAATACATGAATAATATGGTTAAATTAGTACAAATTCTTTCCACAGCTTTTATTCCGCTTGCAATTTGTGAACTTAAGAGATGTTTTTAGTACTAAATGTAGTTATGGAAAACCATTGACACTTAATTTGTGGCAGGAGAGTTCAGGACCACACTCTGCATCTCAAAGAAGGTTGCTAGAGAAAAGATGAAAAATAATGTTCCCATAAGACTTTCCAGTTGAGAACATCCTTAATTGCCTGGGAGGGAAAAGAAGCAATGGCAGCATTATCAAAGGCTTTGTTCTGTTGTTTGAATTGTTATTTTTGTTTGGTAAACCTCTCTTTTCTCGTGGCACAGCTTAAAAAGGTGTGGAAAAAATGTGAGGATTTTGTCAGTATACAAAGATTTGTGACTTCTAACAAAAAACACTCCCTGTTATCTAAACTTTAGATCGTGGCTGCCGTCTGGCAGCGAGCAGACAGCTTTGTTAGAGGTTGTGCAGTTTTGGAATTGCTGGGTTTCAGCTGTTGGGCCAGATCTTGCAGAATCAGAGGTGTGGAGGGTGGTGATCACAGAATCATAGAATCAATTGAGTTGGAAAAGACCTCCGAGATCATCAGAGGTGTGGAGGGTGGTGATGGACAGGCCTTGGCCAGACTGCAGAGCTCCACCTGTTGGCCAAGATCGCAGTGGGTTTAGTGGGAAAATCCCTGTGGGATTTGGGATCTGCAGTTCTGGTGAAAGCTAGAGGGAGAAACAGGTACCCCAAACAGGTTGAAATGGCTCCTGGAGAATAACCCAACAGTAATAACTGTCTCTGATCAGTCCATCAGGAGCTGCAGTGACAGGACAAGGAGTACTGGGCACAGACTGAAAGGGGGGAAATTTAGGTTACATTTATGGAAGAAATCCTTCCCTGTGAGGGTGGGCAGGCCCTGGCACAGGTTGCCCAGAGAAGCTGTGGCTGCCCCATCCCTGGGAGTGTCCAAGGCCAGGTTGGATGGGGCTTGGAGCAAACCTGGGCTGGTGGGAGGTGTCCCAGCCCTTGGCAGGGGGTTGGAATGAGATGACCTTTAAAGTCCCTTCCAACTCAAACTGTTCTATGATAGAAGGCAACCCTGAGATGAGCTCAGTTGGTTGTGAGTTGACCCTGAGATGAGCTCAGTTGGTTGTGAGGTGACCCTGAGATCAGCTCATTTGGTTAAAACTTGGTTGTAATAATGCCAAGGTCATGGGGTCAATCCCCTGTCTGGGCCATTGACTTAAGAGTTGGACTGGCTGATCCTTGTGGGTCCCTTCCAACTCAGAATAGTCTGTGATTCTGTCATCTCTGTTTTACCTTAATGTAAAACAAACAGCATAAAGGGAGAAGTTCATTGCTGTGAGCTCTCACCCTGCAGGCATCGACTGGGCTCCCAAGAGCGACCGCATCGTGACGTGCGGGGCTGACCGCAACGCCTACGTGTGGAGCCAGAAGGACGGCGTGTGGAAACCCACCCTGGTCATCCTGCGCATCAACCGCGCCGCCACCTTCGTCAAGTGGTCTCCCCTGGAGAACAAATTCGCTGTGGGAAGTGGAGCTCGACTTATATCCGTGTGCTACTTCGAGTCTGAAAATGACTGGTGAGCTGTTGGAGTTTAATTTCTGGTTATACCCTCAAGGTCTGCACAGGAAAGCTGAAGCCTGGAGTTTAATGCTGGTAACTAGGTTACTGTTTTACCAATTTCTAAAATCGTCAGGAAATGTGATGTCCTTACCAATTCTTTTCTGGGCTTTCTCCATTTTGGAGGAAGTATTCCCTCTCTTCTTTACTCTGGCCTCACATTAAATTAATTTTCTTTAGCATGTGGGGTTTTGATTCTTTTGTAGACAAGTGAGGCAGAGAAAATGTGTGTGTGTGGCTCGTCTTCGCGAACGAAGATTTGGGAAGGGCTGTTCCCATGTGGGTGTGCCCTTCCAGCCTGCACAGTGGATTTTAGGTGAGGCTCAGCGTGTGCAGAACTGGCCCCACCGTTTCAGTCCTGAGGTTCATCTGCCACGGCCGAGCGAGCTTGGACAGTGACAGTGAAGTCCTCAGGACTAGAACCTACAGCACCCGGCATTTCCCAGGAGGTCTCCCATCCAAGTACTAATCCGGGGCTGACCCTGCTGAGCTTCCGAGGTCTGACGGGATCGGATGTCAGGGAGGCATTTAACTGCCCTGGCAGAGAAAATAATGATAAGTGAATATGCTGGAAAGCAGAAAAGCCCAAAACAATCTTTAAAATGTATTTTGTAGACGGTGTCACTGTTGTTTATCTCCACATGGCAGACTGCACACAGGACACCTGTGTTTCTGTGCCTCAAGGCCTTTGACTGCCCATATTTTCAGGTGGTACATGTTGGTGTGGATCTGTTCTGTCTGACTGCCAGAAACATATGTTGCTTTTCTAAAAGTGCAAGAATTTCTGCAGAGTAAAAATGTATTTACTACAACTGTATGGTTGTAAAAAGAGAAATGTTTCCTTCCTCCACCTCGTTCCAGAATGAATCAAGAAACCTTCACTTGAGTCTTTCTTCCATATACATTATTTTGAGCCATTTGTTGTCATTAAAGGGTTTGAGTCTGTGACATCTCCAGGGTGGTCTGTTAGAAGATGTTTCATCTTTTCATTGGCCTATTCTGCATTTTGTCATGTACTTATATCACAGTTTATAGATTTCTGTCACAAATATTTCCACCATTAACACTTTTACTCATTGGCAGCTAAACTTTTAGTGCTTCTGGTCTTTTCTCTTTGATTTGCTGTATCATCTATAGGTGAAATCAGTATGTGGAGCATGTCTTGCTTTGGGTGCATGAACAGGCACAGAAACACAGGTGTCCTGTGTGCAGTCTGCCATGTGGAGATAAAAAACAGTGGCACCATCTGCAAAATACATTTTAAAGATTGTTTTGGATTTTTCTCCTTTCCAGCATATTCACTTATCATTATTTTCTCTGCCTCACTGCAAAAGAATCAAAACCCCATATGCTAAAGAAAATTAATTTAATGTGATCCTTAAAACTTGTGCTTGATGGAAGTAAAATAAAAAAAATGCACCATCATCCCAAAGGCCATCAAGTGAATACCAGATTTCATTACTATTTTGTAAATAGTTCAGATAAGCTAAATCTGCTGAGACATATTTAGGCCAGTATTGATGCATTCAGCAGCAGGACCACTTTGCACTGCACTGCAGATAATAGAGATGAATGCACTGGTCATATCATTGGCAGTTCCCCCATTTACTTGTTTTGGTTTACAGTTATTGTGTTATTAAACAGTAGATAAGTCAATAGGCAAGAGTTGGGCCTACAGAACTCGTTGGAAAGGGCTTGTGATCCATGAAAATGGGGCTGCTTTGCTCAGTGTGACAGTCACAGCTGATCTCGTGTTCATGGGGTGTGAGGGACCAGGCAATTCCTGTGCAAAATTCACATTAAGGGCTTCCATCTGATGCATTATAAAAATTAATTTGAAGGGGAATAGGGCTCAGGTGAGGAGATACATATTTAACAAGTTAGTTCATAGTATTTAAAATTTTAATTAAGATAGGCATAAAAAGTTCAGAGATTGCACCAGGGAATGTGAAAGATTTGGGCATGATGCATTTTCCAAAACTGGTGTGTTTAGTCATTGTCAAGGAGTGATTTTTTTGAGGAGTACGTGGGGGAGTCAGGTAAAATATGTTCATATAGATTTTATATATCTTTCTTTTTTTCTTATTTCAGGTGGGTGAGCAAACACATCAAAAAGCCCATTCGTTCCACTGTCCTCAGCCTGGACTGGCACCCCAACAATGTTCTCTTGGCTGCAGGATCCTGTGACTTCAAGTGCAGGTGAGAGAAACTGAAGCATCTGTGTGTAATTTGGATTACTGGATCAAGTCAGCAGAATAAAAGATGGCTCATTGCATATTCTTTTTGGTAACAAAATACCCAGCCTGAGAAACATGGGCTTTGGTGCTGCTGCATGCTGGCTTTGCACTGCTGATGTGGATCTGCTGAGGGACACCCCTGAATTTAGGGAATTGGGGGTTCCTTTCCTAGCAGTCACAGCAGTGGTATTGCTGTGCATGCACTGGGGCTGAGAGCTGTTTGTTAGCCTGAATTAGATTAACAGGTGTTGTTTTACAGCACACCAACACCTCTAGTTAGAATTTAAAAAGCAATATCCTTACAGTGCAGTTCCAAAGTTCAGAGTAAGTTTGCACTAACAAAGGTGTTATCCCATCTTTGTCTTCCCTGAGTCCATTGTTGTCTCCCCTTTTCTCTGTGCTGGCCTCTGTTCTCACAGCCAAGGAGTTGATCCACCTGCAACTCACTGCAATGAAACACATTTTTTTTGAAGAACTTTACAAAAAAAAGGCTGTTTGTCATGAGAGATGGATGGGGTGGACTTTCAAACTGATTGTGAAGTTACAGGATGAGGGATGGGCCCTGCAGGCTGCTCTGTGTGAGGGATTGGGGTCACTGCAGGGAACCTGCATGGGGAGCTGTGTCTGCAGTGCTGGCTTGGATTCACACTCACTTCATCACTTGTACCTTGAATGATAATGAAAGCTTCTTCTTTTCTTAAATTCTTTATGTAATAGGGCAATTTTTAAGCTTCAAAGTGTGTGCTAAAAATGACTAAGGAGGAGTGGGAAGGGGAGGTGGGATTGACTATTACATTCCTTATTTCAGAATGAAACCCTTGCATCTAAACCCCATCCTTTGACACCTTTTATGTAAGGAACAATGTTAGATGGAAGCTGGGAAAGAGTGTGGTCTCCCTTTCCTGCCTTATCTCCAGTTTTCAGTATTCACTTCTGTCACAAAAATGTGATGTCAAATGTACTCACCCATCTTCCAGAAGCAGCTGCTTTTCACATGTGGAAATTTTTTCATGTGTGTTCATAAAGGATCTTGGGATTTGCCATTAGGTCACCTGAAAAAAAAATATATATGTGTGTTTGTGTGTGTATATTTATATGACTTTGGCCTTGAGCTTTTCCATGTGCCTGTTAAATGCATTGCATCCCTGCTTATCTCCTTTCTCCTGCTTGGTTGAACAGTTAGATTCACACAGTTCTTCTGTTCAGTGTGATTTTTAAAAACCTTTTATATTTTTTGAAAGAAAGTCAAAGTGTGGTTCAATTTCCAAGGGAGGTTCTCTAAGAAGACTTGCTTAGTCTTTTGTTTCCCGTCAGAAAACTCACTGTCCTGCATCTTATTTCTCTGAAAAATGGGTGTATTTTGAAAAAGGAAAGACCCAGATCTTGGTTTGCAACATTTGAGAAACTTTCTGCTCTTCCTTAAGACTTTACTTTAGGATGATTTGTTTAATTTTGCTGCTTTTACCATAGAAATATCCATATAGAAAAATTAAAGAAAAGTAGTGGATTTGTGTTTCTATTTCTTCCCCAAACCATGAAAAACTATTTTATTTGTTAATCAATGAGTGCAGATCTCTAGAACTCCTTGGGGAATGTTCAGTTCCATATGAAAGATAATAAAGGCCCTGAAATATTCACCTGTTCTGATGAAAATTATGAAATGGATCTTCCAGAGCCACTGCCAACTAATAAGTAGCTAAGTGGGAGGTATTTTGGGAAAAGATTGGAGGGCAGGAGGCTGCAGGTTGATGGGTGTTTATTCAGCAGAGTTTTTGGTGGTTGGCCTAGATAGATGAGCTCCCCTTACATTTATCTTAAAAAAAATATAATATGTGTAGCTGATGGCACTGCTTGGGTGTGAATTTTATATTTTGCTGGAACAGTGTTGCTCTGGAATAAAAGTCATTTCCCAGTGTTCTTTGAAGGCTGGGACCTTCAATCTGGTTTTAAAAAAGAGGGAGATTTTAGTAAGGGAAAAGACTTATTTTAACTAACAGTTAAATTTGAGACCTTTCACTGCTTAGGAATGATTTTCCTGCCTTGTGTCAAAGGCTGTTCCTTTCAACATCTTGTCCTATTTCCATACATTAGAACCATCCTTTTAAACAGCTCTAGAAAATTAAGTTTTTTGAAGGATTATCGTTAGATTATATTTAAACTGATGGAGCCAAATATAAATTCATACTTAATTCCCTGAAAATCCATTCCTAATTTAGCTGCTGTTATGGTACCCTCTCATTCCAAATGAGCAGCTTTATTGGAATAAGCTGAATATGGGCACCTTTGGAAGTGCTTACCCCACACATGTAAAAGATTTAAAACACAGGGAAGGGGGAGCTACATTTCCTTAGACTCACCATAAAATAATTCCTTTTTGTGTTTGACTGCAACCATGAATATTTGATCACAGATTTTCATTTATACTGATTTTTTTCCCCCTGGTAGTAGTGTGGTGTATCTGCCTTGCTCCTCCTGCTCAATGGACTCTAATCCTACGCTGGTGACATCCCAGTGAATTCCATGGTAACAGTCCAGAACACCATATTGTGGCATGTCTGAATCATGCAGAAGGAATTTGATGAAAGGGGGAGGCTTCCTATTTAAACATATCTTGAAAATTGTAGTGCTGGGAAAAAAACACCTATAAAAACATTGTGGTATTTCAGGTTTTCAAGGGTTTCTTTCTAATAATGAGCTGCAAGAAGGTGGCTCAGAGCCCCTTTGGCATTAGAACATGGAGGTTCTTTCTTTGAAATCCTGCTAAAAAGTGAATGTTCTTAAAAAGTGGGTAATTCTGTAGGTGTTTGTATTAGCTTCTAATTATACAGAGCTGTTCCTTGGTGTTCTCTGAGTGAGGGGTGACTCTGGAGAGCTGTTACACCACGAAGGGATGAAAGGGAATTCTTGGCACGGTGCAGAGTGCACTGACTGTGTTTTTGTGCCACCTTCTGGAAAAGGAGGAGAGGGGTACAGGAACAGCCTGTATGAAAAACCTGTGTGCTTCACACCTTGTGTGCTGCTGCTTTCTCTAACCTGTGTGCTTCACACCCTGTGTGCTGCTGCTTCCTCTCTGCACACTGAACCTCCCAGGCTTGCTCAAAGATACCATAATACTTTATTTTGGGGAAAATTAAATACATCCCTCTGCTTCCTGTGGCAGAACACAGGGAGGTCGTGGCAGCCAAAAAGAAGAGGGCACAGTTCACAGATGTCACATACAAGATATTTTATTAAATCACTCCAGGAAAGAAAAAGGCAAGCAGGAAAGAAGAGAGTAAAAGATACACTCTAACTCCAAATTGCACAATATATGTTGTCAAATCCTACCCACAGCCAAGTTCTTTAGGTTATACCACTGTACCACCTGTATCACTAGAACTACCTGAAGGGAAGTTGTGGCCAGGTGGGGGTTGGTCTCTTCTCCCAGGCACTCAGCAATAGGACAAGGGGGCACGATGAGCTCAAGCTCTGCCAGGGGAAATTGAAGTTGGAGATCAGAAAAAAATTCTTTGCAGAGAGAGTGCTCAGGCATTGGAATGGGCTGCCCAGAGAGGGGGTGGATTCCCCATCCCTGGAGGTTTTTAAACTGAGCTTGGCCGTGGCACTGAGTGCCATGATCTGGTAAAGGGGCTGGAGTTGGACTAAGGGTTGGACTTGATGATCTCGGAGGTCTTTTCCAACCCAATCCATTCTGTGATTCTGTGGATGTGGCACTGAGTGAGAATCCACCACATCTTGATCCAACCCCACTGTGATCACCAGCCCAGGGCACGGAGTGCCCTGGGCTGGTGATCACAGTGGGGTTGGATCAAGGGTTGGACTTGCTGATCTCAGAGGTCTTTTCCAACCCAATCCATTCTATGATTCTGTGAATCATAAGCCAGGTGGTGGGATTATTGTTTTGTACCACTGTAGTTTGAACTAACCATGATTCTATTCTATGATCACAGTGTCTATAAACCTTATTACAGCTTCAATTGGATGTTACTTTCTGCACAGATTTCTCTCTGCCGTGAGAAATTTATCTCTTCAACATTCTTTTCTCATGGATAGCTTCTCCCCAAACCTTCTTATCTCATTTTGTTTCTGTTAGCTTGCTGGTTTTTCTCACAGTACTAATGAAGTACCAACTAGTAAGCCTCAGGATCTGCCTGCAGCTCCAAAACCTTTCCTAACTCAAAAAGCCTTTTCTTACCCTCACAGCTTCCAACGTGAAAATCACCCGCCGCTCCCAGGAGATTTGTCCTCTCTTTGTTCACGCTGAAACCCTTTTTATTTGCAGGGTGTTTTCTGCTTACATTAAGGAGGTGGATGAAAAACCAGCCAGTACTCCCTGGGGCTCCAAGATGCCTTTTGGGCAGCTGATGTCGGAGTTTGGGGGAGCGGGAAGCGGTGGGTGGGTGCACAGCGTGAGCTTCTCCGCCAGCGGGAACCGCCTGGCCTGGGTCAGCCACGACAGCACCGTGTCCGTCGCTGATGCCTCCAAAAACATGATGTAAGTACCCCCTTGGTGTTCCTCATCAGCTCTTGGGCTTGATGGTCTTTAAGGAATTTCCCAACCTCAGCGATTCCGTGATTCTCTGTGGAATGTTGTGCATCAAGAGCTGTGAGTGCTGCCCCTGCCAGTGTTACTGTGGATTCCAGGAGTGTCTCTGAGGCTTGTATAAATAAGGTTTATACTTTAGAATTTAAATTATACACTCTAAAATTCTCTTATGAATTGCTCAGTGAGGGCATAGCAAGTTTACTTTGGTGGGGGAAAAAAAGCGTTTAAAAAGAAGAAATTACATTCCATTCTTGTGTGGAAATATGTAGGGAATTTTGAGTGACACTCAGTGCCATGATCTGGCAATCAAAGTGGGGTTGGATCAAGGGTTGGACTTGATGATCTCAAAGGTCTCTTCCAGCCCAACTGATTCTATGATTCTATGAATATTTCCTTGTAAATGGATTGAAGAGAATCCAGAACATGTTCACTCCATAACTAAGACCCCACCCCCAGCCAGGATCTGGAAAATAAGTTGTTCATTTCATGAACTATTAATTCCAACTGAGTCCTTAAGGCTTTGCTGCTGCAGGGTTTCAACTTGCACCTTCCAATCCAACAAATTATTTAATTAGCAGTTCCTCCTTCTGCTCCTCCTCTTGGTCTGCATAACTTTGCAGTGTCCGTGGCTTTCCAGCCAAGAAGTGAGAGATTCTCCACGTGTTTTGGCAGCAGAGATCTCTGGGGATCATGCAGGCATTGCTGGGATCCATTTAGAGTGGTGGATCTGATGGCTACAGTTATATAAGTACCTGGCAGGGGAGATCATTCACTGTGAAGGGTTTCAGGATTCTTTTCTCATTTGTCATTAAATCACAAAAGTTGACTTAATTGAACATCAAGGCTTTTCCCCCTGAAAGGATGTCAAGCATTAAAGCTTCAAGTGTTTTTAATATCTAAATAAAATTAATGGTTTCATCAATCTGAACATTTTGGGGGCTATTCCTTTTAAACTCTTGCCCCCGTTTACACACAATATTGGTAACTTCAGCCTTTCACCTGGAATGCTTCATTTTCTTGCAAACCTTCCAGGACATTTTCCTTAGGTTAAAACTTACTACAAATCACAGCCTTCTGGAGTCACCACAGGACAGCTGAGCTAGGCTGGCTTTTCCAGTAATCCTTGTGTGGGAACGGTGTCTATTTTTTGTTAGAGCCAAAAATGAGAGGTTTCAATGAATTGCTGTAACAAATGTTCTTGTGTTCAGGGTTTCACAGCTGAAAACAGAGTTCCTCCCACTCCTGAGCGTGTCGTTTGTCTCTGAGAACAGCGTGGTGGCAGCTGTAAGTGTCTGGTATTTTCTCCTTTTAGAGTGTTGTCGTGTTTTGGAGGGGGAGAAACACCATATTTTACAAAGCTAATAATAAATAAGCTGTTCCACAGTGTCAGTCAGAGACAGCAGCAGCACCAGGTGGGCATGGGGAGGTTGTTTTTCCTCACTGGGCTCTGCTTTTTGGCTGCAGGGCCACGACTGCTGCCCCATGCTCTTCAACTGTGATGACCGTGGCCTGCTGACCTTCGTGTCCAAACTAGACATTCCAAAGCAGAGCATCCAGCGCAATATTTCCGCCATGGAGCGCTTCCGGAACATGGATAAAAGAGCCACCACGGAAGATCGTAACACCACCCTGGAGACACTGCACCAGAACAGTATAACGTGAGTGTCCACCTGCCAGGATGAGAGGAGGGAGTGCCCTCCCTGGCACTTTGGTTCCCAGGATGTTCTTCAGAGCTCAGATTTGCTCCACCAAGGGGGTTTAGCCCAGTATCCCCTTTTCCTTGGAGTCTTTCCCTGCAAGCTGGGGCTTACCTGGAAGCTGCAGTTAATCATTGACATGGTGTGCATGCTTCTCTTGTGTGCTGTGATTAATGTGCTGTGTGACCTGGACACAGCTTATCTTATCAACTGTGTGGGGAGTTCCCAAGGGGCTGGTGGCACAGTGCAAAATCTGGTCAGCAAAATCCACCTCAAACAGGAATTCACATCCCAGCTTCCTGTTCAAGATGTTATTGCCATGTATTATTATGTAGTACTCTTTTCAAACTGAAAGAGAGGAGATTTAGGTTAGGTATATGAAAAAAATTCTTCCCTGTGAAGGTCTTAAGGCAGGTTGTCCAGAGAAGCTGTGGCTGCCCCATCCCAGAAGTGTCCAAGGCCACTTGGATGGGATGTCCCAGTGGATGGGACTTGGAGCAACCTGGGACAGTGGCAGATATTGGAGCTTTAAGGTCCCTTCAGACCAAACCATTCCATGATTCTACTGATCAATAGGCTTAATCTGAGATAACTGAGTAAAATACCCCTGCATTTAAAAAAAGCACATGATCCCAGAGCATGTTGGCCAGTTCCTCTTTATTCAAGGAGAACATTTAGGCTGCAGCCACCAAGCCATGAAAAAGCTCCCAGCATCATTTTCTTGGCTGGTTTTTCTGAGGCATTTTACCAAAAATGTAGTGCAAGCCCTGCTATAGTCCTGTCTCCATCTGAAAGAGTAGGAGTAGAATTCAACCCAAATTCCCCAGCTTCCTGGCTCTCTGCAGTGGGTGTTGGAGCTCTCCCTCTCTGTTGCAGCCAAGTGTCAATTTATGAGATAGACAAACGGGATTGTCGGAAATTCTGCACCACCGGCATTGATGGAGCAATGACCATCTGGGATTTCAAGGTACACACCTGCTTTTACTACTGTGTTTATGTGAACTTGGTGGGGATTTCTTGTTCTCTAACAGAACTCCTGGGGCTCAGCCCTAAGGCAGGTTTTACCAGCAGGAGGAAATCCAGACTGGAATATTAAAGACTGTTAATTAACTCCATAAAGCAGATCCAAGAAACAGCATAAATGCAGATGCAATTTGTTTAACAGATGGTGTTAATACAGACTTAATTTTTTAATGGAATTACATAATGTCCCTGTAGAAATGCCCCCCAATTCTTTTATTCTCCAATCTCAGCCACAGCTGGCTGGAATATTTACTGGTATGACATAGCCCGTTGTCTCTTCCTGCTTCCATCCCTTAGGACTCTGCTCCCTGTTCTGCTGCAGAACACAGTCCTGCCCTCTCAGAATTAACTTACCAAAATAAGAAGTTGCCTCAAACATTGGGAAAATACAATATTAAAGATTCTAAATGGATTTAATAATGCCTGTGCTTGTTTTGCTGAGGCCTGGCCAACAGAGGTCTCTGCTGGCCTTCCCAATACTCCTGGGGTCTGGTTTAGGAAAAGAATGGGTTGTCTGTGTTATGTGATGCCAGAAAGTTCTGGAGGGGACAGAAGCCAGACAAGAGACTGAAGTGATCCATGAGCTTCTTTAGTGCAGTTTCAGGTCTGTGTCAGTGGTTTATATATGCCTGAATTTGAAAGGAATGACTATTGTGGTCTCTGGCTCTTCAGTTAGGAAGAAATTCTTTGCTTCAGGAAGAAATCCTTCCCTGTGAGGGTGGGCAGTCCCTGGCACAGGTGCCCAGAGAAGCTGTGGCTGACCCAGCCCTGGGAGTGTCCAAGACCAGGCTGGACAGGGCTTGGAGCAACCTGGGATAGTGAAAGGTGTCCCTGCCAATGGCAAGGGGGTCAACAAAATGGTCTTTTAAGGTCCCTTCCATTCTGTGATTCTATGAATATTAGTCTAATCTCAAATATTTGGGGTTTTATCTTGTTTTTCTTACCATTTACACTGAGTTATTTAACACAAGTTACTGCAGCTGATTGTGATTGAGATTTTTTTCTCTCTTTCAAGACCTTGGAGTCCTCCATTCAAGGGCTACGAATCATGTAAGGATGGATTTCCATGATCTAGCAGGACAAACTGCTTGACAGACTGCAGCTCCCACATCTGCACAAACTGAAAAGGGAGACAGAGGAGGAGGAAGGTGAAATATGTGGAAACACTGAGAAAATATGGCTTGGCAGATTTTCTTTTGAATCTAAATTTGGTGAATTGTGTTGGTTGCAAAATCAGCTGTGATTGTTCCTTTTTGGGTTTTTTTTGGTTGGTTGTTTCATTCCATTCTTTACCAAAGCTGCTCCTTAAGTAGTTTATTGCAGGAAGTTGTGAATCACTAACTTAAAAGGGGAATTTTATGTAAATTGTCTGCTAGAAATAATAATAATAATAAAAAAAGAGGAAAAACTGATTCTTTGTTTTGATGCTCATTGATGGCAATTAAGAAAGGGATGTTAAAGGAATTAACTGGGAGAGAGAGGGAGTGTGAAAAGCCTTCACTGATACTTAATGGCCTTAAAACAAGCAAAGTTCATCTTAACTGAAAGTTTCTCAGAGTTGACAGATGAAAACCTGGAGTTCTGATGATCTGGATTTGAAAATTCAGATGAGCTTCTTCAGAGGAATTGTTCCCTTGAGGTGATGATTTTGGAGTTTGAATGATTTTATCCTACTGCTCTTAATTCTGTCTGCCTTGCATTTAATCCATAACAGCAAATTAACCTGAATGTCTTTTTTTTTAATTGTCTGCTCAGTGGGCCACAGTTTTCCAAAGGTGAACAACCAGAATTATGTGTGGTTTCCTTTAGGAATTGGTACCAAACCTGTTCCCAGGGCAGTCCCTGAGGGATGAGGTGAAAGGCTGTGCTTGGGAAGTGAGGCAAAAATCTGCTGAGCCTCATCTTGGGGAGACAAATGCAAAGCAAATCACTTTGTGAGTCAAAGCTACACAGCCCTGGGTGTCCTGTTTGAGTGCTTGGCCTGGGAAATCCTGTGGTCACAGTGGCTGGTGGGGAACGAAGCACCTCCCAGAGGTGCCAGCAGGGCCTGGCCTTGGTGCAGATCCTTTGTCTCCAGGTACCTTTGGCAGCTCAGCTCTGACCCTCACAGAGGTGTTTGCACTTTCTTATTCACAGGGTGCAGTTCCTCCTCCCTGTGCTGCCCTGAGGCCGGGGCAGGCTGTGCTCTGAGGGGATTTGCTGCCTCACAGCATTGCTTTGCAAAGTTCAACTCTCTCATTTCTGTTGAAAATGCAGAAGTGTGTTAAAAAAACCCCAATGACTAAATTTACCACTTCCTCTGGAACTAGAGTTGCTTCATACCCTACTTGTTTGTGGCTGAAAGGGGAGGGTGGAGGATCAGCTCTCAAAGTGAGAACAACTGGTCTCCACTGCAGAGCTGGATCCTCCTCAGGTGCTGTGCTGCCTGCACAGAACTGACTGGTTTTCCAGTTCCTTCTGGTCTCCTTCTGTCTCCCACCCTCCTCCCCTGGCAGTCAGGCATGACTTTGCAATTTCCTCTCCCTTCTAAACATAAAATAGTGACTGTTTAACCTCTGCTCGTCTTGCAGATGAGAATCTTGTGTGTAGGATGGCTGGGGTGGGTGGGGTTTGTCAGCTGGGGTATGAGGATAATGACGTTTAGTGGCCTCTGGATCAGAGTGCCTGTGGATGGACAAAGGAGCAGGGATTTGGCTTTTCTCATCTCTGTATGGACTATAAGATGTTTCTCTCTCACAGACAGCCATGATTTTGTTTCTGGAGTCACCCTTGAAAGGTTGGTACTTTATTTCCAAAAAGTTTTTAAAAAATGGGTTCTAAAATACATGGTCCAAGTAATATAAAAAAGGATGGAAAAATCATCTAATGAGAGAGGGGAGAAAATGGATCTTCATGTTTATACCTGCAGCTGAGAAGGGACCCTGCACGGGACCCCGGGGTGCTGCTGCCCTGGTTCTGCAGAGTCAGTCCGGGAGGGAAGGGGTGAGCACATCCCTCCACTCCTGCTCAGGGAGGGAAGGGGCGAGTGCATCCTTCCACTCCTGATCTAGAAGTAAGATACTGAAACTCATCTCCTTCCCAGCACTTCCAGCAGGAGCTGCACTATCTTGCCCGGCCGGGAATGGGGTAAGAATTCGTTGCTCTGAAGCAGGAGGGAAATCCCCGAGGGGTGGATGGGGGTACAGGCTCGGTGCCCCAGCCGGGGCTTGGGTCCCAGCGGGCTCCGTGGGATGCAGGAACCAGCAGCAGCTGCACCGAGGGCGGCCGGATCCGGGCTCCGCGGGGTCCTGCGGCTCCCCCCGGCCGTGGGAGGCGATGCCGCCGTGACTCTCGCCGCGGGTGGGCTCCAGACGCAGCTGTTCCCTGCTCCGGGCCAGGACCCGCAGGCAGGCGGGGTGCCCCCATCCCTGCGGAACGCATCGTGGAGCAGCGCTGAACAACAGGCTGCGGCCAGAGGGACAGGACGGGGGTCTCCTTCCGCTCTGTTCTCCCGGCTGTGCACCCGCATCCCACCGGGAGCATCCCCGGGCCGGGGACCGTGGGGCGATGCCGCTGGCCCGCAGGCACAGGGGCAGGGCGGCCGCGGAGCCGCTTCGCGCTCCCCCAACGCCCACGTAAGGAAGTGGTTGCATTTCTCGGAGAGGAAAAGGGAAGTCGGGCAGCCTCGGCGGGGCAGGCACAGCTCCCGCCGCTCGCTCGGGGCTGCCTTCGTGCCGCCCGCCCGGAGTCCATGAGCGAGCCTCGCCGCGCCTGAGCTGCTGCACCTGCCCTGCCCGGCCAGGTAAGCACCGGGAGGGGACACGGGGCTGTCCCCTGGGGCCGCTGTCACCGCTCCGGCTGCTCACACCCTGCTCGAGGGGACGTGGGGACGCCCCGGCTGCGGCCGGGAGGGTACAGGCAGCCCCTTGCCCTTTGAGAGTTTTGCTGTCGCTACGTTTTGAATGTTCGGGGGTTTTTCACCCCCGGCCAGATTTGGCAGCGAGTTTGAGTTTTTAACTCTTGCCGGAGGGTCTGACAGTTGCGGGGCGGGGAGGAGCGGGGATGGAAAGGGTCCTCCCGTGGGGGTCCCGTCGTGGTTGGTGGTGGTAGAACGAGGGATGCCACAATCTGTCCTCTCCTCCTCGGGAATCAGCCGCTCCCCGCTCTGCCCAGCGGGTCAGAGCTGCCCACCCTCTGCCCTGGGGCGGTGATGTCCCCCCAGGGCCAGGCTGGCTCTTGGCGTGCCCCCCACCAGCAATGGGGACCGAGGACGGGTGTCCCCAGCCTGGCTGGCCGGACACGGGGGGCGACACCCTGAGCAGAGGGTCCCCTGGAGGTCCGTGCTGGGGGCTCGGCAGTGCAGGGACCCACCATAACGGCCGGGGAGAGTTTTAGGGGGTCCTGCAGCTCCCAGCGGGATCCTCACGGTGTCTCTGCACGGGTGGGTGCAAACCCCTGTCCAGCCAGCCCCGTGTAAACCCCAAATACCGCTCCTCTGTTGCGTGGCTTCCTCCGGGGACTGGGAGGAGCCCCCAGCACTCGGCTCTGCCAAGGTTTGGTTATCTCCTCCAAGGATGTTTCCGAACTGCTTGGACTGGCCGGGGAGATAACGGAGCTGCTCCGGGTCCCAATCCCGCCCTGTCTGGCCTTCGGAAAATTCCCATTTTCCTGCCTTGAGAGCCTCTGTGTCGAGCAGGGGCTGGCCAAGCCCCTCTTTCCTGCTGGGGAAGGGGCTGCCAAGCCTCTGTGGGTCACCCCCGGGCAGGACCAGGGCTCAGCCCAGGGGGCACCAGCAGGGAACTGGGTAAAGGGGCTGTGGGGGAAATGAAACACCCAGCGCTGCAGGGAGTGACTGGAGTGCCAAGGACCGAGCAGCCCTCGCTCCTTCCCGCTCCTGGCACAGCCCTGAACTCATCCCTTCGGGGTGGCTTAAACCAGGGAGCAGCAGCACCCCCAGGGAGGGGAGTTTATGCCTCTGAGCATCCAAACCACCTGGAAAAAACCAAAGCACCGCTGTTTTCTTTGGGGCTGTTGAAGCTGGAAAGCACCGCCGTGTGCCCTGCCTCCCACCCCTCCTCCCTGCAGTTGTTTCAGCTGGTGCCCATTTCAGCCAGGTCCTGGTTTCAGCCAAATCGCTATTTCACACATTTTCCCTCTCCTGATCTTTTGCAATGCCAGCAGCAGAGTCCGTGCTGTGCTGATTTCATCCATCCCTCGTGGTGCTGTTCCATCCTCAGGGCTCGGGGCAGAGGTGCCCGGTGGCAGCAGCTTTGAGCCCTCCCTGGGTCACCGTGTGCTGCGTCCCGGGGGCATCAGTGGGGCTGGGACAGGCAGCTCCGGGCTGGGACAGGCAGCTCCGGGCTCATCCATGCCCGTGTTCTTGGCCAGACGAATGTTTGGCAGGGGCTGAACGCGGGAGGGGAGGGGGTGTGACAGCAGGACTTGTGCTGTGCCTCGGCATTGGGATTTCTCCACATGCAGAAGGCAGGTGATGGAGCTCCTTGGATTTTCTTTTCCCCAGGCCAGGGACGGAGCTTTGCTAGGAGAGACTTTTTTCCTTCCCCTGTACCGTTTTCAGCTGCCAAAGAAAACGGGACGTGTTGAGGGAGTTCCCAAAATAGCCGAGAGCAAGCTGTGAGTAATCCCCGTCTGTCACGCCCTGGCGAGGTGTTTCCCTACATCCATGCATTCCCTCAGCTGGATGGCCAGGGGGCTGTGACGCTGCTCTGAGCCCTTCCTGGTCCCGTGGCACCTGGAGGGGCCTCCTGGAAGCTGCTCCATCCGGTGACACCGGGGCAGGTGGTGGGCACCAGGAAGAACGGTGGGAGCCCAGCCAGGAGGAGGGATTAGTCACTGGGACTGAGCACTGATGGGATGGGATGGAGGTGTCTCCATGGGGCTTTGGCTCTTCCCACATGAGAAGTGGGGTAGGAGGAAGTGGATCTGGCCCTGTGGGGATGGAGAGAGGAGGTGTTGCCCTTGGTGGGGCTCCCAGGATGCGAGTGGGGCTGGCTGTGCCAGCACCAGGGTCTGTGTGTGCCCAGCCAGCTCCTGCCTACTGAGCTCCAGTCGAGTGGGGCAGGAGCTGGTAGCAGGATTTGGAAGCTCCTGGAAACAGGGAACAATCTCTGAGCTGGGAAGTCCTCAGAGAAACCCCCTCCCCAGCAGAGAGGACGGAGTGGGCTGCAGCACAGGCTGATCCTGGTGGGAGGGATCACTCGGTGGGGCTGGGAGCTGAGGGTCAACATGTGGTGGGAACAACATGTCCTGACCGACCATGGGGGTCTCTCCCTGTCTCCAGCCCATAGGTGAGCCATGGCCTACCACAGCTTCCTGCTGGAGCCCATCAGCTGCCATGCCTGGAACAAGGACCGCACCCGTAAGTACAGCCTAAAAAATTCCCAGGCACATCCCAAAGCACCAACTGTCCTGGCTGAACATCTCTGTGGTGGGTGATGTTCCTGGAAACGGGACAGAGCCTAGCTGGGGCTGCCTTTGGCAGCACTGACCCTGCCATGGACAGATTTGGGGGCTGGGAGGGCACATGTGCCCCTGTGTCCATCCCCCTGATTCCCTGCCAGGACAGAGCCTGGCACAGCGGTGCCAGCACAGCGTCCGGCCCCGAGGGGTGCAGGGAGGGACGGATGCAGAGCAGAGCAGAGCAGAGCAGGGCCGGGTGATTCACGGCCAATGGCATTTCCCGACCAAGGCACAGGGGACGTGGGAGAACAAAAAGGGCTTTCTTTGCTGCAACCCGGCAGGAGGGGCGGGATGGGGCTGGATTCGGGAGCTGTGCACCCGCAGCCATCCCACGTCCTGTCCTGTCCTATCCTGTCTTATCCTATCCTAATTCCATCCTGTCCTATCCTGTCCTGTCTCATCCCACCAGCCCCATGGGAACCCTCTCTAGGGAAAGGAGGACACTGGGCTGTCGGGTCTGGGGTTCTCCCTTCCTTTAGGGACAATTTGCAGCATCAGGGCAGTGCAGGGCCAGGGCTGGGGAGCTTGGTGGGACCCCCTCCATGCAGTGGGGACCTGGAGTGCAGGCAGGGGTGGGTGGAGGCTGCCTGGCCCTGCTGTCCCTGTGGAGCTTCTGACCCAGGGAGGACTATTCCCTGTCCCTGTTGCCCCCAGAGATTGCCCTGTGCCCCAACAACCACGAGGTTCACATTTACCGCAAGGATGGGGCCAAGTGGAGCAAAATCCACGAGCTGAAGGAGCACAACGGGCAGGTGACAGGTGAGTCCTGGCTGATGGAGCGAGTGGGGACATGGATGGCAGGTGGCTCTGCCCCTGCACCTTTCTGTGGCACTGGGAGCTTCTGGGCAGGGGTGGAGCAGAGGGAATAGGTTGTGTTCAGCTGTCCTGGTCCCAACGTGGCATGTCAGAAGGCAACCAGGGGTGAGGTGGATGGGATGGGAGAGGTGGGGAGGGGATGAGGTGGGCAGGGATAAGATGGGATGAGATGGATGGAGTGAGGTCAGGAGCGGGGGCTGGCTGGCTGGGAAAGGATATGGATATGTGGAAGAGATGAGGTGAGGGGTTGGAATGGAAAGGATAGGGTGGAAGAGGAAGGATGGATGGGAGAAATGGGGTGTGATAGGTTGGGATGATGTGGGAGGGGTGGGAAGGGAAAGGATGGGATGGGGTGAGATGAGACAGGTGGATGGATGGATGACAGAGACCTAGGAGAGACATGCTGGGTTGGAATGGAATGGTGTGGGAAGCATGGGAAGGAAAGAGATGGGGTGGGGAGGGGTGGAATGAGGTGAAAGGGAGAGATGGGGTCGGATGGATTGATATGGAATCCTTTGAAGTGGGAAAGGATGGGGTGAGATCATTTGAGATGGATGTGGGAGTAGGGGAAAGAAGGACTCTGGAGTGAGACCACCCAGAACAGCTCTGCCTTCAAACAGCCCCCAGCCTCAGTGACCCATTCCCACCACCACCCCACTGTGCCTTCCAGGCATCGACTGGGCCCCTGAGAGCAACCGGCTGGTGACGTGTGGCACCGACCGCAACGCCTACGTGTGGACCCTGAAGGGCAATGTGTGGAAACCCACCCTGGTGATCCTGCGCATCAACCGCGCCGCCCGCTGCGTCAAGTGGTCCCCCAAGGAGAACAAGTTCGCCGTGGGCAGTGGCTCCCGACTCATCTCCATCTGCTACTTCGAGCAGGAGAATGACTGGTGAGGATCTGGCATGGTGGGTCTGTCCTTGGGGAGATGGGGAGAGAAGGATGGATGGATGGATGGATGGATTGATGAGATGAATGGAAGATGGATTGGGAGATAGAAGACTGGAGAAGCTGAAGTAAGACAGGAAGAGATGGGGTGAGAGAGAGGAGCTAGGAGGGGAGGCAGATGGGGAGATGGAGAGATGGACTCCACATGGCCGAGCTGCTACTGCAGGATGATACCCCAAGGCAGTTCCTGGGCACTTGGAGCCCTGACCACCCTCAGCCAGTCCCCTGACAACCCAGGGGTGTTCCTGGGGGAGTTGATGCTCCCCCTCTGATGCCAACCCCTCTCCATGCAGGTGGGTTTGCAAGCACATCAAGAAGCCAATCCGCTCCACAGTGCTCAGCCTCGACTGGCACCCCAACAACGTCCTCCTGGCCGCCGGCTCCTGTGACTTCAAGTGCCGGTGAGGAGCAGGGGAGTGGGTGACCAGGGGTGTCTGAGGGAGGGTGACACCCAAGGATGGGTTGGGATCCCACCCTGTCACAGCACAGAGCTGTGTGGGGGGGCAGCCCAGCACCCTGGATTGTCCTTTGGGAAGGCGTCACCCCTTGGTGGTGTTTGAGGGGAGTGGGGAATGGAGCACAGGGGAAGCGTGGGGGGGTCTGGGGATGCCCTGGGGACCATCCCAGTGTGACAGCACCCATGTGAGACCCCATGGGCCCTGCCAGGGAAACTGAGGCATTCAGGGAGCAGGGATGGGGGCAGCACAAGTGCTGTGTCCAGGGGACACACGGCAGTGCTCTCCCTCCCAGGATCTTCTCAGCCTACATTAAGGAGGTGGAGGAACGGCCCAGCCCCACCCCGTGGGGCTCCAAGATGCCCTTTGGGGAGCTGATGTTCGAGTCAAGCAGCAGCTGTGGGTGGGTGCACAGCGTCTGCTTCTCGGCCAGCGGGTCCCGCGTGGCCTGGGTGAGCCACGACAGCACCCTGTGCCTCGCCGACGCCGGCAGGAAGATGGCGTAAGCAGGGCTGGGGGAGGAGGGGTTGGGGGTGGGGGGAGCCCCAAACTGATCCCAGGGTGGAGGTTGGATTGGGCCAGGAGCAAACCCAGAGCATCCCTGTGTGTTGTGGGGGGCAGATGGAGGGGTCCAGCCCCAGGAGCTGGGACAGCTTTAGAACATCCCTGGAACATTCCTGGTGTCTTTGTGCATCCCTGGGTATCTTCAAAGCATCCCTGTAATGGGTGGGGGAGATAGAGGGGCCCAACCCTGCATGTGGGTGAGGGAGATGGGGGCTTCAGCCTCAGGAAGTGGGATAGCATCCTGGGTATCCTTGAACATCTCTGGATATCCCTGAGCATCCCTCAGTATCCCCAAGCACCCCTGGGTATCCCCAGAGCATCCCCATGTGATGGAGGAGGTGACAGGGCCCTTGTAGTCTTGTGACTTCCATCCATGTGACGAGCTGTGCCAGTCTCAGCACAGGGGCTGCAGCTCAGCTCTCTGCCAACATCCTGCCCTGCCTTGCAGCGTTGCCACCCTGTGCACTGAGACCCTGCCCCTCCTCGCTGTCACCTTTATCACCGAGAACAGCCTGGTGGCCGCGGTGAGTCCGGGTGGGGGCACAGGGTGGGCACAGGGTGGGAGCACAGGATGGGCAAGGGATGGGCACAGGGTGAGCACCATGGCCAGAGGGTGCTGAGCAGGGCAGTCTGTTCCCCAGGGCCACGACTGCTGTCCGATGCTGTTCACCTATGAGGAGAGCCAGGGTGCCCTGACCTTCGGTGGCAAGCTGGATGTTCCCAAGCAGAGCTCCCAGCGCGGCCTCACCGCCCGCGAGCGCTTCCAGAACCTGGACAAGAAAGCGAGCTCGGACACGGCCAATGCCACGCTGGACACCCTGCACAAGAACAGCATCAGGTGTGGGCTGGGTGAGGGGGTGCAGGGGCAGGCTCGGGGTCACCTCAGGGGCTGCTTGGGGGTGATGAGCCCTGAGCACCCCCTGGGTGTGCTGCTGTCCAGCCTGGGAGCTGGGACAGCCCTGGAACATCCTTGGGCAGCCCCAGAGATTCCCTGAGCATCCCTGCAAGCAGGTGGGAGAGATGCAGGGTTCCAGCACCAGAAGCTGGGACAGCCCTGGGTA
Organism: Pithys albifrons albifrons; assembly: GCF_047495875.1. Lineage (NCBI taxonomy): Eukaryota > Metazoa > Chordata > Aves > Passeriformes > Thamnophilidae > Pithys > Pithys albifrons. Next base: position 13,861,639 of record NC_092473.1, read on the forward strand.
TCCCTGAGCATTCCTGGTTATCCCCAGAGCATCCCTACACGTGGGTGGGGGAGATAGAAGCGTCCAGCCCCAGGATCTGGGAGAGCCCTGGAGCATCCTCAGAGCATCCCTGGGTATCCCTGGAGCATTCCTGCCATGGGTGGGGGAGATGAAGGGGTCCAGCCCCACTCCACACCCTCCAAGGGCTGCAGGGACCTGGTACTGACTCCTGCTGCCCCTTTGCACCCACAGCCAGATCTCGGTGCTGCTGGGAGGGAAGGACAAGTGCTCCCAGTTCTGCACCACGGGGATGGACGGTGGCATGAGCATCTGGGATGTCAAGGTGAGGTGTCCCCACAGTGCCCCCAGAGTGGGAGCACTCAATGCTGAGCACTCATTAGTCACAGCTCTAATTGCAATCCCTGCCCCAGTGCTGTTGGGGCCCACCGTGTCCCACAGCCATGGGGGGGGGACACCCCTGGGTGGCACTTTCACAGCTCTCCAGCAGAGGGGAGGTGATGCCAGCCTTGAAAAGGGATCCAGCACCCTCTCCTGGCTTCAGCTTTGCCCACACAGCTTGGAAAATGAGCCAAAACCAGCCAAAGTTGGTCCTCCCTGCAGGGACGGGTTGACATCCCAGGGCCCAGCTTCCCTCCCAGTTCCCTCTCCTTCCAGCTCCCCAGCCACTTCCTGCTGCCTTGGGAGGCAAAGAGCAACTGGTGAACAACCTCCCGTTTCATTTCAGAGCCTGGAGTCGGCACTGAAGGATCTCAAGATCAAATGAAGGAGCCATCCAGGATGGGCATCCTGGCTGTTCCTGCTCTGTCACCCCACCTGCTTCCCCCTGCCAGCCCCCTGTGCCACACGAGCCCCCTGTGCCACGATGCCACGAGCACACTCCCTGCTGCCAGCCAGCCCTGGCGGCTGCTTTCAAAGAAAACAATTTTTTTTACTATTTTTGTTAAAATCCTTCCTGATGCTGGTCATAACATTGCTTAGAAAATAGAAAATAAAGATTTTCCTGGATAAATCCAAAGAGAGGATTTTGCCCTTTTTCAGAACAAGTTCAGTGTGAACATGTGTGTGGTCAGAGCAGATCACGGGGCTGTCCCTCATCTCACCGTGGGTGGTCACGTCCTTTCTGCCACCAGTTCTGAGGATAAATCCATTTACTGGAGGTGGCCAGGGATGCAGGTTTCCCATGTTTGGAGCTCTCCAGACACCAGTCAAGTCCCATCAGGTGCACAATTCCCAACCCTGGGAGCCACCTCGGAGACCTTGGGCTGCCTAACTAATCCTGGCCCTTCCCAGCCTGTTACCACAGCCTGCCAGGAATTTTGATTGGAGCACCTCTGGCTTCCAACCCCTTCTTATCTCAGACTCAGGTAAGAGCAGCCTCATCTCACAGCTGAAGCAGAAGGACAAAGCTGTTCCCACCAAGCCAAGGAGCCTTTAAAGGAGCTGTGAGACAGGGGATAAATCTTCCCCCACTTCAGAGCAGGGTTTAATTAACGTGGGAAACACTGGGCAGGGCCACACACCACAGAGAGGGTATGAAATCACCCTGAAGGAGTTGGTGAGGGCTCTGGCAGAGGCAATACAAGCACCTGGGCAGGTGTATTGGAGCAGACAGGATGCCCAGCCCCTCCTCTAGCACTGCCAGGTCTAAACTGACTCTCGGTGAGGAAAATCCTAAATTATCACCAAAAGGAAAAAGAATCTGGGCACTGTAGGGTGGTTACTCCACAGTTCTGGTCCAGGCATTAGCAGGTGTGTTCTACTGGGAAAACATTTTTCAACCCATTTGTTTGTTCACCCCACACAAATAAGCCCCAACCTCTTCCTCTTGTGATTCCCACCTTGCTCCATCCCAGGCATCAAGGCCAAAAAGCCCCCCTGCTCTGCTCCACCCACCTCCCTGTGCTCCAGGAATCACCCAAACTTTGTGTCAGTCTGTCCCCACTGTCAGTTCTTCCCTCTCAGAGTTCCCTCTCCTGGTTCCGCTCCCTCATCACGCCCAGCTCCCTGTCCCAGCTCACACCTTGGGCCCAGGGCTGGGCTGGGGGGCAGCTCCAGGGCTCAGGCCATGATCCATGTGCAGAGATGATCCAGCATTCCTGTGCCAGGCAGGCAGTTCCTGCTGTGGGCTTGAGCAGCAGGAACTGCTTGGCACATCCCTGTCACCCCCTCGTGCCTGCAGCCAGGCATGGACTGGGTTACACAGAGCAAACCACAATTCTCATCCTGCATCTCTACAGCAGAAATCCCTCTGCCAGTGACTCCCAGTGCCCTGTCTGAGCCCCGGGGCTGGATCTCCTCCAGCCTTCCGGGGGTGAGTCTGGGAAGCACTGGTGTCCCAGCCCAGGCTGGCAGAACTCCCCGAGCTCCTCCTGGGGCACAGCAGGTTGGAGCATCTCCCCTGCACTGGGACAGGACACGGGGCAGGTGACAGCTCAGTGACTGCCCTTCTGACACAGTGACTGGGGCCAGACAGCGCCCTGAGGGTAATTGTTTCCCCCCTGTGGTAACCAGATTGTGCAAGACATCCATCAAAAACAGCAGGGAAAGCTCCTTCCCATCAGCCTGGAGCATGTGCTGAACCTGGAGCCAAACTCCACAGCACAAACAGCAGCTGCAGGAGTCCCCCAGCACCCCGAGCTGTGCCCTTCACACACACACACACACACACAAGGCCACAGCAGTTCTGATAACTTACAGTTTAATCAGCCAAATATACAAGTTCTGTTGTTGTTTTTTAAACTTGATCAAGTTTTGGTTTGGTTTTTTTTTCATTCCGTCTGGATCTGACACAATAAATGTTTGTTTTTCTCCTTTGAACAAAGGATGATGTGGTTAAAAACTGGCACTATCCCTAATAAAGAGGAGAAAAAAAATGAAGAGGAGGGAAAAGGGGAGACTGGCTGCAAGAAAGGAGGGATGAATCTGGGAAGGAACGGCACTCCAGATGTCCATGAAGTCAGGCTCCCAGCTTATACTGCAACGCCCTGCAGCACAATTCGATGGGCTCTTTGCCCAACTGGATTCCTCAGATACATTATCCTTTGGGATTTCATACCAAGTCGGTTCCCCACCCCATGCCCCACCCCACAACGACCCCACAATCTATTTTCTTGCAATCTAGCATTTGAAGCACCTCCCCTCCCACACAGCTCCCTCCCCCCTGCCCGGCCCCCCCATCTACGACTTCTTGATCCTAAAAACAGCAAAAACATTCGTGTTTCCGAACTGTTACAGGGAACTGCTGTTCAGCACAGCTCTGCACTGCAGAGAGCAGCTGCCCCTAACCCCAAATGGAAATCTGTGCCAGGATGAGGACAAACACATCGTCAGTGTCTCTTGGAGGTGGAGGTGACGGTGATGCCACGGGACACCCTGGGTGGCATCACTGGAAGGCGACACGGCAGAGCTCGGGCAGGACTGGGCACAGTTCCCTGGTGTTTCCTCCTCTTGCATGGCCTGTGCTTACTTGTTAAGGGATAGTGACTGCAGTCTCTTGCCTGCCATGGCCGCTTCGTCTTTTGCTGTGGGAGGAAAACAAAGTTTCACCATTTCACAGGGCAGGGACCGGGGTGGGTTCACAACCCCAGGGACCAAAATCCTGCCAGTAAAGGAAAAAATCCCACCCTCCCCATCAACCCCTGGTAGATCCTCTCCAGAGGAAAGAGGCACAACCATGCCTGGAGTGTTCCCTTCTATCCCTGGCCTCTCTCTAACACAGCCACAAATCACCCTGATGGTGATGCCCAAATTTCTCTGTGGAAGCCAAAGACGAGCTGTGCTTGTCAGACTTCTGGTTCATACCTACCAGAGCTATGGAGAAAGGCCAGGAAGGGAAGGAGTGCTGCAGATTAATTCCCTGGGCAGCTCAGACCCCCAGCATGCAAAGAGGGTAACTCACACCCAGGAACCCGCTAAACTCCCAAACTGGAGCCAGCATTTGTTGGGAGGTGAGGGACAATATGGATGCCAAGAGCAATTCCTTTCTCTCTTCCCCTGCTCCCTGTTCAGGTGTCGAAGAGCTTTATAAATCAAGAGCTTCAAGACAACAACTGAACCTGGTTTTGCTGAGGGGAGTTGTGACAACACTCAGCAACACCACACAGGCTCAGGAGATGAGGGATTAGCAGGAGTGACACGAGAAATGATGGCTCTTGGCACTTCAGCCATGGCACAAGAAGTAGGAGGATGTGATTAATTGTTCTCTAACCTTTTCTTTCCTCTTCCTTCTTCCTGGCAGCTTCTTCCCTTTGCTTCCGGATGATGGCGAGTCGGGCCAGGTCTGCCTTGGCTTGCTCTGTTTTCCCAGCAAGGTGCATTTTCATGTATCTTTCTTTTGCCTTTTGTTTCTCTATTTCCTCTCTGTTTGAGGGAACAGTCACAGAGTCACCAGAGTATCCAGGGACCCCAAAGGGACAGGCAGAGTGGGGGAGGCTTCTGACTGGGAAGGGTGGTGAGGACAGACATGGATCAACCACCCAAAATGGGGGGTCTTTCACCATAGTTCAGGCACAGCTTCCACCTATTGCAGGGTTTGAACAGGGATGAGAGCAGAGGTTATTTCTGCCTTCCTTCAGCTAAATAAGGATGTGAACACACACAGAGGCCAAACCATCAGTCCCAGACCACAAGGACATGCTCTTCCCAGCCTTATCCTAAAAGCTGTACTGCTGAAGAAATCAATCCCAAATAAAACAAGCTTAAATCTTCCTCTCCAAAATTCGCCATTGCTAACTGGAAATAAAAGATTAAACTTAAGTTTTCATCTTATTCATCTGCTCAAGACAAAAATTTCAGCACGATGCCTGGATTCTGGGGAACCACTCCCTGGCACCAGGGCACCTTCTGCAGTGAGATTAAAGTGGACTCAAGGTGACCTCTGGCAAATGGAATTCTGTTACATCTGATTTTTGGCACAAAAATTCAGGGAAGGAATAGCCTAAATTCCTTTCATAGCAATGTGGCTTCAGGATTTCAGTTATTTTTTGGCATAAAACTTCATGAAAGGAATGACCTAAATCCCTTTCTCTTAATGCATCCTGGCTCCAGGATGGCCACAGCTGCTCCCAGGGGACAGGCAACTTGTGTGAAGTTTGTAAGGAATCACATTTTGAGCACAGAGAGCCCTGCTTGGCAGTTTGCTGCTGTTCAGTGTCTGTTTTAGGCACCAACACACAGCAGGGAAACACCTCCCCGTGTCACCAGCAAGGATGAATTGCAGGGATGCACCAACTCCCAGGGAGGCAGCAGGACAGACTCACCTCTCTCGTCGTGAGAGCTCCTTGGGTCCATCCAGGTCCAGCTGAGTTACTTTTTTGGTGGCCTGAACGACACGATTGGGGTTCTCGATGTCTATCAACCCTTCCACTCCTTTGCGCTTTTGCTGCGGATCAAGAACAGGGGGAGGTTAAACAGCTCTCACACCCTGCACTGTTCTGTCCCAGAGCTCTCCAAACACACTGCAAAGCACCCCAAAAGCACAACTCAAGACTTTCCTACCAGCCAGCAAAGCCATTTATGAACCAGGATTGTTACCTTGGCATTCAGGCCTTTCTTAAAATCTTCTTGTCTTCCTATTTTGGTTATAAACATACACAAGTTTTCATTCTGAGCACAAAATGCTGTCCAAGTCAGGCTTTTTGGGCTTCTAGAAATAGTTCTTCCATAAAAAATTTATTATGGGTAGCTCTCCAAGAGAGCTCTGAGACAAGAGCATGAATCCCCCCAAAACCAGAATCCTGAGAATGACAGTACCTGATAATCCTCATCATCTTCATCACTTTCATCTGAATCTAAAGACTTCTTCTCCTTTTTGGGGTCCCCTGTTGCTCCTTCACCTCCTTCTTCTTGCTCCTCTTCTTCCTACAAAACCACAGGGAATCAGAGGAAATGTATGTCAATACAAATCCCAAATCCAGCTCTTAAATGAGCCCATTTTGGAGGGATGAGAGACAGCTCTGAGCACTGGTGTTCCCAACATGGCCTTTTTGTCACAGAACAAGAGCTCACCCTCAAGGGTCAGTGTGACCACCTGTCCCATCATGTCACCTCCAAACAACTCTGCTCTTCCCTCCAAGAGGAAAATGCTTGTCAAAGTCACAACTGGCACTTCACTTTCCCCAAATTAAAGCTCCCCAGGAGAATTCTGACCAGTGCACAATATCCCAGAGATTGGGAACTACCTGGATGCAGCACGGAGTTGGATCCCATCCTGGGTCTACATAAACAACTAGAGAAGAGCAAATTGACAACCATCAACCAGAACATTTCTATCAAAGAAATTCCAGCCTTTTTAGCACAGCTTCCTCCAGCCAGAAGTCAGGGAATTAATTTCTGGATCATCAGAAGTTAAGATTAGAAGAACCAACATGGGTGTGAACAGTTTTACCACTGCCAATATCCCTCATCAAGCAACTGGCAAAGGGGACAATCAAGGGGCAGCAAGAGAAACAGTTTTGTTAATTGTGGAGGTTTTTATAATTTCCTTAATAAAACAGTGTTAGATGTAACCACCACTATATGATATGGATTATCACAAAAATATATCCTTCTCTAAAGAGCAGCTCTCTGGTTTGTTGAGAAACAAGACACACATTTCAAGTGGGTCCTGCTTTTCTGTTCCATTTCCAGCTGGTGTTTTTATTAACAACATGGGAGCAGAAAACACTTAAACAGTTTGTGAATGAGATCACACTGGTAGGAGTTGGAATCATTTTGGAAAACAGGATCAGACTCATAAGTGGTTTCAGAATTTGGAAATATGGCATGAAACCAAGAAGGTGGAATCAGAAACTAACCAAGAGGAGTTACACTTTGGAAGAAGAAATCCAACACCAAGCTGGAATATGTGGCTAAGCAGCAAACCAAACAATCATCTCCAGTTCCAGCTGGGCAGAACATTAAAAAGGAGTCACCACTAAGACTCAGAACTGCCTGAGAGAGTCATCTCAGAGGTATTCATCAGTATTTCCTACACAGGGTGTAATTACCCTCCTGTGGTCAGTGCTGTGAGGCCTCAGCTGGAATTGTGTGTTTGGGCTTGGGCAGCACTTTCAGAAAGTCACAAAGAGCAGTCAGAGTGTCACCACAGCTGGGACAACCTGGGAATCCAGACAGAAGTGCTGCAAAAAGCAGCCATGGCTTTTAGGACACCAGTCAGGTCATGGAAGCAGGAGGAGCTGTTACAGTGCAGTGCTGGGGCACAGAAACACACCCAAAAAGGCCTCACGCCAGAAAACTCTGTTATCTCTCCCTACGAGTCTGAGGCAAACAAGAAAATCATGTTTACAGGAAGAAGTCAAAGGAGTTTTGTCCTTTTCAGTCTAGAAGAGGGCAAATGTAATAATTTCAACACACAATAACATGTTAAGATATGAGCCCTTGTTCTCCAAAGCCAAGATGCAGAACAAGGATAAAAAAAAAAACTGGCTGAGACTGGAGACTGGAATGATGGAATAGGGGGAGAAAGGATCTCCAGAGCTGCTCTGTAATCAGCTTCCCTGTCCCTTATCCTTCAAATTGTGAGCTGGATGGACCACCAGGCCTCAGCAACTAGGCTGGATGACACCCTGAAGGCTCCCTAGCTGGGAATATTCAGAATCCATACTGTGATGGCTACTGTTGGAATGACCTGCAACACTTGGCTGAGCTGCCACTGCTGCTGAATTACGAGTAATCAGGCTGGACAACCCAGGAATTGTGTCAGGAAGCACACACTGGAGGCGAACACATACCCTTGCCTTTTGCTTTTCTGCTTGGAGTTGGGCATCAATCTCTTCAGGACTCGTGTACTGCCTTGCTCGGCCTTTGTGGCCTCCTTTTCTACCTGCAGAAAATAATAAAATTAACAAATGGGTTAGTGATGAACTTCCAGAAAGGCCTGTTCCTCCTGCAGAACCCTCTGGATTTTCAGTGCAGACTGGACAAACCAAAACAGCTCCTCTGATGGAACCTGAGCAACAAAAACCCCCATACTGGACTTGGTGAAATGGTACCAGATTTTGGGGTAAAATGCAGAGAGAATTGGGATTATTCACACCAATTATTCATACCACCCTCCCCTGCCTGCACTCGGGGCCTCTCTGATTCCCTTCCCGGGCTGGTGAGGGGTGCTCAGTCCCAGAGCAGGTCCCAGTTCCCTGCACAGGAGGAATCAGTGTGTTCCTGTGGTTACAATATTCCCAAAGCTTGGCCCCACAGCCCCTCCTCTGCTCTGAGGCTGTGCCAGGGGAAAAGAGGAAGCTCACTGGACAAAGGCTTTGGGAATTACAATAAGAGCTGAAGAGGTACTAAAAGGAGCCTCCATGTTTTACTGTTTTATAAGGAAAAATAAAAACAAGCTCCAGGAACCAGGAAGGAGAGTCAGTGTGGCTGGGACCTGCCCCAAGCTTCAAATCCTGTTATTAATGAACTGCTGAAGCCATTAATGCTTCCTCCAAGTGTCTGCTCTATGTCCTTCCAGCCCAAAGAACTGGGGAGCACGTTGGACAGTCAGTCCACAGCCTGGAGTGAGGGAGAGGGGCAGGCAACAAGCAAACAGCTCTGGCAAGGGAGCTCCCTGTTACTGCAGGAGTCTGGAAGTCCCATGGAAGGAGAAGGAAACCCTGGCTCTCTGTCACCCTCCTCACTTCACCTGTTCAGGACAACAGGAACCTTATGGTGACAGGGAGGGATGAGGGGGATCATCCCTCCCTCCTTGGACTGGGTGGGATCCATGGGAGGTCTGTCACTGCTCTGCCACTGTGTGCTGCTGGACTGGAAGGGACTGGGATGGACTGGGAGCACCAATGCAGGCAGCCCCTGTGGGCTGGGAGCTGCAGAGATCCCCCATTTTCTGACCAGTCCTCCTGACTCAGCACAGACAAACTCACACGTTTCAGCACAGCAAAAGCAGAGCTGTGGAATAAACTATCCCAAATCCCTTACAGAGACTCCTGAGATGTTTCACCATGAGAAATATGGAAGAACAGCCACCAGACTCTTCTCCATGCCCTCTCCTGGGCTCTCACACCACAAGCACAACTTGCTGCACCCACAGACAGGTGTTTTCTGTTTGTCTGTTCCCACCATCCCACGTGGCCGCACTGACACCCCCTGGGAAGGGGGATCTGCCACGGGAATGCTCATGGGGAGATGTTACCTCACTGCTTAGCCCGTGACATCACTGCAACAACAGAAAAGAACCTCTCTGACACACCAAAAGGGGCCAGGCAGCTGCTCCTCCACAATTCCACACTGGGCCGGGGACTGAGGAACACAAAACCCTCATTACTGCAAACAAACAGTGGTGATCCAGGGGGGGAGCAACTGGAGAGAAATTATTTTACATTAAAAGCCTGAAAAGAAGCAAAGGGAAGAGTGAAGACCTTCAGAGGGGCCATGGGGAGTTGAGGGAGTGCAGGGCCAGGGAGATCAAACCTCAGTCACACACAGGCAGTGCTGCTCCTACACCTGCCCCTGACCAGCCCTGTGCCTCAGTTTTCCCATCTATAAAACAGGGATAATGATTCTTTTCCTCCTTTGTGAAGCATTTTTAAAATGTCTTCACCTGCAGCAAAGCCCACCAGTGCCCAAGGGGGCACACCTTCAAACACCTCTGTTTTCAGCTTTAAACAGCAAAATTAAGGGATTTAAATGAAAGAGAATAGAAGGACAGTGATGGAATCACTTCTTTTTTAAATTCAGCTATTGAAAAAAATAATCAGAAATGGTCCTGTAACAACATTTATTATTGGCTGGGTAATTCGCCCCTTTTATATTAAACAGTGAGTGACAAAACCCACTGTCTGCCAGCAATCCACTAATTCCCACTGACCTGGGGGGGGAATGAGCAAAGACCCCTCTTTTCCCCAAAAAAGGTTTCAACCAAGCATTTAAAGAGCAGAAAATTCTGTGTTATGGGCTATTTAAATATGGACAGCGGGGTTATAACCCCCCACAAAAACCTTCACAAAGACCACGTGGAAGCCCCAGCGCTGTGCAAAGGGGCACAGAACGAGGCTGTGGAAGGGAAGGTGAGCAGGGAATGGGGCTGGAGCCTGGGAATGCCGATGGAGCACAGGGCAGGGACCGGGAGGGCTGGTCCGGGCTCTGCGGGAGCCAATTATGCAGATGGTGCCTGTGCAGAAGGTTCTGGGTGGATCCAGCCCGGCCGTGACAGCCTCGCCAGCGCCTCATTCCCTGAATCACACGAGGAGCAAGTCGGTGCCCGCTGAGGAACACCCGAACCGCGGCCACATCAAAGCAGCTGCGCCCGCAGCCCCCGAGCCTCCAAACCCCCTCCCCGAGCCCCCTGCCCAGTGCCGGGACTGTCCCGAACCCCCCAAACCCCTCCCTGTGCCCCCTGCCCATCGCCGGGGCTGCCCCGAACCCCTCCCCGAGCCCCCTGCCCATCGCCGGGACTGCCCCGTGCCCCCTGCCCATCGCCGGAGCCCCCGGAGCCCCCGGTACCGCCGGTCTGAGCCGTCCCGGGGCCCCGCTCCCACCCTGCGGGAGCACATGGAGCAATCCCCGGGCACACCGGGGGTTCCTGCGGCCCTGCCCCGCTTGGGGGGGATCAGAACGGGTCCCCACGGCCCGCGGGGAGGGGCCGGGGACTGAACACGAGCGATCCCCGGTACCGCGGAGAGGGACCCCCCGAGCTGCCCCGGGCCGGGCAGAGCGGCGGAACCGGAGCCCCCGCAGCATCCCCGCACGGCGGGGCCGGAGGGGCCCGCACGCCGCCCCCGTGCCCCGCGCCCCCTCCCCGGCCCGGCGCGGCCCCTCCACCTTTCGGCATCGCGGCGATGGCGGCGCGGCCCCCCCGGCCCGAGCGGCGCCCCGGAACCGGAACGGGACCCGCCCCCGCCTCAGGGCCCCAACGCGGGGCCACCCCCGCGCCGCTCCCGGGCCCGCGGGAGGGACACGCAGCGGGAACGGGGCGGGAACGGGGCGGGAACGGGACTGTCCCGGCACGGCTCGGGCCGGTCCGGCGGCGGCAGAAGCGGCGGCGCCGGCGGGGCAGCCCGAGGGGGCGGGGCCGAGGAGCGAGGACCCCGCGTGACGACGGCGGCGCGACCGGAGCGGCTGCTGAGGAATATCGGGACAGGGATCGGGATCGGGACAGGGATCGCGATCGGGAGCGGCGGGTGAGGGGAACGGGAGCGGGACAGGGAGCGGGATCAGGAGCGGCGGGTGAGGGGAACGGCAGCGGAACAGGAACAGGGATCGGGAGCGGCAGGTGGGGGGATCGGGACCGGAACTTGGAGCGGGACTAAGATCGGTACTAAGAGCGGGAGCGGCGGGTGAGCGGGGCCAGGACAGGGACCGGGATCAGGGAAAGGGATCGGGATTGGGATCGGAACTGAGACCGTGACCGGGACAGGGAGCGGCGGCTGAGCGAGGCCGGTCTCGGGATCGGACCAGGGTCGGGACGGGCGCTGGGATCGCGACCGGGCTCTGCCGTCTCCCCCGTCCCGCCCCGCAGGCACCGGAGCTGCGGCCTCTGCTGGGGACAAACACCATTGACTGACTGTGCGCACACCGTGGGGTTCGCCTCTTCCACGAGCCCCGCAAAGCTCCTTTGCACCCCGGGAGTGGAAAGCAGGAAAAGGGGCGCTGACCCCTTGGGAGGAATGTAATGGCAGCTGTTGTCCTTCCGTTTCCCAGCGATCCCGAGGCGGTGCAGGCGGACCCCGTGCCCTCACCTTTGCCCCCCACTCGGTCCCGAGGCAATGCCCAAAGTGAAGAGGAGCAGGAAACCTCCCCCGGATGGGTGGGAGCTCATCGAGCCCACGCTGGACGAGCTGGATCAGAAGATGAGAGAAGGTGGGTGGGTGTTCTTGGAGATGTGACCCCAAAACAAGCTCACAGGGGCTGCTTCATGAAGCTGAGCTTTCCCTGCATGGACAGATGGACCTTTTCTGCCCAGTGGTGCTGAGCCTGTGCTGGTCACTGGTTTTGGTGTGGAGGGACTGGTAGTTCTTGTCCTTGTTGCTCTGGGCATGAAGTTACTTCCCATCCCAGTGTGGGTCATGTCACCCCACTGTCTTATTCCCTAAAGGAGCTGTACCATGTCAGGTCCCTTTTAGGTGAGGATTATCCCACTAATTTCAGACTTACCCCTGCCACATATCAAAGTTATGAGTGTCCTTGGAACAGTTTATTGCAAAGTGGCTGAGGAAGTAAGTTGGTCATCCATTGTTTGTGTTCCCTCCCAGCGGAGACGGAGCCACACGAGGGGAAGAGGAAAGTGGAATCCCTGTGGCCCATCTTCAGAATCCACCACCAGAAAACACGTTACATCTTTGATCTCTTCTACAAAAGGAAAGCAATCAGCAGAGGTGAGGAGGGCAGGGCTTTACCTTGGGCAGGGGAAAACTGGAGTGAGCTGTTCACCTGTGGCTGCACCTGAACTGGGAGCTGGTGGGAAGGATCAGGTTTGTGGGGAGGGAGGGAGGGAGGAGGGAAGGCTTGGCAGGTGGTTACTACAGGTAGTAACTCCTGGCAGTGAGTGTTCCAACACCCCCTGTGGTGGTGTCTGCCCCTCCCCAGAGCTGTATGAGTACTGCATCAAGGAGGGCTATGCTGACAAGAACCTGATTGCCAAGTGGAAGAAACAGGGCTATGAGAACCTGTGCTGCCTGCGCTGCATCCAGACACGGGACACCAACTTCGGAACCAACTGCATCTGCAGGGTCCCCAAAAGCAAGCTGGAGGTGGTGAGTGTGCAGCTTGTTCCTCTGCTTGTCTGGGCCTTTGCAAGGACCTGGTCTGACTTCTCTGAGGTCAGGGACAGCAGAGCTACTGCTGTTCTTCCTGCTGATTTCCTCTACCTTTTCCTGCCTATACCATTTTCTGTTCTGTTGGCAGAGTTGGTATCTAGTTGGTTCTACAGTTACTGTCAGCTTTGGCACTCATTTAAAGTTGTGGAAACTATGGGTAGTAACAGAAATCCAGACAGTGGAAACCCTTCTCACACACAGCCATTCCCCGCCTGCTCTGTGTGTGGCTTGGCTGAAACACCCTCCTTGTGTTTGTTTTTCAGGGCAGGATCATTGAGTGCACTCACTGTGGATGCAGAGGCTGTTCTGGGTGAAGCTTTTGGCCATCAGACTGTTTTTGGAACTCTGAGGGATGTCCTCTCCTCAATGGACTTTGAGTGCAATTACGGCCACTTCCTGTGAAGGGATATTTTCTGTATAGCAATTAAAGCAGCAGCATAATCACCTGGATCATGAATAAATGGGGGGTGCTTTGGAGTAGGGTTTTGTGTAGCCATGTATTATAAAATAAAGTTTGCCTTCCTGAGAGAGTGGTGTCATTTTCTGGTGAAACATTCCTGTGCTTCTCTTCTCCTCTTGGATATGTTGGGGGTGCTTGGTTTGAAGGTTGTTCTGAATGTGGGTTGGTTCTTAACCAGCTCTCACCACTCTTTCTCAACTAACTGTTTAAAAGGCTGTGAGGAAAGAAAATAACACAGTTCCCAAGCACCCAGTTGGATCTGAGCTCTTCCCTGACCTTGTGTAGGTGGAAGCTGAATTCCACTGGAATTCTCTGCTGAGGTGTGTACCCTGGAATTAATGCACAGATCCCTTCAGGAATGCCAGCAGTCTAGAGACTTACAGGTCACATGTCAAGTGACAGAACAGAGGCAAAACCAGCACTGAGCTAAACCAAATAAAATCTGATTTTGCTTCTTCCTCATTTAGCATGAGGTTTGCTGAATTACAGCCTTCTAATCCTCTTAAGGAAATTCACTGAAAATGTATTTCCTTCTCCTTAAAACAAAATACTTTATTACATAGAAGCAGCTTTACTGCAAGCAGCTTGAAGCAGCAAGTCATGGATGTTCCTTGTGCTGCAAGAACTTGGCATGTCCTCATCCTGCTCACTGTTCCTGCACAGCCTTGGCCTCGCTGTCCTGCACCCCACGTCGGGGTGTCCTGTACTTGGCCCAGGGGTGGGGGGTCTCCTCTCCAGCCATCACTTTTAACCACCTGTAGTAGTAGCCACGGAAACCATCAATCTTCTCTAAGTATGGGTTCTTGGACTTGTACTGCAAACAGAAAACCAGCAGAACAAGGGGCTGTTACTCCAGTACTGCAGAGAGCTACAAGCTGCTACCAAAGAAACAGTGATAAAGTCAGCCAGATCAGACAAACCCAAAGGAAAGTCGGACATCTACAACTCCCTTCCCCTGCTGGTGTCCTTCGTGGTGCCCTCACACCCTGGGCAGCCCTGGCTCCTTACCCTGTCGAATTTTGGGGGGTACCGCGCTGCGAACTCCAGCTGGCGGATGATCACCTCGTTGGGAGCCACCTGGTTGTTCCTCATGTCCCGCAGGATCTCCGTCAGGTAACTGTAATCCAGGTTCCTCACAGCAGCACCAATGAGGGTGCTGTAGATGTACTTGTTGGGAGTTATTCCAGACCTCTGGAAACAACAAATGGCTACAGTTAAACTTGGGTATCTGCTGACTAGTGCAGGATTCCTAGAAGGGAGAGGCACATGGATAGGCTCCTTCTCACACAAGGAGCACAGATCCCTTGAAGTGAGAACACAGCCACGCCACAAAAACCTCAGCAGGTCTTTTAGCAGCACTAACCCTTCATTTTGCCTCTTCCTGCAGCTCGAACCCCGAGCAGCAGAGGATTTTTCTTTGATTACCTTCAAATCTGAGAGCAGCTGCAGTCCATCCTTCTCTTGGTGGCAGGCAATTGCCAAGTTGCAGAATGTCTGGAGGTTGGGTGACAGTCCCCTCTTCACCAGAGCTGGCAGCACACTCTGCAAGATACAAGTCTTGGCATCAGTTCCCAAAAAGTGCCACTACAGCTTTCTAGAGAGAGAGCTGGAGTGGAATCCATAAATACTTAGAAATTAACCCAAGCACCAGTTTGTGGAAAAGTGTGAGATCCCAGTTTCTGTTTTGGACAGAGAAAGGGGTCTCACAGCAAAACATAGGAGGCTTGACACACGGAGGTGGTGACAAGGCCAGTTCTGAGGTTTTTCTCTCACCTTTGCTCCTTCCAGGTCTCTCTGTTTGCTTTTCTTCCTTATTAAAGTGTTAAAGAAAGTCACATCTACTTTTACTTTATGCTCATCCAGCAGTGCCAGCAAAGAAGACTCTGAAGGGCTTTGGGGCTCCACCAGCTCAGCCAGTAACGTGAACGTTTTAATGTTGGGCTCTGCATTGTCCTCTTTCATTTTGTTCAAGAATCCCTCCACGTGCCCCATCAAAGCCAGTCTATGGGACGGTGTGGCCACTGTCCCCAGGGAAACCACTGCTGTGTCTGGCATCCTGGAATCCAGCAAGTTGGGCAGGTTGCAGTTGGGCAGGTCCTGGCTTGGGTGTGCCTGTTCCAGCTCCATCTCACCGTGGCCTCTCCTCACCAAGGCTCCAGCCCTGCCATCAGTGGGGCTGGCGCTGTCAGGAGCAGCTGGTTCTTCCTCAGCCTGACTCACATCTTTACTGTGTTGCTGGATCACTTCCTTGGGCTGCACCAAACTCTCCTGAAATAACTGCCTTTCCATGGCTTCCACATCCAGCCGGACAGCAACACTCTCTGATCCCTTCCTCCTCCGATTCCTCACCCTTTCCTTCTGCTTCCCAGGGGGGAGCTGTAGTTGAGATGAGCTCTCAGGAGGCCCGAGCAGGAGCTCAGAGGCCAGGACGGGGTCGCCGATCCCACAGTCTCTCGCCGCGCGCAGCATCAGGTTGTAGGTGTGGCTGTCGCCCTTTATCCCAAGTTTAGTCATTTGTTTCCAAACCTGAAGAGGGGAAGATACACACCAGATGTGATATTCAGTAACAGGAACATGTCTAGCAGGCTGTAAGACATCTATCAATGTGATCTGTGTGCAGAGGAGTTTACAGCCTAACATGCTGAGATGACTAAGACAGTGACCTTGAGTTAGCAGAGCCCTGTGAAATGATCCAGGGCTGTTTCCCAGTGTATGGGATGTCCTGGTGCAAGTCTAGTTTTCAGAATTTGTCCTAGGAGGAGCTGAACTCCTCCCATTTCACCAGCCTGAGCTACCCACTGTGTTCAAGTGATGAGTTACAATCCAGCAGCACTTCCTCCCCCTCAGAACAGGAGCACACACCTGCAAGGCGTATCGGAAGCCGTTCTCACTGTCCTTTATGCAGCTCATGAGAAGGAAGCTGAAGGTCTCAGCTGTCAGGACATGCCCCTTCTGCACAATTTCCTGAAAAAGCAAAGAAAACACTGAACTTCCCAGTTATCCAGTCTGGTGCAGCTGGCTGTGAAGCTCCAATACCACTGTCATTTTCTGGGGGGATAGAGCAGCAACAAAGCATAGGGTGAGAAAACCCCAGCACTGTGAGATGAATGATGACTCCAGGAGAGAGCCTGGAAACACCTGCACAGATCCTGACAGAGCTATGGTGAATCTGCAGGCAGGCACAGCAATCATTTCAGCTATTTCTGAGTGCTTCTGAGAAGAGCTGCTCTAAGAGCTCTAAAAGGACCCAGGTATCCATAGACACGTGTTCAAAATGAGGAGGGGAGACAGATATGGTATCTTTGTTAAGTTTCTGACACACCTGACTACTTTTAAAGCCAAAGCTGGCTCCTTTTAGGTATTCAGTGTTTGATATGTAGAATTTCATTGTATGAGAATAAGAATCAGTGAAATATAAACACATGGTCTGTCATTTTCTCTGCTGGAAATGGAATTAAAAATCGATGCAACACGACAACTTCCAGCAGCTTTAACCACAGCAGAGCAGGTTTAGTATGAGAGAACCAACCTATTTACCTTGAGTACATCACAGCACATCCTGAGGTCTGAGCAGAGGGCGCAGACCTTCAGCAGGGCGTGGTAGGTGATGAGGTTCAGCTCCTCGTTCTTGCTCTGCAGCTGCTGCCGCAGCTTCAGGGCGCTCTGCAGCCCCGAGTCCTTCCACGGCGACTCGGCACAGGCGTTGAACAGGGCCGTGTAAGTGGCCTCTGTGGGGATCAACCCTCGCTTTTTCATCTAAGGGAGGAGAAGGAGGGTTTGAACTGGCTTTTTAAGACAGGACTTCTAGAATTTTTTAACTTGTTTCAAGAGTTTTGGGTTAAAAAGGTGCCACTAACTCAAAGGCATTCTGGAGACAAAGTGCAGTGACTGAATGCTTGGAAGTTTTAGCTTAGAAAATGCTGTGAGGGAGAACTTAAACCTACATCATTGTAGAGCCTGAATGCCTTTTTCACGTAGCCAACCCTGCCACAGCCACCAATGAGAATGGTGTAATTGCTTTCCTCTGGCTGGACACGGTCCTCCTTCAGCATCTGCACCTCAAACAGCTCCAGAGCCTCTGCCAGCTACAAGGAAGAGGAAAATCCATGGTAAGAGAAAAAGAGAAGGAACTAGAATGGATATTAATACATGCAGCTGTGGGCAGATTGCAGTGGAAGTCCTACAGGAGTGGGATTCCTCACAGGAAGGCTGGAGAAACTTTTGACCAGTGCATGTGGTGACAGAACAAGGGGGATTGCCCCTTAGGCTGACAGAGGGGAGATTTAGATTAGGTATTAGGAAGAAATTCTTCCTTGTGAGGGTGGTGAGGCCCTGGCACAATTTAGCCCATCCCTGGAAGTGTCCAAGGCCAGATTGGATGGGGCCTGGAGCAATCCAGGCTAGTGGGAAGGTGCCTCTGCCTGTGGCAGGGGGTGGAATGAAATGAGCTTTAAGGTCTCTTTCAACCCAAATAATTTTGGGATTTTATGTTGATTCTACAACAAATTCTTATTTGTTTTCTTTCTGTAAAGACACCAAATGACAGAACGACACAAATGGGCCAGAGCTGCCTCTTTCATCTCTGCCATTAAAAACGAGAGAAGAGCTGGGCTCAAACCTTGTCCTCTTTGATGAGGGCCTTGCACTGTAGGAAGTACCAGTACGGCGTGTTCTTAGGGCCACGTCGAGGTTTTCCTTCTGGTTCTTCCTCCCCCTCTTCGCGAAGCTTTAAATCCCGAAAGTGTGATGTGGCTTTGTGGTAAAATTTTCTAGAGGAAAATTTATCAGACAGCGTCCCGAACTCCACGCCTTCATCGTCATCCTCCTCCTCCTCCTCCTCCTCGGCAGCTGCAGTGCGCTGCCCAGCGCTGGTGTCCCTCGTGCCGCCGCCGGGCAGGTGGCGGGGGGGCCGCGCGGAGCTGCAGGGCCGAGCCGGGAGCGGGGCCGGGCGCGGGGCCCGGGGCGGGGCCGGGCCGGGGCCGAGCGCGGGGCCCGCCCGCAGCACAGCGGGGCAGGCGCGGCCGCACCAGCGCGGCACGAGCAGCCGCAGCGCGCTCATGGTGTGGCCGGCGGGGAGCGGGCCCGGGGCCGAGCGGCGTCACACCGGAGGCCGGAGCGGCGGCCCGAGCAGGATTCGGAGCGTGGAGCGGAGTCCGGAGCGCGAACCGGCACCAGGAACGGGGTTCGGAGAGTGGAGCAGGGCGCGGACCGGGACACCCGGAGCGGGACCAGGAACGGGGTTCAGAGCGTGAAGCGGAGCGTGGAGCAGAGCGCGAACCGGGACACTCGGAGCGGGACCGGAGCGCGGATCGGGACACGCGGAGCGTGGAGTAGAGGGCGGACAGCAACACCCGGACCGGGACATCCGGAGCGGCCCCAGGAGCGCGGAGCAGAGGGCGGAGCGGCCCCGGGAGCGCGGAGGAAAGGGCGGAACGGGACACACGGAGCGTGGATCAGAGGGCGGACAGCAACATCCGGACCGGGACACCCGGAGCGGCCCCCGGAGCGCGGAGGAAAGGGCGGACAGCAACACCCGGAGCGGCCCCAGGAGCGCGGAGCAGAGGGCGAAGCGGCCCCGGGAGCCCGGCCCGGCCCGGCCGCGGCCCCTCACACTTCCCGTCCTTCCCTCCCGCCCCTCCCCGGGCCCCGCAGCGCCTGCGCGAGCGCGCGCGGAAGGGGGCGTGTCCCCGGGCGGCGGCGGGCGGGAGCTGATTGGCGGGGGCGCACGCGCTGCCCGCCGGGGACGCGGCGCCGCGGGCGCTGATTGGCGGGGGCGCGCGCGCTGCCCGCCGGGCGGGCCGTGCCCGCCGTGGGTCCCGTCATTCCGCGGGCGGGCGGCGCGGGGCGGCCACGGGGCTGCCGCCGCCGCCTCCCCTCACCGCAGGCGCTGCCGGCGCGGAGCGCTGCGGGCCGGGCCGGGCCCGCCCGGGCCCGCCCGCCCGCCGCCGCGGCCGCCGCGGCAACCACCGCCACCATTCCGCCCCTACCCTCCCGCTGCCGCCGCCCCCCAGCTGCCACCATGCAGGAGCTCATCGCCAGCGTGGACCACATCACGTTCGACCTGGAGCTGGCCGTGGAGCAGCAGCTGGGGGCGCAGCCGCTGCCCTTCCCTGGCATGGACAGTGCGTGTGGGGGCCCTGCTGCGCGGGGGCTGAGGGGACTGCGCCGGGCGGGTGGCTGGGAGGTTTCCAGGGATCTCAGCACTTTCGTCCGGTCTTAGCCTTAGATCCACCCATCTTCCGCTTTCCCCATGAGGTTTCTGTCTTAATCCAGATAGTTTTCATAGAATCGATTGGGTTGGAAAAGACCTCTTGAGATCATCAAGTCCAACCCTTGGTCCAACTCCAGTCCCTTTACCAGATCATGGCACTCAGTGCCACGGCCAAGCTCAGTTTAAAAACCTCCAGGGATGGGGAATCCACCCCCTCTCTGGGCAGCCCATTCCAGTGGCTCATTACTCTCTGTAAAGAATTTCCTTTCTGCCTAAGGAAGGCTGTAGTTAGTACCCAGCCAGGCTGGAAACTTGAGGTGAATAAACATCACTTCCTGCATAATACTTTATATTTCTTTTTTCATCCACTTTTGATAGATGAGGCACTTTGAATGGCAGGGAGTTTTCATCTCTAGGGACATCTGTGGCAGAGTCTCTGAACCTTTTCCTTCACTCTGACACAGACTCAGGAGTCGTAATTTGCTGAATTATTCTTGCTGGTTGATTAAACTTTTGTTTAAAGTCCCTTGAACGTTCCTATTGCTCAGGATCAGCAAGGGATAACATGCCAATGGTTGTTTGAGGCTGTTCTGGTAAGAAACTATAGACTGTTAATGACAGGACTGTAAATAAAGGGTTCTGGAGCTGGACTTCAGTGACCCTTGGGGGTTCCTTCCAAGTCACGATATTCTGTGATTGTCTGGGAAAACCCAGTCAAAAACTTAAAATAGCTGAAAAGCAAAACAAGCACCACCAAATCTCTGAAAATACTCCCTGAGAAGAAAACAGATTTTTGTGAGGGCCAGGCTTGAAGAAGGAAGTTTTGCAGGGAAGTAGATTCCAAAATGCTTCTTTTTTCTTGATGATGAGGACCAGATTGTCATTCTAGGGCAGGAAATAATTTAAAAGTTGCCATGAAGCTTTGTTAAAATTAACTTTGTTCCCTTGTTCTCTCCTCAGAATCGGGCGCGGCTGTTTGTGAGTTCTTTCTAAAGGCGGCATGTGGAAAAGGCAAGTCATGTGGAATATTGGGAAATGCAGTTACCCCCACAGGATGGAGGGGGGAATAATAGATTTTCTAGCACTGTTTGTAGTACTCTTGTTTAGTAAAGCTGAGGGGATAACTTAGGTAGAGCATAAAACTGAAGGATGTTGGAATAACTGCAGCAATTGGGAAATAATGGCGTATTTTAAATAAGCTGGGAGGTGAATAAGCAAAGCTGCTGTTAAAGGAAGGTTTGAAAGTTTGCAGACTTTGCTGTGAATCTGCCTGGGTTGGTTGCTGTGGTTTACAACTGTCAGGATGAAGAGCTGGAGACTTTGTTGTGGGATAGAGAGTAACACAAGACTATTTTGGAACTCTCTGTTTTGCTGTTGTCACTTAAGACTGAAATAAGCACTGATGTCTTCTGAAACCCCTGCTGAAGAGGGGAACCAAGTGTTGCTGTTGCCCAGTTCCTTTTTGTGACATGTATTTGAGTTGTTTTCCTTTCTCCTTGCCCCATCCTTCCTTCCACAGGGGGAATGTGCCCATTCAGACACATCAGTGGGGAAAAGACAGTTGTTTGCAAACACTGGCTACGAGGACTGTGCAAAAAGGGCGACCAGTGTGAATTTCTGCATGAGTATGACATGACCAAGATGCCTGAGTGTTACTTCTACTCTAAATTTGGTGAGTAGCTCCTGCTTATTGCTGGTTTGGCAGTCTGGTGAAGAGAATCCTAGTGCATCCCTCTCATCCACCTTCAGAGCTTTATGGTTCTCCTGTGTCTGATGAGATGTTAGGTTGTCATTTTTTTCAGATCTTAGTCCTTCACCTTATTACCCACCTGAATTTGTGACATATTGCAGATGTCTACACTCTCAAGAACTTGTCCCTTGCAGGAAGAGGGGGGAAGTTCAGGCTTTTACTGAGTTTTATTCCTTGTGTTCTTTTCTTGGGGTGTTTGATGAGTAGACTGAGCAGTTGGTCTTTGCATGACTCTTAGTTTGGGGAGTTGATGAGCAGCAGAGGGCATGGGGGTGCAAAACTTTTATGCACTTGCTTTCCAGCTCTGGAGATCTGGACATAATGAGGCAACTTGCTGCCAGAAACTTACAGTCTTGTAGGTTTCCTTGGATTGAGGTTAGTGTGCAATTTGTAGTTTCTCCACACTTCTGCTGCACTAAATGTTTGGGGTTTGTTACCATGACTGCTCTTGCAAATTTAGTTTCCCCCTTGTTTTTAAAAACACACACTAATTACCCAGTTTGGTAGAACTTTACTCCTCAGGGATGAGTCCTTGGGGTTCTCCATGTAGGTTAAGACAGGCAGTAAGACTGTTGTGCCTGAACTAATATGTGTTGGTAACAGCTTTGTGGGAGCTACACAATCCAGGTAATGTTTTGAGAGTCATTTTGATCTCAGGCCTGCACCATTGACTGAGAAGTGTGTTTGCCTTTGGTACAGGGGAATGCAGTAACAAAGAATGTCCATTCTTGCACATTGACCCGGAGTCTAAGATCAAAGACTGTCCCTGGTACGACAGAGGCTTCTGTAAACATGGTATGTACCTCACACAGCTGCTCTTTCTGTGGCTGTAAATCAGGGGCAGGTGTTGCTGTTCTCTCTCTGCATCATCTGCTGGTGCACTTGCTGTGCTGGGGGCTGGGGTGGAGGTCTGAGGGATGGGCACTACTGAGCTCTGTGTTGCAGGTCCCCTCTGCAGACACCGGCACACTCGGAGGGTCATTTGTGTGAATTACCTGGTAGGATTCTGCCCAGAGGGACCTGCCTGTAAATTCATGCAGTGAGTATGTCCCAGGCCTGCCCTGGAACCTTGTTTTTCCCTTGGAATCTGGTAAATGTCAAATGAGGATGCTCCAGTGCTTCCCAATGGCTTTGGAGATTTGGCCAAGGTTTAGACCTGAGGATAGAGAGGGTATTTACAAGAGCATGTAGTGACAGGACAATGAGGAATGGTTTTAAACTGAAATAAAGTAGGCTTAGGTCAGATGTTTGAAAAAAATTCTTCCCTGTGAGGGTGGGCAGGCCCTGGCAGAGGTTGCACAGAGAAGTTGTGTCCCCATCCCTGGAAATGTTCAAGGCCAGGTTGGATGGGGCTTGGAGCAACCTGGGATAGTGGAACGTGTCCCTGCCCATGTCAGGGGGTGGAACAAGATAATAAGGGGCAGAGTGTCTCCAGGGAGTTCCTAGTAAGACTCTGGTGTGGTGATTAAGAGCCATCAGTGCCGTGGGATCACATGGGTTTATATTCCAGAAGGCTTCACAGGCAGAGGGATGTGCTACCCACATGCAAAAAGAAGTGGGCAGGGGTAGGTCTGTTTCCCGTGAGGTTCAATTGGCTGAACGTTTTGTTCTTTAGAGTTACTTGACTGAGCTGATGCTAAAACGTTGGCACGTGATTTGAGAATCAATTTTCTTGTTTCCATCCAAACCAGCCCTCGGTTTGAACTGCCAATGGGAACCACAGAGCAACCACCACTGCCTCAGCCGACACAAACACAGCAAAAGGTACACAGTTCCCCTGCCTCCCCCACACACCTGCCCTCAAGCCTTTCCCACAGTGCTTTACAACAGAACATACTGTCCAGTGGTCAAAACTGGGCACCCAGGCTCTTGGGTCTGGAAGGGAGAACTCAGGAGTGAGGAACCCTGAGTGCCATCATAGTGATGAAAGCCCCACAACTGTTCCAACTGCACACGGAGATCTGGTCACAGAACACTCCCACGCTGCACAGGAGCACATCACACACGGGTGTGCAGCAGTCTGCCAGCTTCTGTAATCTGTGTGACATCCCTCAGTGATGGCAGGGATATTTTAGCAGCCTAAACCTACTCTCCAAATCTGCTTCCTAGAGAAAAACAGGATCTCTGGGCTTTGTAAGGCTCAGTGCTTGATTTCTTGTCTCTGGTGCTCCAGCTGGCAGAGCACCCACACACAGATTTGGAGGAGAATTGATCATTTGACATATGGAGTGCTCTTTTTCCCTTCTAAACAAAATAACAACCACAAAGATCTTTATTCTTGATGCACTTAACGAGCCAGAACTCTTCTCCAAACCAACAGAGGACACCCCAAGTGATTGGAGTCATGCAGTCTCAAAACAACAACACTGGGAACAGAGGACCCCGGCCCCTGGAGCAGGTCACCTGCTACAAGGTAATTCAGAGGGCTGAGGAGGGGAAACAAAAGGGGTTTTTCCCAGTGTAAAGTGCTCTGTAGACATTGTGTTGTGGTGCCTGGATACAGCTGTGGGAATTAACACCGAGTTCTGAGGCCAGTGGCTTGCCAGTTCTTGGACATGCTGTGACAATGAGCTGTAGGACTTTGCTGATGAACAGGAAACCCTGCCTTGCTGACAGTGACAGGAGACTGCTGGACTTCACATTTCCAAACAAGAGTTAATAGTAGTTTTCTCTCATGAGTGAATTAGCTGATATTGGTGACTGTAAAAAGATTTTCTTCTCCCCTGTTAGCCTGGAAGGTGCTTGTGAGTAGCAGAAATGGAGTTTACAAAAACTGCCCAGTATTTGAGCTGTAAATGCACCCTGTTGTGTCAGGCCAAGGAATGAGCTGTTCACTTTGCTTGCTCATTGAGGAGCACCAGGAAAGCCTGAACACAGTCAGGTTTCCATTTCCTTTTATTTTTCCACAAAAGCCCCAACTCTAGCACTGGAAAAGGCCAAAGAAACTTCCTGTTCCATCAGCCTTGACAGTGACATCAGTGTACATGCCAACTCTTGTTTGGGTAAAAATCACTGTGATTGGACAGGGATATTAAATAGCTGAATCCATTTCACTGAAAACCTTTGATCGCTGCTTATTATCTTACCTGCAGGTAAATTACAGATCTGGTGAATGGTGTTGCACCAGATATTGGCATTTCTCTGGATATTCTCTGAATAGCTTTAAGGTGCAAAGTCACAAACCTGTTCATGACTTTCTCAAGGTCACAGAATCTCAGACTATTCTGAGCTGGAAGGGACCCACAAGGATCATCGAGTCCGACCCTTAAGTCAGTGGCCCACACAGGGGATTGAACCCATGACCTTGGCGTTGTTACAACCAAGTTTTAACCAACTGAGCTGATCTCAGGGTTAGAGGTGCTTTACTCTGTTTAACTCAGAGTTGATCAGGAGAGTCCTCCTGGGTGTCTGACATAGTGCATGTCAGTCTTGGAACCCCCAGATGCTGAAATCCTTATGTGTAACACCCCTTTGCTGTTTGTGGTCCTGAGCATTGCTTTGCAGTGGGTTATAATAACATGGCATCACTTGGCTCCCAGCACAGGAGCAGCTTTTGTTCCAAGGAGTGGGAGCAGCCCACAAATCGTGTCCCTTGTGACAATGTGTTTCACTTCCCCTGCTAAATGCTGCATCTTCCACCTGTGGAAAAGCTTCCAAATGGAAACAGTTGCTAGATGCCTTGATAAAGGCAGCTAGAAGGAAAAACCTGGGACTGTGTAATAATTCCTGCCTCTCTCTCTCTCTTTCAGTGTGGAGAAAAAGGTCATTATGCCAACAGATGCACCAAAGGACATCTGGCCTTTCTCAGTGGACAGTGAAGGAGCAGGAGGTGCAAGGCTGCTGTTACCACTGAGGAAAGGTTTCTGCCTGGCACTATGTCTGGAGCTATTAATCAGGTTGTTTTTTAATGCCATTACTGAAAAGAACTGGTCAGAGGCTGGCTGCTGCTAAGCAACATTTTTGTAATTGTCCACAACTTTTTTTAAGTTTTAACCTTTTTAAAATCAATTTTGGCCTCCGCCTGTTTTCATTGAGCCCTGGTGAAAGGTAGATCTGAGAGCACATAGATGAACCAACCCCTCATGGTGCAGCACCCAACCTAAACACATCTTAGGCCAGTGTTTCTTTAAAGTATTTTCCTTCTGCCACTTCTCTTTGCAGCATTTCAGCCCT
Source organism: Pithys albifrons albifrons (assembly GCF_047495875.1). Lineage (NCBI taxonomy): Eukaryota > Metazoa > Chordata > Aves > Passeriformes > Thamnophilidae > Pithys > Pithys albifrons. Next base: position 13,886,991 of record NC_092473.1, read on the forward strand.
CCCTGTGGAAGCAGGAAGACTGACTGGGCAAAGTTAACACTTGCAATGCCTTCTCCTCAGTGAGTAACAGGGATTCTGCTGACCTGTAGCTCCTAAAAAGCAAAGTCATTTCCAGGCCCAGCCTGGTAAAGCTTGTTCTGGTGACTGACATAACACCTCAGGTACATCAGGCAGTAAAGTTCATGTCCACTTGTTTTGTTTCTGGGCTTCTTGCTGTACTGAAGGTTAAAAATTCATCTGTGTGAGAGCAAATCAAGGGGAGAATAAATTGGTATCTCTTAGTTAGCCAGACAGGAAGGAACAGGACAATAATCCTCATGATTATAGGAAAGCTGCATCTGTGCTCAGTTTCCATTTGCAAAAAGCAAGGAGGGGAAACGAGCACTGAAGATTAGGAACAGGAGAGCCTTCTCTCAGCCCCCCTCATCCAGCTCACACTGAGCAGGTATTCCCACAGCCCAGAGAAGAGCAGGAACTGGAGCTGGATCTTGTTATGGAACACTGCTTTTAAATGTGGCAGAGATTTCTTTTGAGAGCAATTATTTTTGCAAACCAACCCCCATTTATTTTGATTTATTTCAAAAGGGCCAATGACAAAATATGAATTAAAAAAAGAACGAAAAACTGCACCCACAATGTGAGCCTTATTGATTCTCCCCATCTCTGGTTTGCTGCCTGCCTTTATACTTTGTTTTTATTGAAGTGTACTGATGGCAAAAGCTGGCTGTGAATCTATTTTTCTTTAAGAACAAGGTGATCTGGCTGGATTAAGAGAAGTGAAGAGCCTGTGTTGGTGTGAAGGACTGCAGTTATTTCACTGTGGAGTCAGTCACTGTGCAAGTTTCAAGTCTAAGGTCACACCCCATCAGATCAGACACTTTTCAGCACACTTTGGGCCCCCAGAGCCTGAACAGTGGCCAGGCTGAGATGTGAACTTGTACCCACAGAGAATGACCTCCCAGCCCCAGCAATGGAAGAGGTAGTTTTGATAGAAATTCTGGGTTATCTGAGACAAGGAGCATTAGAATCCCAGTGACAGAGTGAGAGTTGCAGACCTGTCTCATCTCAGTGCTCTGCAATGATGGAAAACTGCCCAAAAACCTGCAGACCCTGCTGACCAGAAACACAAACAGGCCCCCAAAAGCTCAGACATTCCTTCAAATCAAAACATCCTCTCAGCCAGGAAGGGCAAGCTTTTAGTTTTATCAAATTGGAATCAATGGCAATAGTTCCCCCAGTTCATACTGTAGTCCAAGGAGCAGCTGCTTTCCCAACCCAGCTGATTTACCCTGAGGGGTGAAAAACTCTGAGAGGACAAACTCATTTGCACCGTACAATTAACAACTCAATTAAGAGACTGTCAGCTCAGGGAATGTAAAGTTTAAGCACTTTATTATTGGTCACAACAGCACAGATTCACTGTGAAGAGCTGTGATGTTTTCTGTCAGGGTAACTGTGCCAGCAGCAGTTCAGGAGCTGCTCCTTCAGCCTCTGCCTCAGTGGTACTTCCTGCGCCGGTCGTGCTCTGCAGCAAAGCACAGCAGGTTAAGTTGGCTCAAGTCACAAGAAAAAAAACCACCACATCTGAAATTACAGGCAAGAAAACCCCCATTGCATGTATTTTCTAAGTACTGTCAGGTCAGACAGGCACCAAGACCTGACCTTTCTTCACTGCCAAGAAAACACTGGCCAGCTGGTGACATACCAAGTAAATATTTAACTTTTCTATGGCTAAGTTTGCCCACAATCCTTCATTTTACTTCTAAAAGCAGCAGCAGATTGTTTTTATTGCCCCAGTCAGCCTTCCAAGCTGCCCTGCACACACAGAGCATTGTTGTTACTTACTGATGTGGCTGTAGCTCCACATGTAGCTGATCACAACATACCCAGCCAGCACCATGGAGATACCCCCGAGGCCCCCCTTCCTCACATTGATGTATTTGTTGTAGTATCTGTCGTAACCTGGGGAGGAGGAGCAAAGGTTTCAGAGCAGCCAGAGGAGCTGGGGGCTTGCCTGAGTCTGGAACAGCAGCCTGGAGCCACAGAACTTCAGGGAATTGTTTCTAATGAAACAGCTGAGGGTCTCAGAAGCAAGTCTGGGAGGAGGCAACCTGTGTGTTAGTTGGGCAAGGTGATCCCAACAGCCCTAAGCCTTAAAAAAGGGGGAAAAAAGCCATTTATTATTTTTCCCTAAACATTAATGTGACTTTGATGAGCTCAAGCTACTTTGGAGTTACCTCATTCCTTCATACTGGTGTGTGCACATTGTGCAGACACTTGATTGGGTATTTTGTGGTTAAATTACTTTCATGAGTTCAAGCTCTGGAGTTCTCCAGTTTTTCCATACCAGTGTATAAACATTATACACATGCAGATGTAGATTATCAAATACAGACACCTGCATTTGACATTTTGTGTTAAGATCCACCTGAATGGGATCTGCACCTACAGCAAGACACTGGTCAAAACTTTTCCCAAGAGATAAGAGCCCTGTGTCCTTTCTTACCACCTGCAGGGATCACTTGCTTTTTAAATTATTTTTTATTTACTTGTGATGTTGGAAAACCTGGAGATTTTCAGCCAGTGGGTTCTAAGGGCACCCCACCTCCCCTTTATAGAAGAAGGAATACTCAAATCTCTGGTGGATAAAGGAAATATGAGAAACAAATTAACAGATGGGAGAATGAGATGCTGCAGGAGAAACTGCTCTGGGAAGGGAACACCCTCAGAGTGAGTCTGGATACAACTGAGAGCAAGGAAACATTGGCTTGTACAGTGTAAAGCCCTTTGGTGATCAACTGATGATCTTTTTCATTAATTTCTTCCCACGGGGGTAATATGTTTGTTAAAAACTGTTGATTAGTTCCCAGAGTTAAAAGGGAGATTATATTGGAATTTTGAGTCTGGTTAAGTCACTGGTAATTGTGACTAATTTGTTCATTAATATTTCAGAGTCTATTAAGAACTCCAAGTCCCCACCCCATATTGCCTGTTCCATCTCTCCTATATCTTTGGAGGGGGCAAAGGTTCGTTTATTCAACCAAGAGGTCCAGCCTATGCATGAAGTTCGCAGAAGGGTGAACAAGACGGGACGCGGCTCTCCCTGCTCTGTCAGGCGCAGGAATTCTGGGATTTAGGGCTTCCCACCCTCCCGGTCTCCCGCGCCCCCCTCACCTCTCCGAATGGCCCCCACGATGCCGCCGGGGGTGAAGTCCCTCATGGCCAGCCAGGAGGGCAGCTGGCCCAGCTTCACGTCCATGAGCTTCATGTCCTTGAGGAGCACTGCGGGGGGAGAGGGGGAGAGCGCGGTCAGAGGGGCGGGAGGGCCGAGGGGCCGCGGCCAGAGGGAAGGGAGGGCCGAGGGGCCGCGGTCAGAGGTAAGGGAGGGCAGTGGGGCCCCGGTGAGAGGGAAGGGAAGGCCGAGGGGCCGCGGTCACCTTGGACCCCCCAGCACTCACCCGGCGGCTGCGCCATCTTGACTGCCCGGAAAGGGCGCGGGGGCTGCCGGGAGGGAGGGCGGGCGCGGGGACCCGGATGTGGGTTGAGCGCCATGTTGGGAGGGTCGGAGCGGGCGCCATGTTGAGAGGGTCGGGGCGCTCTGAGGAGGCGCCGCGGAGGGTCCGCCCTGTGCCATCGGTGGGACGGGGACCGGCGGGGCAGCGGACAGCGGGGAAGTCGAGGGCAGATATCGGGAAGAAGTCCTTCCCTGTGAGGGTGGGCAGGCCCTGGCACAGATTGGGCAGAGAAGATGTGGCTGCCCCATCCCTGGAAGTGTCCAAGGCCAGGTTGGACGGGGCTTGGAACAACCTGGAAGGTGTCCCTGCCCAGGGGTCCCTTCCAACCCTTAAGCATCCTCTGGTTCACAGACCCCTGCCAGGGCTTGGCAAACAGCTCCTGAGGAGTTCTCCCACACCCCAGGCCAGGGCAGTGCCTCCCCCCGCCCCCAGTGGGCCTTGTGAGGTGTCAGTGCCCTCCCTGGTGGTGCTTCACATGGTGAGAAAATAGAGAAAAATTCACAAATCCTCATGAACATCATCAGGAGACTCCACCAGGGATGTCCCACAGTGAACCTTTGTGTCCTGAAGTTGCAACTAACACTGTAATGTGAGTTCACACTATGCCCTGCAGCACACACTTGCAGTTGTCACTTGCTGTGCTGCAAGAATCCCATTTCAGTGCCCACTCAGGACTTTCCCCTGTGGGAACATGCTGTGTTCTGCTCCATCCCCTCTGGAGGGGCATCCCAGGCCAAAGGAGGGGCTGGGCCATGGGATGTGTGTGAGGAAATGCACAAAACCAGAGTGGGGAAGAGTTAATGTGCAGACAGAGGTTAAATTGTGCCTTCTGCTACAGGAGTCACAGAATATCCTGAGCTGGGAGGAACCCACAAGGATCATCCAGTCCAGCCCCTGGCCATGCAGACACCCCAACAATCCCACCCTGTCCCTGTTGTCCAAACACTCCTGGAGCTCTGGCAGCCTTGGGGCTGTGCCCACTGCCCTGGGGTGCCTGGTCAGTGCCCACCACCCTCTGGGGTAAGAACCTTTTCCTGAGATCCAACCTAATCCTCCCCTGACACAGCTCCAGCCATTCCCTCAGGTCCTGGCACTGCTCACAGAGAGAAGAGATCAGTGCCTGTCCCTGCACTGCCCCTCGGGAGGACATCACGATGAGGTGTCTCTAACCTCTGTTGAAGTGTTTGGTGTGTATGGAGGAAAAAAGGTTGTTTGGATGTTCCTCTGCTCGTCCTGTGTTCAGGACTGTTTAGCAAAGCATTTGTGCAGCTCCTGAATGGTAATCTATGAAATAGCACTGCTCTTTCAGCTCCTCACATTCCCATCCTTATGGAATGAGCTGAGTCGCAGTTGAACTTCTGGGAGGATCCAGGATGCAAAGAGTTCGGACTTGAAATGCATCAGGAGCACCAAGCCAAGATGGGAAGGCCATTCAAAGAGGGAAAGCTGCACTGTGATGTGAACTTCTGAGTGCCCTTGGGTAAACTGGCTCAGTGCTGCCCATCCTGCCCACCACCCTCTGGGGGAAGAGCCTTTTCCTGAGATCCAACCTGACCCTGCCCTGGCACAGCTCCAGCCATTCCCTGGGTGCTGTCCCTGCCCTGGCACAGCTCCAGTCATTCCCTGGGTGCTGTCCCTGTCACACAGAGCAGAGGTCGAGCTGCCCCTTGGGAGGAGCTGCAGCCCCCCAAAGTCTCCCCTTGGTGTCCTCCAGGCTGAACAGACCAAGTGGCCTCAACCACTGCTCGTATGGCCCCTCCTGACCCTTCCTCATCTGTGCAGCCCTTCTAAAACCTTTGTGTCCTGTGGTGTCCAACCCACACCCAGGACTGGATGTGAGGTCACCCCAGCACGGAGCAGAGCAGGAAGGAGCCCCCCGGTTTATTCCATGTTGCCCAGAGCCTTTCTGAGGCTTTTCTTGCTCCCAGACCCCCAGAAGGTCCCCCCGAGCACAGCCCTGGGACACAGGTGGGGTTCCAGCAGGTGTCACTCGCAGGCAGCGGGTGCGGCTGCTGCGCTGATGGTCCCCATTTAGTGACCTCTAGAGGCTTCAAATCCTCTCTCGCAGGTTCATAACAGTGTCAGGGTTTGTTGTTGTTTATTGTGCCGGCGCTGGGGAGCAAAGTGATGAGGCAGCAACCAGGGAGCGGCCGTCAGGCAGCCCCACAGCCTGCCCAGGTATGAAATCTCCATCCCACGGAGGGCTGTTACAGCAGATCAGAGATGAAAACTAAATTAAAGGCGCCGAAGGGAGCCCACAGGGCTCCTGCAGAAACTCTAATCTCTGCAGCTTTTACTGCTCTAAGGTCACAGAGTCTTATTCCACACATCTCCCTCCCACCACTGCAGGATTCCTGGATCTGCAGGGCTGTGTTACCTGGTGTTCAATCAGTTGAGGGGAGGGACCTGTGATGTCTCAAGAGATGTGACACCATGTCACACACCCCACTCAGGCTGCTCTCCATGTCCAGCTTCACCTGCTCTTTTACCAAAATTAATTTATTTACACCAAATAGTGCTCTCCCACAACATAAAAGCAGAAGCAATAGATTACTGCCTATCTTTTTTTTTTTTAAGTTTAATTAATAACAGAAAGTAAGATTAGGGAAAGTATGGGCTGCTTGATCACTCAAAGAAAGGCTTCCAAATTTAGACTCTATTAAATTAGTTAAAAATCCCCTTATTAAATTATCCTTTATTTTATTAGTGCACTTTACCAGTAACTGTCATTTTATGGCTGAAGTGGCCCCTGATGAACTGCTATGTGGCCTTTTTACAGTACTTGCAGAAAATCATGCTCCAAACTCCTTCCCTCATTCTTGCAAGGCAACCTATTGTTTTAAATAGGATTACTCATGCAAGGCAGATTAATTCACCTACAGGAAAAAAGCCAGTGGTGGGGGCCTCGTTTTAAGGAGTTCCCTGCAGAGCAGAAGAGCTCAAACTGCCTGTAGCAAGATGAGGGGAAATTCGGGTTATTGGGTAGGAATGGAGATGCTGAGTGAGGATCCACCCCCAGTGCAGCCACAGGAGCAGTGACCCCACCCTGGACCTGAGCTGCCCCTCTGGCAGGGGGAGAGGAACAGGGCTGTGTCTTTGTGCCACCTTAACCTGACCCCAGCAGGAAGAGGGAAATGGCACAGATGTGCAGGAGGTTCTGCTGCACGTTTCCTCCCTTTGACCTGTGCTGCTGGCCAAAATTCAGGGTCTTGTTGGTTGATCCAACAGTTGGGAGGAGGAGTGACAGAGAAAGGTGTTTCTGATGTGCCTCTGCTTGCAGGAATGCTCACAGCTCTTCTTTCCCAAATAAAGAAGGAATCAGGCATTGGGAGGCAGTTTCCTTGCTCCAGGCAGAAATGTGACCCCAAATCCCTGTATTCAGTCCAGGTTTTATATCAATGAGTGTTCAGGCTCTCTGAAGTTTCCATTCCCTGCCTGTTTCAATACTCCATCTTTCTGTCTCCTCCTCCACCTGAACCATGGAGTCCATCCACAAGTAACCTTCTTTCCTTTCAATATCCTACCCCAAACTGTCCTCCCTGAGCCTTCAGGTTCTTGAACAATCTTATATTGTGGGTGGAAATAGACTTAATGTCTCTCTCAGCTACCCTAAATAAAGGAACACAGTTAAATCTACCAATTTCAAGAAGGTTTAACCCAACCTCTAAAAATAAAAGCCTAATGGAGTGTTGCCCTGAGGTTTTCATCTCAGTGAAGACATCTCTAGAAAATGTTGTGAAGTTGGTAAGTAATGGCATAGAAATAATAGAAGTAGAAATAGAAACAAACTCAAAACACACAGAGTATTTTACAAAAGACGTCAGTGGATACGAAAGAAGTTTTCTTTCTCCACCCACAAGGGTAACACGTAATATTGCAGCTTTCAGTCCAAGGATTCAGTTGTGGTCTGAAATGTTAAGTAACACTCTTCATTTAAGTTGCTGAAAAGGAGAAGTGAAAAGCATTATTAGCCTCCTTCAGGATCTGGGATCATTTTTCCTGCTCCATGTGCCATCCTTTGACAACTCAGGGTGTCCCCTGGGTGGTCAGTGGTGCTGTAGTGATGTGCAGACACGGTGTCTGTAGGTGTGTGAGGTGGCACAGAGTGGCCTTCAGGAAGGTCAGGAGACAGGGATTTACCCAAATGATCCTGCCCCCACTGAAACTGATGACAAAGCACCCAGTGCTTTTAATAAAGGATCAAACCTTTAGTGGTTTGTGGAGCAGATATGGTTCTGAAACATGTGGTTTGGCACAGGATGCCTCTTGGCTGCAAAACTCTCTTTTTAATTTGATGTCTTCCCACCAGCACAGGTTAAGGAGCTGCAGCCACCAAGGAGAAAGAAATCACGAACTGTGGCACCTGCAGAAGCTCAACAGAGAGATGCACCTGGTTTATCAGGCAGTAATTCAGAGAAAAGTTATGCTCCCATGTTGCTTGATCAAGTCAGTTATTTTTAATTGTATGAACAGTGTGGTGGGGTGAGGGCAGGGCAGCTGCTGAGGCCTCAGCCTCTAAAATTGTGCTTGCAGTGGAAACCAGACTCTGGGACTGAATAAGATAAGAAAAGGGTATGGGGTTTGGAATCTCTGCCATGGCCAGACTGCCTCAGGAAAATGGTGAATTGCCTTGCAGAGATAATAATACCTGGGGATTGACATGGCAAAAGCACTTGAGAGAATTAACGTGTGATTGCAAGCAGATTGCTTGCTCTGTGTTATTACAGAGCCATTTTCCTTTGTCAACCTCAAAACACTTTGCAGAGGAGATCACTTAACAATGATTAATAGTTTAGCATGTACATAGTTCTTTTCTCCTTCACAGCACTTGAGTGTTGATGCATCCTCCTGCTCCTCTCATCAGATGTGTAAGTTAATGTTATGATTATCTTTTCAAGTGGAGAAATTTGAGCCCTGGGTTTAGGACTGGGAAGGAGGGAATTCCTCCTTTGGTCCTTGCTTGTATCTGGTGTCAGTTACAAAAGAACCTTATTTTGTGTGTCTTTGATCAGCCTGCTGGTTGGCTAAATATACACCTGTGGGGAGATAATTACATGCTATCAGTAGTAAAGTGTACTAAAATAATGTACCTTAATTAAAACAGTTGCAAAACCAAAGCAGGAATTTTCACAGAGGTAAATCTGCTGCACCAACGGCTGTGTCTGAGGCTGCTTCCCAGAGACAAACACCAAAATAAAACCAGGGACCTGTAAAAACCCACTTTCTTCATGGTAAAAAGAGGAAAGACATGTACCCACTGGGAAGGGCATGGTGGTGGTCTCAGTCCAGAAGGGCAGGGCTGAGCACACCTTCCATCTGTGCAGGCAGATCTGCCTGGAGAGCAGGGGGAAGGTTGGTGTGATCAATCCCTTCTCATCCATGTGCTTGGCTAGGTGTGTGGTGCCCAGCAGGAGGATGTACAAAGGCCTCATGTTATCAGGGGAGGATTTGCAGACTAATTAAATAGTGACAGAGGCTTTTAAAAAATCACCTTATTACCATCTTTGAATCCACTGTCAGTTCCTCCAGCACAATCCTTGGGCTTTTCCTCACTTATGGCTGATGAAACTACTCAGCACTTCCATAGTCCTAGGAGAAAACTCTCTGACCTTCCCAGCTGAAGCAGTCAGTGACTGTCTCCCTCTCCTACTTTGTGTTTTGGAATAAACTACATTGCTGTACCTGAGTCTTCCTCAGACCAGAGGCACTGGTGGGTTTGGGACATTATTGCCTACACACTCTTGTGGCACCTGTTGATGTTGTTTCCTGCAGATCTCAGACCACAACCAGTCTCCAGTTCAGCTCAGCACATCTCCCCATGGAGCACTGGAAGGGCTTGTATCCCAGGCTTTCTCTTTCCTCCTGACAGCTGCAGCCACTTCACCTGTGACAGCAAGAAGACAAGAAACTGAAGCAAGTGCTTTGGATCCAAGAAGCACACCTGCTCCAGTGAGAACTCAGTTTTTCACCAGTGGGTGAGCTAAACATCTTGGAAGACAGGAGGGAATCAGAAGGTTTGCAGGACTGCAGAGGAAGAGCCACAGCTCAGCCCCCACCAGTCACTGTAAGTATCTCAGTTGACAGTTAGTCCATGCCTCTTTCTGCAATCCATGGATTCAGTCACTGTTGGGGTTCATGGCATTGTTGATTAGTTGGTGAGTGAGCTGGTGAGATCCCTGCTGCTCCATCTGTCCTGCCTGTTCCCAGTGCTCTGTGGTGCAGTGTGGATGCACAGGTGTCTGTTTGCATCATTCTCTCCTGGCACAGATCCCTGAGGTTTTGTTGTCACACTTCACTTACAAATAGCAATTCTTTGCACTCCCTCCCCAAACTGCACCAGATCAAATTCTAGATTTTTCCAAGGTAGTGAAAGTGTCATAACAGATCTGTCTAATCAGGCTTGCCCTGTGGCCATGTTATCCTACACCTCCTAAAGCTGGGGTGAGAGGGAGATTCCTCTGTAAAGATCAGCTAAAAGTCGGGTGGGATTTCAGCCATGGGACTCTGACATTCAAGCAGAGCACGTGAGCACCCCCTTCCCCTGAGCTGGGAGGGATGGCAGGGCACTGGGACAGGGGAGCCAAGCTGCAGGAGGAAGCATTCAAATGTATTTCATTTCAGGGTGACCTTTAACAGGTGTGGATTTACTGATGGGGAGGGGAGAGGGAAGTAAGCAAGGGATTAAGGGGACTTTACTCTCCCTCCACTTTAAGCACCAGCTTGCACAGCATTCCAGTATTGAGAGATGCAATTTGTGGCTGTGTGGCTTTGTATCTTCTGCCTTCTGGGTCCCAGGCAGGGTCGTGGCTGTCCTGGGGCTTTAGCACTGCTGGGGACTCAGTGGAAAGTGTGTAGTCCTGCCAGGTGTCTCAGATACAAATCTGGGGAGCAGGACAGGGGAGAAAAATCATCCTCTTCTCTTCAATGCAAGGATTGGCATTTAACCTGTAGTGGAATTGCACAGCTCAGGCAAACACAAGGTGTGTGATACATTCCCTGTGTGACTTTGCCTGAGATCTTCTCTTCCTGATCCAGTGCTGCTGTGCTGTTGAAAAGCTGCTTTTCCTCTAACCCAGCGCCTGCTGCAGTTCAGCGATGGATTAAAGCAACTCTCCATTTTCCTTATCCCTCTCTGAGGGGAATTGTAAAGTTTAATTAATGACATTTTGTAAAACATGATGAGATTCTTGGATGATAAATGCTACACAAAAGTAGAGTATTTTTTAATGAGCACTGCATGACAGCTGCAACTAAACGCTTGTTTAATCAAAGCGATCAGAGCTGCAAAAAAATCCTCGCCCTGCTGGTATCAGACAGAAATCAAGCACTCTGTCATTCCTGGGCTATTGGTTTTGAGGATCCCAAGGCATTTTTCAAAACTTTAGCAAAATAAAAAGGTAGTATATGTCTATATTTTATATATCTTTCCCTTTATGAGTGCAGTTTGGATTATATAACAAACCACTTGGCAACAGGGAAAGGAAAGATCAATTAACGGTGTGGCTGAATGTCAGGGGTACGTGTACCAGCTCTGGTTTTACCTGGCCATGTCAGGCACCAGATTTCTGGCACTGTGTGTTTGTGTTTTACAAGTTTCCCACAGCTGTGGGCATGTGAAATCAGCCTGGCTGCAGCTTTTCCAGTGCTCCCTGCTGAGCAAACGAGGTTAAAATGAAGTCTGGGAATGTTGGTCTTTGTTACACGCTGCAATTTAAACGTACTCAGCGAGCTAGAGGTAGTTTCCATACTGGAAATTGCAGCCTGGTGTAAGGACAAACAGAGTGCTATTTCTTTTGCTGGAATTGCCAGGAAAATAAAGTGCTATTTCTTGAGTTAAAAAACCTGTCTTGGGCTACTTGGTGGGCAGAACTTCAGCCATACACTTGCTCCAGAAAGCTGCTTCTCCTGCCTTTGGAATGCTGAGGTGTCAGATCATCAAATAAACAAAGCAGAAGTATGACTTGAAGCAGGACTTAGAGGAGAGCCTGGAAGGAGCAGCCTACAGCTTTCCATCCAGGGATGACACAGCCCAGTCCCACAGCCCTTGGGATCCAAGGATGCTCTCAGCAGAGGTTACTGTGGTTTCTGGCACTGCTGTTGCAGGACTGAAATGGTGGCAGCAGTCAGATCCCCTCTACTTCATCTCCACTGCTGTTCCCTTAAAGCTGTTGCTTTGCAAAATTTGCCTTTTCTGGGCCTTTTATGATTTCTGCTGCTTTTGGCCAGATGGATTTTTCCTTAAGGGGAGAAGAACAGGAGGAGAATGGCCTCTGTATAGATATTGGCTGTCTGTGCCATGAAGCAAAATGAAGGCAGAAGAAATGAGCTGTTGAACCCATGGTGTTATGAGAGGGATGAGTGAGACATTTTTGGGAATAACCAACCAATCAGCCAATCTCACAAGCAATTTGTCTTTCCTCATTATAAGGCAACAGCATAGTGGGAGAAATGCAGAGCCATTCTTCAGAAGATTTATTGCCCTGTAGCATCTGCACGAGAAAACTCTAAGTGCTGAGTAGAGCAGGAAATTGGAAGTAGATTGCACAACCTGCAATTCAACAAAGTTCTTGGATCTTCTGTGGAAAGGGAGTGCTGGAGTTTCAAAGCTGGCTCTGTCTTATAAGGCTTTCTCAGTCCTGGGGGAGGAACCAGGGTGGGTTTGTTAGAACTGATGGAGGCTTTCTCATTTAGTGGTCTAGCTAATGAGAGCATCCCAGAGTGCTGCTTTAACCACAGCAGAGGGAAATACTTCCCAGTGCTGGGATGGATCTGACTGTGCCTACAATTAGTGAACCAAATGCACTGCTGTGAACTAGTGGAGTCTACAGGACCTCTGACAAGAGAGGGGTGCCTGTGAGCCCTGCTGTGAACAGAACTCTTTACAGCCCTTTGTATGTACAGCATTTTCTCAGAAACCAGCCTCAGGGACAATTATACATTAATAGCTACTTCTTTCAGAAGCAGCCAGCCCTGCTCCTGAGAAACAGCTATTTTCAGGCAGTCTTGTTCCTGAGGAACTGCTATTTTTAGTGGGTTCTATTTCTGAGGCAAAAAAAAGAAGAAGGAGCCATTTCTGTATCCCTCCACCATGGCCCAGACCCACTGGCTGTGGTTGACTTGCATTTTGCAATAAACATTTCCTCTTTATATCTCAGTAGCTGAAGAAAGTGGTTCTCCAGCCATTACAGAGAGCAGCAATCTGAGCTGGGGATAATTATGCAGGGAGGGCTTGTGGGAGGCAAAGCCGTGCTCACATACTATAGATTCCATTAGAAGGAGTAGGGAGATGTAACAGGGCTCTCCTGGGAGATGCAGGACTTTTAGATACCTAATTTGGAAGTCCGTTCTGGTATCCATTTTCAACATCCCAAGAGTAATGATTAATCCTGTACTCCAGGTTTCTCTGAATCAGTTTGTAGCTGTAGTAAATATGGGCTGAGCACCACAACGTCACTGGTGCTCTGGGTAAATGACTCGAGGCAAGAGGAGCTGGGGGTCTGTGGCCATTAACTCACTGTGCACACTCATCTGGCAGCGACTGCGACTCAGGAATCTGCCACTGAGATAAAAGAGGCTCCGTCAGAGCTGAGGAATGTGGTGTTTTGCAATGTAAGTATCTAATATGCTGAAGGCCCCATAAATGCACCCCAGCAGTGCCGTGTTCTCATTCCCGCAGCATCCCAACTGCATGGACACTGAGGTGTTCCGTGTGTTCTTGCAGCCACGGCCTTTCAAGGGGCATTTGAGAGATGTAACCACATGAGAATTCCAGTAATACCTTTTTGGTTTTTGTGGATTTAATGTAAATACTGTGTCCTGACACAAGGGTGAAGTGACTCTCTCAACCCTGATGCTGTCCTGAATTTCAGTAGCGCCTGTGAAAAGTTCATCTCAGGTGTCTTATGATCTTTTCCCTACAGCTACTTCTGCCTCTGATAATTCTGGTGCTCAGGGAAGCTGTGGCTGCCCCATCCCTGGAAGTGTTCAAGGCCAGATTGGACACGACTTGGAGAGACCTGGCCTAGTGGAAAGTGTCCCTGCCCACGGCGGTGAGTGGACCAAGATGGTCTTTAAGGTCCCTTTAACCCAAACCATTCTGTGATTCTATGAACAGTGACATCAGCAAAGAACATACACTGGAACCATGGTTTGTATACACTAGTAGATCTTTTCTTGGCAGGGTGTTGCTGCCTGGATTCAACAGAATCAGCAGCTTGTGTCTTTGAACAGGGTCATGGCAGTTTGGAAAAAAAAGCCGCCCATCCTTGCTCTGGCACCGCTTGCTCAGGGGCTGCTCTCGGAACACTCTGGTGTGTGTGTGTGGTCTGAAGGTCACTCTTTCTGGGGAAGAGACTCTTCTTTCTGTCTGAGTGAGAAGGAAAGGCTGTTAGCAGTTCAGCCTTGTAAGCAGTTTCCCTTCCCTCTTGTGCAGGCAATACTGATGAAGTTGGTCTGAAAGTGAAGATTATTTATCTTGTTTTTAACCCTCTGCAGGAGAAGAACTCATTTGTGCTTGTTCTGCAAAATCAGACACTCCTCCCGCCCCTCTTTTTATAAAATATTCCTTGTATCCTCCCATCTCCAAGAAAAGTCATTATCTCTGGACAGTTTCTTGAAATGCAATTGCCTTTATATTCTGGTCATAAGCAGAGCATTGTTCAAAGTGGGAGTGAGTCGTGGCTGCTTTAGAACCCATTATTGGCACTTTTCCCCTTTTACTGCTTCACTAGAGAAAGGCAGGCAAAAAATGGGACAGAAATCTAGGAAATGAAGGGTAATTTACAGTTCACAAAGGAGCAGTAAAAATTAATTAGCTGTCTGAAGATCCATTCCAACCTGGGCCTGGAGTTTGTGCCAGCTCTCTGGATTGCATAAACTGGCTGTGCTGTGCTAGGCTGCTGAGATCAGGCGTGTGCTGTGAAATTAAAGCTCGTTGCTGAGGTAGAAGTCCTTTAGGGCATGCAAAATGTGTATACACACCTAATTTGGTGTGCCAAAGAGACATGATGGTGCATATAACTCAGGTCATTACATGCTCAACTGGCTACTTAAGATGTTCACTATTAGTTGTCACAGTAACTGCTCATGTAAATTACTGATGCAGTTATTCACATAATTTAACACTGAACTCCTTTGAAAATCCAGGCCTAATTCCTCTTCTCTTTCCAAGATGGTGTCTGTGTGAATGAAACACACTTTGCACACCATATCCATGTGGTCCACTTCCAAAAGGGGACAGAGCCCCAGAAGGATCAGGGAGGTGACAAGACACTGGCCCAGCTGGGCTCTGGTCCAGTTTGGTCATGCTGTGCAGGAACTGAGCAACTGCAGCATCTTGCCAATCATGTTACCAGCCCTCCAGTCAAGCCTGAGATCCCCACCTGGAGAAAGAACTTCACAAATCAGAAATGTCCTAAATTGGATCCTTTTTTGGTGTATAATTTTCAAAACTGTAATTTCCATTTGAGAACTATTTGTCCTGATCCTGAGCGTCAGCTGAACTCATTTTTTTTCCCCTGTAGTTTAATTTAGGCAGCAGATGCCATCAGAATGTTAATGCCTTCTTAATTCTCACCTACATGCTTTTATTCTTATTAATTTGTTATCTGGGGCTTTAATATTCTATTTTTTTCCTGCTTTGATCAGTTGAAATAATTTGATGGCAGCATTTCAGCAGGGCTTGCACTGGGGAAGTGTGTAATGGTGCATCACCAATGTGTGTTGCTGTGTATCCTGCAGCGTGCTCAGCTGCTGTGCTGCGAGAGCATGAATCATGTGATGGTTTTAGGTGATTATAGACGAGGCCTCACTTATCCCTGCTGTGAACAACTGGAGAGGGAACAAGCTTTAAGGGCAGTTTCCCTGGTTTGGGATTTCGCCTGGTGAATCCAAGGGTTGGTGATCCAGGAGTGTGATCCCAGCCTGTGGAAGTGCAACTGGGCCTGCACTCAGCATGCTTGGACAGCTGCCTGGCCACAGCGGATGCTTTCAGTCAGCACCCTTAAACCACTGGAATGGGGAGGCAATGGAGGTGCCACCACAGCACTCCCTGCTCCCAGGTCAGGCACTCAGGGATGGCCTTAGAGGGGCAGAGATCATTCCCAGATGGGATGAAGTGCTGGAGGATGTCCCCTGCCAGGGCTGGGTGGGTTCATTGCTGCTCCCCAGGCGGTGCCAGACCCGACTGCACAGGACTGTCTCTGTCACTTGGGTGCTGGGAGGCAGCAGGTTTGGCTGCTGAGACAGATTTAGTGAATATCACCCAGGAAAGGATGTTCCAAGCTGTCTAGAAGTAACAAAAATAAAGTTAAGGATTGACAGAGAGAATGAACGGTTTTACTGATTTGATCAAAACATTTCTTAAAGGAAGAGGAAGAGAAATGCCCAATTTCCAGACAGTTTCCCTCCCTCCTGGCAGCAGAGAGAGAGGAGACCTCCACAAACTTTATTTATCACTGTGGTGATAAACTTCAACAGGCAGAGAAGTAATTTTTCTCAATACAGCGTGGGAGTGACCCAAATTTACCTACCAAGAGGTAAATAAGTAGAGGGAGAGAGGAGCTATTTGGCCCTTTACATTATGACAAAACTCCACTCTTAATGCACTCACATGTGGGTTTGGGGTAGGCAGCTGGAAGGGTCTTTTATCACAACTGAAAGGTACAAGATGAGGGTTTTCTAGAGAGACTGTTCTCATCATGAGAGAAAAGACAAAAGAGAACAAAAGAAATGAGAATAATTCAATATTTTCCTGTGTTTCTTCTCAAGCCCAGTTTCTACAGTGGGTTCTCACATGTGCATACTTGATGCTCCCAGATGGCTTTTTCTACCCTTCAGCTCCTCAGTGCGTTGTAACAAATCTGAGTCTGTGGGTTTGCAAATGCACCTTTTCCTAATGCACTCCCAAACGTGCCTGAGTTGAGTCCTCTCACTGTATAGGCTGCTGTGGGTAACTGGCTGGTCTGGGAGGGGTTGTACACCAGATCTTTGCTCCATGCCAGGCAGATTCCAGGCAGCACAATGTGCCTGGAAGTGCTGATGGTGTTTGTTGGAGCACAGTGACTCCAGACCAGAGCTTGCCCATGTCCAGGCAGCCTGAAGGGTGACTGAAATGGTAACGAGCTTGTGAAGGAAAATCTGCATACAGACCAAGGACTGCATAAGGCAGGGGCCTGGGGAACAGCTGCATCCAGCAGTTTGGTGGGAAAAGTCCAAGCAGGATGAAAGGGTGGCTTTCATTTGGGCAGATGGAGTCCATCTGCTGATGGGATCAGGGATGGGACAGCGTCCCCTGGAAAGCTGGGATTAAGATACATAAGCAGTGCATGCAAATTAGGCATCAGATTATGCACACGAGAAGCACGACGGTCTTCTGGTATTTTGGTTGGCTTCCAGGTTTGGATTTGGAGCCCTTTATTTCTGGTGCATGAAGGCAGCAGCTGATGTGCTGAGCCTCAAAAGATGCCTCTGCCCCCGACGTCCGGATTCCAGCGGGGCCCAGTGCAATGGCAGTCACACCCTCAGCACAGGCTGTTCCCCCTCCCTCCATACCCCCTCCATGGGAAAGGGGAGCCTTCTGCAAACCATTCCCAGCTTGGATAAAGATGCCAGAGGAAAAAGTTCCAGAGGCCAGGTCCTTCCACAGGCTTTGCCCTGTCCATCACCCAGTAAGGGATGATAGTTTTCTGGCTGGTGGAACTGCTGCCTGACACGTCGGACATTGTGTAGGACTTGAAGAGGTCGATGAGAACTTTCTGAATCACTCATGGCCCACTGAAGTAGGTGAGTGACTGCTGTTGTCCTTATCCTTTTAGAGAAGGATGCTCAAGCACAAACAGGTTGAGAGATTTAGTGAAGGTCCCGAAGGAGGAAGCATCACAGCTCAGAAATAGTGCTTGGCCACATGCTCTGACAATTATTCTTCACTTGATTCTCTCTAAAAATCATGTACTAAGCATTAGTGTTACTAGGGCTGGTCAGCTCATGCTGCATAAACACCATAATGTGAATTTAGTATTTTCTGCTGGTTTTTGGTAGCCCATGAATCAACCCCAGTTCACCAAACAGTTTCTGCTGTGTCTCCATGATAAGCTTTCTCTCTTGCTGTTCTGTGAGCTTGGGTTGTTCATTCAATTCACATGGGGTTTTTTTCTGATTCTTGTTCTGAGGAACAAGTCTCTTTTTAAAAACAAGGACATCCTGAATCTTAGCTTGCTGCAAACATTCCCTGGGGCTGCGTGGAAGGATTTGTTCTTTAAGCTTCCTGAGTGGTTTCTTTGGTTTGCAGGAGCTCTCATTCCAGTCATGAACAATGTTGTTATTTGTGTCTTTATTGCATCCAGACAGTCACTTGGGCACCAGTGATGCAGGTGCTGGACAAACACTGAGCAACTGGGTGGTCTTTGTCCTAAGGAACTTTGGAGATCAAGGTTTGCTGTGTGCAGGTCTGTCTTCATCCTTCTGGCTCTAGTGCAATTGTGAGAAGTAACTAGTAGAAAGAACAGAGTGGGAAGAAGGTCTTTTGCCTGGGATATTCATCTGAGGTAATCCTGGGATAGTGGGGAATAGAGGAATTCATATATATACACTGGTAAATATGTATAAATGCGGGATTTGAAGAGACCTTCTGTCTGGGAACAACTACAATTCCTGCTAAATAAGACTCAGCAACCCATGTGGCAACTAGGGTGGTCTTCATTTTTAACCAATAAAAGAACCAGACTCTTGATCCCTGGATTTTCAGCAGTATCTGTTTCTTTCTTCTTTTTCCTTTTCCCAGCCAAATGCTCAAACATACCCAGAAAAGCCTGTTCTTTTCCCAGCTGGCTGCATCTCAGTGGAGAGAATCTGTGGCCCTCTCCCATCTCAGGCCTGTTTGACCTTGCCTTGTAACCAGATGTTTCAGTGGAGAACGTACACTTGGGAGAGCCTGGGGTGCATTCAGCTGCTGGTGAACTCTCTGCCTCGGTCAAGCAGCTGTAAACAAAACCAGCCCAAGAAAAACAAAACCTTTGTTAAACTGGGTTGGCCAAGGACAGAACTGAATCCAGAGATGCAGATGGCCATTAGCACATTGATGAGGCTGCAGAGAGAAGCTCATCTGCCATTCCTGATCTTCAACCACAGGTTTCACTTAGCTGAGGGACTCTTCTTGGGGGGATACAACTATTGTTGCCTTGTTTTTCAGGAGTTTGGAGATATCTGACACACAGACCCCCTCCAGTGCTGCCCAAGGCTCATCATACTGTTGGAGCTGTCCATGCATTTGTGTGAGCTTTTGGCCAAGGGCATTTAGAAAGTGGTGGCTTGGTGGCCTGAAGGCATCAGAAAAAGGACTCACAAGAACACCACGGCAAAATGATGCATCAGGAACATCCTTTCTTTTGAGAGGCATGTTGGGATCATTCCCCTGAAGTTTGTAGACAGGCTTTCTGCAGAAATGGTTGTGTCTTCCACACTGGATCAGGAGAAGTAGTGAGCAATTTCTTCTGCACCAGAAGTTTAGATTGTCAGAATGTTCTTCTTCAGGTTTGGGAAGTGGCCAACCCTCGGAGTTCCCATTTGCACAAGATGCAGTGGGATGGTCATTAGCTTAGATGTGGTGAGAGCCTCACTTGTAAGATGGTCTCTATAAGAGCATGAAGTCCCCTCATCCTGTAGTGAGAATTTACAGGAGTTGAGGGCAGCTTGGTTTGGACCTGGGGCTCAGATCTGAGAAGACTTTTTCCACTTGAGTTGTGCTTGACTGGGTTAGAGGACAGAGGCAAGATCTGCCCCAATACCTCTGAATGGAATCAGGTGCTGAGCCAGAGCCATTCTCCAGTGAAAGGGTGTATTATGCTGAGTGGAGATCTCTGGGAGAGAGATTTCTTGGCACACTGCTCACTGCTGTGCCAGGGAGGATGGAGGCCTGTGACTGAGCACTGTACACACAGAGTTGTGTTGATATCCACATCAGTGATTTCTCCTCCACAAGGGTCAGGCTTGCCTGTCCCTGAACATCTGCTACTGCTCAGCAGACATCCACCACTGTGTTATTTATCCAATATTCAGTATTCCCTCAGAGGAAAATTTGCCATCTCCTGTGCCTATTTGTAGACTACTCCACTTACAACAGCCAAGTACCAGCTTGCTGTAGGAAATGTTGAGGTGACGTGGCTGCAGGCCATGGCCAGTCTCTCCTCTGATCCATCTCTGGCCCCATAAATCATTTTTAATAACCAGAGTGCTCTTAATGCAGCCGTTCTAATGTGGGCTAGATCTGTTTAACCTAATCTGAGTATTAAAGCTGGTCACAGTGATATCTGAGCACCTGTGACTTCCTCAGACCAGCTAGAATTCAGGACTGAGAAGCCAATGGCGTTTGCTGTCCATGCTGTACTGGCACATCCCTCTTGGAGTGATTCATCCCTTCCAGAGATGACACTGGGCTCAGTTACACCAAGGTAAGAAGTGATGAATGGGGCCGGAGGGCAGATACTCCTTTCAGATTCACAGATAAGAGTTTCCAGACTTTCCAGACTTTCCAGCCCTTGGCTTCAGCATCTCAAGTAGAGACTCTTCCTTTGCAAGGAGCTCTAGGGTTTGCATTGCTGAGCCAGCTGGGCACAAGGAGAGAGCTGAAAAGAGGAAGGGATCTGCTAACACTGTTTTGCCCTCTGTGCTTAGAGTGACACTTCACTATGTTTTAAACATCCGCTTCATCATTCCTGCTGTCCAATATCCCACTATGGCCCCAGCAAGTGCTATTTTAATCCCTCATCATTCACCAGGAGGCCCCTTCCTGTTCCCTTTCTATCTGCTCCCTCATGGATGCTTGTGCATCTCTCCACTGCGAAATCCCCCGTGGTAGCTGTTGTTGGAAAGGTCACCCAGGGATATTCACAAACAGCAGGTGTAAAATTAACAACTGGTGTGATTCCAATCATCTGGCAGGAAGGAAAACATTGGACAATAGGTAGAGCCAGGGTAAAGTTTCCAGCTGAAGGCTCATTGCCTGATATAGGATGGCAGATTGGTGGGCTGGGAACTCTCCTAGGAATGTGAAACCGATAGGGTATTAGCAGCCCCCCTGCCCCTCCAACACAATTGTTTTCAGCTTGCCCAAAAATATTTGGAAATGTTACCGAGCAGGACGTGTGGGTGAGAAGGCACCTTCCAGCCAATCAGCCGAGTACATTTCAGCCCTCCCCTTGAATTTCAAGCTTTTGTTTTCCCTGATGGAAGGGAAGGTGAATCCCCCATGGTTAATTTAGGGATATTGAAGCATTTTGGATGAGGTCCTGCAGCACACGAACAAGTGGTGCTCTCAAGGATTGCGGAAACTGCGGAGAGATGGCAAGATGGATGGGGGAATACACGAGATCGATACGGATTCTGACACCTTATCATTTCTGTTAGTGGAACTGATTTTAGCTGTGCAAAACAATGGCAGTTTCACTCAATAATGGCATCTGGGTGGTACAAATCTTCTGGGGGTGTGAATGGAATGGTAGATCCTGTTAGACCTTGACTAATGTCAGCAACCAGAACAGCGACTTGAGTCTAGGAGCATGGGAGTAAGAGATTTACTGTGCTGTGGGTGTATCCAAGGAAAGTTGGCAGCCCTGAACACACCAAAGACAATGGAGAATAGCAAAGGTTGTTGAGAATTTGGGTTAAACCATAGTGAGATGAGTTGTTCTGTAAGTATTGAAGTGAGTGCCATAGCTGGTCCAAGTATGGAGAAAGAGTTTGGCCACAGGTTTTAACTGACACACAGCCTTTCCTCTGCTGGAGTTCAGCACAGAATTCTGGCCTATATGGAGTAAAACTAAACTTATGGGAATTGCTGCACCTCATGAGTGCTACATTGGTGCCCACAGCTTCTTCTTCAAGCTTC
The DNA here is from genome assembly GCF_047495875.1 of Pithys albifrons albifrons. Classification (NCBI taxonomy): domain Eukaryota; kingdom Metazoa; phylum Chordata; class Aves; order Passeriformes; family Thamnophilidae; genus Pithys; species Pithys albifrons. Next base: position 13,908,387 of record NC_092473.1, read on the forward strand.
TTTAATCTCCTCTGTCCCTCTCCGTCCCCACTCTCAAAGCTCTCAGTGTGACAGGACATCTTTTGGAAAAACACCACCACAGCACAACCAGAACTTATGTCCATCCTGTGTGTGAAAGGTTTGGTACAAACTCTGCCGCCACAACACAATCACTCCTGAAAAAGTTCTGTTGTGGATCTCTGAGCCTACGTAGGGATCCCGTTGCTCTCGCTTAGCAGGGACCTCACACGTGGACTGTGCTGACAAAGGGCTGAGAAGGGGTCTGATAACGTGGCATAACCCTGACACACGTTGTCAGCAGCGCTGCCATCGCCAGCGAGGGGGAGGACTGGAATTCTCCCGTTCAATTGGGCGAATTTGATACCTGCTCGTTCTTGTGTCCTCGTGGCTCGGCCACTTGACATTTCTAAACATTCTCAAGCAAGTTCACTGGAAAACTATCCCATGTCAGGAGCTGGTGATGTCAAGGCTAATAACAGTCCTGGGGTCAAATCCTGCTTATCCTTCAGGCAAGGACCTCAAGATTTGGCTCCAAGTCAACAACAAGGTCTGTCACGTCAACGATGGCTTATTATGAATCCCAGCGCAAGCCTTTCCCAAACAAAGTGCTTTCGTTTGGATTTCCATGCAGGAAAAGGTTAGCAGTTTCCAAAGGCGGGTTCTCCCTTCCTTGTGTGGAGCAGAGAGCAAAACCCATGAGCCTGGAACAGGCCACAGCACTTTGCCTTGGAGCAGGAGACGGGGACAGTGATTAATCTTTATCTGGGAAATTCTTCTCTTTGCCTCTGGAATGGTACAAGCTGATTGTTTTCATCTCTAGAGATTCTGCCCTTTTTTAGCCCTCTGTCCCCTTCCATCATTTGGATATAACAATACCACTGGGCTGCCTTTGTTAATGTTACAATGGACCTCGGGAAGCAGGATCGAGCCATATTGGGAAAGGCACGGCTGGATGTCAGGGAAGGAGATAGCAGGGATCTCACTGGCTCACACTCGTGCTGCACTGAAAAAAGGAATTGTACAGTGACATTCCCTTTGCTATTACTTTATAATCCTGGCACTGTGTTGAGAATGATGCCACTGGAATGGTGTCCAAAATGATAATTATAACCACTTCCTATTTTTAATTTCCTCTTAATAAGGGACACAGTGGTCATCATCCTGACAATAATGATTCTGCTCTGCCCTTCCAGATGTCAGAACATTATAAAGCATGGATTAACAAACTCTGATGTCTCTCTACAGACCCTCCTTCTGAACTGAAAACTCCTGTGTAGCTCAGCCAAAACACACATCAGCAGGTACAGACCTGAGAGCTACAGAAAATGCTGCACCTGCTTTGCTGTTGGCCTCATTTTATAAGGGAGTGTTTGAACCATGGAGAAATAAGTTGACTCGCTCCAAGTCCCTTGGTGAGTCAGTGGCAGAGCACAGATTCAGCTGTTCACATCTCCCCATTTTTCTCTGTCAAATGGCCCTTTTTTTTTGCTATATTTTAGAAGGCATTTGACATGAGGTTCCTAAATATGCAAACTGATGTTCAGAATTGCTGAGTCCTCACTATTTGCCCTCCAGGCAGTACCTAAACAAGAAATCCATGGGGAAAGCTGTCTTGTCTTGAATATCAGCAACCATTAATAGTTATTCTTCATCATAGACTCATCTGTCTTTGCAGGTGGACTCCAGCTCTGTACACTCATCCAGTGCACTCGGAATTAGCACAACACAAGGGCCACAGCAGATGGCCCCAGTTTCCTAAACTGCTCTTAACAACAGGACTATTTCACACACTATTTCCCTCTCAAAAACCTGCCTGGTGATAGAAGGTGCTTTGGCTGAGAGAGTTTGAACTATGTCTGTTGAAAGTCTTAGCTAAGAAAAAGCTGGTCCAGGTGGTTGGCTGAGTGATGCTGCTTCTGAACAGCTCTTGACTCCAGAGATTGGGTTTCTCATTCTGCAAAGCACTCATCTCCTGCTGGATTTCTAGGAATTTTCTGTAAGATCTCTCTCCGTTGAAGGTCAGATTTCATGTATCTCCTGAGATCCTAAAACCAGGGTTCTGCTGTGCCAGAGGGGCAGAAAGGTCAGGAGCATCTGAGCAACGCAGCACTTATGGCTAAGACAGCAATTCCAATTATCCAGCACTCAGGCATCAAGAAGATTCAGATAAGAGGTCTCAGATTTAGCTCCTCTTTTCTCTCTGCAAGTTAATGTGCTGCTTTTCTTCATTTTTTTTAAACAGACAATCAAATCTGTGATAGCAAATTTCAAGTTAAAAGGAAAAGACTGTCTGCAGAGAATGGAAAGAACCATTTTGACTCTGGGGTGAGTTTTGTGATCCACCTGAAGCAAGCGAAGTTGTCATTACACACACATTAAAGGGAAGCTGATGAGCTTATTGCAGGAGTAGCTGTATAAAATCCTGATTATCTTATAAAATTATTGCAGTCCATCATACATACCAAACTGAGCTCCTGTTTTGCTTCCATCAGGCTATTTATACCCTGACAATGCACGAACCTCCTTTCTGACTTCTGCCTTAAATCTGAGAAGAGTGAATTGAAAATCAAATAGTTCCTGCAGTATTCAATCCTATGAAAACCTTCACCAAAGCTCTGCTCAGAGTCCCATCCATTTCTTCTCCATTGCAAGGGGCCAAAGAAGAGGTGCCAAAAGAAGAGGTGCCATCACTGAGCTGATATGAGCTGCCTCCCTTCCTTCCACGGAGTATTTGTACAGGTCAGTCCCTCTAATATGTAAGCTCTCATCTCCTGGCAGTTTTCTCACAGGAGAGCTCCCTAATTTTCCATCTCTCCTCACTGCACAGCCACCCACAAATAGCTCCTCAGTCATCTGAGTGCTCGTAGATCAGTTGCATATAGCAAAGCTTTACAGAGCATGTGCAAACACCTATACACTAACCCAATAGTACTGAGATGAGGCTTGTCTTTATTTCCTGGGATAAATAATCACCTTTCAAAGAGCTTCTTCCTTAACACCTTGGTCCTAGAAGGCCATCAGTGCAGTCCAGCCCTGATTCTACCAAGCTCAGAACCCTGTAATACTTCTGAGCAATGCCCATGTCTTTCTCACTCATTCTTGCTACTTTAGGTTACCTGGATATGTCACCAAACTCCCCTGCAGGGTCCTGACAGCTGGTGTGAGGGTTAGGCAGCAGCAAAGCTCTGCTTCTCTGAGCCTTTTCTGTCTACCATTGACTCTCTCCTCACCTTTGCCCTTTGCTGTGGGGTGGAGAGGGAGTGATCTCTGAATCCAACACTCTTCCTACCCCTTTTTTCCTGCACAAATCAACTCCCAGCCCTTGCTGCTTCTGCCCCAGCCCCCTTCTGAGCGTGCTCTCATTAAGACCCCAGAGGGAGGAGGTGATGCTCTGAAATTGTCTTAATTGCTCTTGTTTATGCTGGTTACGATGGCAATAAGTTGCCATGCAGAGGAGGCTTTCTTCAGATGTGCAGCTTCTCCATTGTTCCCTACTTCGAAGGATTGTCTGTAGGCAGCTCCAAGTCACTTGCAACAATAGATTAATATGCAGATCAGTAATAGTGGGTGACTCACAGTCACACACACATGCCAGACCCACCAATCGCTGGGACCTGCCACCGGATTTGAGGGGAAGTTCAGTGTTGCTGGCATGTTCTGGCAGGATGCTGGGGAGATAATGCTCTGCTGTTGCAGAGCTTCTGCTCTCCACAAGCTCCCCAAACATGAATGGAGGATGTTCTCTTTCTAGGGCAGGTGATGACTGTTGCAAGTAAAGCAGGGAACTGGAGCAGAGTGTGTTTTTTGTCCAATGTAAGTCTGCACATGCCAAAGTTTAATCAGGAGCCCCGACTTTTAGTCCCTGATCTGTCTTCCAGGCACTCTATCATGCAGACCCTAAAGAGCATCTTTTATGTGTGCTGTGTGCTGCTTGTGCTGTGTCCCATTTATCACCCTTGACAGAGAGCGGCTCCAACTCAGGGGTTCCTCCCCAGAGCTCTGCTGTGCAGTGTCTGGATCTTCATTTGGCAGAGACCCTCTGGAGATGATGTGGAGACACCTCAGTTGTGGGTTTGTCCCTTCTGTCCCACTGTTCGGACTTAGGGACTGACTGGGACTGCCTGCACTGGACTAGGGGCACTTTTTCTGGATAGTCCCAGTCTGCATCAGAATGATGGAATATTCTGAGTTGAAAGGGACCCACAAGGATCATCAAGTCCAACTCTTAAGGGAATGGCCCGAACAGGGATCAAACCCACAGCCTTGGTGTTATTAGCACCATACTCTAACCAATTTATCTAATCTTAGAGACACTCTATATCACTCTTATCCACCCCATGACTCCAGAGGTCTGTGTGCCATCTTTTCCCCTAAATCCTTGTCGTGGGGATATATGTCCCCTCCTATGTCCCCACCACACCCACCCTTCTCCTTCCAGCACCAGGCACCCCCTGCATCCTCTGCCTCTCTCACCCAACATTTTCCTCCTGTCACGGACTCCTCTTCCCTCATCTTTCCTTTCCCCCATGCTGGGTGAAAGAAGAGATGCCCACTCCCATTTTTGCCCTGTTTGGGAGATGCATCATTGAACAGCAGGGGCACAGGCAGGGCTGCGAGGAAGGGCTATGCTGGGGGGATTAACAGCTGTCATCAACCTGCTCTTGACTCCAAAGTCCATCACAGAGCTGGGTCAAGCTGCTGAAACTTCTCACCAGTTTCCTATTTCCTGCCTATTTTCAGTCCTTGGAAGCTGACAACAGCCCCATAATTTCCAGTGGCAGCTTTGGTGCTCCGTGTTTCCATATTGCATGTACTCCAGCAGGCAGACAAGTGCAGAAATTCTTTCCAGCTGAGTGTGACAAATTGCCTCGCTCTGGCCATAAGTCATGTGCCTCGCTGAGTCTGGCTAATTTTCTTCCCTGTATAAAACAGTGCAGTTTCTGCATAATTTTGTGCGTTACAAAATCACCACATCCCAAGGGCTCAGTGGTGGGCCAGGCCCCAAGGGTGTTGCTGAGCAATTATTGAGTCTCCACCTGTCTCAAGCTGAATAAAACCTTGAGGCAGCAGCTGAGGACCTGACCCCTGATTAGATCCATGTGCTTTTCCATATTCATACCAATAGAAGTGTGTTATACTGGGTCAGCAAAGGACTGATTCAGGGACATGTCATATATGTACCCCCAAAGAAGGTGTCTAGGCAGGACTAGGAAGACTTTCCTTCCATAAATGTGTATTTCATGTAGAAATGTAACTTGCATAAAAGGTTAGAAATTCTGTGGAAGTAGTAATGCTCATTGGATTTCTCTTCCACAGACTTCTCCAGATTCCCCTGAAGATCATGGATGTTTTTAGACTCTTCAACATCCTGTGGCAAGGAGTTCCTCAGTTTAAGCACACATGTCCTTTCATTTGAACCTGAAATCCTCCTGTTCCCAGGAGGTTTGGAGCCACCCACCTTTTACAGCAGTACACATTCACAGAGATCCTGAATTAGTCATATATTAACATTAATTTTTTTCTAATTTCTCCATCTATTTGAATCCACCATCTGCTGTAAATCTGCCCTGCAGTGTAGTCACCATTCTGGAAGGATAAATGAAGAACTCCTCGAAGGTCTTTGAGTGAAATAATGTGAAGCACCTGCATGAGGTGACAGTGGTCACCCACAGAAAGTTCTCTTGGAGTCACCACGTTCCCATCACTGTACAGTGACATCTCCCAAGCTTTGGAGCAGGCTTGATTGCTGATCCAGAAGAGGGCAATGGTGACACATCCTCACTGATACTCTGAGCATCAAATCCTCTGAGGACATCCACGGCAGGAATGGAGCCAAATAGCCAAACCACCCTGGCTATCGAATCTGTGTGTTCCTGGCTGGCTTGTGGCAAGCAGATTGAAGTGGGAGGCAGCTTGCAGCTACTGTCTCAGGTCAGATGGGACTGTCAGTCAATTGGTAATTATGACTCTTCTTCTTACTAATTTCTGTAACTTCCATCACCATGGCAGCTAACTGCCATGGAAAGATTCAGCCAGGAAAAGGAGAAGACAACCAAACTTTTCATAGCAAGAGAACAGGAATGAGCTACAGAGGAAAGGGGGTGGAGGCAGAGTCTGTAAATTGTCTTTCAGGAGAGTTGAATGCCATGTTCTGAATCCTAGAATGGCTTGGGTTGGAAGGGACCTTGAAGATCATCCAGCTCCAACCATCCTGCCATGGGCAGGGACACCTTCCACTATTCCAGGGTGCTCCAAGCCCTGTCCAACCTGGTCTTGGATACTTCCAGGGATGGAGCAGCCACAGCTTCTCTGGGCAACCTGTGACAGGGCCTGCCCACCCTCACAGGGAACAATTTGTTCCCAATATCCCATCCAGCCCTGCCCTCTGTCAGTGGGAAGCCATTCTCCCTTTTCCCATTGTCACATCTGCCCTGCCCTGCCCTGGTCAGTCGATCACTTTTAATCTTTGGTGATGCTTTGTGTCTGCAAAGGGAAGGAGGAGGAGAAACTTGACAGCACTTTGAGCTCTGATTAATTTTTAAACTTCCTCCCTTTCTGCTTATTTTGTAGCTTTTGTCCTGATGCTGAATGTGTTCCTTCCCCCATGTGTCACTTCCAGAGGAACACCATGGGGATGAAATGCCACTTAGTCATTGCAGGGCTTTTTACCTGTTGTGGCTGGATGGAAAGTCATAGGCTGGGACCATGCAGGGCCTGGGGACAACTGGCACCTTCTGTCACTGCAGCAGCTCCCAGGAACGTGGTGACACAGTGCCTGAGGACATCTGTAGCATGGGCAGAGGAGGTTGTACGGGATCATTAAAGCAACAGCCATTTTGTTGCCATTTGCAGCAACCCCACACAATTCTTGCTGAAATGTCTGGCCCATTCAGCAGCTTTCATTTCCGATGAAGCTTTGCAGCCTGTAGGTATCTTCTCTCACACCTGTCTTACCATTTCCTTTTACAAGGGCTTAATTTAGAAACCCATTGTAGCTGGCCCTGCACAGACCAAGACAATTTATTTTACACAATTCCTCAGCAGGTTAGGGAAACAGACTTGTCCTAAGTCCATTCTGGAAGGAAGAATGGACTTGTGCTTCAGGTTTTAGTTTGCCTAAAACAGAAAGAAGAAGACCAGAAAGAAGAAGATACAGACCCTGTTCTGGCAGTGCTTGAGACCTTTATGAAATCACTTACCCTGCCTTGAACTAACTCCTGTGGCTGGAAAATAAATCAATGTAACATTTTCCTTAGCTCTGGTTTTAGGATAAACTTAGTATCTAGATGGCATCAAAGTCCTTGTGTTCAGTGCTTCACAAGTAGAATAAAAGGCTGATTTCTGTGCTGGGAGGACTTCAGTGCGTAAGTGCAAGACAGGGACAGCAGGCAGGTCCCAGTGTGATGAGCAGCAATGAAACAAGGCAGAGCTGGTGGGCAGACACAGCCTGGGCATTGCTGCTGTCAGCTCTTCTATCGGCATCTCGTCAGGGGGTGCAGGGAGAGAACAAATCACTCGTGGGCGTTCACAGGAAGCTCCCCCCGAGCGAGGAAGAGGCACGGGACAACCCACACAAGGGGGTTTGAGAATCCATGTGGGTGATCTTCCAGCAAACCTGGAGGACAGGACACTCAGTGATATGCCTGAAGGAAGCACAAACACCCCCTGCCTCTTGACAGAGGACTCAGCTGGCAAGATCTGATTTTTTGTTCACTTGAAGCTTTCTGTTTGCTCACCAAATGCCCCTGGACCTTGTTTTCAAGTCTCTCTTGCTTCTCTGTCATTGTCACTCCACAGCAACAGGTGAGTCTGAGAAGTTACACTTGGGATAGGTGAGTTTGCACTAAGGAGGTTACTCGAATCCTTGGAAGAGCCCACTGGAGCCAAGAGATCTGAAGACAAGTGCTTTCCATCCTTGGGCCATGAGCAAGAATGAACCATCCAGAGGTTACATGCCCTCCAAAGCTCTTGTTGCTGTCAGTCAAGCTCTTCCCCACCAAACAGCAGTGGGGGAAGCTCCAGAAGTATTGCTTCTTCCTTTCAGTGCTGCCACACTGACTGACGTCCTCGCTGATCCTCTTGCGGCAGGAGGCTGCTAATCAAAAACTCTGCTCGCCCCTTTGGCACCGTTCTGGGAAGCCAACAGAGCGCAGAGATGCTCAATTCCTCCCCCTCCACACACCTTCCATTGTCTTCAGGACTGACAGCTCTGATGTGGAGCAGTGATAAAAGCCAGCTGATGCTGTCAGGGCCTGGTACAATTGCACCGCGGGGAAAGAGGCGACTGGCTCTGACTCATCATTGCCGCCTGGAGCTCAGGATGCCTCGCACTCTGCTGTCTCCTGGCACGGCTCATCACAGAGCAGTGCACCTGGATGCTGCCCTCTGAGGCCTTTGGAAGGGCTAGGGCTGGTGGCCAGGGGGGTGCCCAACCATCCCTTGAGATGCCAGGAAAACACACAGGGAAATGAAAAAGACTCTTTTGTAGAATCACAGAATCATAGGATATCCTGAGTTGTTAGGGACCCACAGGGATCATCCAGTCCAACCCCTGGCCCTGCACAGGCACCCCAACAATCCCACCGTGTGCCCCAGAGCATCATCCAAACCCACCTGGAGCTCTGGCAGCCTTGGGGCTGTGCCCACTGCCCTGGGGTGCCTGGTCAGTGCCCACCACCCTCTGGGGGAAGAACCTTTTCCTGAGATCCAACCTAATCCTCCCCTGACACAGCTCCAGTCATTCCCTCAGGTCCTGGCACTGCTCACAGAGAGAAGAGATCAGTGCCTGTCCCTGCACTGCCCCTCGGGAGGACATCACGATGAGGTGTCTCTTCCCTCTGTTGAAGTGTTTGGTGTGTATGGAGGAAAAAAGGTTGTTTGGATGTTCCTCTGCTCGTCCTGTGTTCAGGACTGTTTTGCAAAGCATTTGTGCAACTCCTGAATGGTAATCTATGAAATAGCACTGCTCTTTCAGCTCCTCACATTCCCATCCTTATGGAATGAGCTGAGTTGCAGTTGAACTTCTGGGAGGATCCAAGATGCAAAGAGTTCAGACTTGAAATGAATCAGGAGCACCAAGCCAAGATGGGAAGGACATTCAAAGAGGGAAAGTTGCACTGTGATGTGAACTTCTGAGTGCCCTTGGGTAAACTGGCTCAGTGCTGCCCATCCTGCCCAGGTCAGCAGCTGAAATTTCCATTACTGAAAGTAGAAACTCAGGGGTCACTTCTGTTTCATTTCTCACTTTTTCCCAAACATGACATTGAGTGAGAGGCATTAGGAGTTCCTCCTATAAATAGGATCACCCCTGTCAAAGCTGGTTAAGTCATACCCAGTGTCAAGCCCATAAACAAGGTGCCTCTCATGCACTGTCTGGAGGATGCAGAGGGGATACAGGGAAGTTCAACAGCTCCCTGTTTAACTGGTTTGCACTGGGACTCCAGCTATTTTCAAGGCAACAAACATAATCATCCCCCAGCTCCCATCTGGAAGACTTTCGGAAGCGGTGCAGGACAGAGGCAAAGTAGTTGAGGACGTGTTGTGGCAGAAGTGAAGCCACCCAGCTCCCAACCTCACAAGTGCTGCTGTCACAGCAGGGATCAAACACTCTGATTGCATCAAGGTCTTTCCCCAGTCCTGCCCTGGAAGTCTGGGGTGACCTGGAAACCCTGCACTTTCACTTGTCTCAGTTTCCCCTGGAGGGAGCTGCAGTTTCCTCTTCCTTTAGAACTCCCCAGTCCTGTAGCTGCAGGAGAAGCAGCAGTTCCAGTGACAAAGCGGCTTTGCCACACAGGAAGTCAGCTGGGGCATGGCAGTGAAGCCAGGGACACAAAGTAAAGCATCTTTGAAACAAGGGAGTGTAAGTGTCCCCCCGTGCCAGCTGCAGGGACATCTGGATGGAGCTGGCTTGGCAGAGCTGCAGGGTCACCAGGGTTGTGCGTCACAGTGGCTCCAGAGGAGATTATTTTGGGACAGTGGGAGCTGACAGAGCGACCTGAGGCCCCTTCGCTTTCCTCCTGACTCCTGGGAGCTTCTTCCCACCCCTTCACCAAACTTTGTGACTTTGTGCTGCTCTGAGAGTGGGGGCTGCAAGGAACCTGCTCTGCTGAAGTGATGCAACCAAATATGTCATAACCCCCCCAAAAAAACAAAGGATTTTTTAAAAAATAGATAATTTCTATGGTCTCATTTCCCCACAGATCCACAAGCAGTTGCATCAGTACAGCTGAGGGGGTGGAAAACTGAAGTGGGGGCAGAAAGGAACAAAAACTTTCTAAGTGAGCTCTGAAAATGTTCAATAACTATATGGAGACCTATAGCTGCTCGTCCCTTCCAGACATGAAGAGCTGTCTGGTGCTCATGTGTGGAGACACAGCCAGCTGAGCAGGGAGCAGAGATGATTTGCTGGAAGCTGAACTGAGAGGAGCTTAGCAGGGGTGGAATCGCTACTTGTTCTGAGATAGGCTAATTATATTCTGTGTCCTTGGAAGCCAACCCTTTTCTACTCCACTTGTATAATAGAGATCTTACAGCTCTCTCCAGAAGTCCCAGGGTTCCCTCCCATCTCCAGCGCACACAGCAGCCTGTCCCACTGCCAGTCTCCACCCCGATGGCTCTGCATGTCAGTCCTGCATTCCCCGGAGAGCTGCTGAAGCACTTTGGATTCCTGGGAGATGGAAACCCTTCTAGAAACGCAGGGTAGAGTTACTCTAATTCCTTGCTGTTCGGGATCAAACCGAAGCCTGCTGCTTAATGGGGGATAAGTGGATGTAATGCAGTCAGTCAATAACTTTATGCACACACGCAGAGCCCTTTGGATTACTGATTTCCAAAAGACAGTCTCCCTCACAAACCCTGCACCACACTGACTCAGCCCTGAGCTTTTTAACTTTGTATTTCCTGCACCTGCACTTTTGTTCTTCCACCCCTTATTCATTTTTCCCCCCACTTATTCATTTTCCCCCCCATAGAAGTTTTCAGCTTGTCAAACAGCTCTCCCTCTCCCTGTCTCTTTTCTCTTTGCCTTTTGCAGTGGGAGGAAAGACAATAATAAAAAGAGCAGTTTTCAAATAAGAAGCCCCAGTTACCTGGGAACTGTCTCTCAGCATCCAAATACCTGCTGGGGCAGAGAGTGCTGAGTCCCTGCTGTTGTTTTGTACCCACCAGTCACTGTTTGTGTTTTGTCACATGCTCCTGTCAGGTCTGTCACTTGTACAAGCAGGACTGGCAGGGCCCTTGTAAAGTAGGATTTCCCTTTACACCTCCCTGCTAAGCACTCCTCACTCTTTCCCTTCCTCCTCACGAGGGGAATTGCTGCTCCAGCTGCTGCTGTGGTGGTTCCCAGGATGGAGGAATGGGTTTGGGAGTGTTTGTGCTCTCTTTAGTCCTGCCTTGTGTCTCACTGGGGAGGGAAGGGGGAGATGAAGGAGTGGGTGGACTTGCCTCCCTCACTGTGTCCTCAGTCCCTGCTCAGCTTCAGGCTGAGCCCTTCACAAGTTCAGCACTTTTTATGGCCTTATTGAATTGCTCCTAAAAGGAGACATTTCCTGGAGAAGGAACTCCAGACCAAGGTGTTCCTGTAAGACCAAAGGACCTGAAACAGCTCCCCTGGGTCTGCTAGACCGGGAAGTGCAGGAGGTGATGGCCCAGCTGCCTCCCTTATCCCAGCCCTCTCTGTTCCCTCCCAGGCTCTCGGCTAAAAGGCTCATTTGACTTTTATGAGGGCTGGAGACCGAGCAAACAAAGTCTCAGGGTTTAGTCAGCGCCAGAGGGTACAGCACATGCCTTTTTCCTTCTCTCCCCTCCTTTCTTTCCTGCTGACAGCTTTCCCGAGCACATGTGGCGTCTGCTCAGCTCGGGAGCCTCTGCTCGGGAACGAGCCTCAGGACTGGGGCATGAGAGCATTTCTTGCCATCTCGAGTGGGGGCTGCCTTCCCTTTCACATCCAGGACAGCTCGATACCCTCTGGGCTCCAAGCAAGCTGAGAAAGGCAGGGAAAGATGGGGGGAGATGCTGGAAGTGTCCTGGAGAATGGAGATGCTCTATCAGATGGAGGACTCACTCGGGCATGAGCCCAAGGGCTTCCAGGTAGAGGGACATGGCATTTTCCCTCCCTGGCCTTTCCCAGAGCTCTGACTTACAGCCACAGCCTGTTCTTTCCATGCCACCAGTGGTGGGATCAGAGGAACTCACAGACCTCAGGCTGTGGTCCCCACACCATCAGGGGCCCCCAAGACAAGGGTCTGGCTTTGGTCACCACAAAGGTAGAGCTGAAGGCAACGTTTGGAGCTGCAGCAGAAAAGCTCCTTTTCCTACACACTGCTGGGTTTTGGTGCCTGTGACAAAGCTCTCCCTTGGCTGCTGGAACTGTGCTCTGGGGCCGGGAATGCAGCATTGCTCATCCTGCTCATCCGTTCCTTACAGGAGTTTTGGGAATCTTTGTAAATAAGCCAAGAACATGAGAAACAGAAATTCCACCCATTCCAGGCCCTGCCTGACACTGCACAGATCCTTTGTTCTTGGCTTCTTTCTCCCTCCCAAGGCCTCAGAGAAGTTCTTCCAACAGCACTGCCCCCCTGCTCAGCCTCTTCCACCAATTAGCAGTTATCCATTAACTGCTCAGGAATAATTCCTTCAATTAGCCCATCTCTTGAGGATGTCCTTCCCCAGGTGCTGGCAATGCCACTTAAGCACCCACAGGAAAGGAGCACTCAGGAGCTATAAATATATATTTAAGTGCTTGTTTAGAACTCCTTTGTTCTTGCTAATTTTGTGAGGCTCCTGGTTTCAGCTGCTCCACAGAGCTCTCAGGATCAGCCCTTTATCCTTATTCATAAGAGTCCTGGATTCTGGGCTACGGTGCCAGAGTGGAATCAGACCTTTGTGGCATCAGTTTTATTCCTTTTTGTTGGAGAGAGTGTGTGAGGATGCCAGGAAGGCTTTGAAACAGACCATGGTATCCTGTGACCCAGTCAGGCATGGTGGATCCAGGAGGGTAAGAAATAAGGTGTCTGTGTTGTAAAGGAGACTGTTCCATAAATAAATGTTATTAAAGGAGAAGGAAAAGAGAAGGAAAGGTGTTTTCAACTCTTGAAGGGGAATCTGGAGAAAGAGAGATACTTTGTAAGGTGTAAAATGGTGTCAGTAGGAACATAATATTGTTTGATGAGAGCAGTTTGCTGAAAATAGGAGAAAGTGCAGGTTATCCCAGGCTGAGGAGAAAGTGGGGATGGAGTAGAGGCTCCTTGGAAGATTTCTGGTCCTGCACAGAAAGGACACACTCCTGCTCTCCTGAACCCAGCAGGAATAAAGCACAGAATCATAGAATGGCTTGGGTTGGAGTGGACCTTAAAGATCCTCTTGTTCCAACTCCCTGCTGTGGTCAGGGACACTTTCCCTTGACCAGGCTGTGGAGAACATGGCCATGGTCTCCCCATCTCTTCTCTGGGCCATGCTCTCAGAGCCCTGCCCAGCTGATCCTGGAATTTCCTTGCTGTTTTCTCCCTTTTCCATGCTTTATTTCCCCCCACACATGTACACTGCTTTGAATTTAAGACACCACCCAACAAGTTCTCCCAGCCCCTTCTTGGGTGCATCCATGTGCTTTGTTTCTGCAGTGTCAGAGGTGCAGGATGAAGCTGGTTTATCTTCTATCAGTGGCTGTTCCTGTGCTAAAGATGAGCCATGGGGAGAAGAACAAGACACAGGAAGAGGAGAGAAGGTAAAGGGATTAACCAGGACAGCTCTGCATGTCTGGGAGCTCTTAAGCTTATGATGGTCTTGCAGGAGAAATGACCAAAGATTGAAATTATGGATACACTAAACTAACCTAACGGGGAGGACAGTGAAGAGGAAAGGATGGGATATTCCCTGGCACCTGCTTTTTGCTCCTGTACCAGGGACTGAAAGTTGGAGGGTTCAAACAGTGCAGCACCAGGTGGTACAAGTGGAGCTGGAGCTGCTTCCATCAGCCAGGAAATTGGGGTGTGATTTGTGATTTGATGCGGAGCTTTTAGTGCCCAGGTACCTTTTGAAAGCTTCTCCACTTTGTCTCTCCTCACATGGCCAGTTCCATCCTGGTTTCCTGAGGGAATTGCTGAACAGAGACCCAAAATGTGGTGAGCAAGCTGCTGGCTCAGTGATACAGCACTCGGTTCTCTCAGGTAGCACAGTGGCTGCAAATTAATTATTGTTAACGATGCCACCTTCCTGCAGAGAACAGCAATTTCTGCTGAGGGCACAAGGCCTGGTTCTGTCGAGTGTCCAGCCTCTAAGGAGGCCTTCTGGCATCCCTGCACTGCCCATGAGCCCATCTGTTCCCAGTGGGAGCCTCGGAGCCATCAGGCAGTGCCGGATGGAAGCATGTTTTGACTCATGGGTCAGAGAACTCGATCGTTCCCAGTCGCTCCTTTAATTGACACAGTGAAAGAAGCCACATCTTCCTGCCTGATTCTGACCAGGTCTGTAATTGAATTCAGCTCAACATCTCCGTTTCAGCCCCCCAAGGACCTGTCAATTAATGATGGATTTTTTCTCACCTTGGGAATTTCTCTTTGCTCCCATTCTTTTTAGTTAATAGGATCTAGTGCTAAAGCCGGTAGTAGTAAATTTCCCACCCCTCATTTCCTACCTTTCCCAAAGGTGCCTCATGAAGTAAAGGGCTTGGGCATTAAAAGAGAGACAAGTGAACTTCAGGAATTGAAAATGTGTGCAGCTTTCCTGTCTTTTGTTCATTCATCCTTCCTCTCACTCCTCTCAGGTCTTTTGTTCCCCCATGCCAAAACTGCTTGTGCACACTTCACTCAGGCTCTCATGAGACTGTTTCAGAAACTGCAGAGCTGAATTGGATCCTTCTTTTTCCCTGCTCAGAGTACAATGTCTGCTTAACCTTTCTTCCTTGGCATCTGTCTCTCCCAGCAACCTATTTGCAACTCATGGTTGCAGAGGAATCCCAGTGCTGACTGGGTTTAACATGGGGGTTGCTGGGCATGTAGGCAGGAGTGTGTGATATGCTGTAGAGTACAATTTCATTCTGGCTGCAGGAGACAGTTACTCCGTGGATCTGCCTTTAGCCTTGTGTCTCTAAGCCCAGCCAAGACCTAGAGGCTCTTTGTTGCTCCTGGAAAGTGAAATTTGATTTACATGTCAAAGAGAAAGGACAGGGATCAGCTCTTCTCCAGCCTCTTCATCCTCTTCTGGTCCCTCTTCCCACATCTCCCCAGCTTTCCTTTTGGCATTCCTGACGAGTTACTGCTGCATTAATGCATCCAGTCACCATGGGAGAGATCTTGGGGTTCCTTAAGCTGTTGGATCCTGTTGAATATCCTCGTTAAGCTTGGCCCTCCCTGCTGCATGCGGGAGCTGCCCACGCAGAGCAAAGTTCGGTGCCCAGCCCACGGGTTCTCCCCCTCAGGCTCTGACGTAGAGACTCTGCTCGCAGGAGGCGGCGAGGGAGGGAGGGGGTTTGGGAGAACGTGTCTCTGAAGCACTCACTGCTTGGTGAATGTGCAGAGACGAGTGCATTGGGTTTGGTGGGTAACCAGGGCACAGCATCGTGTCTCCAGTCCCTGCTGCCAGGGAAAGCCCATAGAAAGCCACTGCTCCTTGTCCTTGCCAGCTGCAGCTTGGGATGGGTGGGAGGAAAAGTGAAGGGGGAAATCCACCCCTGACCCTCCTCTTGGGGACCAAGGCAGGACCTCTTGATCTGCTTTTCCTGTGTGGGAAGGGATGAAGTTGTCCAGGAGATAAAGGGCAGATGTGGGAGATCTGGGTCTGCTAGACTTGATGCCTGCATGAAGAACTAGAAGTCAGAAGGCTTTTCCACCCCTCTTTCCCTTCACACTGTGATTCTTTCCCAGTTTCCAGAAGCTTTTCTGGTTTGTTTTGGGGAAGGAAGGAGCCAGGAGATGGAGGGAAGCATGAGAGACAGCAACGCCAAGAGATGCATTGTAGGGCTTTTTTGTTTTGGTTCTTGGGGTTTTTTCACATATGGGTCAGGCTTGTGCTACAGTTCTTTGTGGGGATTCACATTCACTGCCTGGATCTTCTGGAGCAGGAGAATGAGGAAGATGCTCATACACAGGTGGGAAGAGTGTATGAACCTCAGGATGTTGTTTCCTGCCACCTGCTCCTGAGCCCATTAAATGGTACCTTCACATGATGCTGAGGTTGGTCATAGCAGGAACTCACAGGGCAATCCAGCTCTGCAGTGTCCAGAGAGACCAGTGCCTGCCAGGACTGGTGACAGGAGTGGAAACATGGAATGGGTTGGGTTGAAAGGGACCTTAAAGCTCATCTTTTTCCAACCCTCTGCCATAGGTAAGGACACCCACACACCAGGTTGCTCCAAGCCCCATCCAGTACCTTTTTTTCTATGTGCTGAGCCCCTCTTTTAGCTGACAGGGAGGCAGGGACAGTCACACCAACATGTGCTTGTGTTCTGCCTCCACCAGCTGTGAGGAGGAAGAGATCCTTATTGTTAGGGTGTGCTGAGACATCACTGGGATCACAGGCTTAGGGACATTTAAGCCTTTGTTTTCTATTCACAGTGTCTCACTTTCCCAGGCCTGGCAGAGAGCAGGGAAGAGTCATCTGCAGCCTGAGTTGAGATCAGCGGGAGCAGAGCTGTCATCCTGCTCGTGTTCAGGGCTGTTCTCACGCCCTGCTTCCTTTGTGGACAGAAAGAAGAGTTATCAGGAGCCTGCACCTGCTTCCAGCTGAGGAGAGAAAACACTTCTGGAGGGAGCAGGGGATGGTGGTGGTATCTCAGGAATTCAGAGAGGATCAGGGCTCTGTTGGGCTCAGCATGGTAGAGACTGTTACTGTGAGCTTGTGGTCAGAGTGACTGGAAAAATCATTGCCATCAGCAGGAGAGGACTCGGAATTGAAGTCATCACCCCTGATGATTTGTAAAACTGAGCTACTGGTGTAAGTGAGAGCTACCCCAGGCCACAGAAGATGTGTTCCCCAGCCCATGGGTCAGTAGAAGCTGTACTTTCCCTCCTTGCACTGCCTGCAGCCTGGCTGCTCACATGTGAGGAGCCCCTCAGCCACTGCAACTGCCCCATCACCCTCCTGGCTGATCTGGGGCACAGCTGGGGCTCCCTGCTCCATCCCATGGCAGTAATTTAGTCCTGGAGACACCCTGGCTGTATCCCAGAGGCCCTGGAGATCCAAAGATGTCCAGACAGCTACGCTGTGTGGCCTGAGGGAAGGGAGGGCAAATACATCTGAGTTAGGGAGTGATCATGTTAATGTGGAGCATTAATGAGGACAGTGGAATAAGGGACTTCATCAGGGATGTAAAGTGAGTTGGTGGCAAGCTGGAAGTCTCCTAATGAGTGCTCTCCCCTGAGTTTTCTACCCTTTTGTGGACCAGGACATGCTGTTTTGAAACAGTACATTAACTCAACACTAAGAAGCTTCTAAGAGATGGGTGGGGAGGAAGGAGCCAGGAGATGGAGGAAAGCACTAGAGAGAGTGATACTGAGAGGGCTGTGCTGAATCTGAACTCCCCTGGGACTCTGAGCATGGTCAAGAGCCTGAACATCCCAGCACAATGAGATGTTGACTCAGTTCTGGACACAACTCCAACCTTTACTTAACAGCAACGTGTCCTTGGAGGCACCTTCCCACATGAGGACCTGGGTAACAGGGCACCCAGCAGCTCTGCTTACCTTTGTGTAATAAGGTTAAATCACTGCCTCATTAGAGCCCTCAAATGAAGTCTCCACCTTGCTGAATCAATACCATTTTCCATGATGCACTCGTGTCACTGAGGCTGGGGGATGGATTGGTGCTGGGAGGCTGCAGTGCTGCAGGGAAGCTCCAGCCAGGCCAGGGCTGGGCAGGGCAGGGCTTGTTATTGGGGGGCACAAAGGACAAATGTCCATGGAGAGCAGCAGCTGATGGCAGAGGCAGGAGGTGTGGTGGAGCAGGGGCACAAGGACAGTGCCCACGTCTACTGGCACATCCTGGGGCATGGGGCTGGACCCTGTTTTAGGCTTGCAGGGAGAATGCTCTGGTCTGAGAGAAGCCTGTGGCAGAAATGGTCTCCTCCAGGTGTGTCTGCACTGTGATTTTGGACTAAAACGGGCTGTTCTCTCCACTCCCCCCTTCCCCTTCCCTTTGAGCAAGGTCTGGGAGAGGAAAGGCCAAAGGAGCAGCACACACAGAGTGATTGTGGTGGTGTGCAGGTGCCTCAGGCTGCCTAGTGCCACACTGATCCCTCTGCACAACCTTCCTGCCCCAGAAACCACCATCACAGAGGCTTCCAGTCCCCACTGTCCACAGGAACTACCACTGGACTCTGGCCAGGGTAGGACCAAAGGGACCCTCCAGCTGCCCTGAGCCTTCTAGAAAGATCTTAACTGGTGTCTACCAGGTGTCAGTGGCTGAAGAGGGGACTGGATCCAACAGTGGAGTCCCTGGGGCTGCGTGTGAGGTGAGCTGGGGCAGTGTGGGATCCCAGGTGCCAGATCACTGTTCTCTGAGCTGCAGCCAGGCCAGGAAGAGTTTGTGGCCAGCGTGAACCGAGGCAGTCCCAAATCCCAGCCTGGGATGTTTGTACTTGAGCCAGCTCCCCACACATGGAGGCTCAGAGGAGACACCTCTGCCCTTTCCAGTGGTGAGGACCAGGGACCACCCACCTTGTCCCAGCCACCTGCCCTGCTCCAGGTGCCAAGGTTAAGGTCACTGCTTCATCTCTCGCCCCCATCTCCCTCACCCAGTGTCTTTCCCACTTCCCTCACCCACCCCTGCCCCAAGGACCACTCAGCCCGTGCTCCCCCAGCACGTTCAGCTGCCTGGAGGAGCAGGCAGGGCTGGTGGCTGGTGCAGAGCAGGGGCTACAATCTCTTCTTGCTGCTGCTGCAGCTGAACACCACATGCTGGGTGACTGGGAGGGCAATGGAACCAGTCTTCTGCATGGACTGGGTGGGTCTGACCCTTCCATTTGCACTCTGTGCAAAATCAGAGCCTTCTGTAGAGCCATCCCTTGCCAGCCACCTCCCTGGGAGCAGTGGGGGAATTTAGAGGAGCAATCATAGCCTTAAAACCATCCCTCACCCCAGACCCCACACCTCCTGCCCACAGGGTACCAACTCGAACTCCTGGGTGCTGGCTGTATTTTCTTTATAAACCTGCAGCAGCACAATTTATTCAATATATTTGGCATAAAAAATGGGATTTCTCCTGTTAATCCCTCTGCAGACGTGCCCAGGGGTGACCTGGCAGCTGTCACAGCCCTGTGCTTGGGCAGAGGTGGAGGAGTGGGCACCGAGGCAGAGGCTGCTGCCCACCCCAAGGCATGAGGTGGGTGAGTGGCTGCATCTAAATAAAATACAAAAACAACAAGAGGAGGGAAAAGCTGATAAAAATGCCCAGAGCATCTGTGGCAATATGGGCAATGAGGTGACACCACAATTGGCTGTCGCTTGTTTTGAGGCTTGTCATCTCTGGCTTGCTAAAGAAACCTTGTTTTTCTGTCCCAAGAGCCCTCTTAGGAGCTGAAGCATTTCTGCAACCCAAAATCTGACCTGCATCCAGCAGGGATAAAAGAGGATGTCCAGGGAGCAAGACAGACCCCCTTGTGAGGAGTGGGGGCTGCTGGCAAGTTTGGGCTGAAAAGGTCTGATTTAAAGGTAAGAGGAAGGAAGGGACTTTCACATGTCTCTGGCTCACAAAGGGAGCAGTTCCTGAGCTAGTCCCCACCCTGGGGAGCTCATCCCTGGCCTGGAGAGCAGGGAGAAGGGAGGGCACACAGCTTGTGTGGGTGCTGCCAGGGCAGCAGGGCTGTCTCCATGCAGGCAGAGAGCTGAGCTCTTTGTTCATCCCTGCTACAAAGCAAGAGAAAAACACTCCTGCCGAGTGCATCCAGAAATAACCCAAGCCTCCAGCAGCCAAAAAGCTTCCAAGGGGGAATTTTAAAGTGCTGGGAATTTGGCCTCTCAGCCTGTGCTTTGGGCTCCTCTGCTGTTGCAATGTCTGAGGCAGGGAAAGGCAGACCCTGAACACTGCCCTGCTTCTGATGTCCAGGAACTCAGATCTCAACAGGTCACTCATGGATCCCAAGACCCTCTCAGCTCCTGTTTCCATCTCAGTCTTTTCCAGCACCACCATCACAGTTCCCACCTTGAAAGGACACTGGTGATGGGCAGCGCTTTCCCTGTGGGATGTGCTTTAGGGGTTGTGGTGCCCCCACAGCCCCTAAGAGCCCCTCTCTGTGCTGCATCCCTGGCTCAGCACTCCCCTGAGATGAGACCTCCTTGAAGGCACAGCCCTGCTGCTGGTGGGGCCAGGATTTGGGAGTCTGGAAGGGGAACATGATAAGGGTGAGAGGTCCCATTGCCTCTGGAAGGGAATAGCTGAGGGCATTTACAAACAGGCCTTCCCCATCTCTGGAAAGGACAGCAGATTCCTGCACTATCCAGATGGAATTTGAGTCACATCGTGAAGAGAACGGTCTCTCTGTGGCACATGTCACAGGCTGCAGGGAAGATAAATGTTGCTTCATTGCTCTGGCCCCACTGTTTGTCCACCCACAGGGGTCTCCTGGACAGCTTTTCCATGTGTCAGCATCTCCTCACCACCCCAGAGCAAGGGCATTGCCTGGCAGATGCTCCACGGAAGGAGAGACACCTTGTCATGCAGCAACTGCTCTGCTCCAGCTCCTGGGGCAGCTCCAGGCTGCTCCATCCCTTCATTTGGGGGTGTAACCCAGCACTTTGCTCAGCTTCCAGCATCCACAGGCAGCCTTTGGAAATCTCCTGTGCCCCTGGTCTGTCCCTGCCCAGCTCAGAGTGCCCCTCTGGGGCAGGACACAGAGATGGAATGAACTGAGTGGTCTGGGCACACGCAGGAGGTCACTGAGGATGTTGGCTTTGCAAAGCAGACCCCGTGACGGACACAGGATCATCCATTCATTTTAAATTTTACAGGGGGCATTTTCCCTTGCCAGGAGCTGGAGAATAGAGGACCCGGGTACCATCTGCCCAGGGGACTGGTGAATCATCCTATTTTCCAGTTAACAGCACTTGTTTGCTTTGGGAGATCTCCAAGTTAAGGGGGAAGAAAACGAAAACCCAATCCATGGATCTTTTCCCACACAATAAGAAAAATGCCTTGTTTTCTTTTTTCTCTTTCTTTTTTTTCCTTTCCCTTTTTTTTTTTTTTCCAGAAACCAGTGTCAACTCTGCTTTTACTTAGCAGTGGGCTGGATAAAAACAGGCTGTGAAGTCATGACGCCTTCGGAGCAAGAACCAGGTATGGCCTGGAGGGAGGGGGTGAGAGGAGTCAGGCTTGGGGCACTGGGACAGAATCCAGCGTGATGGAGGCAGGCAGGGTCTGCCCCAGGAGAGCTGCTGCTTATCCTGGAGCCTTGTGAGCTCCCTGGCACATTGCTGGGAGAGGCAGGAGGCTCTTTGGTGGATGCTCAGAGTCCAGGCTGTCCCTCCCATGGTGTGGATGGGGCTGTGGCCCAGAGAACACCAGGACTGTGCAAAGCTGAGGCATTCGGAGCTGGAGGCACTCTGGGAAGCAAGAGGAGTGGCAGGGGATGGAAGCCAAGGGGTTGTGCTCCTGCTTTTTCCAGGACCATATTGCTGCTGCCTCCTCTCTTAGTTTTCTGCTCAGCTCTGGCTTTTCCTCCTGTTTGGTTGCTGTGCCAGGCTGTGAGCACACTGGGCTCTGTGGAAGGGGTGGGCCTGGGAGGGACTTTGATGTCTCCTGCTTGGGGCAGGGGGCCTGGAAGCCACTTGGACACCTGGAGCACAAGGAAATGCTGCTGATGCCCACATTTAGCCTGGAGAAGAGGAGGCTCAGAGGTGACCTCATCACTGTCTATAACTACCTGAAGGGAAGTTATAGCCAGGTGGGGGCTGGTCTCTTCTCCCAGGCACTCAGCAATAGGACAAGGGGGCACGGACTTAAGCTCTGCCAGGGGAAATTTAAGTTGGAGATCAGAAAAAAATTCTTTCCAGAGAGAGTGCTCAGGCATTGGAATGGGCTGCCCAGAGAGGTGGTGGATTCCCCATCCCTAGAGATTTTTAAATGCAGATTTGACGTGGCACTGAGTGCCATGATCTGGTAAAGGGACTGGAGTTGGACCAAGGGTTGGACTTGATGATCTCAGAGGTCTTTTCCAACCCAATCGATTCTATGGTTCTATGATTCTATGATTCTATATTGTTTCTAATGCTGGGGGGCTCCTGTGGCAAAGCCTTCCTGGGGCTGTTTGTGCAGGGCTGGGGCACATCCTGAGCTTGGGCAGTCTCAGGGCTGGGGTGGCTGCAGGTGAAGATGCTCTGGGGCAGAGTGCCTCCAGTTTTTATGCATTATAGGAGAAATCAGGGATGTGAGGGCAACTTTATAGCCCCACAAGGTGAGGATGTGAAAGCCCAGGATGTTTCAGGGACATGGTGAACCCCCCCTGCAAGGCTGGCGTGTCTCAGGTGTGTCTTGGTTGGATGCTGAGAAAGACCCCAAATTGCTGGTTCTCCCAAGCCCTGTGGTGTCTGTCCCCTCTGTCACCACACAGCTCCAACTGCCCTCCCAAAGCCACAGCTGCTGCCTCAGCTTTGTATCCCTGCAACCCATCCCCAGCTTAGGTCACAACTGGAATGAGATTGGGAACCTCAGCACAGCCTTCCATGGGTATTTGTGCTCATGCTTGGAAGCACCACAGAAGCTGCAAAGAAATGCCAATTTTGTGCAGCTAAAGGAGGCTGCACAGCAGGGATGATGGGCCCTGCCAGGACCAGGGGAGCTGGAGCTTCAGGTTTGAAATTTTCAGGATACAAAGTGAAGGGCTTTTTTGCCCTTTCACTTAAACAAATTAAAACAAATTAAAAATAATCTCTGTGAAAACTTTAGCCTCGCCCACCAGGAAGGAACCTTCTATCAACAAGAAAATTCTCATGGTGGGGAAAAAACATGTCCTTTGCTCTTCCACCCTCTCCTGAGCCACAGTTTCTCCGCAGCAGGAGAGGCGCGAGGGGAATATCTGCATTTCTCTGGGATCAGTCAGTGGAACCAGCATTATCACTGGAACAATGGGCTCAGCCTGGGGCTGCCTTGCCAGAGCGGCTCCGCTGCAGCGCTCCCGGGTTTATTTTTGTCCGGGCTTGGAGCGGGTTGTGGAGATCAGGTGACAATGCCCGAGGAGTGCTTGGCATCGCCCGTGTTGCCGCCGTGTGTGCACACATGTCCGTGGGAGCAGCGAGGGCTGGGGTGGTGGGGCAGGGCTGGGGTGGTTGGTGGAGCAGGGCTGGGGTGATGGGGCAGGGCTGGGATGATGGAGCAGAACTGGGGTGGTTGGTGGAGCAGGGCTGGGGTGGTGGGACAGGGCTGGTGTGGTTGGTGGGGCTGGGCTGGGGTGATGGGGCTGGGCTGGGGTGATGGGGCAGGGCTGGGGTGATGGAGCAGGACTGGGGTGGGTGGTGGGGCTGGGCTGAGGTGGTGGGGCTGGGCTGAGGTGGTGGGGCAGGGCTGGGGTGATTGGTGGAGCAGGGCTGGGGTGGTTGGTGGAGCAGGGCTGGGGTGGTTGGTGGAGCAGGGTTGGGGTGATGGAGCAGGGCTGGACAGGCAGCATGGCTGCCTCTCCTTAGGGGATCCTTTCTCTTGGAGGAGCCTGCCCTGGAGACCCCTCATGGGAGAAGGGATGCTTTCTCAGTGTGGGAACCACTGGGGATCCCACTTGTCCTGTCTTCGAGTCCTGCTATGCAGTCTGGGGAATCAGAACCTGTGGCTGTGCTTTGGCATTGGGATTAGGAGCTGGAAACCAGTTTCTGAGAGAACTGAGTCATGGACATCAAGGGAGGTGATCAAGGAGATCCAGAAAGCACTGGTGGAGCCAGGAAAGCTCAGCTTCTTGAGGACCAGTGCAATGTCTCCATCTCTGATCTTGCCTTGTTCCACATGGTTTCCATGCTGGCTTGTGTTTGAGCAGTGACCAAGAGCCCAGTTCATTCCCTGACCCTCCTTGCTGCCCCAGAAGAGTCAGCCTGGCAGATGTGGCTGAGATAACCTTGGAGCTGGCTAATTTGGCAAGGTAGCCACATCTGCCAAAGTTCTTGGCCACACAGGAACAACTTCCCGACAGGACTCCATTCTGGCTCCATCCCCAGCCTCAGCAGAGCCCTCTGGCCTGCAGGTTCATCCCCTGCTTTCTTCATCGACTGGAAACAATCTGCAGCACTGGAGGGTTTTATTTCCCATGGGGGTGTGAAGAGAGAGGAGCCTGGAGTTGATCAAAGTCCGGGAATTGCAGAGGAGCAGCCGAGGCTGGAGGAAGCTCAGAGGCTCCTGTGCTGGAGAGGGGGCAGAGCTGCACTGGAGGCTGGGGAGAGGGGGCTGCTGAGGGCTGGGGTCTGCTCGGGGAGTGGCACTGTGGGAACAGAGGAATGAGACATTAATTTTTCAGGTGTGGGATGAGGAGAGAGATGAGGATGCTGTGCCCCAGCTGGGGGGCCAGGCATGTGAGGCATCCCACACATGGTCAGTCTGTGTCTGGAGAATGTGTGGCATCACTGCCCTGTGATTCCACACGTGAATCCAGCCTGACCTCAAGGGGAGCCCAGTGTTCTGTGACAGATGCTGGGGCTCACCCTGATCCCAGGGCATATTCCAGGGGGTATTCCAGCTGGTCTGTGAGCAAACCTCACCCTCTGTGGGTCAGGCCATCCTGCAGAGAATCCCCTTTTATATAAATCTTAGCACATGATTCGGGAGTGGAAGGAGCCTACCCTGCCCCAGCAGGTCGTTTCTGGCTTGGCTGAGCTTCTTTCCTCTCGAGGGGACGCTTGCCAGCATCTCGGAAATGGCCCTGGTGGGTTCTGCAGCCCAGGCACAGCACTGTCAGTCACGGACCTGCTCTCTGCAGCTCGGAACAGCAAATCCCTCTTGCAGCAGGAGGATGAGGATGAGTGATGTGGGAGCACATGGAAATCTATGGACCCCTCTGGTAACAGTTGCATTGAGCCTAACACAGCTCCAAGGGCCTGACCCTGCCAGTGCCTCCCAGCTGCATTTCCCTGGATCAGCGTGGTCTGGATGTGTCTGATGTTGAGATCAAAGGGTCTGTGTTCATCCCCAGGACTGGAAACACCCAAGGGAAGGGGTGCAGGCACAAAGCACCATCCTCTTCCACATCCAGCACAACTTCTACATACACAGAAATAAAACTCTGGATATCACCCATCAGTTTTCCTGTGGGGAAGACTTCCAGACTGCTCTGCTGGGTGATACTCTGCAGACATTTAGCCCACAGGAGCTAAATCCAGCTGGGATTTGTAGCAAAGTCTGACACACCCCCCACTCCCTGGACTGTCACGGTCAAGGCAACGTGTCTTTCTGGGCTGATTAGGGAAAGTGTCAGGGACCTTGCAGCCAAGACTGACAGGCCAGGACTTCTCTCTCTGCTGTGTTCCGCTAATTGCAGCTCCCCCTAATTAAAAATCAGTGATGTGGCTTTGGCAGCTGCAAGTCAGGTCCCCCAGGCAAGCCCGGGACAGAGGCTGGACAGCAGGGAAGGATGGAACCATCCCTGGAACCTGGTACATTCCCTGCTGAGCCATGGCAGATGCTGCAGGGGAGCCAAACATCCAGGGGAGTCCTCAAGAGGAAGAGCCAGAGGAAGAGACCACCTTGCCAGAGACACGGGGCAAAGTCCTTTCACAGGTGGCACTGGTGGCTCCAGTAACCACAGCACAGAGCTGGGACTCTGCAGTGGAGGCAGCAAATCCCACAGCAGCCCTGTGAGCTGGCAACACTCTGCCTCTCCCAGGGGACAGGAAGGGCCAACTCACTGCCAGGCACTTCAAATCAGACAAAGTAAAAGCTGATGATCTATGTTGGCTTGCTGATCGATCAGCTCTTTCTCCTTCCTTATTTCCATGTGAGGACAACTGAGTTTGTTTAGTGTAAGTCTTCCCATAGGATAACAATCTCTCCAAACTTGTCCTGAGTGAAGCCAGGAGGAGCATCCAGTCACCAGCATGAATGTGTGATGTCAGGGGTGGTTTCATTAACAAGTGCTTGTGCTGCATCAACACAGACTCACAGACACCAGTGAGTTTTCACCCCAGACACACCTTCAACCCAACACGTGTCCTTCTCTTTCAGACTGGGGCAAATAACATGGTGCTGAGCTTTCCATGGAATCACAGAATCCTGGAATGGTTTGGGCTGGAAGGAACCTTAAAGCTCATCTTGTTCCAACCCCCTGCCATGGCCACTAGACCAGACGGCCCCAAGACCTGTCCATCCTGGCCTTTCACACTCATACATGTCCTTTTTGGAAATAACATGGATGAAGGGGATGTTTACCTGCCAGGATCTCAGTTAAGGGCAAGATAGATGATGCTTTTGTCACCTGGAGAAGCTTTAGATGGGAATAGAGACATCAGCTCATATCACCTCAAAGGCTGCTGGAGGGAGGTCTTGGGAGAGGGATGATGGTTTAGAAGAGGGTGAACTGCATGGCAGCTTCTTCAAGGGAATGGTACGAAGAAGATCTGGAAGAAGCACAACAGGCTGTTCTCTCTTCTGGGAATGAACATCTTCCAGGTCTTGGTGAACAGACCTTGGAGAGTGGCTTAGTGTGGAGAGCTGGAGAGGCACTTGGGAAAAGGGCATGGAGTGACAAGACGAGGGGCAATGGCTTCCCACTGCCAGAGGGCAGGGTTGGATGGGATATTGGGAAGAAATTCTTCCCTGTGAGAGTGGTGAGACCCTGGCACAGGTTGCCCAGAGAAGCTGTGGCTGCCCCATCCCTGGAAGTGTCCAAGGCCAGGTTGGATGGAGCTTGGAGCAACCTGGGCTAGTAGAAGATGTCCCTGCCCATGGCAGGGCATTGAAATGAGATGATATTTAAGGTCCCTTCCAATCCAAACCATTCTGTGATTCTATGATCTCCCTGGGGAAAAAGGAAGGATCGTGCCCAGCTCCTCTCTTGGACCCACAGCCAGTGAGGACTTGCAGATGGAAAGCTGGGGCTGGCTGCTCTCCACAGGCTAATAATACCCCTGGGAGAAGGTCAGGTGGGCAGCAGCCAGGGCAGCTCCTGTTACAGGCTGTCACACACCACCCTCAGCTGCCAGAGCCTCCAGAAAGTTTTGGGATGTCTTGGAGGAGAGCTGGGACTGCCATCCCTGCTTCATCAGTGGAGTTCCAGGGGAGGCAATGGCAGCCAGGCCTGAGGTATCCCCACCCTGCTGTGGAGAATTGCACCAATTCCCAGCTCCAGTCCATGCTCTCCCATCCCTGCTCTGCACCCTCCCTGCCATCACACCCTGCCCTGCTTCCCCATCCCAGCAGGACCTGGCCACCACTGGGCAGGGCCACCGTGCCATCCCACAGAGAGGGTTTTTCTTCCTGAAAAGCTGCTTAGCAGCTTAAGGAAACAATAAAAGTAGTATTATCTTCAATGGCGAGGCAGATGGTTTGGATGATTGGTTTGACTTTTAAGCTGGATTTGAGCTACGGATATTCTGATTTTTAACAATTTTTGGCTGGTCAGACTCCGGCAGCGTAATCCTTGGATTCTTGCTCCCTATAAATCCAGTCCTCTCTGCACTGGGAGCTGTGGGATGGAGACCTGCCCTGGTGGCAGGGGGGACAGCACACAGAGACCTGCACATGAGGGGGCACCCAGACCCCAACACCTGGCTTGGCAGCCACCCAACCCCACTGCCACCACCACAGCCACCACCAGCCCTCTGCATGCCACTTGTCACTGCTGCCACCACAGCCTTGTCACCCTGACCTTGTGGGGACAACACCCCTCTCTGTTCCCATCCTGTGTGGGCGGCAGCGCTCTGCAAATCCATCGCTGGCAGGAGCCCAGGCCTGAGCTTCTCCCCCCAGCATTGTCTTCTGCACTGGGCTTTATTTAATTTTCCTCCTAATTATCAGGAGCTGTGGACTTCCCGCCACCATCTGAGCCTGGTCCCAGCCCGCAGAGTTCCTGCTGCCGACACGGAGCTGTTCCTGCCATCGCCCCCACACCCGGTGTCACCGCGGTGCTGCCGTATGGAGCGCCCAGCAGATGATGTCCCGCTCACCAGGGGCCTTCTCCAGCCCTCAGCCATCCAGGAATCCCTCCAGGGATAAGAGATCTGTCTTGCTCCAGGGCTCTCAAGTGTCTTCTGAGGCTTCTTGGCGTTGCCATGTCCCCGTATGTTTGGCCTAATGCAGGCAAAGAAGGGCTTTGGGACTGAAATCCATGATCAGCCCTGCTGGGGTTGGGCAAGGCTCCTCTGGAAGGAGGTTCTAGCCAAAGAACCATCCCTGGGGATTTCATGGATTACTCCAGTACTGAGGGACATGCAACACCCACCCAGTCAGGGGCTCAGGTTATTAATTACCTGCCCCAAATGCTGCAGCTGCCCCAGCTGAGAAGAACCATCACACCCATCCTTTGCATTAGATTAATTTTTATTTAGCAAATCTCCAGAGCATTAAAATAAAACTCCCACAAAACAAGGGTCATCTTTGTGTTTACTCTGAAATCGTAAACTGAGCAAAAGAGGAAGACTTCTACAGAGGTCAAAGGTCACCCCAAGCATCCCTTTAAGAGAAATAACATCAGTTTTCTGTTCCCATCACAAGCTCTGGTGCTGGTCACCAGCAAAACAGAAGGGAGAGAGGGAGGGAGAGAGGGAGGAAGAGAGGGAGCAATGGAGGTGAAGGATGTGGGGGGTCTCTACACAGTTGGGTTCAGTCCTGATACCAAAATACTTCCCTGCTGCACCCGAATCATGAAACACCAGGGGGGAAAACTGTTGTAGGAAAAATAACCCCAAACCCCCTGTTGTAAGGAAAAGGGGTGGCTCGGGGTCTGTTTGTGGGAGGTGGAGCAGAGGCTGCAGGGAAGGGAATGTGGAAAGGGCGAGGTGTGGCGGGTGCCAGGGAGGGGACAACCCCTGGCAGCGGGGTAGGGACGGGATGGGGACGGGATGGGAATGGGATGGGGACGGGACGATGCTGCCGCCGCAGTGGCTGCGAGCTCGGTGCCCGCTCCCCAGCAGCCTTTCCCCTGCCGGCTCCCGCGGGGCCTGGCAAAGCTCTGTCAGAGCTGCCAGGCTTATCTTTAGCTCTGTTCCCTCCCTCGCCCCCGCGCCCACCTCCTCGCCGCGCACCGCGTCCCCGGCCCCCTCCCAAACACGCCTTACATAAGCGCTCGCAGCTGCCATCTGGGGCTGAGTCAGCCGCGAACCCAGACGGACAGCGAACCCCCCGGGCGGGCATGGCAGCCCCCCCAAACCGGCTTTTAGGGACATCCCCCCGCTCAGGCCATCCCGGGGGTCTGGCAACCTCCGCCCCCTGAGCAGGGAGCCTGGAAAGGGATAGCGACAAACACCCCCGCCTGGGGGACTGGAGTGATGCTTGGGGTCGTCAGGCAAAGAGGGGAAGGCTTAATTACACGCTAATGAGGTATTGCCAAAATAAATGCGCCAGCTGCAGAAGAAGAGGAGAGAGAGAGAGCGCATTGACTGGCTGGGAAGGGGAGTTAATTTGCTGCCTTGGACACGTCTCTTCCAACTCTATCCACAACCCTAACATCCCACTGGAAACCCTTCTGTGCGTTTTCCCTTAAATCAGCACCATCAAGCCCAATTTGATTCCAAATTTATTAATTTGGATTTTATCCTCAAAGCCCACAGTCAGGATATGGGGGTGTCCTTCACCTCCTCCTGAAAATCAGCGTTTTCCCCCGAGAGCAGCATCGTGGTGTGTGTTTGTGACCTGAACTTTGCAGTGTTGTGCTGATTCACAACAGCTTGTCACTGAAAACTGCCTAAAAATGACAGGAAAAGGGACGCTGACTCATGTGTTTGCCTTCCCCGAGTGAGGAGAAATGTGAAAGGTGAACAAAGTACTTAACGGGTGATAATTACATTCAGCACTGAAAGATCCAATCCATATTAATAAGTCGGCGTGTTACTGCTAATAGAGGCATTTTATAATTAAAAAATGTAAAATATTTAAGGTTTTTAACCTTGACAGTGACCTTTTAACAACAAGTGTAAGGAAACCCCTAATTTTGTCCCACTCACAATGATAAATCTCTGTTAAGGAGAAACTCCAGCCACTGCCTTCCCAGACTCCCCACAGGGTGCTGGGGCAGCTTCCCTGGCAGTATCCTGTTATACAGAGGGATGAAACCTGGCATGGGATGGGGTGGGAGGGCTGGCCCCTTGGTGGGAGAGCTCTTGGCATTGCCATTCCAGGCAGGCAGAGGGGGAGAAAGGACTTGGAGAGGGTCCACCTTAATGCAGGCTGAAAAAGCAAATTGCCAGCAGGAGAGCAGAGATGCTGCTCTGTTACTATGGTTACCCCCAGAGACAACCCAGCATCCCTGGGTATCACCCTGTGGTACCCAGAGCATCCCTGGGTATCGCCCTGTGGTACCTGGAGCATCCCTGGGTCTCACCCTGTGGTACCCAGAGCATCCCTGGATATCGCCCTGTGGTATCCAAGGTGCTCCCGGCCACCTGGAATGGCACTGGGGCAATTCAGGTGGGGTGGAGACCAATTTGGAGGGGCTTGTAGGGTCTTAGGTTCTTGGAGTAGCCAGGAGAGAGGATGAATCTAGGCTGGATGGAGGAGCAGCATCTCCAGCAGGACCAGGGCAAAGTTCCTGCCTTTATCCCTCTGAAATTAGGGGATCTGGTGGGAATGAATCCAGAGCTCCCAGCCCCTCTGCCTATTCTCTACCTCTTCATGAGGGACTGGCTCACCTTTATTTCAGTGCATTTGAGCCAGACCCATCCAAGCCCATGAAAAGACACCTTGATTTTGGGGAGGCCAAAAGCCTCTGCAAGGGCACAGAGAGATGCTCTGATGCCCTGAAGCCAAAGGAAAAGAGGCAGGAGGGCAGTCAGTGAGGGCTGGGGCAATGCTGAGTTCAGTGAGGGGTTTAGCATTCATACACATCTTGCAGAGGTTGCCAGCTAAGAGACAGCCCCAACCTCATGCCATTGGTTATAATCCCTGCCAAAACCACCCCAGCTGTGCCTGTGAGGTGTAGGTGAGATCCTTCTCCTCAGAGCCACCTGCTGCCTTCCCATCTCTGCTGCCTTTTCATCTCTGCTGCTCCCACCCCTTAGTTCAGCTCTGACCCCCAAAGGTGAGGATGGTTGGATTGGATATAAAACAAGGACCAAGCACCCAGTAGCACATTTCCTGTGGTGCCAGCGTCAGCTCAGCTCCCTGGGGATTTCTGCTACAACCAGCCACTGAGGGAGGAATTCTGGAGGCAGTGGGAACCATCCCCAGGGAGCTGCTGGCTCCTGAATCATTAAATGCTTCCACAAATGAAGCGGTGAGGTTTGTAGTGCAAACTGCTGCACGAGGAGCCGGTGCCACATGGCACAGCAATCCCTGGGAGCGGAGGCACCAGAGCCGTGGGAAGCTGCTGCACGGGCTGGGGCATGTCCCCAGGAGAGAGGCTGGCAGGGCCCTGCCAGAGCATCCCCCACGTCCTCCCTGGCATTTTCCTTTCCAAGATCCACCCTGCATTTGGGAGTAGAGTTTTTCTCATCTCCTCTCCTGCCTGCCCGTAACAGGCCCTTACCTTTCCCAAGAACCCCCACTCCTCTCCTCAGCAAGACAAAAGCTTCCAGAAAAGCATCTGGTCCAGATTTAAAGGCATTAAGAGACAGAGGCTGGTGGCTTGTTCTAATAGCTAATCATTATTAAGAGATCGCTCCTTATTTCCAAGATAGATTTGTCTGGCTTCAGCTTCCAGGAAGAGGTGGTTATTATGCCTTTCTCTGGTAGATTAAGTTACCTCTTTGTACCGGAGTATCCTCCCTGACAAATGCTGCAATCAAGTCACCCCTCAGTCTCCCCCTTTGCTAAATTAAATGGGCTTTGCTCTTAAATCTTGCTTAGCCCCGGCCCTCTCTGTGGTGATTAGAGTGAGTGGCTGGAAGGGATTTTTTTAATGAGTAAAAAACTTCCTTATGGGGAAAGGGATGGAGCTGATGGGACTCAACTCACCATCAGTTGTGGGTGGAAACCATCAGCCACTGGTCACCTGACCTGGATTCAACCCCATGACCAGCCTGAGAAATGGTGAGGAACAATTTCTCCAGGTTATTTCTGTACACGAGCCCCGTTCCCTGCAGCAGCCAGGTGTAAAAGCCAGGAGGAAAATCCAGGATGGCAAATCCAGGGGCTCTGTGTCCACCAGGCCATTAACCTCTCTGTAAATAGCATCCCACACACTCTCTCTGCTTTCCTTCAGCCGTGACGTACCATTAAAGACATTTAAACTGTCACTTGGACATGGTGTGCTGTCCCCTGAGGTCCCGCAGGAGGCAATGCCCGAAGGAAATAAATCCTCCTGGAGCCCAAGGGGGACCAAGGTCGCTCTGGAGAGATTTGTTGGGTCAGTCTCAGATGACTGGGCTCGCTCTGCCTGGTCTCCAGACACACTTTCCCATCTCCGGGCTCCCTGCATGGCTGAGCTGATCCGGTCCCCTGCACAAATCCCATTGGAACAACACAGCGGAGCAAGTGGTACCCATGGATGGGGCTGGGTGGGAGGGGTGCCCTACAGAGCCCCCGGTGTGGCCCATCATCCTTGCACCCCTTCCCATGCAGGGAGGAGACTCATCCTTCCTGCAGGATAACAAGGAAAATTCAGGTGGGTGGTTTCTGCTCCTAACCAGAGGCAGAAGGATGGATATTTGTTCAAAGCCTCTTAAAAAAATCAACTCTCTCTGTTTGTCCCTCTGGCCCCCACCTTGCTCAAAGTTTGCTTTACAAATATCCTGTATGTGTGACAACTGACAGACTTGGAACCACGTTGGAAGTTGGCTACAGACAGACACTTCCCTATGATCTTTAAAATATACAGCATGACGCGAGATATTTTAAATAGATCAAAATACATTTATTACATATTTATATTATTTTCTCTAGTCTATTTATATCTTTTGGAGACTCTTATATATAATATATAT
Source organism: Pithys albifrons albifrons (assembly GCF_047495875.1). Classification (NCBI taxonomy): domain Eukaryota; kingdom Metazoa; phylum Chordata; class Aves; order Passeriformes; family Thamnophilidae; genus Pithys; species Pithys albifrons. The sequence goes on from NC_092473.1 coordinate 13,941,356, forward strand.
AATATATTTAAAATAACATAAAATTGGCCAGTTTTGTCATCTGAAATACATTTTACAAATATATATATACATTGTCACATATATCTCAAATATATGTGCAATGAGACAGAGAAACACCAGAGGTGGAAAAGGTACAGATACTTAATTGCATCCCTCAGCTTCTCTACCACCATTGCCCCAGTGAACAGACTCAGCATTTTACCCCTGGGAAACCAGTGCTCCCAGTTGCCAACCTGCCTGTGTGAACTGGTGCTGGGTCTTGGCCCCCACACCACGTGCCTGGGGGAGCACTGGGGTGTGTCTGAGAGGGGATGGAGGGAAGGTGGGGCCCTGGGAGTGGGCAGCAGGACTGATGTGCACAGCTGGTGGGTGAGGTGATGGGTGGCATAGAGTCAGGCACCATCCCACATCCCATCCCTGCTCATAACACAACCAGATCCTGCCCTGTAACAACCCCCATGGCAGAATTCCTGACCTGGGGGGTGGGAGAGCAGGATGGGCCAGAGTGCCACACCCAGATGTCACACAGTCATTTCAGTGTGCATGAAATGGGAGGGGGGACACACACAGGGGACTCTTTTGGTTGTCAGCACGAGAGGAAAGGAAAGAGCAGGAGGGTTTAAAAATAAACATATTTGTTCTGCCTTATTAAAGATAGAAAAGGTGGCTCTGAAATCATCTCCTACAAAAGGTTTGAAGGTCAAGCAGGCACCGAATCACGGAAGGTTGAGCACTAAGTGATTATCCCAGCCCTAAAAGACTAAGTGCACTAAACCTGGTCATGAGAAGCTAAGGCTGGTCCTGGCAGCCCCAGCCCTGGCACCCCCTGCCCTGCCCAGGGGGGTCCCTGCGCCTGGCAGGGCACAGGATGCTCTGCCCAGAGGTGGATTTTGGGATTTCTGCACTTGCTGGTGCATCTTTGTGGGATGAAGCCCAGAGGGAGCAGGAGCGGGTCCAGCCCCTGGTCCCCAAGCAGGGGACCCAAGCCCCGGCTGAGGGCAATCCCTATGGGATGCAATCCCCATGGGATGCTGGCCAAGAGGATTAGCAGCTCTTCCCTTTCCCGGACTCCTGCCATCCTCCAAGGATCAAGTGCAACACCAGAGTTAGCTCCCAGGATGGAGCTGACTTGCTCCAGGAAATGGCCGGCAGCTCTTTTGGGAGGGACATTTCTCCTCTCCAACCCCCTTTCCACAGGGATCTGCTCCATCCCTGGCATGACCGACACCAAAACCCACACCCCGAGAGCATCCCGGTGCCTTCCCAGCCTTTCCAGGGAAGTAAAGTGCCAAACAAACACTACTTTCTGGCTTCTTTCACCTTGTTTTTCTTTCTTTACCCCTTCCTTTGACAATTTATGTGATTAAAACTATGGCTGGGCAGCCTTCCTGATGCTCCCTGATGGCAGGAAAAAAGACCAGTAGCTCAGAGCACTCACAGGTAGGCAAAAATAATATTTATACACTATGTACCAGCGTGGTCCATGGCCAGGACAAGGACTATACAGTATATTTACCACGTCTCACCAGAGCTAGACCCTCACTAGCAGGGTTTGGGGCAGGGGTGAGTGAACAGTGTCCAGGGAGGGTCCAACACCCCCTCACTGTGTCAGCCTCGGGCACTCCCTGTCCCAGTTCACATCCTCCTACATAGCAGTTTAAAAATACATCTGTATATATTATTCTATTCTCCCAGGTAACACTGTACAATCATAGAAGTTTCTTTAAAAGCAATAATTTACTTAAAGACATCTCTATTTATCTTTTTTTATACAAATATTTACTGTGATATATATATATTTATAAAGATTTTAACCCTCTGAGAACTCTACAGCAGCAAGATGTGCACCTTTTTTTAAATTTTTTTTGTAATAATCATTATTTATTCAAAAGAACCTAAAACCACTTAAAAGCATTTTTTTAAAAAAATAAATAAGTAGTGCTCACACAAAATCTCTCTGCCCCCCCCCTCCATCCTTCCCACCCCCCAGATGTTATGATGCAAAAAGCGGGGGGCAAAACCATCCCCCCAGGGAGCAAAGGGATGGGTGATGGGATGGCATCCACCTCCACTGCCTTAGAAACATAAATGGCATGGCTGGAGCTCAATGGCACGTCCCTACATGTCCCCACTTTTGGGGACAACCCATTTGGGGCACTCGGTGCCAAAAAAGCTGCCTCCTGGCACTGCCCCTGGGGATGTTTTCTCTCAGTGGCTGGTTTTTAGGGGCATCCAAAATTAATGCAGCTCCTCAGTTGGCAGAGTGGGGTGATGGTGATGGTGATGGTGGGAAGAATCTCTGCAGGGATGAAGTCCCAGTGCCCAACACGGTGCTTGGTGGCACAGGGCAGTGGGACACACTGGGGCAGCTGCTCCCTAAAGCCCTTGGCAAGAAGAAGATGGGGATGGGCACACAGGACAAATCCTGCCTCTGCCACCCATGTTTGGACACACCACAGCAAGTTATGGCTCCAGGACGTGGCTGTGGGGAGGAAAGCACCGGGAGCCCATTGGAGCTGGGAGGACCCCACTCCCGAGCCCTTCTCCCCAGGGCTGGGTGCTGCAGGCTCCATGCCCGGGGCAGATGAGGGATGCCCATGGCTACAAAGCTTTTCCCATGGCCACAGGGAGCAGGGAGCCAATGTTTGGCTCCCAGAGCACCAATGAGCAGCACGGCCAGGGGAAGGGACCCACAACCTGCATGTTCCCGACTCCTTCCCTCTGTGCAACAGTGGGAGCAGGGCAGGAGCAAAGGCTTCCCTTGCATGGGGTGGCCTGCCTTGTGCCAGAGCAAAAGCTAAGCCAGCTGGTCACCAAGGACAGCCTGAAACACGGTGGATGATGGGATGTGGGTGCTGCAGAGTGAAGAAGTGCCCTGGTGGGGGATGCAGAGGGGGTGCTGTGGGGGAGGGCTGGGGTGCGGGATGAGTTTGCATCTCTAAGGCACAATCCACCTTGAGGCTGGGACACGGGGATGGGTTGAAGCTCAAGACGGGGTGATTTCCTCGACTGGCATCTCTTGGTTTGGGAAAAACATCTGCTTCTGAAGCAAGACTCTGGTGATTTGGGAATTCATAAACCCCAGCCTGGCGCAGAGACAACTCCTGTGCTAGAAGAAGTGCAACCCTACAAGAGGACTTTCACATTGATTTCCATGTTTGAAAATATTCTTCAAGGAAGAAAAATACCAAATTGGTTTGAAAGGTGGGAAAATACACAGTTTTCAGAGCTTTCCACTCTCCTTTTTGTGCTTCTCATGATTTTGTCCCTGTCATGATGAAATTTATGAATTCCCCATCGGAGATGCTGGGGGAGACCCAACACTTCAGCAGCTGATGCTCCAGACCCCGTTTCCACCCTGAAAATCAGTATTTCCATATACTGGCTAATCCCTGTGTTTACAATGCTTTTTTCTGTCACAGTCCTGCTTATCCTTATCACCTTTGCCAGTAATTCCTCTACTCTCTTTCACTGCCACACACCTCCAGTCACTTACATCTGTTTTCTGCCTAAGAAGCTATGCCAGTGGAAAATAAACACCCCAGAACTGGATGCAATCTTGACTTCTAGCTCTTGCATCTGCCCAACATGTCACCCCCTCAAAGGACGCCGGTGGCTTCTTCATTCATTAGTTCCTTTTTAAAAAATACTGAATGACTTCTTTCAGATTTAATATTATTATTATTATTATTGTTATAATTATAATAATAATTATTATTATTATTTTGGTAAACAGTCTCCCAAACGGTTCGGTGAAAAAATTAAAAACCCTCTCACCTCCCTCCCCTGTTTTTTTCCCAAATTAAAAAGAAGTACGTTAACGTTGCATGTTATTTCAAGTGTTGTTCTTGTGCAACTGAACCAGACCGCCTGCTGAAGGAGCAATTCTTTTGTTGTTCCTGCTCAGTTAAAAAATAAAAGGGAAAAAAAAAAGATTTAGAAAGAGAGAGAGTAAGATCTGTTTCCTGATATTTCCTCTTTTTTTGGATCTCGCAGTGCTCTGCTCCAAGACAACGCTGGCATTTTCCCCGCAGGGAGAGCAAAGCCCCACACGGGGCTGCGTGGGGCGAGCGCCTGCTCGTGCCCCACAGACCCTCCTGTCTTCATCCATCCGTCTGTCCGTCCATCCATCCATCCCCCAGAGCCACTGGCCCCGCCACGGGCGCCGGGCGCGGGACTCGCGCCGTGTGCTGCCACCGTCCCCTCCTGCAGACCGCTCAGTGGTTATTGCGATGAAACTGAAAACTATGAACGAGACTAATTTCTCAAGCATTCCTATGGCACTTGCATTGTTCTGCATAATTGGAGCGGGTTTTAGGGGAAGAGATTAGAGGAGGAAAAAAAATACCCTTGGAAAAGTCAGTGGAAGGGCCAAGAGTCATATTTCCGACTCCCTCCTGTACGACCGTTGATCCAAAGCTATTGTGGCTTGCAGCCTGTCGAACTCGTGCCTGTTGTCCGGGCTGATGTCCTCCAAACCCCGGCTGTCATCGTCTTCCTCTTCCTCATCACGGCTCATGAAGGCCAGCTCATTCTCGTAGCAGAAGGAGTTGGTGCTGGGCAGCAGGAATTTGTTCTCCACCAAGTCCTTGGCGCTGCACCGGGGTGTGGACGGGACCTCGTAGGTTTTGTGGAAGTGGGAATAGTCTACTTTGTACTGGTTTTTCTCCTCGAACAAGACAGGCTCGAAACGGTGGCCCCAGAGGATCTCACTGGCCAGGTAGGAGCTCCGAGCTTGCGTCGTCATGGCTGTGGCTTCTACCATGCCTTCCAGGATGACGACGATCTCAAAGTCATCTGTCTCCAAGTCCTGGCGGCTGATCCCAAACAAGGGGCTGTCTTCATTGATCTCATGGAGAATGGTGATGGGGGACACCAAGAAAATACGGTCCAAGCCTTTATCAAACCCCACGTCGATGTCTATTTGGTCGAGGGGTATGTACTCCCCTTCCTCTGTGATCCTGGGCTTAATTAGCTGAGCTCGTACATGGGCTTCTACTATGTGGCTTTTCCGGAGGTTCCCAACTCTCCACATCAGGCAAAGTTTTCCATCTCTCATTGCCACTACTGCATTATGGCTGAAAAGTAATGTCTGGGCCCGTTTTTTGGGCCTGGCCATTTTTGCCATTATTGCACCAATCATGAAAGAGTCAATTATACACCCCACGATGGACTGAACCACCACCATGAAGACCGCGAGCGGACACTCCTCCGTCACGCAGCGGAAGCCGTAACCAATAGTCGTTTGGGTCTCAATGGAGAACAGAAAAGCAGCCACAAAGCCATTGACCTGCAGAACACAAGGCTTGAAGGTATCATCTCCACCTGGGTTTTCTAGGTCTCCATGAATGAGTGCAATTAGCCAGAAAATCAGCCCAAACAATAACCAGGACACCAGAAATGCCAAGGAAAAGAGCAAGAGCATATACCTCCAGCGGATGTCAACGCACGTGGTGAACATGTCTGCAATGTACCTCTGTGGCTTGTCATCCATGTTGGTGAACTCCACGTTGCACTGACCATTCTTCTTTACAAACCTGTTCCTGCATTTCCTCCTGGTGTGTATTTTCCCGTTGCCAAAGCCGTTGATACCTGGCATGGTGGTCAACCTCAGCCCGTCTTCCTCGGAGGACACAATGCTGTAAGGGTTGACTCTGCCCGTGGTCATCCCTGAGCCAAGCCCACAGTGAAGGTGAAGGGTCTTGCAATTCCCAGTGTCCCCCTGACCCACCCCTGCCCACCCCCCAGATTCTGTTGTGGTGGAAGGGAAGTCCCAAACTTCCACGTCTTGGCTGCCACGTCACCACACGGATCCCGTGAGAGGCTCTGCAATGAGAAAACAAAGACACAACTGTTACCTCTCATGGCAGTGGGACCTGAGGGGCTGTTTGGCCATGGGCCTGATGGGCTGCATGTTGAATGACAACCCCTCCACTGCCCTAACTCTTCCTTCTATGGCCAGGCTGCTCCCAAAAAATGCACAGGAGGAAGGAAGCAGGTCTTAGAGTGTGTTCTTTCATACTGCAAAGTGAGTGAGGAAACCTTGCTGGGATGATGCAGCATTTGTGGGGACGCTCACCAAAGCCAGTGGATGAAAAACCTTGGATAGCACTGGAATTTCTCTACTTTGCTTTTCTCATGAACTCTGCAGCTGGAGAGGCAAGTGGAAAGGCCGAGCTGTTCTCCTTAGGACACAGATATCAATAAAGGTACATCTGGAAGTGGCTGCTTTGGTTCACATTGCCCGTGCCAGATGGATCAGTGCCCAGCCCAGCGCCCGACCTCTCAGCGCCAGCTTTTCTGGGGTCAAGGGAAAGCACAGGGAGATGTGGATTTAACCTCTGTCCTCCTGTGCAGCCAGTTGGAGAAGGCCCCAGGAAGGCACTCACTTGAGGCAGATGTCCTGAGGAGCAGCTTTCCCAACGTATCCACTGGGACATGGAGCCATCTACGGTCACAGATGGGTTTTGCTGGCCAAGCCTTATGAAAGAACAACTGCCACTGGGGAACAGGGAGCTGTTTTGGTCCCTTCTAGAGGGCTCAGCTGCAGGGTCAAGGGTCTACACTCAGCTTTGATGGGAGAGAGGTGACATGGACATGGGAGAGGTGGCCCAAGCTGGGTGGGTTCCTCAATGCCAGTGAGCCTGTGGTGGGGGGGCACCAGCATCACCCTGCCAGGCTGCTGGACCCCCCAGCCCCTTGTGGGGTTGTGTCAGGGAGTAGACAGGATCATGGAGAAGCCATGTGGCACATCCCAAGCACCCCAAAGAGATGGCACTGTGGGAATGCTCCCTGAACCACTCCCTGTCGCCACACGCCCTATTACTGAGTGACATGGGATGGTTCTCTGGGGATGGAACCACCTTGCTGGCACTGAGACCTGCACAGGGCAGCAGCGTGGTGGGGGATTGGGTGCAGAGCCCCCCACACCACCCCGTCCTCACAGCACAGAGGCAGCAGCTCCTGCCTGGAGGCAGAGGTGAACCCGCCGGGCTGTACGTGCTGTGCCGGATCCGCCAGCCTGGTCGATGCAGTCGATTCCTGCAATCAGCTCCAGTGCCTGGAGACATGCTGGGACAAGCACACCCTTTCCATTACACAGTGCCCAGCACCAGGGAGCATTGCCAGGCACAGCCTGCCTGGGGCTGCCTCAGCCTGGCTCACAATGATACCCTGGACTGCCTTTTGCTGAAATGCTTCCCAAATCCAGCCTGGGAAACAGCAATCCCTTCGGAAACCCAATACCACAAGCACAGCCCAAACCTCCCAGGTTCAGGACACAAACCCATGTGTGCCATCACCTTACACCAAACAACACATTTCCACCTGCTGCAATCTGGGCACAACCATTTTTTATACACAAAGCTGATTTTTCAAATGCCACAGTTATTTGTTGGCATCTCACAGACCAAGGGATTGCTCACACATGGCTGGGGCCATCAGCATGAGATCCTTTCTCTCCTTAGAGACACAGGAAATAATAAAATAGGCACAAACAGTATTCATGATGAATATTTACAACTTTATAGTCCCCTGGAAATCAAATGGAACCAAAGTGGCCTTGAAGAGCTGACCTGTCAGGCCAGCTGCAGGTTCACACTGCCCAACTCCAACCTGGCCTCCCATCCCAAGTCTTCCTCCTGATCATCCCAGCTACATCCATTAATTTCTCTCCTCTTTTTTTTTTTTTTAATGACAGTTGACCATTTGGGGCCAGAAAAGGCTGCTCCTCCATCACCCCTCCAGCTCGTCCCAGGGAATACACTGAATACTTTTGCCACAGGATGAATTTAGAGTTGGGTTTTTTTTAATTAATTCTAGATGCATTTGAGAAGTGAACAAAATGCAATGAGCTCCCAGTGACCTGTGAGAGGATTAGCTGGGTCTGGATTAACTGCGCTGGAAGGGGAGACATGCCCGGGTGACTGCAGAGGCAGCAGCACTGCCCTTACCTGGGTGGACCCTTGTGCTCCCCAGTCACCACCACTGCTCCCCCTGCCTGCTTCCTTTTTCCTATCACTCCTTCCTTCCTTCCTTCCTTCCTTCCTTCCTTCCTTCCTTCCTTCCTTCCTTCCTTCCTTCCTTCCTTCCTTCCTTCCTTCCTTCCTTCCTTCCTTCCTTCCTTCCTTCCTTCCTTCCTTCCTTCCTTCCTTCCTTCCTTCCTTCCTTCCTTCCTTCCTTCCTTCCTTCCTTCCTTCCTTCCTTCCTTCCTTCCTTCCTTCCTTCCTTCCTTCCTTCCTTCCTTCCTTCCTTCCTTCCTTCCTTCCTTCCTTCCTTCCTTCCTTCCTTCCTTCCTTCCTTCCTTCCTTCCTTCCTTCCTTCCTTCCTTCCTTCCTTCCTTCCTTCCTTCCTTCCTTCCCTCCCTCCCTCCCTCCCTCCCTCCCTCCCTCCCTCCCTCCCTCCCTCCCTTCCTCCCTTCCTCCCTTCCTCCCTTCCTCCCTTCCTCCCTCCCTCCCTCCCTCCCTCCCTTCCTCCCTTCCTTCCTTCCTTCCTTCCTTCCTTCCTTCCTTCCTTCCTTCCTTCCTTCCTTCCTTCCTTCCTTCCTTCCTTCCTTCCTTCCTTCCTTCCTTCCTTCCTTCCTTCCTTCCTTCCTTCCTTCCTTCCTTCCTTCCTTCCTTCCTTCCTTCCTTCCTTCCTTCCTTCCTTCCTTCCTTCCTTCCTTCCTTCCTTCCTTCCTTCCTTCCTTCCTTCCTTCCTTCCTTCCTTCCTTCCTTCCTTCCTTCCTTCCTTCCTTCCTTCCTTCCTTCCTTCCTTCCTTCCTTCCTTCCTTCCTTCCTTCCTTCCTTCCTTCCCTTTCCTCCGCCTCCTCCATGTCACACAGGGTTTCAGGGACCCCTCTGCTGCAGGGCAATGCCAGGACAGATCCAGGGGTCTGACACTGTTTTGGGTACAGGGCAGCTTTTGTGATACAGCCCACGTCCCATGTCAGATGCCACATTCACTGAGGCCATGGGACTGAGTCCTTCCCGAAGCACTGGAGCTCCTGGGGGGACAACCCTCCCATCCCAGACATCATGGGGAGACGGCAGCCAAATAAAGGCAGCAGAGTGGCTGTGCCGGAGCAGGCGGCCGCCTGCGGCTCGTGCTGCATTTAGTGCGGTATTGTTTGGAAATACACTTTCTCAAGTTGGTTGAAAGCTGAATTTCTGGTTTGGTTTAGATGTCAAGGCTGGAGCCCCACGCTGCCACTGCTGGAGGCTCAGACTGGGAGAGGCTCATGCAAACACATGGAAACTCATGGCTGGACAGGCTGTGACAGGGGACCAGCTGGGGACCATGTCCCCATGGACACCTTACACCTCTTTGTGTCAGGAGTGCATTGTCCAGCACCACCCTGGCATCTCCCCACAACCAGCACTGCCCCAGGGGGCTGGTGGGGATGTTACAGGAGGTTACATCCCCCTCCCTGCCTCCTTCCCAGGGGTTTCACCCCCCTGACCACCACAATTTTACCTCACAGGAACAAAATCAAAACTTCCCCTAATAATCACTCCCCATTAATCCCATTTCCAGCCCAGTTTCAGTGCAGACAAACCCATGCTGGGTGTCGGGCAGGACGGGGACCATCCCCTGCCGCTCGCACCACACGTTCTGTGCAGCTCTAAGAGTGTTAACATGCAGGAAACAAAACAGGCTCATAATATTAGTTTCGGGAATGAACGGCCTCTGGCTCCCCACGGCTCCAAAGGCAGCGACGCCACGGACTGCCCCAGCTAATGAGCTGACAACAGAGGCAACAACTCCTGCCACGAAACTGCAGCAACTCAACTGCCACCGCAGAGTGGTTTCCCACAGAGAATCCAAGTGTCTCCAGCAATCTGCCAACTGCACAGTTAATTTTATTTATTTTATATTTTTTTAAAGGGATGTTAAATGTTACAACAATATTTGGAACAGCCAGCACGCTGGGAAAATGTGTTGAGTGCCAGGGAAGTCATTAGTTAGAGCTGGCTGAATGTGTCAATGCGATTTATCATCACACCTTTCCCCATACCTTTGGAGGGGATGCTTTTTGGGGCCCTCAGGGCTGCCTCTGCCTCTTGCATCCTCCCAGTGTGGATTTTCTCATGGAATTATGCAGAGAACCAGGCTGTGTTCAGGTGGAATCGCCCCAGTGGGGACTAAGAGGAGCTGAGTTTGGGGATGCAGGTCCCCTGGCTGTGGGGGCAGGAGAGGTGACCATCTGGGAGGGGTTGATATGGGGAGGTCACACTCGGGGCTGCTGCCTGCCCTGTGCTGGGAGATAACACTGCCCTGCACTGGGAGATAACACTGCCATCTCCCACAGCAATGCCCTTCAAGTCCCAGCAAGCAGGACAGCAATGGCAGAGGCCAGGAGGGAGCTCCACTCCCAGCGTGGGGCTGTGGCACAGCCCAGGGTGCCCAAATCTCCCCTGCCCATCCCATCCCAAGAGAGTGACGTGGCACTGAGCACCCACAAAGGGAGGGGACAGCAGTGGAGCTGGGGTCTCTGAGCTATGCTGGGGTAGCCCCAATACCTGAATAATTCTCTCCTCCAATGGCCCATCTTTGACCACTTCCAATACACTTAAGGGTCAGCACGAGGCACAGCCAGGTCACGATGTGTCTAGAGAATAAATGGCCTCATTTTCCCTCCACTGCCAGGAGGACAGGCAAGAGGCAAGAGGCTGCTTCCCTAATGAGAAAAACCTGCTCTGTTTTGGCAGGGACACAGGTAGAAAACAGCCACGAGCACACATTTTTCTCCTGGATTCCCACACGCACCCCTAATCCCTGAGAAATCACTGTGAGATTTGAAAGCACATGCAGAAGGCAAAGTGAAGCACATGGGGTAAGGAAGGGCCTTGGTGGGAATACCAGAGGTGATGGGGTGCCTGGAGAGAGGCTGGCTCATCCTTGTCCCCCTGAGCCACGTGTGGATGCCACGGGCATGGGAGGAGTAAAAAGGGCCATGTGCAGTGTTCATCCCTGCTGGGGCCAGGTGGCCTCTGCAGACTGACAGGCTTGTGCTTAAGCACCCTAAAACTCCTGAAAAATGTGCCCTGAATCAGGGAGATCCTGGGAAAGATCCTTTCAGAGGCTGCACTGAGTGCATGATTGATCCCCAACTCCATGGCATGATGAGGGGTCTGAGCATTCTGCTCTGGCTGCCTCCAGCTCCAGCACCTGGCCCCGCTCCTGCACCCACACCCTGCAGCCACAGGACCCCAGGGCTGTACACCCACCCCTGCTGCCCCCACTGCTCCCAGGAGATGCCCTCCCTGCCCAGCTGCTCTGCCAGAGGCGTCGGGAAACTCTGCAGAACCCACAGTCAACCCAACCTGCAGCCAGCCCTGCAGGTCCTGAAATCCCATCTCACCCGCCTGGGAAACACTGGCTGTTCTTCCACCTGCTCCGATCCATACGGCCGGACAGCAGGACATGGCTGGGGTTAAGGATGAGGGTGAGGGGAGGGTGAAGGCCTTGGCAGGGACCACCCACAGCAGGGACTGCTGAAGGATGCCCCGAAAGCCCGGGGGATGCAGCCAGATTGGCCTGTCCCAAATCTGTGGGTACCCTCAAACCCCTCTCCGCAGCCCCCTCAGCTGCCCTGGCTCAGAGGATGGGTGTTAATATCCCAGGAAATCACCCTGGGAGGGGGCAGAGCCCCAGCCACTCCCCAGGCAGGGGGTTCTCTGGCCAGATCCCGGAGGAGGGGGGTGAGCCCTTACCTGGTGTGTGCCCTGGGGGGTCTCCCCAGCGCTCCCCGGCCATGGCTGCAGGGCACAGGGTGCCCCGTGGCCCTGCTGCAGCCCGGGAGAGAGACAGAGAGTTTTAATTGAATTTCTAGATTATCCTGGGGGAGAAATTGTAATCTCCTTAAATCCAACCTCTGGTCGAGTCCCGTAACCTACTGTCCTGCGCTGGGGAAGGGATTTAGTGAGGGGGAGGGGAGCTTTCCCAGCCTGCTGGTGCTCTGGACCCTGCACCCTGCAGGATTTGTCCCACAGGAGGGCAGAGGTCTGCTCCCAGCAGCCCTGTGGCCCCCAGAATTGAAGTTCTGCACTGGCAATGCCCTGTCCTCGCTCCCATGTCCTGCCACGGTGACCAGTGTCCTGGGAGCCTCCCAGAGCTGGTGTGGTTGGGGCTCCAGTGATGGAGGAGCCCCCCCAGGTGGGATTCATGGCTGAGAGGCACCTGGGGCTTTGAAGTGAAATCCCACCCAGCTCAGCTCTGCCCAGGGTGCCAGCAGGTTGTGCAAACCCCCAAGAAAGTCCTGCTCCCTGACCACACTGTGGATTTTATCGCCAAGCAGATGGAGATGAGCTGAGGGCCAGAGGGCTGAGGGGCTCCTATCCTGGAGGTAACACCGGGGCAGTGCTTGGAAGCATCACTGGGATATCACAGGCAAGGATTATTTCAAGAGCTGTCTCACACCTTAGGGTCAGAGGCAAAGATGATGGATCTGGACCTATTCAGCTTCATTCAGCCCCACAGCAGGACGAATCCTGCACCTTCTGCTCATCCAGCTCCCATCAAAGTCTCTTTCCCCAAACCCAGGTGGGTTTTCCTTTGCTCTCCCCCAACACAACCCCCCCCTTGCAGAAGCCATGTCTCCTGCTCGAGAGAAATCACATGAGTGGGCAGGAAATATTTATCCTGAAGGAACAATGGCAGGTTGGGGGTGATGGAACTGCCAGCCAGAGCCGTGAGCTGGGGGAGAGCAATGCCAAGGCACTCAGCACTGCTCTCCCCATGGTGGAATTCCATCTGGGAATCAACATGGAAAGGAGCAGGTTGACCACAAGAACCAGCTCAGGGTACACAGGTCCCTTCCAGCAAGTCGAAATGGGATGTAAGGAAAGCTGAGCCATCAACACCTCATTGGCACCCTCCACTCTTTTTTGGGCTTTAAATCCACTACTATTCCTACTCCATCCAAGCATTAGCAATTGCTCAACTCTTAGTGAGAAATACAACCAGTGTTCTGCTATCCCAGGCAATTTTCCTGGCTCTATGTCCAGGCCAGGCTAAAGTTGTCAGTTCCAGCCCTGAAGCTCCATGTTTCCAGTGCCCTTTGGCATCACTATGGGTTAAGGTGTCAGCAGAGCTCTAAACTTTACTGTCAACCCCAGCAGGAAGGAGCTGGAGAGGAAGGACATGCCAAGCTGGGGAAGAGCCGCCCTCCTGGCTCTACTCACCCCACAATCAGAGCAAGAGCTGCGGATGCTGAGCCCGATGCCGGCAGTCGAGCGATGGAGAGGGGACTTTGCCACTGTCCTGGCTGATTTCTCCCGAGCTCAGATTACAGCCTTGCTTCTTCCCTACATGTACAGGAGCTGGCACCTTGGCTGCAGCCATGGGGAGCCACTGCCAGCAAGGTAGACATGCTCCTTTGGGGGTATTTCCAAGGGGCAGGGAGGGAAATCGCAGTGCGAGAGTGGTAGGAAGACCAAGATGCCTTGGTGGTCCCAGGGGATTGCAATAGAAGCAGCTTGAAGGGGATTTCAGGGATTTTGGGGATGTGAAGGACCCAGCCAGAAGCAGGAGACACATTCAAACCTGGGGGATCTCATTGTGGGACCACGTAGTTGGTGCTCCAAAGCAAAATCACCTTGTTCTTGTCATTTAATGACAGCCATGACATAAACTCCATTTCAAGCATTTCTCAGGAGAGGAACAAACATCCCCCTCCTTTTCTGTTGGGAGTGTCAAACTCCCCTGGCATACATGTGGTGCTGCTTGGAAGCTTCAAAAAAGCCCTTTGCACTGCTCTGCTTCTATCAGTCTTCCTCCAGCTCATGACTCTGCCCACACCAGTTCATGAGTTTCAATGTCTTTTAAATCCTGCAAAGGGCTCCCTTTAGTGCTCTCACTGCTCAAGATGAGACTGGTTGGAGATCTCCTTTCTGGGAGGTACCAGGTTTCTGGCCCCATATTTCTGCCCTTTCTGCTCTTCACCCAGTGCCTGAGCTGGACAGCCCCAGACTTCAGGCATGGCCCCAAACCCAAGTAGCTGCAAGGGCAGCAAAGGCAGGGCAGGGTATTTTGGGGACCACTTCATCTGTTGCAGTGAAGATTTAGCACAGGCATTGCGTAATGCCGGGGGGGCTCGTTGCTCCCTGTCCCCTCTCGCCGTCAGAGATCAGAGACTCAATTAATCCTCCCTCATTCCCTGCCTGCGGGTACCAGCCCTGGGTGCCCTCTGAGCCCAGCCTTTGCAGCAAGAAGTCAAATCTCTGCCCAGTGTCAGCATCTACCGAGGCTGGTACCCCACAGCCTGGGGGTGAGGTCCTGCAGGACACCCCACTGCCACCACCCAGGGCACCCACTGCCACCACCCAGGGCACCCATTGCCACCACCCAGGGCACTCACTGCCCCCACCCAGGGTACCCACTGCCACCACCCAGGGCACTCACTGCCCCCACCCAGGGCACCCACTGCCACCACCCAGGGCACCCACTGCCACCACCCAGGGCACCCATTGCCACCACCCAGGGCACTCACTGCCCCCACCCAGGGTACCCACTGCCACCACCCAGGGCACTCACTGCCCCCACCCAGAGCACCCACTGCCACCGCCCAGGGCACCCACTGCCACCGCCCAGGGCACCCACTGCCACCACCTAGGGCACTCACTGCCACCACCCAGGGTACCCACTGCCACCACCCAGGGCACCCATTGCCACCACCCAGGGCACCCACTGCCACCACCCAGGGCACCCATTGCCACCACCTAGGGCACTCACTGCCACCACCCAGGGTACCCACTGCCCCCACCCAGGGCACTCACTGTCCCTCCCAGGCCTCCCACCTCACTTGAGAAGCCCAGTTCAAATGGAGGTGGCCATGAGGGTACCCATCAGACAGACACCAAGGTCTCTAAAATAACCCATTATTTCTGTGCCCCAGCCTCGGGTGCTGTTGTGCATCACTTCCTTAAGGGACTCAGCAACCACAGACTCTGCAGGCAGAGACCTGCAAATTTAAGGCATTTGAAAGGTCATTTTTAAACCATCAAGGTTTGATGCACTTCTGCTTGTGTTCCCCCCTCCCTGCTCCTTTGCACAGCACAGATCACTGATGGATGGCTCACTCAGGCACACACTGCAGGATCACAACAGCAGTGAAGGGATCCCTATTTCATTTTTGGCCAGCCCTAAAATAACAACCCCCACATGTGTCCTTGGGCAACCCTACAATGAACAAGGCAATTGCAAAGCCTGGCGTTGGCGAGCCCAGGCACTGCTGTGCGTGCACACATGGGGTGACAAGGAGAAGGGCACCAGAAAGCCAAACCAAAATGCTGTCAAGGGAAAGGTTTTGGGGGGTGAAGATGGTGGCAGGCTGCTGCCAGTGATGGCAGAATGCAGACCCCCTGTGGTCCCACTCCTGCCCACCAGCATCCCGTAGAGGGGTAAAGTCAGATGTCACACAGCATCCTGGCACAGCTGGGTGGCTGTGGTGGCAACGGGTGGGCACAGAGCAAAGGGATCCTGGGGCTGGGGCAGCGGCCAGGTCTGGTGGTACTGGGGAGGATGGGGCACGGTGACATGCCCCCCACAAAGAGCTGCACGGAGAGTTACACAACACAGGCCCAGCCGCCCTTGGCTGTGTGTGCCGTGCGTGCTCCTATCGACACGGCCCCGGCCGCCCTCCGACATCCCCGCAGGGACACAGCTCTGCAAGTGGCAGAAAGGGAAGTGCACGTGAGCCAGCAGACCTGCTCCAGCCCCCCCCGCCCCGTCAAACCTGGACCCCCTGGAGTGGTCACCAGTGATGCACCGGCATCCCACCATCCCCTGGCTCGGCTGTGCCCATGGCAGGGGGCGGCAGGGCTGGGATGGTGCTCTGCAGAGCAGGGGAGCAGGGGGAGCATCCTGCTGGGAAAACACAGCAGCTAAGGAGGAACTGCACGGCCTCTAACCAGGGATTTTTAGGACATGAAAGACCAGCCAGAAGGACACTACAAATGCAAACCTGGGGGATGTGGCCAGGTTAGGGCAAGGCAGGACTTTGCCAGGATCATGACTCCAAACCTCCTTCAAGCCTTTTGCTGGGGAGTAAGAAAAATCACCCTCTTTTTCAGTTGGATGGGAAAAACACTGGTGCTCCCTACCAACAGCAAGGAGCTCTCCCATTTGCACAGCAGTGGGATGAAGCAGGAATTGTGCATTGAGGGGGGGAAACTGAGGCATGGTGGCTGGATGGGCCCGAGCGTGGGGACCAGCTGCAGCCCCTGTCATCACCTTCCCCCCAGCCTGGCCTGGCCCCAGTTCGAGATATTTATAAAGCCGATAAGGGAGCAGAAAGAATTTTCCAAACGCTGAAGTTACGTAACCTCTCCTCGCCCTCCACGGACATCGTCTGTAATTATAGGCCTGGGATGGGGGGGCAGCCCTCCGTGGTGGGGCTGGTGGGGGCACCACTGCCACTGTCACCCCAAAGGGCTCCACCCTCCTCTCCCTCACCACAGCAGGTCCCCGGGGGTCCTCGTGCCACTGCTCTGCTCTGTGGGACCCCATCTCCGAGGGACCTTGCTGGCTTTGTGGCCAGTTCCCCCCACCCTGTGTAGTGGACCCCAAATTTTTGTCTGGGTTCTGGGTGGCTGATCCCCCAGGAGTGCCCACATCCCTACAGCACCTCCCAGCATGTGCTGGATGTCATGGCAGATGACAACCTGAGCACAGCTGACATTGCCATGGTGAATATCAACTGCTGCTGCTGGGAGGATTCATGCAGAGGTGCTGCACCAGCACCTGCCCCCCTAAAAGTGCTGACTCCCACACCCAGCGCCTGCAGGCACCCCCTGCCCTCCACCACTTTCTACGCTGTTACACACAGAGGCAGCTTCCAGACCCTCCTCCATCACCTTGCAGCTGCCCCCAAATCCACCAGCTGTGCCTCAGTTCCCCCAGCCCTGTGGCTGCCACCCCAGGGGAAGGGATGTCCTTTCCCTGGGATATTTTTCTGTCTCCCAACTTCGGCCAAGGCTGCAGAGTTGGAGGGATGCTGAGGGAAGGCTCTGTCGCTGTGGCAACCCGCAGTGGCCGTCTCCAGGCGACCGCCCAGGGATGCTGCAGAGCTGCTCTGGAGGCAGAGAGAGAGGGACCAGGGCGGGGGGTGATGTATCCATAGGGATGCCACCCCCTCCTCCACTCCCCTCCCTATAAACCACAGCCTGGATCTTTGTAAAAGGGTGTTCAAACACCCTGAAAACAGCCCCCGGGTTGACTCAGGCAGCTGGCTGAGCACTGACAAGCTCACGGCACCCCAGGCTGGCTGGTGGGAACACTGGCAGGATGTTCGCGGGGCCGCGCCGCTTCCAGGGCCACCTGCAGAGCTGTGGAAATCATTGCTGGAAATAAGCCCGTTAGCTTCTTAACCCTCATTAAGCAGCTTAGGGGGGACACGCGCCATCATACGCAAACCCGGAGGCGGAGAAGGCCCTTGTCGGGGCAAAGGGGTGACAGGATTTCCGCGGGGGTGGCACGGGGGGCACGGCCCCGTCCCTCAGCCCCACACGCTCCCCTCCTGCATCCACCACCCCCCTGTTGCTCCTCGCCAGCCGGGACCATCGGCAGCTCCCGACGGCGCCGGGCGGCGGGCAGGGATGGGCATGACGGGCTGTCACACCCGTGTGACGAGTGTGGGAGGTCTCAGCCGCAGCCCCGCCGGCGCGGGGGAGCGCGGTGGCTGTGACAGAGCGCGGTGGCTGTGACAGAGAGCGGCGACG
Organism: Pithys albifrons albifrons; assembly: GCF_047495875.1. Taxonomy (NCBI): domain Eukaryota; kingdom Metazoa; phylum Chordata; class Aves; order Passeriformes; family Thamnophilidae; genus Pithys; species Pithys albifrons. Next base: position 13,959,055 of record NC_092473.1, read on the forward strand.
GCCCGGCCAGCGCCCGACACCGCGGAGCGGAGCGGGGATGCTTCTAATCACTCCGCTTGGAAAAGGTCCCGTTTTTACATTTGTTAAATTAAAGGATGTCAAGCGTCTGATGCCAAGCCCAGGCTCCCTCGGAAATTTAAACTAATGACAGCAGAGAAAATGAGATGAAACCAGAGCACAGGCGCTCCCTCGTTGTCCAGCCAGCACCGTGGCGGGGGTCACTTGGCAGCTTGCAAAGCACCAGCCATCACAAAGATCTCCACTTTTTGCCCCCAAATCCAACCTTGCCCACTCTGCTCAGTTAGAGAGTGCACTGCTGGCACTGGGACAAGTCAGAGAGACCATCATCCTTCTCCAGGCACTCACAGAGTAAACACCTCCCTGTTCTCTGGGTACAGCTGCCCTGGACAGTGGGGTTCATCAGCACGGGGGAGAAGGGGGAGAGCAGAGTGGGGGGCACGATGTCCAGATTTCTCCAGCTCGGATGATTCCTACAGCCAGCCCAGCCCCTCACAGGCTGGCGAAGGGGTCTTGGCAGAGCACAGGGGTCACACAGCCCCTTGCTGCCTCTCTTCCCCATGGAAATACCTGGGCTCAGGCGAGGGCTTCGCTCCCGGCGCTCTCCGGGCTCCGCTGGGTTTGTGCTGCAGCTGAGAAAACCACAGAGTGGTGGTTGCTTTTTTTTTCCTTTTATAATTTTCTCGGCGAGATAAAATTAAACAAACAAGCCCTTCTGGGAGCAGCACGAGGAAGGGAGCCTGTTTCCCTACAGATGTGCGTGTCCTCAGTGATTACAACCACTGAATTAAGCTTTCCCTGTGACTGGGACGTTTACACAATCCCACTCCTTTGCCTCCTGCGGTTTCACTGCCAGGAGACTGGCTGGCTCTGCAGCCTCCCTCCCCATGAGGTCATTACCCAAACACCTATTTTTCACAAAAACATTGAGAATGGGGAGCTTTTTTCTGACTTCACCATCTCGCCATCAGATTAGAGTGGTCTGGAGTTCAAAGCTGGGAGTGCTCAGGAAAGCAGAACATGCTGGAGGAGAATGGAATGGAATGGAATGGAATGGAATGGAATAGAATAGAATAGAATAGAATAGAATAGAATAGAATAGAATAGAATAGAATCAGCTGGACAATTCCCAGGGGATGTGGCTGTAGAGGAGGGGGAACACTGTGGTTCAGGAGCAGAGAGGGGTCTCCCAGCTGCACTCCAAGCCCCATCTGCAGCTCCCAATGCAAAAAGAAACTACCATGGCATAAGACTTGCAAACACACCTAAACTTTCCAGCTTCATCTGCCTCAGGAGCCAGTGCAGACACTGTTGCCATAGCTTTGCAGACCACCGGTGGGTTTTGTAGCACAATCTGGACCAGGGATCTATGCAAATCCCCAAGGCAGAAGTCTTTATGGAGGCATATGACAACCGAAAAAGAATAGCGCTCAGTGCTCTACTCCCACACGCCAACCCCCAACTTCACCATCATTTAAATCAGCCTTAAGTTGGAAGAATTCAAATCAACACTGTCGTCACAGAGCCAAGCAGAGAGGTGACACAACTTGGATGCTGCCAGGGAAATTGCCCCCCTGAGACTCAAAACTCATCAGCCCATCACTTTTTTGAAGCCCCATTAAGGAAAACAAGTGAACTGGCAACTCAGTGCCCCCAGCCCTCCCTCTCCTCTGGCCAGGGCTGCTGGAGAGGTTTCCAACCAGCCTTTCCCCTGGGATCAATAGGAGGGGGACCGCGGGGAGAAAAAATATCCAAGACATGCTGCTGAGGCTGGAGAGCCACAGTTGGAAAAGAAATCAAAGCTTCCAAAGAGAGAGATGCCAAGCAGATATGTTGTTCTCAAGAGAAACAGGACATTCCTCTCCAAAGGGGAGGAAGGGAGGAGAAAGGCTCGTGCCACCTCTCTCAGCTCTCCAGCATAGGTGCTTGGGTGGCTTGTCCCTGCTGTGCCAGGCTGCAGACACAGATGGCATCTCAGCTGTTGATTTTTTGTTGTTGTTGTTATGGTGGGTTTGGGGTTTTTTTTAACCCTAAAAACACATTTTCCATTTGGAGTGAAGTTTGCTGTGTCTCACTGGCAGCCAGACAGATACAGAGCCACTCATTGGTTTCCTGGAGACCTCCCTGCCTTCCTGCACCACACAGAATCATTAGGGTTGGAAAGATCCCTAAGAACACCTAGTACAACTATTAACCCAGCACTGCCAAGTCCACCACTAATCCATGTCCCCAAGTGCCACACCTACACATCCTTTAACCACATGCCCAGACCCTCTGCTGTCTTAGGGGACACAATTGGTGTCAGCAAACTCCTTGGGGCTCTTATGGGAAGCTGGGGGCAAAAATTATACTTTGCTATTGCCAGAAATGCCAAAATCAGGTCCTGGTTCAGTCCAGAGGGTAAAAGATTGTCAGGTTGGATTTTCCTTGCAAAACATGTTTGAGTTACACAAGCAATGGGATCAGGCTGGAAGCAGGCGGGTGAGATCATCCCAGTGCAGTCCTGGTTGATCCCCTGAAACCATCCAATTTGGCTGGTTCAGCATAATTTCTGCAGCAGATTGTTCCTGCAGGAAGTTTTATACCTGTGCCCTTGGGCTAAGCCCTGACAGCATCCTTCACTGGGAACAAGCTCCCTGCCTCCTCAAGGCAACACCTGG